>NW_026988438.1:39339728-40760286 GCF_030222135.1 Aotus nancymaae | reverse complement strand
TAAAAGAGTACTTCCAGTGTGATTATATTCAATATAAAAGAGTACATTGAGAGGGAATATATTTTTTCTAAAAGAGTACTTCCTGTGTGATTTTATTCAGTATAAAAGAGTACTTTGAGAGGGAGTATATTTTTTATAAAAGAGTACTTCCAGTGTGATTATATTCAGTATAAAAGAGTACTTTGAGAGGGAGTATATTTTTTATAAAGAGTACTTCCAGTGTGATTATATTCAATACAAAAGAGTACTTTGACAGGGTCTATATATTTTATAAAACAGTACTTCCTGTGTGATTATATTAAAAATAAAAGAGTAGTTCCAGTGTGATTATATTCAATATAAAAGAGAACTTTGAGAGGGAGTATATTTTTTATACAAGAGTACTTTCAGTGTGATTATATTCAATATAAAAGAGTACAATGAGAGGGAGTATATTTTTTATAAAAGAGTACTTTCAGTGTGATTATATTCAGTATAAAAGAGTACTTTGAGAGGGAGTATATTTTTTATAAAAGAGTACTTCCAGTGTGATTATATTCAAAATAAATGAGTACATTGAGAGGGTCTATATTTTTTATAAAAGAGTACTTCCTGTGTGTTATTATATTAAAAATAAAAGAGTAGTTCCAGTGTGATTATATTCAATATAAAAGAGTACTTTGAGAGGGAGTATATTTTTTATAAAACAGTACTTCCAGTGTGATTATATTCAGTATATAAGAGTACATTGAGAGGGAGTATATTTTTCATAATAGAGTACTTCCAGAGTGGTTATATTCAATAGAAAAGACTATTTTGAGATGGGGTGTATTTTTTATAAAAGAGTACTTCCTGTGTGATTATATTCAGTATAAAAGAGTACTTTGAGAGGGAGTATATTTTTTATAAAAGAGTACTTCCTGTGTCATAATATTCAGTATAAAAGAGCACATTGAGAGGGAGTATATTTTTTTATAATAGAGTACTTCCAGAGTGGTTATATTCAATAGAAAAGACTATTTTGAGAGGGAGTATATTTTTTATAAAAGAGTTCTTCCTGTGTGATAATATTAAAAATAAAAGAGTAGTGCCAGTGTGATTATTTTCAATATAAAAGTATACTTTGAGAGGGAGTATATTTTTTATAAAAGAGTACTTCCAGTGTGATTATATTTAATATAAAAGAGTACATTGAGGGGGAGTATATTATTTATAAAAGAGTACTTCCTGTGTGATTATATTCAGTATAAAAGAGTACTTTGAGAGAGAGTATATTTTTTATAAAAGAGTACTTCTTGTGTAATTATATTCAGGATAAAAGAACACTTTGAGAGGGAGTATATTTTTTATAAAACAGTACTTCCAGTGTGATTATAATCAATATAAAAGAGTAATTTGAGAGGGAGTATATTTTTTATAAAAGAGTACTTCCAGTGTGATTATATTCAATATAAAACAGTACTTTGAGAGGGTCTATATTTTTTATAAAAGAGTACTTCCTGTGTGATTATATTCAGTATAAAAGAGTACTTTGAGAGGGAGTATATTTTTTATAAAAGAGTACTTCCTGTGTGATTATATTCAGAATAAAGAGAACATTGAGAGGGAGTATATTTTTTATAATAGAGTACTTCCAGAGTGGTTATATTCAATCGAAAAGACAATTTTGTGAGGGAGTATATTTTTTATAAAAGAGTACTTCCTGTGTGATAATATTAAAAATAAAAGAGTAGTTCCAGTGTGATTATATTCAATATAAAAGAGTACTTTGAGAGGGTCTATATTTTTTATAAAATAGTACTTCCTGTGTGATTATATTAAAAATAAAATAGTAGTTCTTGTGTGATTATATTCAATTTAAAAGAGTACTTTGAGAGGGAGTATATTTTTTATAAAATAGCACTTCAAGGGTGATTATATTCAATATAAAAGAGTATATTGAGAGGGAGTATATTTTTTATAAAAGAGTACTTCCAGTGTGATTATATTCAGTATAAAAGAGTACTTTGAGAGGGAGTATATTTTTTATAAAAGAGTAATTCCAGTGTGATTATAATCAATATAAAAGAGTACTTTGAGAGGGAGTATATTTTTTATAAAAGAGCAGTTCCAGTGTGATTATAATCAATATAAAAGGGTAATATGAGAGGGAGTATATTTTTTAAAAAAGAGTACTTCCAGTGTGATTATATTCACTATTAAAGAGTACTTTGAGAGGGTCTATACTGTTTATAAAAGAGTACTTCCTGTGTGATTATATTAAAAATAAAAGAGTAGTTCCAGTGTGATTATATTCAATATAAAAGAATACTTTGAGAGGGAGTTTATTTTTTATAAAAGAGTGCTTCCAGTGTGATTATATTCAGTATAAAAGAGTACATTGAGAGGGAGTATATTTTTTATAATAGAGTACATCCAGTGTGGTTATATTCAATATAAAAGAGTAGTTTGAGAGGGACTATATTTTTTATAAAAGAGTACTTACTGTGTGATTATATTAAAAATAAAAAATTAGTTCCAGTGTGATTATTTTCAATATAAAAGAGTACTTTGAGAGGGAGTATATTTTTTATAAAAGAATATTTCCAGTGTGATTATATTCCATATAAAAGAGTACATTGAGAGGGAGTATATTTTATATAAAAGAGTACTTCCTGTGTGATTATATTCAGTATAAAAGAATACTTTGAGAGTGAGTATATTTTTTATAAAAGAGTACTTCCTGTGCGATTATATAACGTATAAAAGAGTACTTTGAGAGGGCGTATATTTTTATCAAAAGAGTACTTCCAGTGTGATTATATTCAATATAAAAGAGTACTTTGAGAGGTTGTATATTTTTTATAAAAGAGTACTTCCAGTGTGATTATATTCAATATAAAACAGTACTTTGAGAGGGTCTATAATTTTTATAAAAGAGTACTACCTGTGTGATTATATTCAGTATAGAAGAGCACATTGAGAGGGAGTATATTTTTTATAATAGAGTACTTCCAGAGTGGTTATATTCAATAGAAAAGACTATTTTGAGAGGGTCTATATTTTTTATAATAGAGTACTTCCTGTGTGATTATATTAAAAATAAAAGAGTAGTTCCAGTGTGCTTATATTCAATATAAAAGAGTACGTTGAAAGGGAGTATATTTTTTATAAAAGAGTACTTCCAGTGTGATTATATTCACTATAAAAGAGTACTTTGAGAGGGAGTATTTTTTTTATAAAAGAGTACTTTCTGGGTGATTATATTCAGTATAAAAGAGTACATTGAGAGGGAGTATATTTTTTATAATAGAGTACATCCAGTGTGGTTATATTCAATATAAAAGACTACTTTGAGAGGGTCTATGTATTTTATAATAGAGTACTTCCTGTGTGATTATATTAAACATAAAAGAGTAATTCTAGTGTGATTAATATTCCATATAAAAGAGTACATTGAGAGGGAGTATATTTTTTATAAAGGAGTACTTCCTGTGTGATTATATTCAGTATAAAAGAGTACTTTGAGAGGAAGTATATTTTTTTATAAAAGAGTACTTCCAGTGTCATAATATACAATATAAATGACTACTTTGAGAGGGAGTATATTTTTAATAAAAGAGTACTTCCAGTGTGATTATATTCAATGTAAAAGAGTGCATTGAGAGGGCGTATATTTTTTATAAAAGAGTACTTCCTGTGTGATTATATTCAGTATAAAAGAGTACTTTGAGAGGGAATATATTTTTTATAAAAGAGTACTTCTTGTGTGATTATATTCAGGATAAAATAGTACTTTGAGAGGGAGTATATTTTTTATAAAAGAGTAGTTCCAGTGTGATTATATTCAATATAAAGAGTACTTTGAGAGGGAGTATATTTTTTATAAAAGAGTACTTCCATTGTGACTATATTCATTATAAAAGAGTACTTTGAGAGGGTCTATATTTTTTATAAAAGAGTACATCCTGTGTGATTATATTCAGTATAAAAGAGTACTTTGAGTGGGAGTATATTTTTTATAAAAGAGTACTTCCTGTGTGATTATATTCAGTATAAAAGAGCACATTGAGAGGGAGTATATTTTTTGTAATAGAGTACTTCCAGAGTGGTTATATTCAATAGAAAAGACTATTTTGAGAGGGTCTATGTTTTTTATAATTGAGTACTTCCTGTGTGATTATATTAAAAATAAAAGAGTAGTTCCAGTGTGATTATATTCAATATAAAAGAGTACTTTGAAAGGGAGTATATTTTTTATAAAAGAGTAATTCCAGTGTGATTATATTCAGTATAAAAGAGTACTTTGAGAGGGAGCGTTTTATTTATAAAAGAGTAATTCCTGTGTGATTATATTCAGTATAAAAGAGTACATTGAGAGGGAGTATATTTTTTATAATAGAGTACATCCAGTGTGGTTATATTCAATATAAAAGACTACATTGAGAGGGTCAATGTTTTTTATAATAGAGTACTTCCGGTGTGATTATATTAAAAATAAAAGAGTAGTTCCAGTTTGATTATATTCATTATGAAAGAGTATATTGAGAGGGAGTATATTTTTTATAAAAGAGTAGTTCCTGTGTGATTATATTCAATATAAAAGAGTACTTTGAGAGGGAGTATATTTTTTGTAAAAGAGGACTTCCAGTGTGATTATATTCAGTATAAAAGAGTACTTTGAGAGGGTCTATAATTTTTATAAAAGAGTACTTCCTGTTTGATTATATTAAATATGAAAGAGTAGTTCCAGTGTGATTATATTCAATATTAAAGAGTACTTTGAGGGGGAGTATATTTTTTTATAAAAGAGTACTTCCAGTGTGATTATATTCAATATAAAATAGTACATTGAGAGGGAGAATATTTTTTATAAAAGACTACTTTCAGTGTGATTATATTCAATATAAAAGAGTACATTCGGAGGGAGTATATTTTTTAGAAAAGAGTACTCCCTGTGTGATTATATTCAGTATGAAAAAGTACATTGAGAGGGACTAAATTTTTTATATAAGAGTTCTTCCTGTGTGATTATATTCAGTATAAAAGATTACGTTGAGAGGGAGTATATTTTTTATTAAAGAGTACTTCCAGTGTGACTATATTCAGTATAAAAGAGTACTTTGAGAGGGAGTATATTTTTTATAAAGAGTACTTCCAGTGTAATTATATTCAATATAAAAGAGAAATTTGAGAGGGTCTATATTTTTTATAAAATAGGACTTCCTGTGTGATAATATTAAAAATAAAATAGTAGTTCCAGTGTGATTATATTCAATATAATAGAGTACTTTGAGAGGGAGTATATTTTTTATAAAAGAGTACTTCCAGTGTGATTATATTCAATAAAAAACAGTACATTGATAGGGAGTATTTTTTTATAAAAGAGTACTTCCAGTGTGATTATATTCAGTATAAAAGAGTACTTTGAGAGGGAGTATATTTTTTATAAAAGAGTAGTTCCTGTGTGATTATATTCAATATAAAGAGAACTTTGAGAGGGAGTATATTTTTTATAAAGGAATATTTCCAGTGTGTTTATATTCAGTATAAAAGAGTACTTTGAGAGGGAACATTTTTTTTATAAAAGAGTACTTCCTTTGTGATTATATTCAGTATAAAAGAGTAAATTGAGAGAGAGTATATTTTTTATAATAGAGTACATCCAGTGTGGTTATATTCAATATAAAAGACTATTTTGAGAGGGTCTGTGTTTTTATACTAGAGTACTTCCTTTGAGATTATATTAAAAATAAAGAGTAGTTCCAGTGTGATTATATTCAATATAAAAGAGTACTTTGAGAGGGAGTTTATTTTTTATCAAAGAGTACTTCCAGTGTGAATATATTCAGTATAAAAAGAGTACTTTGAGAGGGTCTATAATTTTTATAAAAGAGTACTTCCTGTGTGATTATATTCTGTATAAGAGAGTACTTTGAGAGGGTCTACATTTTTTATAAAAGAGTATTTCCAGTGTGACTATATTAAAAATAAAAGAGTAGTTCCAGTGTGATTATATTCAATATAAAATAGTACATTGAGAGGGAGTATATTTTTTGTAAAAGAGTACCTCCAGTGTGATTATATTCAATATAAAAGAGTACATTGAGAGGGAGTATATTTTTTAGAAAAGAGTACTTCCTGTGTGATTATATTCAGTATAAAAGAGTACTTTGAGAGGTAGTATATTTTTTGTAAAAGAGTACTTCCAGTGTGACTATATTCAGTTTAAAAGAGTACTTTGAGAGGGAGTATATTTTTTATAAATGAGTACTTCCTGTGTGATAATATTAAAAATAAAAGAGTAGTTCCAGTGTGATTATATTCAGTATAAAAGAGTACTTTGAGAGGGATTATATTTTTTATAAAAGAGTACTACCTGTGTGATTATATTCAGTATAAAAAAGTACGTTGAGAGGGAGTATATTTTTTATAAAGGAGTAATTCCAGTGTGACTATATTCAGTATAAAAGAGTACTTTGAGAGGGAGTATATTTTTTATAAAAGAGTACTTCCAGTGTGATTATATTCAGTATAAAAGAGTACCCTGAGAGGTTCTATTTTTTTATAAAAGAGTACTTCCTGTGTGATTATATTAAATATAAAAGAGTAGTTCCAGTGTGATTATATTCAATATAAAAGAGTACTTTGAGAGGGAGAATATTTTTTTATAAAAGAGTAGTTCCAGTGTGATTATATTCAGTATAAAAGAGTACATTGAGAGCGAGTATATTTTTTATAATAGAGTACATCCAGTGTGATTATATTCAATATAAAAGAGTAATTTGAGAAGGTATATGTTTTTTATAATAGAGTACATCCTGGGAGATTATCTTAAAAATAAAAGAGTAGTTCCAGTGTGATTATATTCAATATAAAAGAGTACTTTGAGAGGGAGTATATTTTTTATAAAAGAGTACTTCCAGTGTGATTATATTCAGTATAACAGAGTACTTTGAGAGGGTCTATATTTTTTATAAAAGAGTACTTCCTGTGTGACTATATTAAAAATAAAAGAGTAGGTCCAGTGTGATTATATTCAATATAAAATAGTACATTGAGAGGGAGTATATTTTTTATAAAAGAATACTTCCAGTGTGATTATATTCAATATAAAAGAGTACATTGAGAGGGAGTATATTTTTTATAAAAGAGTAATTCCTGTGTGATTATATTCAGTATTAAAGAGTATTTTGAGAGGGAGTATATTTTTTATTATAGAGTACATCCAGTGTGGTTATATTCAATATAAAACAGTACGTTGAGAGGGTCTATGTTTTTTATAATAGAGTACTTCCTCGGTGATTATATTAAAAATAAAAGAGTAGTTCCAGTGTGATTATATTAAATATAAAAGAGTACTTTGAGAGGGAGTATATTTTTTATTAAAGAGTACTTCCAGTGTGATTATATTCAGTATATAAGAGTACTTTAGGAGGGTCTACATTTTTTATAAAATAGTACTTCCTGTGTGACTATATTAAAAATAAAAGAGTAGTTCCAGTGTGATTATATACAATATAAAAGAGTAGATTGAGAGGGAGTATTTTTTTTTAAAAGAGTACTTCCAGTGTGATTATATTCAGTAAAAAAGAGTAGTTTGAGAGGGAGAATGTTTTTTATAAAAGAGTACTTCCAGTGTGATTATATTCAATATAAAAGAGTACTTTTAGAGGGTCTATGTTTTTTATAAAAGAGTACATCCTGTGTGATTATATTAAAAATAAAAGAGTACTTCCAGTGTGATTATATTCAATATAAAAGAGTACATTGAGAGGGAGTATATTTTTTATAAAACAGTACTTGGTGAGTGATTATATTCAGTATAAATGAGTACTTTCAGAGAGAGTATATTTTTTATAAAAGAGTAGTTCCTGTGTGATTATATTCAGTACAAAAGAGTACTTTGACAGGGAGTATATTTTTTATAAAAGAGTACTTCCAGTGTGATTATATTCGATATAAAAGAGTACTTTGAAAGGGAGTATATTTTTTATAAAGGAGTAATTCCAGTGTGATTATATTCAATATAAAAGAGTACTTTGAGAGGGTGTATCTTTTTCATAAAAGAGTACTTCCTGTGTGATTATATTCTGTATAAAAGAGTACTTTGAGAGGGAGTATATTTTTTATAAAAGAGTACTTCCAGTGTGATTATATTCAATATAAAAGAGTACTTTGAGAGGGGGTATATTTTTAATAAAAGAGTACTTCCCTTGTGATTATATTCAATATAAAAGAGTACATTGAGAGGGAGTATATTTTTTATAAAAGAGTACTTCCTGAGTGATTATATTCAGTATAAAAGAGTACTTTGAGAGAGAGTATATTTTTTATAAAAGAGTACTTCCAGTGTGATTATATTCAATATAAAAGAGTACTTTGAGAGGGGGTATATTTTTAATAAAAGAGTACTTCCCGTGTGATTATATTCAATATAAAAGAGTACATTGAGAGGGAGTATATTTTTTATAAAAGAGTACTTCCTGAGTGATTATATTCAGTATAAAAGAGTACTTTGAGAGAGAGTATATTTTTTATAAAAGAGTACTTCCTGTGTGATTCTATTCAGTAAAAAAGAGTACTTTGAGACGGAGTATATTTTTTATAAAAGAGTACTTCCAGTGTGATGATATTCTATATAAAGAGTACTTTGAAAGGGAGTATATTTTTTATAAATGAGTACTTCCAGTGTGATTATATTCAATATAAAAGAATACATTGAGAGGGAGTATATTTTTTATATAAGAGTTCTTCCTGTGTGATTATATTCAGTATAAAAGAGTTCTTTGAGAGGAAGTATATTTTTCATAAAGGAGTACTTCCTGTGTGATTATATTCAATATAAAAGAATACATTGAGAGGAGGTATATTTTTTATAAAAGAGTACTTCCTGTGTGATTATAGTCAGTGTAAAAGAGAACTTTGAGTGCAAAAATATTTTTCGTAAAAGAGTACTTCCTATGTGATTAAATTCAGTATAAAAGAGCACATTGAGAGGGAGTATATCTTTTATAAAAGAGTACTTCCAGTGTGATTATATTCAATATAAAAGAGTACTTTGAGAGGGAGTATATTTTTTATAAAAGAGTACTTCAAGTGTGATTATATTCAATATAAAAGAGTACTTTGAGAGGGTCTATATTTTTATAAAAGTGTACTTTCTGTGTGATTATATTAAAAATAAAAGAGTAGTTCCTGTGTGATTATATTCAATATAAAAGAGTACTTTGAGAGGGAGTATGTTTTTTATAAAAGAGTACTTCAAGTGTGATTATATTCAATATAAAAGAGTACATTGAAAGGGAGTATATTTTTTATAAAGGAGTAGTTCCAGTGTGATTATATTCAATTTAAAAGAATACATTGAGAGGGAATATATGTTTTATAAAAGAGTACTTCCTGTGTGATTATATTCAGTATAAAAGAGTATTTTGAGAGGGAGTATATTTTTCATAAAAGAGTACTTCCAGTGTGATTATATTCAATATAAAAGAGTACTTTGAGAAGGTCTATATTTTTGATAAAATAGTACTTAATGTGTGAATATATTAAAAATAAAAGAGCTGTTCCAGTTTGATTATATTCAATATAAAAGAGTACTTTGAGAGGGAGTATATTTTTTATATAAGAGTATTCCTGTGTGATTATATTAAAAATAAAAGATTAGTTCCAGTGTGATTATATTCAATATAAAAGAGTATATTGAGAGTGTGTATATTTTTTATAAAAGAGTACTTCCTGTGTGATTATATACAGTATAAAAGAGTACTTTGAGAGGAAGTATATTTTATATAAAAGAGTACTTCCTGTGTGATTATATTCAGTATAAAAGAGTACTTTGAGAGGGAGTATATTTTTAATAAAAGAGTACTTCCCGTGTGATTATATTCAATATAAAATAGTACAATGAGAGGGAGTATATTTTTTATACAAGAGTACTTCCTTTGTGATTATATTCAGAATCAAAGAGTAATTTGAGAGGAAGTATATATTTATAAAAGAGTACTTCCTGTGTGATTATATTCAGTATAAAAGAGTACTTTGAGAGGGAGTATATTTTTAATAAAAGAGTACTTCCTGAGTGATTATATGAAAAATAAAAGAGTAGTTCCAGTGTGATTATATTCAATATAAAAGAGTACTTTGAGAGGGAGTATATTTTGTATAAAAGAGTACTTCCTTTGTGATTATATTCAGTATCAAAGAGTAATTTGAGAGGAAGTATATATTTATAAAAGAGTACTTCCTGTGTGATTATATTCAGTATAAAAGAGTACTTTGTGAGGGAGTATATTTTTAATAAAGAGTACTTCCTGTGTGATTATATTAAAAATAAAAGAGTAGTTCCAGTGTGATTATATTCAGTATAAAAGAGTACATTGAGAGCGAGTATATTTTTTATAAAACAGTACTTCCAGTGTGATTATATTCAATACAAAAGCGTACTTTGAGAGTGTGTATATTTTTTATAAAAGAGTTCTTCCTGTGTGATTATATTCGATATAAAAGAGTACTTTGAGAGGGTCTATATTTTTTATAAAAGAGTACTTCCTGTGTGATTATATTAAAAATAAAAGAGTAGATCCAGTGTTATTATATTCAATATAAAAGAGTTCTTTGAGAGGGAGTATATTTTTTATAAAAGAGTAATTCCAGTGTGACTATATTCAGTATAATATAGTATTTTGAGAGGGTCTATAGTTTTTATAAAAGAGTATTTCCTGTGTTATTATATTCAGTATAAAAGGGTACTTTGAGAGGGTCTATATTTTTTATAAAAGAATAATTCCTGTGTGATGATATTAAAAATAAAAAAGTAGTTCCAGTGTGATTATATTCAATGTAAAAGAGTACTTTGAGAGGGAGTATATTTTTTCTAAAAGAGTACTTCCTGTGTGATTATATTAGGTATAAAAGAGTACTTTGAGAGGGAGTATATTTTTAATAAAAGAGTACTACCAGTGTGATTATATTCAATATAAAAGAGTACAATGAGAGGGAGTATATTTTTTATAAAAGAGTACTTCCTGTGTGATTATATTCAGTATAAAAGAGTACTTTGAGAGGAAGTATATATTTATAAAAGAGTACTTCCTTTGTGATAATATTCAGTATAAAAGGGTACTTTGAGAGGGAGTATATTTTTTATAAAAGAGTACTTCCTGTGTGATTATATTCAACATAAAAGAGTACTTTGAGAGGGTCTATGTTTTTTATAAAAGAGTACTTCCTGTGTGATTATATCAAAAATAAAAGAGTAGTTCCAGTGTGATTATATTCAGTATAAAAGAGTACATTGAGAGCGAGTATATTTTTTATAAAACAGTACTTCCTGTGTGATTATATTCAATATAAAAGCGTACTTTGAGAGTGTGTATATTTTTTATAAAAGAGTACTTCCTGTGTGATTATATTAAAAATAAAAGAGTAGTTCCAGTGTGATTATAGTCAATATAAAAGAGTACTTTGAGAGGGAGTATATCTTTTATAAAATAGTACTTCCAGTGTGATTATATTCATTATAAAAGAGTACATTGAGAATTAGTCTATTTTTTATAAAAGAGTACTTACTGTGTGATTATATTCAGTATAAAAGAGTACTTTGAGAAGGAGTATATTTTTTATAAAAGAATAATTCCTGTGTGATTATATTCAATATAAAAGAGTACTTTGAGAGTGTCTGTATTTTTTATAAAAGAGTACTTCCTGTGTGATTATATTAAAATAAAAGACTAGTTCCAGTGTGATTATATTCAATATAAAAGAGTACTTTGAGCGGTAGTATATTTTTTTATAAAAGAGTACTTCCAGTGTGATTATATTCAGCATAAAACAGTATTTTGAGAGGTTCTATATTGTTTATAAAAGAGTATTTCCTGTGTTATTATATTCAGTATAAAAGAGTACTTTGAGAGGGTCTATATTTTTTATAAAAGAATACTTCCTGTGTGATTATACTAAAAATAAAAGAGTAGTCACAGCGTGATTATATTCAATATAAAAGAGTACTTTCAGAGGGAGTATATTTTTTATAAAAGAGTACTTCCAGTGTGATTATATTCAGTATAAAAGAGTACATTGAGAGGGAGCATATTTTTTATAAAAGAGTACTTCCAGTGTGATTATATTCAGTATAAAAGAGTACATTGAGAGGGAGTATATTTTTTATAAAAGAGTACTTCCAGTGTGATTATATTCAATATAAAAGAGTACATTGAGAGGGAGTATATTTTTTATAAAAGAGTACTTCCTGTGTGATTATATTAAAAATAAAAGAGTAGTTCCTGTGTGATTATATTCAGCATAAAAGAGTACTTTGAGAGGGAGTATATTTTTTATAAAAGAGTACTTCCAGTGTGATTTTATTCAATATAAAAGAGTACATTGAGAGGGAGTATATTTTTTATAAAAGAGTACTTCCAGTGTGATTTTACTCAGTATAAAAGAGTACTTTGAGAGGGAGTATATTTTTTATAAAAGAGTAATTCCAGTGTGATTATATTCAGCATAATAGAGTACTCTGAGAGGGAGTACATTTTTTATAAAAGAGTACTTCCAGTGTGATTTATTCAATATAAAAGAGTACTTTGAGAGGGTCTATATTTTTTATAAGAGAGTACTTCCTGTGTGATTATACTAAAAATAAAATAGTAGTTCCAGTGTGATTATATTCAATATAAAAGAGTACTTTGAGAGGGAGTATATTTTTTATAGAAGAGTACTTCCAGTGTGATTATATTCAATATAAAAGAGTACATTGAGAGGGAGTATATTTTTTATAAAAGAGTACTTCCAGTGTGATTATATTCAATATAGAAGAGTATTTTGAGAGGGTCTATATTTTTTATAAAAGAGTATTCCTGTGTGATTATATTAAAAATTAAAGAGTAGTTCCAGTGTGATTATTTTCAATATAAAAGAGTACATTGAGAGGGAGTATATTTTTTATAAAAGAGTACTTCCTGTGTGATTATATTAAAAATAAAAGAGTCGTGCCTGTGTGATTATATTCAGCATAAAAGAGTACTTTGAGAGGGAGTATATTTTTTATAAAAGAGTACTTCCTGTGTGATTATATTCAATACAAAACAGTACATTGAGAGGGAGTATATTTTTTATAAAAGAGTAGTTCCTGTGTGATTATATTCAGTATAAAACAGTACTTTGAGAGGGAGTATATTTTTTATAAAAGAGTACCTCCAGTGTGATTATATTCAGTATAAAAGAGTACTTTGAGAGGGAGTATATTTTTTATAAAAGAGTAGTTCCAGTGTGATTATATTCAGTATAAAAGAGTACTTTGAGAGGGTCTATATTTTTTATAAAAGAGGACTTCCTGTGTGATTTTATTAAAAATAAAAGAGTAGTTCCAGTGTGATTATATTCTGTATAAAAGAGTCCTTTGAGAGGGAGTACATTTTTTATGAAAGAGTACTTCCAGTGTGATTATATTCAATATAAAAGCGTACTTTTAGAGGGTCTATATTTTTTATAAAAGAGTACTTCCTGTGTGATTATATTAAAAATAAAAGAGTAGTTCCAGTGTGATTATATTCAATATAAAAGAGTAGTTTGAGAGGGAGTATATTTTTGATAAAAGAGTACTTCAAGTGTGATTATATTAAAACTAAACGAGTAGTTCCAGTGTGATTATATTCAATATAAAAAGTACTTTGAGGGGAGTATATTTTTTATAAAAGAGTAATTCCCCTGTGATTATATTCAATATAAAAGAGTACATTGAGAGGGAGTATATTTTTTTTAAAAGAGTACTTCCTGTGTGATTATATTCAATATAAAAGAGTACTTTGAGAGGGAGTATATTTTTATAAAAGAGTACTTCCAGTGTGATTATATTCAGTATAAAAGAGTACTTTGAGAGGGAGTATATTCTTTATAAAAGAGTACTTCCAGTGCGATTATATTCAATTTAAAAGAGTAATTTGAGAGGGTCTATATTGTTTATAAAAGAGTACTTCCCGTGTGATTATATTAAAAATAAAAGAGTAGTTCCAGTGTGATTATATTCAATATAAAAGAGTACATTGAGAGGGAGTATATTTTTTATAAAAAGTATTTCCTGTGTGATTATATTCAGTATAAAAGAGCACTTTGAGAGGAAGTATATTTTTTATAAAAGAGGAATTCCTGTGTGATTATATTCAGTATAAAAGAGTACTTTGAGAGGGAGTATATTTTTTATAAAAGAGTACTTCCAGTGTGATTATATTCAGTATTAAAGAGTACTTTGAGAGGGAGTATATTTTTTATAAAAGAGTACTTCCAGTGTGATTATATTGAGTATAAAAGAGTACATTGAGATGGAGTATATATTTATAAAAGAGTACTTCCAGTGTGATTATATTCAATATAAAAGATTAATTGGAGAGGGTCTCTATTTTTTATAAAAGAGTACTTACTGTGTGATTATATTAAAAATAAAAGAGTAGTTCCAGTGGGATTATATTCAATATAAAAGAGTACTTTGAGAGGGAGTATATTTTTTATAAAAGAGTACTTCCAGTGTGATTACATTCATTATAAGAGAGTACATTGAGAGGGAGTATATTTTTTATAAAACCGTACTTCCAGTGTGATTATATTCAATGTAAAAGAGTACTTTGAGAGGGTCTATGTTTTATATAAAAGAGTACTTCCTGTGTGATTATATTAAAAATAAAGAGCAGTTCCAGTGTGATTATATTCAATATAAAAGAGTACATTGAGAGGGCGTATATTTTTTATAAAAAGGGTACTTCCTGTGTGATTATATTCAGTATAAAAGAGTACTTTGAGAGGAAGTATATTTTTTATCAAAGTGTAATTCCAGTGTGATTATATTCAGTATAAATTAGTACTTTGAGAGGGAGTATATTTTTAATAAAAAAGTAGTTCCAGTGTGATTATATTCAATATAAAAGGGTACATTGAGAAGGAGTATATTTTTTATAAAAGAGTACTTCCTGTGTGATTATATTCAGTGTAAAAGAGTACATTGAGAGGAAGTATATTTTTTATAGAAGAGTACATCCTGTGTGATTATATACAGTATAAAAGAGTACTTTGAGAGGGAGTACATTTTTTATGAAAGAGTACTTCTGGTGTGATTATATTCAATATAAAAGCGTACTTTTAGAGGGTCTATATTTTTTATAAAAGAGTACTTCCTGTGTGATTATATTAAAAATAAAAGAGTAGTTCCAGTGTGATTATATTCAATATAAAAGAGTATTTTGAGAGGGAGTATATTTTTTATAAAAGAGTACTTAAAGTGTGATTATATTAAAAATAAAAGAGTAGTTCCAGTGTGATTATTTTCAATATAAAAGAGTACTTTGAGGGGAGTATATTTTTTATAAAAGAGTAATTCCCCTGTGATTATATTCAATATAAAAGAGGACATTGACAGGGAGTATATTTTTTTTAAAAGAGTACTTCCAGTGTGATTATATTCAATATAAAAGAGTACTTTGAGAGGTAGTGTATTTTTTATAAAAGAGTTCTTCCTGTGTGATAATATTTAAAATAAAAGAGTAGTTCCAGTGTGATTATATTCAATATAAAAGAATACTTTGAGACGGAGTATATTTTTTATAAAAGAGTACTTCCAGTGTGACTATATTCAGTATAAAAGAGTACATTGAGAGGGAGTATATTTTTTATAAAACAGTACTTCCAGTGTGATTATATTCAATATAAAACAGTACTTTGAGAGGGAGTATATTTTTTATAAAAGAGTACATCCTGTGTGATTATATTCAATATAAAAGAGTACTTTGAGAGAGAGTATATTTTTTATAAAAGAGTACTTCTTGTGTGATTATATTCAGGATAAAAGAGTACTTTGAGAGGGAGTTTTTTTTTTATGAAAGATTGCTTCCAGTGTGATTATATTCAGTATAAAAGAGTACTTTGAGAGGGAGTATATTATTTATAAAAGAGTACTTCCAGTGTCATTATATTCAATATAAAAGAGTACTTTGAGAGGGTCTATATTTTTTATAAAGAGTATTTCCTGGGTGATTATATTAAAAATAAAAGACTTGTTCCAGTGTGATTATATTCAATATAAAAGAGTACTTTGAGAGGGAGTATATTTTTTATAAAAGAGTACTTCCAGTGTGATTATATTCAATATAAAAGAATACTTTGAGAGGGTCTATATTTTTTATAAAAGAGTACTTCCTGTGTGATTATATTAAAAATAAAAGAGTAGTTCCAGTGTGATTATATTCAATATAATAGAGTACTTTGAGAGGGAGTATATATTTTATAAAAGAGTACTTCTAGTGTGATTATATTCAATATAGAAGTGTACTTTGAGAGGGAGTATATTTTTTATAAAAGAGTAGTTCCAGTGTGATTATATTCAATACAAAAGAGTACTTTGAGAGGGTCTATATTTTTTATAAAAGAGTACTTCCTGTGTGATTATATTAAAAATAATTGAGTAGTTCCAGTGTGATAATATTCAATATAAAAGAATACTTTGAGAGGGAGTATGTTTTTTATAAAAGATTACTTCCAGTGTGATTATATTCAGTACAAAAGAGTACATGGAGAGGGAGTATATTTTTAATAATAGAGTACATCCAGTGTGGTTATGTTCAATATAAAATAGTACTTTGAGAGGGTCTATGTTTTTCATAATAGAGTATTTCCTGGGTGATTATATAAAAAATAAAAGAGTAGTCCCAATGTGATTATATTCAATATGAAAGAGTACTTTGAGAGGGAGTATATTTTTTATAAAAGAGTACTTCCAGTGTGATTAAATTCAATATAAAAGAGTACATTGAGAGGGAGTATATTTTTTATAAAAGAATACTTCCTGTGTGATTATATTCAGTTCAAAAGAGTACTTTGAGAGGGAGTATATTTTTTATAAAAGAGTACTTCCTGAGTGATTATATTCAGTATAAAAGAGTACTTTGTGAGGGAGTATATTTTTTATAAAAGAGTACTTCCAGTGTGATTATATTCAATATAAAAGAGTACTTTGAGAGGGTCTATATATTTTATAAAAAAGTACTTCCTGTGTGATTATATAAAAAATAAAACAGTAGTTCCAGTGTGATTATATTCAATATAAAAGAGTACTTTGAGAGGGAGTATATTTTTTAGAAAAGAGTACTTACAGTGTGATTATATTCAATATAAAAGAGTACATTGAGAGGGAGTATATTTTTTATAAAAGAGTACTTCCAGTGTGATTATATTCAGTATAGAAGAGTAATTTTAGAGGAAGTATATTTTTTATAAAAGAGTACTTCTAGTTTGATTATTCTCAATATAAAAGAGTGCTTTGAGAGGGAGTATATTTTTTATAAAAGAGTACTTCCTTTGTGAGTATATTCAATATAAAAGAGTACATTGAGAGGGTCTATATTTTTTATAAAAGAGTATTTCCTGTGTGTTTTTATATTAAAAATAAAAGAGTCGTTCCAGTGTGATTATATTCAATATAAAAGAGTACTTTGAGAGGGAGCATATTTTTTATAAAACAGTACTTCCAGTGTGAATATATTCAGTACAAAAGAGTACATTGAGAGGGAGTATATTTTTTATAATAGAGTACTTCCAGAGTGGTTATATTCAATAGAAAAGACTATTTTCAGAGGAAGTACATTTTTTTTAAAAGAGTTCTTCCTGTGTGAAAATATTAAAAATAAAAGAGTAGTTCCAGTGTGATTATATTCAATATAAAAAATACTTTGACAGGGAGTATATTTTTTATAAAAGAGTCCTTCCAGTGTGACTATATTCAGTATAAAAGAGTACTTTGAGAGGGAGTATATTTTTTATAAAAGAGTATTTCCAGTTTGATTATATTCAATATAAAAGAGTACTTTAGAGGGAGTATGTTTTTTATAAAAGAGTACTTTCTGTGTGATTATATTAAAAATAAAAGAGTACTTCCTTTGTGATTATATTCAGTATAAAAGAGTACTTTGAGAGGCAGTATATTTTTTATAAAAGAGTAATTCCAGTGTGATTATATGCAATATAAAAGAGTACATTGAGAGGGAGATTATTTTTTATAAAAGAGTACTTCCAGTGTGATTATATTCAATATAAAAGAGGACTTTGAGAGGGTCTATATTTTTTATAAAAGAGTACTTCCTCTGTGATTATATTAAAAATAAATGAGTAGTTCCAGTGTGATAATATTCAATATAAAAGAGTACTTTGAGAAGGAGTATATTTTTTTTATAAATTAGTACTTCCAGTGTGATTATATTCAGTACAAAAGAGTACATTGAGAGGGAGTATATTTTTTATAATTGAGTACATCCAGTGTGGTTATGTTCAATATAAAATAGTACTTTGAGAGGGTCTATGTTTTTTATAATAGAGTACTTCCTGGGTGATTATATTAAAAATAAAAGAGTAGTCCCAATGTGATTATATTCAATATAAAAGAGTACTGTGAGAGGGAGTATATTTTTTATAAAAGAGTACTTCCAGTGTGATTATATTCAATATAAAAGAGTACATTGAGAGGGAATATATTTTTTATAAAAGAGTACTTCCTGTGTGATTTTATTCAGTATAAAAGAGTACTTTGAGAGGGAGTATATTTTATATAAAAGAGTACTTCCAGTGTGATTATATTCAGTATAAAAGAGTACTTTGAGAGGGAGTATATTTTCTATGAAGAGTACTTCCAGTGTGATTATATTCAATACAAAAGAGTACTTTGACAGGGTCTATATATTTTATAAAACAGTACTTCCTGTGTGATTATATTAAAAATAAAATAGTAGTTCCAGTGTGATTATATTCAATATAAAAGAGAACGTTGAGAGGGAGTATATTTTTTATACAAGAGTACTTTCAGTGTGATTATATTCAATATAAAAGAGTACAATGAGAGGGAGTATATTTTTTATAAAAGAGTACTTTAAGTGTGATTATATTCAGTATAAAAGAATACTTTGAGAGGGAGTATATTTTTTATAAAAGAGTACTTCCAGTGTGATTATATTCAAAATAAATGAGTACATTGAGAGGGTCTATATTTTTTATAAAAGAGTACTTCCTGTGTGTTATTATATTAAAAATAAAAGAGTAGTTCCAGTGTGATTATATTCAATATAAAAGAGTACTTTGAGAGGGAGTATATTTTTTATAAAACAGTACTTCCAGTGTGATTATATTCAGTATATAAGAGTACATTGAGAGGGAGTATATGTTTCATAATAGAGTACTTCCAGAGTGGTTATATTCAATAGAAAAGACTATTTTGAGATGAGGTGTATTTTTTATAAAAGAGTACTTCCTGTGTGATTATATTCAGTATAAAAGAGTACTTTGAGAGGTAGTATATTTTTTATAAAAGAGTACTTCCTGTGTCATAATATTCAGTATAAAAGAGCACATTGAGAGGGAGTATATTTTTTATAATAGAGTACTTCCAGAGTGGTTATATTCAATAGAAAAGACTATTTTGAGAGGGAGTATATTTTTTATAAAAGAGTTCTTCCTGTGTGATAATATTAAAAATAAAAGATTAGTGCCAGTGTGATTATTTTCAATATAAAAGTATACTTTGAGAGGGAGTATATTTTTTATAAAAGAGTACTTCCAGTGTGATTATATTTAATATAAAAGAGTACATTGAGGGGGAGTATATTATTTATAAAAGAGTACTTCCTGTGTGATTATATTCAGTATAAAAGAGTACTTTGAGAGAGAGTATATTTTTTATAAAAGAGTACTTCTTGTGTAATTATATTCAGGATAAAAGAACACTTTGAGAGGGAGTATATTTTTTATAAAACAGTATTTCCAGTGTGATTATAATCGATATAAAAGAGTAATTTGAGAGGGAGTATATTTTTTATAAAAGAGTACTTCCAGTGTGATTATATTCAATATAAAACAGTACTTTGAGAGGGTCTATATTTTTTATAAAAGAGTACTTCCTGTGTGATTATATTCAGTATAAAAGAGTACTTTGAGAGGGAGCATATTTTTTATAAAAGAGTACTTCCTGTGTGATTATATTCAGAATAAAGAGAACATTGAGAGGGAGTATATTTTTTATAATAGAGTACTTCCAGAGTGGTTATATTCAATCGAAAAGACTATTTTGTGAGGGAGTATATTTTTTATAAAAGAGTACTTCCTGTGTGATAATATTAAAAATAAAAGAGTAGTTCCAGTGTGATTATATTCAATATAAAAGAGTACTTTGAGAGGGTCTATATTTTTTATAAAATAGTACTTCCTGTGTGATTATATTAAAAATAAAAGAGTAGTTCTTGTGTGATTATATTCAATATAAAAGAGTACTTTGAGAGGGAGTATATTTTTTATAAAATAGCAGTTCAAGGGTGATTATATTCAATATAAAAGAGTATATTGAGAGGGAGTATATTTTTTATAAAAGAGTACTTCCAGTGTGATTATATTCAGTATAAAAGAGTACTTTGAGAGGGAGTATATTTTTTATAAAAGAGTACTTCCAGTGTGATTATAATCAATATAAAAGAGTACTTTGAGAGGGAGTATATTTTTTATAAAAGAGTATTTCCAGTGTGATTATAATCAATATAAAAGGGTAATATGAGAGGGAGTATATTTTTTATAAAAGAGTACTTCCAGTGTGATTATATTCACTATTAAAGAGTACTTTGAGAGGGTCTATACTGTTTATAAAAGAGTACTTCCTGTGTGATTATATTAAAAATAAAAGAGTAGTTCCAGTGTGATTATATTCAATATAAAAGAATACTTTGAGAGGGAGTTTATTTTTTATAAAAGAGTGCTTCCAGTGTGATTATATTCAGTATAAAAGAGTACATTGAGAGGGAGTATATTTTTTATAATAGAGTACATCCAGTGTGGTTATATTCAATATAAAAGAGTAGTTTGAGAGGGACTATATTTTTTATAAAAGAGTACTTACTGTGTGATTATATTAAAAATAAAAAATTAGTTCCAGTGTGATTATTTTCAATATAAAAGAGTACTTTGAGAGGGAGTATATTTTTTATAAAAGAATATTTCCAGTGTGATTATATTCCATATAAAAGAGTACATTGAGAGGGAGTATATTTTAAATAAAAGAGTACTTCCTGTGTGATTATATTCAGTATAAAAGAATATTTTGAGAGTGAGTATATTTTTTATAAAAGAGTACTTCCTGTGCGATTATATAACGTATAAAAGAGTACTTTGAGAGGGAGTATATTTTTATCAAAAGAGTACTTCCAGTGTGATTATATTCAATATAAAAGAGTACTTTGAGAGGTTGTATATTTTTTATAAAAGAGTACTTCCAGTGTGATTATATTCAATATAAAACAGTACTTTGAGAGGGTCTATAATTTTTATAAAAGAGTACTACCTGTGTGATTATATTCAGTATAAAAGAGCACATTGAGAGGGAGTATATTTTTTATAATAGAGTACTTCCAGAGTGGTTATATTCAATAGAAAAGACTATTTTGAGAGGGTCTATATTTATTATAATAGAGTACTTCCTGTGTGATTATATTAAAAATAAAAGACTAGTTCCAGTGTGCTTATATTCAATATAAAAGAGTACGTTGAAAGGGAGTATATTTTTTATAAAAGAGTACTTCCAGTGTGATTATATTCACTATAAAAGAGTACTTTGAGAGGGAGCATTTTTTTTTATAAAAGAGTACTTTCTGGGTGATTATATTCAGTATAAAAGAGTACATTGAGAGGGAGTATATTTTTTATAATAGAGTACATCCAGTGTGGTTATATTCAATATAAAAGACTACTTTGAGAGGGTCTATGTATTTTATAATAGAGTACTTCCTGTGTGATTATATTAAAAATAAAAGAGTAATTCCAGTGTGATTAATATTCCATATAAAAGAGTACATTGAGAGGGAGTATATTTTTTATAAAGGAGTACTTCCTGTGTGATTATATTCAGTATAAAAGAGTACTTTGAGAGGAAGTATATTTTTTTATAAAAGAGTACTTCCAGTGTCATAATATACAATATAAATGACTACTTTGAGAGGGAGTATATTTTTATTAAAAGAGTACTTCCAGTGTGATTATATTCAATGTAAAAGAGTGCATTGAGAGGGAGTATATTTTTTATAAAAGAGTACTTCCTGTGTGATTATATTCAGTATAAAAGAGTACTTTGAGAGGGAATATATTTTTTATAAAAGAGTACTTCTTGTGTGATTATATTCAGGATAAAATAGTACTTTGAGAGGGAGTATATTTTTTATAAAAGAGTAGTTCCAGTGTGATTATATTCAATATAAAGAGTACTTTGAGAGGGAGTATATTTTTTATAAAAGAGTACTTCCATTGTGACAATATTCATTATAAAAGAGTACTTTGAGAGGGTCTATATTTTTTATAAAAGAGTACATCCTGTGTGATTATATTCAGTATAAAAGAGTACTTTGAGTGGGAGTATATTTTTTATAAAAGAGTACTTCCAGTGTGATTATATTCAGTATAAAAGAGTACTTTGAGAGGGAGCATTTTATTTATAAAAGAGTAATTCCTGTGTGATTATATTCAGTATAAAAGAGTACATTGAGAGGGAGCATATTTTTTATAATAGAGTACATCCAGTGTGGTTATATTCAATATAAAAGACTACATTGAGAGGGTCTATGTTTTTTATAATGGAGTACTTCCTGTGTGATTATATTAAAAATAAAAGAGTAGTTCCAGTTTGATTATATTCATTATGAAAGAGTATATTGAGAGGGAGTATATTTTTTATAAAAGAGTAGTTCCTGTGTGATTATATTCAGTATAAAAGAGTACTTTGAGAGGGAGTATATGTTTTATAAAAGAGTACTTCCTGTGTGATTATATTCAGTATAAAAGCGAACTTTGAGAGAGAGTATATTTTTTATAAAAGAGTACTTCCTGTGTGATTATATTCAATATAAAAGAGTACTTTGAGAGGGTCTGTATTTTTTATAAAAGAGTACTTTCTGTGTGATTATATTAAAAATAAAAGAGTAGTTCCAGTGTGATTATATACAATATAAAAGAGTACATTGAGAGGGAGTATATTTTTTATAAAAGAGTACTTCCAGTGTGATTATATTCATTATATAAGAGTACTTTGAGAGGGAGTATATTTTTTATAAAAGAGTACTTCCAGTGTTTTTATATTCAATATAAAAGAGTACTTTGAGAGGGAGTATATTTTTTGTAAAAGAGTACTTCCAGTGTGATTATATTCAGTATAAAAGAGTACTTTGAGAGGGTCTATAATTTTTATAAAAGAGTACTTCCTGTTTGATTATATTAAATATGAAAGAGTAGTTCCAGTGTGATTATATTCAATATTAAAGAGTACTTTGAGGGGGAGTATATTTTTTTATAAAAGAGTACTTCCAGTGTGATTATATTCAATATAAAATAGTACATTGAGAGGGAGAATATTTTTTATAAAAGACTACTTTCAGTGTGATTATATTCAATATAAAAGAGTACATTCAGAGGGAGTATATTTTTTAGAAAAGAGTACTCCCTGTGTGATTATATTCAGTATAAAAAAGTACATTGAGAGGGACTAAATTTTTTATATAAGAGTACTTCCTGTGTGATTATATTCAGTATAAAAGAGTACGTTGAGAGGGAGTATATTTTTTATAAAAGAGTACTTCCAGTGTGACTATATTCAGTATAAAAGAGTACTTTGAGAGGGAGTATATTTTTTATAAAGAGTACTTCCAGTGTAATTATATTCAATATAAAAGAGAAATTTGAGAGGGTCTATATTTTTTATAAAATAGGACTTCGTGTGTGATAATATTAAAAATAAAATAGTATTTCCAGTGTGATTATATTCAATATAATAGAGTACTTTGAGAGGGAGTATATTTTTTATAAAAGAGTACTTCCAGTGTGATTATATTCAATAAAAAACAGTACATTGATAGGGAGTATTTTTTTATAAAAGAGTACTTCCAGTGTGATTATATTCAGTATAAAAGAGTACTTTGAGAGGGAGTATATTTTTTATAAAAGAGTAGTTCCTGTGTGATTATATTCAATATAAAGAGAACTTTGAGAGGGAGTATATTTTTTATAAAGGAATATTTCCAGTGTGTTTATATTCAGTATAAAAGAGTACTTTGAGAGGGAACATTTTTTTTATAAAAGAGTACTGCCTTTGTGATTATATTCAGTATAAAAGAGTACATTGAGAGAGAGTATATTTTTTATAATAGAGTACATCCAGTGTGGTTATATTCAATATAAAAGACTATTTTGAGAGGGTCTGTGTTTTTATACTAGAGTACTTCCTTTGAGATTATATTAAAAATAAAGAGTAGTTCCAGTGTGATTATATTCAATATAAAAGGGTACTTTGAGAGGGAGTTTATTTTTTATAAAAGAGTACTTCCAGTGTGAATATATTCAGTATAAAAGAGTACTTTGAGAGGGTCTTTATTTTTTATAAAAGAGTACTTCCTGTGTGATTATATTCAGTATAAGAGAGTACTTTGAGAGGTTCTACATTTTTTATAAAAGAGTATTTCCAGCGTGACTATATTAAAAATAAAAGAGTAGTTCCAGTGTGATTATATTCAATATAAAATAGTACATTGAGAGGGAGTATATTTTTTGTAAAAGAGTACCTCCAGTGTGATTATATTCAATATAAAAGAGTACATTGAGAGGGAGTATATTTTTTAGAAAAGAGTACTTCCTGTGTGATTATATTCAGTATAAAAGAGTACTTTGAGAGGTAGTATATTTTTTGTAAAAGAGTACTTCCAGTGTGACTATATTCAGTTTAAAAGAGTACTTTGAGAGGGAGTATATTCTTTATAAATGAGTACTTCCTGTGTGATAATATTAAAAATAAAAGAGTAGTTCCAGTGTGATTATATTCAGTATAAAAGAGTACTTTGAGAGGGATTATATTTTTTATAAAAGAGTACTACCTGTGTGATTATATTCAGTATAAAAAAGTACGTTGAGAGGGAGTATATTTTTTATAAAGGAGTACTTCCAGTGTGACTATATTCAGTATAAAAGAGTACTTTGAGAGGGAGTATATTTTTTATAAAAGAGTACTTCCAGTGTGATTATATTCAGTATAAAAGAGTACCCTGAGAGGTTCTATTTTTTTATAAAAGAGTACTTCCTGTGTGATTATATTAAATATAAAAGAGTAGTTCCAGTGTGATTATATTCAATATAAAAGAGTACTTTGAGAGGGAGTATATTTTTTTATAAAAGAGTAGTTCCAGTGTGATTATATTCAGTATAAAAGAGTACATTGAGAGGGAGTATATTTTTTATAATACAGTACATCCAGTGAGATTATATTCAATATAAAAGAGTAATTTGAGAAGGTCTATGTTTTTTATAATAGAGTACATCCTGGGTGATTATCTTAAAAATAAAAGAGTAGTTCCAGTGTGATTATATTCAATATAAAAGAGTACTTTGAGAGGGAGTATATTTTTTATAAAAGAGTACTTCCAGTGTGATTATATTCAGTATAACAGAGTACTTTGAGAGGGTCTATATTTTTTATAGAAGAGTACTTCCTGTGTGACTATATTAAAATTAAAAGAGTAGGTCCAGTGTGATTATATTCAATATAAAATAGTACATTGAGAGGGAGTATATTTTTTATAAAAGAATACTTCCAGTGTGATTATATTCAATATAAAAGAGTACATTGAGAGGGAGTATATTTTTTATAAAAGAGTAATTCCTGTGTGATTATATTCAGTATAAAAGAGTATTTTGAGAGGGAGTATATTTTTTATTATAGAGTACATCCAGTGTGGTTATATTCAATATAAAACAGTACTTTGAGAGGGTATATGTTTTTTATAATAGAGTAATTCCTCGGTGATTATATTAAAAATAAAAGAGTAGTTCCAGTGTGATTATATTAAATATAAAAGAGTACTTTGAGAGGGAGTATATTTTTTATTAAAGAGTACTTCCAGTGTGATTATATTCAGTATATAAGAGTACTTTAAGAGGGTCTACATTTTTTATAAAATAGTACTTCCTGTGTGACTATATTAAAAATAAAAGAGTAGTTCCAGTGTGATTATATACAATATAAAAGAGTACATTGAGAGGGAGTATATTTTTTTTAAAAGAGTACTTCCTGTGTGATTATACTCAGTATAGAAGAGTATTTTGAGAGGGAGTATATTTTTTATAAAAGAGTACTTCCAGTGTGATTATATTCAGTAAAAAAGAGTAGTTTGAGAGGGAGAATGTTTTTTATAAAAGAGTACTTCCAGTGTGATTATATTCAAAGAAAAGAGTACTTTTAGAGGGTCTATGTTTTTTATAAAAGAGTACATCCTGTGTGATTATATTAAAAATAAAAGAGTACTTCCAGTGTGATTATATTCAATAAAAAAGAGTACATTGAGAGGGAGTATATTTTTTATAAAACAGTACTTCGTGAGTGATTATATTCAGTATAAATGAGTACTTTCAGAGAGAGTATATTTTTTATAAAAGAGTAGTTCCTGTGTGATTATATTCAGTACAAAAGAGTACTTTGACAGGGAGTATATTTTCTATAAAAGAGTACTTCCAGTGTGATTATATTCAATATAAAAGAGTACTTTGAAAGGGAGTATATTTTTTATAAAGGAGTAATTCCAGTGTGATTATATTCAATATAAAAGAGTACTTTGAGAGGGTGTATCTTTTTCATAAAAGAGTACTTCCTGTGTGATTATATTCTGTATAAAAGAGTACTTTGAGAGGGAGTATATTTTTTATAAAAGAGTACTTCCAGTGTGATTATATTCAATATAAAAGAGTACTTTGAGACGGGGTATATTTTTAATAAAAGAGTACTTCCCGTGTGATTATATTCAATATAAAAGAGTACATTGAGAGGGAGTATATTTTTTATAAAAGAGTACTTCCTGAGTGATTATATTCACTATAAAAGAGTACTTTGAGAGAGAGTATATTTTTTATAAAAGAGTACTTCCAGTGTGATTATATTCAATATAAAAGAGTACTTTGAGAGGGGGCATATTTTTAATAAAAGAGTACTTCCTGTGTGATTATATTCAATATAAAAGAGTACTTTGAGAGAGAGTATATTTTTTATAAAAGAGTACTTCCTGTGTGATTCTATTCAGTAAAAAAGAGTACTTTGAGACGGAGTATATTTTTTATAAAAGAGTACTTCCAGTGTGATGATATTCTATATAAAGAGTACTTTGAAAGGGAGTATATTTTTTATAAATGAGTACTTCCAGTGTGATTATATTCAATATAAAAGAATACATTGAGAGGGAGTATATTTTTTATAAAAGAGTTCTTCCTGTGTGATTATATTCAGTATAAAAGAGTTCTTTGAGAGGAAGTATATTTTTCATAAAGGAGTACTTCCTGTGTGATTATATTCAATATAAAAGAATACATTGAGAGGAGGTATATTTTTTATAAAAGAGTACTTCCTGTGTGATTATAGTCAGTGTAAAAGAGAACTTTGAGTGCAAAAATATTTTTCGTAAAAGAGTACTTCCTATGTGATTATATTCAGTATAAAAGAGCACATTGAGAGGGAGTATATTTTTTATAAAAGAGTACTTCCAGTGTGATTATATTCAATATAAAAGAGTACTTTGAGAGGGAGTATATTTTTTATAAAAGAGTACTTCAAGTGTGATTATATTCAATATAAAAGAGTACTTTGAGAGGGTCTATATTTTTATAAAAGTGTACTTCCTGTGTGATTATATTAAAAATAAAAGAGTAGATCCAGTGTGATTATATTCAATATAAAAGAGTACTTTGAGAGGGAGTATATTTTTTATAAAAGAGTAATTCAAGTGTGATTATATTCAATATAAAAGAGTACATTGAAAGGGAGTATATTTTTTATAAAGGAGTAGTTCCAGTGTGATTATATTCAATTTAAAAGAATACATTGAGAGGGAGTATATGTTTTATAAAAGAGTACTTCCTTTGTGATTATATTCAGTATAAAAGAGTATTTTGAGAGGGAGTATATTTTTCATAAAAGAGTACTTCCAGTGTGATTATATTCAATATAAAAGAGTACTTTGAGAAGGTCT
Organism: Aotus nancymaae; assembly: GCF_030222135.1. NCBI lineage: Eukaryota > Metazoa > Chordata > Mammalia > Primates > Aotidae > Aotus > Aotus nancymaae. The sequence continues at coordinate 40,732,267 of NW_026988438.1, read as the reverse complement.
ATATTTTTTATAAAATAGTAATTCCTGTGTGAATATATTAAAAATAAAAGAGCAGTTCCAGTTTGATTATATTCAATATAAAAGAGTACTTTGAGAGGGAGTATATTTTTTATATAAGAGTATTCCTGTGTGATTATATTAAAAATAAAAGATTAGTTCCAGTGTGATTATATTCAATATAAAAGAGTATATTGAGAGTGTGTATATTTTTTATAAAAGAGTACTTCCTGTGTGATTATATACAGTATAAAAGAGTACTTTGAGAGGAAGTATATTTTTTATAAAAGAGTACTTCCTGTGTGATTATATTCAGTATAAAAGAGTACTTTGAGAGGGAGTATATTTTTAATAAAAGAGTACTTCCCGTGTGATTATATTCAATATAAAAGAGTACAATGAGAGGGAGTATATTTTTTCTAAAAGAGTACTTCCTTTGTGATTATATTCAGTATCAAAGAGTAATTTGAGAGGAAGTATATATTTATAAAAGAGTACTTCCTGTGTGATTATATTCAGTATAAAAGAGTACTTTGAGAGGGAGTATATTTTTAATAAAAGAGTACTTCCTGTGTGATTATATTAAAAATAAAAGAGTAGATCCAGTGTGATTATATTCAGTATAAAAGAGTACATTGAGAGCGAGTATATTTTTTATAAAACAGTACTTCCAGTGTGATTATATTCAATATAAAAGCGTACTTTGAGAGTGTGTATATTTTTTATAAAAGAGTACTTCCTGTGTGATTATATTCGATATAAAAGAGTACTTTGAGAGGGTCTATATTTTTTATAAAAGAGTACTTCCTGTGTGATTATATTAAAAATAAAAGAGTAGATCCAGTGTTATTATATTCAATATAAAAGAGTTCTTTGAGAGGGAGTATATTTTTTATAAAAGAGTAATTCCAGTGTGATTATATTCAGTATAAAATAGTATTTTGAGAGGGTCTATAGTTTTTATAAAAGAGTATTTCCTGTGTTATTATATTCAGTATAAAAGGGTACTTTGAGAGGGTCTATATTTTTTATAAAAGAATACTTCCTGTGTGATTATATTAAAAATAAAAAAGTAGTTCCAGTGTGATTATAATCAATGTAAAAGAGTACTTTGAGAGGGAGTATATTTTTTCTAAAAGAGTACTTCCTGTGTGATTATATTAGGTATAAAAGAGTACTTTGAGAGGGAGTATATTTTTAATAACAGAGTACTTCCTGTGTGATTATATTCAGTATAAAAGAGTACTTTGAGCGGAAGTATATATTTATAAAAGAGTACTTCCTTTGTGATTATACTCAGTATAAAAGGGTACTTTGAGAGGGAGTATATTTTTTATAAAAGAGTACTTCCTGTGTGATTATATTCAACATAAAAGAGTACTTTGAGAGGGTCTATGTTTTTTATAAAAGAGTACTTCCTGTGTGATTATATCAAAAATAAAAGAGTAGTTCCAGTGTGATTATATTCAGTATAAAAGAGTACATTGAGAGCGAGTATAATTTTTATAAAACAGTACTTCCAGTGTGATTATATTCAATATAAAAGCGAACTTTGAGAGTGTGTATATGTTTTATAAAAGAGTACTTCCTGTGTGATTATATTAAAAATAAAAGAGTAGTTCCAGTGTGATTATATTCAATATAAAAGAGTACTTTGAGAGGGAGTATATTTTTTATAAAATAGTACTTCCAGTGTGATTACATTCATTATAAAAGAGTACATTGAGAATTAGTCTATTTTTTATAAAAGAGTACTTCCTGTGTGATTATATTCAGTATAAAAGAGTACTTTGAGAAGGAGTATATTTTTTATAAAAGAATAATTCCTGTGTGATTATATTCAATATAAAAGAGTACTTTGAGAGGGTCTGTATTTTTTATAAAAGAGTACTTCCAGTGTGATTATATTCAGCATAAAACAGTATTTTGAGAGGTTCTATATTGTTTATAAAAGAGTATTTCCTGTGTTATTATATTCAGTATAAAAGAGTACTTTGAGAAAGTCTATATTTTTTATAAAAGAATACTTCCTGTGTGATTATATTAAAAATAAAAGAGTAATCCCAGCGTGATTATATTCAATATAAAAGAGTACTTTCAGAGGGAGTATATTTTTTATAAAAGAGTACTTCCAGTGTGATTATATTCAGTATAAAAGAGTACATTGAGAGGGAGTATATTTTTTATAAAAGAGTACTTCCAGTGTGATTATATTCAGTATAAAAGAGTACATTGAGAGGGAGTATATTTTTTATAAAAGAGTACTTCCTGTGTGATTATATTCAATATAAAAGAGTACATTGAGAGGGAGTATATTTTTTATAAAAGAGTACTTCCAGTGTGATTGTATTCAATATAAAAGAGTACATTGAGAGGGAGTATATTTTTTATAAAAGAGTACTTCCTGTGTGATTATATTAAAAATAAAAGAGTAGTTCCTGTGTGATTATATTCAGCATAAAAGAGTAGTTTGAGAGGGAGTATATTTTTTATAAAAGAGTACTTCCAGTGTGATTTTATTCAATATAAAAGAGTACATTGAGAGGGAGTATATTTTTTATAAAAGAGTACTTCCAGTGTGATTTTATTCAATATAATAGAGTACATTGAGAGGGAGTATATTTTTTATAAAAGAGAAATTCCAGTGTGATTATATTCAGCATAATAGAGTACTCTGAGAGGGAGTATATTTTTTATAAAAGAGTACTTCCACTGTGATTTATTCAATATAAAAGAGTACTTTGAGAGGGTCTATATTTTTTATAAGAGAGTACTTCCTGTGTGATTATACTAAAAATAAAAGAGTAGTTCCAGTGTGATTATATTCAATATAAAAGAGTACTTTGAGAGGGAGTATATTTTTTATAGAAGAGTACTTCCAGTGTGATTATATACAATATAAAAGAGTACATTGAGAGGGAGTATATTTTTTATAAAAGAGTACTTCCAGTGTGATTATATTCAATATAGAAGAGTAGTTTGAGAGGGTCTATATTTTTTATAAAAGAGTATTCCTGTGTGATTATATTAAAAATTAAAGAGTAGTTCCAGTGTGATTATATTCAATATAAAAGAGTACATTGAGAGGGAGTATATTTTTTATAAAAGAGTACTTCCTGTGTGATTATATTAAAAATAAAAGAGTAGTGCCTGTGTGATTATATTCAGCATAAAAGAGTACTTTGAGAGGTAGTATATTTTTTATAAAAGAGTACTTCCAGTGTGATTATATTCAATACAAAACAGTACATTGAGAGGGAGTATATTTTTTATAAAAGAGTAGTTCCTGTGTGATTATATTCAGTATAAAACAGTACTTTGAGAGGGAGTATATTTTTTATAAAAAAGTACCTCCAGTGTGATTATATTCAGTATAAAAGAGTACTTTGAGAGGGAGTATATTTTTTATAAAAGAGTAGTTCCAGTGTGATTATATTCAATATAAAAGAGTACTTTGAGAGGGTCTATATTTTTTTTATAAAAGAGGACTTCCTGTGTGATTTTATTAAAAATAAAAGAGTAGTTCCAGTGTGATTATATTCAGTATAAAAGAGTCCTTTGAGAGGGAGTACATTTTTTATGAAAGAGTACTTCCAGTGTGATTATATTCAATATAAAAGCGTATTTTAGAGGGTCTATATTTTTTATAAAAGAGTACTTCCTGTGTGATTATATTAAAAATAAAAGAGTAGTTCCAGTGTGATTATATTCAATATAAAAGAGTAGTTTGAGAGGGAGTATATTTTTTATAAAAGAGTACTTCAAGTGTGATTATATTAAAACTAAAAGAGTAGTTCCAGTGTGATTATATTCAATATAATAGAGTACTTTGAGGGGAGTATATTTTTTATAAAAGAGTAATTCCCCTGTGATTATATTCAATATAAAAGAGTACATTGAGAGGGAGTATATTTTTTTTAAAAGAGTATTTCTTGTGTGATTATATTCAATATAAAAGAGTACATTGAGATTGAGTATATTTTTTATAAAAGAGTACTTCCAGTGTGATTATATTCAGTATAAAAGAGTACTTTGAGAGGGAGTATATTCTTTATAAAAGAGTACTTCCAGTGCGATTATATTCAATTTAAAAGAGTAATTTGAGAGGGTCTATATTGTTTATAAAAGAGTACTTCCTGTGTGATTATATTAAAAATAAAAGAGTAGTTCCAGTGTGATTATATTCAATATAAAAGAGTACATTGAGAGGGAGTATATTTTTTATAAAAAGTATTTCCTGTGTGATTTTATTCAGTATAAAAGAGCACTTTGAGAGTGTAAGGTATATTGCCGAGTTAAAATGAGGCAACTGAGGCCAGTGAGAAAAAATGAGAATCCAATTTATTCAGCTCCCGGGCGAGGTTCTGTGGTCCAGGAAGGGGCCAGAGAAGTCGCAATGGGCTTCTCAGGGTGTGGGGTTTTATAAGAAGTGGAGGTAGTTGATTGGTCATTGGGAAACAAAGAGCAGACAATTTCATTGGTAAGGAGATTTGATTGATTGTTAGGGAAACAAAGAGCAGACAGTTTCATTGGTAGGCTGACTGGCTGGGGAGGTTAATGTTAAACTGCCATTGGACAAATCTTCCGCGGGCTTTTTAAATTTTGAAAGGGTTTAGTGAGGAATGCAGGAGTGGGCATGTGTAGCCTGCATGGAGAAACTAGATAGGAGCAGGTGTGGGGAGCCAGCACAGAGAGATAAGTGTGTCCATTTGGCTCTTCAGCGAGGCAGCCGGCCTTACATTCCGACCTTTTTGATGACATAGGACGTCGCTTCCTTCTGGCTACTTCCTGCTGAACAGGGGCGGAGTGGGGGGGGTCAGTTGGCCGGTGCCTCAGTTGGGAGTTGGACGTAGGGGTGAAGTAGCATTTGATTTATCGCCACCCTGGAAATTTCTTTCATGCGAGCTTGTAAAAACCTAAGAAAGAATGGGACCAGCATTAGTAGAAGACAAACTATGATTAGGGGAATGACAACAGGAGCTAGCCAGGTGAATATGGGAGATTGTCACCAGTTAAGAGGAAAGTTTGGCGTACTTGGCGTTCCTTGGAGGTCTTCCTTGAGGCGATAGAGAGTATTGACATTTTCTTTTACTTGGTCTGTTTCATTGATGTAATAGCAACACTGTTCCTGGAGAAACAGACAGGTACCTCCTTTCTCCGCCATTAGTAGGTTTAGAGCCTGTCGGTTTGGGAGAGTTACCTGGGCTAGTGACGTAATTTGTCGCTGAAGAGAGGCCAGAGAGGCAGCTGATGTTTTAATGGCCACATGGAGTTTGTCTTCTAGTTGAGCAGCTGAAGTGATACTGTAGCCTAAGGCGTCGCCTCTAATTCTAGCAGCTGCTAAAGAGGAGGCTAGGGAGAGGCTAACTACTATGGGGAGGAAGACAGCTTGTTTGTTTCAGCCCTGAGGGGAAGATGGAAGGAGGGATAGAAATTTAGCTTGCCCATACACCTCTAGTTGTGGGACTAGGGTGACGGGCACACAGGGGAATGGGGAAGAGGTTTTGATAATTTTGGTTAGGGTTCTATTACACTAAAAGTACCCCCCTTGAGGCGCATGAAAGGAAGAGTTTATATTTACTGTGGTGTTGTACTTAAGGCTGTGGTTGCTAGGTGTCTTATAACATAGAGATAGAGAGTGGGGGTGTATTTTGAACAAGGGGATCCCTATTAAAGTGGTCTTAGGTCCTGTGGACTTTAGTGACAGGTTGAATTCAGTTTGGAGGGGAACTGCGGCCAAGGGGGGTTTGTTAAGAGAGGCACGTAAAAAACAGTTGGTGAAATTTGTGGCTTTGGCTAAGTTCAACATATTAGCTTCCTGCTGCACTAACGTTAGCCAGGAGAAAGGTTGGGAAGTGTTACCTGAGGGTTTGAGCTGTTTAGTTAGGGTGGCTTTATTTTGTAGGATGGTGTTGCCTACTGAGTTAGTTGGTTTATTTCTACTGGCACAACACGGATGTAGGACCGAAATATTAGCCACGTACCACTGGGGCGGCTGTCTGTAACCCAGGTGTAAACTTTACCTGCAGTTCCCTTTTCTTATCGCCTATCCTAAGGATTACGGATAGTAAGGGATACCACACCCTGGCGATCGTTACCGGAGAGTAATACACTTTTTGGGGTATTAACGGGTTTGTAGGTTGTGTGTGTAACACATGAAGTATATGGGCATCTGCTATAGGTGGTGCTCCACCGGTGACAATAATTTTTGGTTTGGTTATATAGAAAGCAGAGGGCAAAATTATTCCAGGAGTTTTTTATGATATGGGACTTGGATAAAGGGAAATTAAATCGTATAGCTGACTGGCAGCCTGAGGGCTGGCAGTCAGCTTGGGCAAGGTATTGAGTTTTAGTAGTGGGGCCATCTGTCCAGGACTCTTGGAGATAGAACCGCCAGACATAATGGGGACTGGAATTAAGGGGAAGGACTAGAAGGGCCACAATGAGAAAGGTTTGGATAGTTAGAGGGCGGTAGGCAGGGGCTACGCATAAGGCGGAGCCGAGTGGGACCCAAGGATTTGGACTTCCACTGGCAACTTTTAGGGGCCAGCTTGAGGCAGGACACATGGTACCAAGAGGTGTGGCCCAAAAGTTTGGCAGCAGTTGGGGTGGTTAGGATAACAATGTGGGGTCTTGACTACCTGGGCTGCAGAGACCTTGGTTTGAGTTCCTGAAGGAGGACACTGTCCCCTGGCTGAAGAGGTACTATTGGATGTAAGTCCTTTAATTTCGGGACTATAGGGAGAGTGTGATCCGCGTGTTCCCTGAGTAAGTGGCGGAGGAGGGAGAGATATGGGAGATATGAGGCCAGAGGGGGTGGTTGTACTGGGAGGTTGTGAGAAACCAGGAAAGGCTTGCCGTACAGTAACTTAAAGGGGCTGAGACCCGTTGGCTCCCTTGGGGTGACTCGGACCCAGTCCAGGGCAAGAGGTAGAAGTGTGGGCTAGGAAAGTTTTACTTCTATGGCGAGTTTGGTTAGGTGGTCCTTGAGTATGCCGTGAGCCCGTTCAACTTTACCCGAAGACTGAGGGTGGTATGGGACGTGTAATTTCCATGAAATGTTGAGAGATTTAGTGACCAGCTGGACCACCTGAGCAGTGAAGGCCGGGCCGTTGTTGGACTGGATGGTCACTGGCAGGCCGAAGCGAGGGATGATTTCCTGCCCTGTGGGAGCGTGAGAGCTCGGGTAAAAGCAATGAGCTCTGCTTTTTGTGAGGTGGTTCCATTGGGAAGTTGGCAAGCCTCAAGGGTGGCTGAATTTATGACTATTGTATAAGCTGCCTTTTGCTGTCCCTCAGCTATTATTATAGAATTTTTATTTATATATAGAGTGAGGTCTGGATCAGGTAGAGGAAGGTCAGTTAGGCCTTCACGTGGTTTGGTTAATGTATTTATGAGTTTAGGACAGGAGTGGGCTGGAGAGGGAGAGTGAGACAGAAGAGGAAGTAAGGTAGCCGGGTTGAGTAGAGAGGTAGGATGGAGGCTGATTGAGGGATTTTTAATGAAGAGTAGGTGAAACTCCTGTAAACGGGAGGGTTTTAGGTGCACGAGAGACTTGTGAGAGAGTAGGTTAGTTAGCCGATGGGGAGAGAACACTGAGATGGGTTGGCCTAGGGTAAGTTCTAGGGATTCTTTGGTTAGTTCCATTGCTGCTCCTAGGGCTTGCAGACAAGGCTGTCATCTTCTAACAGTAGGGTTAAGCTGTTTTGACAAATAGGCTATAGGCTGATAGGTGGGGCTCAGAGGTTGGGTTAAAACCTTTACTGCTATTCCTTGTTTTTCATCTGTGAATAAGTGGAATGGATGAGTGAGATCCGGTAATTGAAGAGGAGCTGCCTTGGACAGGGCAGCCTGCAGGGTTTTAAAGGCTTGTTTGACAACTCCTGGCTGGGAGAAGGGTCCCAGGGGGGTGTCTTTAGCTGCTGTATATAAGGGTTTGGCTAGAACAGCAAAGTTAGGAATTTAGTGATGGAAAAATTTTACAAATTTTAAAAGGGAGAGGATTTTATTGGCTGTTGTGACATGGAGAGGCAAGGGCTGCAAAGCAGCAGGTTGTCCACGTACTGTAAGAGGAGACTAGGCTGAGGGGGGCAAGAGGTTAGGTTAGCTACTAATGCTTTTTTAAATATGTGAGGGCTGTCTCTAAAGCCTTGGGGCAGGACCGTTTAGGTTAACTGCTGCGAGAGGTTAGTGTTGGGATTGGTCTAAGTAAAGGCAAAGAGGAAATAGAACTTAGGGTGAAGAGGAATGGTAAAGAAGGCATTCTTGAGGTTAAGGACTGTAAAATGAGAAGTAGTGGAGGGAATGTTTGATAATAGTGTGTATGGATTGGGAACTACAGGGTGGAGGGGAATTACTGCCTCATTGATAAGGCACAGGTCCTGAACTAGGTGAAAGCCGCACGGCTTTTGGACTGGCAATATAAGAGTGTTGCAAGGGGAACTGTTAGGAATGAGTCCCTGTGCTAGGAGTTAAGTGATAATAGGCTTTAGGCCTTGGCAATGGGTTTTTGAGATGGGAAACTGAGGACAGGAGAGAAAATGGGTAGGGTCTTTGAGGAATATTTTGACTGGCATGTGATGAGTGGCAATTATGGGCTTGGAAGTATCCCATACTGAGGGATTAACCATTTCAGGAGGAATAGGGGGTTGAAGCGAGGAATTTTGACTGGGTGCATTGTTATTTAAAGTTAATACCAGGAGATGGGTAGAAGATGGGGAGGACTGTGGAGAGCTAATGAGTTGGAGGGTAGCCCCTAAAGTCTGGAGGATATCTCATCCCAGTAAGGGGACTGGGCACGAGGGTATGATTAAGAAGGAGTGGGTGAACGGATGTCCCTCCAGGTAACAAGTTAGAGGATGGGTCCGTTTGGGACAGGAGGGCTTCCCGTTAATTTCCACAACTGAGACCTGGGAAGGTGTACTAGGCTCTGAGTAGGAAGGCAATACAGAATAGGAAACCCCCATGTCCATTAAGAAGGAAATAGACTTACCCGCTCTTTGTAGCGCCCTGGGCTTAGCAAGGGTGATGGGGGTCTTCGAGTCCGGGTTGCGTTAATTATTCATGAGGCCAAGGAGTTCAAGTGAAGGGACTGCATCCTTTGGACTGGCCTGCCCCTCACATGGAGATGCAGGGGGTGAGCCTGTAGTCTAGAATGGGCAGTCTACTTTCTAGTGTCCAGTTCATTTGCAGATTGGACAGGGTCCGGGAGGTGGACGTGGACAGGGGCACTGCTGGGCCTAGTGTCCCTTTTGGCTACATTTGAAGCAGGGCCCGGGAGGGACCTTTGAAGTAGTCTGGGTGGGTTCTAGGGGACCTTTTTGGAGGAACTTTGAGGAGTTTTCCCCACCAGATGCTGGGCGTGCTGCCGGCCTTAGGGCTGCTACGATAGCTTGGGTTTGGAGGCTTACCCGTTGCTGTAAATGGACCTGGTGGGTGGTCTTAGCCTTTTCCTCTCGGCCATTAAAAAGTTTAAATGCCAAGTTTACCAGGTCTCGTATGGGAATTTTTCATATTTTATACCAGAATGCTTGGATGTAGGGAACCTCGGCCTACTTGCCTTTCCTTTGGCAAAAATTGTTTAAATTAGTGAGGACATTAAAGTTAAGTGTGTCCTCTGGAGGCCGCTTGGACTGGTTGTTTAGCGGATACTGTGGCTAGGCTACGGTGGAGAGGAAGAGTAGCCTTTTGTTTTTTATAGAGAGGCCTAGCTTGGGTAGGTTTAGAACTAGGCATCCCAGTGGTGACTTAGGGTTTGGGTGGGATTTTTGGTTACCCATGATTTTTTCTTTTCTTTTTTTTCTTCTTTTTGTGAAACAGGAGGATTTTATTAAGGTGGCTACTGGCTTAGCAGATTAGCATTTTAATATTAAGCACTTAACAAAGACAGGGCTTGGCTTTTTATACATGAAGTACACAGTGGCACTAAAACAAGTTTGCAGGCATAGAACAAAGGCAATTTATTAAGCAGTAATAGGTACTTAACTTAGGCTTACATGTGATAGTTGCTATGTGACCCAGATGTTTGCTATCTGTAGAGTTCAAGGATTTTAGCACAGGCCTTATCTATTTCTTTTTGATACAGTGTTTAGAAAGCTAGAGTCTTGCCTGCTTGGGCATTTTTATGACCTTCACTGTAGAAACTTACAGTTATTAGCAATAGAGAACAAGAATACAAGAATTTGTAAACTTATAAAACTTGCAAAGCAGGATATAATTTTACTGGAAGGGAAAAAAAAACTCACTCACACACTCACTCGGGAACAGAAGGAGAAACAGAAAGAGAAATTGAGAATATAATTAAACGGGAGCTGATTTGCCAAAGGGCAGGTTTTGGGATTAGGAGCCAAGGTTTAATTTAGGCCTTAAGGGCCTGGAGGAGTAAACAGGGCCTCTAGTCACCCAAGTCTCGCCCGCTGCCGTAGAGATGACCGGTAGGCGTCCCGGACGACACTACCGGACACCAGAGAGGGTTCAGGAAGAAGGGGACGTCTCCCTCAGGTTCCTGACCCTCCGCAGACCCCTTACGGGGGGAAGACAAGAGCGTAGGGACGTCTCCTCTACACTCAGGTCCTCGAGGCGGAGCTGGAGCCCTGGGCCCTCAGCTGAACAGAGCCGGGGCCCTGGGCCCACGGCAGAGAGGAGTCCCTGACGCGGCCGCGGTTACAGACAGGGAGTCCGGAGTCAAGCAGCGGGAGAGGCTATGGGTAACAGAAGTCTTACCTTGCGGCGCAGTGGCTCCCTGGTTTAGCTTCAGGTGGAGGAGTCGGTTTCCCCTTTAGGAGGGGGTCTCACAACCCCTCCCGGGTTTCGGCACCAGCTGTAAGGTATATTGCCGAGTTAAAATGAGGCAACTGAGGCCAGTGAGAAAAAATGAGAATCCAATTTATTCAGCTCCCGGGCGAGGTTCTGTGGTCCAGGAAGGGGCCAGATAAGTCGCAATGGGCTTCTCAGGGTGTGGGGTTTTATAAGAAGTGGAGGTAGTTGATTGGTCATTGGGAAACAAAGAGCAGACAATTTCATTGGTAAGGAGATTTGATTGATTGTTAGGGAAACAAAGAGCAGACAGTTTCATTGGTAGGCTGACTGGCTGGGGAGGTTAATGTTAAACTGCCATTGGACAAATCTTCCGCGGGCTTTTTAAATTTTGAAAGGGTTGAGTGAGGAATGCAGGAGTGGGCAAGTGGAGCCTGCATGGAGAAACTAGATAGGAGCAGGTGTGGGGAGCCAGCACAGAGAGATAAGTGTGTCCATTTGGCTCTTCAGCGAGGCAGCCGGCCTTACAGAGAGGAAGTATATTTTTTATAAAAGAGGAATTCCTGTGTGATTATATTCAGTATAAAAGAGTACTTTGAGAGGGAGTATATTTTTTATAAAAGAGTACTTCCAGTGTGATTATATTCAGTATTAAAGAGTACTTTGAGAGGGAGTATATTTTTTATAAAAGAGTACTTCCAGTGTGATTATATTGAGTATAAAAGAGTACATTGAGATGGAGTATATATTTATAAAAGAGTACTTCCAGTGTGATTATATTCAATATAAAAGAGTAATTGGAGAGGGTCTCTATTTTTTATAAAAGAGTACTTACTGTGTGATTATATTAAAAATAAAAGAGTAGTTCCAGTGGGATTATATTCATTATAAAAGAGTACTTTGAGAGGGAGTATATTTTTTATAAAAGAGTACTTCCAGTGTGATTACATTCATTATAAAAGAGTACATTGAGAGGGAGTATATTTTTTATAAAACCGTACTTCCAGTGTGATTATATTCAATGTAAAAGAGTACTTTGAGAGGGTCTATGTTTTATATAAAAGAGTACTTCCTGTGTGATTATATTAAAAATAAAGAGCAGTTCCAGTGTGATTATATTCAATATAAAAGAGTTCATTGAGAGGGCGTATATTTTTTATAAAAAGGGTACTTCCTGTGTGATTATATTCAGTATAAAAGAGTACTTTGAGAGGAAGTATATTTTTTATCAAAGAGTAATTCCAGTGTGATTATATTCAGTATAAAATAGTACTTTGAGAGGGAGTATATTTTTAATAAAAAAGTAGTTCCAGTGTGATTATATTCAATATAAAAGGGTACATTGAGAAGGAGTATATTTTTTATAAAAGAGTACTTCCTGTGTGATTATATTCAGTGTAAAAGAGTACATTGAGAGGAAGTATATTTTTTATAGAAGAGTACATCCTGTGTGATTATATACAGTATAAAAGAGTACTTTGAGAGGGAGTGCATTTTTTATGAAAGAGTACTTCTAGTGTGATTATATTCAATATAAAAGCGTACTTTTAGAGGGTCTATATTTTTTATAAAAGAGTACTTCCTGTGTGATTATATTAAAAATAAAAGAGTAGTTCCAGTGTGATTATATTCAATATAAAAGAGTACTTTGAGAGGGAGTATATTTTTTATAAAAGAGTACTTAAAGTGTGATTATATTAAAAATAAAAGAGTAGTTCCAGTGTGATTATATTCAATATAAAAGAGTACTTTGAGGGGAGTATATTTTTCATAAAAGAGTAATTCCCCTGTGATTATATTCAATATAAAAGAGGACATTGAGAGGGAGTATATTTTTTATAAAAGAGTACTTCCAGTGTGACTATATTCAGCATAAAAGAGTACTTTGAGAGGGAGTATATTTTATATAAAAGAGTACATCCAGTGTGATTATATTCAATATAAAATAGTACTTTGAGAGGGTCTATATTTTTTATAAAATAGTACTTCCTGTGTGATTATATTAAAAATAAAATAGTAGTTCCAGTGTGATTATATTCAATATAAAAGAGTACTTTGAGAGGGAGTATATTTTTTATAAAAGAGTACTTCCATTGTGATTATATTCAATAAAAAAGAGTACATTGAGAGGGAGTATATTTTTTATAAAAGAGTAGTTCCAGTGTGATTATATTCAATATAAATGAGTATTTTGAGAGGGAGTAAATTTTTTAAAAAAGAGTACTTCCAGTGTGATTATATTCAATATAAAAGAGTACTTTGAGAGGGTCTATATTTTTTACAAAAGAGTACTTCCTGTGTGATTATAGTAAAAATAAAAGAGTAGTTCCAGTGTGATTATATTCAACATAAAAGAGTACTTTGAGAGGGAGTTTTTTTTTTTATAAATGAATGCTTCCAGTGTGATTATATTCAGTATAATAGAGTACATTGATAGGGAGTATATTTTTTATAATAGAGTACATCCAGTGTGGTTATATTCAATATAAAAGAGTATTTTGAGAGGGTCTATGTTTTTTATAACAGAGTACTTCCTGGGTGATTATATTAAAAATAAAAGAGCAGTTCCAGTGTGATTATATTCAATATAAAAGAGTACTTTGAGAGGGAGTGTATTATTTATAAAAGAGTACTTCCAGTGTGATTATATGCAGTATAAAAGAGTACTTTGAGAGGGAGTATATTATTTATAAAAGAGTACTTCCAGTGTCATTATATTCAATATAAAAGAGTACTTTGAGAGGGTCTATATTTTTTATAAAGAGTATTTCCTGGGTGATTATATTAAAAATAAAAGACTTGTTCCAGTGTGATTATATTCAATATAAAAGAGTACTTTGAGAGGGTGTATATTTTTTATAAAAGAGTACTTCCAGTGTGATTATATTCAATATAAAAGAATACTTTGAGAGGGTCTGTATTTTTTATAAAAGAGTACTTCCTGTGTGATTATATTAAAAATAAATGAGTAGTTCCAGTGTGATAATATTCAATATAAAAGAGTAGTTTGAGAGGGAGTATGTTTTTTATAAAAGAGTACTTCCAGTGTGATTATATTCAGTACAAAAGAGTACATGGAGAGGGAGTATATTTTTAATAATAGAGTACATCCAGTGTGGTTATGTTCAATATAAAATAGTAATTTGAGATGGTCTATGTTTTTCATAATAGAGTATTTCCTGGGTGATTATATTAAAAATAAAAGAGTAGTCCCAATGTGATTATATTCAATATAAAAGAGTACTTTGAGAGGGAGTATATTTTTTATTAAAGAGTACTTCCAGTGTGATTATATTCAGTATAAAAGAGTACTTTAAGAGGGTCTACATTTTTTATAAAAGAGTACTTCCTGTGTCATTATATTAAAAATAAAGAATAGTTCCAGTGTGATTATATACAATATAAAAGAGTACTTTGAGAGGGAGTATATTTTTTATAAAGAGTAGTTCCAGTGTGATTATATTCAATATAAAAGTGTACATTGAGAGCGAGTATATTTTTCATAAAAGAGTACTTCCTGAGTGATTATATTCAGTATAAAAGAGTAATTTGAGAGAGAGTATATTTTTTATAAAAGAGTACTACCTGTGTGATTATATTCAGTACAAAAGAGTACTTTGACAAGGAGTATATTTTTTAGAAATGAGTACTTCCAGTGTGATTATATTCAATATAAAAGAGTAATATGAAAGGGAGTATATTTTTTATAAAGGAGTACTTCCAGTGTGATTATATTCAATATAAAAGAATACATTGAGAGGGAGTATATTTTCTATAAAAGAGTACTTCATGTGTGATTATGTTCAGTATAAAAGAGTACTTTGAGATTGTGTATATTTTTCATAAAAGAGTACTTCCTGTGTGATTATGTTCAATATAAAAGAGTAGTTTGAGAGGGAGTATATTTTTTATAAAAGAGTACTTCCAGTGTGATTATATTCAGTATAAAAGAGTATATTGAGAGGGAGTATATTTTTTATAATAGAGTACATCCAGTGTGGTTGTATTCATTATAAAATAGTACTTTGGGAATGTCTATGTTTTTTATAATAGAGTACTTCCTGTGTGATTATATTAAAAATAAATGAGCAGTTCCAGTGTGATTATATTCAATATAAAAGAGTACTTTGAGAGGGAGTATATTTTTTATTCAAGAGTACTTCCAGTGTGATTATATTCAGTATGAAAGAGTACTTGAAGAGGGTCTATATTTTTTATAAAAGAGTACTTCCTGTGTGATTATATTAAAAATAAAAGAGTAGTTCCAGTGTGATTATATTCAATATAAAAGAGTAGTTTGAGAGGGAGTATATTTTTTAAAAAAGAGTACTTCCAGTGTGATTATATTCAATATAAAAGAGTAGTTTGAGAGGGAGTATATTTTTTATAAAAGAGTACTTCCAGTGTGATTATATTCAGTATAAAAGAGTACATTGAGAGAGAGTATATTTTTAATAATCGAGTACATCCAGTGTGGTTATATTCAATATAAAAGAGTAATTTGAGAGGGTCTATGTTTTTTATAATAGAGTACTTCCTGTGGGATTATATTAAAAATAAAAGTGTAATTCCAGTGTGATTATATTCAATATAAAAGAGTACTTTGAGAGGGAGTATATTTTTTATAAAAGAGTACTTCCAGTGTGATTATATTCAATATAAAATAGTACATTGAGAGGGAGTATATTTTTTATAAAAGAGTAGTTCCAGTGTGATTATATTCAATATGAAAGAGTACTTTGAGAGGGAGTATATTTTTTATAACAGAGTACATCCAGTGTGATTATATTCAATATAAAAGAGTACTTTGAGAGGGAGTATATTTTTTAAAAAAGAGTACTTCCAGTGTGAATATATTCAATATAAAAGAGAAATTTAGAGGGTCTATATTTTTTATAAAAGAGTAGTTCCTGTGGGATTATATTAAAAATAAAAGAGTAGTTCCAGTGTGACTATATTCAATATAAAAGAGTACATTGAGAGGGAGTATATTTTTTATTAGAGAGTATTTCCAGTGTGATTATATTCAGTATACAAGAGTACATTGAGAGTGAGTATATTTTTTAAAATAGAGTACATCCAGTGTGGTTATATTCAATATAAAAGAGTACTTTGAGAGGGTCTATGTTTTTTATAATAGAGTACATCCTCGGTGATTATATTAAAAATAAAAGAGTAGTTCCAGTGTGATTATATTCAATATAAAAGAGTCCTTTGAGAGGGAGTATATTTTTTATTAAAGAGTACTTCCAGTGTGAATATATTCAGTATAAAAGAATACTTTAAGAGGGTCTATATTTTTTATAAAAGAGTACTTCCTGAGTGATTATATTCATTATAAAAGAGTACTTTGAGAGAGAGTATATTTTTTATAAAAGAGTACTTCCTGTGTGATTATATTCAATATAAAAGAGCACTTTGAGTACGGAGTATATTTGTTATAAAAGAGTACTTCCTCTGTGATTATATTCAATATAAAAGAGTACATTGAGAGGGAGTATATTTTTTATAACAGAGTATTTCCTGTGTGATTATATCCAATATAACAGAGTACTTTGTGAGGGAGTATATTTTTTATAAAAGAGTACTTCCTCTGTGATTATATTCAATGTACAAGAGTACTTTGAGAGGGAGTATATTTTTTATAAAAGAGTACTTCCTGTTTGACTATATTCAATATAAAAGAGTACTTCCATTGTGATTATATTCAACATAAAAGAGTACTTTGTGATGGAGTCTATTTTTTATAAAAGAGTACTCCCTGTGTGATTATATTCAATATAAAAGAGTACTTCCATTGTGATTATATTCAACATAAAAGAGTACTTTGTGAGGGAGTCTATTTTTTATAATAGAGTACTCCCTGTGTGATTATATTCAATATAAAAGAGTAGTTTGAGAGGGAGTATGTTTTTTATAAAAGACTACATCCTCTGTGATTATATTCAATATTAAAGAGTACTTCCAGTGTGATTATATTCAATTTAAATGTATTTTGAGAGGGAGTATATTTTTTATATTAGAGTACTTCCCATGTGATTATATTCAGTGTAAAAGAGTACTTCCAGTGTGATTATATTCAATATAAAAGAGAACTTTGAGAGGGAGTATATTTTTTATAAAAGAGTACGTCCTGTGTGTTTATATTCAATGTAAAAGAGTACTTCCGGAGACCTAGCAAGATGGCCGCTTAGGAGGAAGTTGGGATTGCAGCTCCGAGAGAAGACGCAGAGGGTGAGTGGACACCGCATTTCCAGACGGACTTTTCCTGCCCACAGAGCAGGAGATTCACAGGAGGAAAAGCCCCACGGGTTGCCAGCACCGCTGGTTTGAGCGGAGTAGTCGCTCAGCCTTCGCCCTGGAGCGGGGGCGGTGGCTTCTTATGCAGAGCGAGAGAGACAGAGTTCCCTCTGAGCCAGAAAGGGGAGCTGAAGCATGGAGCGAAACCGGGAGACCCCCGGGCAAGGGAGCGCCACGAATCTCAGAGCCGCTGCTTCGGCTGATGCCGCGGCACACAGGGCAGCGGATTTTAACTGCCCACAGACCAGGAGATTCACAGGCGGAGAAGCTCCCCGGGTTCCCAGCGCCACTGGTTGGACTGGAACAGCCGCTTGGCCTGCACGGGTGGCGGGGAGCAGCAGCTCCTTGAACAAAGTGAATGAGACTGTGTCCCCTCTCGGCCAGCAAGGGGAGCTGTTTCAAGGAGGCAAGCCAAGAGATTACCGGACAAAGAGGGCCCCTCTGGAATCACGGCTGAACCCGGGACGGTCCAGCTCTGTGGGGGAGGGGCGTCCTCCATCGGGAAACACCCTGCAATTCCGGGGCAATTTTCCGTAACCAAGACAACCCGCCACTACAGAGACTCCGTTACTACAGGGGCGGGCCAGCATAGCAGAAGCAGTTCTAACTACACCCACAGGACTGCAGGGAAGCTCACACGCAAGCTGGGCAGAGCCCACAGCAGCTCAGCGAAGCCTCTGCAGGCTGAGTGTGACTAGACTGCCACCTTGTGGGCAGGGAAAACGGTAGCAACACAGCTGAAATGCATAAAGTGCTAAACCCCTGGGCCAGAACACCTGGGGAGAAGAAAAAGGGGTTTATGAGTTCAGCTGCTGCAGACTTAAAATTACCAAAATCAGAAAGACAGCAACTACAAAGTCGATAGGTGGATAAATCCACAAAGATGGGAAGAAACCAGCACAAAAAGGATGAAAACACTCAAAACCAGAACACCTCTCCTATAAGGGAGCGCAACTCCTCACCAGCAAGGGAACAAGCCTGGATGGAGAATGAGTGTGATGAAATGACAGAATCAGCTTTCAGAAAATGGATAATAAGAAACTTCTGTGAGCTAAAAGAACATGTTCTAACCCAATGTAAAGAAACTAAGAAACTTGAAAAAAGACTTGATGAAATGCTAACGAGAATGGACAACTTAGAGAGGAATATGAGTGAATTGATGGAGCTGAAAAACACAACACGAGAACTTCGCGAAGCATGTACAAGTTTCAACAGCAGAATTGACCAAGCAGAAGAAAGGATATCAGAGGTCGAAGATCAACTCAATGAAATAAAACGAGAAGGGAAGATTAGAGAAAACAAGGTAAAAAGGAATGAACAGAGTCAACAAGAATTATGGGACTACGTGAAAAGACCTAATCTACGTTTGATAGGTGTACCTGAATGTGACGAAGAGAATGCATCCAAGCTGGAAAATACTCTTCAGGATATTATCCAGGAAAACTTCCCCAACCTAGCAAGGCAGGCCAATATTCAAGTCCAGGAAATACAGAGAACACCACAAAGATATTCCTCTAGAAGAGCAACCCCAAGGCACATAATCGTCAGATTCACCAGGGTCGAAATGAAGGAGAAAATACTAAGGGCAGCCAGAGAGAAAGGTCGGGTTACCCACAAAGGGAAACCCATCAGACTCACAGCAGATCTCTCAGCAGAAACCCTACAGGCCAGAAGAGAGTGGGGGCTGATATTCAACATCCTTAAAGAAAAGAACTTTCAACCCAGAATTTCATATCCAGCCAAACTCATCTTCATAAGTGAAGGAAAAATAAAATCCTTTGTGAACAAGCAAGTACTCACAGATTTCATCACCACCAGATCAGCTTTACAAGAGCTCCTGAAGGAGACACTACACATAGAAAAGAACAACCAGCACCAGCCACTCCAAAAACGCACGAAATGGTAAAGAGCAGCAACACAATGAAGAATCTGCATCAACCAATGGGCAAAACAGCCAGCTAGCATCAAAATGACAGGAGAAACTCACACATAACAATATTAGCCCTAAATGTAAATGGACTAAATGCCCCAATCAAAAGACACAGACTGGCAAATTGGATAAAAAGCCAAAACCCATCAGTGTGCTGTATACAGGAAACCCACCTCACATGCAAGGATACACAAAGGCTCAAAATAAAGGGATGGAGGAAGATTTACCAAGCAAATGGAGAACAAAAAAAAGCAGGAGTTGCAATTCTCATCTCTGATAAAATAGACTTTAAAGCAACAAAGATCAAAAGAGACAAAGAAGGACATTACATAATGGTAAAAGGATCAATGCAAGAAGAAGAGCTAACGATCCTAAATATATATGCACCTAATACAGGAGCACCCAGATACATAAGGCAAGTTCTTAAAGACTTACAAAGAGACATAGACACCCACACATTAATAGTGGGAGACTTCAACACACCATTGTCAATATTAGACAGATCAACGAGACAGAAAATTAATAAGGATATCCAGGACTTGAACTCAGACCTGGAACAAGCAAACCTAATAGACATTTACAGAACTCTCCAGCCCAAATCCACAGAATATACATTCTTCTCAGCACCACATCACACCTACTCTAAAATTGACCACATAATTGGAAGTAAATCACTCCTCAGCAAATGCAAAAGAACGGAAACCATAACAAACAGTCTCTCAGACCACAGTGCAATCAAGTTAGAACTCAGAATTCAGAAGACAACCCAGAACCACACAGCCTCATGGAAATTGAACAACTTTCTCCTGAATGTTGACTGGATAAACACTGAAATGAAGGCAGAAATAAAGATGTTCTTCGAAACCAACGAGAACGAAGACACCACATACCAGAATCTCTGGGACACATTTAAAGCAGTCTCTAGAGGAAAATATATAGCAATAAGTGCCCACATGAGAAGAAAGGAGAGAACTAAAATTGACACCCTATCATCAAAATTGAAAGAGCTAGAGGAGCAAGATCAAAAAAACTCAAAACCTAGCAGAAGACAAGAAATAACTAAGATCAAAGCAGAAATGAAGGAGATAGAGACACGAAAAACACTACAAAAAAATCAATAAATCCAGGAGCTGGTTTTTTGAAAAGATCAACAAAATAGACAGACCACTAGCCAAACTAATAAAAAAGAAAAGAGAGAATAACCAAATAGATGCAATAAAAAATGATAAAGGGGATATCACCACAGATGCCACAGAAATTCAAACCATCATCAGAGATTATTACAAACAACTCTATGCACATAAATTAGAAAACCTGGAAGAAATGGATAAATTCCTGGACAGTAGTCTCCTCCATGCCTAAACCAGGAAGAAGTCGAAACCCTGAATAGACCAATAACAAGGTCTGAAGTTGAGGCAGCAATTAAGAGACTACCACCCAAAAAAAGCCCAGGCCCAGATGGTTTCACAGCCGAATTCTACCAGACATACAAAGAGGAACTGGTACCATTCCTACTGAAACTATTCCAAATAATCCAAAAAGAGGGAATCCTTCCCAAATCATTTTATGAGACCAACATCATCCTAATACCAAAACCCGGCAGAGACTCAACAAGAAAAGAAAACTACAGGCCAATATCCATGATGAACATAGATGCAAAAATCTTCAATAAAATACTGGCAAGCCGATTACAACAGCACATCAAAAAGCTTATCCAACATGATCAAGTAGGATTCATCCCGGGGATGCAAGGCTGGTTCAGTATACACAAGTCTATAAATGTAATTCACCACATAAACAGAACCAGAAGCAAAAACCACATGATTATCTCAATTGATGCAGAGAAGGCCTTTGACAAAATTCAACAGCCCTTTATGCTAAAAACCCTCAATAAACTAGGTATCCACGCAACGTATCTCAAAATAATAAAAGCTATTTATGACAAACCAACAGCAAATATCATACTGAATGGGCAAAAACTGGAAGCATTCCCTTTGAAATCGGGCACTAGACAAGGATGCCCCCTCTCACCATTCCTATTCAATATAGTACTGGAAGTTCTAGCCAGAGCAATCAGGCAACAAAAAGAAATAAAGGGTATTCGATTAGGAAAGGAGGAAGTCAAATTGTCACTATTTGCAGACGACATGATTGTATATCTAGAAGATCCTATCACCTCAGCCCAAAATCTCCTGAAACTGATAAGCAACTTCAGCAAAGTCTCAGGATACAAAATCAATGTGCAAAAATCACAAGCACTCCTATATACCAATAACAGACTTAAAGAGAGCCAAATCAAGAACGAACTGCCATTCATAATTCCTACAAAGAGAATAAAATACCTAGGAATACAACTAACAAGGAATGTAAAGGACCTCTTCAAGGAGAACTACAAATCACTGCTCAACGAAATAAGAGAGGACACAAACAGATGGAGAAGCATTCCATGTTCATGGTTAGGAAGAAATAATATTGTGAAAATGGCCATACTGCCCAAAGTAATTTACAGATTCAACGCTATCCCCATCAAGCTACCAATGACCTTCCTCACAGAACTGGAAAAAACCACCTTAAACTTCATATGGAACCAAAAGAGAGCCCGCATAGCCAAGTCAATTCTAAGCAAAAAGAACAAAGCGGGAGGCATCACACTACCGGACATCAAACTCTACTACAAGGCTACAGTAATCAAAACAGCATGGTACTGGTACCAAAACAGAGATATAGACCAATGGAACAGAACAGAGGCGTCGGAGGTGAGACAACATATCTACAACCACCCGATCTTTGACAAACCTGAAAAGAACAATCAATGGGGAAAGGATTCCATGTTCAATAAGTGGTGTTGAGAAAACTGGCTAGCCATATGCAGAAAGCAGAAACTGGACCCCTTCCTGACACCTTACACTAAAATTGACTCCAGATGGATTAAAGACTTAAACATAAGACGTAACACCATAAAAACACTAGAAGGAAACCTAGGCAAAACCATTCAGGACATAGGCGTAGGCAAGGACTTTATGACCAAAACACCAAAAGCATTGGCAACAAAAGCCAAAATAGACAAATGGGACCTAATCAAACTCCACAGCTTTTGCACGGCAAAAGAAACAGTCAATAGAGTGAATCGGCAACCAACAGAATGGGAAAAAATTTTTGCAGCCTACCCGTCTGACAAAGGGCTGATATCCAGAATTTACAATGAACTAAAAAAGATTTACAAGAAAAAAACAAACAAGCCCATTCAAAAATGGGCGAAGGATATGAACAGATACTTTACAAAAGAAGACATACATGAGGCCAACAAGCATATGAAAAAATGCTCATCATCACTGGTCATTAGAGAAATGCAAATCAAAACTACATTGAGATACCATCTCACGCCAGTTAGAATGGTGATCATTAAAAAATCTGGAGAAAACAGATGCTGGAGAGGATGTGGAGAAATAGGAACACTTTTACACTGTTGGTGGGAGTGTAAATTAGTTCAACCACTGTGGAAAACAATGTGGCGATTCCTCAAGGACCTAGAAATAGAAATTCCATTTGACCCAGCAATCCCATTACTGGGCATATATCCAAAGGATTATAAATCGTTCTGCTATAAGGACACATGCACACGAATGTTCATTGCAGCACAGTTTACAATAGCAAAGACCTGGGACCAACCCAAATGCCCATTGATGATAGACTGGACAGGAAAAATGTGGCACATATAAACCATGGAATATTATGCAGCCATTAAAAAGGAGGAGTTCACATCCTTCGTAGGGACATGGATGAACATGGAAAACATCATTCTCAGCAAACCGACACAAGAACACAGAATCAAACATCACATGTTCTCACTCATAGGCGGGTGTTGAACAAGGAGAACACATGGACACAGGGAGGGGAGCACTATACAGGGGGGTCTGTTGGGGGGGAGGGAGGATAGTGGGGGTGTGGGGAGTTGGGGAGGGATAGCATGGGGAGAAATGCCAGATAAAGGTGAAGGGGAGGGAGGCAGCAAATCATATTGCCACGTGTGCACCTGTGGAACAAACTTGCATGTTATTCACATGTACCCCAAAACCTAAAATGCAACAACAACAAAAAAAAGAGTATTCCCAGTGTGATTATATTCAATATAAAAGAGTATTTTGAGAGGCAGTATATTTTTTATAAAAGAGTACTTCCTTTGGTATAATATTCAATATGAAAGAGTACTTAGAGAAGGAGTATATTTTTTATAAAAGAGAACTTCCTGTTTGATTATATTCAAAATAAAAGAGTACTTTGAGAGGGAGTATGTTTTTTATAAAAGAGTACTTCCTGTGTGATTATATTCAATATAAAAGAGTACTTACACTGTGATTATATTCAATATAAAAGAGTATTTTGAGAGGGAGTATATTTGTTATAAAACTGTACTTGCTGTGTGATTATATTCAATATAAAATAGTACTTTGTGAGGCAGTATATTTTTTATAAAAGGGAATTCCTGTGTGATTATATTCAATATAAAAGAGTATTTTGAGAGGGAGTATATTTTTTATAAAACAGTAATTCCTGTGTGATTATATTCAATGTAAAACAGTACTTCCAGTGTGATTATATTCAATATAAAAGAGTATTTTGAGAGGGAGTATATTTTTTATAAAAGAGTACCTCCTGTGTGATTATATTCAATATAAAAGAGTACTTTGAAAGTGAGTATATCTTTTATACAAGAGTACATGCTGTGGGATTATATTCTTTATAAAAGAGTACTTCCAGTGTGATTATATTCAAAATAAAAGGGTACTTTGAGACAGAGCTTATTTTTTATAAAAGAGTACTTGTGTGTGATTATATTCAATATAAAAGAGTACTTTGAGAGGGAGCATATTTTTTATAAAAGAGTACTTCCTGTGTGATTATATTCAATATAAAAGAATACATTGAGAGTGAGTATATTTTTTATAAAAGAGTACTTCCTGTGTGATTATATTCAATATAAAAGAGTACATACAGTGTGATTATATTCAATATAAAAGAGTACGTTGAGAGGGAGTATGTTTTTTATAAAAGAGTATTTCCTTTGTGATTATATTCAACATAAAAGAGTACTTCCAGTTTGATTTTATTCAATATAAAAGAGTACGTTGAGAGGGAGTATATTTCTTATAAAAGACTAGTTCCAGTGTGATTATATTCAAAATAAATGGGTACTTTGAGACAGAGCATATTTTTTATAAAAGAGCAATTCGTGTGTGATTATATTCAATATAAATGAGTACTTTGAGAGGCAGTATATTTTTTATTAAAAAGTACTTCCTGTGTGATTATATTCAATATAAAAGAGTACTTTGAGAGAGAGTATATTTTTTATAAAAGAGTACTTCCTGTGTGATTACATTCAATATAAAAGAATACATTGAGAGGGAGTATATTTTTTATAAAAGAGTACTTCCTGTGTGATTATATTCAATATACAGAGTAGTTTGAGAGGGAGTATATTTTTTATAATAGGGTACTTCCTGCGTGATTATATTCAATATAAAAGAATACTTACAGTGTGATTATTTTCAATATAAAAGAGTACTTTGAGAGGAAGTATATATTTTATAAAAGAGTACTTCCTGTGTGATGATACTCAATATAAAAGAGTCCTTTGAGAGGGAGTATATTTTTTATAAACGAGTACTTCCAGTGTGATTATATTCAAAATAAAAGGGTGCTTTCAGACAGAGCATATTTTTTAAAAGAGTAATTAGTGTGTGATTATATTCAATATAAAAGAGTACTTTGAGAGGGAGTATATTTTTTATAAAAAAGTATTTCCTGTGTGATTATATTCAATATAAAAGAGTACTTTGAGAGGGAGTATATTTTGTATAAAACGGTACTTGCTGTGTGATTATATTCTATACAAAAGAGTACTATGAGAGGGAGTATAATTTTTATAAAAGAGTGTTTCCTGTGTGATTATATTCAATGTAAAAGAGAACTTCCAGTGTGATTATATTCAATATAAAAGAGTACTTTGACAGGGAGTATATTTTTTATAAAAAAGTACTTCCTGTGTGATTATATTCACTATAAAAGAGTACTTTGAGACGGAGTATATTTTTTATAAAAGAGTACTTCCTATGTGATTATATTCAATATAAAAGAGTTCTTCCACTGTGATTATATTCAATATAAAAGAGTACTTTGAGAGGGATTATATTTTTTATAAAAGAGTATTTCCTGTGTGATTATATTCAATGTGAAAGCATACTTTGAGAGGGAGTATATTTTTTATAAAAGAGTAGTTCCCATGTGATCATATTCAATATAAAGGAGTAATTCCCGGGTGATAATATTCAGCATTAAAGAGTAGTTTGAGTGGGAGTATATTTTTTATAACAGAGTACTTCCACTGTGATTATATTCAATATAAAAGAGTACTTTGAGGAGGAGTATATTTTTTATAAAAGAGTACATCCAGTGTGATTATATTCAATATAAAAGTGTACTATGAGAGGGAGTATATTGTTCATAAAAGAGTATTTCCTGTGTGATTATATTCAATATAAAAGATTACTTTGAAAGGGAGTACATTTTTTAATAAAAGAGTAATTCCTGTGTGATTATTATTCAATATTATAGAATACTTTGAGAGAGAGTATATTAAATATAAAAGAGGACTTCCAGTGGGATAATATTCAATATAAAGAGGACTTTGGGAGGCAGTATATTTTGTATAAAAGGGTGCTTCCAGGAGATTATATTCAATATAAAAAAGTATTTTGAGAGGGAGTATATTCAATATAAAAGGGTACTTCCACTGTGATTATATTCTATATATAAGTGTACTTCCTGTGTGATTATATTCTACATAATAGAGTACCTTGAGAGGTGGTATATTTTTTATAAAGGATTGCTTCCTGTGTGATTATATTCAATATAAAAGAGTACTTTGAGAGGGAATATATTTTTTATAGCAGAGTACTTCCTGTGTGATTATATTCAATATAAAATAGTAGTACCAGTTTGATTATATTCAATATAAAAGAGTACTTTGAGAGGGAGTATATTTCTTGTAAAAGAGTACTTCCAGTGTGATTATATTCAAAATAAAAGGGTAATTTGAGACAGAGCATATTTTTTATAAAAGAGTAATTCGTGTGTGATTATATTCAATATAAAAGAGTACTTTGAGAGGGAGTATATTTTTTATCAAAAAGTTCTTCCTGTGTGATTATATTCAATATAAAAGACTACTTTGAGAGAGAGTATATTTTTTATAAAAGAGTACTTCCTGTGTGATTATATTTAATATAAAAGAATACATTGAGAGGGAGTATATTTTTTATAAAAGAGTACTTCCTGTGTGATTATATTCAATATAAAGAGTACTTTGAGAGGGAGTATATTTTTCATAAAAGAGTACTTCCTGCGTGATTATATTCAATATAAAAGATTACTTACAGTGTGATTATATTCAATATAAAAGAGTCCTTTGAGAGGGAGTATATTTTTTATAAAAGAGTACTTCCTGTATGATTATATTCAATACGAAAGCGTACTTTGAGAGGGAGAACATTTTTTATAAAAGGGTACTTCCCATGGGATTATATACAATATAAAAGAGTACTTCCAGTGTGATTATATTCAGTATTAAAGTGTAGTTTGAGTGGGAGTATATTTTTTATAACAGAGTACTTCCAGTGTGATTATATTCAATATAAAACAGTACTTTGAGAGGGAGTATATTTTTTATAAAAGAGTACATCCAGTGTGATTATATTCAATATAAAAGTGTAATATGAGAGGGAATATATTTTTTATAAAAGAGTATTTCCTGTGTGATTATATTCAATATAAAAGATTACTTTGAAAGGGAGTATATTTTTTAATAAAAGAGTAATTCCTGGGTGATTATATTCAATATAAAAGAGTACTTTGAGAGAGAGTATATTTTTTATAAAAGAGTACTTCCAGTGTGATTATATTCAAAATAAAACGGTACTTTGAGACAGAGCATATTTTTTATGAAAGAGTAATTCATGTGTGATTATATTCAATATAAAAGATTACTTTGAGAGGGAGTATATTTTTTATATAAAAGTACTTCCTGTGTGATTATATTCAATATAAAAGAGTACTTTGAAAGGGAGTATATTTTTTATAAAGAGTACTTCCTGTTTGATTATATTCAAGATAAAAAATACATTGAGAGGCAGTATATTTTTTATAACAGAGTACTTCTTGTGTGATTATATTCAATGTAAAGAGTTCTTTGAGAGGGAGTATATTTTTTATAAAAGACTACTTCCTGTGTGATTATATTCAATATAAAAGAGTACTTACAGTGTGATTATATTCAATATAAAAGAGTACTTTGAGAGGGCGTATATTTTTTATAAAAGAGTATTTCCTGTGTGATTATATTCAATATAAAGAGTACTTTGAGATGGAGTATATTTTTTATAAAAGAGTACTTCCTGTGTGATTATATTCAATACAATAGAGTACTTTGAGAGAGTATATTAATATAAAAGAGTACTTCCAGTGGGATAATATTCAATATAAAGAGGACTTTGGGAGGCAGTATATTTTTTATAAAAGGGTGCTTCCAGGTGATTATATTCAATATAAAAGAGTATTTTGAGAGGGAGTATATTCAATATAAAAGGGTACTTCAACTGTGATTATATTCTATATATAAGTGTACTTCCTGTGTGATTATATTCTACATAATAGAGTACCTTGAGAGGGAGAATATTTTTTATATAGGAGTGCTTCCTGTGTGATTATATTCAATATAAAAGAGTACTTTGAGAGGGAATATATTTTTTATAGAAGAGTAATTCCTGTGTGATTATATTGTATATAAAAGCGTACTTCCAGTTTCATAATATTCAATATAAAAGAGTACATTGAGAGGGAGTATACTTTTTATAAAAGAGTACTTCCTTTGTTATTATATTCAATATAAAAGAGTACTTTGAGAGGGTGTGTAATTTTTATAAAAGAATACTTCCAGTGTGATTATATTCAAAATAAAGTGTACTTTGAGAGGGAGCATATTTTTTATAAAAGAGTAATTCGTGCTTGATTATATTCAATATAAAAGAGTACTTTGAGAGGGAGTATATTTTTTATAAAAGAGTACTTCCTGTGTGATTATATTCAAAATAAAAGAGTACTTTGAGAGGGAGTATATTTTTTATAAAAGAGTACTTCCTGTGTGATTATATTCAAAATAAAATGGTACTTTTAGACAGGGCATATTTTTTATATAAGAGTAATTCATGTTTAATTATATTCAATATAAAAGAGTCCTTTGAGAGGGAGTATATTTTTGATAAAAGAGTACTTCCTGTGTGATTATATTCAATATAAAAGAGTACTTTGAGAGGGAGTACTCATATATATTATATGAGTATATATTATATATTATATTTATATTTATATATTCAATATAAAAGAGTACTTTCTGACCGAGTATATTTTTTATAAAAGAGTACTTCCTATGTGATTATATTTAATGTAAAAGAGTACTTCCAGTGTGATTATATTCAATAAAAAAGAGTACTATGAGAGGGAGTATATTTTTTACAAAAGAGTACTTCCTGTGTGATTATATTCAATATAAAAGAGTACTTTGAGAGGGAGTCAATTTTTTATTAAAGAGTACTTCCTGTGTGATTATATTCAATATAAAAGAGTAGTTCCAGTGTGATTACATTCAACATAAAAGAGTACTTTGACAGGGAGTATATTTTTTATAAAAGAGTACATCCTGTGTGATTATGTTCAATATAAAAGAGTACTTACAGTGTGATTATATTCAGTATAAACGAGTACTTTGAGAGGGAGTATATATTTATAAAAGCGTACTTCCTGTGTGATGATTTTCAATATAAAAGAGTATTTTGAGAGGGAGTCAATTTTTTATAAAAGAGTACTTCCTGTGTGATTATATTCAATATAAAAGAGTAGTTCCAGTGTGATTACATTCAATATAAAAGAGTACTTCCAGTGGGATTATATTCAAAATAAAAGAGGATTTGGGGAGGGATGAAATTTTTTCTAAAAGGGAGTTTCCAGGTGATTATATTCAATATATAAGAGTATTTTGAGAGGGAGTATATTCAATAAAAAAGATTACTTCCACTGTGATTATATTCAAAATAAAAGAGTACTTTGGGAGGGAGTATATTCAATATAAAAGAGTATTTCCATTGTGATTATATTCATTATAAAAAATGCTTTGAGAGGGAGTATATTTTTTATAAAAGAGTACTTCCTGTGTGATTATATTCAATGTAAAAGAGTACTTCCAGTGTCATTGTATTTAATATAAAGGAGTACTTTAAGAGGGAGCATATTTTTTATAAAAGAGTACTTCCTGTGTGATCATATTCAATATAAAAGAGTACTTTGAGAGGGAGTATATTTTTTTTAAAAGAGTGCTTCCTGTGCGATTATATTCAATATGAACGCGTACTTTGAGAGGGAATATATTTTTATAAAAGAGTACTTCCCGTGTGATTATATTCAATATAAAAGAATAGCTTGACAGGGAGTAAATTTTTTATAAAAGACCACTTCCAGTGTGAATATATACAATATAAAAGAGTACTTCCAGTGTGATTATATTCAATATAAAAGAGTACTTCCAGTGTGATTATATTCAATATAAAAGAGTAGTTTTAGAGGGAGTATATTTTTTATAACAGAGTACTTCCTGTGTGATTATATTCAATATAAAAGAGTACTTCCTGTGCGATTATATTCAGTATGAAAGCGTACTTTGAGAGGGAATATATTTTTATAAAAGAGTACTTCCCCTGTGATTACATTCAATATAAAATAGGACTTTGAAAGGGAGTATATTTTTTATAAAAGATCACTTCCTGTATGAATAAATACAATATAAAAGAGTACTTCCAGTGTGTTTATATTCAATATAAAAGAGTTGTTCCAGTGTGATTATATTCAATATAAAAGAGTACTTTTAGAGGGAGTATATTTTTTATAACAGAGTACTTCCAGTGTGATTATATTCAATATAATACAGTACTTTGAGAGGGCGTATATTGTTTATAAAAGAGTACATCCAGAGTGATTACATTCAATATAAAAGGGTATTATGAGAGGGAGTATATTTTTTATAAAAGAATACATCCTGTGTGATTATATTCAATATAAGAGAGTACTTTGAGAGGGAGTATTTTTTTTAATTAAAAAAGTTATTCCTGTGTGATTATATTCAATATAAAAGAGTACTTTGAGAGAGAGTATATGAAATATAAAAGAGTACTACCAGTGGGATTATATTCAATATAAAGAGGACTTTGGGAGGGAGTATATTTTTTTTAAGACTACTTCCATGTTGATTACATTCAATATAAAAGATTACTTTGAGAGGGAGTAAATTTTTTATAAAAGGGTATTTCCTCTGTGATTATATTAAATATAAAAGAGTACTTTGTGAGGCAGTATATTTTTAATAAAAGGGTAATTCCTGTGTGATTATATTCAATATAAAGGAGTACTTTGAGAGGGTGTATATTTTTTATAAAAGAGTACTTCCTGTGTGACTATATTCAGTGTAAAAGTGTACTTCCAGTGTGATTATATTCACTATAAGAGAGTACTTTAAGAGGTAGTACATTTTTTATAAAGGAGTATTTCCTTTGTGATTTTATTCAATATAAAAGAATACTTTGAGAGGCAGTATATTTCTTATAAAAGACTACTTCCTGTGTGATTATATTCAATATAAAAGAGTACTTACAGTGTGATTACATTCAATATAAAAGAATACTTGAGAGGGAGTATATTTTTTATAAAAGTGTACTTCCTGTGTGGTGATTTTCAATATAAAAGAGTACTTTGAGAGGCAGTCAATTTTTTACAAAAGAGTACTTCCTGTGTGATTATATTCAATACAAAAGAGTAGTTCCAGTGTGACTACATTCAATATAAAAGAGTACTTCCAGTGGGATTATATTCAATATAAAAGAGGATTTTGGGAGGGAGTATATTTTTTATAAAAGGGTGCTTCCAGGTGTTTATATTCAATATAAAAGAGTATTTTGAGTGGGAGTATTTTCAATAAAAAGGTTTATTTCCACTGTGATTATATTCAATATAAAAGAGTACATCCTGACTGATCATATTTAATATAAAGGAGTACTTTGAGAGGGAGTATCTTTTATATATAAGAGAACTTCCAGTGTGATTATATTCAATATAAAAGAGTACTTTGGGAGGGAGTATATTCAATATAAAAGAGTATTTCCATAGTGATTATATTCAATATAAAAGAGTGCTTTGATAGGGAGTATATTTTTAACAAAAGAGTACTTTGTGTGTGAATATATACAATATAAAAGAGTACTTTGTGAGGGAGTATATTTTTTATAAAACGGTTCTTCCTGTGTGATTATATTCAATGTAAAATAGAACTTCCAGTGTCATTATATTCAATATAAAGGAGTACTTTAAGAGGGAGTATATTTTTTATAAAAGAGTACTTCCTGTGTGATAATATTCAATGTAAAAGAGTACTTTGAGAGGGAGTATATTTTTTATAAAAGACTACTTCCTGTGTGAATATATTCAATGGAAAAGAGTACTTACAGTGTGATTATATTCAATATAAAAGAATACTTTGAGAGGGAGTATATTTTTTTTAAAAGAGTAGTTCCTGAGTGAGTATATTCAATATAAAAGAGTACTTTGAGACTAAGTATATTTCTTATAAAAGAGTACATCCTGTGTGATTATTTTCAGTATAAAAGAGTCCTTAGAGTGTGATTATGTTCAATATAAAAGAGTACATTGAGAGGGAGTATATTTTTTATAAAAGACTTCGTCCTGTGTGATTAGATTCAATATAAAGAGTCCGTTGAGAGCGAGTATATTTTTTATAAAAGAGTATTTCCAGTGTGTTTATATTCAAACTAAAAGGTAATTTGAGAGGGAGTATATTTTTTATAAAAGAGTATTTTTGTGTGATTATATTCAATTATAAATAGTACTTTGTGAGGGAGTATATTTTTTGTAAAAGGTTAATTCCTGTGTGATTATATTCAATATAAAAGGGTACTTTGAGATGGAGTATATTTTTTATAGAAGAGTACTTCCTGTGTGATTATATTCAATATAAAAGAGTACTTTGAGAGGGAGTCCTTATTTTTCTAAGGAGTATTTCCTGTGTGATTATATTCAATATAAAAGAGTATTTGGTGAGGAAGTATATTTTTTATAAAAGAGTATTTCCTGTGTGATTATATTTAATATAAAAGAGTAACTTGAAAGTGAGTATATTCAATATAAAAGAGTACTTCCTGTGTGATTATGCTCAACATAAAAGAGTACGTTTAGAGGGAGTATATTTTTCAAAAAGAGTAGTTCCCGTGTGATTATTTTGAATATAAAAGAGTACTTCCACTGTGATTATATTCAATATAAAAGAATACTTTGAGAGGGAGTATATTTTTTATAAAATAGCACTTCCTGTGTGATTATATTCAATAACAAAGAGTACGTCCAGTGTGATTATATTTAATATAAAAGAGTACTTTGAGAGGGAATATACTTTTTACAAAAGAGTACTTCCTGTGTGATTATATTCAATATAAAAGAGTACTTTGAGAGGGAGTCAATTTTTTATAAAAGAGTACTTCCCGTGTGATTATATTCAGTATAAAAGAATACTTCCAATTTGATTATATTCAATATAAAAGAGTACATTGAGAGGGAGTATTTTTTTTAAAAGAGAGTAGTTACAGTGTAATTATATTGAATATAAAAGAGTACTTTGAGAGGGAGTATATTTTTTATAAAAGAGAACATCCAGTGTGATTATATTCAATATAATAGAGTACTTTGAGAGGGAGTATATTTTTTATATAAGAGTACTTCCAGTGTGATGATATTCAATATAAAAGAGTGCTTTGATAGGGAGTACATTTTTTATGAAAGAGTTTTTTCTGTATAATTATATTCAATATAAAAGATTACTTTGAGAGGGAGTATATTTTTTATAAAAGCGTACTTCCTGTTTGATTATGTTCAATGGAAAAGAGTACTTCCAGTGTGATTATATTCAATATAAAAGAATACTTCTTGTATCATTATATTCCATATAAAAGAGGACTTTGAGAGGGAGTATGTCTTTTATAAAAGAGTAATTCCAGTGTGATTATATTCAACATAAAAGAGTACTTCCTGTGTGATTATATTCAATATAAAAGAGTACATTGAGAGGGAGTACATTTTTTATAAAAGAGTAGTTCCTGTGTGATTATATTCAAAATAAAAAAGTACTTACGGTGTGATTATATTAAATATAAAAGAGTACTTTGAGAGGGAGTATATTTTTTATAAAAGAGTCCTTCCAGTGTGATTATATTCAATATAAAAGAGTATTTTGAGAGGTAGTATATTTTTTATAAAAGAGTACTTCCTGTTTGATTATATTCAATATAAAAGAGTACTTTGAGAGGGAGTATATTTTTTATAAAAGTGTAATTCCAGTGTGATTGTATTCAAACTAAAAGGGTACTTTGAGAGGGAGTATATTTTTTATAAAAGTGTACTTTGTGTGTGAATATATTCAATATAAAAGAGTGCTTTGAGAGGGAGTATATATTTTATAAAACTGTATTTCCTATTTGATTATATTCAACATAAAATAGTACCTTGAGAAAGAGTATATTTTTTATAAAAGAATATTTCCTGTGTGATTATATTCAATATAAAAGAGTACTTTGACAGGGAGTATATTTTTTATAAAAGACCACTTCCTGTGTGAATATATACAATATTAAAGAGTACTTCCAGTGTGATTATATTCAATATAAAAGAGTACTTTGGGAGGCATTTTTTTTTTTTTAAAGACTGCCTCCTGTGTGATTATATTCAATATAAAAGAGTACTTCCTGTGTGATTATATTCAATTTGATAGCGTACTTTGTGAGGGAATATATTTTCATAAAAGAGTACTTCCCGTGTGATTATATTCAATATAAAAGAGTACTTCCAGTGTGATTATATTCAGTATAAAAGAGTACTTTGAGACGGATTATATTTTTTATAAAAGAGTACATCCAGAGTGATTATATTCCATATAAAAGAGTACTATGAGAGGGAGTATATTTTTTATAAAAGAATACTTCCTGTGTGATTATATTCAATATAAGAGAGTACTTTGTGAGGGAGTATGTTTTTTAATAAAAAAGTTATTCCTGTGTCATTATATTCAATATAAAAGAGTACTATGAGAGAGAGTATATGAAATATAAAAGAGTATTACCAGTGAGATTATATTCAATATAAAGAGGAGTTTGGGAGGCAGTATATTTTTTATAAAAGGGTGCTTCCTGGTGATTATATTCAATATGAAAGGGTCTTTTTAGAGGAAGTATATTAAATATAAAAGGGAACTTCCACTCTGATTATATTCAATATATAAGAGTACTTTCTGTGTGATTATATTCAACATAATAGAGTACATTGAAAGGGAGTATATTTTTTTAAAGAGTACTTCCTGTGTGATTATATTCAATATAAAAGAGTACTTACAGTGTGATTATGTTCAATATAAAATAGTACTTTGAGAGGGAGTATATTTTTTATAAAAGAGTATATCTTGAGTGATTATATTCAATATACAAGAGTACTTTGAGAGGGAGTATATTTTTTATAAAAGAGTACTTCCAGTGTGATTATATTCATAATAAAAGGGTACTTTGAGACGGAGCATATTTTTTATAAAAGAGTACTTCATGTGTGATTATATTCAATATAAAAGAGTACTTTGAGAGGGGCTATATTTTTTATAAAACGGTATTTACGCTGTGATTATATTCAACATATTATGGTACTTTGTGGGGGAGTATATTTTTTATAAAAGGGTAATTCCTGTGTGATTATATTCAATATAAAGAGTACTTTGAGAGGGAGTTTATATTTTATAAAAGAGTACTTCCTGTGTGATTATATTCAATATAAAAGAGTACTTCCAGTGTGATTAAATTCCATATAAAAGAGTACTTTGAGAGGGAGTATGTTTTGTATAAAAGAGTACTTCCAGTGTGATTACATTCAATATAAAGAGTACTTTGAGAGGGAGTATATTTTTTATGAAAGAGTACTTTGTGTGTGATTACACTCAATATAAAGAGTACTTTGTGTGGGAGTATATTTTTTATAATAGAGTACTTTCTGTGTGATTATATTCAATATACAAGAGTACTTTGAGAGGGAGTCTATTTTTTATCAAAGAGTACTTCCTGTGTGATTATATTCAATATACAAGAGTACTTTGAGAGGGAATATATTTTTTATAAAAGAGTACTTCCTGTCTGATTATATTCAATATAAAATAGTACTTCTAGTTTGATTATAATCAAAATAAAAGAGTACTTTGAGTGGGAGTTTATTTTTTATAAAAGAGTACTTCCTGTGTGATTATATTCAATATAAAAGAGTACTTTGAGTGGGAGTATATTTTTTATAAAAGAGTACTTCCTGTGTGATTATATTCAGTATATTAGAGTGCTTTGAGAGGGAGTATGTTTTTTATAAAAGAGTACTTCCCATGTGATTATATTCAATATAAAACAGTACTTCCAGTGTGATTATATTCAATATAAAAGAGTATGTTTAGAGGGATTATATTTTTATACAGGCGGACTTCCTGTGTGATTATATTCAACTTAAAAGAGTATTTTGAGAGGGAATATATTTTTTATGAAAGAGTACTTCTAGTTTGATTATATTCTATATAAAATAGTACTTTAAGAGGGAGTATATTTTTTGTAAATGTGTACATCCTGTGTTTTTATATTCAGTATAAAAGAGTACTTCCAGTGTGATTATTTTCAATATAATAGAGTACTTTGAGAGGGAGTATATTTTTTATAAAATTGTGCTTCTAGGTGATTTTATTCAATATAAAGGAGTACTTGGAGAGGGAGTGTATTTTTTATAAAGGAGTACTTCCAGTGTGATTATATTCAATATGAAAGAATACTTCCACTGTGACTATATTTAATATAAAAGAGTGCTTTGAGAGGGAGTATATTTATTTTAAAAGAGTACTTCCAGTGTGTTTATGTTCAATATAAAAGAGTACATTGAGAGGTAATATATTTTTTATAAAAGAGTAGTTCCTGTGTGATTATATTCAATACAAAAGAGTAATTTGAAAGGGAGTATATGTTTTTCAAAAGAGTACTTCCACTGTGTTTATATTCCATATAAAAGAGTACTTCCAGTATGATTCCATTCAGTAAAAAAGAGTACTTTGAGAGGTAGCATATTCAATATAAAAGATTGATTCCAGTGTGATCATATTCAATATAAAAGTGTACTTTGAGAGGGAGTATATTTTTTATTACAGAGTACTTCCTGTCTGATTATATTCAATATAAAAGTGTACTTTGAGAGGGAGTATATTTTTTATAAAAGGGTACTTCCTTTGTGATTATATTCAATATAAAAGAGTACTTTGAGAATGAGTATATTTTTTATAAAAGAGTTCTTCCAATGTGATTACCTCTGCTGGAAGTTAACCCAGAAAATTCACAGTTGATTGATAAGAATGAGAATTAATTATAAAGATTTAAAATATAACCAAATCCTTTCTTACTGAAAAAATGCTCCTCTCAAGTGGACCCATATTCCACATTCTGTCTTCATCTTCTACGCACTTAGAGGCATATTTTTCAAATTACCCAGCTAAAACTGTCCCTCCTTTACCTGCTGTAGCACTTTAGTTATTTATAAAATATTACTATGAGTGTGAGTATCTTCTAAACCAAGAGTAATGTGAAATGGAGTAAATTTTATATAAAAGAGTGTTTTGATAGGGAGTATATTTTGCATAAAACAGTATTTGGGATGGAGTATATTTTAAATAAAAAGGTGCTTTTCGTGGAGTATATTTTTTATAAAAGAGTAGTTTGAGAGTGAGTATACTCTAAATAAACATAATTTGAAAGGAAGTATATTTTTTGAATATAAGTATATTTCTAGGGAGTATATTTTTATAAAAGAGTAATTTAAGTGTGAGTATATTCTAAATAAAGGAGTCATTATATAGGGAGAATATTTTTTATAGAAGAGTATTTTGATGTGGATCATATTTTTTATAAAGAGTAATTTGCCTGTGAGTATATTCAAAATTATGTAGTACTTTGAGATGGAGTATATTTTTTATAAAACAGTAATTTGAGTGGGAGTATATTTTTTTTAAAGAGTATTTTCAGTGTGAGTCTTTTCTAAATAAAAGAGTACTTTGAGAGGGAGTATGTTTTTTACAAATGATTAATTTTAGAGGGAGTTTTTTTTATAAAAGAGTACTTTGAATGTGAGTATATTCTAAATAAAGAGTACATTGAGAGGGTGTATATTTTTTATAAAAGAATATTTTTTTGTTAGTATCTTGTAAATTAAGGAGTATTTTGAGAGGGTGTATATTTTTTATAAAAGAGTATTTTGAGTGTGAGTATATACTAAATAAAAGAGTATTATTAGAGCGAATATATTTTGTATAAAAGGGTCGTTTGGGAGGGAGTATGTTTTTTATAAAAGAGTTCCATGAGAGGGAGTATAAATTTTATAAAAGAGTACATTGAGAGGGAGTATGTTTTTTATAAAACAGTACTTTGAGAATGTGTATATTCTGTGTAAAAGAGTACTTTGAGAGGGAGGATATTTTTTATAAAGGAGTCTTTTGAGAGGGAGTGTATTTTTTATAAAATGGTAGTTTTAAAGGGAATATATTTTTTATACAACAGTATTTTGAGAGGGAATGTAATTTTTATAATAGAGTACTTTGAGAGGGATTATATTTTTCATAAAAGAGCACTTTGAGTGTGAGTATATTATAAATAAAAGAGTACATTGAGAGGGAATATATTTTTTATTAAAAGAGTATTTTGAGAGGCAGTGAATTTTTTATAAAGGAATACTTTGAGAGGGACTATGTTTTTTATAAAAGAGTATTTAGAGTCTGAGTATATTCTAAGTAATTTAGTACTTTGAGAGGGAGTATATTTTTTATAAAAGAGTACTATGTGTGGGAGTACATTCTAAATAAAAGAGTAGTTTTAGATGGAGTTTATTTTGAATAAAAGAGTAGTTTGAGAGTGAGTATATTCTAAATAAAAGAATACTTTGACAGGGAGTATATTTTTTATAAAAGAGTGTTTTGAGTGTGACAATATTCTAAATAAAAGCATAATTTCAGAGGGAGTGTATTATTTTTAAAAGAGTACTTTGAGTGTTAATATATTCTAAATAAAAGAGTAGTTTGAACGGGAGTTTAATATTTATGAAGTGTACTTTCTGATTCAGTATATTTTTTTAAAAAGTGTACATTTATTGTGAGTATATTCTTAATGAAAGTGTACGCTAAGCATGAGTATATTCTAAATAAATGTGTACTTTTAGAGGGAGTATTTTTTTATATAAGAGTATTTTTCGTGTGTGTATATTCTAAATAAAAGTAATTTGAGAGGGAGTATATTCTAAATAAAAGAGTACATTGAGAGTGACTATATTCTAAATAAAAGGGTATTTTGAGAGGGAGTATATTCTAAATAAAAGAGTAGTTTGAGAGGTAGTATATTTTTTATAAAAGAGTAATCTGAGAGTTTGTATATTCTAAATAAATGAATACTTTTAGCATGATTGTATTCTACATGTAAGAGTATTTTAAGTGTGAGTATACTCTAAATAAAAGAGTACTTTGATGGTGAGTATCTTTTTTATAAAAGAGTACTTTGTGTGTGAGTACATTTTTTACAAAAGAGTACTTTGAGAGTTAGTATATTCTAAATAAAATAGTAGTTTGTGAGGGAGTATATTTTTTATAAATGAGTAACTTGTGTGTGACTATTTTGTTAATAAATGAGTATGCTGAGAGTGGGTATATTCTAAATAAAAGAGTACTTTGGGAGGGGGTATATTTTTTATAAAAGAGTATTTTGAGTTTCAGTATCTTCAAAATAAAAATGTACTTTGAGTGGAAGTATATTTTTTATAGAAGTGTACATTTAGAATGAGTATTTTCTAAATAAAAGAATACTTTGTGGGTGTGTATATTTTTTATAAAAGAGGTATTTGAGAGTTAGTGTATTCTTAATTAAAGAGTACTTTGATAGTGAGTATATTCTAAATAAGAGTACTTTTATAATGAGTATATTCTAAAGAAAAGAGTACTTTGAGAGTGAGTATATTCTAATTTAAAGACTAATTTGATAATGAGTATAATATAAATAAAAGTGTACTTTAAGGAGTATATTTTTTATAAAACGGGACTTTGTGTGTGAGTGTATTCTAAATAAAAGAGTACTTTCATAGGGAGTATATTTTTTTAAGAGAATATTTTTAGTGTGAATATATTCTAAATAAAAAGTACTTTGAGAGGGAGTATATTATAAAGAAAAGAGTACATTTATAGTAAGTACAATTTTTATAAAGAGTACTTGAAAGTGAGTATGTTCTAAATAAAAGAGTAATTTCAGAGTGAGTATATTTTTTAAAAGAGTATTTTGAGAGTGAGTATATTCTAAATAAAAGAGTACTTTGAGAAGGAATATATTTTTTAATAGAAGAGTACTTTGAGAGTGACTATATTTTTTATACAAGAGTACTTTGTCACTATAGTCTAAAAAAGTGTATTTTGAGCTTGAGTATATTTTTTTAAAAGAGTATTTTGAGAGTGAGTATATTCTAAATATGAGTACATTGAGCGTCAGTATACTTTTATAAAAGAATATTTTTAGAGTGAGTATATTTTAAATAAAATTTGAGGGTAGGTATGTTTTTTATAAAAGAGTACTTTGAGAATGAGTATATTCTAAATAAAAGAGTACTTTCAGAGTCAGTATATTCTAAATAAAAGAGTACTTTGAGTGTGAGTATATTTTTTATAAATGAGTACTTTGCGAGTGAGTATATTCTAAATGAAAGAGTACTTTGAGAGTGAGTATATTCTAAATAAAAAGAACTTTGCTGGATGTTTAGCTTTGGGGCGGAGCTGGTGCATCCTGTCAAGTCTGACAGCTGTTGAGCTGGAGATTTGGAAGGAGCCGGTGCAGGTGTGGAAGATTGAGCGTCATGGAGCTGGAGTCTGGAGAGGAGCAGGTGCTGCAGTTTAAGTTTAATGGTCGTGGAGCTTGAGACCCAGGAAGAGCAGGTGCTGCACTTTAACTTTGATTTTCGTGGCGCTGGAGACCAAGGAGGGGCAGGTGTTGCAGTTTAAGTTTGATGATTGTGGAGCTGGAGTTTGGGGAGGAGCTGTTCTTACATCTGGGTAAGTCTGAGGGTCATGGAGCTCCTGGCCCCAGGGAAGACCCAGTGCTACAGTTGAAGTTTGGGGGTCATGGAGCTGGATACCCGGTGAGTAGCTGGTGCTGCTGTTCTAATTTGAGGGTCAGAAAGACCTGGGGAGGGGCCTGTGATGCCTGAAAGGTCTGAGAGTCATTGAGCTGGAGATCCAGGGAGGAGCTGGTGCTGTTGTTCTAATTCCAGGGTCAGAGAGACCTGTGGAGACGCTTGTGATGCCTGCCCAGTCTGAGAGTCTTTAAGCTGGATATGCAGGTAGGAGCTGGTGCTGCTGTTACAGCTTGAGATTTGTGGAGCTGGAGACCCTGGGAGGAGCTGGGCTGCTGTTCTAATTCCAGGGTCAGAGAGACCTGTGGAGGGGCTTGTGATGCCTGCCCATTCTGAGAGTCATTGCACTGGAGATGCAGGGAGGAGCTGGTGCTGTGGTTATAGCTTGAGGATCGTGGAGCTGGAGACCCAAGAAGGAGCTGGTGGTGCTGTTGAAATTTGAGGTTAATAGAATCCAGGGGAGGGGCTTGTGATGCCTGTCATGTCTGAGAGTCACCGAGCTGGAGATCCATGGAAGAGCTGGTGCTGCTGTTGTAGCTTGAGGATTGTGGAGCTGGAGACCCAGGGAGGAGCTGTTGCTGCTGTTCTAACTCGAGGATAAGGTAGACATTGGGATGGGCTCATGATGCCTTTCAAGTCTGAGAGTCATTATGCTAGAGATCCATGGAGGAGCTGGTGCTGCTGTTATAGGGTGAGGATTGTGGAGCTGGAGACCCAGGGAGGAGCTGGTGCTGCTGTTCTATCTTGAGGGTCAGAGAGACCTGGGGAGGGGCTTGTGAGGCCTGCCAAGTCTGAGACTCATTGAGCTAGAGATCCAGGGATGAGCTGATGCTGCTTTTATAGCTTGAGGATTTTGGAGTTGGAGACCCAGGGAGGAGCTGGTATTGCTGTTCTAATTTCAGGGTCAGAGAGACATGGGGAGGGGGTCGTGGTGCCTTTCAAGTGTGAGAGTCATTGCACTGGAGATCCAGGGTGGAGCAGGTGCTGCTGTTATAGCTTGAGGATTGTGGAGCTGGAGACCCAGGAAGGAGCTGGTGCTGCTGCTCTAATTCCAGGGTAAGAGAGACATGGGGAGGGGCTCGTGATGCCTTTCACATTTGAGAGTCATTGTGCTGGAGATCCAGGAAGGAGCTGGTGTTGCTGTTATAGCTTGAAGATTGTGGACCTGCAGACCAGGGAGGAGCTGGTGCTGCTGTTCTAATTCCAGGGTAGGAGAGACCTGGGGAAGTTCTAGAGATGTCTGCCAAGTCTGTGAGTCATTGAGCTGGAGATCCAGGGACGAGCTTGTGCTGCTGTTGTAACTTGAGGATTGTGTAGCTGTTGACCCATGGAGGAGCTGGTGCTGTTGTTCTAATTCCAGGGACACAGAGACATGGGAAGTGGCTCGTGATGCCTTTCAAGTCTGAGAGTCATTGAGCTGGAGATCTAGGTTGGAGGTGGTGCTGCTGTTATAGCTTGAGGACTGCAGAGCTGGAGACACAGGGAGGAGCTGGTGCTGCTGTAATAGCTTCAGGATTTTGGTGTCTCCAGATGTCATGAGCCATGTTATTTCATATGCAAGCATGCTCCCTGTTTGACTGTGCTGTTGTTTTAAAAGAGGGCATCATTGACAATACTAGAACCTGATAGCCCTGCCTCAATGTGTTCTGTGTAATAATGTGTGGGCTTGGGAAGGAGGCAGGGATGGTGGAGAAGGAGAGAGAATTGATGTGTCAAGTAGGGAAAGGTGTCTCTTCCTTTGGAGCAGGGAAGAGTTCAAAGGCCTCCCCATACTACTAAGTATTTAGCTCGAGAGTTCCATTTGTGTGTCTAGATTGTCTTTGTGTGTGTGTGTGTGTGTGTGTGGGTCTGTGGGTCTGTCTCCAGGTCTGAGCAGCACCTCCTACTTCCTGAGTTAACATGTTACTCAGAACCTTGGATAGACCCCAGCCCTCCTAAAAACACAATACATGTGTGTTCTAGGAAATTTATCTTGATGATTGGTGAGAGGATGTTGATTGAAACCAGCTCATTTCCCGTTTAAAACTGAGGCCAGCTCACGTTTGCTGAAGAGGGTTCTTGGCTCTTCCTTTGTAGCAGGAACTCCTTAGTTAAATAAGCCTTTTCAACAGTTTCCAGCTGAATGTCAAGATCTCTCAGGTTAGACCCAATGTTAAAATTGTAACTGGCTAAATTCTCATTAGTGACAATGCACCAAAGACTGTGCCAATGGAATCTAATGTCTTCTAATGTTGACTTCAACCCATTGAAGCCCTTATTAAGCCATTTAACAGTGAAATTTGGTGTTGGGTAGGCAGAGCAACCTCTGAAATTAGAGGACAGGAGATTTGGATTTGATAACCAGCCTTCTGCCAGTCAGTCAGCCACTCACCTTCAAGTGACAAGCCTTAGGCGAGTCACTTTCTATCTCTGTTTTTCGATTTTTGCACAGTGATTTATGTGGACCTTAAGGCCCACTGTGAAACCAACTCTTTTTCAGCTCAGTGCCTGGTTTCTTGAGTATACTTGTCAATCTGGACTTCAATACACCTATGATTTGGATTAATTCTATTACCTCTGCTAGAAATTAACACGGAAAAGTCACAGTTGATTGACAAGAATGAGAATCAGTTCTAAGGAATTAAAATATAACCGAATCCTTTATTACTAAACCGATGCTCAATTCAAGTGGACATCGATCACTCATCCTAACTTCCTCAGCTATAGCATTTAGAGACAACTTATTCAAAATCCACAGCTAAAACTGTCCCTGCTTTAAGTGCTGTGGCACTTAAAGCAGGGACAGTTTTTGTTGCGGGTTTTGAAAACCTTGTGTGCTCTACAAATAAAAAGCTACTTTTGTTGTTAGTTTTGGTCCCCAGGAGAAATAGGAGTCCTTCTCAGAGAGCATGGGAGACACATGAGACCTTTACAGAATTCTTCTCTACCTCTGAGGGTGAAATTAGAGTGTGAAGCACTGCAAAGCATGCAGCTAGGCTCGTTGCAGAGCAGAGCTGCTGTCCACATGGGGTGTCTCCAGTCATCATGAGCCATGTCAGAAAGAATTAATCATATTTCATATGCAAGCATGTTCCCTGTGTGACTGTGCTGTTGTTTTTAAAGAGAACGTCATTGACAATGCTTGAACCTGATAGCCCTGCCTCAGTGTGTTCTGTGTAATAATGCTTGTACTTGGGAAGGAGGCAGGAATGGGGGAGAAGGAGAGAGAATGGACGTGTCAATTAGGGAAAGGTGTCTCTTTCTTTGGAGCATGGATACATTCAAAGGCCTCCTCATACTACTAAGTATTTGGCTCAACAGTTCCATTTGTGTCTCTAGACTGTGTGTGTGTGTGTGTGTGTGCACATGTGTGTGTGTGTGCCTGTGGATCTGTCTCCAGGTCTGAGGAGCACCTCCTACTTCTTGTGTTAACATGTTACTCAGAACCTTGGATAGACCCCAGCCCTCCTAAATACACATTGCATGTATGTTCTAAGAAATTTATCTTGATGATCGGTGAGAGGATGTTGATTGAAAC
This sequence comes from Aotus nancymaae, assembly GCF_030222135.1. Lineage (NCBI taxonomy): Eukaryota > Metazoa > Chordata > Mammalia > Primates > Aotidae > Aotus > Aotus nancymaae. The sequence continues at coordinate 40,688,393 of NW_026988438.1, read as the reverse complement.
CAGCTCATTTCCCATTTAAAACTGAGGCTAGCTCACGTTTGCTGAAGGGGGTTCTTGGCTCTTCCTTTGTAACAGGAACTCCTTAGTTAATCAAGCCTTTTCAACAGTTTCCAGCTGAATGTCAAGATCTCTCAATTTAACATTTTACAAATGTTAAAATTGTAACTGGGTAAATTCTCATTAGTGACAAGGGGCCAAAGACTATGCCAATGGAATCTTATGTTTTCTAATGTTGATTTCAATCCAGTAAAGCCCTTATTAAGCCATTTAACTGTAAAATTGGGCATTGGGTAGGCAGCACAACCTCTGAAATTAGAGGACAGGAGATTTTGATTTGATAACCAGCCTTCTGCCAGTCAGTCAGCCTCTCACTTTCAAGTGACAAGCCCTAGGTGAGTCACTTTCTATTTCTGTTTTTCAATTTTTGCACAGTGATTTATGTGGACCTTAAGGCCCACTGTGAAACCAACTCTTTTTCAGCTCAGTGCCTGGTTTCTTGAGTATACTTGTCAATCTGGACTTCAATACACCTATGATTTGGATTAATTCTATTACCTCTGCTAGAAATTAACATGGAAAAGTCACAGTTGATTGACAAGAATGAGAATCAGTTCTAAGGAATTAAAATATAACCGAATCCTTTATTACTAAACGAATGCTCAATTCGAGTGGTCACAGATCACATGTTCTAACTTCATCAGCTATAGCACTTAGACACAACTCATTCAAAAAAAAAAATTTTTTTCTATTACACAATAAAGTTTACTTTAAATATCTACTTTATGCTTATCCTTAGAAACTGAGGGAAACAAAAACTACATTAACAAAACTGATGACAAAAAACCTTTATTATATGAGAGATCCTATAATCTGATCATCTTATCTAATAAATTATATATAAATGTTAACTAATAAAAATCATGTTCATCAGTATGTCACATGCATGTAGTGTTTTATTCTTTGAAGACTGCTTTTAAAACATTGCACTAAGTCAAACTGAAAGGTAAAGTTCAAAATCATTTTTAAGGGATAAAACATATTTAATGACTGTCCACTCTACAAAGTGTTGATCTTAGAGCTTATGATACACCCAGTCGGCAGTAGCACCCAGGTTTTCCAAACAGCCTGTCATCATTTTTCTCTTGTCTGCATAGACTTCTTCTCATTAGCTGCCTTCTGCTTTTGTTGCATGATCTCAGAGTCCCTCTGCTTTCTTTGAGAGGTAGTCAAGCTATCCTCTTTTCTTTTTCCCTTGCTAATTTCCTGGGTTTTCTTCATATTTTTCTGGTGGGCAAGTTCTCATTGATTTCCACATGCCGTGCCGACCACTGATGGAGCCTGGAAGACAGTGACTCGGAAAAGCAACGGCTTCCCGGCAGGCTGGGCTACCGTCACCACCATCGACTGGGAAAGCTGAGCCCACATGGGCCCTATGCCCAGTGGCACCTCCGCTCTGCTCAGCCAGCAGCCCCGCCCATGGAGGCCAGACAGCAGCCGCCCACCTGGCCGGCTGAATTATTATTGTTAACTGTTTGGGGTGTTTTTTTTTTTTAAGTTCTCTTTGAGGCCTGGTGCAGTGGCTCATGCCTGTAATTCCAGCATTTTAGGAGGCCAAGGTGTGTGGATCACCTGAGGTCAGGAGATTGAGACCAACCTGGCCAACATGGCAAAACCCCATCTCTACTAAAAATACAAAAAATTAGTTAGGCGTGGTGGCAGGTGCCTGTAATCCCAGATTTGGGAGGCCGAGGCAGGAGAATTACTTAAACCTGGGAGTTGGAGCTTGCAGTGAGCTGAGATCTCACCATTGTACGCCAGCCTGGGCAACAGAGCAAGACTCTGTCTCAAAAAGAAAAAACAAGTTCTCTTTGAATGATACAAACTAGAATATTTAATGACTGTTAGTGAAATGATTACCCTGGCCATGCACAGTTATCTAAGACAGCAATAATGATGAAGGGCATCAGCACAATCTCTCTTCTTTTGTGTTCCTCTGAACTGTTTCACAAAAGCTTCTCCACTCCCCCAGATGGAGTCTCACTCTGTCGCCCAAGCTGGTGTGCAGTGGAATGATCTCTGCTCACTGCAACTTCTGCCTCCTGGGTTCAAGTGATTCTCCTGCCTCAGCCTCCCAAATAGCTGGGATTACAGGCACCCACCACCATGCCCAACTAATTTTTGTAGTTTTAGTAGAGACTGGGTTTCACTGTGTTGGCCAGGCTGGTCTTGAACACCTGACCTCGTGATCTGCCTGCCTTGGCCTCCCAAAGTGCTGGGATTACAAGCATGAGCCACTGTGCATAGCCTTTTTTTGTCTTTTTTCTATTTTTTCAGGTGGAGTTTCACTCTTGTTGCAGAGGCTGGAGTGTAATGGCAAGATCATGATTCACTGCAACCTCCTTCTCCTGGGTTCAAGCTATACTCCTGCCTCAGCCTCACAAGTAGCTAGTAGCTGGGATTGCAGGCCTGTGCCACCATACCCAGCTAATTTTGTATTTTTAGTAGAGATGGGGTTTCTCGATGTTGGTCAGGCTGGTCTCAAACTCCCAACCTCAGGCAATAGGCCTGCCTCAGCCTCCCAAAGTGCTGGCATTATAGGCATGAGCCACCTGCCCAGCCTCTTCCAAAGTTCTGGACGGCCCTGTTCAGAGCTCCTAATTTCCTTTTTTTAATTTTTTTTTATTTTTCCCTTGGTGCTAAACCAGACAGAGGTCCTAATTTCTTCAAAGCTTTGTTTTTCCTTCTTTTGAATCTGTCCAAGTTCAGCCAGAGACAGGGACAAGCATCTGCTGTATTACCTCCTTTACCCCTCACTTTCCTGTGAGGATGGTATGCCTGGCACTGTTATTTTCTTCTTCTTCTTCTTTTTTTTATTTGAGTCTGGGTCTGGCTTTTTCACCTGGGCTGGAGTGCAGTGGTGGGATCTCAACTCACTGTAACCTCCACCTCCTGGGCTCAAGTGATCCTCCCACATTAGCCTCTGGAATAACTGGGACTGTAGGTGTGTGCCACCATGCCTGGTAATTTTGTAATTTTTGTAGAGATGGCATTTCCCTATGTTGCCCAGGCTGGTCTCAGTCTCCTGGGTTCAAGTGATCTGCCTGCCTTGGCCTCCCAAAGTACTGGGATTATAGGCATGAGCCACTCCACCCAGCCTGTCACCCTCATTTTACATAATAAACTGAGGCTCAGGAGAAGTATTTGCCTAGGGTCACAGCCTAGACAAATGGCAGAGCTGAGAATTAAACCAGGCCATGTAGATCCACTCAGAATCCTCTGCCGCACACAGTCTCCTGCTCTGCTATAAGCCATATTTGTCCTGATAGGCAAATCATTCTTCCAGTGCAACAGCAAACAGCCTCCATGGGATGATGGAGGACCTCAGGACTGGAGGCCTCATAGGCAAGTTGTCTGCACAGCCCTTTCCTGAGAACACCACCAGTCCATCCCCTTCAGAGGGAGAGAGAGTCTCCATTTATCTAGTCTATTTCATTAGATAAATTTAATGATAGCAACACACTGTAATAACATCTTCTGCAAATTTTTTTTCCTCTTAGAAAATTTAAATTTCCATTTGAACAAAAACTAAGTCACTCAGCCATGTGTGTGGCTCATGCGTGTAATCTCAGCACTTTGGGAGGTGGAGGTGGCTGGATCACCTGAGGTCAGGGGTTCGAGATCAGCCTGGGCAACATGGTGAAACCCTGTCTCCCCTAAAAATACAAAATTAGCTGGGCATGGTGGAGCATGCCTGTAGCCCCAGCTATTTGGGAGGCTGAGGCAGGAGAATCACTTGAACCCAGGAGCGGAAATTGCAGTGAGCTGAGATTGTGCCATTGCACTCCAGCATGGTCAACAAAAGCAAAACTCCATCTCAAAATAAAACAACAACAACAACTAAGTCACTCAAAGATATGCACTTTGACAGAGTGACCTACCATCCTTCCTCCAAATCTGTCATCCACAGGCTTCCTGAAGACCATAGTCCAGAATCAATGCAGGGCAATAATCCTGGCTAAATGCATAGTGTCTGACCACAGGACCCAGGGTGGGCAGTTCTGCTATGGTGGGTCATCACTGTTTATTCTCCAGCAGGAACCTATGACAATCTATGAAATGTGCCATGTAACAAATTTAGGCCTCAATAAAGGAATGCACAATCTCCTCACCATTAGCCTTTCAGACTAACTCCCAAGTTAACAAAAACAGCGGCTGAATGGAAGGAGTGCTCAAAAAATATGGACAAAGTATAGTTTCAATGATCAAATGTCACTCAAACGATGGCCTATGATTTCTCTTTTATGCTGCACATTATTTCAAACAAGATGTTTCAATTAATAAATGGCAAATTTTCAAAGAAAGCTCTAAAATGATGATAACCTCCAAAAATAAATAACTGGATTAAAAAAAATCTCAATTATTTTAAAAGTTACACCAGACTGAAGACAGGTATGATTTTATGCCTGATCCCCAAACTCTGCCATGAAAAAAAATTTAGAGGTTGAACACTGACCATAAATATCTCCCTCTTCATCCTTCTTCTTTACAAAATATGATTTAGGTTCCAGCAGCACAGGTGGCATAAAATATTTTAATTCAAACCCTGATATTTCTCAAAGGCAAAAGAAACATCTATCCAAAAAACAGAACCACATAAAATACTCCAAGTCACTGTTACTTTTAATCAGAGAACATAGTCTATTATGCAATAGTTGCAAAGATCTGATGTGCTACAACTATGCTATGCTGTAATCCTTTACCTGAGACATTCCAAGAATATACAAATTACTATTTTAAACGGGGGTCTCAAAGAATCTTGATGATCATACTGAATAAACATGAACAAGTATGTACAAAAATTAACCAAATAAAGAAACATTTAAACTACCCCCAAATTGTCTGTATTAAGTGTTAAAATCCAAGATATGTCCTCCATAGGCTTATATTAAAATAAATGATAGTTCCAATATTGCTCAATGAAAGAAGCAAACATAATGTGAACATTTTGCTGTCAGTGATGGACTAAGGTTTATTATCCTTAATAAAGAGTGGGGCCTGGCACAGTGGCTCCTGCCTGTAATCCCAGCACTTTGGTAGGCCAAGGCAGGTGGATTACCTGAGGTTAGGAGTTTGAGACCAGCATGGCCAGCATGCTGAAACCCTGTCTCTACTGAAAATACAAAAATTAGCCAAGTGTTGTGGCACACACCTGTAATCCCAGCAACCTGGGAGACTGAGGAATGAGAATCGCTTGAACCTAGGAGATGGATGTTGCCGTGAGCCAAGATTGTACCGCTGCACTCCAGCTTGGGTGATAGAGTGAGAATCTATTAAAAACCAAAATAAAATCAAAACAAAGAGTGGATGCAAACCAACAGGAAACATGTGAACAGCTGAACAGAAAAGTGAACACAGGTTATGTTAATCAGGTCACAAAGAAAAATAATGTTTTAAAAGAAAAATAAGCATTTGTATATCAAAAATACTAAAGATGCAATTTAAAAATTCACCTATCAAATTGAGCATGCTTTGTATATTTTTTAATTGTCATCTAATTACTTTTCTTTTTGCTCTTGTTGCCCAGATTGGAGGCCAATGGCATGATCTTGGCTCACTGCCACCTCCCCCTCCCAGGTTCAAGTGATTCTTCTGCCTCAGCCTCCTGAGTAGCTGGGATTACAGGCATGGACCACCATGCCCAGCTAATTTTCTGTATGTTTAGTAGGGATGATGTTTCACCATGTTGGCCACGCTGGTCACGAATTTCTGACCTTGGGTGATCCACCTGCCTCTGCCTCCAAAAGTGCTAAGATTGCAGATGTGAGCCACTGTGCCTGGCCATTAAATTTTTTTTTTGAGATAGGGTCTTGCTCCATCACCAAGAATATAATAGAGTGTTATAATCATGGTTCACTGCATCTTCAAAGTCCTGAGGTAAAGCAATCCTCTCACCTCAGCCTCCAGAGTAGCTGGGACTACATACAGGTGTGTGCCAGCATGCCTGGGTAATATATATTTTTTAATTTTCAGAGAGATGGGGGTCTCCCTGTGCTACCAACTGGCCTCAAACTCCTGAGCTCAAGGGATCCTACCTCTTCAGCCCCACCAAGGTGTTGGGATTATAGACATGAACCACCATACTCAACCTGTCATCAAATTCAATTTTGAAAAGAGAACATGAAAATGGACACTCTCCTACAATCTGATGAAATCTGGCACATACTTGGTTATCTGGCAGTATGTCTCAAAGACATAGTATATGTATGGGCATGTACATCTAAGTACATACATAGCACAATTATACACCTCCAGGAAATCAACCTTAGGATCATAATGATTGTGCACAGTTGAGAAAACTAAACTGTAAACCACTGGAATGTCCAGCCACAAGAAAGTGGATAACAACTTTGGGCACACCCACACAGTGGACAGGGCAGACACTCTCCTAACACCATGACATGATTGGCCAAATTAACTTTCTCCACTCTCCTATAAAACACTGGTGGTTGACAGGACTCTTGGATAATCTGTACATCTATGTGAAAAATTCAACACCATGCTGCCTAAGACTCAGCAACATTCATTCTAAACACCCATTTATGCCAGTTGTATTTGTCACTAAAAGCCTGGAGGCCAGATGTGGTGGCTTAAACCTGTAATCCCAGCACTTTGGGAGGCCAAGGCAGGTGGATCATGAGGGCAGGAAATCACAACCATCCTAGCTAACATGGTGAAACCCCATCTCTATGAAAAGTACAATAAATTAGCCAGGAATGGTGGCATGTGCCTGTAATCCCAGCTACTCTGGAGGCTTAGGCAGGAGAATCACTTGAATCCAGGAGGCAGAGGTTGCAGTGAGCCAAGATCATGTCAATGCACTCCAGCCTGGGTGACAGATTGAGACTCCACCCCAAATAATAATAATAATATTACCAGGAATAGTCTGGATGGGGTGACTCATGCCTGTAATTCCAGCACTTTGGGAGGCTGAGGTGGGTGGATCACTTGAGGTCAGGAGGTTGAGATCAGCCTGACTAACATGGAGAAACTTAGTCTCTACTAAAAAAAAAATACAAAAATTAGGTGAGTGTGGTGGCATAATCCTGTAATTCCAGTACTCAGGAGGCTCAGGCCCAAGAATCACTTGAACCCAGGAAGCAGAGTTTGCAGTGAGCAGAGATTGTGCCACTGCATTCCAACCTGGGTGACAGAGTGAGACTCTGTCTCCAATACATACATACATACATACATGCATACATACCAAGAGTGAAGAGCTTTTTAAAACAGATATACCAGAGGCTGGGTGCAGTTGCTCACTCCTGTAATCCCAGCACTTTGGGAGGCTGAAGCGGGCAGATCATGAGGTCAATAGATCAAGACCATCCTGGCCAACATAGTGAAATCACATCTCTACTGAAATATAAAAAGTAGCTAGGCATGGTGGTGTACGTCTGCAGTCCCAGCTACTAGGGAAGCTGAGGCAAGAGAATTGCTTGAACCTGGGAGGTGGAGGTTGCAGTGAGCTGAGATCGTGCCACTGCACTCCATCCTGGTGCCTGGTGACAGAGTAAGACTCTGCCTCAAAAGAAAAGGTCTGGAAATTTTTCTTCCTTTAAAAATAAAGATGAGGGTCTTGCTTTGTTGACCAGGCTGGTGTCCAACTCCTCACCTCAAGTGATCCACCTGTCAGCCTCCCGAAGTGTTGGGATTACAGGTATCAGCCACCACACCTGGCCTAGCCTGGAAACATTTGCACTTGATCTAGGAGGTTGTGTTAAGTGTCTTTAAATTTCTTTTACATTCTGAGCCGGGTGTTGTGGCTTATGACAGTAATGCCAGCACTTTAGGAAGCCGAGGGGGGCAGATCACCTAAGGTCAAGAGTTTGAGACCAGCCTGGCCAACATGATGAAATCCTCATCTCTACTAAAAACACAAAAAATTAGCAAGATGTGGTGGTGTGCATCTGTAATCCCAGCTACTCAGGAGGCTGAGGCAGGAAAATCCCTTGAATCCAGGAGGCAGAGGTTGTGAAGTGAGCCTAGATCTCTCTCCATTGCACTCCAGCCTGGGTGACAAGAGCAAAACTCCATCTCAAAAAAAAAAAAAAGATCTTTTACATTTTGTCTTTATTCATCCATTCTATAGAAATCAAAACTGGATATTACAGGGATGGTTTAGACAAGAAACTGGAATAAGTGGACCTCCTCTCCAAGAATGGGCTTTATGCCTGTAGCCAAAAGATTGCAAAGTGAGACAGGGTGATGTGGCTCACACCTATTATTCCAGCACTTTTGGAGGCTGAGGTGGGCAGATGACTTGAGTCCAGGAATTCGAGACCAGCCTGGGCAACATGGCAAAAGCTTGTCTCTATAAAATACACACACACACACACACACACACACAAAGTACCTGTAGTTCCATCTAGGATGGAGGCTGAGATGGAAGGATTATTCTAGCCCAGGAGATTGATGATGCATTCACCTGAGACTGTACTACTGCACTTCATACACTCTAGCCTGAGTGACAGAGTGAGACTCTATCTCAAAAAAAAAAAAAAGACAAAAGATTGAAAACTGAATAAATATACTGTTGTTTAAATTTAAAATAAAGTGTTTAGACATATATTTTATTATTTTCCACATTAACTCACTTCTTCAATAACTAAACATCTACTGTTCCCTAGCATATAAAATAAATGTATATAGCTTCTAAAAACATGGTGCAAGCCCAGGTACATTGGCTCACATCTGTAATTCCACACTTTAGGAGGCCACAATGGAAGAATTATGTGAGTCCAAGAGTTTGAGACCAGCCTAGGCAACATAGGGAGATCATGTCTTTACAAAACAATTTTAAGAAAATTAGCTGATCATGGAGGCATGCACCTGTGGTCCCAGCTAATTGGGAGGCTGCAGTGAGAGGATCACTTGAACCCAGGAGCTTGAGGCTGCAGTGAGCTATGATTATGTCACTACACTCCAGCCTGGGTGACAGAGTGAGATTTTGTCTCAAAAAAAAAAAAAAAAATGAGGCCGGGGGCAGTGGCTCATGCCTGTAATCCCAGCACTTTGGGAGGTCGAGGCATGTGGATCACGAGGTCAAGAGATCGAGACCATCCTGGCCAACATGGTGAAACCCCATCTCTACTAAAACTACAAAAAATTAGCTGGTCATGGTGGTGTGTGCCTGTAATCCCAGCTACTCAGGAGGCTGAGTCAGGAGAATTGCCTGAACCCAGGAGGCAGAGGTTGCGGTGAGCCGAGATCACGCCATTGCACTCCAGCCTGGGTAACAAGAGCGAAACTCCATCTCAAAAAAAAAAAAAAGAGAGAGACTGGGCACAGTGGCTCACACCTGTAATCCTAGCACTCTGGGAGGCCAAGCCAGGCAAATCACCTGAGGTCAGGAGCTCAAGACCAGCCTGGCTAACATGGTGAAACCACATCTCTACTAAAAACACAAAAATTAGCTGGGAGTAATGGTGGGTGCCTGTAGTCCAGTTACTCCAGAGGCTGAGGTGGAAGAATGGCTTGAACCTAGGAGAGAGAGGTTGCAGTAAGTCCAGATTGTGCCCAGTGCCCTGCAGCATGGGCAACAGAGCAAGACTCCATCTCAAATGTACCCCAGAACTTAAAGCATAATAATAAAAAATAAATTAAAATTAAAAATTAAAAAATTAAAAAGGATGAATAAAAAAATAAAGCACAATAGAAAAAATGAGTGATATGTTAAAATACTGATAATACAATTAAATGAAAAGGCAGGTTAGAACAAAATTTGCAGTACATTCACATCTTAGTAAAGTATGCCTTTGTTACATATGACTAAATGGAAATCCAAGAGGAGTCTACTACAAAATCCTAACAGTTCCTCCCAGACATGAACAGATAATTTTATTTTCTGCCTTCTGCTTTCCTTGGATTTTCCAAATCTTCTAAATCTAAGATTACTTTTATTTCTTCCTTTAAAAAAAAAAAAAAAAAAAAAAAAAACAGAGTCTCACTGTCACCCAGGCTGGAGCACAGTGGCGAGATCTCAGCTCACTGCAATCACTTCCTCCCAGGTTCAAGTGATTGTCCTGCCTCAACCTTCCAAGTAGCTGGGATTACAGGCATGTGCCACCACCCCCAGCTAACTTTTTAAATTTTATTAGAGATTAAGTTTCACCATGTAGGCCAGGCTGGTCTTGAACTTCTGGCCTGAAGTAATTTGCCAGCCTCAGCTCTCCAAAGTGCTAGAATTACAGGCGTGAGCCACTGCATGCGTCCTAAGATTATTTTTATAATCAGAAGAAATATTACTTAAGTTTTTGTTAGTCTTTCCAACTTTTCACGTGGAAATGCTACTAAATGGATAATCAAAAACATAATTGTGAAAGAAAAGGCCTTTGGTGCTACATGAGCACTTGGAAGTCACTCAGTGAAATAGAAACTCCTTTTCTGTGGAGAATGGACTGCAGAGACACAGAATAAACCTGGGAATGAGTGAATTTCCTCTGTAGGACGAGCCACAGGGGAGTGCACAGCACCCCTGTCACTCGAGGGTGGGGGGACACCAGGAGATGCAGCAGGGAGGAGAGGGGCAGGGCAGAGTTGGGGGAAAGCTCTTGAAAGGTCAGAACCTGGGTTGATCCTGTTCAGATTTCTGATTTCTTTCTCCTCATCCTCTATCAGAACTGCTCACACTGTCTCCTTTTCTCAGACCCTAAGGCTTAAGTGATGAGTTGGTATTGAACTAGAGACCAGGACAAGCACCTGTGTTAAAAGGTGCTGTATCCTAGAACCACAGGGGACTCACAGTGGATTCATTCCATCAAATAAATTCTTTTTGGATGGTGTAAATACAGGATTTGATGGAAAGAGTCCTAAGTTCTAATTTTGATAGGAATACATAGATACAACAGTTTAGTTGTTTTGTTTTGTTTTGTTTTGAGATGGAGTTTCACTCTTGTTACCCAGTCTGGAGTGCAATGGTGCGATCTCGGCTCACCGCAACCTCCGCCTCCTGGGTTCAAGCAATTCTCCGGCCTCAGCCTCCTGAGTAGCTGCAACTACGGGTGCACACCACCATGCCCAGCTAATTTTTGTATTTTTAGTAGAGACGGGGTTTCACCTTGTTGACCAGTATGGTCTCTATCTCTTGCCCTCGTGATCCACCCGCCTTGGCCTCCCAGAGTGCTGGGATTATAGGTGTGAGCCTCTGTGCCCAGCCAGTTTATTTAGTTTTTGAGATAGGGTCTCCCTCTGTTGCCCAGACTGGAGTGCAGTGGCATAATCAGGACTCACTGCAATGTTGACCTCCCAGGTTCAAGCGATCCTCCCACCTTAGCTTCCTGAGTAGCTGGGACTATAGGTGCTGTCACCACACCTGGCTAATTTTTTTTTTCTTTGTGGAGATAAAAGTCTCCTTATGTTGCCCAGGCTGGTCTGGAGCTCCAGGACTCAAACGATCTTGTGCTTGTGTCTCCCAAAATGTTGGAATTACAGTTGTGAGCCACCAAGCCTAGCCTTGAATTCTTAAAATTATCTGTAGCACATGTGAATAGAGTTTGTGAACTGTACATGAACTTTAACATTTTAATTGTAGCAGAGTTCGGCTTTTGTAGGATGTCAGCCAGCCAGTAAATATTCACTAAACAATGACTCTTTTCAGGTCCCCAAGCTGTATACAAACATATAGATTCCTTAGTAGTTGTCAATATCCCATTAACTATGATCATTTGAACAGAGGTGCCTGGGGGTGAGGTGTCATCAATTCCAGTATCTGAGTCAGACAATATTGACCCCCAGGCCATCTGGCACCAACCCCATTTGCACTGTAAGCTATTGTTGCCAATTCTCTCTGAACAATGCTTTAGAAACATAGTCCCTGGTAAAGAACATCAGAAAGCTACACTACAAGTAAAACTAAATATCAATTCCAAATGTAAATTGTTTGAAAATAAAAAAATACAATTTAAATAATAGCAGGAATGGCCTTGGCAGGGGGACTCATGCCTGTAGACCCAGGATTTTGGGAGGCCAAGATGGGTGAATCACTTCAGATCAGGATGTTGAGACCAGCCTGGCTAACATGGTAAAACCCAGTCTCTACTAAAAAAACTACAAAAATGACCCAAGTGCAACTGTCATCCCAGTTACTCAGGAGGCTGAAGCCCTAGAGTCACTTGACCCAGAAAACAGGGTTTGCAGTAAGCTGTGATTGTGCCACTGCACTCCAGCCTGGGCCACAGAGTGACACCCTGTCTCCAATAAATAAATAAATAATACCAAGAGTGAAGAGCTTTGAAAAACAGATATATGTGAGGGTGGGCCAGGTGGCTTATGCCTGTAATCCCAGCACTTTGGGAGGCCAAGGTGGGTGGTTAAGCTGATATCAGGAATTTGAGACCAGCCTGGCCAACATGGTGAAACCCTATCTCTACTAAAAACACAAAAATTACCTGGCAGGGGAGAGACCATGATCATGAAGGTGGTTTTCCCAGGGCAAGGCTCATCCATTGCACTCCAGATATGCTGACCCCTGTGATTTCCCCAAATGTGGGAAAATGGGCTTCAAAATTTGAGGTAGTGTGGGACTGCATTTGCGCTTTCCCCTGATAAAAATAAAAATAAATATAAAAGTTAGCCAGGTGTGGTGGTACATGTCTGTAGTTCCAACTACTTGGGAGGCTGAGTGAAGACACTTGCTTGAACCAGGAGGCAGAAGTTGCAGTGAGCTGAGATCACACCACTACACTCCAGCCTGGGTGATGGAGCAAGATTCCATATTAAAAAACAATGAAAAAAAAGGCTGGAAATGTTTCTTCCTTTAAAAATAAAGATGTGGATCTTGCTTTGTTGACCAGGCTGATGTCCAACTCCTCATCTCAAGTGATCCACCTGTCAGCCTCCCAAAGTGTTGAGATTACAGGTATGAGCCACCACACCTGGCCTAGCCTGGAAACATTTGCATCTGATCTAGGAGGTTGCATTAAGTGTCTTTAAAGTTCTTTTACATTCTGAGCTCGGCCCTGTGGCTCATGCCAGTAATTCCAGTACTTTGGAAAGCCAAGAGAGGGAGATAATCTAAAGTTAAGAGTTTGAGACCAGCCTGGTCAACATAGTGAAACCCTGTTTCTACTAATAATACAAAAATTAGGTGGTGTGCATCTGTAATCCCAGCTATTCAGTAGGCTGTGGCAGGAAAATCCCTTGAACCCAGGAGGCAGAGGTTGTGCAGCGAGCTGAGATCTCTCATCATTGCCCTCTATCCCAGGGGAAAAGAGCAAAACTCTATCTCAAAAAAAAAAAAAAAAAAATAGGTCTTTCATGTTCTGTCTTCATTCATCCATTCTATAGAAATCAAAACTGGATATTACAGGGGTGGTTTAGGCAAAAAACTGGAATAAATGGACACTCTCTTCAAGAATGGGCTTTACACCTGTAGCCAAAAGATTGCAAAGTGAGACAGGGCAATGTGGCTCACACATGTAGTCCCATCTAGTAGGAAGGCTGAGATGGGAGTATCATTCCAGCCCAGGAGGTTGATGATGCAGTCACCTTAGACTGCATCACTGCACTTCATGCACTCCAGCCTGAACAACATAGTAAGACTCTATTTCAAAAAAAAAAAAAAAAAAAGGTTGCAAAGTGAATATGCTGTTGTTTAGGGCCAGGCACAGTGGCTCACTCCTGTAATCCCCGAACTTTGGGAGTCCAAGGTGGTCAGATCATGAGGTCAAGAGTTTAAGACCACTCTGGGTGACAGCAGGAGACTCCATCTCAAAATAAATAGATATGTGTATGTGTGTATATATATATACACACACACATACATACATATATATATGTGTGTGTGTGTGTATGTATCTACTGTTGTTTAAATTTAAAATAGTGTTTAGACATATATCATATTTTATTATTTTCCACATTAACTCACTTCTTCAGTAACTAAACATCTATGATTCCCTAGCATACAAAATAAATATATTCAGCTTCTAAAAACATGGTACAAGGCCAGGCACAGTGTCTCACACCTGCAATCCCAGCACTTTGGGAGGCCACAGTGGAAGAATAACATGAGTCCAAGAGTTTGCGACCAGCCTAGGTGAAATAGAGAGATCCTGCCTCTAGAAAACAATTTTAAGTAAATTAGCTGATCATGGTGGCATGCACCTGTGGTCCCAGCTACTTTGGAGGCTGAAGTGGGAGGATCATTTGAGCCCAGGAGCTCGAGGCTACAGTGAGCTATGATTATGCCACTGTACTCCAGCCTGGGTGACAGAGTAACATACTGTCTGAAAAAAAATAAATAAATGAAAAAAATAAGAAACCACAGTAGAAAAAAATTGACTGATATGCTAAAATACTAATACATTTAGGTGAAAAGGAAGATTAAAAGAAAATGTTCAGTACATTCACATCTTAGTAAAGTATGCCTTGTTACATATGACTAAATAGAAATCCAACAGGAGTCTACTGCAAAATTCTAACAATTCCTCCCAGACATGAACTAGCAGATAATTTTATTTTCTTCCTCTGTTTTTCCAAATCTTCTAAAACTAAGATTGCTTTTATTTCTTCTTCTTCTTCTTTTTTCTCTGAAACAGATACTCACTGTCAACAAGGCTGGAGTGCAGTGGGGGCCATCTCGGCTCACTGCAACCTCTGCCACCCAGGTTCCTGCCTCAATCTCCCAAGTAGCTGGAATTACAGGTGTGTGTCACCAGGCCTGGCAAATTTTTGTATTTTTAGTAGAAATGAGGTTTCACCATGTTGGCCAGGCTTGTCTTGAACTCCTGGATTCAAATGATCTGCCTGCCTAGGCCTCCCAAAATATTGGGATTACAGGCATGAGCCACTGCATCTGGCCTAAGTCATTTATTTATTTATTTATTTATGAGACAGAGTCTTGCTCTGTCACCAGGCTGGAGTCCAGTGGTGTGATCTCCACTCATTGCAATCCCCCAGATTCAAGTGATTTCCCTGCCTTAGCCTCCTGAGTAGCTGGGACTATGGGAGAGTGCCACCATGCCCAGCTAATTTTTATTTTGTATTTTAGTAGATACCGAGTTTCACCATATTGGCCAGGGTGGTCTCAATCTCCTGACCTCATGATCTGTGAGCCTCTGCCTCCCAAAGTGCTGGGATTACATGTGTGAGCCAGAGCACCCAGCCAGATTATTTTCATAATTAGAGGAATCTTTTCAATACTTCCTGTGGAAATGCTACTAAATGGATAATCAAAAAATGATTGTGGGCCAGGCGTGGTGGCTCACGCCTGTAATCCCAGCACTTTGGGAGGCCAAGGCAGGTGGATCATGAGGTCAAGAAATTGAGACCATCCTGGTCAACATGGTGAAACCCTGTCTCGACTAAAAATACAAAAAATTAGCTGGGCATGGTGGTGTGTGCCTGTAATCCCAGCTACTCAGGAGGTTGAGGCAGGAGAATTGCCTGAACCCAGGAGGCGGAGGTTGTGGTGAGCTGAGATCATGCCATTGCACTCCAACCTGGGTAACAAGAGCAAAACTCCATCTCAAAAAAAAAAAAAATGATTGTGACAGAAAAGGACTTTGGTGCTACATGATAACATGGAGGTCAATCACTGAGACAGAAACTCAGTTTCTGTGGAGAATGGATTGTAGTGACACAGAATAAACCTGGGAATGACTGAATTTCCTCTGCACAGCATCCCTGTCACTTGGGGGTGGGGAGACACCAGGAGATGCAGCAGGGAGGAGGGGGGCAGGGGAGACCTGGGGGAAAGTTCTGGAAAAGTCAGAGCCTGGATTAATCCTGTTCAGATTTCTGATTTATTTCTGCTCATCCTCTATCATAGCTGCTCACACTGTCTACTTTTCTCAGACCCTAGGGCTTAAATGATGAGTTGGTATTGAAGCAGAGACCACGTTGCTCAGTACAAGCACCTG
The DNA here is from genome assembly GCF_030222135.1 of Aotus nancymaae. Lineage (NCBI taxonomy): Eukaryota > Metazoa > Chordata > Mammalia > Primates > Aotidae > Aotus > Aotus nancymaae. Next base: position 40,672,479 of record NW_026988438.1, on the reverse strand, counting down.
TATTAAAAGGTGCTGTATCCTAGAACCACAGGGGACTCACAGTGGTTTCATTCCATCAGATAAATTCTTTTTGGGTGGTGTAAATACAGGATTTGATGAAAAGAGTCCTGAGTTCAAATACTAGAATTTGGTAGCAACACAGAGATACAATGGTTTATTTAGTTTTTGAGATAGGGTCTCCCTCTGTTGCCCAGACTGGAGTACAGTGGCACAATCACGGCTCACTGTAACCTGCATTTTCCAGGTTCAAGTGATCCTCCCACCTTGGCTTCCTGAGTAGCTGTGACTGCAGAGACTATCACCACACCTGGCTATTTTTTTTAATGTATAGATGGCATCTCCCTATATTGCCAAGGCTCGTCTCAAACTCCTAGACTCAAATGATCTTCCTGCTTGTGTCTCTCCAAATACTAGAATTGCAGGTGTGAGCCAACTTGTCCAGCTCTGAATTCTAAAATTATCTGTAGCACATGTGAATAGAGTTTGTGAACTCTCCATGAACTTTAAAGTCATCATCAGCATCCAACTAAGAACATTGTAACAAAGTTAGGCTTTTGTAGGAATCACAGCCAGACAGCAAACATTCAATAAACAATGACTCTTTTCAGGGCCCTATGCTGTATGAAAAGATCCAGATTCCATATAACTACAGTCATTTGAATAGAAGGTGCCTGGGGGTGAGAGGTCATCAACTCCAATATCCAATTCAGACAATGCCTATTCCCAGCCCATCTGGCACCAACCCCATAGGCACTCTAAGCCATGGTTGCCAATTATCTCTCAGCAACACTTGAGAAATCTACTCCCTGATAAAGAACAGCATAAAGCTATACTGCAATCCAAGCTACATATCAATTGCAAATGTAAATTTTCTAATTGTCTGACAAGAAAAAAATACAATGTAAATAATGGCAGGAAAGGGTAGGGGGGTGGCTTATGCCTGTAACCCCGGTACTTTGGTGGGCAGATCACTTGAGGTCAGGAGGTCCAGACTAACCTGGTTAACATGGTGAAACCCATTCTCTACTAATATATATATACATATATATATACACACACAAAAATTAGCTGAGCATGGTATATGGACCAGTAATCCCAGTTACTCCAGAGGCTGAGGCAGGATCATTACTGGAACTCAGGAAGGTGAGGTTTCAGTGAGCCGAGATTGTGCCACTGCACTCCAGCCTGGGTGACAGAGTGAGGCCCTGTCTCCAAGAAATAAGTCAATAAATAAATAAAAGCAAGAGTTAAGAGCTTTATTTATTTAATTATTTTTTGCCCACCTGCAACTGTCTTGATCAAGTTATAGAGTTAAGAGCTTTTAAAAACATATATGCAAGGATGGGCATGGTGGTTTATGCCTGTAATCCTAGCACTTTGGAAGTCTGAGGTGGACAGATCACCTGAGATCAGGAGTTTGAGGCCAGCCTGGGTATCATGGTCAAGCTCCGTCTCTACTAAAAATACAAAAATTAGCAGGCATGGTGCCAGGCATCTGTAATCTCAGCTACTCAGGAGGCTGAGGCAGGAAAATTGCTTGAGCCCAGGATCTGGAGGTTACAGTGAGCCAAGATTGTGACATTGCCCTCCAGCCTGGGCAACAAGAGCAAGACTCCATGTCAAAAACAAAATAAAAATCTAGGCTGGGTGCAATGGTTCACACCTGTAATCCCAACACTTTGGGAGGCCTAAGTGTGCAGATGGCAAGGTCAAGAGTTTGAGACCAGCCTGACCAGCACTTTAAGCCCCTTTTCTACTAAAAATATATAAAAATTAGCCTGGTGTGGTGGCATGCATCTGGAATCACAGATACTCAGGAGGCTGAGGCAGGAGAATCACTTGACCGAGGGAGGCTGAAGTTGCAGTGAGCCAAGATCGTGCCACTGCCCTCTAGCCCAGGTGACAGAGTGAGACTTCATCTCAAAAATGAAACAAACCAGATATATGTGGAAAAAGTCACCAAAAGAGTGTTGAATTTTAAATGAAATGTTTCAATATTGATTGTTTTTTCTTATTTCCCACATTATCTCAATTTGCCAGTAACTATCAGACTGCGTGAGGTCTCATCCTGTAATATCAGCACCTTGGGAGGCCTGGGGGAGGAGTGCTTAAACTCAGGAGTTTGAGACCAGTCTGGGCAACATGGTGAGACTTCATCTCTACAAAAAATCAAAACATAAAAATTAGCCAGGTGTGGTGGCATATACCTGTTGTCCCAGCTACTTGGGAGGCGAGGTAGGAGGACACTTGAGCTGGGAGGTGAAGGCTGCAATGAGTCCTGATTGCATCACTGCCTGGGTGACAGAGTGAAACACTGTTTCAAAAAACCAACAAACAAAAACTAACCATCTGCAATTCTCCACCATGTAAAATAAACATATTGGGAACAAGAAACAAAGAGGTGGAAGTCTCACTTCAGAGGCAGCTATTCCTAGTGTCTTGCTAGATTGTTAAAAGTACTCAGTAAGACACTATAGCTGAAGAGTGAAGTATATTTTGTTTGTATTGAGATGGAGTCTTGCTCTGTACCCCAGGCTGGAGTGTAGTGGCATGATATCAGGTCACTGCAACCTCCACATCCTAGGTTGAAGCGATTCTCCTGCCTCAGCCTCCCAAGTAGCTGGGATTACATGTACCCACCACCGCAACCTGTTAATTTTTATATTTTTAGTAGAGACAAGGTTTCACCATGTTGGCCAGGCTGGTCTTGAACTCCTGATCTCATGATCTGCCCACCTTGGCCTCCCAAAGTGCCAGGTTTACAGATGTGAACAACTGTACCTAGGCTGTTTTATTTATTTATTTTTTTCAGACAATTCTCTCTTTGGAGTGCAGGGGTGCTATCATGGCTCACTGCAGCCTTGACCTCCAGGGCTCAAGTGGTCCTTCCTCCATCAGCTTCTGGAGTAGATGGGATTACAGGCACATGGTACTACACCTGGCTACTTTTACATTTTTTTCTGGCAGGGCAGAGTGTATAAGGCCTGTAATCCTAGACTGCGGGAGGATGAGGCTTGTGGATCACAAGTCAGGAGTTTGAGACCAGCCTGGCCAATATGATGAAAGCCCATCTTTATCAAAGAAAGAAAACAAGAACAACAACAAAAATGAGCCAGGCTTGGTGGCAGGTGCCTGTAGTTCCAGTTACTCTGGAGGCTGAGGCAGGAGAATCACTTGAACCTGGGAGGCTGAGGTTGCAGTGAACCAAGATCCCACCACCACACTCCAGCCTGGGTGACAGACCAAGGCTTTGTTTCAAAAAAAAATTTTTTTTTCTTAGAGACAAGATCTCACTATGTTGCCTAGGCTGGTCTTGAACTCCTGGGCTCAAGGGATCCTCCTCCCTTAGCCTGCCAAAGTGCAGGCATGAGTGCAGGCATGAGTCCCCATGCCCAGCCAAGATAAACATTTTTAAAATGAAATGTCACCTATTAATTACCAAGGAGTTAGAATTATTTTCATATATGCCTGGAAAATATAGTGTTTCTTTTAAAAAAAATTAGTTTTGTTTTCTCTATATCTTTTTAATTTTATTTTATTTCATTTGAGACAGGGTCTTGCTCTGTCACCTGGGCTGGAGTGCAGTGACATGATCTCAACTCATTGCAGCCTCTGCCTCCCAGGTTCAAGTGATTCTTCTGCCTCAGTCTCCCAAGTAGCTGGGACTCCAGGCACATGACACCAAGCAGGGCTAATTTTTGCATTTTTTAATGGAGATGGAGTTTCACCATGTTGGCCAGGCTGCTCTTAAAATCCTGACCTCATGATCTACCTACCTCGGCCTCCCAAAGTGCTTGGATTACATGAGCCACCTCCCCAGGCCTCTAGATGTGTTTTATAAAAATATGCAGGGCTTGGCACGGTGGCTCACATCTGTAATCCCAGCACTTTGGGAAGCTGAGGCACGTGGATCACGAGGTCAAGAGATCAAGACCATCCTGGTCAACATGGCGAAACCCTGTCTCTACTAAAAAATACAAAAAATTAGCTGGGCATGGGGGTGTGTGCCTGTAATCCCAGCTACTCAGGAGGCTGAGGCAGGAGAATTGCCTGAACCCAGGAGGTGGAGGTTGCAGTGAGCAGAGATCGTGCCATCACACTCCAGCCTGAGTAACAAGTGAAACTCTATCTAAAAAATATATATATATATGCAAAGGGCCGGGTGTGGTGGCTTAAGCCTGTAATCCCAGCATTTTGGGAGGCTGAGGCAGGCTAATCACAAGGTCAGGAGTTGAACAGCCTGAACAACATGGTGAAATCCAGTCTCTTTAAAAAAAAAAAAAAATTTTTGAAGGTTTATGTGTGTTTTAGAAACAGAATAGTGGACTTAAATTTATAGTTGATGACAGAGCCCACACATGCCAACTGACATCCACCAGACTTGCTCTGAAACTGATCCAATAGTCCCATAGGGAGTTTTTTGTTTTTAATTAGAAACTTGGGCTGGGCACGGTGGCTCACACCTGTAATTCCAGCACTTTGGGAGGCCGAGGCGGGTGGATCATGAGGTCAAGAGATCGAGACCATCCTGGTCAACATGGTGAAACCCCGTCTCTACTAAAAATACAAAAAATTAGCTGGGCATGGTGGTGGGTGCCTGTAATCCCAGCTACTCAGGAGGCTGAGGCAGGAGAATTGCTTGAACCCAGGAGGTTGAGGTTGTGGTGAGCCGAGATCGCGCCATTGCACTCCAGCCTGGGTAACAAGAGCGAAACTCCATCTCAAAAAAAAAAAAAAAAAAAAAGAAAGAAAGAAACTTATGGCTGGGTGCAGTGGCTCACATCTGCAATCCCAGCACTTTGGGAGGCCAAGGCAGGCACATCACCTGTGGTCAAGAAACCAAGAACATATACTTAGGAGGCTGTGGCAGGAGAATTGCTTGAACTCAGGAGGTGGAGGTTGCAGTGAGCTGAAATCATGCCACTGCACTCTAACCTGGCCAACAGAGAAAGACTCCGTCTTAAAAAAAAAGTTAGAAACTTACCATTCTGATCTAAAAGCTCGAAAAGCTATATTTGTTTTATCTTAGCTCCCTCCTCAGCAAAAGACCTCCAGGCCTCTCTAAAAGTATCAAAGACCTGGACTCACCAGCCCACCAGATCCAGACAGTGAGATGACTGGCCCTCATTCATCGCGACTGCTTTCTTATCCCTTCTGTGTTCCTGTTTTCCCATACATGGTTGCATTTCTTCCCTGCTATATAAACCCCTAGTTTTAGTTGGTCAGGGTTTGTGAATTGGAGATTGATCTTCAACTTCCATGGCTGCAGCACCCAATTAAACTCTTCTCTAGCAATACTCACCTCTCAGTGACTAGCTGCTTTCTGTGCTGTGAGCAGGACTCCAGCCAAAATCCTGGTGTTGTGGTAAGAGCTGCACATCTGCATACATGTCTCTGCTGCTCTTCCTCAGCTTTCCTGCTGCACTTCACACCTTCCTATTCTGGCATCTCCTAATGCCCTGGCCTGGCCCCCAGTGCTGCATAGTGACTTCTCTGAGTGGGTCAGACCTGGCACATCGCACCCTGTAAAAGTTAAATAAATGGATGTGGGAAAGAATGCAGTGAGGCTATTGTTACTTTAGGTGTTTCTCATTTGTTCACACAGTCAGGAATCTGCTCACAGGCCCATATAATGTTCTAAACCAAAATACATCTACCAGCTTGGTGTGGTGGCTCATGCCTGTAATCTCAGCACTTTAGGAGGCCAAGGCAGGTGGATCATCTGAGCTCACGAGTTGAAGACCAACCTGACCAATGTGGTGAAACTCTATCTCTACTAAAAATACAAAAATTTGCTGGGCATGTTGGTGCATACCTGTAATCCTAGCTAATAGGGAGGCTGAGGCAGGAGAATTGCTTGAACCTGGGAGGTGGAGGTTGCAGTGAGCCAAAATTGCACCATTGCATTCTAGCCTCGGCAGCAAGAGGAAAACTCCATCTCAAACACACACACACACACACACACACACACAATAAAAGACATCTACCACAGGATGCACAAAAAGTTCCAGTTCTTTTAGAAGGCATCTTAGCAAAAAGGATCCCTAAAGCACACAAGTGAGGTCCAGAATTTTTTTTTTTTTGAGACAGAGTCTCACTCTGTCACCAGGTGCCAGGCTGGAGTGCAGTGGTGCAATTTTGGCTCACTCTAATCTCCCTCCTGGGTTCAAGCAATTCTCCTGCCTCAGCCTCCTGAGTAGCTGGGACTACAGGCATGCACCACCACACCCAGTTAATTTTTGTATTTTTTAGTAGAGACAGGGTTTCACCATCTTGGTCAGGATGGTCTCGATCTCTTTACCTCGTGATCCAGCCACCTTGGACTCCCAAAGTGCTGGGATTACAGGTGTGAGCCACTGCTCCTCACTGAGGTCCAGAATTTTAAGTAGTACCTCCATACTGCTCAATCCCCTTCCCACTCCCCACCAATCCTGCTCACATTCCTACTCACTCCCCACCATGCCAGTTCATTCTCCCATTTTGTATCCCTTTTGTGTGATATCTCTTTTCCCTCTGTTAGACACTATGGGCTGTAAAGTGTGTTCCTTGGTCTAAAGAAATGTAAACCAGTGGTTCTACATGGTACACTATGTCTTTTTTCTTTTTGAGAAACAGAGATAGTTTGAGTTCCTGTCTTTCTATTTGCGTGCCCTTTATTTTTTTCTCTTTCCTGATTGCCCTGGCCAGGACTTCCAATACTATGTTGAACAGTAGTGGTGAGAGAAGGCATCCTTGTCTTGTGCCAGTTTTCAAAGGAAATCCTTCCAACTTTTGCCAATTCAGTATGATATTGGCTGTGCATTTGTCATATATGGCTATTATTTTGAGGTATGTTCCTTCAATATGTAGTTTATTGAGAGTTTTAATTATGAAGCATTGTTGAATTTTATTGAAGGCCTTTTCTGCATCTATTTAGATAATAATGTTTTTGTCTTTAGTTCTGTTTATGTGATAAATCACATTTATTGATTTCCATATGTTGAACTAACCTTGCATCCTGGGGATAAAGGCTACTTGATTGTGGTGGATAAAATTTTTGATATGCTGCTTGATTCAGTTTGCCAGTGTTTTGTTAAGGTTGAGGTGTTTGCATTAATGTTCTTGAAAAATGTCAGCCTGATGTTTTCTTCTTTTGTTCTATCTTTGCCAGGTTTCAGTAGGAGGATGATGCTGGCTTCAGAGACTGTGTCAGGGAGCAAGCAGTCCCTTCTCCCAAGTTTTTGGAAGCATTTCAGCAGGAATGGAACTAGCTGTTATTTGTACATCTGGTAGAATTCAGCTGTGAATTTGTGTTGTCCTGTGCTGCTTTTTTGTTGTAAGGTATCAATTAGCTGGGCATGCTAGTGCCCACCTGTAATCCCAGCTACTCAGGAGTCTGAGGCAGGAGAACCACTTGAAGCTGGGAGGTAGAACTTGCAATGAGCCAAGATCATGCCACTGCACTCCACCTGGGTGACAGAGTGAGACTTCATCCAGAAAAAAAAAAAAAAAGGAAAAGAGAAAAAAGAATAGAAGTTTATTTGGCTCAGAGGCTGAGGAGTCTAAGATCAAGGGACCACAACTTGTGAGGGCCTTCTTGCAGTGCCATACCATAGCAGAGGGACAAGCATGCACAGGACACAGAGAGTGGGTGGAAACCAAACTTACCCTTTTATCAGAATCCCACTCCCTGGATAACCCAATCTACTCTCCAGATACCAACACTAATCCATTCATGAGGGCAGAGACCTCATGACCTAATCAACTCTTAAAGGCCTTACCTCTTTTCCTTTTTTTCTTTTCTATTCTTTTTTCTTTTCTTTTAGATGGAGTTTTGCTCTTGTTGACCAGGCTGGAGTACAATGCCACAATCTCAGCTAACTGCAAACTCCACCTCCAGGATTCAAGTGACTCTGCTGCCTCAGCCACCCAAGTAGCTAGGATAACAGATGCCTGAGATCACACCTGGGTAATTTTTGCATTTTTAGTAGAGACAAGGTTTGGTCATGTTGGCCAGGCTGTTCTTGAATTCCTGAACTCAAGTGATCCACCCACCTTGACCTTCCAAAGTGCTGGGATTACAGACATGAGCCACAGTGCCCTGCCAGGTCTCACCTCTTAATGCCATCACAATGGCAAATTTCAACATGAGTTTTGGAGGCATTTAAACCACAGCACTTACCTTGTCTTGTTCTTCTGAATTTCTTTGGATGTCTTCCCCAATTTTTTCATTTCTTTGTGAAGGGGTAAAAGCAAATAGTTGTGCTTTATCATCAAACATCAGAATTCAGAATCATTTATTTCCTTTTTCTTCTTTTTTCAATTTTTGTCAAGAGGATTACTGCTTACTGAAACCTGAACTGATTTCACAGAACTCAGAATAACTCTAAATTAACCCAGGATTTAATTTGTTCAACTTTTCCTTTATCCTCCCTTCCCTTTCATCAATGCTTGACATGCCCGCTCTTGGAACAGTTTTTCCTAACCCACTTTTGAGGCCCAACAGAGCATAGGAGGAGCCAAATAGTGTTTATATTTAACCCCAACACCTCTGAAGGTGTGATCTTGGCTCACTGCAACCTCCACCTCCCGGGTTGAAGCGATTCTCCTGTCTCAGCCTCCTGAGTAGCTGGGATTACAGGTGTGTGCCACCGAGATTGGAAATCCTGAGGCCTGAGCCATTATACCCTAAGGTTAGTAAACTTCAATGGACATCTTTTGCTGATCTTCTGAGTGGGAATATTTTTATTTAACCAGTGGGAGGGATGAGGTTCTCCCTTTCAGCAGCTATTTTGCAACATGTTTCCCTCATGGGCTTGGTCTCCTTGTCCTCACCATGACCTCATAACCACAACAGTCCTGGATCATTTCTGAGAAAGCTGGGGCTCTGAGCCCCATTGAAAATTGCCATCTGGGCTCAGGTAGCAGGGACACAGTGAAGGGGGAGGATTTTGCATGCCAAGGTTGGGAGAGGCAAAACTGGGAGTCGCAGAGGGAGAGAGAGGTTGCTGGGGATACAATAATGCCAGAACAGCTCAGGATTGGCCTTGAGTTCCCCACCAGAGTTGACCTGATTCTGAAGACCAAGGCCACAGCTCCAATAAACCAGACCCATCCTCATTGTTAGTCTCCTGGGGCCATAAAAATTAGAGGAGACAGTGTCCCCTGACAGAACCAAGTTAAATTTCCCAGAGGTCTAGGCATTCATTCATCCTGATCCAGAGCCTTCACACATCCAGGGAAATAATCATTCCTACAGATAACAGACTAAGCCCAGTAGGGCAATGAGGAAGTACTGGGGGCATAATTCCCTGTGCACACCTGGCCATCTGAGCTCTTCCATGGCAGCTCTGTGGGGCCCTCACACAGCCTCCATGCTCCTGCTCACACTGCTTGCCCAACCGGGGACCTTCCAGCTCCACCTGAGTTACACAAACCCCCAAGTGAAACCAACTCACTTCAGCATTCTCTTCCACAGCCTCCTGTTTATTCCCGGGAGATTTGGTCTCTTTCTTTTGCACCCTGGGTACCTTCACTTGTGCTTCCACTGTGGGTGGTCACAGGCTCTGTGCCCTTTGATGTGGATCTCTCTGTTGGAGGACACAGGATGTCCTGCAAGTCAGGGACAGGTGTCATTCCTCACAGAGACAGCTATGTGGCCCAGGTTCTATATGCACCTGCAAAACTGCTATTTCTGGTTTCTGTAAACAATCTCTGGCTGGGCTGGTGGCTCACACCTGTAATCTCAGCACTTTAGAAAGCCTAAGTTGCCAGATGGCATGAGTCCAGGAGTTTGAGACCAGCCTGGGCAACATGGTGAAACACGATCTCTACAAAAAGTTAAAAAAAAAAAAAAAAAAAGAGAGAGAGAGATGGGCATGGTGGCTCACACCTGTAATCCCAGCACTTTGGGAGGCCAAGGTCGGTGGATCACCTGAGGTCAGGAGTTCAGGACCAGCCTGGCCAATATGGTGAAACCCTGTCTCTACTAAAAATACAAAAATTAGCCAGGTGTGGTGGTACATACCTGTAGTCTTCAGCTGCTTAGGAGGCTGAGGCAGAAGAATCATTTGAACCCAGGATGTGGAGGTTGCAGTGAGCTGAGATCTGAGATCGCATGACTGCACTCCAGCCTGGGTGATAAAGTGAGACTCCATCTCAGAAAGGAAAATGCTGGTCCCTGTGGCTCATGCATGTAATCCCAGCACTTTGGGAGCCCAAGGTGGGCAGATCATGAAATCAATAGATAAGACTGTACTAGCCAACATGGTGAAATGATGTCTCTACTAAAAATACAAAAAATTAGTTGAGCATGGTGACATGCACCTGTAGTCCCAGCTACTTGGGATGCTGAGGCAGGAGAATCACATGAACCTAAGAGGCGGAGGTTGCAGTGAGCAGAGATGGTGCCACTGTACTACAACCTGGTGACAGAGTGAGAATCTGTCCCCTAAAAAAGAAAGAATAAATAAAAAAGAACCAAACATGGTAGTGCATGACTGCAGTCCCAGCTGCTCCTCTGGAGGCTAAGGTGGGAGGATCACCTGATCCCTGGAAATGGAGGTTGCACTTAGCCCAGATTGCACCACTGCACTCCAGCCCGGGTGACAGTGAGACTCTGTCCCCACAAAAAATTAAAAATCTGTCTTTATCTACAAGAGATACCTGCTGCCAAACTCATGAAGAGGAAATAATGCAACTGACTGTGTACTCTCAGAAACTTGAGAAAAGTGACCAGAATCTCAGTCAGTGCTACCCTTGTACTGCAAAGCCCTACAGTACCATCTGTGACATTTCTTTCTATTCACTCAAAAAAACAAGAGATGATTTGTTCTTTTACAAATTACTTTATACTATTCAAATCAACACATCAAGTGGTGCATTTAGAGGTGTTGGTGGAGGTCTCAGAGCCCATGTGACTAGAGGAGGGGGCTGAAGTCTGAGGGGACACTCAGGTAAAGGTTGAGTGTTGGTTGAGACAGCAGGTCAGCCAAGTGGAGGTGACTGAAGTACTAGAGAAGACCTAGGTGAAGGAGGTGGCTGAGGGCTGGGAGGTCATGAGTATTTAGGTACTAGAGGAGACTCATTGGAAGGTGATAGCTAAGGGAGGCCACCAAGGTAGAGAAGGTGGTTGAGGTTCCAGAGACCACTCATGTGAAGGTAGTAGCTAAGGGGCCAGAGGCCACCAAGGTAGAGAATGTGGCCAAGGTTCCAGAGGCCATTAACTGGAAAAGTAGGCAGAGGTACTGGAGGCCACGCTGCTGGAGGAAGAAGATGAGGTCCCCCAGGACAGACAGGTGGCTGAGGTGGATGGGGTCCCCCAGGAAAGATAGCAGGATGAGCTGGTTGAGGTAACTCAGGACAGACAGCTGGATGATGTGGATAAAGTCCCATAGGAGATGCAGCTGGAGGAGGTGGTGGAGGTCCTACAAAACAAACAGCTGGAAGACATGAAGGAGTTCCCAGAGGACACTCAATTGCTGGAGGTGTCTGTGGTTTCAGAAGATCACCAGCTGGATAAGATGGTGGAGGTACCAGAGAGCTCTTGGCTGGAGGAGGTGACTGTGGTCTCAGAGAATCTTCACTTGGAGAAGATGGTTGCGGTGGCACAGGACCCTCAAGTGAAGTAGGTGGCTGAAGTCCCAGAGGACACACAAGTGAAATAGGAGGTTGAGGTGCCAGAAAACACTCAAATGGTGGAGTTGCCTGTGGTTTCAGAAAATCATTAGCTGAGGAACGTGGTACAAGTAACAGATTAAACTCGGGTGGAGGTGTGTGTGGTCTCAGAAAATCATCAGCTTGAGATGGTGGTAGAGATATCAGAGAACACTCAACTGGAGGTGTGTAAGATCTTAGAACATCTTCAGCTGGAGGCGGTGGTAGAGATACCAGAGGACACTCAGGCTGAGGTGTGTTGGGTCTTAGAAAATCTTCAGCTGAAGACGGTGGTAGAGGTACTAGTATACACTCAGGTGCAGGTGTCTGTGGTCTCAGAAAATCATCAAGAAGGTAAAGGGATACCAAAAGACACTCTTGAAATAGGTAGTTGAGGTTCCAGGGGACACTCAATAGGTGGAGCTACCTGTAATCTCAAAAAATTATCAGTTGGAGAAAGAGGTTGAGATCCCAGAGGACATTGGATAGAAGGTGTGTGTGGTCTCAGAAAATCATCAGCTGGAAATGATGGCATAGGTACCAGAAGACACTGGAGTGGTGGTGTCTGTGGTCTCCAAAGATTATCATCTGGAGAAGATGATAGAGGTATCAGAAGACACTCGGGTGGAGTTGTGTATGGACTCAGAAAATCATTGGCTAAAGGTGGCAGAGGTAACAGAAGACACTCATGTGTAGTGTCTGTGGTCTCAAAAACTCCACATTTGGAGAAGGTGGTAGAGGTGCCAGAAGACATTCCTGTGTAGGTGTCTGTGGTCCTCCAATATTATCAGCTGGAGAAGGTGGCTGAAGTTCTAGTGGACACTGGAGTTGAGGAGCTGTCAGAGGTCCCAGAACACCTTTAGCTGACAGGAATGGTTGAGTTCCCAGGTGACACCCAGGTGGAGGAGATGGCTGGCAACCCATCAGTGGTCTTGAAGGGTCAGCCATGATGTGGAGTGACTAGGGCAATCCTGACCGATGGTGATGCTGTGCTGCAGCCATATTAACCTGTGGGCAGGAGGAAATGTTTTGAAATATATTAATTTGATGGACAGAACCACCAGTAACACAGGCTGCACCTTATGTTGCTGCTGATAGTTTTTTGCAGTTTTCCATCCTCCAGGTTTCAAAACAGCAGCATCAGTGTCATGAAGTCACCCTTCCACTGAGTACCACTGACAGCTGGGGAGTGAAGAAAAGTCATTGAGACAAACTATTTTCTCCACATGCCACTGTGTCTGTCTGCAAATGTAGGCAGGCTGGGAGCCTGCCCCAGGGAAGACAGAGTCATAACACAGTAAGGAAGAAGCATGTTTCAGACACAGGAGTGGCTATGTCTATACTCATTCCTCCCTTACCACCATCACCAGAGCATGCTCCTTGCATCAGGTAAACTGCGAGTAAGAGAGGCATGAAAAGCCCATTGTCAACACATGTGTTGCAGCTTCTTTTGGGAGAATGTTGTCAAGGCCTTTTATGTTTTGTCTCTGATTTTCAGAACTCTGCAAGTCAGTGTGACCACCTTGCTCCAAGTTCAAGAAAACAGAGGCTCCCCAAGGAAGGAGATCATGTGCCCAGGGTCACACAGCTTGCAGGAAGCAGAATGAGAGTTGATTCCAGCTCTGCCTATTTCCCATATGTAACCATGTTTTAGAAAAAAACCTCAATTTCCTAAATATGCAAGAGAAATGGGTATTGTAGGTCAATGTGGCTTTTTTAAACATGTTGTTATTTAGGCCAGGGATGGTGGCCCATGCCTGTGATCACAAAGCCTTGGAAGAGTGAGGTGGATGGATCTCCTGAGGTGGGGAGTTCGAGACCAGCCTGACCACAATGGAGAATCCCCAAGTCTACTAAAAATACAAAATTAGCCAGGTGTGTTGGAGCATCCCTGTAATCCCAGCTACTTGGGAGGCTGAGGGAGGATAATTGCTTACACCTGGAAGGTGGAGGTTGTGGTGAGCCAAGATTGCACCATTGCACTCCAACCTGGGAAACAAGAGCAAAACTCTGTCTCAAAAAAAAAAAAAAAAAATATATATATATATATATATATATATATAATACCTATATATTTTATATATATATGGCTATTTAAATATCTTTCCCACCCCCTTTCTGAACTCCAAGAATGCCAAATATTTGTTCAACAAATATTATTAAATGCCTACTATGGGCCAGGTGCAGTGGCTCACAGTTGTAATCCCAGTACTTTGGGAGGCCAACGTGGTTGAATGACTTCAGGCTAGAGTTTGAGACCAGCCTGGCCAATATGGTGAAACCCCATCACTACTAAAGGTACAAATATTAGCCAGGCATGGTAGTGCATGCCTGTAATCCCAGCTACTAGTGAGACTGAGGCAGGAGCCACTGTACTCCAACCTGGACAACAGAGTGAGACTCCATCTGTAAATTAATTAATTAATTAAAATAAATAAATAAATAAATAAATGCCTACTATATGTCAGCCATGACTCATGCTCTTGGGCTATAGCAGAGAACAAACTGACAGGGTTCCTCTCTCCTGTAACTTACATTCTTATATGATAATGACAAGAGTTAACATGAATTAAGCTGTTACTACATGTTAGCCATGGTGCAAAGTCATTCCCATACATTATTACACTTAAACCTGCTAGCAAGCTTACAAAGGACATAGTCATTTTTCCCTGAAAAACTGAGTCTTGGATAGGCATGGTGGCTCAAACTTGTAATCCCAGACTTTGGGGGGCTGAGGCAGGTGGAGCTGCTGAGGTCAGGAGTTGGAGACCAGCCTGGCCAACATGGTGAAACCCTGTCTGTACTAAAAACACAAAAATTAGCTGGGCGTAGTAATGGGTGCCTGTAATCCCAGGACTCCAGTGGTTGAGGCAGGAGAATCACTTGAACTCAGGAGGAGGAGGTTGCAGTGAGCCAAGATCATGCCATTGCACTCCAGGCTGGGTGACGAGCAAAACTCCTCTCAAAACAAACAAACAAACAAAACCAAACAAACAACAACAAAAAACTAATCTCAGAATGATGAAGCACTTTGTCTAATGTGACACAGCTAGTAAGTGTTGAGACCTTGCAGTCAATCAAAGCCTGTCTCACTCTAAACTCCACGCTATGTGTTCTCTAGCCCATAGAGAATAACTAACATAATCGATGACATTTCTACACAACAATATTCTTGTCTCAAGTCCAAGAGTGCCTCCTATACCACCTATAATACTGGCTTTCCAGTCAGTAAAGATGCCATTCTAATGTGCAACCATGTGGCAAATGGAGATATGACCAAAGTTATCATGTGTTTACACCCATAACCCTGTGCACACTTGTCCTGTGTTTGATTAAATTCAAGTATTAGTTTTGAAACTGAGCAAAACTGAGCTTGAGAAGGGTTAAAGGTTTTTTTGTTTGTTTTTGAGACTGAGTCTCTCTCTGTTGCCCAGGTTGGAGTTCAGTGGCATGATCTCAGCCCACTGCAACCTCGGCCTCCCAGATTCAAGCGATCTTCGTGCCTCAGCCTTCCTAGTAGCTGGGATTACAGGCATGCACCACAAAGCACAGCTAATTTTTGTATTTTTTTGTATTTTTTTTTTGAGATGGAGCTTCACTCTTGTTACCCAGACTGGAGTGCAATGGCCCGATCTTGGCTCACCACAACCTCTGCCTCCTGGGTTCAGGCAATTCTCCTGCCTCAGCCTCCTGAGTAGCTGGGATTACAGGCATGCGCCACCATACTAAGCTAATTTTTTGTATTTTTAGTAGAGATGGGGTTTCACCATGTTGACTAGGATGGTCTCGATCTCTTGACCTCGTGATCCACTTGCCTCGGCCTCCCAAAGTTCTGGGATTACAGACGTGAGCCACCGCACCCAGCTAATTTTTGTATTTTTGGTAGAGATGGTTTTTCGCCCTGTTGGGCAGGCTGGTCTCAAACTCCTGATGTCAAGTGATCCATCCGCCTCGGCCTCCCAAACTGCTGGGGCTACAGGAGTAAGCCACTATGCCTGGGCAAAAGGGTTAAGGTTTTTATATCCACATAACTTTCTGTATTGCTTTTGAAGTCCCTGGTTAAATGAATATTCTTTATATTTATTTATTTTTGAGACTGAGTCTTGCTCTGTCACCCAGGCTGGAGTGCAGTGGCAAAATCTCAGCTCACTAAAACCTCCACCTCCTGGGTTCAAGCGATTCTTCTGCCTCAGCCTCCTGAGTAGCTGGGACTACAGGCACGTGTCACCATGCCCGGTTAATTTTTTGTGTTTTTAGTAGATTCGAGATTTCATCATGTTAGCCAAAATAGTCTCAGTCTCCTGATCTTGTGATTCACCCACCTTGTTCTCCTAAAGTGCTGGGATTACAGGCATCAGCCACCATGCCCGGTCTGTGTATTCTTTTAAAAGTGACCTGTGATTCTCTTCTGATCAAGTGTTTTCAAACTTGATATCTTTGATGGGTTACACCAGCATCAAAATCCTAAATCAAGTATTTTTGGTTTAAAATTAACTTTGGAATTTTTCAGCTAGGTCCCTCAGGGAGTCTAAAGAATGTATCTCTGATCTTGTAGAGATACTAAATGATTAGATCTACTTGGCAGGTTGTATATGTGGGCATTGTCAAATGTGGTGATAGTGCATCAGAGGGCATTGTCAGATGAGGTGGCAGTAGATCTCATCTCTGTTATATTTATGGTTATATTGTTGATATACATGTCCCAGAAACTATATATATTTATACAATTTAAATATGTTATGATTTTTAATTTTGATCGTTATGCTAAATGTTTGCTAAAGTCATATGTGTATAACACATGTTAATGGCTTGGCATGGTCACTTATGCCTATAATCCCAGCACTTTGGGAGACTGAGGCAGGTGGATTAACTGAGGTCAAGGAGTTTGAGACCTACCTGACCAATATGGTGAAAACACATTTCTATTTACAAATACAAAAATTAGCCAGGCGTGCTGACACGTGCCTGTAGTCCTAGCTACTTGGAAGGCTGAGGCAGGAGAATTGCTTGAATCAGGGAGGCAGAAGGTGCAGTGAGTGGAGCTGGCACCACTGCACTCCAGCCTGGATGACAGAGTGAGACTCCATCTAGAAAAAAAAAAGAGAGAGAGAGAGCATACTGTAAGAGGTCAGGCTGGCCAAGACATTCCATCTGCTACACACTTGGGCCCACCACAGGCTTCATGCTGAGGCATGCTCTTTCCAGGCTGTGCCAGCCAATGACTCGGCATGCCCCGGATTTCAGATTCAGGCCATTCCTGCCTTACAAACTGCTATGTGGACAGTCTGCTCTGGGCTCTCTGCAGAGCTCTCAAACAGTTGTCAGACCTGCACTGTGGTCAGTATGCTCTCCATGAATATTTGTTTTGTTTATTTTATTTTATTTTTATTTTAGATAGGATTTGGAGTGCAGTGGCTCGATCATGGCTCATTGTAGCCTTCATCACCTGTGCTCAAGCAATCCTCCCACCTCGGCCTCCCCAGTAGCTAGGACTACAGATGCATACCACTATGCCCAGCTAATAATTTTATTTTTTTTGTAGAGACAGAGTCTTACCACGTTGCCCAGGCTGGTCTTGAACTCCTGGCCTCAAGTGATCCTCCTACCTTGGCTTCTCAAGCTGCTGGGATTATACATATGAGCAACTGTATACATCCATGCCTTTTTAAAAAAAGTTTATTTTTAAAAATTTTTTTTATTATTTTTGAGATGGAGTCTTGCTCATTCTGTCTCCCAGGCTGGAATGCAGTGGTGTGATCTCAGGTCACTGCAACCTCCCCCTCCTGAGTTCAAGCAATTCTCCCACCTCAGCCTCCCAAGTAGCTGGGATTACAGGTGCCCACCATCACACCAGGCTAATTTTTGTATTTTTAGTAGAGATGGGGGTTTCACCATGTTATCCAGGCTGGTCTCAAAGTTTGGACCTCAGGTGATCTGTCTGCCTTGGCCTCCCAAAGTGCTGGGATTACAGGCATGAGCCACCTCACCTGGCCCATCCTGCTTATTCTTACTCCCCCTTTCCTTTATTCTTCACAGGCTTTTTTTTTTCCGTCAATCTCCTGCTCATCATATTCCACCTTGGCATCTCCTTCTTGTGTTATGGAATTGAACTGGGATCAGCTTGCCTGGTTCCACCTTTGTTCATTGTACTCTCATGGCAAAATGGCTACCAGGAGTATCCCTCCTGCAGTCCAGGAAGTAAAACTTGCATTGCTGAAAGATCCTTTGTCTCAGTGCTAATTTTTATTTGTGGCATTGAGCATCTGTTTCCAACACTACCTGAGCCCAGGAGTTTGAGACCAGCCTGGGCAATATAGTAAGACCCATCTGTATAAAATTAAAGAAAATTAGTCAAGCATGGTGGTGCACACTTGCTAGGATTACAGGAATGTGTCACCACACCCAGCTAATTAGTAGAGACAAGGTTTCAACATGTTGTCCAGGCTCCTCAAGTGATCCATCTGCCTTGGCCTCCCAAAATGCTGGGATTACAGATGCAAGCCACTGTATCTGGTCCCAGACTTTTTTTTAAAGACAGGGTCTCCCTCTAACACACAGGCTGGAGTGCAGTGGTATAATTATAGCTCACTGCACGCTTGAACTCCTGGGCTCAAGCAGTCCTCCCACTTAATCTCCCGTGGAGCTGGGACTCCAGGAACTTTTCTACTTCCCACAATTCCCTCCTCATTTACTTTATAGTTTTCCTTTTTAAACCTTTCAAAATATGTTCTGGCTTAGCTGTTCTGACTGAGTTTTTTTTTTTTTTTTTTTTTTTAAAGCTTCTCCCTCTTTTCTCTTTACTATTTCTCTTTACACTATTTCTCTTTAGTTTTACCTCCCATCTTTCTTTGTCTCACACACCCACAGTTCCTCTCACTATTTTCCAACATATGTGAACCCTTTCTTAACATTTTGCTGCCAGAGCCAGACTCGCCTTGGGCCGCCACTTGTACTGCTGGCTATGATTACCTTCTTGCTTATCATGTTGTTCAGTGACTTTTCAGGGCTAAGTCCCTGGAATTTTTCTTGAAGAAATTCAAGACTTTTTTTTTAATCTTCATGCTTATGTGGGCCTGCAGGCTACTGCACCTTCTCACTTGGAGCACCTGAATTGACAAAGGCAGTATTTACCCATGCAATCAGTACTATCTCACTCATCAATTCCACTCCTGATGTATTTCCAATAGAAATAAGGGCTTATGCTGGCTGGGCAGGGTGGCTCACACCTGTGATACCAGCACTTTGGGAGACTGAGGTAAGAGAATCGCTTGAACTTAGGAGGCAGAGGTTGCAGTGAGTCATGATTATGCCATTGCTTTCCAGCCTGGGCAACAAGAGTGAAACTCGCTCTCCAATTAAAAAAAAAAAGAAAAAGAAATGAGGGCTTTTGTCCACCAAAATTCATTTATAGAATGTTAATAGCAACTTAATTAGTGATAGCTAAAAATGAGCCAGATGTCCAACAGCAGTAGAATGGATAAATAAAATTGTGGCTATTTAATATAATGGATTATTACACAGTAATGAAAATAACAGTCACTATCTGTAATAACATGGGTAAGCCTCCTAGACATAAAAGAAGCCAGATGATCAAGAGATCTCATTAACTGAGTAAAGGATTCTATAAGAAGAGAGGCTGCAGGAGTCCATTTAGATTTATGAAAATCATTAGGGATGCAGAGTGAGGATTTTTTTTTTTTTTTAATCAGGCTCTCACTCTGTCATCCATGTAGGAGTGCAGTGGGGCAATGTCAGCTCATTGCAGCCTCAACCCACACCCCCATCCCAAGACCCCTGGGTTCAATCAGTCCTCCCCCTCCAGCCTCCCAAATAGCTGGAGCAACAGGCATGCACCACCACACCCATGTAATTTTTGCAGATGCCAGAGCTCCCTATGTTGCTCAGGCTGGTCTCAAACTGCTGACCTAAAGCAATCCTCCTGCCAAAGTCAAAATATTGTGAGCCACCCCAGCCAGGCAGAATGAGGATGTTTTTGAGGACTATGGTAAATAGCCTCCTCATGTTTATGTCCTGTATAATCCTCTTCCTTTGAGCATGGGCTGGACCTAGGGACTATTGGGACTCTTTTCTTTTCTTTCTTTCTTTCTTTCTTTCTTTCTTTCTTTCTTTCTTTCATTTGTTCTTTCTTTCTTTTTTCTTTTTTTGAGATGGAGTTTTGCTTTCTAGGCCAGGCTGAAGTGCAATGGTGTGATTTTGGCTCACTTCAACCTCCGCCTCCTGAGTTTAAGTGATTCTCCTGCCTCAGCTTCCCAAGTAGCTGGGATTACAGGCGTGTTCCACTACGTTCAGCTAATTTTTGTATTTTTAGTTGAGACGGTGTTTCACCATATTGGGCAGGCTGGTCTTGAACTCCTGACCTCAGGTAATTCACCCACTTTGGCTTCCTAAAATTCTGGGATTACAGGCATGAGCCATCCTGCCTTGCTGGACCTACGTGCTATTTTCTAAGTAGCAATAGAATACGTAAAAGTGATGGGATGTCACTTCTGGTATGAGATTACAAAAAAGGACTGTGATCTCGCTCTCTCATTTTCTTTTTCTTTCTCTTCCTCTTTCTCCTCCATAGCCCTGGGGCAAGCCAGCTACTTCTTATGAAGAGGTACAAGTGGACAGGAACTGAGATCTCCAGCCAACAGACAGAGAGCACCTGAGGCCTGCCACCAGCTTTGGAAGTCAGTTTGAAAGAGGATTGTGAAGCCTTGAGAGAGCTGCAGCCCTGGCTGACAGCCTGATTGTATCCTCATGAGAGCCTGAGCCAGAAGACACAGCTGACCACACTCAGATTCCTAGCCCATTGAAACTGTGAGGAAAAAAAGTGTATTGTTTATTGAGCTGCTAAATTTGGGGAGATTTTTACCCCAAAATAGGTAATGAATACAAGGATATTGCTTATTACTCAAAATCACTATATAAAGGCCCTGAAAAATTAAAAGCTGCAACAAGGGAAACACTGAGACTTTCCAAGAACACTGTGTTTCTTCTTAGAGACAGTGAGAAAAGCACATACATGTGTTTTCCTTTTAGTTTTGGCCACCAGGAAGCTCAGAGCCAAATGTATGACCCAATTTTAATAACTGTGTAAGCCCCTATGACCTGCTTATCTGCGTTCTTATTCCTGGTCTCTCATTTTATTCTGACTTTTCTCTCTCTCTCTCTTTATCTTTTTTTTGAAACAAGATGGAGTTTCGCTCTTGTTTGCTCAGGCTGGAGTGCGGTAGCGCAGCTCACTGCAAACTCCGCCTCCCAGGTTCAAGGGATTCTCCTGCCTCAGCCTCCCAAGTAGTAGCTGGGATCACAGTCATGCGTTACCGCGCCCGGTTAATTTTGTATTGTTAGTAGAGACAGGGTTTCTCCATGTTGGTCAGACCGGTCTTCAACTCTCGACCTCAGGTGATCTGCCTGCCTCAGCCTCCCAACGTGCTGGAATTACAGGCGTGAGCCACCACGCCTGGGCCTCTTTTCCTTTTCTTTGTACTGATTTTATTAGCTCATCTATATTTTTCTTTATGATATAAATTATGGTAAGCCACCTCAAATTCAGCTTACAGAGAAGCAAGGCATTCGTATATATATTTTTTCTTTTTCTTTCTTTCTTTCTTTTTTTTTTTTTTTAAGACTCTCACTTTATGGCCCAGGATGGAGTGCAGTGGTGTGATCTCGGCTCACTGCAACCTCCGCCTCCTGGGTTCAAGTGATTCTCGGGCCTCAGCCTCCCAAGTAGCTGGGATTACAGGCATGCACCACCACGCCTGGCTAATTTTTTATTTTATTGTATTTTTTTAGTAGCAGTGGGGGTTTCACCATGTAGGCCAGGCTAGTCTCGAACTCCTGACCTCAAGTGATCCACGTTCCTCAGACTCTCAAAGTGTTGGGATTGCAGGCATGAGCCACTGCACCTGGCCCATAAATCATTTTTTAAAAATATTTTTAAAATTTAAAACATAGTTTTGCACATTAAGAAAAAAAAGTTTTGCACAGGTTGAACACAAAGTGCCTGGAGGTGGTGGTGGGAAGATCAGGTCACGGGAGGGTGGCTCAGTAGCCCCAAGCATTGGCCAGAGGTGATTTGGATTGTGTCAAAAATATCAAGTGATAATGACCAAACAGGGAAAAAGGATGGCAACCAATTGCCATCCCAGAGGGAGGGGCTGAGGGTTCACCCAGCCACCCACAGTGGGATCCTTGCTAAGTGATCCTGGCAACGGCTCCCCTAAGTCCCTCCCACCCAGTCCCGCCCCTCATCCCAGGCCCTGCCCTTCACGTGCACCATAATGCACCGCCTAAGTCTCTGCCAGCCAATCCGGCCTCCTTGGCCGTTGCGCGTTCAACCCCCTTCTTCTGTGCACCTGCGCGCCTTGCCCGCTCCGCCCACCTCATTGCAGGGCAGTCGGGATACGCCTGTGGGGGTGGGGTCCGGAGCAAGCGACCCAGCCAATGGGTCGCGGCGGCTGGGTCGGGCGACTGGCAGTAGCGGCTGAGGTGGAGGCCCGAGTAGGCGATGTCTGCGGAGAGGTAAGGTGGCGGCGCCCGTCCTCCTGAGAGTGCCGGCGCTGTAGTGGGAGCGGGTGGCCCGGTACCCTGTGTGCGCAGCGGGGTTGTTGCCCTCCATCTATGCCTACCACATGGAGTGGGAGTAAGAGCGGGACCGAGCACTGGGCCCTCTGCGACCTGGGGCCCTGGGTGAGGTGCTTCGCAGTCCTTGCCTCCAGGTAACCATTGGGGAGTGGGCCGGGAGCGGCCGCGCAGGGGCAATGGTGGAGGCTGGGGGTGGGGAGCTGGCGGCGGGAGTTCAGTCCTGAGCCGCCAGGGACCTGGCCTCGAGGAACGGATGAACGGAGTGGGGCCGGGCTGGGCGGAGGGCGGCAGCTCGGCGGTCCTGCCCCAGGGGCGGCCCGAGCCCAGGCCACGTAGCGGAGGTGGTGGCGTCGCGAGGCCGCCAGGAAGGGATGACGTGACAGAGTGCAGCCGGAAGGCCGGGGCAGTCGGGTGCGGTCGGGCAGGCGGGGACCGAGCTGGGCTGGAGTGCGAGGATCTGAGGAAGGTGGGTCCTGGCCAGCCTGACAGGTTTCCTGGTTCTCGGGAGGCGGGCCGGATGTGTGGGACCCTGTCCGCAGCACCCTCGAGGGCAGCGGCCACCTCTTGTCCCCCCGCATCGCTGCAGCCAAAGCTTTGGGGCCGGCGAAGTCTAAGGGGGGTTATATTTCCCAATGTCTTCCTGGTTCAAGGACAGGTGTTTCTATGGTCAGGCCTCTTTGTACTCCAGCGCTAGCGAGAATTTGCAGACTTACTGGGACGGTGATATTTATGGATAAACGCGAGTTTGACCCTACCCTGGAAGAGATACCGGCACTTAACATATCTGATTTCTTGGATTTCCCCTCGTATATTTCAGTGTGGCAGGAGGGGGAAATGGTCTGAGTTTGGGTCTGAGTTTAAGCTTCACTGGAGTAAAGGAAAAGTATGTTATGTGTATGGTGGTGGTTTAGGCATTATGTGTATGGTGTTGGGATGACTTTTAAAAGTTGTTGCTTATTAGTATAATAGGATACAACAGATTAAAAACACGTGCTTTGCTAAACTTGAGCGATTGGATTGTGTTAACTGATCATTTTAGTTTTTTTTAATGTTGTAATTGGTTTGTCTGTTAGTTTTAACGCATTAAATTTTCCTAGGCAAGTTACTTTGAAAAAGAGAGGAATTTACATTTTAAAGGTTGCTGTTTTTTTTTTTTTTTTTTTTTTTTAAATGGGGGGGTATTAAAAACATAACAGTAGTTGAAGGAATGATTTCAGAATTGATAGGTTATGATTTTAATAGAGACTATGTTTAATATTTAGATATTTGTTAACATGTTTGTTAACAGTCAAGTTTGAGCAATTTCTACCCCTCTTGTTGATTGCTAAATTGGTATGTCGATAGAAACATATAGCTCACTAGTTTATTTCGACTCACATATTGTTGATTACATCAACAAGGTAGCATTGGAGTTTGTCTTGTTGTTGGTTTCAAACTTCAGGGTGCAGATGTTTCCACTTAGCCTTCTTATGTACCAGATACTCTATCTCATTTGCTCTTAAACCAAAATCCTGTAGCTTTTTACAGGTGAAATAATTATCACATGGCCAAATGAAACATTTTGAAAATGCATTTAAAATGTAGGTATTAGTTTACAGGGGAAAATACATAGATGTGACAAAAAGCTCACATTTGTTGGTGGTGGTTATTCCGAACCAAGGTAATAGACTGATTAGACCCTCAGATACCCTTTGAGAAACATTGAGTGTCTTTTATGCAAAATTTTTTTGTTATTTCCACTTTGGGAAAGGACTTTTAAACTCATAATACCTTCCACCTGAAGTTAGTTGATTGAATAAATATGTAAGGAAAACATTATGCAGCAGCACATTTCAAGTATTTAAGAAACAAGAAGAACTAAAAATAACTTTTGATCCTAGGTTAATATGGAATTTAAGCAGAATTATTATGAATTTTAGTTTTTTTGAAACAAGTAGTCTAAAATAAATGGACCCTTTAACATTGGGGCATGGAAGGAGTACTTTATGCTTAAGTTCTTAAAATTGACTTTTTTTAAAAAAGAATTTTTAACTATTTGATAAGCATACACTCTAAATATTCTCATAATTATATGTCCTGTAAGAGCTGTGTGTGCATCATAAAACATCAAGAAGTATATTAAAAATATATATAAGTACATTTAAGACTAAAGGTAACTGGATCTCTATAGTTTAAATTTGAATTTAGTATGTTGTAACTGAAAGTATTGTTTCGGTGTGTAGCTGTGTACATAAAACGGTTTAACTTAGATGCTTGTTAAGGATAGGTAAAAATAAGATATGCTATTAAGAGTAAATAACTTGCTATCTATACAGTGAAGTTATTTTAAGAAATTTGTTCAGTTTGATCAGCCTGTTTATAAACTACTTGCAAAAATCATGTAGTTTATAAACTACTCATTTAATAAATGAATTTACAGGTCAACTTATTTTGGAAATAGTTTATAGCAGGCTGATCAAAATCACATATGTATATATACATATATAATCACATATATATACATATGTAGACTAATTTTCTTTTGGAAGTAGGGAGACAAAACATTGAAAGTTTTTATTTTGTCAAGCTGAAAGAGACTTCAAATGAAAGCTGATGATTGGACACCTCAAGTTAGTTTCTTTTGAGTAGTGATTGCCATGCAGCAGTACTACTCAAAGATGTGACTCTTAGGAAAAGAAAGTTTGAGCCCAGGCTGGGTGTGGTGGCTCACACCTGTAATACTAGCGCTTTGGGAGGCTGAGGCAGGAGGATCACCTTCCTCAGCGGGCAAGTTCGAGACCAGCTTGATCAACATGGAGAAACCCTGTCTCTACTAAAAATACAAAATTAGGTGGGTGGGCGTGGTGGTGCGCCCCTGTAATCCCAGCTACTCAGGAGGCTGAGGCAGGAGAATTGCTTGAACCTGGGAGACGGAGGTTGCGGTGAGCTGAGATCACACCATTGCACTCTAGTCTGGACAACAAGAGTGAAATTCTGTCTCCATTAAATAAATAAGAAAGTTTGAAGCCACCTGGCTCACACCTGTAATCCCACACTTTGGGAGGCCGAGGTGGGTGGATCATCTGACGTCAGGAGTTCAAGACCAGCATGATCAACATGGAGATACCCCGTCTCTACTAAAAACACAAAATTAGCTGGGTGTGGTGGTGCATACTTGTAATCTCAGCTACTCAGGAAGCTGAGGCAGGAGAATCACTTGAACCTGGGAGGCGGAGGTTGTGGTGAGCTGAGATCCCACCACTGCACTCCAGCCTGGGCAAGAAGAGTGAAACTCTGTCTCAAAAAAAAAAAAAAAAAAGAAAGAAAAAATGTTTGAGCCCAGAGAAAGTTAACAGATGAAAAAGATTCTTAAGAAAGTCCTCTTTCAGGATCCAGTGTCAGCACATGGTTTTGGATTGCTTATACTCAACTTTATTCTCATTTCACAATCCCAAATGTCCTAATCCTCACAGAATAAGGTAGACATTAAAGAGAGAATCTTGAGGGGCATGTGTTATCTGTGTGTAAAATCTCCTATTATTTTGGGGCCATAATAATGTAAAGGGCCAGACTTTTAGATTTCTAAAGAAATATTTCCCCAAAATTAGGAGGCTACAATAGAAATGCTGGGTTTTTTTTTTTTTTTTTTTTTTTTTGAGACAGAGTCTTGCTCTGTCACCAGGCAGGTGTGCAGTGGTGTGATCTCAGCTCACTGCAGGCTCTGCCTCCTGGGTTCAAGTGATTCTCCTGCATCAGCTTCCTGAGTAGCTGGGATTACAGGTACATGCCACCACGCCCAGCTCATTTTCGTATTTTTAGTAGAGACAGGGTTTCACCATGTTGGCCAGGATGGTTTCAATCTCCTGACCTCATGAGCCACCATGCCTGGATTGATTTTTTATTTCTACCAGGTACAGCCAATAAAAGCAAATATCACATGGCTATCTCTCCTGTCACCATCATTTCATTTAACAAAAGGATATTTTCACTCAGATAATTCAAAAGAACAGAATCTCTCACAATAAATTTTATTTTTTATTTTTTTGAGACGGAGTCTTGCTCTGTCACCAGGCTGGAGTGTGATGGCATGATCTTGGCTTACTGCAATCTCCACCTCCTTGGTTTGAGTGATTCTCCTGCCTCAGCCTCCTGAGTAGCTGGGACTACAGGCATGCGCCACCACGCCCAGCTAATTTCTGTATTTTTAGTAGAGATGGGGTTTCACCATGTTGGCCAGGATGGTCTCGATCTCTTGACCTTGTGATCTGCCCACCTCGGCCTCCCAAAGTGCTGTGATTACAGGCATGAGCCACTGCACCTGGCCAGAATAAAAGATCTTTAAATGGAATCATTTAGTTATATTAAAAAGTTTACTTTCAGACCAGGCTGGCTAACATGGTGAAACCCTGTCTCTACTAAAAATATAAAATTAGCTGGGTGTGATGACATGCACCTGTAATCCTAGCTACTCCAAAGGCAGAGGAGGAGAATCACTTGAACCTGGGAGGCAAAGGTTGCAGTAAGCGGAGATGGTGCCATTGCACTCCAGCTGGGCTACAAGAGTGAAACTCTGTCTCCAAAAAAAAAAAAAAAAAAAAAGTAGTTTACTTTTGTGTCCTTACTTTTCCCCATTTTCTCATAATTCAATGAAAATTCTGCTGCAAACTTATACCAGCCTGCCAGCTAACATTAAGTTAGCACTCCCTGCCCCCTTGGTTTGGTATACTGAGCTCAAATCTAAGGGATCTGAGCGGGGGGGGGGCGGGGGGGGGGGCTTCTAGCTCTCCCAGTTCATAGACTTGTGGCCTTATCTTCATGGTGCCTCAATTTCTTATGTTAAATAGGGATTTTTACACCTACTTAGGGCCTGTCTCAAACCTGTAATCCCAGCACCTTGGGAGGCTGACACCTGGCAGGTCTCTGGAGCTCAGGAGTTTCAGACCAGCCAGGACAAAGGGCAAAACTCTGTCTCTACAAAAAATGCAAAAATTAACCAGGCATAGTAGTGCATGCCTTTAGTTCCAGCTTCTTGGGAGATGTGAGGATCACTTGAGCCCAGGAGGCTGAGGTCACTGTGTAGTGAGCCATGATGGTGCCACTGTACTCCAGGCTGGGTGGTAGAGAGAGATCCTGTCTCAAAAAACAGAAAAACAAACTAACCTACTTTGACGGATGAATGTTATGATAAAAAGTGATTACATATATGTTCCTGAAATAAAGTCTGTCCTCAGTTATAGCTGTTACCATTGTTTGGAGATGTTACTTTTTTTTTCAGTGTTTGATAATAAATGCCTTTAAGTATAATAAGTTTCTTGTATATAGTCATTTATATGTTTAAACATTAATTGTTTTAATGTATTTTATTGCTGACTTCATGGCATAGCATAAAGATGTGTTCATTTAAAACACTTATGAAGTTGTGCAAGAGAAACTAATATGGAGAATATTCTTTTTTTTTTTTTGAGATGGAGTCTTGCTCTGTCACCCAGGCTGGACTGCAGTGGTTTGATCTTGGCTCACTGGAACCTCTGCCTCCTGGGTTCAAGCAGTTCTCCTGCCTCAGCCTCCTGAGTATCTGGGATTACAGGCACCCACCACCATGCCCAGCTAATTTTTGTATTTTTAGTAGAGACAAGGTCTCACCATATTGGCCAGGCTGGTCTTGAACTCCTGACCTCAGGTGATCTGCCTGTCTCAGCCTCTCAAAGTGGTGAGATTACTCCATCAGCCACTGCACCCAGCCCTAATATGCAGAATATTGTATGTAGGTATTTTCTATATATCAGATCCCCTCTAAGAAGGGTTATTATGTAAGAATAGTACAAATGATCTGGAAAGGTTAATAGGCTTGACAAATTTATGCTTCTTAACACTGTAAAAGTAGTCCGGTTGTCCTATGGTATATGCATAGGACATATACCAAAGGGGCTTGGTTCCAGGACTCCTAT
The DNA here is from genome assembly GCF_030222135.1 of Aotus nancymaae. Classification (NCBI taxonomy): domain Eukaryota; kingdom Metazoa; phylum Chordata; class Mammalia; order Primates; family Aotidae; genus Aotus; species Aotus nancymaae. The sequence goes on along the minus strand of NW_026988438.1, from coordinate 40,644,322 downwards.
TCCTACCAAAATCCTGGCATACTCAAGTCCCCACTGTGGGCCCTGCAGATCCTGGATATGTGAAAATTTGGGCCTCTGTATATTCAGGTCTGCATTTGGTTGAAAAAGATCCACATATAAATAGGCCCATGCAGCTAAAACCTGTTTTGTTCAAGGGTCCACTGTATTTGAAAAGTCCACAAAAAAAGTGGTCTTGTTTTACAAACTGTTGGATTACTACCTCTCCCATATCTTAAAAAAAAAGTACCATCTATTTACTACCCCATTGAGATAATAAAACTTTTAGAATAGAACCCAGGGCCAGGTGTGGTCATTCACATCTGTAATCCCAGCACATTGGGAGGCTGAGGTGGGCAGATCACCTGAGGCCAGGAGTTTGAGACCATCCTGGCCAACATGGTAAAACCCCATCTCTACTAAAAATATAAAAAATTACCCAGGTGTGGTGGTGTGTGCCTGTAATCCCAGCTACTCCTGAGGCTGAGGCAGGAGAACCCCTTGAACCATGGAAGCAGAGGTTGCAGTGAGCCGAGTTCAAGCCACTGCACTCCAGCCTGGGCAATTAGCGAAACTCCATCTCTAAACAACAACAACAACAACAACAACAACAACAACAACAACAACAAACCCTAGAAGTATTTATTGCTCATTGCTTTGTCTGAGACTCAGAGGTTAAGGGACTTGCCCAAGATAACACAGGTCATAGCAAATTGAGACTTGACACCTGGCTTCCAGAGTACTTATTTAGAGTTACCTCTGCACCCCATTTTAAAAATTAAATCTTGTCTAGGTATTGCATTTTCTGCTTCATATTTGAAAGATACTAAGGCATATACAGTGAAAAGTCTTCTTATCCCTTCCCACAGACAGACAGTTCTCCCTGTCAGTCGGCTGCTGTGAATGTTTTCAGAGCCATTTGATGCATAGACAAACATCCATATGGCCATATTATTATTATTATTATTATTTTAATGGGAGTGTCATGTATATGTTCTGGGAAAGATAGCCTGCTTTTGGCTTGGCATTTTTCCATTACTTCTGTATTTTAAATGCTGGTATTTATATTTAGTGTAATGTTAATAACTGCTAGGACATAAAAGAGAATTTGTTCTAGTAGTTTTGACTAACCAAGATGAATTTAAGAAATAAAATTCTTAACATTGTCATTGTTTCTTGGCATGGAAATTTTAGCAGCAGGTTGAACTGCAAAGAGTCCAAGAGGAATAGAGAAATATCACAAAGAAGTGAATCTGGACTGTAGTAGAGATAAATGTTAATACTTACAGATAGTACTTACTATGTGTTAGGCAGTGATCTAAATGCTTTACATATGTTATAGAAGTCTCACAACAGTCTCATAAGGCAGGTAGCTTTTATCACCATTTTACAGATGAATAAACTTAGCCACACAAACTAACACTTGATCCAGGTAGGACAGCGGCAGAGGACTGATTCTAACCCAGGCAGTCTGGCTCAAGAGTTCAAGCTCTTTGCCACTATTTCTTTCTGTCTTCCTGTCTTTCCTTCTTTCTTTATTTCTTCCTTTCCCTCCCTCTCTCCATCCTTCCTTCTCCTTCCCTTTCCTTTCCTTACCTCCCGTCTCCTCCCCTCCTTTCCTTTTTCCTACCTTCCCTTCCTTCCTGTCTTTCCCTTCCTTTCCTTTTTTCTTTTCTTTCTTTATTTTTTGAGACATTGTCTCACTTTCTCTTCCCAGGCTGAGTACAGTGGTGCAGTCATGGCTCACTGCCACCTCAAGCTCCCCACATCAAGTAATCCCCCCACCTCAGCTTCCCAAGTAGCTGACTCTACAAGTGCACACCCCACCACACCTGGCTCATTTTTTCTATCTTTCATAGTGACAGGGTCTCACTTTGTTGCCTGGGCTGGTCTCAAACTCCTGGCCTCAAGCAATCCTCCCACCTTGGCCTCCCAAAGTGCTGGGATTACAGGTGTGAGCCACTACAGCCAGTCTTTTACCACTACAAATTCCATTTAGATTTAATATTGTTAGAGCAATAACCATATCAACCAGATTTTTAAAATTGCAAAAAGAAAAAAAATGCTGTCATTTTTGGTATCTGTATGACAGAAATATATAGAGTTTGTATTGTAGCTTTTGCCTGTTTAGAGCACTCTTTGGAAAGGTAGGGAAATTACTTTGAAGGTATTGATATTCAAGAAGTAATTTCCTGGAGTGTTTGCCTTCTAAACCTGAAGGTGTGAGGAGTTGGTTTGTCACACCCAGTTAGCTAACACATAGGCAGTGGGGGTGAGCTATCCAGAAGACTTAGCAGGTTAACCTAGGGAGGAAGGAGATAGGGGATCTAGGCACCTGGAGGGAGGGAGAGGGAGAAGAATTTGTTAGACTCTGTCCTAGGTTGGGGTAGCTCTTTCTGAGGGAGGCCTTGTCATGTGGATCTGCTGCACATAGAGACTGGATAATTGGACCTGAGGTGTGGTGCTAGCTAAAGTACCACGCAGATCTGGAAATTTAAGAGGAGTTCATTTCCTTGATCATTAGGAAGAACTTGAAAGGGTAGCAAGTGGTCATATTTGAATGTAACACACTCAACTGGGTTGGGAAAGAACTGGAATCTAGAGCTTGGCCATAAAAAGTGCAAAACCAGGCATTCTTGCAAACCATGTACTCTTGTAAACACTGATAAGACATAGCAGTGAGTCCTGGGCCTTTCTTCTATGAAGTGCTTGTACAGGCTGAGGATCCTAATCTGAAAATCCAAACTCTGAAATGCCCTAGTGAGCATTTCCTTTGAGTGTCATATTGGGACTCACAGTTTTGGGATTTTGGAACATTTCAGATTTCACACTTCCAGATTTGGGAAGCTCAACCAGTATATAATGCACATATTCCCAAATCTGAAAAAATTCCAAATCCAAAGTATTTCTGCTCCAAAGCATTCAGATAAGGAATACTCAACCTGTAGTGGATTGTAATAGACTTGTATTAGATTACCAGTTTTCAAAATTTGTATCTTAGAATCCTTGTTATGTGTCAGTGAGCCAGGGATTTCATACACCTTTGATTCACATTTTAATGTTTTAACCTTTAAAATATTATAAATGTTTATATACACTCAAGTGCATATCATGCTAAATTTTCACATATTAGGACAACTGATTTGTACTACCAGGTTATCTCAAGAGAGTTATACTCAATGAAGGCCGGGCATGGTGGTGCATGCCTGTAATCCCAGCTACTCAAGAGGCTGAGGTAGGAGAATCTCTTGAACCCGGGAGGTGGAGATTGCAGTGAGATAAGATTGCACCACTGCACACCAGTCTGGGTGACAGAGCAAGACTCTGTCTCAAAAAAAAAAAAAAAAAAAAAAGAGAGAGGGAGTTAAAGGTTACATACTATACGATTGCATTTATGTAACATTATTGAAATAACAAAACCGTAGAGATGAACAGATTTGGTAGTTGCTAGGAGTTAGGAATGGGAAGTGAGGGGTGGTACAGTTTAAAGTGGTAGCATGAGGGAGCTGTATAGGGATGGAACAGTTCTGTATCTCAGGTGCGATTATACAAAGCTGCAAATGTGATAAAATTTCATACAACTGACCAGGCACGGTGGCTCATGCCTATAATCCCAGCACTTTGGGAGGCTGAGGCAGGTGGATCACGAAGTCAAGAGATTGAGACCATCCTGGTCAGCATGGTGAAACCCCGTCTCTATTAAAAATACAAAAATTAGCTGGGCATGGTGGAATATGCCTGTAGTCCCAGCTACTTGGGAGGCTGAGGCAGGAGAATTGCTTGAGTCCAAGAGGTGGAGGTTGCAGTGAGCCGAGATCACGCCATTGCACTCCAGCCTGGGTAACAAGAGTGAAACTACATCTCAAAAAAAAAAATTTTTTTTTTATACAATCACACACACACATACCGCCTACAAATCCTAGCAGTCTCAAGTCGCATTTTGCATACAGAACTGGTGAAACCTGAATAAACTTGGATTGTACCAAGGTCAATTTCCTGATGGTGACAGTGTACTAGAGTCACATAAGTTACAACGTTGGAGGAATTTGAGTGAGCATACTTTGGACCTCCCTGTATACTTTTTTTGCAAATTCCTGTGGTTTGTAATTATAGCACTTTTAAAATTAAAAGGTGGCCAGGCATGGTGGCTCAGACCTGTAGTCCCAGCACTTTGGGAGGCTGAGGCAGGTGGATCACCTGAGGTTAGGAGTTTGAGACCAGCCTGGCCAACATGGTGAAACACTGTCTCTACTAAAAATGCAAGAATTAGTTGAGCATGGTGGGATGTACACCTGTAGTCTCAGCCACCTGGGAGGCTGAGGCATGAAAATTGTTTTGAACCTGGGATACAGAGGTTGCAGTGAGCTGAAACCACACCACTGCACTCCAGCCTGGACAACAGAGCAAAACTCTGTCTCAAAATGAAGTAAAAAGTAAAAAAGCAAAAAACAAAAAAGCAATGCATTTAGAATATTTGAGAGAAAATAAGCAAAAGGAAGAAAATGTAAATTGTCTATAATGCTCATACCTAGGACAACAATCCTTGGAATAGAGTTTCTCACTTTGTGTATAGACTTGAAACTTTTTTTTTTTTTTTTTTGAGACGAAGTTTCGCTCTTGTTACCCAGGCTGGAGTGCAATGGCGCGATCTTGGCTCACCGCAACCTCCGCATCCTGGGTTCAGGCAATTCTCCTGCCTCAGCCTCCTGAGTAGCTGGGATTACAGGCACGCACCACCATGCCCAGCTAATTTTTTGTATTTTTAGTGGAGACGGGGTTTCACCGTGTTGACCAGGATGGTCTCGATCTCTTGACCTCGTGATCCACCTGCCTTGGCCTCCCAGACTTGAAACTTTTAAAATACGATTTTATTTTTTAGCCTGGGCTTGGTGGCTCATGCCTGTAATCCCAGCAGTTTGGGAGGCCAAGGTGGGTGGATCATGAGGTCAAGAGATTGAGACCATCCTGGCCAACATGGTGAAATCCCTTCTCTATTAAAAATACAAAAATTATCTGGGTGTGGTGGCACTTACCTGTAGTCCCAGCTACTACTAGGGAGGCTGAGGCAGGAGAATCACTTGAACCTGAGAGACAGAGGTTGCAATGAGCTGAGATCATGCCACTGCACTCCAGCCTGGGTGACAGAGCGAGACTGTCTCAGGAAAAAAAAAAAAAAGCCACTTTATTTTTTAATTAATTTTTTTTCTTTTCCTCCTCAGAAAGGATAAAAATGTTATTGATTAGTAAGACTGTAGTTTTATGTTGATATTTTAAAATTATAGGGTGGTGCTTGTTTGCTCCTGTAACATATAAGCACATTCAATACTATTAGAACTAATTGCATTATGCAATAATGTGACTGCCTTATGCATGTATCAGCATTAGTAAATATTGTAAAGTTATTTTTTACGAAAAAGTTTACAACTACCAAGCATTCACATTCTTTAACATTATTACAGAATTAATTTAGAAATGTTCTACTTTTAAAACTTGTGTGCAGGTGTAATTAAATCCTTAGATAAATGTACTATTTAAAAACACACAGAAAACACTCTTTATCATTTGCAAAACATGCTTTATCATCTACCCATCTTCACGAATCAGGTTTTTCTTGATACCATGCAATCAAAACAAAACAAATTTGACGTAAGACTGCCTAATCATCCATAATTTAAAGTTTGTGTTCATCAGAAGAATTTTATTGTTCTCATTTACATGTTCTACTTTAGAGTTTTTTGTTTTTTTTTTTGAGATGGAGTCTCACTCTGTCACCCAGGCCGGAATGCAGTGGCGCAGTCTTGGCTCATTACAACCTCTGCCCAGCTTCAAGCGATTCTCCTGCCTCAGCCTCCTGAGTAGGTGGGGCTACACACATGTGCCACCATGCCCGGCTAATTGTGTGTGTGTGTGTGTGTGTGTGTGTGTGTGTGTGTGTGTGTATTTTCAGTAGAGACATGATTTCACCATGTTTTTCAGGCTGGTCTCAAACACCTGACCTCAAATGATCCACCCACCTCAGCCTCCCAAAGTACTGTGATTACAGGCATGAGCCACTATACTTGGCCACATTCGAGATTTAAAATACACTGATAGAATAAAATACTGCTTTAATCTGTTTCTTATCTTATGAATCCACATAAAATTCATTCAGAAAAATTTCTTGTACTAAAATATTTAAAGCTATTGGATTATGATTTAAAAGTTTTGTTTTGTAGTTAGCATCTCTAGGTGAATTTCAGGGACACTGTTGCTGTCTCGTGATTGTTGATCCTTTTAAAAATCATTGTATTTGAGCAATAAAGTAGTAGAAAATCTATGACAAAATAGGGAATTAAAGTAGACAGTATACGTAACTCCACTGTGTTTAAAGAGTTTGATTAATTTTTTTTCCTTTTTTTTAAATTGCATTTTAGGTTTTGGGGTACATGTGAAGAATATGCAAGATTGTTGCATAGGTACACATATGGCAGTGTGATTTGCTGCCTTCCTCCCCTTCACCTATATCTGGCATTTCTCCCCATGCTATCTCTCCCCAACTCCCCACCCCCTGCTGTCCCTCCCCTATTCCCCCCCCAACAGACCCCAGTGTGTGATGCTCCCCTCCCTGTGTCCATGTGTTCTCATTGTTCAACACCCACTTATGATTGAGAACATGTGCTGTTTGATTTTCTGTTCTTGTGTCAGTTTGCTGAGAATGATGGTTTCCAGGTTCATCCATGTCCCTGCAAAGGACATGAACTCATTGTTTTTGATGGCTGCATAATATTCCATGATGTAGACATGCCACATTTTCCCTGTCCAGTCTATCATCGATGGGCATTTGGGTTGGTTCCAGGTTTTTGCTATTGTAAACTGTGCTGCAATGAACACTCGTGTGCATGTGTCCTTATAGTAGAACGATTTATAATCCTTTGGATATATACCCAGTAATGGGATTGCTGGGTCAAATGGAATTTCTATTTCTAGGTCCTTGAGGAATTGCCACACTGTCTTCCACAATGGTTGAACTAATTTACACTCCCACCAACAGTGTAAAAGTGTTCCTATTTCTCCACATCCTCTCCAGCATCTGTTGTCTCCAGAGTTTTTAATGATCGCCATTGTAACTGGCGTGAGAAAGTATCTCAGTGTAGTTTTGATTTGCATTTCTCTAATGACCAGTGATGATGAGCATTTTTTTCGTGTTTCTTGGTTTCATGTATGCCTTCTTTTGTAAAGTGTCTGTTCATATCTTTTGCCCACTTTTGAATGGGCTTGTTTTTTTCTTGTAAATCTGTTTTAGTTCTTTGTAAATTCTATATGTCAGCCCTTTGTCAGATGGGTAGACTGCAAAATTTTTTCCCATTCTCTTGGTTGCCAATTTACTCTAATGACTGTTTCTTTTGCTGTGCAGAAGCTGTGGAGTTTGATTAGGTCCCGTTTGTCTATTTTGGCTTTTGTTGACAATGCTTTTGGTGTTTTGGTCATGAAGTCCTTGCCTACGCCTATGTCCTGAATGGTTTTGCCTAGATTCACTTCTAGGGTTTTTAGGGTGTTAGTTCTTATGTTTAAGTCTTTAATCCATCTGGAGTTAATTTTAGTGTAAGGTGTCAGGAAGGGGCCCAGTTTCTGCTTTCTGCACATGGCTAACCAGTTTTCCCAACACCATTTATTAAACAGGGAATCCTTTCCCCATTGCTTGTTTTTGTCAGGTTTGTCAAAATTTGGATGGTTGTAGATACGTTGTGTTGCCTCCAAGGCCTCTGTTCTGTTCCGTTGGTCTATATCTCTGTTTTGGTACCAGTACCATGCTGTTTTGATTACTGTAGGCTTGTAGTATAGTTTGAAGTCCAGTAGTGTGATGCCTCTTGCTTTGTTCTCTTTGCTTAGAATTGACTTGGCTATACAGGCTCTCTTTTGATTCCATATGAAGTTTAAGGTGTTTTTTTTCAGTTCTGTGAAGAAGGTCATTGGTAGCTTGATGGGGATAGCATTGAATCTGTAAATTACTTTGGGTAGTGTGGCCATTTTCACAATATTGATTCTTCCTAACCGTGAGCGTGGAATGTTTCTCCATCTGTTTGTGTCCTCTCTTATTTTGTTGAGCAGTGGCTTGTAGTTCTCCTTGAAGAGGTCCTTTACATTCCTTGTTAGTTGTATTCCTAGATATTTTATTCTCTTTGTAGCAATTGTGAATGGCAGTTCATTCTTGATTTGGCTCTGTTTAAGTCTGTTATTAGTGTATAGGAATGCTTGTGATTTTTGCACATTGATTTTGTATCCTGAGACTTTGCTGAAGTTGCTTATCAGTTTCAGGAGATTTTGGGCTGAGACGATGGGGTCTTCTAGATATAAATCATGTCATCTGCAAATAGAGACAATTTGACTTCCTTCTTTACTATTTGAATATGCTTTATTTCTTTTTCTTGCCTGATTGCTCTGGCTAGAACTTCCAGTACTATATTGAATAGGAGTGGTGAGAGAGGGCATCCTTGTCTAGTGCCAGATTTCAAAGGGAATGCTTCCAGTTTTTGCCCATTCAGTATGATATTGGCTGTTGGTTTGTCGTAAATAGCTTTTATTATTTTGAGATACGTTCCGTCAATACCTAGTTTATTGAGGGTTTTTAGCATAAAGGGCTGTTGAATTTTGTCAAAAGCCTTCTCTGCATCAATTGAGATAATCATGTGGTTTTTGTCTTTGGTTCTGTTTATGTGGTGCATTACATTTATAGACTTGTGTATGTTGAAGCAGCCTTGCATCCCCAGGATGAATCCTACTTGATCATGATGGATAAGCTTTTTGATGTGCTGTTGCAATCGACTTGCCACTATTTTATTGAAGATTTTTGCATCTATGTTCATCATGGATATTGGCCTGAAGTTTTCTTTTTTTTGCTGAGTCTCTGCTGGGTTTTGGTATCAGGATGATGTTGGTCTCATAAAATGATTTGGGAAGGATTCCCTCTTTTTTGATTATTTGGAATGGTTTCAGAACGAATGGTGCAAGCTCTTCTTTGTATGTCTGGTAGAATTCAGCTGTGAACCCATCTGGACCTGGGCTTTATTTGGATGGTAGGCTCTTAATTGCTGCCTCAACTTCAGACTTTGTTATTGGTCTATTTTGATTAATTTCTGTACATTGTGCTAGTGATTAAGATCTGGCACTCTAGAGTCAACCTGAGTTGAAGTCTTGGCTCCGTCACTTGATCTCTTGTCTCAATTTCTTCCTCCATAAAATGAGGGCAATAATAGTATTAACTCATAGCATTATTGTGAATATGAAGTGCATTAGTACATGTAAACAGTCCTGGTCCCTGGCATAAAGGTACTCATAAAACATAAAACATAGTTATTATTATTTTAGAACATGGTTGAGATCTTACTTTATGTTTAATATGTCTTTTCCTCACTTAACATATTGCAGCAGGATGTGGTGGCCATAATCCCAGCTCTTTGGGTGACTTAGGTGGGTGGATCATCTGAGGTCAGGAGTTTGAGACCACCCTGGCCAACATAGTGAAACCCTGTCTCTACTAAAAATACAAAAATTAATCCCAGCTCCTTGAGAGACTGAGGCAGGAGAATTGCTTGAACTGGGGAGGCGGAGGTTGCAGTGAGCCAAGATTGTGCCATTGTATTCCAGCATTGGGTGACAGAGTGAGACTTTGTCTCGAAAAAATAAATAAGTAAATAACAAAAACATATCACAACTATTTTCCCATGTTAAAAATTCCACCAGTAATGTAAGGAAATATTGGGTGCCCTGTACCCTTGCCAATATTGGGCATTCTCACTTTTTAGATATTTGCCAATATGATATATGAAAACTGTCATGTCATGCCTTGTTTTGATTTGCATTTTCCCCAAGCATCAGTGAGGTTTAATGGTTTTTTTTTAAAAAGTATTTTTTAATTTATAATCACCTTGTTTGATAATGAGGTTTTCACGTTTTTATTAACTGTGTTTCTTCTTCTGCCTAGATAAATCTTAGAATTTTTCACATTGATTTAGACAGATGTTAGTACAGAGGTCTTTTTAAGTCTATGAAAATTTTAATTATTTTTCTTGGTAATTTTTGTCTGTAGATTCAAGTTTAGAAAGGCATTTTCCATTCTATCATGTAAATATGTGTAATTTGTTAGTTTTAAAAAACATGACTTCTTTAATCCCCTAGATTGTAGTTTACTAGGTGTTACATTAGTCTTCTGGATATTGCCTGTTCATACCTTTGCCCATTTTTCCCCCTTCTGGGTTATCTTTTCTTCTTATTGCTTTGTAGGAGTTCTTTAGATATCACAGTGGTTAATATTTTGTTATATGTGTTACACGTATTTTCTCCTCCTTTGTTACTTGTCTTTTAATTTTGCTTATGGTGTCTTTATATAGAAGTTTTATGTGGTCAGATCTTTCATTTAAAAAAATTCTTCATTATTCAGCTTGAAAATCTTTTACTTCTTTATAGCTTTTGGGTTTTCTTTTTTTCCTTCTTCAGCAAAATCTCTACCATCCCAAGATTATCTTTAAAAAATGTTCATATATTTTATGTGAAAAATTTTTTTCACCCTGAGCTCATTTAGTTTGTATGGAATTTCCTTTTGTGTCTAGTGTGAGGGTAGAAATCTAACTTTTTCCCAAATGCATAGGCTTTTGCATCTCTCAGTTCACTAACTTGTTCATATTTCAAATGTCACAAGGTTTTCCTGCATCCATAAGGCCTCTTTCTGGAGTCTCAGTTCTGTTCCAGTGACAGGTTTGTCTCTGTTTATTTCATTACCTCCCCTCCCCTATGGCTTTTTATAGAAGTTTGATATCTGATAGGGTAAATATGTTCATTTTCAAATTTTTCTTAGCTATTCTCATGAATTTACTGTTTCCGGTGAATTTTAGAATTGTTTTGATGAGTTTTAAGACAAATCCCATTGAGAATTTGATTAGAATTGTGCTAAATTTATAGAGGAATATGGGAACGAGTCAGTTCTCACTAGCAGGTCTTTCCATCAAGGAGCGTACTGTATATATCTATTCTGGAGTTGCTTCTCTGCGAACGGTTTTAACCTAGATGCTCACTGTAGCATGGTTTTATTCTAAACACATGTATTACAAAGATAGTATTAGAGCAAATTAGTTGAGGGAAAAGCCTCATCTCATCTCTCCCTGTTTTCATTTCTCTTTTCACCTTTAATTTTGGGTCTAAAGAGACTTTATCATGATATATGGCATATGTATACTCAGGCCCTTGTAATAATTGGCAGTATAGTATGATCTCTGTTTCTTATTGTCATTAATTTAATGATTAAGGACTAATCAAGTTGATAACTGTATTTAACTCTTATGTTAGATATGAAGGATGTTTCCAGTTTCTGAGAGTACACATTAAGATAGTGCTTTTACTCTTGTTTTATTTGAAAAATGTTTCGGGAGGGGTTGTTTTATGTATTTTTTCTTTTGAAAAAACTCTTTGAGGTAATATGTAATTGTGAAAATTTCATACAATATTGCAACTAAAAAGAAGAAAGTGCCTTTTGAGAAGGTGAGAGTTTTGTTCTCCAAACTTTCAGTCACTGAAGTGCCTCGTCACTTTTGCCATATATTTGTATCATCGGTACTGTTAATTTGTAACAGTTTTCTTAAAATTTACTAAAGAAATCCAAAAATCCTTAGTGATAAGAGCTGTGAACTCATACATTGATGTATATTACATAAACACATAACATTGATGTTTTATATACATTGCTGTATATTAAGAAATATGTAACATTGATGCATATTAAATAATTTATTCAAAAGTTTGTATGCTTTATGACACACTGGCACAGTGAGTGGAAGTATAGGTTCTGAAATCAAGGTTTCATGGTTTTAAATTCTGATTTTGCTTTGTTCTCCGTCAGCGATACTAGATAATAAACATAAGTCTCTGCTTCTGTTTTATTTGTTAAATGAGGTTAGTATGGCACCTGCCTTGTAAAGTTATTATAAAATTAAACAGCAGGTGTACAATCAGTCAGCACAGCCCTAGTACAAAGGTGTTCCACAAATACTAGCTATCATTCAATAGAATAATTTGTAAATACTTTGTGTCTCCTTCAAAGCTAGTTCTCGCGCAAGCATCTCGTTCTTAAAGTGTTTACCTAGTATTCATTGTAAGACTATATGATTTATGAAACAGCATTTAGTCATTATTTTTTGTCATTTTTTTTAAAAAAGCAAAAAATAACAGGGTTTGTTTCTAATATGTATCACCAGATTTCCCTCCCAAAGGACCATATTAATTGCTGTTCTGTCAGTTTAGATTCTGTGATTTAAATATTTGGTGGGGGGGCAATAGTGGGTTTAAAAATAAAACTTGTTTTTGTTTTAGTTAACATTATTATTCACCAGCCATTAAGGAACACATTAATTAGTATTTATTCTTGTTGAATCTGTGCAATTTTCTGAGAGGTAGGTAAGCCTGCCTCTGTGTGTGTGTGTGTGTGTGTGTGTGTGTGTGTGTGTGTGTGTGATGCAGTTTATGTGTGTGGTGCCAGAAATTGAGAAATTATGGGAATTTCATATTATTCTGATCAGGGATCCCTGGAATATCAGAGTTGTCTCCAATCTGTAGCCACTGTTTTCAAGTCTATAGGGTCCATGGGAGAAAGATTTGTATTAAATATTTGCACTGACAAATGGAAAACAAAAGGACTGTACATTTTATTCTTAACTAGGACTTGGGCAGCAAACTCCAGGGTAGAAGACTGGAATGAGCCCAGCTGGTTCATGTGAAAATGTTGTGTTTTTTTTTTTGATTCAGTTAAGCTTAAATTGTTTCAAATTAAAGCAGGCCATGAGGTGAACCCTTTTCATCTCTGCAGTTATCAAACCCACAGAGATGTTCCCCACCCATGTTTCACTCCTTTCTGTCAGTTGCCCCAGGTCATGTAACCAGAGCGAGCCCATTTGCCCTGGCTGACTGCTGATGTGGCCTTGGACACCTGCCCTGGCCTCTTCTGCCCAAGCAGCAGGTTTGGCCCTGGCTGTCCCTGACAGTTAGGAGCTCTGGGGTGCGGGGGAGTGACAACCTTCTCAGCCACTTCAGTCACATGGAAGAAAAAGAAAAGAGCTCACATCTGTGTGCTGACCTTTTAACAGTGATGCTGCCCAGTGACACACAGACCCAGTTGGTGTTCTCACATCTGCCTTCCTCCTTCCTGAGAATCAGGAGAAAAGCTCAGACTTGATTTCTTACCTCAAAAGACAGCACATAAAAACTTGCAGCCATTCTCAGAAGCACTGGTTTTCTGTTGGGTTGTTACTTGTGCCAAGTCAGCCAGAATGAGGTGGAGTAAAAACTGACTTGCTGAGAATTACACATAATCCATGTCACCCCTCAGCTATGCATCAGCCTGCAGAGAGTGACTTCTTACTCTTGAGATGCTCTTTCTTCTTGCTTAATCATTCATGACATGTTCTTCATTTTCCCCCTACCACTTTGAATTTTTTTTTTCTGGCTTATTCTCCTGTATTTGGCCATTAAATGTTGATGTTCCACCAATCAGCCCTAGGCCCTTCTGTCATTCTTCTTTCCCTAAACAGTCACAGCCATGTCCATGGCCTCACTCATGGGTGAATCCAACATTTTCATCTCTACCCCAACCTCTGCTGTTGACAACTCCATTTGTTAATACCTAATTGCCTAGTGGACATCTCTACATGGATGTCTAAAAGGTATTCTACATTCAGCACATCCAAGATTTATTTCATATTCTTCCTCCGAAAATGCTGTTTGCTGTCTTAACGAAAGGCATCACTGGCTGGGCATGGTGGCTTATGCCTGTAATCCTAGCGCTTTGGGAGGCCAAGGTGGATGGATTGCCTGAGGTCAGGAGTTTGAGACTAGCCTGGCCAATATGGTGAAACTGTCTCTACTGAAAACAAAAACAAAACAAACAAACAAAAAGCACAAAAAATTAGCTGGGCATGGTGGTGGGTGCCTATAATCCCAGCTACTTGAGATGCTGAGGCAGGAAAATCACTTGAATCCAGGAGGCAGAGGTTGCAGTGAGCAGAGATTGTGCCATTGCACTCTAGCCTGGGTGACAGAGCAAGACTCCCTCTTCAAATAAAAGAAAAAGGCATCACCACCCAAGCAATTGTGCAAGTCGGAAACCTGGGACTTGTCCATGAATCTTTCTTTCTCCTCCCCTCTTCCACCAAATTCAATCAATCACCAGGTCCCATTGATTGTTTTTAACCTTCTTTGTGAACTATAACATACACACAGGGCTGGGCGCAGTGGCTCACACCGGTGATCCCAGCACTTCAGGAGGCCAAGGTGGGCATATTACATGGTCAGGAATTCAAGACCAGCCTGACCAATATGGTGAAACCCCATCTCTAGTAAAAATACAAAAATTAGCCGGGCAAGGTGATGCACACCTGTAGTCCCTACTGCTCAGGTGCTGAGGCAGGAGAATCACTGGAATCCAGGAGGCGGATGTTGCAGTGAGCCTTGATTGTGCCACTGCACTCCAGCCTGGGCGACACAGTGAGACTCTGTCCCCCCCCCAAAAAAAAAAAAATACATGCAGAAAAATCATTGAGCAGTGCATCTTTTGTTGTTGTAGTCAACAGAGTGTAACCCTGTAACAAATATTCAGGTCATTAAATAGACCAATGCCAGCGCTCCTAAAAGCCCTAATCAGCTATATGCCTCCTTCTCCTCAAAAGTGTTACCTCTCTCCTTTCATGAAAATCATTTTCTTTTCTAAGATCGCATCCAAACTTGGTAGTTTTCCTTGCTTTTTGAACTTTATATAAATGGAACCATTTAGTTTGTTTTATTTACTTGGCTGCTTTCACTCAGTGTCATTTTATGAGATTCACCTGTGTTTTATGGAGCTGTAGTTTGTTCATTAGACATTGCTGAATAATACTCTACTATGAATTTAACATAATTGTATTCACACTCTCTCTTTTTTTTGGGGGGAGACTGAGTTTCACTCTCTTCACCCAGGCTGGAGTGCAATGGCTCAATCTCAGCTCACTGCAGCCTCCACCTCCCGGGTTTAAGTGATTTTTCCTGCCTTAGCCTCCCGAGTAGCTGGGACTACAGGTGTACACTAACACGCCTGGATAATTATTGTATTTTTAATAGAGATGGGATTTCACCATGTTGGCCAGGCTGATCTCAAACTCCTGACCTCAGGTGATCTACCTACTTTGGCCTCCCAAAGTGTAAGTATTAGATGTGAGCCACCATGCCCAGCCTTCACTCTCTTTCTGATGGGCATTTGTCTCCAGTTTACAGCAATTATGAATACTGTTGCTATGTACTTTTTTTATGTCTTCAGTTTTACTTAGTAATGCCAGACTGTTTTTCAAAGTGCTTGCACAAGTTAAGATTCCTACCAACAATGTATGAGAATTCCTGCTTATCCACGTCTTTGCCAAGGCTTAGAATTGTGTCTGTCAAATTTTATTAACCATTCTGGTAGGTACGTAGTGGGTTTCTGTGTGTAACTGAGGTGTATGTCATACACAATAAAATGTGAAAATGTGCATCCTAAAAGAATATTTTACATATAAATGTGTCTATGTAACGACTACCCAGATGAAGATGTAGATTATTTCCATCACCCCAGAAAGTTCTCTCATGCTCTTTTCCAGAAAGAAGCTGCTATTCTATCCACACTGTTTTGACTTTGGCCACTATACATGTGTTTTGCTTGCTTTTGAACTTCATATAAATGAGCTCAGACAGTATGGACTCTATTTTGTCTGGCTTCTTTTTCCTAGCATAATGGTTTTTTGCAATTTATCCAAGTTGTTGGTTACTCTTTTTTTCTTGCTGAGTTCTGTCATATGATTACATTACACTTTGTTTATTCATTTTCTTAATGATTGTTTCTAGGTTTTAGATATTGTGAATTAAGCTGCTACGAACATTCTTATATATACTTATTTCTCTTGGGTATATATCTAGGAGTGGATTTCTGGGTCTTGGGGTAGGTGAGTATTTATTAGAAAAAACAGAACAGTTTTTTTCAAAGTGGTTGTACTAATTAACACTCCACATTGGTTTTAATTTGCATTTCCCTGATTACTACTGAGGTTGAACAGCCTTTTATATGTTTTGTTTTTTTTTTTTTTTTTCTTGGCCATTTGTGTATCTTCTGTTTGAAGAGCTCGTTGAAGTCTTTTGCCTAATTTTCTGGTAGGTGTTCTTTGTTTTACTGGTTTGTATAAGGGATAAATATATTGATCCCCTCCCCTCCCTGCCTCATATCTGTGTTGCAGCTATCTTTTACTAGCTAGTGGCTAGCCTTTTGATTCTCTTAAAGGTATCTCTTCGCTAATAGAAACATTTTTAATTTTTGTTTTTAATTATCACAGATACATAGTAACCATACGTATTTATGGGGTAGATGTGCTTTTTTGATGCAAACATACAATGCATAACTATCAAATTAGGGTAGAGTACCCCATCACCTGAAACATTTATTGTTTCTTCATGTTAGAAATATTCCAATTCTAGTCTATTAGTTATTTTGAAATATAAAATAACTTACTGTTAACTGTGTTGCCCCATTGTGCTGCTGAACACTAGAGTTATTCGTTCTTTTTAACTGTAGTTTTGTACCTATTCACCATTCCCTCCGTATTTCCCACTTCCCTTCCTGTCCTCTACTGTCTACATGGATTGTTTTTTTCTTTAGCACCCACATATGGGTGAAAACATGCAATGTTTATCTTTCTGTGCCTGGCTTATTTCACTTACCATGATGTCCTCCAGTTTTATTCTTATTGTTGCAAATGGCAAGATTGCATTCATTTTGATGGCTGAATAGTACTGCATTGTGTACAAATACCACATTTTCTTTATCCATTCATCTATTGATCGACACTTAGGTTGATTCTGTATTTTGGCTATTATGAATATGCTGCAGTAAGCATGGGAGTGCAGGAATCTCTTCAGTGTACTGATTTCCTTTCTTTTGGGTGTATACCCAGCAGTGGGATTGCTGGATCACATGGTAGTTCTCTTTTTAGTTTTTTTTGAGGAATCTCCACATAGTGATTGTACTAATTTACATTCCCAACAACAGTGTACAAGGGTTCCTTTTTCCCCACATCCTGGCCATCATCTGTCATTGCCTGTCTTTTTGATAAAAGCCATTTAAGCTGGAGTGAGATGATATCTCATTGTAGTTTTGATTTGCAGTTCTCTGATTAAAGAAATTCTTAATTTTAATGTAGTTGAATATTTCTGACTTTCCTTTGTAATCAGGGGTTTTTATATCCCTGTGTGAAGATATGCTACATTATTTTCTGTTATCATTTGCCTTTCACATTTAAATCAACAATCTCTGGAATTTTTGTGTGTGTGGTGTGAGATGGGGTCAGTTTGTTTTCCTAGATGACATGATGATGACGATGATGTTGATGATGATGTTTAGTTCCATTTATTGAAAAGTCCATGCCCGCCTGCTCTGTAGAACTTCCTTGGTCACAAATCAGGTGATTGTGTATACAAGGATTTGCCTGCCTCTTCTATTCCTGGTTTCCTGAGACCCTTTCAGAGTGGGGTGTTGGCCAGGTCAAAACTATTTTCATAGTAACATTTGGTGATTTTTTGACTCAGACTCATTCTCTCACAAGTGTACAATAGGGTTTTCCCAAGGCCACATGAAATGCAGTGTTGCAACAGATTGAGTGTAAAAGCAAATAAGAGAACCAAGCTGTCTCCCAAATAAAGGAGATTTCCAAAAATGTCAAACAGTACCACTCTTCTCACTCATTTTATTTTTTTTTTTGGAAAACAGTTATTTTTTATTAAAGCGTTACTTATGTTCACATATAATAGATTTCTTGTTATTTTTAAATGAATGAATTGATATTTAAAACTTTCCTGTTTTGACCGGGCATGGTGGCTCATGCCTGTAATCCCAGCACTTTGGGAAGTTGAGGCAGGCAGATTGCCTGAGGTCAGAAGTTTGAGACCAGCCTGGGCAACATGGTGAAATGCTGTCTCTACTGAAAATACAAAATTAGCAGGATGTGGTGGCACATGCCTGTAATCCCAGCTACTTGGGAGGCTGAGGCAGGAGAATTGCTTGGAACTGGGAAGCAGAGGTTGCAGTAAGCCAAGATCGTCCCACTTGTACTTCAGCCTGGGTGAGAGAGGGAGACTCCTTCTCAATAAATAATTAATTTTCTGTTTTACTTTCTAATGTGATTAATAGCTATAACCCATGTTAACTAAAGCATTTTAGAATCTCAGTAGTTTGCAGGAATGCCAAACCAAAAAGTTTGAGAATCACTCATCTAGTTTTATGTCTTGATATCCAGTGGATAATACATCTTGGTTATGTATGCCCTGGGCCCTGTGCATTTCTCCACATACATTTTGGAATCAGCTGTGATGTTCCACAAGAATACCTGTTAGGATTTGGATAGGAATTGTGTTGAATCAGTTTGGAATAATTGAAATATTTTTGTTTTGTTTTTAGTTATACCTGCTTTAATGGGAATTTGAAATCTTTGTACCATTGAATCTTCTGATTCATAAACATTTCTCCACGTGTTTTGGTCTTTAGTTTTTTTCTCAATATGGTTATATAATTTTCTGTATAATGGTTTTGCACATTTTCAAATAGAATTTTTGAAGGAAAAAATTCTACTTGGCCAGGCACAGTGGCTCATGCCTGTAATCCCAGCACTTTGGGAGAGAGGCCAAGGTGGGAGGATCACTTGAGCCCAGGATTTTGAGGCCAATTTGGGCAACACGTTGAGACCCTATCTCTACAAAGAAAAAAGTAAGATAAACAATAATTAACAAGAATTAACAAAAAAATGAAAGATACTTCTGAAAAATATTACAGAACTTTACTGAAGCTCATAAAAGAATTGAATGAATGCTAAAACATATTTTGTTCTTGAATAGGATAGCTCTCACATTGATAAGATATAAGTATCCCCTCTAAGTTGCCATATTTTATATCGTTAGACACTTTTTTTTTTTAGCTTTTCATGATTTCTAAAGTTAAAGTATGCCTTAAAGCTGGTGACATCTTCCAGGTACTTCTGGCCATGTGGTAATTATGAAGTTAGGTTAGGAGCACCTTAACCAATTTATTTTACATAACCTTCTTTTCATTATAAGCACGTCAAATGTGATATGAATACAGAAGTGTTTAAGTCTACAGAAGCGTTTAAGTCTAAAGAAGCTCTTTCAATTGGCATAAAATAACTGCATCTTACATTGAAAATGTCTTAAATTTAGTGAAATAGGCCAGGCACAGTGGCTCTCACCTATAACCCAGCACTTTGGGAGGCTGTGGTAGGAGGATTACTTGAGGCCAGGAGTTGGAGACCAGCTTGGGCAATATAGTGAGATGACATCTCTGGGGGGGGGGAGGGGTGAAGTATATATATGTATATATACACATGGTAAAAAATATATGTATATATACACACACACGTAATTTGTGAATTTAAAGTAATCCCAATTAATATCTCCATAGACTTTTCAAAACTCGATTCTTAAATGAAAGAACAAAAATGAAATTTTTCACAAAAATTATGAATCTCTATTCATGAAAGAGGTATTAGTGCTGTCAAATATTAAAGTGTATATTGAAGCCAAATCAATTTGAGCATCAGATCACTGGTGCAGAGTTGAGAGCACTGAAGTAGCCTCATTTATAGGAATGTTTTGTGTGGTCAACAGTGGTATATGATGAAAATAGTGAATTCTTTAGTAAATAGTCTTGGATGAACTGAGTAGCCATTTGGGAAAAAACAGAACTAGCTTGCTATCTCACTCTTTTTTTGATATGGAGTCTCCTTCTCACCCAAGCTAGATAGAGTACAGTGGTGTGATCTCAGCTCACTGCAACCTCCACCTCCCAGGTTCAAGTGATTCTCCTGCCTCAGCCTCCAGAGTAGCTGGGATTACAGGCATCTGCCACCACATCTGGCTAATTTTTTTTATTTTTTATTTTTAGTAGAGACAGGGGTTTCACCATGTCAGCCAGGCTGGTTTTGAACTCCTGACCTCAAGTGATCCACCCACCTTGGCCTCCCAAAGTGCTAGGATTACAGACGTGAGCCACCAAGATCACACCACTGCACTGTACTCCACTTCAGCCTGGGCAACAGAGCAAGACTTCTCATCTAAAAAAAAAAGACAACCTAAACATGGCAAAAACTCTCTTATAAACAAAATTGGGACTCCATTGGTAAACTGGGAAAAAGTTGTTGCCATACAGCATGTTCAAAGGGCTAATTTCCTTTACAAAGCAGGATCGCTTGCTGATAGAAAAGGCCAACAGCTCAGTAGACAAGTGGGCACATTAAAGACTGTTCAAAGGAAAGACAAGTGGCTTTCATACATAAATGTATGAAATGTTCCTCAGTTTCAGTCGTTATAAGAGAAAAGCAAGTTGAAACTATACTGAAAGCATTTTAAAAATATCCGATTAGCCAAGATTAAGAACTTTGATTACTGTTGACTAAGGTATAGGAAAATAACTGCTTCCATATATTAATGGAAACATTTCAAACTCTAGGGAGAGCAATTGAATAATATTTTTTAAAATTTAAGAATGCACATACCTTGTGTAGTATAGATAAGTTTAGATAAGTTGTGATGTATTTACATAATGGGATACTATAGAGCAAGAGTGAATGAATTACAATTCACACAGCATGAATGGCTCACAAACATAATGTTAGGCAAAAGAGCCAAACACGTGATTACATGTTCAGAAACAGACAAAATTGTTGTGTTAGAAGTCAGGGTAGTATTACTCTTGGGGAGCTCACTGGATGGAGACATGAGGGGCTTTTGGAGGCTTATAATCTTCATTTTTTGTTTTTTGTCTGTGTTAGGTGGGATTATATTGAGAAAATTCATTGAGCTATGAACTTAAGAATTATGTACTGTTCTGAATGTATGGTATACTTTAATACACATTTTTATGTAAATAAAAATAGCTTGCATACATGCAGTCACACATAAAGGATGCACATAACTTTTGTTTTAGCAGTTTTATCCTAGGCATATAACATAATATTTATACACACTTGCGTATGTGGGGGTTAAAAACAGCACAAAGGTATTCATTGCTGTGTTTGTAAGCACAAAAGTTCATACAAAACCTAATTACTCCTAAGTAGGGAACTAGTAAAATAATTGATATAGTCATATAGTGAATTAGTAGCAGCTCTTAAAAGGAGTAAGGCAGCTTGATATGAAGTAACGTAGTAAAGTCTCTAAGGTATAGTAAATGAAAAGATCAAAGTGCATGAACTGTACACGTAGTATGCTACTATTTGTATATGGGTGTGTTTTATCTCAAAAGGCATATATTTGCAAGCATATATAGATAGAATATATTTGGAATGATGAGACTCTGTCCTAACACTGGCTGTCTCTGAGGAGTGGAAGTGAGTGGCTAGAATGCACAATTGTGTGATACTTTCTATACTAATTTGTGACTTAATTTTTTAAAAAATTTTAATTGTGATAAAATGCATTTACCAAAACTTACTGCCTTAAACATTTTTAAGGGTACAGTTCAGTAGTGTTAAGTATATTCATATTGTACAACCGGTTTCCAAAACTTTTTCATGGCCATTAAACTAGTATTTAATACTTCCTCCTGCCCTCGGTGTAAGGTATATTGCCGAGTCAAAATGAGGAAACTGAGGCCAGTGTGAGAAAATGAGAATCCAATTTATTCAGCTCTCGGGCGAGGTTCTGTGGTCTGGGAAGGGGCCAGAGAAGTCGTGCTGGGCTTCTCAGGGTGGGGGGTTTTATAGAGAGTGGAGGTAGTTGATTGGTCATTAGGGAAACAAAGAGCAGACAGTTTGATTGGTCAGGGGAAGTCAAGGTGCCGATGGGGCGAGCTGCCATTGGTAGTCAGGCGGGGCTACTGGTGGGTCGACCGGCTGGGGAGGTCAATGTTAAGCTGCCGTTGGACAAATCTTTGGTGGGCTTTTTAAATTTTGAAGGGGTTGAGTGAGGAATGCAGGAGTGGGTGTGTGGAGTCTGCATGGAGAGTCCAGATAGAAGTGGGTGTGTGGAGCCAGCATAGAGAGGCCTGATAGGAGTAAATGTGTCTGGAATGATGACTTCATTATCCAGCACGGGGAGAGATAAGGGTGTCCATTTGGCTCCCGGCAAGGCAGCCGGCCTTACATCCCTACCTTTTTGATGATATAGGATGCCACTTCTTTCTGACTACTTCCTGCTGAACAGGGGCAGAGTGGGGTGGTTTGTTGGCCGGTGCCTTGGTTGGGAGTTGGACATTGGGGTGAAGTAGCATCTGATTTACAGCCACTCTGGAGCTTTCTCTCATGCGAGCTTGTAAAGACCTAAGAAAGAATGGGGCTAGCATTAGTAGAAGACAAACCACGATTAGGGGAATGACAACAGGAGCTAGCCAGGTGAATATGGGAGATTGCCACCAGTTAAGAGGAAAGTCTGGCACACTTGGTGTTCCTCGGAGGTCCTCCTTGAGGCAATAGAGAGCATTGACATTTTCTTCTACTAGGCCTGTTTCATTGATGTAATAGCAACACTGTTCCTGGAGAAACAGACAGGTACCTCCTTTTTCTGCCATTAGGAGGTCAAGGGCCCATCGGTTTTGGAGAGTTACCTGAGCAAGTGACATGATTTGTTGCTGGAGGGAGGCCAGGGAGGCAGCTGATGCTTCAATGGCCACATGGAGTTTGTTTTCCAGTTGAGTGGCTGAAGTGACACGGTAGCCTAAGGCGCTGCCTCTAATTCCAGCAGCTGCTAAAGAGGATGCTAGGGAGAGGCCGACTACTATTGGGAGGAAGGCAGCTCGTTTGTTTCAGCGCTGAGGGGAAGATGGAAGGACGGATAGGAATTCAGCTTGTCCATACACCTCTAGTTGCGGGACTAGGGTGACGGGCACACAGGGGAATGGGGAGGAAGTTTTGATAATTTTGGTTAGGGTTCCATTACACCAAAAGTATCCCCCGGAGGTGCATGAAAGGAAGATTTTACATCTACTGTGGTGTTGCACTTAAGGCTAGGGTTGTCAGGTGTCCCATAACATAGAGAGACTGGGAGTGTATTTTGAACAAGGGGATCCCCGTTAAGGTGGTCTCAGGTCCTGTGGGTGTTAGTGACAGGTTGAATCCAGTCTGGAGGGGAACTGTGGCTAAGGGGGAGTTGTTAAGAGAGGCACATAAGAAGCAGTTGGTGAAATTTGTGGCTTTGGCTAAGTTTAACATGTTAGCTCCCTGCTGTACCAAAGTTAGCCAGGAGAAAGGTTGGGGAATGCTATCTGAGGGTTTGAGCTGTTTAGTTAAGGTGGCTTCATTTTGCAGGATGGTGTCACCCACCGAGTTGAGCTGGTCTATTTCTACTGGCACAACGTGGATATAGGGCTGAAATATTAGCCATGTACCACTGGGGCGGCTGTCTGTAACCCAGGCGTAGACTTTACCTGCAGTTGCCTTCTCCCATCCCCCACCCCAGGGATCATGGATCGTAAGGGATACTATACCTTGGTGATCGCTGCCAGAGAGTAATACACTTTTTGGGGTATTAACTGGTTTGTAGGTTGTGTGCTTAACACACGATGCATATGGGCATCCGCCATAGGTGGTGGTCCACCGGTGACAAAAATCCTTGGTTTGATCATATAGAAAGCAGAGGGCAAAGTTGTTCCAGGAGTTTTTGGATGGTATGGGACTTGGATAAAGGGAAATTAAATTGTACGGCTGATTGGCAGCCTGTGGGCTGGCAGTCCGCTTGAGCAAGGTAATGAGTTTTAGTAGTGGGGCCATCTGTCCAGGACTCTTGGAGATAGAACCACCAGACATAGTGGGGACTGGAATTAAGGGGAAGAACTAGAAGGGTCGTGATGAGAAAGATTTGGAGAGTCAGAGGGTGATAGGCAGGGGCTACGTGTAAGGTGGAGCCGAGTGGGGCCCAAGGGTTTGGACCTCCACTGGCAACTTTCAGGGGCCAGTTTGAGGTGGGACACATGGTACCAAGAGGTGTGGCCCAAAAGTTTGGCAGCAGTCAGGGTGGTTAGGATAACAATGTGGGGTCCCGACCGCCAGGGCTGCAGAGACCCTGGTTTGAGTTCCCAGAGGAGGACGCTGTCCCCCGGCTGAAGAGGTACTGTTGGATGTGAGTCCTCCAATCCCGGAACTATGGGGAGAGTGCGATCCGTGTGTTCCCTGAGTAAGTGGTGGAGGAGGGAGAGATATGAGAGGTAGGAGGCCAGAGGAGGTGGTTGTACTGAGAGGTTGTGAGAAACCAGGAAAGGCCTGCCATACAGCAACTCAAAGGGGCTGAGACCTGTTGGCTCCCTTGGGGTGGCTCGGACCCAGGTCAGAGCAAGATGTAGAAGTGTGGGCCAGGAGAGTTTTACCTCTATGGCGAGTTTGATCAGGTGGTCCTTGAGTATGCCGTGAGCCCGTTCAACCTTACCCGAAGACTGAGGGTGGTACGGGATGTGTAATTTCCACGAGATGTTGAGAGACTCAGCAACCAGCTGGACCACCTGAGCAGTGAAGGCTGGGCCATTTTCTGACTGGATGGTCACCAGCAGGCTGAAGTGAGGGATGATTTCCTTAGTTAAGAGGGAGGCTACCATGTCCGCGGTTTCCTTGGAGGTAGAGAAGGCTTCAATCCATCCAGAAAAGGTATCTACGAAAGTTAGGAGGTAGCGGAGCTTTTTTTGAGGGGGCATATGAGTAAAATCAATTTGCCAGTCTTGGGCCGGTAATTGGCCACACATCTGGTGAGTAGGGAACTGAGGCCTTAAGCTGCCCTGAGACGAGACTTTAGAGCAAGTGGCACATGCTTTGTGTACCTGCTCAATTGTCTGTTGTAAGCCTGGTAGAAAGAAGAGTGGCTGTACAAAGTGGTATAACGCCTTGGGCCCTATATGCAAGGATTGATGTATTTCAGTAATTATTTTTGAGGCCTGTTCCCGGGGAAGGGCAATTTTGTTATTTAGGAAAATCCAACCTTGGTCAGATTCGTTTCCTCCTTTTGTTATGAGCACCTGCCTTTCTGATGGCAAGTAGACAGGCATTGTGGCTGTGGTGAGGAAAAGGACCGGGGCAGAGGCTAGCCTGGTGTCCATTAAGGATCTAGCTGCTGCATCTGCCCTTGCATTACCCCGGGAGATAGCATCTTGCTGGCATTGGTGCCCTCGGCAGTGAATGACGGCAACGTCTATGGCAGAGACGGGGCCTTTAGGAGATTAGAGATTTGAGTAGCATTGATTATGGGAGATCCTCTTGTAGTGAGGAACCCCCATTCTTTCCAGAGGGCAGAATAACAGTGGGTGATAAGAAAAGCATACTTTGAATCAGTATAAATATTTACTCATTTGCCCTGTGTGAGTGTGAGAGCTAGGGTTAAAGCAATGAGCTCCGCTTTTTGTGAGGTGGTTCCATCGGGAAGTCGGTGAGCCTCAAGTGTGTCCGAATCCATGACTACTGCATAAGCTGCCTTTTGCTGTCCCTCAGCCATTACTAGGGAACTCCCATCCACATATAGAGTGAGGTCTGGATCAGGTAGAGGAAGGTCAGTTAGGCCTTCATGTGGTTTGGTAAATGTATTTATGAGTTCAGGACAGGAGTGAGCTGGAGAGGGAGAGTGAGATGGAAGAGGAAGCAAGGTAGTTGGGTTGAGTGGAGAGGTAGGATGGAGGCTGACTGATGGATTTTCAATGAAGAGTAGGTGAAAATCCTGTAAATGGGAGGGTCCTAGGTGTGTGAGGGATTTGTGAGAGTAGGTCAGTTAGCCAATGAGGAGAGAACACTGAGATGGGCTGGCCCAGGGTAAGTTTTAGGGATTCTTTGGTCAGCTCCATTGCCACTCCTAGGGCCCGCAGACAAGGCTGCCATCCTCTAACAGTACGGTCAAGCTGTTTTGACAAATAGGCTACAGGACAATAGGTGGGGCCCGGAGATTGGGTTAGAACCCCTACTGCTATTCCCTGTTTCTCATCTGTGAATAAGTGGAACAGATGAGTGAGATCCCGTAATTGAAGAGGAGGTGCTGTGGACAGGGCAGCCTGCAGGGTTTAAAGGCTTGTCTGACAACTCCTGGCTGGGAGAGAGGTCCCAGGGGGGTGTCTTTAGCTGCTGCATATAAGGGCTTAGCCAGAATGGTGAAGTTAGGAATCCAGTGATGGAAAAATCCTACAAATCCTAAAAAGGAGAGGATTTCATCAGCCGTCTCCGGGGGCTGCAGTGCAAGTAGCACCTTTCTGCGATCTACTGTCAAGCCCTTAGTTTGGGGAGTAAGGTGGACACCTAAATAGATTACCGAGGTGGCTGACAGCTGTGCTTTGGAAGGGGAAACCCGGTAACCCCTAGACCCCAGGAAATTAAGGAGAGTGGCAGTATGCAGCTGTGACATAGAGAGGGAAGGGCTGCAAAGCAGCAGGTCATCTACATACTGTAAGAGGAGACTGGGCTGAAGAGGGCAAGAAGTGAGGTCAGCTGCTAATGCTTGTCCAAATATATGAGGGCTGTCCCTAAAGCCCTGGGGCAGGACCGTCCAAGTCAACTGTTGTGACAGGTTAGAGTCTGGATCAGTCCAAGTGAAGGCAAAGAGGAAGTAAGAATCCGGGTGAAGGGGAATGGTAAAGAAGGCGTCCTTGAGGTCAAGGACTGTAAAGTGAGAGGTATTGGAGGGAACCTGGGATAGTAGGGTATAGGGGTTGGGAACCACAGGGTGGAGGGGCACCACTGCTTCATTAATTAGGCACAGGTCTTGGACTAGGTGATAGTCACCTGATGGTTTTTGAACCAGTAAGATAGGGGTATTGCAAGGGGAACTGGTGGGGATAAGGAGTCCCTGGGTTAAAAATCGAGAAATGATAGGTTTTAGACCCTGGCGGTGGTTTTTTGACATAGAGAGCTGAGGACAGGAGGGAAAATGGGTAGGGTCCTTGAGGAATATTTTGACTGGCGTGTGATGAGTGGCAATTATGGGCTTGGAAGTATCCCATACTGAGGGGTCAACTATCTCAGGAGAGATAGGGGGTTGAGGTGAGGAATCATGACTGGGTGTGTTGTCATTTAAAGTTAAAACCAGGAGATGGGTAGAGGATGGGGTGGACTGTGAGGAGCCAATGAGTTGGAGGATAGCCCCTAAAGTCTGGAGGATATCTCGTCCCAGTAAGGGGAGTGGGCACGAGGGTATGATTAGGAAGGAGTGTGTGAATGGATGTCCCTTAAGGTAACAAGTTAGGGGATGGGTCCGGTTGGGACAGGAAGGCTTTCCATCAATTCCCACGACCGAGACCTGGGAAGGTATACTAGGCCCTGAGTAGGAAGGCAATACAGAATAGGTAGCCCCCATATCCACCATAAAGGAAATGGACTTATCCGCTACCCGTAGCATTACCCTGGGCTTGGCAAGGGTGATGGGGGTCTCCGAGTCCGGGCCGCGTCAATCATCCATGAGGCCAAGGAGTTCAAGCGAAGGGACTGCATCCTTTGGACTGGCTTGCCCCCCACATAGAGGTGCAGGAGGTGAGCCCATAGTCCGGTGCGGGCAATCGTCCTTCCAATGTCCAGTTTGTTTGCAGATCGGACAGGGTCCGGGAGGTGGATGTGAACAGGGGCACTGCCTTGCCCAGTGTCCCTCTTGGCCACATTTGAAGCAGGGCCCAGGTGGGACTTTTGAAGCAGTCTGGGCAGGTCCTAGGGGACCTTTTTGGAGGAACTTTGAGGAGTTTCTCCCACCAGATGCTGGGTGCACTGCTGGCCTCAGGGCTGCTACGATAGCTTGGGTTTTGAGGCTCACCTGTTGCTGTAAATGGGCCTGGCGGACAGCCTCAGCCTTTTCCTCCCGGCCATTAAAAACTTTAAATGCCAAGTTTACCAGGTCTCGTATGGGAGTTTGGGGGCCCTCCTCTGCTTTCTTTAGCTTCTTTCTAATATCTGGTGTTGACTGGGAGATAAAATGGGCCGCTAGGAGGGTGGTCCCAGCTGGGGAATTTGGGTCTACTCGGGTGTGAAGGACCATAGCATTGGTTAACTGGTCAAAGAAGGCAGCTGGGTTTTCAGTAGGACCCTGAGTTATTTCACGCAGCTTATCGTAATTAACTACCTTTTGAGCTATGCCTTGCATGTCTGCTAGGAGGCACTGCAGCATTTGGTCTCGGCGGCGGCGGTCATTTTGGCCGGTTTGATAGTCCCGATTAGGGTTGGTGTCGGGGACTGCCGCTGTGCCTATGGGCATTTGAGGATCAGTGAGGTGTACTTGATCAGCATGCGCCCGAGCTGCTACATGGATGCAATCATGCTCATCAGGAGTAAGGGTAGAAGTCAGAATTACATAAATGTCATGCCAGGTTAAGTCATAGGCCTGAGTTAGATAGCAAAATTCTTTAGTGTAAACAGTAGGATTGGCAGAGAATGACCCCAAGCATTTCTCAATGGTGGACAAGTCAGAGAGGGAGAAAGGAATGTGTACCCGGACTACACCCTCCGTTCCAGCCACCTCACGGAGAGGACAAAGGAGGGAGTTCTCATCAGTGGATGCGCCGTGCAGGCGAATATGAGCACTAGCGGGTGGGGCCACATCACGACCTGGGAAGGCAGGAGGTGGCTGGGGTTTTGAAAGGGGAGGAGCAGAAGGGATTCGAGATTTGGTATAGAGGGGACAAAGAAGGGAACCCCCATTGGTGGGAATGCTGTGTGAGCGAGTTTGGATGCTGACCGGAGAGGTTAAGTCAAGACCTGGGGAAGCGGGAGGGGTTTGGGGTTCCGCATAGGGTGGAGGATTATTAGGTCGGGTTGGGGTTAGGGAGAGTTCTTCAGGCAAGTCGGGATCAGAGAAGGAGGAGGAGGAGGTCGCCTGTGGGGCTGAAGGCTGTTTGGGTAAGTTCTTTGCTAGGAGCACCTGAGCCATATCACAAGAGGAACAGAGGTCGGGGTGGGCACGGAGATACCAAAATGCCTGGATGTAGGGAACCTCGGCCCACTTGCCATTCCTTTGGCAAAAATTATCTAAATCAGTGAGGACATTAACGTCAAGCGTGCTCTCTGGAGGCCACTTGGACTGGTTGTTCAGTGGATACCGTGGCCAGGCTACGGTGGAGAGGAAGAGTAGCCTTTTCTTTTTTATAGAGAGGCCCAGCTTGGGTAGGTTTAGAACTAAGCATCCCAGTGGCGACTTAGGGTCTGGGTGGGATTCCTGGTTACCCATGATTTTTATTTTTATTTTTATTTTATTTTATTTTTTTGAGAAAAGGCAAAGGGTAGATTTGAAAAGGCTTTATACCCAACATGGGCAGAAGAGTTCTTTTCCCAGAGGTGGTGGCTGAGAAAACCTACAGACTGCAATGATTATAGTGAGAAAGAGAACAAAGAGGAACAGGGCTAGTGCTATTTGCCACATGAGAGGGTTTGAGGAAGTAACAGGAATGGAGCTGGAATGAGTGGTCTTAGTGGTAGAAGAAAAGCAGGAGAAAACAGGAGAACAGATTTATTTCTAGAGGCAAAAATTCAGTGAAGGTTCCCTGTAGCCAGTGGTCTGTTACCCACTGTAAGAGGTCTCCCACTTCGAGAGAAGTAGGCCTAAACCACTGTATATCAGCTAACAGGAGTCTAACAAAACTAGCGAACTTACAATAAGGACAGAACCACATGTAAGATTGATGGACAAAGGGTGGGTGCCCTCCAAACAGGAGACCAGTCTGATGCCTTCCCGGCCACATCCCTGAAGGAATATTTCAGGGCCATCTTGGCTTAAGGTGTACCTGTATAATCCCCAGGTCTGGTCACCTCAGGATGAAAGTCCAAGTAAGACAGCTCTGAGGTGAATCACTGTTATGCCTTATGATGTCCCCATGGAACCGCAGGTTGAGGCCCACACAAGCCCCGTAGCCATTAGGCCATGGGACTACACATAAACTCTCTCACACACTCACTTGGGAACAGAAGGAGAAACAGAAAGAGAAACTGAAAATATTTAAGCGGGAGCTGGCTTGCCAAAGGGCGAGTTTTGGGATCAGGAGCCGAGGTCTGATCCAGGCCCTAAGTAGGGCCTGGAGGAGTAAACAGGGCTTCTGATTACCTGAGCCTCACTTGCTGCTGTGCAGATGACCGGTAGGCAACCTGGACTGCACTACCAAACACCGGAGAGGGTTCAGGAAGATGGGGACATCTCCCTCAGGTTCCTGACCCTCAGCAGACCCCTTACGGGGAGAAGACAAGAGCGTAGGGATGTCTCCTGTACACTCAGGTCCTCGGAATGGAACCGGGGCCCCGGGCCCATGGCAGGGAGGAGTCCCTGACACAGCCACGGTTATGGACAGGGAGTCCAGGGGCAGGCAGCAGGAGAGGCTATGGGCAACAGAAGTCTTACCTCGTGGCGGAGCGGCTCCCTGGTCCGGCTTTAGGTGGAGGAGTCAGTTTCCCCCTTAGGAGGGGGTCTCACAACTCCTCCCGGGTTTTGGCACCAGCTGTAAGGTATATTGCCGAGTCAAAATGAGGAAACTGAGGCCAGTGTGAGAAAATGAGAATCCAATTTATTCAGCTCTCGGGCGAGGTTCTGTGGTCCGGGAAGGGGCCAGAGAAGTCACGCTGGGCTTCTCAGGATGGGGGTTTTATAGAGAGTGGACATAGTTGATTGGTCATTAGGGAAACAAAGAGCAGACAGTTTCATTGGTGATGGGGTTTGATTGGTCATTAGGGAAACAAAGAGCAAGCAGTTTCATTGGTCAGGGGAAGCCAAGGTGCTGATGGGGTGAGCTGCCATTGGTAGCCAGGTGGGGCTACTGGTGGGTCGACCGGCTGGAGAGGTCAATGTTAAGCTGCCATTGGACAAATCTTTGGTGGGCTTTTTAAATTTTGAAGGGGTCAAGTGAGGAATGCAGGAGTGGGTGTGTGGATCCTGCATGGAGAGTCCAGATAGGAGTGGGTGTGTGGAGCCAGCATAGAGAGGCCTGATAGGAGTGGGTATGGGGAGCCAGCATAGAGAGGCCTGATAGGAGTAATGTGTCTGGAATGATGACTTTGTTATCTGGGATGGGGAGAGATAAGTGTGTCCATTTGGCTCCCGGCGAGGCAGCCGGCCTTACACTCAGCAATCACCATTCTACTTTCTGAGTCTATAAATTGGACTACTCTAGATAGCTCATGCAAGGGGAATCATATACTATTTGTCATTTTGTGACTTGTTTGTTTCAGTTAGCACAATGTTCTCAAGGTCGATACTATTTTGTGACTTTTGAGTTCTGTACATTGTTCATTACCTATTTTGAAAAAAGCATTAAAGTAAAAAGACATGACATTATTCAGAGCTGGTTAATTACATGGTAAAAAGTTGATGGCCGGTGTGTCTTTTTCATTTC
The DNA here is from genome assembly GCF_030222135.1 of Aotus nancymaae. NCBI lineage: Eukaryota > Metazoa > Chordata > Mammalia > Primates > Aotidae > Aotus > Aotus nancymaae. Next base: position 40,612,989 of record NW_026988438.1, on the reverse strand, counting down.
AACCAATATTAAATGCCAGTTTGGGCAGCAAAACAACTTTATGCCAAAGCACCATTTGAAGCTGTGTTTATGACGTGTTTCTCCTTTTGTACTCTATGGGTACCCCCCAAATGCAGGCTCAAGTCCCCAGCCTCTGGACTCTGCTCAGCTGTTTTCTCCCTTGGCTTACTGTAGAACTTTGGACTGCACTTCCAAATCTACCTCTTTTCCCCAGGAACAAGCTGCTTCTATGCAAGGGTACGGCTTCCTCTTTGCAGATTTTCCTCACATCTCTGACCTGGAAAAGGGGGATTTTCATTCTGCTAGCTTTTTAGTGCTCCTTTGAGGTCCTTATTCTGGAGCCTTCTGCTATAATATTGTTTCTCATGGATTGAAATTCATTGTTTCCGGTAGGATTTTTGACTAGATGTGGGAACAGAAGAACAAGTTGAAATGACTCTGAAGCTTATAGGAGGACTGGGTATCATTAACTGACACAGAGGGAGACAGGCTATGGTGGAAGATATGTGACTTGCTTTTGAAAATAATGGTATGAGAGATTCCGGCCTACAAAAACAGCTGGAGTTATGAGCTAGAAATTGGGACTTAAAAAATAGGGGTGTGTGTGTGTGTGTGAATGCACACACGTATGTATTGAAAATACAGAAAAATAAGACAATGTTACCCGTAAAACAGATCATCATTCTTAACACTTTAAGTGAATTAACTTCTGTTTTTTCCTCTGGCTGTATATGTATGAAAGTATTTTTATAGCCAGCATGGTGGCTCATGCCTGTAATCCCAGCACTTCAGGAGGCTGAGGCCAGTGGATCACTTAAGGCCAGGAGTTTGAGACCAGCCTGGCCAATGGTGAAACCCCATCTCTACTAAAAATAGAAAAATTAGATGTGGGCATGTTGGTATGTGCCTGTAGTCTCAGCTACTCAGGAGGCTGAGGCATGAGAATCACTTGAACCCCAGAGGCAGAAGTTGCAGTGAGCCAAGATTGTGCCACTGGACTGCCTGGGTGACAAAGCAAGACTCTGCTAAAAAAAAAAAAAAAAAAAAAAAAAAACACACACACATTTTAAAATGTAGAAATTGTATTTTGTATTCACCTTCCCCCCGCCAGTGAATGAAGAAGTCCAAGGCCAGTCACATAGTTACTTCTGATAAGAGCCCCAAAAGAGGTCACGAATGAATCTGTGGGACTTGTTGAAATTTAACAGGGTCAAGTCCTATACAGATGTAGAAGAAAAAGTGGCAAGAATAGGACTTTGGAAACTTGACTAAACTTTCCTAAAACTTTCAGGATTTAAGAATCAGAAATCATAATCAATGAGGTAGGAGAATTAAGAGTTCAATATCAAACTAAGAAAAGCAGAGCAAATTCCAAGACAAAAGGAAGAGAAATATTGTTTGGTGTTTAAAAGAGGTAGAGCTCAATGAAGACTAAGCCTTGAGATACTAAATTCAGGGCATAATGGCACGCACATCCTTTTAATCTGAGCACTTTGGAAGGCCTAGGTGGAAGGATGCCTGGAGCCCAGGAGTTTGAGGCTGCAGTGAGTTATGAGCCACTGCACTCCACCTTGGGTGAGAGTGAGAACTTGTCTCAAAACAACGAGATGCAAAATTGAGAAACTGTTACTTGAATATACACTTGAATATATATTCTGTCCAGCAGTGATGGAATAACAAGGAATAAATTTACCTTGCTATTTTAAGCAAACAGAAAACTGGACAATATATGAAATAGCAATTTGTAATCCATTGGGTAATAGGCAACACAAGACTGGTCACTGAAAGGTGGGAAACAAACCTGCTGAGTTCAATGGTTGTTCCAGTTTATTATCTGGAGGTAGTTTTCAGGGTGCAGAGCAGGGATGGGGAACCCAAATTAAAGCCTTGTGTCTTACTGAATTCAGAGGACAAGATGGGGATTTACAGGGAGGGAAGACTGTCATAATTTGTGGGGCAGAGTACCAGAAACATGGGAGTTGTACACAAAACTCCAGAGGCAGGTGTAGGTTTCCCCTGAAGTCAGGTTGAGTCCTGACCTACCCATGCATGAGAGGAGTGCACCTGAGGCCAGAGAAAGAACCCCTCTGGAAAGCAGCAGGCCACATGATTCCTGGAACTCACACAGAGCTGGGAATAGTCTGTGTTGCCATTAGCCAGAGTATATACAAGGGCATCAAAAGGGCATGGCCTTTTTTAATGAGGCTAAATTAGCCCTAAGTTAAAGGGTACTCTGGACCTATTCTAACAATGAAAAAGCAAGTCTTGGAAGATCCAGTCGATTTAAAGAATCTTACCCGTGTGTGAGAACAAAGTCCAGTGCTATTTAAGGAAATACACAAAATCTAAAACACAAAGCTCACAATGTTAGGCATTCAATAAAATGACCAAGCATGCAGAAAACCAGGAAAATATGACATAATCAGGAGAAAAATCAGCTAGATCCAGAAATGACAGAGATGATGAAATTTACAAAAACATGAAAACAGCAATTACAAATATGTTCTTGGTTCAAAAAAGTATAGGAAATGGTTTACATAATGGAAAGATAACTAGAAGGTATATTTTTAAAAGACCCAAACAGAACATCTAGAGTTGGAAATAAATTTTAAGATACAATGATGGCATTAACAGTAGTTGAGGCACTGTACATCGAAGAACTTCAAGACAGCAATGGACACTGTCCAAAATGAGAACAGAAAGAGAAATAGAAAAATGATAGAACATCAATGACTATAACAAGGACAGTTGTTAGAGATAAAAACAGTCTGACATGTATGTAATTGGAGCCCTAGAAAAGAGGGAAAGGGGAGAACAGGAAAAAGATGGTAAAAAATAATGACCAGAAAATTTCCAAATTTGAGGAAAACTATAAGCCCAAATATTTAAGAATCCCAAAGAGAATAACTATAAAGGTAACCACACCAAGGCACATCATCATCACATTGTTGGCAACTAATAATAAAGAGAAAATCTTCAAAGAAGGCAGAGAAAGAATACACATCATGTACAGAGTAACAGAGATAAGAATGACAGCAGACTTAAAATGCAATGGAGAGACCTCTTAATTTTATTATTTTTTTTTTTTGTCTGAGACAGAGTCATTCTTGCTCAGGCTAGAGTGCAGTGATGTGATCTCGGCTCACTGCAACCTCCGCCTCCTAGGTTCAAGCAATTCTCCTGCCTCAGCCTTCCAAGAAGGTGAGATTACAGGTGCATGCCACCACATCTGGTTAATATTTTTGTATTTTTAGTAGAGATGAGGTTTCACTATGTTGGCCAGGCTACTATCAAACTCCTGACCTCGTGGTCTGCCTGCATCGGGCTCCCAAAGTGCTGGGATTACAGGTATGGGCCACCGTGCCCGGCCTGGAGAGATATCTTTAAAGTAATTTTTTTAAAAAAGCCAGCTGGGGCTGGGCGCAGTGGCCAACACCTGCAATCTCAGCAGTTTGCAAGGCTGAGGCAGGAGGATTGCTTGAGTCCAGGAGTTTGAGACCAGCCTGGGTGGCATGGCAAAACCCCATCTCTACAAAGAATGCAAAAATCAACCAGGCATGGTGGTGCACCTCTGGTCCCAGCTCCTTGGGAGACTGAGGTGAGAGGATCGCTTTAGCCTGGGAAGCAGAGGCTGCAGTGAGATGTAATTGAGCTGCAAAGCACTTTTTAGCTTGGGTGACAGAGACTCTGTCTCAAAAAAAAAAAGACGCCTATTGGAACTTGTTGCTGGCAGGCCTCCACAAGAAATGTTGAAGTTGTTCAGGCAGAAGGAAAATGACAAAAAGAATTGAGAAGTGCTAGAAATGGTAACTTTAGAAGTAAAATTAAGACAATTTTTTTTTTTTTTTTTTTTTTTTTTTTGCTTTCTTAATCTCTTTAAAAGATCATTGTATTGAAGGTGATTGCTAACGGGTACAGGATTTCCCTTTTTATGTGATGGAAATGTTCTGCAGTTGGTGGTGATGGTTGTGCAACATCGTGATTTAAAGAAATAGTAGCTTTAGAAAGATAGTTGTTTAAAGCAAAAATAATAATGCATTATAAGTTTTATAATGTGGGAGTAAAAGGTATGACAGTAGCACAAAGAATGGAAGGGGATAGGAAGAGTACAGGAAACCTTACTAAGGCTTTATTTATTTGTTTGTTATTTTATTTATTTATTTATTTGACAGAGTATCACTTTGTTGCCCAGGTTCTATTTATTTATTTATTTGACAGAGTATTGCTTTGTTGCCCATGCTGGAGTGTGGTGGCACAATCCCTGCTCGCTGAAACCTCTGCCTCCTGGGTTCAACAATTCTGCCTCAGCCTCCCAAGTAGCTAGGATTTCAGGTATGCACCACTACACCCAGCTGATTTTTGTATTTTTAGTAGAGGTGAAGTTTCACCATGTTAGCCAGGCTGGTTTTGAACTCCTGACCTCAGGTGATCTACCTGACCTCGAGTGATCCGCCTTCCTCAGCCTCTCAAAGTGCTGGGAGTGCAGGTGTGAGCTACCATGCCTAGCAGAAACCTTCGTAAAGTTCTTAAGCTGTACATGAAGTGGAATTGTCAAATTTACATCTAGAAAATTAAAACAATTTCTGTTCCCACTTCAAATCTGTGGGAGTGCCAATTTAACTGTGCCCTTGTCCATGTGTGGTATTTGTTTAAAAACATTGCCATCCAGATGTTTTTAAAAACTTGATTACCCTAGGCAACAAATCATCACCGTGCTTGAGGGATACTTTCTCTCTGAAATATTTGAAATTCTATCAGAATCTCTTTACCTTAAATTTGGCTAAAACATGAAACGTATACATTTTTTTTTTTTCCTTTCCTTATCTTCCTACCCCCTTTCTTCATAAGCATAATTTTCTTCATTAATTTCTTTGGTTACTACTTCAGCTTCATTGGTTCTAGAATGTGGACATTTTGAAGACACATTCCATGTCTCTCATTCTCTGTTGTATCATGGCTGTAGTATACTAGATGCTTGATGCTTAATAAATTTGTCAAAAAAAACACACTGTTTTCTTTCTATGCACAGTATTGGTAAGGTTGATCTGTATCTTTCTAACCTTTTTTTCTTTCATCTTATTAATCTATTTTGTCTTTTTGATTCAACTAGTAGGATAAATCATTTACTGATTTTTTTATGTTACTAATTTTTGTTTGGTTATGTTTTATCTGCTACTTATTGCTTCTATTGCTGTTTTAAATTTGGCAAATCATGCTTTTTATCTCTGAAAATCTTTTCATCTCTGAAATCACTGTGAGACTGTCAAGTTTTTAAATCTCTTTTTCAGCTCTAGGGCATTTAAACTTTAATATTAGTGTGCTTAAAATCCCTTAGGACTGGGAAATAAAAGAAAATGCAGTACGTATTTCTTCCTTCAATCCAGCCACCTCAACACACAATTAAAATGTGGTATTGGTGCTGGACACAGTGGCTCATGCCTCTCATCCCAGCACTTTGAGACAGGTGGATCCTGTAAGCCCAGAAGTTTGAGGCCAGCCTGGGCAACACGGTGAAACCCCATCTCTACAAAAAATTAGCCACACATGGTGGCTTGTGCCTGTAGCCCCAACACTCAGGAGGCTGAGGTGGGAGGATTGCTTGAGCTCAGGAGGATGAGGTTGCAGTGAGCTGTAATTGTACTCCAGCCTGGGTGACAGGGCAAGACCCTGTCTCAAAAAAAAGTATCATGAAATTTTTATTAGTATAAAGTTAGGTCTAAGAGGTTTATTTGCAAAGATTACCATATGGGAGTAATCTCTAGACATTTTTGACTTCCTGGCCTGTATTTTAAGACCCCCCAAAAGTAGAGAACTGGATCAGGAAAATAAGCAAAACTTGAATACACACTGCCATTTTTGAGAAGACCACGAATTCAGAACTTGATAGAATTGGAGTTATTTCTTACCTTAATTACACTTTGGAGTTTTGCCCTCAGGACTGAGAAATGAATGTGATTCCTGTTCCCTAGGAGTCCTGTCTAATGCTAGACATCCATGGTAATAAACATAGTTAGTGCAACAGAAATCAGTGGTGTGAAGGCAAAGTGAAGAGAGCCATAATTCATGGTTGATGTTTTCCATAGAGGGGCCAGCATGGGTTTTATGCAGAATGTAGGACATTTGAGATTTCATTTTGGGGTAATAGGAGATTGTAACCTGGGATGGGTAAAAGAAACTACAAAGCGATGCTTACACTCAGGTTGGAAACCTTGAATTTGTACTGGTGCTAATTATGGGTTTTTTCCTAGTAGTATTTACTGCCCTTATACAGGGGTGGAAAATGAAACTCTTGTATTTAATCAAAATAGGTGATTTGAAGGAAAATGGGACTGAGCAAAGTAGTGCTTTATAATTGGCCCCAGTTTTCAGGATAAGACTGCTAGAGACTCATTACTTTTTGCATTATAATGTGAAATTAATCATTAAAGCCTTAAGTAAAAATGGAGGTTTTTGGCCAGGTATGGTGGCTCATTTCTGTAATCCAAGCACTTTGGGAGGCTGAGGCAGGTAGATCGCTTGAGATCAGGAGTACAAGACCAGCTTGGTTGCCAATAGGGTGAAACCCCGTCTCTACTAAAAATACAAAAATTAACCCAGTGTCTTGACTCATGCTTGTAATCCCAGCTACTTGGGAGGTCAATGTGGGAGGATCACTCGAACCCAGGAGACAGAGGTTGCAGTTAGCCAAGATCACACCACTGCACTCCAGCCGGGGAGACAGAGCAAGATTTTATCATCTCAAAAACAAACAAACCAAACATACATGGTATATGTTTCAGCTCATTGCACTTAGTCTCCTTGTCAAAGCTCAAATTGTCCCTTTTTTAAACTGTGGTGCCACTTCTGCTTGACTCTTGGGCCTTCTAACAATCCTGTTTATGTTTAGTTTCCTTGTTGTCCAGTGTGACAGGATGTTCTTGGCTTATTTTGCGTATTTCCTGCCCAGCCCCTTTTCCAAGGAGAATGTGGATATTTAAAACAAAAACAAAGTTTCAGTGCTCCAGTCACATCCCAAACCAGCTTAATCAGAATCCCTGGTGGGGATAGGGTCCAGATACAGACAGGGTCCCCAGCCTGGAGTGCAGTGGTGGGATCTCAGCACACTGCAACCTCTGCCTCCCAGGTTCAAGTGATTCTTCTGCCTCAGCCTCCTGAGTAGCTGGGATGACAGTCGGGAGCCATCACTCTGAGCTAATTTTTGTATTTTTAGTAGAAATGGGGTTTTGCCAGCTTGCCTGGGTCTCCCAAAGTGCTGGGATTACAGGCATGAACCACCACACCCCGCCAGGATAGAGTAATTTTTAAAAAGCACACCCAGCCTTGGATGGAAAACCACTTGAAAATATGCTGCCTTATCAAGCTCTGTAAATGCCTTATCTCTGCACAAGCCTGGAAATCTGTGTGGAGTCCTTGACTAAAGCTGTCATTGCTACATGGTGACCTTTCTTCCCTCTCCTGCTTAAAGCTCGTGTTTCAGAATTTTGACCTGAATTCATCTGAATTGAAAGCTAGGCTTGATCTGTCATCCCAGGACTGTGTCAGTCCCTTTCCTTGCCTGTATGTTGAGTTGGGGTTCATCTTCGTGTCTCTGGGAAATAAGTTCTTTGATAGCTTGCTTAGAGTCTCTCAGTACTTTCCCTTGCCCTTAGAATGAATACCAAAACATGTGGCCTGCAGTGTAGACTGTGCACAGCCTTCAGTGTAGACTGCTCAGGCCCCCTCTTGGTTCCCGGAGTCTGTCATACTTCCTTCTACCACCAGGCCTTTGCACATATTCTGCTGTCTGCTGGGAATGCCTGGCCTTTTCTCACTACTTAGTTCTCCTCTACTCATCCTTCAGGCACCAGCTTGACTGTCTTCCTTGGGGGAGCCTTCTCTGACCTTGGTACACCAGATCAGCCCCATGCTGACTTTGTCTCATTGGTAATATTTCTCTACCTTTAGGACACACATCAAGGCCCAGAAGTCACAATTTTTGCATTTGTTCATGTGATCATTTGATGCAGGTCTCTCTCTGGAGCCTGACTCTTTGGGGCTCATGTCCTGTCATCACCAGTTTTAGCTGTGAGACCTTGAACAAATCATTTCATCTCTGGTCCCCAGTTTCTTTTAACTACAAAACAGGGATGATATAATACTTTCACTTACCTTGTGAGGTCAGGATGAAGATTAAAGAGGGTAATTTGTGTAACGCACTTAGAACAGAGCTAGCTATTAATAGTAGAGAATCTTGGCAGGTATTACTGATGATTACTGCAGTGGACCACAAGCTCCATACAGGCAGGGGTCATTTCTGTTTGTTTAGATTTGTATGTAGGGTGCTTGGCACATGGATGATGATCAGGAAATATTTGTTGGATGAATGGATGAAGTGGAGCTAATAGTAACACCATGTTTATGGACTTCCATGAGCATATAAAATAATGCAAGTATGTACATTCTTGGTAGCATGTGTAGCTCATAGTAGGTGGTTCAATAAATGCTCAATGCCTGAATGAGGAAAATGGGGAGAATAGCAATACCAGCTTATGAGGTTGTCGTAGGGATCTAAGGTAACCCTGTAGTACCTTGTAGAGTGCCTAGCACGTAGTAGGTGCTCAGAAAGTATTTGTTGAATGAATAAGTGAAGTGCGGATGAAGATGGTAACACCAGCTCCTAGAGTTGCTGTGGGGATAGAGGATAAGGCAGGTTGATAGCTTGTTGTATTGTGATTGTGTCTGGTAGACACTCTGTTGAGTGAAATGAGAGGAGCGGCTGTGAGTTTCTCTCTCCTGGGGCTTAGGAGAGAATCCTTTTGGGGTGCAGAATGGAATGGAGCAGACACTGGTCCTCTTTTTTTTTTTTTTTTTTCTTGAGACAGAGTCTTGCTCTGTCTCCAGGTGCCAGGCTGGCATGATCTCTGCTCACTGCAACCTCTGCCTCCCAGGTTCAAGCAATTCTCCTGCCTCAGCCTCCCAAGTAGCTGGGACTACAGATGCGTGCCACCACACCCAGCTAATTTTTATATTCTAGTAGAGATGGGGTTTCACTATGTTGGCCAGGATGGTCTCAGTCTCCTGACTTCATGATCTGCCTGCCTCGGCCTCCCAAAGTGCTGGGATTACAGGCATGGGCCACCCTGCCAGGCCAATGCTGGTCCCTTTGAAGGAGGATTGGGCAGCTGACTACTCCTTGCCAAGCTCTGGCCTGGATGAAAAGTTGAAACATTCCTTTCCCTCTTCCTCCCTAACCTGTTCTTTCTTTCCACTAGAATCCTTGCCCAGAGTCCAGTGCCTCCTTCCTGTCCAGGATCACCTTCTGGTGCATCACAGGGTAAGGCTGGGCACTGGAAACCTCAGGGAGGTGGTGGGGAATGAATGAATGAATGAATGAACATGCTGAGCTCCCCGCTTGACTTCTCTCGCCTTTGCTCTCCTTCGCTCTTCTGCAGAGTTGTCTTGAATCTGCCTGTGCTGGCCCTGTGGTCTCAGAGACACCAACTCTGTCCCCCAAATTCATCATCTTGAATGTGATAAACATACGAGCCATGAGCAGCTTAAATATCTGCAGGAGGCTTGGCCTGGGACAGCCATACACTGGACTGCTCTTGCTTTAGCTTCAGATTTGGGTTTTTATTTTTATTTTTTGCCTAGACATTATGTTCAACCTGACAGATTTGGGGTTTTTAAATATTACGTACAGTTATTATTGACATTGTTCTCCTCCCATCCCCCACTCCTTAGAAAAATACTGTCTCACCATAGGCAACGTGGGTTTAAAAATCACATGTGCAGATCAATAGTAAGGAAACACCCAGAGGCAACCACTGTCAGCATTTTAGTATGCCTCCTTCTCGTCTTTTCTTTTTGAGATGGAGTCTCCCTCTGTCTCCCAGGCTGGAGTGTAGTGGCACGATCTCAGCTCACTACAACCTCTGCCTCCTGGGTTCAAGCGATTCTCCTGATTTAGTCTCCCAGGTAGCTAGGATTACAGGGGTGTGCCATGATGCCTGGCTAATTTTTGTATTCTTAGTAGAGACAGGGTTTTGCCATGTTGACCAGTCTGGTCTTAAACTCCTGACCTCAGGTTATCCACCCACATTGGCCTCCCAAAGTGTTGGGATTACAGGTGTGAGCCACCATGCCCAGCCACCTTGTGGTTTTCTTTCTGTACATCTTTTTCTGCCTTGTCAACATCTTATTAGGGATTATTTGAAGAATCTTTCTTTCACTATAATATGCATTATATTTTTGTTTTTTTGGAGACAGGCTTTCACCCTGTCACTGAGGCTGGAGTGCAGTGGCACAATCGTAGCTCACTGCGGTCTTGATCTACCAGGTTCAGGTGATGCTCCTGCCTCAGCCTCTCGAGTAGCTGGGACTATCAGCATGCTCCAGCGTGCCCAACAGATTTTTGTATTTTTTGCACAGATGGGGTTTCACCATGTTGCCCAGGCTGGTCTCCAACTCCTGAGCTCAAGTGATTCTTCTGCCTCAGCCTCACAGAGTGCTGGGATTATAGGAATGAGCCACCATGTCTGGTCTCATTCTTCTCTTTATAAACTTTTTGCAAACATCTTTTTAAAAGATTAGATGTTTTAAATAAATTCTTCAAGTTACTATTAAGGAGCATCACTGGGACAGTTAATGTAATTTTTATATGACTGCAGGACACCAGATGCATGCTAATAACATTCATTCTTGTTTTGGAAAATTGTTCTCCAGTTACATAAGAGCATGTGCTGGATTGTAAGGTGATACCCCTAGGTTTTTGGGGGTAAAGATATGTAGAGCCTACATCTTAACTTTGTTTTTTTTATGAGACAGAGTCTTGCTCTGTTGTCCAGGCTGGAGTGCAGTGGTGTGATCTGCAGCCTCTGCCTCCTGGGTTTAAGCTATTCTCCTGTCTCAGCCTACTGAGTAGCTGGGGATTATAGGCATGCACCACCATGCCTGGCTAATTTTTGTGTTTTTAGTAGGGATAGGTTTTCATCATGTTGACCAGGCTGGTCTCAAACTCCTGACCTCAGGTGATCTACACACCTCAACCTCCCAGGGTGCTGGCATTACAGGTGTGAGCCACTGTGCTAGTCCTTTAACTGTTTGAATGGTTTAGAAAAAGATGTGTTTGTGTGTGTGTGTGTGTGTGTGTGTGTGAATGGATAGAGACAGAATGTTACTGTAAACTTGGCAACATGTTAATAGTTGGGAGTTGAGTGAATTCTTAAAATGATTTATTTTTCTATACATTTGAAATTACTTTAAAACAAAAAGTGAAAGTGTTTAACTTTTTATTATAAAAGTGTTCAGTTGGCAATGCTAGAAATTTGGGAGGTCAAGGTGGGTGGATTACCTGAGGTCAGGAGTTTGAGACCAGCCTGGCCCATGTGGTAAAACCCTGTCTCCACTAAAAATACAAAAATTAGCCAGGTATGGTGGTAGGTGCCTGTAATCCCAGCACTTGGGAGGTTGAGGCAGGAGAACCATGTGATCCCAGGAGGCAGAGGTTACAATGAGCCAATATCGTGCCACTGTACCCAGTGGCGTAGAGTCACATAGAAAGACTAATATAATGAAACTCAATAAGCTTATCACCCAGGTTTCATGATTGCTAATGCTTTGTTGTGTCAGCCTTTTTTTTCCCCACCCAACCAGTTTTTTTTTTTTTTTTTTTTTGAGGGGGACATCTGGGTCTCTTGCCCAGGCTGGAGTGCAATGACATGATCACAGCTCCCTGCAGCCTCCACCTTCTGGCATCGAGCAATCCTCCCACCTCAGCCTCTTGAGTAGCTGGGACTAGTTGTGAGCCATTATGAATGGGTAATATTTTTTATTTTTACTTTTTGTAGAGATAATCAACCAATGTTTCTCAGGGTGGTCTTGAACTCTGAGCTCATGAAGCTGTCCCACATGGGCCTCCTGAAGTGCTAGGATTATAGGCATGAGCTACTGGTCCTGGCCCATATTAGCCTTTTTTAATGTAAAATTTTAAAAAGTTGGTGGGGCATGGTGGCTCATGCCTATAATCCCAGCACTTCGTTAGGCCAAGGTGGGAGGATTGCTTGAGTCCAGGAGCTCAAGATCAGCTTGGGCAACATAGGGGGACTCTGTCTCTACAGAAATTAAAAAAAAAAAAAAAAAAGCCACTCATAATGGCTCACACCTGAAGTCCCAGCTACTCAGGAGGCTGAGGTGGGAGGATCACTCTAGGCCAGGAGCTGGAGGCTGCAGGGAGCTGTGATCATGCCACTGTACTCCATCCTGGGTGACACAGCAAGACCCTGTCATCAAATAAATAAAGGAATGAGGCCCTATAATCCCAGCATTTTGGAAGCTTGAGGGTGGCAGATTGCCTGAGCTCAGGAGTTTGAGACCAGTCTGGGCAACATGGTAAATCCCTGTCTCTACTAAAATACAAAAAATTAGCCAGGTGTGGTGGCGTGTGTGTGTCTGTATTCCCAGACTTGGGAGGCTGAGGCAGGAGAATTGCTCGAGCCTGGGAGGCAGAGGTTGCAGTGAGCCAAGAACACGCTACTGCACTCCAACCTGGGTGACAGTGAGACTTCATCTCAAAAAAATAATAATAAATGAATGATAAAAAATAAAGAGTGAATTAGAGCCATCTTGATATTTTCCTCCTAAATCATCTTTTTTCCCTAAAACTTTTCTCTGCACCCCCCCAAAAGAGAGCCATTTTTCCTTTATGACTCAACAGTATCAGCTGTAATAACCTTGTAATTTGTGCAAATGTCTATCCACATTCAGACATCCCCAGCTGTGTGGCTGCCTTCGTTTGCAGTGGGCAGTTGTGCTGGGGAGGGTCGCAGCATCGGCATGCATTTGTTTGCCCCATTCTCCTCCTCTCATTGCCTAACCCCCTTGTGTCTTGGCCTCAGGTTGATCATCTGGGGCTACCACCAGCCCCGGAGAGCAGTGGCCTCTGGTCCTTAAACAAACAAGGAGGACACATCAGAACAAGTCATGCCTGTTTTGGTAAAGAACTGGAAGAAGAAATGCACCAAGTCTAGGAAGTAAGTGTGAGTTTCCTTGTCCTCTAGGATGCCCTGGTTCCCTCCTTCCTGCCCTGTGGCCTGAATCCAGGCTGTGGCCCTGACAGTGCTGCTCATTACTAGCTTTGTGGTTCTGGCTTCTCCTCTGGGCCTCAATTTGTTTCTCTGCCAAATGGGGTAAAATCTCACAAGTCATTAAGGCAACTGAGTAGAAAAGAAGAGAGAAACTGGGCATGGTGCCTCACATCTGTAATCTCAGTACTTTGGGAGGCTAAGGCAGGTGGATCAGAAGGTCAGGTGTTTAAGACTAGCCTGGCCAACATGATGAAACCCCATCTCTACTAAAAATACAAAAATTAGCTGGGTGTGGTGGTGAGCGCCTGTAATCGCAGCTACTTAGGAGGATGAGGCAGAAGAATCGCTTGATCCCAGGAGGCGGAAGTTGCAGTGAGCCAAGATTTATCCATACCATCTAGATTTACTGCTTTATTGGCAAGAGGTGTTTGTAGTCATCTCTGATGGTAGTTTGTATTTCTGTGGGATCAGTTGTGATTTTCCCTTTATCACTTTTTATTGCATCTATTGTCTCTTTTTTTTTAAATTAGTCTGGCTAGTGGGCTGTTTTGCTGATCTTTTCAAAAAACCCGCTCCTGGATTCATTGATTTTATAGAAGGGTTTTTTTGTGTCCCTATCTCCTTCAGTTTTGCTCTGAACTTAGTTATTTCTTGTCTTCTGCTAGCTTTTGAATTTTTTTTCTCCTCTAGTTCTTTTAATTGTGACAATAGGGTTTTGATTTGAGATCTTTCCTCACTTCTCATATGGGCATTTAGTGCTATAAATTTCCCTGTGGACACTACTTTAAATGTGTCCCAGAGATTCTGGAACGTTGTGTCTTCATTCTTATTACTTTCAAAGAACATCTTTATTTTTGCCTTCATTTCATTATCCAGCAGTCATTCAGAAGCAAGATGTTCAGTTTCCATGTAGTTGTGAGGTTTTCAGTGTGTTTCTTAAGCCTGAGTTCTAATTTGATTTGCACTGTAGTCTGAGACACTAGTAGTTATGATTTCTGTTCTTTTGCATTTGCTGAGGATTTACTTCCAAATATGTGGTCCACTTTTGAATAAATGTGATGTGTTGCTGAGAAGAATGCATATTCTGTGGATCTGGAGTGGAGAGTTCTATAGATGTCTATTAGGTCCATTTGGTACAGATCTGAGTTCAAGTCAAGTCTTGGATATCCTTGTTAATTTTCTGTGTTGTTGATCTAATATTGACCAGTGGGGTGTTAATGTCTCCCACTATTATTGTGTGGCAGTCTAAGTCTCTTTGTAGGTCATTAAGAACTTGTTTTATGTATCTGGGTGCTCCTGTATTGGGTGCATATTTAGAATACTTAGCACTTCCTGTTGCATTGATTCCTTTACCATTAAGTAATGCCCTTCTTGGTCTCTTTTGATCTTTGTTGGTTTAGAGTCTGTTTTATCAGAGACTAGGATTGCAACTCTTGCTTTTTTTTGTTCTCCATTTCCTAGATAAATCTTCCTCCATTCATTTTGAGCCTACATGTGTCTTCGCATGTGAGATGGGTATCCTGAATACAGCATACCAGTTGGTCTTGACTCTTTATCCAGTTTGTCAGTCTGTGTCTTTTGAGTGGGGCATTTAGGCAATTTACATTAAAGGTTAATATTGTTATGTGTGAATTTCATTCTGTCATTTTGATGCTAGCTTGTCGTTTTGCCCATTAGTTGATGCAGTTTCTTCATAGTGTCTATGGCCTTTACAATTTGGTATGTTTTTGCAGTGGCTGGTACTGGTGGTTCCTTTACATGTTTAGTGGCTCCTTCAGGAGCTCTTCTAAGGCAGGTCTGGTGGTGATGAAATCTCTCAGCAGTTGCTGATCTATAAAGGATTTTATTTCTTCTTCAGTTATGAAGCCTAGTTTGGCCAGATATGAAATTCTGGATTGAAAAGTCTTTTCTTTAAGGATGTTGAATATTGGCCCCCACTTTCTTCTGGCTTGTAGGGTTTCTACTGAGAGATCTGCTGTGAGTCTGATGGGCTTCCCTTTGTGGGTAACCTGACGTTTCTTTCTGGCTGCCTTTAGCATTTTTCCCTTCATTTCAATCATGGTGAATCTGGTGATTATGTGCCTTGGGGTTGCTCTTCTGGAGGTACATCTTTGCCATGTTCTCTGTATTTCTTGAATTTGAATGTTGGCCTGCCTTGCTAGGTTAAGGAACTTCTGGAAAATATCCTGAAGAGTGTTTTCCAACTAGGTTTTACTCTCACTCTCATATTCAGGTATACTGATTAAACATAGATTTGGTCTCTTCACATAATTCCAGATTTCCTGGAGGCTTTGTTCATTTCACCTTCAGTCTTTTTTCTCTAATCTTACCTTCTTGTTTTATTTTACCTTCTTGTTTTATTTTATTGAGTTGATCTTCAATCTCTGGTATCCTTTCCTCAACCTGATCGATTCGGTATTGCAACTTGTATATGATTCATGAAGTTGTGCTGTTTGGCCTGACCCAGCATTCTGTACCAGCAGCGATGGTAAAACCCAGCCCAGGTAACAGTATCTTTGCTGTGTGAAGCTGTCTTTCTTCTTATAGGATGTAAGAAATCACAAGAAGGAAAGGGCATAGCCTCCTGGTTCCCAAGCCCTGCAAGAAGAGGTGATATTCAAAATAGGTAATCAGCCAACAGGCAGAGGCCCAGGGACCCCTGCAGTGACAGGAATTAATTAACCCTTTAGTTTCCAAATCACAGACAGCTCCCACAAGTTCATTGTGAGATGTACCTGGGGCACTGGCTGTTTCCACAGTATTAAGGAAATATTTCAATATATGAACAACTAGGGAATTGAGTTCTGCCAACAACCAGGTGAGCTTTGAAGTGGGCCCTTCCCCAGTTGAGTCTTCAGATGAGACCTCAGCCCTGGCAGATGCCTTGGCTGCAGACTTAAGGAAGGACCCTACTAAAAACACCAAGGGACAGGACAGCTGGGTATCTGCTCCAATCTCAGGAAGAATCCACCCAGCATCAACAATAATCACTAGAACATCAACAATGATAAAGACAGCCAACATCTGTCAAGGGCATTGGGGCACTGTGCTGTGTTGAAACAGATCATATCTCTTTCCTAGTTCACAATACCTCAGTGATAATGATGACTACAGCCCCCACTCTGCACTGGCTGCCTCATTCTTTCTTTGGTGCCAGGAGAGAAAGCAGCACAATTTAAGGCACCAAAGGGCTGACCCCAGAAGAGGTGGGAGAGGACCCAGGCTGGAAGATGCAAAAGGGCCAAATAGGCAGCCAGCAGTATGGTCAGGGAGACTGTGGGAACATGCTCAGGTAACATGAATAAAAGCAGAACTCAAGAAATGCAGCATCTCACAGAAACAGCCACAGGGAGACATAGACATGACTGGAAGGGAAGCAGGCGCTACAGATTATTCCTGGATGCAGGGAGGCAATCTGTGCCAGGGATTCTCAGTGTTGGTTGCAAGTGAATCAAAGGGGGCTTTAATAAATGAGCAGGTGGCAGTCAGGCATGGTGGCTCATGCCTGTAATCCTAGCATTTTTGAGGCCAAGGTGGGCAGATCACATGGGGCCAGAAGTTCAAGATCAGCCTAGCCAACATGGCAGCTAAGGCATTTGCCAGGATGGAAACTAAACATAAACAGGATTGTTAGAAGGCCCAAGAGCCAAGCAGAAGTGGCACCACAGTTTAAAAAAGGGACAATTTGAGCTTTGACAAGGAGACTAAGTGCAATGAGCTGAAACATATACCATGTATGTTTGGTTTGTTTGTTTTTGAGATGATAAAATCTTGCTCTGTCTCCCCGGCTGGAGTGCAGTGGTGTGATCTTGGCTAACTGCAACCTCTGTCTCCTGGGTTCGAGTGATCCTCCCACATTGACCTCCCAAGTAGCTGGGATTACAAGCATGAGCCAAGACACTGGGTTAATTTTTGTATTTTTAGTAGAGACGGGGTTTCACCCTATTGGCAACCAAGCTGGTCTTGTACTCCTGATCTCAAGCGATCTACCTGCCTCAGCCTCCCAAAGTGCTTGGATTACAGAAATGAGCCACCATACCTGGCCAAAAACCTCCATTTTTACTTAAG
This sequence comes from Aotus nancymaae, assembly GCF_030222135.1. Classification (NCBI taxonomy): domain Eukaryota; kingdom Metazoa; phylum Chordata; class Mammalia; order Primates; family Aotidae; genus Aotus; species Aotus nancymaae. The sequence continues at coordinate 40,595,857 of NW_026988438.1, read as the reverse complement.
GCTTTAATGATTAATTTCACATTATAATGCAAAAAGTAATGAGTCTCTAGCAGTCTTATCCTGAAAACTGGGGCCAATTATAAAGCACTACTTTGCTCAGTCCCATTTTCCTTCAAATCACCTATTTTGATTAAATACAAGAGTTTCATTTTCCACCCCTGTATAAGGGCAGTAAATACTACTAGGATAAAACCCATAATTAGCACCAGTACAAATTCAAGGTTTCCAACCTGAGTGTAAGCATCGCTTTGTAGTTTCTTTTACCCATCCCAGGTTACAATCTCCTATTACCCCAAAATGAAATCTCAAATGTCCTACATTCTGCATAAAACCCATGCTGGCCCCTCTATGGAAAACATCAACCATGAATTATGGCTCTCTTCACTTTGCCTTCACACCACTGATTTCTGTTGCACTAACTATGTTTATTACCATGGATGTCTAGCATTAGACAGGACTCCTAGGGAACAGGAATCACATTCATTTCTCAGTCCTGAGGGCAAAACTCCAAAGTGTAATTAAGGTAAGAAATAACTCCAATTCTATCAAGTTCTGAATTCGTGGTCTTCTCAAAAATGGCAGTGTGTATTCAAGTTTTGCTTATTTTCCTGATCCAGTTCTCTACTTTTGGGGGGTCTTAAAATACAGGCCAGGAAGTCAAAAATGTCTAGAGATTACTCCCATATGGTAATCTTTGCAAATAAACCTCTTAGACCTAACTTTATACTAATAAAAATTTCATGATACTTTTTTTTGAGACAGGGTCTTGCCCTGTCACCCAGGCTGGAGTACAATTACAGCTCACTGCAACCTCATCCTCCTGAGCTCAAGCAATCCTCCCACCTCAGCCTCCTGAGTGTTGGGGCTACAGGCACAAGCCACCATGTGTGGCTAATTTTTTGTAGAGATGGGGTTTCACCGTGTTGCCCAGGCTGGCCTCAAACTTCTGGGCTTACAGGATCCACCTGTCTCAAAGTGCTGGGATGAGAGGCATGAGCCACTGTGTCCAGCACCAATACCACATTTTAATTGTGTGTTGAGGTGGCTGGATTGAAGGAAGAAATACGTACTGCATTTTCTTTTATTTCCCAGTCCTAAGGGATTTTAAGCACACTAATATTAAAGTTTAAATGCCCTAGAGCTGAAAAAGAGATTTAAAAACTTGACAGTCTCACAGTGATTTCAGAGATGAAAAGATTTTCAGAGATAAAAAGCATGATTTGCCAAATTTAAAACAGCAATAGAAGCAATAAGTAGCAGATAAAACATAACCAAACAAAAATTAGTAACATAAAAAAATCAGTAAATGATTTATCCTACTAGTTGAATCAAAAAGACAAAATAGATTAATAAGATGAAAGAAAAAAAGGTTAGAAAGATACAGATCAACCTTACCAATACTGTGCATAGAAAGAAAACAGTGTGTTTTTTTTGACAAATTTATTAAGCATCAAGCATCTAGTATACTACAGCCATGATACAACAGAGAATGAGAGACATGGAATGTGTCTTCAAAATGTCCACATTCTAGAACCAATGAAGCTGAAGTAGTAACCAAAGAAATTAATGAAGAAAATTATGCTTATGAAGAAAGGGGGTAGGAAGATAAGGAAAGGAAAAAAAAAAAATGTATACGTTTCATGTTTTAGCCAAATTTAAGGTAAAGAGATTCTGATAGAATTTCAAATATTTCAGAGAGAAAGTATCCCTCAAGCACGGTGATGATTTGTTGCCTAGGGTAATCAAGTTTTTAAAAACATCTGGATGGCAATGTTTTTAAACAAATACCACACATGGACAAGGGCACAGTTAAATTGGCACTCCCACAGATTTGAAGTGGGAACAGAAATTGTTTTAATTTTCTAGATGTAAATTTGACAATTCCACTTCATGTACAGCTTAAGAACTTTACGAAGGTTTCTGCTAGGCATGGTAGCTCACACCTGCACTCCCAGCACTTTGAGAGGCTGAGGAAGGCGGATCACTCGAGGTCAGGTAGATCACCTGAGGTCAGGAGTTCAAAACCAGCCTGGCTAACATGGTGAAACTTCACCTCTACTAAAAATACAAAAATCAGCTGGGTGTAGTGGTGCATACCTGAAATCCTAGCTACTTGGGAGGCTGAGGCAGAATTGTTGAACCCAGGAGGCAGAGGTTTCAGCGAGCAGGGATTGTGCCACCACACTCCAGCATGGGCAACAAAGCAATACTCTGTCAAATAAATAAATAAATAGAACCTGGGCAACAAAGTGATACTCTGTCAAATAAATAAATAAATAAAATAACAAACAAATAAATAAAGCCTTAGTAAGGTTTCCTGTACTCTTCCTATCCCCTTCCATTCTTTGTGCTACTGTCATACCTTTTACTCCCACATTATAAAACTTATAATGCATTATTATTTTTGCTTTAAACAACTATCTTTCTAAAGCTACTATTTCTTTAAATCACGATGTTGCACAACCATCACCACCAACTGCAGAACATTTCCATCACATAAAAAGGGAAATCCTGTACCCGTTAGCAATCACCTTCAATACAATGATCTTTTAAAGAGATTAAGAAAGCAAAAAAAAAAAAAAAAAAAAAAAAAATTGTCTTAATTTTACTTCTAAAGTTACCATTTCTAGCACTTCTCAATTCTTTTTGTCATTTTCCTTCTGCCTGAACAACTTCAACATTTCTTGTGGAGGCCTGCCAGCAACAAGTTCCAATAGGCGTCTTTTTTTTTTTGAGACAGAGTCTCTGTCACCCAAGCTAAAAAGTGCTTTGCAGCTCAATTACATCTCACTGCAGCCTCTGCTTCCCAGGCTAAAGCGATCCTCTCACCTCAGTCTCCCAAGGAGCTGGGACCAGAGGTGCACCACCATGCCTGGTTGATTTTTGCATTCTTTGTAGAGATGGGGTTTTGCCATGCCACCCAGGCTGGTCTCAAACTCCTGGACTCAAGCAATCCTCCTGCCTCAGCCTTGCAAACTGCTGAGATTGCAGGTGTTGGCCACTGCGCCCAGCCCCAGCTGGCTTTTTTAAAAAAATTACTTTAAAGATATCTCTCCAGGCCGGGCACGGTGGCCCATACCTGTAATCCCAGCACTTTGGGAGCCCGATGCAGGCAGACCACGAGGTCAGGAGTTTGATAGTAGCCTGGCCAACATAGTGAAACCTCATCTCTACTAAAAATACAAAAATATTAACCAGATGTGGTGGCATGCACCTGTAATCTCACCTTCTTGGAAGGCTGAGGCAGGAGAATTGCTTGAACCTAGGAGGCGGAGGTTGCAGTGAGCCGAGATCACATCACTGCACTCTAGCCTGAGCAAGAATGACTCTGTCTCAGACAAAAAAAAATAATAATAAAATTAAGAGGTCTCTCCATTGCATTTTAAGTCTGCTGTCATTCTTATCTCTGTTACTCTGTACATGATGTGTATTCTTTCTCTGCCTTCTTTGAAGATTTTCTCTTTATTATTAGTTGCCAACAATGTGATGATGATGTGCCTTGGTGTGGTTACCTTTATAGTTATTCTCTTTGGGATTCTTAAATATTTGGGCTTATAGTTTTCCTCAAATTTGGAAATTTTCTGGTCATTATTTTTTACCATCTTTTTCCTGTTCTCCCCTTTCCCTCTTTTCTAGGGCTCCAATTACATACATGTCAGACTGTTTTTATCTCTAACAACTGTCCTTGTTATAGTCATTGATGTTCTATCATTTTTCTATTTCTCTTTCTGTTCTCATTTTGGACAGTGTCCATTGCTGTCTTGAAGTTCTTCGATGTACAGTGCCTCAACTACTGTTAATGCCATCATTGTATCTTAAAATTTATTTCCAACTCTAGATGTTCTGTTTGGGTCTTTTAAAAATATACCTTCTAGTTATCTTTCCATTATGTAAACCATTTCCTATACTTTTTTGAACCAAGAACATATTTGTAATTGCTGTTTTCATGTTTTTGTAAATTTCATCATCTCTGTCATTTCTGGATCTAGCTGATTTTTCTCCTGATTATGTCATATTTTCCTGGTTTTCTGCATGCTTGGTCATTTTATTGAATGCCTAACATTGTGAGCTTTGTGTTTTAGATTTTGTGTATTTCCTTAAATAGCACTGGACTTTGTTCTCACACACGGGTAAGATTCTTTAAATCGACTGGATCTTCCAAGACTTGCTTTTTCATTGTTAGAATAGGTCCAGAGTACCCTTTAACTTAGGGCTAATTTAGCCTCATTAAAAAAGGCCATGCCCTTTTGATGCCCTTGTATATACTCTGGCTAATGGCAACACAGACTATTCCCAGCTCTGTGTGAGTTCCAGGAATCATGTGGCCTGCTGCTTTCCAGAGGGGTTCTTTCTCTGGCCTCAGGTGCACTCCTCTCATGCATGGGTAGGTCAGGACTCAACCTGACTTCAGGGGAAACCTACACCTGCCTCTGGAGTTTTGTGTACAACTCCCATGTTTCTGGTACTCTGCCCCACAAATTATGACAGTCTTCCCTCCCTGTAAATCCCCATCTTGTCCTCTGAATTCAGTAAGACACAAGGCTTTAATTTGGGTTCCCCATCCCTGCTCTGCACCCTGAAAACTACCTCCAGATAATAAACTGGAACAACCATTGAACTCAGCAGGTTTGTTTCCCACCTTTCAGTGACCAGTCTTGTGTTGCCTATTACCCAATGGATTACAAATTGCTATTTCATATATTGTCCAGTTTTCTGTTTGCTTAAAATAGCAAGGTAAATTTATTCCTTGTTATTCCATCACTGCTGGACAGAATATATATTCAAGTGTATATTCAAGTAACAGTTTCTCAATTTTGCATCTCGTTGTTTTGAGACAAGTTCTCACTCTCACCCAAGGTGGAGTGCAGTGGCTCATAACTCACTGCAGCCTCAAACTCCTGGGCTCCAGGCATCCTTCCACCTAGGCCTTCCAAAGTGCTCAGATTAAAAGGATGTGCGTGCCATTATGCCCTGAATTTAGTATCTCAAGGCTTAGTCTTCATTGAGCTCTACCTCTTTTAAACACCAAACAATATTTCTCTTCCTTTTGTCTTGGAATTTGCTCTGCTTTTCTTAGTTTGATATTGAACTCTTAATTCTCCTACCTCATTGATTATGATTTCTGATTCTTAAATCCTGAAAGTTTTAGGAAAGTTTAGTCAAGTTTCCAAAGTCCTATTCTTGCCACTTTTTCTTCTACATCTGTATAGGACTTGACCCTGTTAAATTTCAACAAGTCCCACAGATTCATTCGTGACCTCTTTTGGGGCTCTTATCAGAAGTAACTATGTGACTGGCCTTGGACTTCTTCATTCACTGGCGGGGGGAAGGTGAATACAAAATACAATTTCTACATTTTAAAATGTGTGTGTGTATTTTTTTTTTTTTTTTTTTTTTTTTTAGCAGAGTCTTGCTTTGTCACCCAGGCAGTCCAGTGGCACAATCTTGGCTCACTGCAACTTCTGCCTCTGGGGTTCAAGTGATTCTCATGCCTCAGCCTCCTGAGTAGCTGAGACTACAGGCACATACCAACATGCCCACATCTAATTTTTCTATTTTTAGTAGAGATGGGGTTTCACCATTGGCCAGGCTGGTCTCAAACTCCTGGCCTTAAGTGATCCACTGGCCTCAGCCTCCTGAAGTGCTGGGATTACAGGCATGAGCCACCATGCTGGCTATAAAAATACTTTCATACATATACAGCCAGAGGAAAAAACAGAAGTTAATTCACTTAAAGTGTTAAGAATGATGATCTGTTTTACGGGTAACATTGTCTTATTTTTCTGTATTTTCAATACATACGTGTGTGCATTCACACACACACACACACCCCTATTTTTTAAGTCCCAATTTCTAGCTCATAACTCCAGCTGTTTTTGTAGGCCGGAATCTCTCATACCATTATTTTCAAAAGCAAGTCACATATCTTCCACCATAGCCTGTCTCCCTCTGTGTCAGTTAATGATACCCAGTCCTCCTATAAGCTTCAGAGTCATTTCAACTTGTTCTTCTGTTCCCACATCTAGTCAAAAATCCTACCGGAAACAATGAATTTCAATCCATGAGAAACAATATTATAGCAGAAGGCTCCAGAATAAGGACCTCAAAGGAGCACTAAAAAGCTAGCAGAATGAAAATCCCCCTTTTCCAGGTCAGAGATGTGAGGAAAATCTGCAAAGAGGAAGCCGTACCCTTGCATAGAAGCAGCTTGTTCCTGGGGAAAAGAGGTAGATTTGGAAGTGCAGTCCAAAGTTCTACAGTAAGCCAAGGGAGAAAACAGCTGAGCAGAGTCCAGAGGCTGGGGACTTGAGCCTGCATTTGGGGGGTACCCATAGAGTACAAAAGGAGAAACACGTCATAAACACAGCTTCAAATGGTGCTTTGGCATAAAGTTGTTTTGCTGCCCAAACTGGCATTTAATATTGGTTGAAATGAAAAAGACACACCGGCCATCAACTTTTTACCATGTAATTAACCAGCTCTGAATAATGTCATGTCTTTTTACTTTAATGCTTTTTTCAAAATAGGTAATGAACAATGTACAGAACTCAAAAGTCACAAAATAGTATCGACCTTGAGAACATTGTGCTAACTGAAACAAACAAGTCACAAAATGACAAATAGTATATGATTCCCCTTGCATGAGCTATCTAGAGTAGTCCAATTTATAGACTCAGAAAGTAGAATGGTGATTGCTGAGTGTAAGGCCGGCTGCCTCGCCGGGAGCCAAATGGACACACTTATCTCTCCCCATCCCAGATAACAAAGTCATCATTCCAGACACATTACTCCTATCAGGCCTCTCTATGCTGGCTCCCCATACCCACTCCTATCAGGCCTCTCTATGCTGGCTCCACACACCCACTCCTATCTGGACTCTCCATGCAGGATCCACACACCCACTCCTGCATTCCTCACTTGACCCCTTCAAAATTTAAAAAGCCCACCAAAGATTTGTCCAATGGCAGCTTAACATTGACCTCTCCAGCCGGTCGACCCACCAGTAGCCCCACCTGGCTACCAATGGCAGCTCACCCCATCAGCACCTTGGCTTCCCCTGACCAATGAAACTGCTTGCTCTTTGTTTCCCTAATGACCAATCAAACCCCATCACCAATGAAACTGTCTGCTCTTTGTTTCCCTAATGACCAATCAACTATGTCCACTCTCTATAAAACCCCCATCCTGAGAAGCCCAGCGTGACTTCTCTGGCCCCTTCCCGGACCACAGAACCTCGCCCGAGAGCTGAATAAATTGGATTCTCATTTTCTCACACTGGCCTCAGTTTCCTCATTTTGACTCGGCAATATACCTTACAGCTGGTGCCAAAACCCGGGAGGAGTTGTGAGACCCCCTCCTAAGGGGGAAACTGACTCCTCCACCTAAAGCCGGACCAGGGAGCCGCTCCGCCACGAGGTAAGACTTCTGTTGCCCATAGCCTCTCCTGCTGCCTGCCCCTGGACTCCCTGTCCATAACCGTGGCTGTGTCAGGGACTCCTCCCTGCCATGGGCCCGGGGCCCCGGTTCCATTCCGAGGACCTGAGTGTACAGGAGACATCCCTACGCTCTTGTCTTCTCCCCGTAAGGGGTCTGCTGAGGGTCAGGAACCTGAGGGAGATGTCCCCATCTTCCTGAACCCTCTCCGGTGTTTGGTAGTGCAGTCCAGGTTGCCTACCGGTCATCTGCACAGCAGCAAGTGAGGCTCAGGTAATCAGAAGCCCTGTTTACTCCTCCAGGCCCTACTTAGGGCCTGGATCAGACCTCGGCTCCTGATCCCAAAACTCGCCCTTTGGCAAGCCAGCTCCCGCTTAAATATTTTCAGTTTCTCTTTCTGTTTCTCCTTCTGTTCCCAAGTGAGTGTGTGAGAGAGTTTATGTGTAGTCCCATGGCCTAATGGCTACGGGGCTTGTGTGGGCCTCAACCTGCGGTTCCATGGGGACATCATAAGGCATAACAGTGATTCACCTCAGAGCTGTCTTACTTGGACTTTCATCCTGAGGTGACCAGACCTGGGGATTATACAGGTACACCTTAAGCCAAGATGGCCCTGAAATATTCCTTCAGGGATGTGGCCGGGAAGGCATCAGACTGGTCTCCTGTTTGGAGGGCACCCACCCTTTGTCCATCAATCTTACATGTGGTTCTGTCCTTATTGTAAGTTCGCTAGTTTTGTTAGACTCCTGTTAGCTGATATACAGTGGTTTAGGCCTACTTCTCTCGAAGTGGGAGACCTCTTACAGTGGGTAACAGACCACTGGCTACAGGGAACCTTCACTGAATTTTTGCCTCTAGAAATAAATCTGTTCTCCTGTTTTCTCCTGCTTTTCTTCTACCACTAAGACCACTCATTCCAGCTCCATTCCTGTTACTTCCTCAAACCCTCTCATGTGGCAAATAGCACTAGCCCTGTTCCTCTTTGTTCTCTTTCTCACTATAATCATTGCAGTCTGTAGGTTTTCTCAGCCACCACCTCTGGGAAAAGAACTCTTCTGCCCATGTTGGGTATAAAGCCTTTTCAAATCTACCCTTTGCCTTTTCTCAAAAAAATAAAATAAAATAAAAATAAAAATAAAAATCATGGGTAACCAGGAATCCCACCCAGACCCTAAGTCGCCACTGGGATGCTTAGTTCTAAACCTACCCAAGCTGGGCCTCTCTATAAAAAAGAAAAGGCTACTCTTCCTCTCCACCGTAGCCTGGCCACGGTATCCACTGAACAACCAGTCCAAGTGGCCTCCAGAGAGCACGCTTGACGTTAATGTCCTCACTGATTTAGATAATTTTTGCCAAAGGAATGGCAAGTGGGCCGAGGTTCCCTACATCCAGGCATTTTGGTATCTCCGTGCCCACCCCGACCTCTGTTCCTCTTGTGATATGGCTCAGGTGCTCCTAGCAAAGAACTTACCCAAACAGCCTTCAGCCCCACAGGCGACCTCCTCCTCCTCCTTCTCTGATCCCGACTTGCCTGAAGAACTCTCCCTAACCCCAACCCGACCTAATAATCCTCCACCCTATGCGGAACCCCAAACCCCTCCCGCTTCCCCAGGTCTTGACTTAACCTCTCCGGTCAGCATCCAAACTCGCTCACACAGCATTCCCACCAATGGGGGTTCCCTTCTTTGTCCCCTCTATACCAAATCTCGAATCCCTTCTGCTCCTCCCCTTTCAAAACCCCAGCCACCTCCTGCCTTCCCAGGTCGTGATGTGGCCCCACCCGCTAGTGCTCATATTCGCCTGCACGGCGCATCCACTGATGAGAACTCCCTCCTTTGTCCTCTCCGTGAGGTGGCTGGAACGGAGGGTGTAGTCCGGGTACACATTCCTTTCTCCCTCTCTGACTTGTCCACCATTGAGAAATGCTTGGGGTCATTCTCTGCCAATCCTACTGTTTACACTAAAGAATTTTGCTATCTAACTCAGGCCTATGACTTAACCTGGCATGACATTTATGTAATTCTGACTTCTACCCTTACTCCTGATGAGCATGATTGCATCCATGTAGCAGCTCGGGCGCATGCTGATCAAGTACACCTCACTGATCCTCAAATGCCCATAGGCACAGCGGCAGTCCCCGACACCAACCCTAATCGGGACTATCAAACCGGCCAAAATGACCGCCGCCGCCGAGACCAAATGCTGCAGTGCCTCCTAGCAGACATGCAAGGCATAGCTCAAAAGGTAGTTAATTACGATAAGCTGCGTGAAATAACTCAGGGTCCTACTGAAAACCCAGCTGCCTTCTTTGACCAGTTAACCAATGCTATGGTCCTTCACACCCGAGTAGACCCAAATTCCCCAGCTGGGACCACCCTCCTAGCGGCCCATTTTATCTCCCAGTCAACACCAGATATTAGAAAGAAGCTAAAGAAAGCAGAGGAGGGCCCCCAAACTCCCATACGAGACCTGGTAAACTTGGCATTTAAAGTTTTTAATGGCCGGGAGGAAAAGGCTGAGGCTGTCCGCCAGGCCCATTTACAGCAACAGGTGAGCCTCAAAACCCAAGCTATCGTAGCAGCCCTGAGGCCAGCAGTGCACCCAGCATCTGGTGGGAGAAACTCCTCAAAGTTCCTCCAAAAAGGTCCCCTAGGACCTGCCCAGACTGCTTCAAAAGTCCCACCTGGGCCCTGCTTCAAATGTGGCCAAGAGGGACACTGGGCAAGGCAGTGCCCCTGTTCACATCCACCTCCCGGACCCTGTCCGATCTGCAAACAAACTGGACATTGGAAGGACGATTGCCCGCACCGGACTATGGGCTCACCTCCTGCACCTCTATGTGGGGGGCAAGCCAGTCCAAAGGATGCAGTCCCTTCGCTTGAACTCCTTGGCCTCATGGATGATTGACGCGGCCCGGACTCGGAGACCCCCATCACCCTTGCCAAGCCCAGGGTAATGCTACGGGTAGCGGATAAGTCCATTTCCTTTATGGTGGATATGGGGGCTACCTATTCTGTATTGCCTTCCTACTCAGGGCCTAGTATACCTTCCCAGGTCTCGGTCGTGGGAATTGATGGAAAGCCTTCCTGTCCCAACCGGACCCATCCCCTAACTTGTTACCTTAAGGGACATCCATTCACACACTCCTTCCTAATCATACCCTCGTGCCCACTCCCCTTACTGGGACGAGATATCCTCCAGACTTTAGGGGCTATCCTCCAACTCATTGGCTCCTCACAGTCCACCCCATCCTCTACCCATCTCCTGGTTTTAACTTTAAATGACAACACACCCAGTCATGATTCCTCACCTCAACCCCCTATCTCTCCTGAGATAGTTGACCCCTCAGTATGGGATACTTCCAAGCCCATAATTGCCACTCATCACACGCCAGTCAAAATATTCCTCAAGGACCCTACCCATTTTCCCTCCTGTCCTCAGCTCTCTATGTCAAAAAACCACCGCCAGGGTCTAAAACCTATCATTTCTCGATTTTTAACCCAGGGACTCCTTATCCCCACCAGTTCCCCTTGCAATACCCCTATCTTACTGGTTCAAAAACCATCAGGTGACTATCACCTAGTCCAAGACCTGTGCCTAATTAATGAAGCAGTGGTGCCCCTCCACCCTGTGGTTCCCAACCCCTATACCCTACTATCCCAGGTTCCCTCCAATACCTCTCACTTTACAGTCCTTGACCTCAAGGACGCCTTCTTTACCATTCCCCTTCACCCGGATTCTTACTTCCTCTTTGCCTTCACTTGGACTGATCCAGACTCTAACCTGTCACAACAGTTGACTTGGACGGTCCTGCCCCAGGGCTTTAGGGACAGCCCTCATATATTTGGACAAGCATTAGCAGCTGACCTCACTTCTTGCCCTCTTCAGCCCAGTCTCCTCTTACAGTATGTAGATGACCTGCTGCTTTGCAGCCCTTCCCTCTCTATGTCACAGCTGCATACTGCCACTCTCCTTAATTTCCTGGGGTCTAGGGGTTACCGGGTTTCCCCTTCCAAAGCACAGCTGTCAGCCACCTCGGTAATCTATTTAGGTGTCCACCTTACTCCCCAAACTAAGGGCTTGACAGTAGATCGCAGAAAGGTGCTACTTGCACTGCAGCCCCCGGAGACGGCTGATGAAATCCTCTCCTTTTTAGGATTTGTAGGATTTTTCCATCACTGGATTCCTAACTTCACCATTCTGGCTAAGCCCTTATATGCAGCAGCTAAAGACACCCCCCTGGGACCTCTCTCCCAGCCAGGAGTTGTCAGACAAGCCTTTAAACCCTGCAGGCTGCCCTGTCCACAGCACCTCCTCTTCAATTACGGGATCTCACTCATCTGTTCCACTTATTCACAGATGAGAAACAGGGAATAGCAGTAGGGGTTCTAACCCAATCTCCGGGCCCCACCTATTGTCCTGTAGCCTATTTGTCAAAACAGCTTGACCGTACTGTTAGAGGATGGCAGCCTTGTCTGCGGGCCCTAGGAGTGGCAATGGAGCTGACCAAAGAATCCCTAAAACTTACCCTGGGCCAGCCCATCTCAGTGTTCTCTCCTCATTGGCTAACTGACCTACTCTCACAAATCCCTCACACACCTAGGACCCTCCCATTTACAGGATTTTCACCTACTCTTCATTGAAAATCCATCAGTCAGCCTCCATCCTACCTCTCCACTCAACCCAACTACCTTGCTTCCTCTTCCATCTCACTCTCCCTCTCCAGCTCACTCCTGTCCTGAACTCATAAATACATTTACCAAACCACATGAAGGCCTAACTGACCTTCCTCTACCTGATCCAGACCTCACTCTATATGTGGATGGGAGTTCCCTAGTAATGGCTGAGGGACAGCAAAAGGCAGCTTATGCAGTAGTCATGGATTCGGACACACTTGAGGCTCACCGACTTCCCGATGGAACCACCTCACAAAAAGCGGAGCTCATTGCTTTAACCCTAGCTCTCACACTCACACAGGGCAAATGAGTAAATATTTATACTGATTCAAAGTATGCTTTTCTTATCACCCACTGTTATTCTGCCCTCTGGAAAGAATGGGGGTTCCTCACTACAAGAGGATCTCCCATAATCAATGCTACTCAAATCTCTAATCTCCTAAAGGCCCCGTCTCTGCCATAGACGTTGCCGTCATTCACTGCCGAGGGCACCAATGCCAGCAAGATGCTATCTCCCGGGGTAATGCAAGGGCAGATGCAGCAGCTAGATCCTTAATGGACACCAGGCTAGCCTCTGCCCCGGTCCTTTTCCTCACCACAGCCACAATGCCTGTCTACTTGCCATCAGAAAGGCAGGTGCTCATAACAAAAGGAGGAAACGAATCTGACCAAGGTTGGATTTTCCTAAATAACAAAATTGCCCTTCCCCGGGAACAGGCCTCAAAAATAATTACTGAAATACATCAATCCTTGCATATAGGGCCCAAGGCGTTATACCACTTTGTACAGCCACTCTTCTTTCTACCAGGCTTACAACAGACAATTGAGCAGGTACACAAAGCATGTGCCACTTGCTCTAAAGTCTCGTCTCAGGGCAGCTTAAGGCCTCAGTTCCCTACTCACCAGATGTGTGGCCAATTACCGGCCCAAGACTGGCAAATTGATTTTACTCATATGCCCCCTCAAAAAAAGCTCCGCTACCTCCTAACTTTCGTAGATACCTTTTCTGGATGGATTGAAGCCTTCTCTACCTCCAAGGAAACCGCGGACATGGTAGCCTCCCTCTTAACTAAGGAAATCATCCCTCACTTCAGCCTGCTGGTGACCATCCAGTCAGAAAATGGCCCAGCCTTCACTGCTCAGGTGGTCCAGCTGGTTGCTGAGTCTCTCAACATCTCGTGGAAATTACACATCCCGTACCACCCTCAGTCTTCGGGTAAGGTTGAACGGGCTCACGGCATACTCAAGGACCACCTGATCAAACTCGCCATAGAGGTAAAACTCTCCTGGCCCACACTTCTACATCTTGCTCTGACCTGGGTCCGAGCCACCCCAAGGGAGCCAACAGGTCTCAGCCCCTTTGAGTTGCTGTATGGCAGGCCTTTCCTGGTTTCTCACAACCTCTCAGTACAACCACCTCCTCTGGCCTCCTACCTCTCATATCTCTCCCTCCTCCACCACTTACTCAGGGAACACACGGATCGCACTCTCCCCATAGTTCCGGGATTGGAGGACTCACATCCAACAGTACCTCTTCAGCCGGGGGACAGCGTCCTCCTCTGGGAACTCAAACCAGGGTCTCTGCAGCCCTGGCGGTCGGGACCCCACATTGTTATCCTAACCACCCTGACTGCTGCCAAACTTTTGGGCCACACCTCTTGGTACCATGTGTCCCACCTCAAACTGGCCCCTGAAAGTTGCCAGTGGAGGTCCAAACCCTTGGGCCCCACTCGGCTCCACCTTACACGTAGCCCCTGCCTATCACCCTCTGACTCTCCAAATCTTTCTCATCACGACCCTTCTAGTTCTTCCCCTTAATTCCAGTCCCCACTATGTCTGGTGGTTCTATCTCCAAGAGTCCTGGACAGATGGCCCCACTACTAAAACTCATTACCTTGCTCAAGCGGACTGCCAGCCCACAGGCTGCCAATCAGCCGTACAATTTAATTTCCCTTTATCCAAGTCCCATACCATCCAAAAACTCCTGGAACAACTTTGCCCTCTGCTTTCTATATGATCAAACCAAGGATTTTTGTCACCGGTGGACCACCACCTATGGCGGATGCCCATATGCATCGTGTGTTAAGCACACAACCTACAAACCAGTTAATACCCCAAAAAGTGTATTACTCTCTGGCAGCGATCACCAAGGTATAGTATCCCTTACGATCCATGATCCCTGGGGTGGGGGATGGGAGAAGGCAACTGCAGGTAAAGTCTACGCCTGGGTTACAGACAGCCGCCCCAGTGGTACATGGCTAATATTTCAGCCCTATATCCACGTTGTGCCAGTAGAAATAGACCAGCTCAACTCGGTGGGTGACACCATCCTGCAAAATGAAGCCACCTTAACTAAACAGCTCAAACCCTCAGATAGCATTCCCCAACCTTTCTCCTGGCTAACTTTGGTACAGCAGGGAGCTAACATGTTAAACTTAGCCAAAGCCACAAATTTCACCAACTGCTTCTTATGTGCCTCTCTTAACAACTCCCCCTTAGCCACAGTTCCCCTCCAGACTGGATTCAACCTGTCACTAACACCCACAGGACCTGAGACCACCTTAACGGGGATCCCCTTGTTCAAAATACACTCCCAGTCTCTCTATGTTATGGGACACCTGACAACCCTAGCCTTAAGTGCAACACCACAGTAGATGTAAAATCTTCCTTTCATGCACCTCCGGGGGATACTTTTGGTGTAATGGAACCCTAACCAAAATTATCAAAACTTCCTCCCCATTCCCCTGTGTGCCCGTCACCCTAGTCCCGCAACTAGAGGTGTATGGACAAGCTGAATTCCTATCCGTCCTTCCATCTTCCCCTCAGCGCTGAAACAAACGAGCTGCCTTCCTCCCAATAGTAGTCGGCCTCTCCCTAGCATCCTCTTTAGCAGCTGCTGGAATTAGAGGCAGCGCCTTAGGCTACCGTGTCACTTCAGCCACTCAACTGGAAAACAAACTCCATGTGGCCATTGAAGCATCAGCTGCCTCC
The DNA here is from genome assembly GCF_030222135.1 of Aotus nancymaae. Lineage (NCBI taxonomy): Eukaryota > Metazoa > Chordata > Mammalia > Primates > Aotidae > Aotus > Aotus nancymaae. Next base: position 40,580,756 of record NW_026988438.1, on the reverse strand, counting down.
CTGGCCTCCCTCCAGCAACAAATCATGTCACTTGCTCAGGTAACTCTCCAAAACCGATGGGCCCTTGACCTCCTAATGGCAGAAAAAGGAGGTACCTGTCTGTTTCTCCAGGAACAGTGTTGCTATTACATCAATGAAACAGGCCTAGTAGAAGAAAATGTCAATGCTCTCTATTGCCTCAAGGAGGACCTCCGAGGAACACCAAGTGTGCCAGACTTTCCTCTTAACTGGTGGCAATCTCCCATATTCACCTGGCTAGCTCCTGTTGTCATTCCCCTAATCGTGGTTTGTCTTCTACTAATGCTAGCCCCATTCTTTCTTAGGTCTTTACAAGCTCGCATGAGAGAAAGCTCCAGAGTGGCTGTAAATCAGATGCTACTTCACCCCAATGTCCAACTCCCAACCAAGGCACCGGCCAACAAACCACCCCACTCTGCCCCTGTTCAGCAGGAAGTAGTCAGAAAGAAGTGGCATCCTATATCATCAAAAAGGTAGGGATGTAAGGCCGGCTGCCTTGCCGGGAGCCAAATGGACACCCTTATCTCTCCCCGTGCTGGATAATGAAGTCATCATTCCAGACACATTTACTCCTATCAGGCCTCTCTATGCTGGCTCCACACACCCACTTCTATCTGGACTCTCCATGCAGACTCCACACACCCACTCCTGCATTCCTCACTCAACCCCTTCAAAATTTAAAAAGCCCACCAAAGATTTGTCCAACGGCAGCTTAACATTGACCTCCCCAGCCGGTCGACCCACCAGTAGCCCCGCCTGACTACCAATGGCAGCTCGCCCCATCGGCACCTTGACTTCCCCTGACCAATCAAACTGTCTGCTCTTTGTTTCCCTAATGACCAATCAACTACCTCCACTCTCTATAAAACCCCCCACCCTGAGAAGCCCAGCACGACTTCTCTGGCCCCTTCCCAGACCACAGAACCTCGCCCGAGAGCTGAATAAATTGGATTCTCATTTTCTCACACTGGCCTCAGTTTCCTCATTTTGACTCGGCAATATACCTTACACCGAGGGCAGGAGGAAGTATTAAATACTAGTTTAATGGCCATGAAAAAGTTTTGGAAACCGGTTGTACAATATGAATATACTTAACACTACTGAACTGTACCCTTAAAAATGTTTAAGGCAGTAAGTTTTGGTAAATGCATTTTATCACAATTAAAATTTTTTAAAAAATTAAGTCACAAATTAGTATAGAAAGTATCACACAATTGTGCATTCTAGCCACTCACTTCCACTCCTCAGAGACAGCCAGTGTTAGGACAGAGTCTCATCATTCCAAATATATTCTATCTATATATGCTTGCAAATATATGCCTTTTGAGATAAAACACACCCATATACAAATAGTAGCATACTACGTGTACAGTTCATGCACTTTGATCTTTTCATTTACTATACCTTAGAGACTTTACTACGTTACTTCATATCAAGCTGCCTTACTCCTTTTAAGAGCTGCTACTAATTCACTATATGACTATATCAATTATTTTACTAGTTCCCTACTTAGGAGTAATTAGGTTTTGTATGAACTTTTGTGCTTACAAACACAGCAATGAATACCTTTGTGCTGTTTTTAACCCCCACATACGCAAGTGTGTATAAATATTATGTTATATGCCTAGGATAAAACTGCTAAAACAAAAGTTATGTGCATCCTTTATGTGTGACTGCATGTATGCAAGCTATTTTTATTTACATAAAAATGTGTATTAAAGTATACCATACATTCAGAACAGTACATAATTCTTAAGTTCATAGCTCAATGAATTTTCTCAATATAATCCCACCTAACACAGACAAAAAACAAAAAATGAAGATTATAAGCCTCCAAAAGCCCCTCATGTCTCCATCCAGTGAGCTCCCCAAGAGTAATACTACCCTGACTTCTAACACAACAATTTTGTCTGTTTCTGAACATGTAATCACGTGTTTGGCTCTTTTGCCTAACATTATGTTTGTGAGCCATTCATGCTGTGTGAATTGTAATTCATTCACTCTTGCTCTATAGTATCCCATTATGTAAATACATCACAACTTATCTAAACTTATCTATACTACACAAGGTATGTGCATTCTTAAATTTTAAAAAATATTATTCAATTGCTCTCCCTAGAGTTTGAAATGTTTCCATTAATATATGGAAGCAGTTATTTTCCTATACCTTAGTCAACAGTAATCAAAGTTCTTAATCTTGGCTAATCGGATATTTTTAAAATGCTTTCAGTATAGTTTCAATTTGCTTTTCTCTTATAACGACTGAAACTGAGGAACATTTCATACATTTATGTATGAAAGCCACTTGTCTTTCCTTTGAACAGTCTTTAATGTGCCCACTTGTCTACTGAGCTGTTGGCCTTTTCTATCAGCAAGCGATCCTGCTTTGTAAAGGAAATTAGCCCTTTGAACATGCTGTATGGCAACAACTTTTTCCCAGTTTACCAATGGAGTCCCAATTTTGTTTATAAGAGAGTTTTTGCCATGTTTAGGTTGTCTTTTTTTTTTAGATGAGAAGTCTTGCTCTGTTGCCCAGGCTGAAGTGGAGTACAGTGCAGTGGTGTGATCTTGGTGGCTCACGTCTGTAATCCTAGCACTTTGGGAGGCCAAGGTGGGTGGATCACTTGAGGTCAGGAGTTCAAAACCAGCCTGGCTGACATGGTGAAACCCCTGTCTCTACTAAAAATAAAAAATAAAAAAAATTAGCCAGATGTGGTGGCAGATGCCTGTAATCCCAGCTACTCTGGAGGCTGAGGCAGGAGAATCACTTGAACCTGGGAGGTGGAGGTTGCAGTGAGCTGAGATCACACCACTGTACTCTATCTAGCTTGGGTGAGAAGGAGACTCCATATCAAAAAAAGAGTGAGATAGCAAGCTAGTTCTGTTTTTTCCCAAATGGCTACTCAGTTCATCCAAGACTATTTACTAAAGAATTCACTATTTTCATCATATACCACTGTTGACCACACAAAACATTCCTATAAATGAGGCTACTTCAGTGCTCTCAACTCTGCACCAGTGATCTGATGCTCAAATTGATTTGGCTTCAATATACACTTTAATATTTGACAGCACTAATACCTCTTTCATGAATAGAGATTCATAATTTTTGTGAAAAATTTCATTTTTGTTCTTTCATTTAAGAATCGAGTTTTGAAAAGTCTATGGAGATATTAATTGGGATTACTTTAAATTCACAAATTACGTGTGTGTGTATATATACATATATTTTTTACCATGTGTATATATACATATATATACTTCACCCCTCCCCCCCCCCCAGAGATGTCATCTCACTATATTGCCCAAGCTGGTCTCCAACTCCTGGCCTCAAGTAATCCTCCTACCACAGCCTCCCAAAGTGCTGGGTTATAGGTGAGAGCCACTGTGCCTGGCCTATTTCACTAAATTTAAGACATTTTCAATGTAAGATGCAGTTATTTTATGCCAATTGAAAGAGCTTCTTTAGACTTAAACGCTTCTGTAGACTTAAACACTTCTGTATTCATATCACATTTGACGTGCTTATAATGAAAAGAAGGTTATGTAAAATAAATTGGTTAAGGTGCTCCTAACCTAACTTCATAATTACCACATGGCCAGAAGTACCTGGAAGATGTCACCAGCTTTAAGGCATACTTTAACTTTAGAAATCATGAAAAGCTAAAAAAAAAAAGTGTCTAACGATATAAAATATGGCAACTTAGAGGGGATACTTATATCTTATCAATGTGAGAGCTATCCTATTCAAGAACAAAATATGTTTTAGCATTCATTCAATTCTTTTATGAGCTTCAGTAAAGTTCTGTAATATTTTTCAGAAGTATCTTTCATTTTTTTGTTAATTCTTGTTAATTATTGTTTATCTTACTTTTTTCTTTGTAGAGATAGGGTCTCAACGTGTTGCCCAAATTGGCCTCAAAATCCTGGGCTCAAGTGATCCTCCCACCTTGGCCTCTCTCCCAAAGTGCTGGGATTACAGGCATGAGCCACTGTGCCTGGCCAAGTAGAATTTTTTCCTTCAAAAATTCTATTTGAAAATGTGCAAAACCATTATACAGAAAATTATATAACCATATTGAGAAAAAAACTAAAGACCAAAACACGTGGAGAAATGTTTATGAATCAGAAGATTCAATGGTACAAAGATTTCAAATTCCCATTAAAGCAGGTATAACTAAAAACAAAACAAAAATATTTCAATTATTCCAAACTGATTCAACACAATTCCTATCCAAATCCTAACAGGTATTCTTGTGGAACATCACAGCTGATTCCAAAATGTATGTGGAGAAATGCACAGGGCCCAGGGCATACATAACCAAGATGTATTATCCACTGGATATCAAGACATAAAACTAGATGAGTGATTCTCAAACTTTTTGGTTTGGCATTCCTGCAAACTACTGAGATTCTAAAATGCTTTAGTTAACATGGGTTATAGCTATTAATCACATTAGAAAGTAAAACAGAAAATTAATTATTTATTGAGAAGGAGTCTCCCTCTCTCACCCAGGCTGAAGTACAAGTGGGACGATCTTGGCTTACTGCAACCTCTGCTTCCCAGTTCCAAGCAATTCTCCTGCCTCAGCCTCCCAAGTAGCTGGGATTACAGGCATGTGCCACCACATCCTGCTAATTTTGTATTTTCAGTAGAGACAGCATTTCACCATGTTGCCCAGGCTGGTCTCAAACTTCTGACCTCAGGCAATCTGCCTGCCTCAACCTCCCAAAGTGCTGGGATTACAGGCATGAGCCACCATGTCCGGTCAAAACAGGAAAGTTTTAAATATCAATTCATTCATTTAAAAATAACAAGAAATCTATTATATGTGAACATAAGTAACGCTTTAATAAAAAATAACTGTTTTCCAAAAAAAAAAATAAAATGAGTGAGAAGAGTGGTACTGTTTGACATTTTTGGAAATCTCCTTTATTTGGGAGACAGCTTGGTTCTCTTATTTGCTTTTACACTCAATCTGTTGCAACACTGCATTTCATGTGGCCTTGGGAAAACCCTATTGTACACTTGTGAGAGAATGAGTCTGAGTCAAAAAATCACCAAATGTTACTATGAAAATAGTTTTGACCTGGCCAACACCCCACTCTGAAAGGGTCTCAGGAAACCAGGAATAGAAGAGGCAGGCAAATCCTTGTATACACAATCACCTGATTTGTGACCAAGGAAGTTCTACAGAGCAGGCGGGCATGGACTTTTCAATAAATGGAACTAAACATCATCATCAACATCATCGTCATCATCATGTCATCTAGGAAAACAAACTGACCCCATCTCACACCACACACACAAAAATTCCAGAGATTGTTGATTTAAATGTGAAAGGCAAATGATAACAGAAAATAATGTAGCATATCTTCACACAGGGATATAAAAACCCCTGATTACAAAGGAAAGTCAGAAATATTCAACTACATTAAAATTAAGAATTTCTTTAATCAGAGAACTGCAAATCAAAACTACAATGAGATATCATCTCACTCCAGCTTAAATGGCTTTTATCAAAAAGACAGGCAATGACAGATGATGGCCAGGATGTGGGGAAAAAGGAACCCTTGTACACTGTTGTTGGGAATGTAAATTAGTACAATCACTATGTGGAGATTCCTCAAAAAAAACTAAAAAGAGAACTACCATGTGATCCAGCAATCCCACTGCTGGGTATACACCCAAAAGAAAGGAAATCAGTACACTGAAGAGATTCCTGCACTCCCATGCTTACTGCAGCATATTCATAATAGCCAAAATACAGAATCAACCTAAGTGTCGATCAATAGATGAATGGATAAAGAAAATGTGGTATTTGTACACAATGCAGTACTATTCAGCCATCAAAATGAATGCAATCTTGCCATTTGCAACAATAAGAATAAAACTGGAGGACATCATGGTAAGTGAAATAAGCCAGGCACAGAAAGATAAACATTGCATGTTTTCACCCATATGTGGGTGCTAAAGAAAAAAACAATCCATGTAGACAGTAGAGGACAGGAAGGGAAGTGGGAAATACGGAGGGAATGGTGAATAGGTACAAAACTACAGTTAAAAAGAACGAATAACTCTAGTGTTCAGCAGCACAATGGGGCAACACAGTTAACAGTAAGTTATTTTATATTTCAAAATAACTAATAGACTAGAATTGGAATATTTCTAACATGAAGAAACAATAAATGTTTCAGGTGATGGGGTACTCTACCCTAATTTGATAGTTATGCATTGTATGTTTGCATCAAAAAAGCACATCTACCCCATAAATACGTATGGTTACTATGTATCTGTGATAATTAAAAACAAAAATTAAAAATGTTTCTATTAGCGAAGAGATACCTTTAAGAGAATCAAAAGGCTAGCCACTAGCTAGTAAAAGATAGCTGCAACACAGATATGAGGCAGGGAGGGGAGGGGATCAATATATTTATCCCTTATACAAACCAGTAAAACAAAGAACACCTACCAGAAAATTAGGCAAAAGACTTCAACGAGCTCTTCAAACAGAAGATACACAAATGGCCAAGAAAAAAAAAAAAAAAAACAAAACATATAAAAGGCTGTTCAACCTCAGTAGTAATCAGGGAAATGCAAATTAAAACCAATGTGGAGTGTTAATTAGTACAACCACTTTGAAAAAAACTGTTCTGTTTTTTCTAATAAATACTCACCTACCCCAAGACCCAGAAATCCACTCCTAGATATATACCCAAGAGAAATAAGTATATATAAGAATGTTCGTAGCAGCTTAATTCACAATATCTAAAACCTAGAAACAATCATTAAGAAAATGAATAAACAAAGTGTAATGTAATCATATGACAGAACTCAGCAAGAAAAAAAGAGTAACCAACAACTTGGATAAATTGCAAAAAACCATTATGCTAGGAAAAAGAAGCCAGACAAAATAGAGTCCATACTGTCTGAGCTCATTTATATGAAGTTCAAAAGCAAGCAAAACACATGTATAGTGGCCAAAGTCAAAACAGTGTGGATAGAATAGCAGCTTCTTTCTGGAAAAGAGCATGAGAGAACTTTCTGGGGTGATGGAAATAATCTACATCTTCATCTGGGTAGTCGTTACATAGACACATTTATATGTAAAATATTCTTTTAGGATGCACATTTTCACATTTTATTGTGTATGACATACACCTCAGTTACACACAGAAACCCACTACGTACCTACCAGAATGGTTAATAAAATTTGACAGACACAATTCTAAGCCTTGGCAAAGACGTGGATAAGCAGGAATTCTCATACATTGTTGGTAGGAATCTTAACTTGTGCAAGCACTTTGAAAAACAGTCTGGCATTACTAAGTAAAACTGAAGACATAAAAAAAGTACATAGCAACAGTATTCATAATTGCTGTAAACTGGAGACAAATGCCCATCAGAAAGAGAGTGAAGGCTGGGCATGGTGGCTCACATCTAATACTTACACTTTGGGAGGCCAAAGTAGGTAGATCACCTGAGGTCAGGAGTTTGAGATCAGCCTGGCCAACATGGTGAAATCCCATCTCTATTAAAAATACAATAATTATCCAGGCGTGTTAGTGTACACCTGTAGTCCCAGCTACTCGGGAGGCTAAGGCAGGAAAAATCACTTAAACCCGGGAGGTGGAGGCTGCAGTGAGCTGAGATTGAGCCATTGCACTCCAGCCTGGGTGAAGAGAGTGAAACTCAGTCTCCCCCCAAAAAAAAGAGAGAGTGTGAATACAATTATGTTAAATTCATAGTAGAGTATTATTCAGCAATGTCTAATGAACAAACTACAGCTCCATAAAACACAGGTGAATCTCATAAAATGACACTGAGTGAAAGCAGCCAAGTAAATAAAACAAACTAAATGGTTCCATTTATATAAAGTTCAAAAAGCAAGGAAAACTACCAAGTTTGGATGCGATCTTAGAAAAGAAAATGATTTTCATGAAAGGAGAGAGGTAACACTTTTGAGGAGAAGGAGGCATATAGCTGATTAGGGCTTTTAGGAGCGCTGGCATTGGTCTATTTAATGACCTGAATATTTGTTACAGGGTTACACTCTGTTGACTACAACAACAAAAGATGCACTGCTCAATGATTTTTCTGCATGTATTTTTTTTTTTTTGGGGGGGGGACAGAGTCTCACTGTGTCGCCCAGGCTGGAGTGCAGTGGCACAATCAAGGCTCACTGCAACATCCGCCTCCTGGATTCCAGTGATTCTCCTGCCTCAGCACCTGAGCAGTAGGGACTACAGGTGTGCATCACCTTGCCCGGCTAATTTTTGTATTTTTACTAGAGATGGGGTTTCACCATATTGGTCAGGCTGGTCTTGAATTCCTGACCATGTAATATGCCCACCTTGGCCTCCTGAAGTGCTGGGATCACCGGTGTGAGCCACTGCGCCCAGCCCTGTGTGTATGTTATAGTTCACAAAGAAGGTTAAAAACAATCAATGGGACCTGGTGATTGATTGAATTTGGTGGAAGAGGGGAGGAGAAAGAAAGATTCATGGACAAGTCCCAGGTTTCCGACTTGCACAATTGCTTGGGTGGTGATGCCTTTTTCTTTTATTTGAAGAGGGAGTCTTGCTCTGTCACCCAGGCTAGAGTGCAATGGCACAATCTCTGCTCACTGCAACCTCTGCCTCCTGGATTCAAGTGATTTTCCTGCCTCAGCATCTCAAGTAGCTGGGATTATAGGCACCCACCACCATGCCCAGCTAATTTTTTGTGCTTTTTGTTTGTTTGTTTTGTTTTTGTTTTCAGTAGAGACAGTTTCACCATATTGGCCAGGCTAGTCTCAAACTCCTGACCTCAGGCAATCCATCCACCTTGGCCTCCCAAAGCGCTAGGATTACAGGCATAAGCCACCATGCCCAGCCAGTGATGCCTTTCGTTAAGACAGCAAACAGCATTTTCGGAGGAAGAATATGAAATAAATCTTGGATGTGCTGAATGTAGAATACCTTTTAGACATCCATGTAGAGATGTCCACTAGGCAATTAGGTATTAACAAATGGAGTTGTCAACAGCAGAGGTTGGGGTAGAGATGAAAATGTTGGATTCACCCATGAGTGAGGCCATGGACATGGCTGTGACTGTTTAGGGAAAGAAGAATGACAGAAGGGCCTAGGGCTGATTGGTGGAACATCAACATTTAATGGCCAAATACAGGAGAATAAGCCAGAAAAAAAAAATTCAAAGTGGTAGGGGGAAAATGAAGAACATGTCATGAATGATTAAGCAAGAAGAAAGAGCATCTCAAGAGTAAGAAGTCACTCTCTGCAGGCTGATGCATAGCTGAGGGGTGACATGGATTATGTGTAATTCTCAGCAAGTCAGTTTTTACTCCACCTCATTCTGGCTGACTTGGCACAAGTAACAACCCAACAGAAAACCAGTGCTTCTGAGAATGGCTGCAAGTTTTTATGTGCTGTCTTTTGAGGTAAGAAATCAAGTCTGAGCTTTTCTCCTGATTCTCAGGAAGGAGGAAGGCAGATGTGAGAACACCAACTGGGTCTGTGTGTCACTGGGCAGCATCACTGTTAAAAGGTCAGCACACAGATGTGAGCTCTTTTCTTTTTCTTCCATGTGACTGAAGTGGCTGAGAAGGTTGTCACTCCCCCGCACCCCAGAGCTCCTAACTGTCAGGGACAGCCAGGGCCAAACCTGCTGCTTGGGCAGAAGAGGCCAGGGCAGGTGTCCAAGGCCACATCAGCAGTCAGCCAGGGCAAATGGGCTCGCTCTGGTTACATGACCTGGGGCAACTGACAGAAAGGAGTGAAACATGGGTGGGGAACATCTCTGTGGGTTTGATAACTGCAGAGATGAAAAGGGTTCACCTCATGGCCTGCTTTAATTTGAAACAATTTAAGCTTAACTGAATCAAAAAAAAAAACACAACATTTTCACATGAACCAGCTGGGCTCATTCCAGTCTTCTACCCTGGAGTTTGCTGCCCAAGTCCTAGTTAAGAATAAAATGTACAGTCCTTTTGTTTTCCATTTGTCAGTGCAAATATTTAATACAAATCTTTCTCCCATGGACCCTATAGACTTGAAAACAGTGGCTACAGATTGGAGACAACTCTGATATTCCAGGGATCCCTGATCAGAATAATATGAAATTCCCATAATTTCTCAATTTCTGGCACCACACACATAAACTGCATCACACACACACACACACACACACACACACACACACAGAGGCAGGCTTACCTACCTCTCAGAAAATTGCACAGATTCAACAAGAATAAATACTAATTAATGTGTTCCTTAATGGCTGGTGAATAATAATGTTAACTAAAACAAAAACAAGTTTTATTTTTAAACCCACTATTGCCCCCCCACCAAATATTTAAATCACAGAATCTAAACTGACAGAACAGCAATTAATATGGTCCTTTGGGAGGGAAATCTGGTGATACATATTAGAAACAAACCCTGTTATTTTTTGCTTTTTTAAAAAAAATGACAAAAAATAATGACTAAATGCTGTTTCATAAATCATATAGTCTTACAATGAATACTAGGTAAACACTTTAAGAACGAGATGCTTGCGCGAGAACTAGCTTTGAAGGAGACACAAAGTATTTACAAATTATTCTATTGAATGATAGCTAGTATTTGTGGAACACCTTTGTACTAGGGCTGTGCTGACTGATTGTACACCTGCTGTTTAATTTTATAATAACTTTACAAGGCAGGTGCCATACTAACCTCATTTAACAAATAAAACAGAAGCAGAGACTTATGTTTATTATCTAGTATCGCTGACGGAGAACAAAGCAAAATCAGAATTTAAAACCATGAAACCTTGATTTCAGAACCTATACTTCCACTCACTGTGCCAGTGTGTCATAAAGCATACAAACTTTTGAATAAATTATTTAATATGCATCAATGTTACATATTTCTTAATATACAGCAATGTATATAAAACATCAATGTTATGTGTTTATGTAATATACATCAATGTATGAGTTCACAGCTCTTATCACTAAGGATTTTTGGATTTCTTTAGTAAATTTTAAGAAAACTGTTACAAATTAACAGTACCGATGATACAAATATATGGCAAAAGTGACGAGGCACTTCAGTGACTGAAAGTTTGGAGAACAAAACTCTCACCTTCTCAAAAGGCACTTTCTTCTTTTTAGTTGCAATATTGTATGAAATTTTCACAATTACATATTACCTCAAAGAGTTTTTTCAAAAGAAAAAATACATAAAACAACCCCTCCCGAAACATTTTTCAAATAAAACAAGAGTAAAAGCACTATCTTAATGTGTACTCTCAGAAACTGGAAACATCCTTCATATCTAACATAAGAGTTAAATACAGTTATCAACTTGATTAGTCCTTAATCATTAAATTAATGACAATAAGAAACAGAGATCATACTATACTGCCAATTATTACAAGGGCCTGAGTATACATATGCCATATATCATGATAAAGTCTCTTTAGACCCAAAATTAAAGGTGAAAAGAGAAATGAAAACAGGGAGAGATGAGATGAGGCTTTTCCCTCAACTAATTTGCTCTAATACTATCTTTGTAATACATGTGTTTAGAATAAAACCATGCTACAGTGAGCATCTAGGTTAAAACCGTTCGCAGAGAAGCAACTCCAGAATAGATATATACAGTACGCTCCTTGATGGAAAGACCTGCTAGTGAGAACTGACTCGTTCCCATATTCCTCTATAAATTTAGCACAATTCTAATCAAATTCTCAATGGGATTTGTCTTAAAACTCATCAAAACAATTCTAAAATTCACCGGAAACAGTAAATTCATGAGAATAGCTAAGAAAAATTTGAAAATGAACATATTTACCCTATCAGATATCAAACTTCTATAAAAAGCCATAGGGGAGGGGAGGTAATGAAATAAACAGAGACAAACCTGTCACTGGAACAGAACTGAGACTCCAGAAAGAGGCCTTATGGATGCAGGAAAACCTTGTGACATTTGAAATATGAACAAGTTAGTGAACTGAGAGATGCAAAAGCCTATGCATTTGGGAAAAAGTTAGATTTCTACCCTCACACTAGACACAAAAGGAAATTCCATACAAACTAAATGAGCTCAGGGTGAAAAAAATTTTTCACATAAAATATATGAACATTTTTTAAAGATAATCTTGGGATGGTAGAGATTTTGCTGAAGAAGGAAAAAAAGAAAACCCAAAAGCTATAAAGAAGTAAAAGATTTTCAAGCTGAATAATGAAGAATTTTTTTAAATGAAAGATCTGACCACATAAAACTTCTATATAAAGACACCATAAGCAAAATTAAAAGACAAGTAACAAAGGAGGAGAAAATACGTGTAACACATATAACAAAATATTAACCACTGTGATATCTAAAGAACTCCTACAAAGCAATAAGAAGAAAAGATAACCCAGAAGGGGGAAAAATGGGCAAAGGTATGAACAGGCAATATCCAGAAGACTAATGTAACACCTAGTAAACTACAATCTAGGGGATTAAAGAAGTCATGTTTTTTAAAACTAACAAATTACACATATTTACATGATAGAATGGAAAATGCCTTTCTAAACTTGAATCTACAGACAAAAATTACCAAGAAAAATAATTAAAATTTTCATAGACTTAAAAAGACCTCTGTACTAACATCTGTCTAAATCAATGTGAAAAATTCTAAGATTTATCTAGGCAGAAGAAGAAACACAGTTAATAAAAACGTGAAAACCTCATTATCAAACAAGGTGATTATAAATTAAAAAATACTTTTTAAAAAAAAACCATTAAACCTCACTGATGCTTGGGGAAAATGCAAATCAAAACAAGGCATGACAAGACAGTTTTCATATATCATATTGGCAAATATCTAAAAAGTGAGAATGCCCAATATTGGCAAGGGTACAGGGCACCCAATATTTCCTTACATTACTGGTGGAATTTTTAACATGGGAAAATAGTTGTGATATGTTTTTGTTATTTACTTATTTATTTTTTCGAGACAAAGTCTCACTCTGTCACCCAATGCTGGAATACAATGGCACAATCTTGGCTCACTGCAACCTCCGCCTCCCCAGTTCAAGCAATTCTCCTGCCTCAGTCTCTCAAGGAGCTGGGATTAATTTTTGTATTTTTAGTAGAGACAGGGTTTCACTATGTTGGCCAGGGTGGTCTCAAACTCCTGACCTCAGATGATCCACCCACCTAAGTCACCCAAAGAGCTGGGATTATGGCCACCACATCCTGCTGCAATATGTTAAGTGAGGAAAAGACATATTAAACATAAAGTAAGATCTCAACCATGTTCTAAAATAATAATAACTATGTTTTATGTTTTATGAGTACCTTTATGCCAGGGACCAGGACTGTTTACATGTACTAATGCACTTCATATTCACAATAATGCTATGAGTTAATACTATTATTGCCCTCATTTTATGGAGGAAGAAATTGAGACAAGAGATCAAGTGACGGAGCCAAGACTTCAACTCAGGTTGACTCTAGAGTGCCAGATCTTAATCACTAGCACAATGTACAGAAATTAATCAAAATAGACCAATAACAAAGTCTGAAGTTGAGGCAGCAATTAAGAGCCTACCATCCAAATAAAGCCCAGGTCCAGATGGGTTCACAGCTGAATTCTACCAGACATACAAAGAAGAGCTTGCACCATTCGTTCTGAAACCATTCCAAATAATCAAAAAAGAGGGAATCCTTCCCAAATCATTTTATGAGACCAACATCATCCTGATACCAAAACCCAGCAGAGACTCAGCAAAAAAAAGAAAACTTCAGGCCAATATCCATGATGAACATAGATGCAAAAATCTTCAATAAAATAGTGGCAAGTCGATTGCAACAGCACATCAAAAAGCTTATCCATCATGATCAAGTAGGATTCATCCTGGGGATGCAAGGCTGCTTCAACATACACAAGTCTATAAATGTAATGCACCACATAAACAGAACCAAAGACAAAAACCACATGATTATCTCAATTGATGCAGAGAAGGCTTTTGACAAAATTCAACAGCCCTTTATGCTAAAAACCCTCAATAAACTAGGTATTGACGGAACGTATCTCAAAATAATAAAAGCTATTTACGACAAACCAACAGCCAATATCATACTGAATGGGCAAAAACTGGAAGCATTCCCTTTGAAATCTGGCACTAGACAAGGATGCCCTCTCTCACCACTCCTATTCAATATAGTACTGGAAGTTCTAGCCAGAGCAATCAGGCAAGAAAAAGAAATAAAGCATATTCAAATAGTAAAGAAGGAAGTCAAATTGTCTCTATTTGCAGATGACATGATTTATATCTAGAAGACCCCATCGTCTCAGCCCAAAATCTCCTGAAACTGATAAGCAACTTCAGCAAAGTCTCAGGATACAAAATCAATGTGCAAAAATCACAAGCATTCCTATACACTAATAACAGACTTAAACAGAGCCAAATCAAGAATGAACTGCCATTCACAATTGCTACAAAGAGAATAAAATATCTAGGAATACAACTAACAAGGAATGTAAAGGACCTCTTCAAGGAGAACTACAAGCCACTGCTCAACAAAATAAGAGAGGACACAAACAGATGGAGAAACATTCCACGCTCACGGTTAGGAAGAATCAATATTGTGAAAATGGCCACACTACCCAAAGTAATTTACAGATTCAATGCTATCCCCATCAAGCTACCAATGACCTTCTTCACAGAACTGAAAAAAAACACCTTAAACTTCATATGGAATCAAAAGAGAGCCTGTATAGCCAAGTCAATTCTAAGCAAAGAGAACAAAGCAAGAGGCATCACACTACTGGACTTCAAACTATACTACAAGCCTACAGTAATCAAAACAGCATGGTACTGGTACCAAAACAGAGATATAGACCAACGGAACAGAACAGAGGCCTTGGAGGCAACACAACGTATCTACAACCATCCAAATTTTGACAAACCTGACAAAAACAAGCAATGGGGAAAGGATTCCCTGTTTAATAAATGGTGTTGGGAAAACTGGTTAGCCATGTGCAGAAAGCAGAAACTGGGCCCCTTCCTGACACCTTACACTAAAATTAACTCCAGATGGATTAAAGACTTAAACATAAGAACTAACACCCTAAAAACCCTAGAAGTGAATCTAGGCAAAACCATTCAGGACATAGGCGTAGGCAAGGACTTCATGACCAAAACACCAAAAGCATTGTCAACAAAAGCCAAAATAGACAAACGGGACCTAATCAAACTCCACAGCTTCTGCACAGCAAAAGAAACAGTCATTAGAGTAAATTGGCAACCAAGAGAATGGGAAAAAATTTTGCAGTCTACCCATCTGACAAAGGGCTGACATATAGAATTTACAAAGAACTAAAACAGATTTACAAGAAAAAAACAAGCCCATTCAAAAGTGGGCAAAAGATATGAACAGACACTTTACAAAAGAAGGCATACATGAAACCAAGAAACACGAAAAAAATGCTCATCATCACTGGTCATTAGAGAAATGCAAATCAAAACTACACTGAGATACTTTCTCACGCCAGTTACAATGGCGATCATTAAAAACTCTGGAGACAACAGATGCTGGAGAGGATGTGGAGAAATAGGAACACTTTTACACTGTTGGTGGGAGTGTAAATTAGTTCAACCATTGTGGAAGACAGTGTGGCAATTCCTCAAGGACCTAGAAATAGAAATTCCATTTGACCCAGCAATCCCATTACTGGGTATATATCCAAAGGATTATAAATCGTTCTACTATAAGGACACATGCACACGAGTGTTCATTGCAGCACAGTTTACAATAGCAAAAACCTGGAACCAACCCAAATGCCCATCGATGATAGACTGGACAGGGAAAATGTGGCATGTCTACATCATGGAATATTATGCAGCCATCAAAAACAATGAGTTCATGTCCTTTGCAGGGACATGGATGAACCTGGAAACCATCATTCTCAGCAAACTGACACAAGAACAGAAAATCAAACAGCACATGTTCTCAATCATAAGTGGGTGTTGAACAATGAGAACACATGGACACAGGGAGGGGAGCATCACACACTGGGGTCTGTTGGGGGGGGAATAGGGGAGGGACAGCAGGGGGTGGGGAGTTGGGGAGAGATAGCATGGGGAGAAATGCCAGATATAGGTGAAGGGGAGGAAGGCAGCAAATCACACTGCCATATGTGTACCTATGCAACAATCTTGCATATTCTTCACATGTACCCCAAAACCTAAAATGCAATTTAAAAAAAAGGAAAAAAAATTAATCAAACTCTTTAAACACAGTGGAGTTACGTATACTGTCTACTTTAATTCCCTATTTTGTCATAGATTTTCTACTACTTTATTGCTCAAATACAATGATTTTTAAAAGGATCAACAATCACGAGACAGCAACAGTGTCCCTGAAATTCACCTAGAGATGCTAACTACAAAACAAAACTTTTAAATCATAATCCAATAGCTTTAAATATTTTAGTACAAGAAATTTTTCTGAATGAATTTTATGTGGATTCATAAGATAAGAAACAGATTAAAGCAGTATTTTATTCTATCAGTGTATTTTAAATCTCGAATGTGGCCAAGTATAGTGGCTCATGCCTGTAATCACAGTACTTTGGGAGGCTGAGGTGGGTGGATCATTTGAGGTCAGGTGTTTGAGACCAGCCTGAAAAACATGGTGAAATCATGTCTCTACTGAAAATACACACACACACACACACACACACACACACACACACACAATTAGCCGGGCATGGTGGCACATGTGTGTAGCCCCACCTACTCAGGAGGCTGAGGCAGGAGAATCGCTTGAAGCTGGGCAGAGGTTGTAATGAGCCAAGACTGCGCCACTGCATTCCGGCCTGGGTGACAGAGTGAGACTCCATCTCAAAAAAAAAAACAAAAAACTCTAAAGTAGAACATGTAAATGAGAACAATAAAATTCTTCTGATGAACACAAACTTTAAATTATGGATGATTAGGCAGTCTTACGTCAAATTTGTTTTGTTTTGATTGCATGGTATCAAGAAAAACCTGATTCATGAAGATGGGTAGATGATAAAGCATGTTTTGCAAATGATAAAGAGTGTTTTCTGTGTGTTTTTAAATAGTACATTTATCTAAGGATTTAATTACACCTGCACACAAGTTTTAAAAGTAGAACATTTCTAAATTAATTCTGTAATAATGTTAAAGAATGTGAATGCTTGGTAGTTGTAAACTTTTTCGTAAAAAATAACTTTACAATATTTACTAATGCTGATACATGCATAAGGCAGTCACATTATTGCATAATGCAATTAGTTCTAATAGTATTGAATGTGCTTATATGTTACAGGAGCAAACAAGCACCACCCTATAATTTTAAAATATCAACATAAAACTACAGTCTTACTAATCAATAACATTTTTATCCTTTCTGAGGAGGAAAAGAAAAAAAATTAATTAAAAAATAAAGTGGCTTTTTTTTTTTTTCCTGAGACAGTCTCGCTCTGTCACCCAGGCTGGAGTGCAGTGGCATGATCTCAGCTCATTGCAACCTCTGTCTCTCAGGTTCAAGTGATTCTCCTGCCTCAGCCTCCCTAGTAGTAGCTGGGACTACAGGTAAGTGCCACCACACCCAGATAATTTTTGTATTTTTAATAGAGAAGGGATTTCACCATGTTGGCCAGGATGGTCTCAATCTCTTGACCTCATGATCCACCCACCTTGGCCTCCCAAACTGCTGGGATTACAGGCATGAGCCACCAAGCCCAGGCTAAAAAATAAAATCGTATTTTAAAAGTTTCAAGTCTGGGAGGCCAAGGCAGGTGGATCACGAGGTCAAGAGATCGAGACCATCCTGGTCAACACGGTGAAACCCCGTCTCCACTAAAAATACAAAAAATTAGCTGGGCATGGTGGTGCGTGCCTGTAATCCCAGCTACTCAGGAGGCTGAGGCAGGAGAATTGCCTGAACCCAGGATGCGGAGGTTGCGGTGAGCCAAGATCGCGCCATTGCACTCCAGCCTGGGTAACAAGAGCGAAACTTCGTCTCAAAAAAAAAAAAAAAAAAGTTTCAAGTCTATACACAAAGTGAGAAACTCTATTCCAAGGATTGTTGTCCTAGGTATGAGCATTATAGACAATTTACATTTTCTTCCTTTTGCTTATTTTCTCTCAAATATTCTAAATGCATTGCTTTTTTGTTTTTTGCTTTTTTACTTTTTACTTCATTTTGAGACAGAGTTTTGCTCTGTTGTCCAGGCTGGAGTGCAGTGGTGTGGTTTCAGCTCACTGCAACCTCTGTATCCCAGGTTCAAAACAATTTTCATGCCTCAGCCTCCCAGGTGGCTGAGACTACAGGTGTACATCCCACCATGCTCAACTAATTCTTGCATTTTTAGTAGAGACAGTGTTTCACCATGTTGGCCAGGCTGGTCTCAAACTCCTAACCTCAGGTGATCCACCTGCCTCAGCCTCCCAAAGTGCTGGGACTACAGGTCTGAGCCACCATGCCTGGCCACCTTTTAATTTTAAAAGTGCTATAATTACAAACCACAGGAATTTGCAAAAAAAGTATACAGGGAGGTCCAAAGTATGCTCACTCAAATTCCTCCAACGTTGTAACTTATGTGACTCTAGTACACTGTCACCATCAGGAAATTGACCTTGGTACAATCCAAGTTTATTCAGGTTTCACCAGTTCTGTATGCAAAATGCGACTTGAGACTGCTAGGATTTGTAGGCGGTATGTGTGTGTGTGATTGTATAAAAAAAAAATTTTTTTTTTTGAGATGTAGTTTCACTCTTGTTACCCAGGCTGGAGTGCAATGGCGTGATCTCGGCTCACTGCAACCTCCACCTCTTGGACTCAAGCAATTCTCCTGCCTCAGCCTCCCAAGTAGCTGGGACTACAGGCATATTCCACCATGCCCAGCTAATTTTTGTATTTTTAATAGAGACGGGGTTTCACCATGCTGACCAGGATGGTCTCAATCTCTTGACTTCGTGATCCACCTGCCTCAGCCTCCCAAAGTGCTGGGATTATAGGCATGAGCCACCGTGCCTGGTCAGTTGTATGAAATTTTATCACATTTGCAGCTTTGTATAATCGCACCTGAGATACAGAACTGTTCCATCCCTATACAGCTCCCTCATGCTACCACTTTAAACTGTACCACCCCTCACTTCCCATTCCTAACTCCTAGCAACTACCAAATCTGTTCATCTCTACGGTTTTGTTATTTCAATAATGTTACATAAATGCAATCGTATAGTATGTAACCTTTAACTCCCTCTCTCTTTTTTTTTTTTTTTTTTTTTTGAGACAGAGTCTTGCTCTGTCACCCAGACTGGTGTGCAGTGGTGCAATCTTATCTCACTGCAATCTCCACCTCCCGGGTTCAAGAGATTCTCCTACCTCAGCCTCTTGAGTAGCTGGGATTACAGGCATGCACCACCATGCCCGGCCTTCATTGAGTATAACTCTCTTGAGATAACCTGGTAGTACAAATCAGTTGTCCTAATATGTGAAAATTTAGCATGATATGCACTTGAGTGTATATAAACATTTATAATATTTTAAAGGTTAAAACATTAAAATGTGAATCAAAGGTGTATGAAATCCCTGGCTCACTGACACATAACAAGGATTCTAAGATACAAATTTTGAAAACTGGTAATCTAATACAAGTCTATTACAATCCACTACAGGTTGAGTATTCCTTATCTGAATGCTTTGGAGCAGAAATACTTTGGATTTGGAATTTTTTCAGATTTGGGAATATGTGCATTATATACTGGTTGAGCTTCCCAAATCTGGAAGTGTGAAATCTGAAATGTTCCAAAATCCCAAAACTGTGAGTCCCAATATGACACTCAAAGGAAATGCTCACTAGGGCATTTCAGAGTTTGGATTTTCAGATTAGGATCCTCAGCCTGTACAAGCACTTCATAGAAGAAAGGCCCAGGACTCACTGCTATGTCTTATCAGTGTTTACAAGAGTACATGGTTTGCAAGAATGCCTGGTTTTGCACTTTTTATGGCCAAGCTCTAGATTCCAGTTCTTTCCCAACCCAGTTGAGTGTGTTACATTCAAATATGACCACTTGCTACCCTTTCAAGTTCTTCCTAATGATCAAGGAAATGAACTCCTCTTAAATTTCCAGATCTGCGTGGTACTTTAGCTAGCACCACACCTCAGGTCCAATTATCCAGTCTCTATGTGCAGCAGATCCACATGACAAGGCCTCCCTCAGAAAGAGCTACCCCAACCTAGGACAGAGTCTAACAAATTCTTCTCCCTCTCCCTCCCTCCAGGTGCCTAGATCCCCTATCTCCTTCCTCCCTAGGTTAACCTGCTAAGTCTTCTGGATAGCTCACCCCCACTGCCTATGTGTTAGCTAACTGGGTGTGACAAACCAACTCCTCACACCTTCAGGTTTAGAAGGCAAACACTCCAGGAAATTACTTCTTGAATATCAATACCTTCAAAGTAATTTCCCTACCTTTCCAAAGAGTGCTCTAAACAGGCAAAAGCTACAATACAAACTCTATATATTTCTGTCATACAGATACCAAAAATGACAGCATTTTTTTTCTTTTTGCAATTTTAAAAATCTGGTTGATATGGTTATTGCTCTAACAATATTAAATCTAAATGGAATTTGTAGTGGTAAAAGACTGGCTGTAGTGGCTCACACCTGTAATCCCAGCACTTTGGGAGGCCAAGGTGGGAGGATTGCTTGAGGCCAGGAGTTTGAGACCAGCCCAGGCAACAAAGTGAGACCCTGTCACTATGAAAGATAGAAAAAATGAGCCAGGTGTGGTGGGGTGTGCACTTGTAGAGTCAGCTACTTGGGAAGCTGAGGTGGGGGGATTACTTGATGTGGGGAGCTTGAGGTGGCAGTGAGCCATGACTGCACCACTGTACTCAGCCTGGGAAGAGAAAGTGAGACAATGTCTCAAAAAATAAAGAAAGAAAAGAAAAAAGGAAAGGAAGGGAAAGACAGGAAGGAAGGGAAGGTAGGAAAAAGGAAAGGAGGGGAGGAGACGGGAGGTAAGGAAAGGAAAGGGAAGGAGAAGGAAGGATGGAGAGAGGGAGGGAAAGGAAGAAATAAAGAAAGAAGGAAAGACAGGAAGACAGAAAGAAATAGTGGCAAAGAGCTTGAACTCTTGAGCCAGACTGCCTGGGTTAGAATCAGTCCTCTGCCGCTGTCCTACCTGGATCAAGTGTTAGTTTGTGTGGCTAAGTTTATTCATCTGTAAAATGGTGATAAAAGCTACCTGCCTTATGAGACTGTTGTGAGACTTCTATAACATATGTAAAGCATTTAGATCACTGCCTAACACATAGTAAGTACTATCTGTAAGTATTAACATTTATCTCTACTACAGTCCAGATTCACTTCTTTGTGATATTTCTCTATTCCTCTTGGACTCTTTGCAGTTCAACCTGCTGCTAAAATTTCCATGCCAAGAAACAATGACAATGTTAAGAATTTTATTTCTTAAATTCATCTTGGTTAGTCAAAACTACTAGAACAAATTCTCTTTTATGTCCTAGCAGTTATTAACATTACACTAAATATAAATACCAGCATTTAAAATACAGAAGTAATGGAAAAATGCCAAGCCAAAAGCAGGCTATCTTTCCCAGAACATATACATGACACTCCCATTAAAATAATAATAATAATAATAATATGGCCATATGGATGTTTGTCTATGCATCAAATGGCTCTGAAAACATTCACAGCAGCCGACTGACAGGGAGAACTGTCTGTCTGTGGGAAGGGATAAGAAGACTTTTCACTGTATATGCCTTAGTATCTTTCAAATATGAAGCAGAAAATGCAATACCTAGACAAGATTTAATTTTTAAAATGGGGTGCAGAGGTAACTCTAAATAAGTACTCTGGAAGCCAGGTGTCAAGTCTCAATTTGCTATGACCTGTGTTATCTTGGGCAAGTCCCTTAACCTCTGAGTCTCAGACAAAGCAATGAGCAATAAATACTTCTAGGGTTTTTTGTTGTTGTTGTTGTTGTTGTTGTTGTTGTTGTTGTTGTTTAGAGATGGAGTTTCGCTAATTGCCCAGGCTGGAGTGCAGTGGCTTGAACTCGGCTCACTGCAACCTCTGCTTCCATGGTTCAAGGGGTTCTCCTGCCTCAGCCTCAGGAGTAGCTGGGATTACAGGCACACACCACCACACCTGGGTAATTTTTTATATTTTTAGTAGAGATGGGGTTTTACCATGTTGGCCAGGATGGTCTCAAACTCCTGGCCTCAGGTGATCTGCCCACCTCAGCCTCCCAATGTGCTGGGATTACAGATGTGAATGACCACACCTGGCCCTGGGTTCTATTCTAAAAGTTTTATTATCTCAATGGGGTAGTAAATAGATGGTACTTTTTTTTTAAGATATGGGAGAGGTAGTAATCCAACAGTTTGTAAAACAAGACCACTTTTTTTGTGGACTTTTCAAATACAGTGGACCCTTGAACAAAACAGGTTTTAGCTGCATGGGCCTATTTATATGTGGATCTTTTTCAACCAAATGCAGACCTGAATATACAGAGGCCCAAATTTTCACATATCCAGGATCTGCAGGGCCCACAGTGGGGACTTGAGTATGCCAGGATTTTGGTAGGAATAGGAGTCCTGGAACCAAGCCCCTTTGGTATATGTCCTATGCATATACCATAGGACAACCGGACTACTTTTACAGTGTTAAGAAGCATAAATTTGTCAAGCCTATTAACCTTTCCAGATCATTTGTACTATTCTTACATAATAACCCTTCTTAGAGGGGATCTGATATATAGAAAATACCTACATACAATATTCTGCATATTAGGGCTGGGTGCAGTGGCTGATGGAGTAATCTCACCACTTTGAGAGGCTGAGACAGGCAGATCACCTGAGGTCAGGAGTTCAAGACCAGCCTGGCCAATATGGTGAGACCTTGTCTCTACTAAAAATACAAAAATTAGCTGGGCATGGTGGTGGGTGCCTGTAATCCCAGATACTCAGGAGGCTGAGGCAGGAGAACTGCTTGAACCCAGGAGGCAGAGGTTCCAGTGAGCCAAGATCAAACCACTGCAGTCCAGCCTGGGTGACAGAGCAAGACTCCATCTCAAAAAAAAAAAAAGAATATTCTCCATATTAGTTTCTCTTGCACAACTTCATAAGTGTTTTAAATGAACACATCTTTATGCTATGCCATGAAGTCAGCAATAAAATACATTAAAACAATTAATGTTTAAACATATAAATGACTATATACAAGAAACTTATTATACTTAAAGGCATTTATTATCAAACACTGAAAAAAAAAGTAACATCTCCAAACAATGGTAACAGCTATAACTGAGGACAGACTTTATTTCAGGAACATATATGTAATCACTTTTTATCATAACATTCATCCGTCAAAGTAGGTTAGTTTGTTTTTCTGTTTTTTGAGACAGGATCTCTCTCTACCACCCAGCCTGGAGTACAGTGGCACCATCATGGCTCACTACACAGTGACCTCAGCCTCCTGGGCTCAAGTGATCCTCACATCTCCCAAGAAGCTGGAACTAAAGGCATGCACTACTATGCCTGGTTAATTTTTGCATTTTTTGTAGAGACAGAGTTTTGCCCTTTGTCCTGGCTGGTCTGAAACTCCTGAGCTCCAGAGACCTGCCAGGTGTCAGCCTCCCAAGGTGCTGGGATTACAGGTTTGAGACAGGCCCTAAGTAGGTGTAAAAATCCCTATTTAACATAAGAAATTGAGGCACCATGAAGATAAGGCCACAAGTCTATGAACTGGGAGAGCTAGAAGCCCCCCCCCCCGCCCCCCCCCCGCTCAGATCCCTTAGATTTGAGCTCAGTATACCAAACCAAGGGGGCAGGGAGTGCTAACTTAATGTTAGCTGGCAGGCTGGTATAAGTTTGCAGCAGAATTTTCATTGAATTATGAGAAAATGGGGAAAAGTAAGGACACAAAAGTAAACTACTTTTTTTTTTTTTTTTTTTTTGGAGACAGAGTTTCACTCTTGTAGCCCAGCTGGAGTGCAATGGCACCATCTCCGCTTACTGCAACCTTTGCCTCCCAGGTTCAAGTGATTCTCCTCCTCTGCCTTTGGAGTAGCTAGGATTACAGGTGCATGTCATCACACCCAGCTAATTTTATATTTTTAGTAGAGACAGGGTTTCACCATGTTAGCCAGCCTGGTCTGAAAGTAAACTTTTTAATATAACTAAATGATTCCATTTAAAGATCTTTTATTCTGGCCAGGTGCAGTGGCTCATGCCTGTAATCACAGCACTTTGGGAGGCCGAGGTGGGCAGATCACAAGGTCAAGAGATCGAGACCATCCTGGCCAACATGGTGAAACCCCATCTCTACTAAAAATACAGAAATTAGCTGGGCGTGGTGGCGCATGCCTGTAGTCCCAGCTACTCAGGAGGCTGAGGCAGGAGAATCACTCAAACCAAGGAGGTGGAGATTGCAGTAAGCCAAGATCATGCCATCACACTCCAGCCTGGTGACAGAGCAAGACTCCGTCTCAAAAAAATAAAAAATAAAATTTATTGTGAGAGATTCTGTTCTTTTGAATTATCTGAGTGAAAATATCCTTTTGTTAAATGAAATGATGGTGACAGGAGAGATAGCCATGTGATATTTGCTTTTATTGGCTGTACCTGGTAGAAATAAAAAATCAATCCAGGCATGGTGGCTCATGAGGTCAGGAGATTGAAACCATCCTGGCCAACATGGTGAAACCCTGTCTCTACTAAAAATACGAAAATGAGCTGGGCGTGGTGGCATGTACCTGTAATCCCAGCTACTCAGGAAGCTGATGCAGGAGAATCACTTGAACCCAGGAGGCAGAGCCTGCAGTGAGCTGAGATCACACCACTGCACACCTGCCTGGTGACAGAGCAAGACTCTGTCTCAAAAAAAAAAAAAAAAAAAAAAAAAACCCAGCATTTCTATTGTAGCCTCCTAATTTTGGGGAAATATTTCTTTAGAAATCTAAAAGTCTGGCCCTTTACATTATTATGGCCCCAAAATAATAGGAGATTTTACACACAGATAACACATGCCCCTCAAGATTCTCTCTTTAATGTCTACCTTATTCTGTGAGGATTAGGACATTTGGGATTGTGAAATGAGAATAAAGTTGAGTATAAGCAATCCAAAACCATGTGCTGACACTGGATCCTGAAAGAGGACTTTCTTAAGAATCTTTTTCATCTGTTAACTTTCTCTGGGCTCAAACATTTTTTCTTTCTTTTTTTTTTTTTTTTTTGAGACAGAGTTTCACTCTTCTTGCCCAGGCTGGAGTGCAGTGGTGGGATCTCAGCTCACCACAACCTCCGCCTCCCAGGTTCAAGTGATTCTCCTGCCTCAGCTTCCTGAGTAGCTGAGATTACAAGTATGCACCACCACACCCAGCTAATTTTGTGTTTTTAGTAGAGACGGGGTATCTCCATGTTGATCATGCTGGTCTTGAACTCCTGACGTCAGATGATCCACCCACCTCGGCCTCCCAAAGTGTGGGATTACAGGTGTGAGCCAGGTGGCTTCAAACTTTCTTATTTATTTAATGGAGACAGAATTTCACTCTTGTTGTCCAGACTAGAGTGCAATGGTGTGATCTCAGCTCACCGCAACCTCCGTCTCCCAGGTTCAAGCAATTCTCCTGCCTCAGCCTCCTGAGTAGCTGGGATTACAGGGGCGCACCACCACGCCCACCCACCTAATTTTGTATTTTTAGTAGAGACAGGGTTTCTCCATGTTGATCAAGCTGGTCTCGAACTTGCCCGCTGAGGAAGGTGATCCTCCTGCCTCAGCCTCCCAAAGCGCTAGTATTACAGGTGTGAGCCACCACACCCAGCCTGGGCTCAAACTTTCTTTTCCTAAGAGTCACATCTTTGAGTAGTACTGCTGCATGGCAATCACTACTCAAAAGAAACTAACTTGAGGTGTCCAATCATCAGCTTTCATTTGAAGTCTCTTTCAGCTTGACAAAATAAAAACTTTCAATGTTTTGTCTCCCTACTTCCAAAAGAAAATTAGTCTACATATGTATATATATGTGATTATATATGTATATATACATATGTGATTTTGATCAGCCTGCTATAAACTATTTCCAAAATAAGTTGACCTGTAAATTCATTTATTAAATGAGTAGTTTATAAACTACATGATTTTTGCAAGTAGTTTATAAACAGGCTGATCAAACTGAACAAATTTCTTAAAATAACTTCACTGTATAGATAGCAAGTTATTTACTCTTAATAGCATATCTTATTTTTACCTATCCTTAACAAGCATCTAAGTTAAACCGTTTTATGTACACAGCTACACACCGAAACAATACTTTCAGTTACAACATACTAAATTCAAATTTAAACTATAGAGATCCAGTTACCTTTAGTCTTAAATGTACTTATATATATTTTTAATATACTTCTTGATGTTTTATGATGCACACACAGCTCTTACAGGACATATAATTATGAGAATATTTAGAGTGTATGCTTATCAAATAGTTAAAAATTCTTTTTTAAAAAAAGTCAATTTTAAGAACTTAAGCATAAAGTACTCCTTCCATGCCCCAATGTTAAAGGGTCCATTTATTTTAGACTACTTGTTTCAAAAAAACTAAAATTCATAATAATTCTGCTTAAATTCCATATTAACCTAGGATCAAAAGTTATTTTTAGTTCTTCTTGTTTCTTAAATACTTGAAATGTGCTGCTGCATAATGTTTTCCTTACATATTTATTCAATCAACTAACTTCAGGTGGAAGGTATTATGAGTTTAAAAGTCCTTTCCCAAAGTGGAAATAACAAAAAAATTTTGCATAAAAGACACTCAATGTTTCTCAAAGGGTATCTGAGGGTCTAATCAGTCTATTACCTTGGTTCGGAATAACCACCACCAACAAATGTGAGCTTTTTGTCACATCTATGTATTTTCCCCTGTAAACTAATACCTACATTTTAAATGCATTTTCAAAATGTTTCATTTGGCCATGTGATAATTATTTCACCTGTAAAAAGCTACAGGATTTTGGTTTAAGAGCAAATGAGATAGAGTATCTGGTACATAAGAAGGCTAAGTGGAAACATCTGCACCCTGAAGTTTGAAACCAACAACAAGACAAACTCCAATGCTACCTTGTTGATGTAATCAACAATATGTGAGTCGAAATAAACTAGTGAGCTATATGTTTCTATCGACATACCAATTTAGCAATCAACAAGAGGGGTAGAAATTGCTCAAACTTGACTGTTAACAAACATGTTAACAAATATCTAAATATTAAACATAGTCTCTATTAAAATCATAACCTATCAATTCTGAAATCATTCCTTCAACTACTGTTATGTTTTTAATACCCCCCCATTTAAAAAAAAAAAAAAAAAAAAAAAACAGCAACCTTTAAAATGTAAATTCCTCTCTTTTTCAAAGTAACTTGCCTAGGAAAATTTAATGCGTTAAAACTAACAGACAAACCAATTACAACATTAAAAAAAACTAAAATGATCAGTTAACACAATCCAATCGCTCAAGTTTAGCAAAGCACGTGTTTTTAATCTGTTGTATCCTATTATACTAATAAGCAACAACTTTTAAAAGTCATCCCAACACCATACACATAATGCCTAAACCACCACCATACACATAACATACTTTTCCTTTACTCCAGTGAAGCTTAAACTCAGACCCAAACTCAGACCATTTCCCCCTCCTGCCACACTGAAATATACGAGGGGAAATCCAAGAAATCAGATATGTTAAGTGCCGGTATCTCTTCCAGGGTAGGGTCAAACTCGCGTTTATCCATAAATATCACCGTCCCAGTAAGTCTGCAAATTCTCGCTAGCGCTGGAGTACAAAGAGGCCTGACCATAGAAACACCTGTCCTTGAACCAGGAAGACATTGGGAAATATAACCCCCCTTAGACTTCGCCGGCCCCAAAGCTTTGGCTGCAGCGATGCGGGGGGACAAGAGGTGGCCGCTGCCCTCGAGGGTGCTGCGGACAGGGTCCCACACATCCGGCCCGCCTCCCGAGAACCAGGAAACCTGTCAGGCTGGCCAGGACCCACCTTCCTCAGATCCTCGCACTCCAGCCCAGCTCGGTCCCCGCCTGCCCGACCGCACCCGACTGCCCCGGCCTTCCGGCTGCACTCTGTCACGTCATCCCTTCCTGGCGGCCTCGCGACGCCACCACCTCCGCTACGTGGCCTGGGCTCGGGCCGCCCCTGGGGCAGGACCGCCGAGCTGCCGCCCTCCGCCCAGCCCGGCCCCACTCCGTTCATCCGTTCCTCGAGGCCAGGTCCCTGGCGGCTCAGGACTGAACTCCCGCCGCCAGCTCCCCACCCCCAGCCTCCACCATTGCCCCTGCGCGGCCGCTCCCGGCCCACTCCCCAATGGTTACCTGGAGGCAAGGACTGCGAAGCACCTCACCCAGGGCCCCAGGTCGCAGAGGGCCCAGTGCTCGGTCCCGCTCTTACTCCCACTCCATGTGGTAGGCATAGATGGAGGGCAACAACCCCGCTGCGCACACAGGGTACCGGGCCACCCGCTCCCACTACAGCGCCGGCACTCTCAGGAGGACGGGCGCCGCCACCTTACCTCTCCGCAGACATCGCCTACTCGGGCCTCCACCTCAGCCGCTACTGCCAGTCGCCCGACCCAGCCGCCGCGACCCATTGGCTGGGTCGCTTGCTCCGGACCCCACCCCCACAGGCGTATCCCGACTGCCCTGCAATGAGGTGGGCGGAGCGGGCAAGGCGCGCAGGTGCACAGAAGAAGGGGGTTGAACGCGCAACGGCCAAGGAGGCCGGATTGGCTGGCAGAGACTTAGGCGGTGCATTATGGTGCACGTGAAGGGCAGGGCCTGGGATGAGGGGCGGGACTGGGTGGGAGGGACTTAGGGGAGCCGTTGCCAGGATCACTTAGCAAGGATCCCACTGTGGGTGGCTGGGTGAACCCTCAGCCCCTCCCTCTGGGATGGCAATTGGTTGCCATCCTTTTTCCCTGTTTGGTCATTATCACTTGATATTTTTGACACAATCCAAATCACCTCTGGCCAATGCTTGGGGCTACTGAGCCACCCTCCCGTGACCTGATCTTCCCACCACCACCTCCAGGCACTTTGTGTTCAACCTGTGCAAAACTTTTTTTTCTTAATGTGCAAAACTATGTTTTAAATTTTAAAAATATTTTTAAAAAATGATTTATGGGCCAGGTGCAGTGGCTCATGCCTGCAATCCCAACACTTTGAGAGTCTGAGGAACGTGGATCACTTGAGGTCAGGAGTTCGAGACTAGCCTGGCCTACATGGTGAAACCCCCACTGCTACTAAAAAAATACAATAAAATAAAAAATTAGCCAGGCGTGGTGGTGCATGCCTGTAATCCCAGCTACTTGGGAGGCTGAGGCCCGAGAATCACTTGAACCCAGGAGGCGGAGGTTGCAGTGAGCCGAGATCACACCACTGCACTCCATCCTGGGCCATAAAGTGAGAGTCTTAAAAAAAAAAAAAAAGAAAGAAAGAAAGAAAAAGAAAAAATATATATACGAATGCCTTGCTTCTCTGTAAGCTGAATTTGAGGTGGCTTACCATAATTTATATCATAAAGAAAAATATAGATGAGCTAATAAAATCAGTACAAAGAAAAGGAAAAGAGGCCCAGGCGTGGTGGCTCACGCCTGTAATTCCAGCACGTTGGGAGGCTGAGGCAGGCAGATCACCTGAGGTCGAGAGTTGAAGACCGGTCTGACCAACATGGAGAAACCCTGTCTCTACTAACAATACAAAATTAACCGGGCGCGGTAACGCATGACTGTGATCCCAGCTACTACTTGGGAGGCTGAGGCAGGAGAATCCCTTGAACCTGGGAGGCGGAGTTTGCAGTGAGCTGCGCTACCGCACTCCAGCCTGAGCAAACAAGAGCGAAACTCCATCTTGTTTCAAAAAAAAGATAAAGAGAGAGAGAGAGAAAAGTCAGAATAAAATGAGAGACCAGGAATAAGAACGCAGATAAGCAGGTCATAGGGGCTTACACAGTTATTAAAATTGGGTCATACATTTGGCTCTGAGCTTCCTGGTGGCCAAAACTAAAAGGAAAACACATGTATGTGCTTTTCTCACTGTCTCTAAGAAGAAACACAGTGTTCTTGGAAAGTCTCAGTGTTTCCCTTGTTGCAGCTTTTAATTTTTCAGGGCCTTTATATAGTGATTTTGAGTAATAAGCAATATCCTTGTATTCATTACCTATTTTGGGGTAAAAATCTCCCCAAATTTAGCAGCTCAATAAACAATACACTTTTTTTCCTCACAGTTTCAATGGGCTAGGAATCTGAGTGTGGTCAGCTGTGTCTTCTGGCTCAGGCTCTCATGAGGATACAATCAGGCTGTCAGCCAGGGCTGCAGCTCTCTCAAGGCTTCACAATCCTCTTTCAAACTGACTTCCAAAGCTGGTGGCAGGCCTCAGGTGCTCTCTGTCTGTTGGCTGGAGATCTCAGTTCCTGTCCACTTGTACCTCTTCATAAGAAGTAGCTGGCTTGCCCCAGGGCTATGGAGGAGAAAGAGGAAGAGAAAGAAAAAGAAAATGAGAGAGCGAGATCACAGTCCTTTTTTGTAATCTCATACCAGAAGTGACATCCCATCACTTTTACGTATTCTATTGCTACTTAGAAAATAGCACGTAGGTCCAGCAAGGCAGGATGGCTCATGCCTGTAATCCCAGAATTTTAGGAAGCCAAAGTGGGTGAATTACCTGAGGTCAGGAGTTCAAGACCAGCCTGCCCAATATGGTGAAACACCGTCTCAACTAAAAATACAAAAATTAGCTGAACGTAGTGGAACACGCCTGTAATCCCAGCTACTTGGGAAGCTGAGGCAGGAGAATCACTTAAACTCAGGAGGCGGAGGTTGAAGTGAGCCAAAATCACACCATTGCACTTCAGCCTGGCCTAGAAAGCAAAACTCCATCTCAAAAAAAGAAAAAAGAAAGAAAGAACAAATGAAAGAAAGAAAGAAAGAAAGAAAGAAAGAAAGAAAGAAAGAAAGAAAGAAAAGAAAAGAGTCCCAATAGTCCCTAGGTCCAGCCCATGCTCAAAGGAAGAGGATTATACAGGACATAAACATGAGGAGGCTATTTACCATAGTCCTCAAAAACATCCTCATTCTGCCTGGCTGGGGTGGCTCACAATATTTTGACTTTGGCAGGAGGATTGCTTTAGGTCAGCAGTTTGAGACCAGCCTGAGCAACATAGGGAGCTCTGGCATCTGCAAAAATTACATGGGTGTGGTGGTGCATGCCTGTTGCTCCAGCTATTTGGGAGGCTGGAGGGGGAGGACTGATTGAACCCAGGGGTCTTGGGATGGGGGTGTGGGTTGAGGCTGCAATGAGCTGACATTGCCCCACTGCACTCCTACATGGATGACAGAGTGAGAGCCTGATTAAAAAAAAAAAAAAATCCTCACTCTGCATCCCTAATGATTTTCATAAATCTAAATGGACTCCTGCAGCCTCTCTTCTTATAGAATCCTTTACTCAGTTAATGAGATCTCTTGATCATCTGGCTTCTTTTATGTCTAGGAGGCTTACCCATGTTATTACAGATAGTGACTGTTATTTTCATTACTGTGTAATAATCCATTATATTAAATAGCCACAATTTTATTTATCCATTCTACTGCTGTTGGACATCTGGCTCATTTTTAGCTATCACTAATTAAGTTGCTATTAACATTCTATAAATGAATTTTGGTGGACAAAAGCCCTCATTTCTTTTTCTTTTTTTTTTTAATTGGAGAGCGAGTTTCACTCTTGTTGCCCAGGCTGGAAAGCAATGGCATAATCATGACTCACTGCAACCTCTGCCTCCTAAGTTCAAGCGATTCTCTTACCTCAGTCTCCCAAAGTGCTGGTATCACAGGTGTGAGCCACCCTGCCCAGCCAGCATAAGCCCTTATTTCTATTGGAAATACATCAGGAGTGGAATTGATGAGTGAGATAGTACTGATTGCATGGGTAAATACTGCCTTTGTCAATTCAGGTGCTCCAAGTGAGAAGGTGCAGTAGCCTGCAGGCCCACATAAGCATGAAGATTAAAAAAAAAGTCTTGAATTTCTTCAAGAAAAATTCCAGGGACTTAGCCCTGAAAAGTCACTGAACAACATGATAAGCAAGAAGGTAATCATAGCCAGCAGTACAAGTGGCGGCCCAAGGCGAGTCTGGCTCTGGCAGCAAAATGTTAAGAAAGGGTTCACATATGTTGGAAAATAGTGAGAGGAACTGTGGGTGTGTGAGACAAAGAAAGATGGGAGGTAAAACTAAAGAGAAATAGTGTAAAGAGAAATAGTAAAGAGAAAAGAGGGAGAAGCTTTAAAAAAAAAAAAAAAAAAAAAAAAACTCAGTCAGAACAGCTAAGCCAGAACATATTTTGAAAGGTTTAAAAAGGAAAACTATAAAGTAAATGAGGAGGGAATTGTGGGAAGTAGAAAAGTTCCTGGAGTCCCAGCTCCACGGGAGATTAAGTGGGAGGACTGCTTGAGCCCAGGAGTTCAAGCGTGCAGTGAGCTATAATTATACCACTGCACTCCAGCCTGTGTGTTAGAGGGAGACCCTGTCTTTAAAAAAAAGTCTGGGACCAGATACAGTGGCTTGCATCTGTAATCCCAGCATTTTGGGAGGCCAAGGCAGATGGATCACTTGAGGTCGAAACTTTGAGACCAGCCTGGATAACATGGTGAAACATGGTGAAAAGAATAATTCCTTAAATTCATCAATGTCTATTTTATGTCCAAGGATATAGTCTATCTTGGGATATTTTCCAGGACTTACATAAATAATGTATAGTCAATTGCTATTGGGTGAAATGTTCTATAAATATTATTTAAATAGTGTTGATTAATGTTTTTCAGGTCTACTATTTTCTTGCTGATTTTCTATTAGTTTTTATCAATTACTCAGAGAGAGACATCAAATTATCCAACAGTAATTGTGGATTTGTCTCTATCTTCTTTCAGTTCTATTACTTATTGTTTCATATATTTTAAAACTTTCCTGCTTAGTGCATACAACTGTAATGTCTTCTTGGTGGTTTGGCCCTCTTACTATTATTTTATGTCTGTTTTTATCCTTGGTAATTTTCCTGTTTGTGAAGTTTTTTTAGCACTTAGTTGGGCCTTTGTTTTTATTGTTTTTTAAAAAAATACTTTTTGACAATATCTTTTTTACATTGTTTAGACCCTTTACATGTAATTATTATTATGTCTAAATTTAGCTCTGTCATTTTATTATTTCTTTACCATTTGTCCTCTCTATTCTTTTTTTCTATTTCCTAGCTCCTGCCTTATTTTGGATTATTTGAATAATTTTTAATATTCCAGTTAAGCTATATCTCTTTGAATAGTTTTTCATAGTGGTTGCTCTGGGAATTAAAATAGACATGCTTAACTTTTCATCATCTACTCTGAATTAACATTTTAATTTAAAGGGAATGTGGAAACCTTACCATATAGATAGGTCCCTTTACCCTGCCTCATTTGTCTTGCAGGTATCCTAAGTGCTGTACATACATACACTGAAACACCATCATATATATGTTATAGAACTTAAGAGGAGAAATATTGTCTATCATATTTACCCAGATGTTTGCCATTTATATTGCTTCCTTTATTCTTAAAATTCTGTTTATCTCTAGTAGCAATTCCCTTTCATCTGAAGAACTTCTTTTAGTATTTCTTTAAAAGTAAGTCTGCTATTAACAAATTCCCTTAGCTTTTTTCAATCTGAGATTGTATTTATCTTTCAATATTTTTAAATCTTTTTCCTCTTGTCAGATTAGATCATTTATATTAATCTGTATTTAAGTGTACTGATTTATTCTGTCATCTTCATTCTGCTATCAAGCATACAGGGAAATTGTTTTCACTTATAATTTTCAGTACCAAAATGTCTATTTGGTTTCTTTTTATATCTTCTCTTTCTCTGTTAAGACTTTCTAGCTTTTCATTCATTTCAGGTATGTTCAATCTACTTACTTTTTGGAGCATGGCTATAATAGCTATTTTATAATCCTACTTTAATAACTTTAATTGCTATGTATTTATATTTATTTTATTTTACCTAGCATCATGCTGAGATTTTCCTGGTTCTTATATACTGAATAATTCTGGATTATATCTCAGGTCTTTTGAATATTATGTGACTCTGGGTTTTATTTTAATCCTATGAAAAATATTCATTTATTTATTTACTTGCTTGTTTGTTTGGGCAATAAATTGGCTTGTGAGATTAAAGCAGCAATTTTATACCTGCTTTCTGTCAGCCGTAGTTTCAATGTTAATTCAATTTCAAATGCTACCCAATGGCTACTATGAGACCTGGATGGTAGTCTAAACTCATAGTTCAGTTCTTGAATCCTTTTACACACTGTTTAGAGTCAAATTTGAAAATAGTTACAGGGCAAGCACAAAAGCGATTACAAAACTTTAGGGTATTGCTTTCTTGAGCTCTCTCCTCTCTATACTCTCCCTGTGGTTTCTAACTCCTGGAGGCCCCTCTCACTGGTTCTCTTCATAAAAAGCTGTGGCTTTTGTTTCCTACTGTGTCATGCATTCCTGAAAATGTGTCTGCACCCAGAGCCAAGTGGTGAGAGGGTAGAGAGCAAAAAATAAATCATTGAGCATTATCCCCTCTTGATATCAGTTCCTCTGGTCAATGATAAAATCCACTATCTTTGAGTTTTAGGCTGTTGACTACCCACCAATACTGTTGCTGCTATTACTACTACAGGATTACTTGGAATGTGGGGCCAAAAGTAACAAGAAAAAAAAAAACATTTTCCTACTCTCAATAACTTACAGGGTCCTCCTTTTCTGCTCACTGGATGGCCTAGAAATAGGTTCTTTTGGAACTCTTTCTGTCTGTACCCAGTGTACCTTTCTTGACTGCTTTTAAGTTTAGGTCAGAAGATACTGGGGGAAAAAAGTAAGAAACTCACTATTGGTTGTCTGGTACATTACTTACTAGTTTCCTTCCCCAATTCACTGGTTGACAATAACCAGAAGCACCTCTAAAAATTATTAAATGTAATTATTTTTCATGTGGTAGCATTTTGGCTAACATATATTGCTAAAGACTTTGGAGTGTACTTCAAGAGCTCCTTTATCTGTGTGATTAATTCTAGGGCTAAAATGGAATGAAACAGACATAAAATTGCACTGAATTTCCAAATATATTAAGAACTTAGCAATGAAATATTACTAAACAAAATAAATCCATTTATCTATGATTTATAGGTAGAAACACTAATTGAAGCAAAATAACATCAAAAAAATGAAGAACTGAGTTTCCAAATAAAAA
This sequence comes from Aotus nancymaae, assembly GCF_030222135.1. Classification (NCBI taxonomy): domain Eukaryota; kingdom Metazoa; phylum Chordata; class Mammalia; order Primates; family Aotidae; genus Aotus; species Aotus nancymaae. The sequence goes on along the minus strand of NW_026988438.1, from coordinate 40,545,368 downwards.
TTAGAGAGGGTAGGGGACTCTCATCAAACACATTAGCATTTATGTTTGTTGATTTTTAAAGTTCTTTTGATTATTCTGCTATATGAATGATTGTTTATATTACATAATATACAAAAGATGAAAGCAAGAAGAGAAGGTAAAATGATGCATGTACATGGGAATAATATAATATGGAAAAGTTAATTTGATTAAAAAAAGACAGTATCATAAATTAGTTCAACCATTGTGGAAGACAGTGTGGCTATTCCTCAAAGACCTACAGAAATACCATTTGACCCAGCAATCCCATTAATGGGTATAAATCCAAAGGAATATAAATTACTCTATCATAAAGACACATGGACATGTATGTTCACTGCAGCACTATTTATAATAGCAAAGACAGAGAATCAACCTAAATGCCCATCAATGATAGAATAAAGAAAATGTGATACATATATACTATGGACTACTATGCAGCCATAAAAAAGAAAGACTTCATGCCCTTTGCAGCAACGTGGATGGAGCTAAAGACCATTATCCTTAGCAAACTAATGCAAGAACAGAAAACCAAACACCACATGCTCTCACTTATAAGTGTGAACTAAATGATGACAACACATGGACACATAAAGGGAATAACACACACTAGGGCCTGTCAGGGAGTGAAGGGTGGGAGGAGGGGAAGGATCAGGAAAAATAACTATTAGATACTAAACTTAATTATTGGGTGACAAAATAATCTGTACAATAAACGTCTATGACACAGTTTACCTATGTAACAAACCTGCATTTGTACCCCTAAACTTAAAAAAAGGAAGATATGAAAAAGTAAGAGGAGTTAGGAGACAAGAACCATGAAAAAGATGCTATTATTACTCCCTGTGTGGATTGTAAATTTTGAATGTTTATTTTAATTCTCTACAGGAGCAAAAAATTAAAATAAAACATAATGGAATACATTTTTCCAAATGGGGACATGAGATATTAAAATCCTCATTAATGTTCTTTTATTTCCACTCATTAGTAACATTAAGAGGGCCCAGGATACTTTCCTTTCTTTAGTCTCATTCTAGTCACAGAAAACTTAAGCTATGAGAACTTGTTACCTGGTTACCTCTAGAAAAATTATATGATGTCTTATTAAGTTTATTTCATATCTTAAAAGGGAAAAAAATGCAGTTGATTTATTACAAATAAAATCACTTCATCTGTAAGATAACTTTAATCCAATTATATTTATCACTGTGTCTTTATACAATTATCCATGTACATTTTTTGCCCAACTTTATACTATTGTAATCCATTTTACTTCTGCCTTAATTTTTACATCTTCAAGTTATTCTGAGGTTACTTTGCCATCCACTCAACAGTCATGAAGTCCTATTACTGAGTTATTACTTTAATCTTGATTAAATCTCTATGGTCCTTAATCGTTTCTCTTTTCAAAATCATCTTCCATTTGTCAGCTGGGCCTATATTTTTATATATATTATCATACTTTTTACCATAATGGCATGGCTTTTACTTTTAACTATAGTAAGTACTTGAAGGTTTTAAAGATATTATTCTTATTAAGGTTGGACATAGTTTGCATTAATTAGACAACCATGAACAGAAATACAATTGCCAAAAAACATTGGCCATAATATCTCTCTTTTCCACATTCATCATATCACACATTTAAAATCTGAATGACAAATAATTAGGACTGAAATGTAATAATGTTACAGACCAGCAGTCCTACAGTGTTATAATAAAGAGTGAGGATCAATGTAACTGTAAACACTGTTTCCTCTTTCAAAACAACTCATTTATCCTTCACTTTAGAAAGCATAAAATAGAGTAGTCCCCTTTTATCTGTGGTTTTACTACATCTGATTTCAGTTACTTGTGGTCAACCAGTCTGAAAACACTGTATGGAAAATTTCAGTAAAAAATACTTCCTAAGTTTTAAATTGTACACCATTTTGAGTAGCTTGATGAAATCTCACACTGTTCTGCTCTGTCTTTTCTTAGAAGAAGGGTAGGCCATGTGCAGTGGCTCATGCTTTTAATTACAGTACTTTGGGAAGCCAGTGCTGGAGGATCCGCTTGAGCCCAGGGGTTCCAGGCTGCAGTGAGCTATGATCACATCCCTGCACTCCAGCCTGGGTAATAGAGCAAGACCCTATCTCTTAGACAAACAAGCAAACAAACAAAAACAAAAACAAACTAAAAACTAGAAGTCCAGTACAATAAGATATTTTGAGGGAGACACCATGTTTACATAATTCTTATTACAGTACTCTTACAACAAATTGAACTTTATCATAAGTAGGTAAGTATAGGAAAATACATTATACATACATATATATATATATATATATATATGGTTTGGCACTATCTACAATTTTAGGCATTCACTGGGAGCCTTGGAATACATCTCTCATGGATAAGGAGGGACTAACGTATTTTTATAATATCACTTCCTAACTCAATTTCTGACTAATTCATAATTAAAACCATTGTCCATCTGCTCCCTGTCCCATATACATACCTGTTTTATATGTTTTTGGTTTTGGTGTTTAAAAGATCAACCTAAATCTTACTAAGGTAGAGTTCCTTAGGTTCTTTGAGAAATGTATTAAATATTTTATGAAAGTATGTCATAGTGACTTTCAGATTTATCTACAAAATCTTGCCCATTTTGTGAGAAAGGTGACATAATCACCTGTCCAAAGATGGGTCTCTACCATAAGGGAAGGTGAAACAATCTGCATAATTTGGCCATTATGGTAGGCAAAATTTGAGTGATACTCACACAATCCAGAACAAGGACCATTGTTCAAAAGATTTTCTTTAGTTCAAGAGTTTCTTTATAGAGGAGGGGACAAAGTAAGTACCATACATTAATCATACTTACAGCTTTCTTGGTACTTAACAGAAAACCTGCAAATAGTAGGCATTTAATGCACAGTTTATGTTGTTGTTTGTTTGTTTGAGATGGGGTTTCGCACTTGTTGCCCAGGCTGGAGTGCAATGGCGTGATCTCAGCTCACTGAAACCTCCACCTACACAATATTATTTGTAATAAGTCAAACGATTCTCCTGCCTAAGCCTTCCAAGTAGCTGGGATTACAGGTGCCCGCTACCCCACTTGGCTAATTTTTGTATTTTTGTAGAAACAGGGTTTCACCATGTTGACCAGGCTGGTCTCAAACTCCTGACCTCAGGTGATCCACCTGCCTTGGCCTCCCAAAGTGCTGGGATTACAGGTGTGAGCCACTGCACCTGGCCAATGCACAGATTTTAAAGTTTAAAAATGAAATGTAGTACAAAGCTTTTTCTCCATCAAAATCATCCATTTACCTTGGCCACTCTGTTGTTATAAAATAAGAAAAAGAAAAGACAAAAGGTAGGAAAGATGTTACTGCAAGATTCTTTGAACTGAATGTACCATAGACTACATCAAGGTGACTGCTGTGACCCACACGTACACCTCCAGATGGCCTCCTGGAGCCAGAAAGTCTGAGATAACAAGAAAACTGCAAAAGGAGAAGAATAGCTAGCTCCTGCAGTGCCTGATTAACTGACCTTGTGATGCTCCACCATTGTTCTCAACTGATAAGCCAACCTTGTGACACTGGACCTTGTACCTTGTGACACCCCCTTGGCGATACCTCCCTGACTTGCAAAAACTGCCCTGAACTGTAACTTCTGTAACTTTCCACTGCCTACCCCAAACCTATAAAACCAACTCCTATCCCACCACCCTCTGCTGACTCTCTTTTTGGACTCAGCCCACTTGCACCTGGGTGAATAAACAGCCATATTGCTCACACAAAGCCTGTTTAGGTGGTCTCATTCAGAGCATGCCTAGCAGTTATATTTTCAAATTACTGAAGAAATAATATCCATTCACATCTAGAACAAGATAAGTATAAGTCTAAATATTCTCCCCTAATAGTGAACATGCTACATACTCAAAAGTGTATCTTCACAGTGCCCATATGAAGCAAAGTAATCACTAAATTCAACCTTGTTCCAAATGAGGAAGAAGAGTGGTATCTTACTTATTCTTGCTATGAATATCTATCAGAAATCAGAGTGACTTCCTATCACACTTAACACAATATTTTGAAAGCCTGCTTAAACAATTCAACAAGCTTACTTCCACACGTCAAGTCTTTACTATATCTGGTCTTTAACAATAGTAAAGAGCTCTTAGGTTGAAAGAAATGGAACCCCTTCAAAAAGGCCCAAGTTAATATGATGTTTATCACAAAGAGAAAAATGAGCTCATGGAACACAACAGCAAGCAATATTGCCAGGCCTTCAATGAAGTATATGTTTGCCTGGCCTCACACTCTAGCCTTGTGAAAAGATACAGTGTATCACTTTCCCATAGAAGATACTGGCTTGTAAAGTTCTAGATTATATTTTTAGTAATTTTAGCTTGCAACAGAAGAATCTGGTTGGCTTTTTTTTCCTGACATTCCCTCTTCTCTCCATAAATTTACAGTTCCAACTTCCAACAGCAATATAAAATGGTGTTTCAGTCTATGTTTTGATATCCCAACATTTTTGGAAAGAGAACATGGTTATTCCAGCTTGGGTCAGTGTTCATCCCTAATCAAATCAATATGACTAGAAAATAGAAAATAATAGTTGTATGATACAAAGGTTTCCCTTATTAGGACTATGGGTCAGAACTGGGTTAAAGAGGATGTAAATATTAGAAGAGGAATTTCATTTCTAGTTACACCTAAGGTGCATTTCTCTTGCCACTTACCAGTAATGAGAACTTTAAAGTACACACTCATTACCTTATGCTACTAACTCATGTGCTTTTATTGCAATACTGGACTTCCAGGCTAGATACTTTTAGAAATTTTTTTTAGTATTATATATGTCTAAGAACAAAAAGAAAACACACTTGGAATCAATAATTTAAACTTGCTGAAAGATAAAATAACCAAAAATTAACATCTGGAAACTACTACATCATCTGTCAAACATGACAGTTATCCTTGATATAAGTGACTATCAAATAATTATTAAGCAAACACCAATAATTCTTTCAAAGTAGTTTCTTTAGATTGTTGGACATGGTTACATAATGTCAAAGATACAAAGACATAAAATGAAATTAACTTGCTCTGAACTGTTCATATCTCATTCTTCGTATTGCTCTCTCTGCTATAGTTACACAAAAAGTATCTTTTCTCTGGTTATCTTTCAGAAATATCAAACCCAGGCCACTCCTCATGTCTTCAAGCCTCTTCATTGACTATGTCCTCACTTTGAAATTCCCTTCCTCCAAAATCTATTTCCTTCAAGTATTTGCTTTGATTTCAACTTCTAGTGAGGCCTTTTTAAAATTGCAATTGTTACCCTCATCATACTGACATATCTTTTGCCATTCTTTTTTTTTTTTTTTTTTTTTTGGCTCCACAACATTTATCATCATCTGGCATACTACATATTTTCTTCTTTTTTGTTCTCCTCCTCCCTCTAAAATACATGCTTCATTGACAAGCAATATCATCTATTCTGTTTCCTTAATAAGTGAACAAATCAGAGTTTATCACATAGTTGGCATCCAACAAATATTGACTGCATGACTGAATAGCTCAGAAGAAACAGAAAAAGACAAACCAAAAAAACCAAAATTCTCTAATAATCACAAAGCAAATGGCTCTTTAATGTGAGGGTACATTCACATTCACCTCACCAAATAACTTGGGGCTATCAGAGACTACTAAGTCTAGGCTTTAATGTACATTATCATGTAACATCAAATAGGCTGTGTAGCCTGAAACCAAAATTAACAGAAAATAAATTTTTAAGTTTTAAAAGCTATACATATGAACGTGATAAATTACAAGCAAGGCTCTTTCATTTTATCAGCATTATAAAGATGTCTTAAAGAAAAACTGATAGAAACTCTTCAGTTATGATTTGTAGAACCATAATGTTTGAACCATAAATTCTTTATTTGAGGTTAGAGCAGTGAGTTTTATGACCTTAGTTGTTTTTGTCTATAAACTATTTGGGAAAATTCCAAAGCTCACTTTGGAATGAAGGTGAAGATATTTTACTTACTACTCCAATCTTCTCTCTTCTCTTCTCTTCTCTAGTTATAGGTGTTTTTACAACTAATAGATTGAGGAAAAAAATATATATATAATACATTTTAAAATGTAAGTCTTACTACATAATTACTTTCAAGACATTAAAAAAAATCAAAAATAAAGTTGGTCTTAAAGTCTTTTCTTTTTCTTTTTTTTTTTTAATTTGTGCTTAGGTCCCCTCTAGTTCAAGTCTGGCTGCCTTTAAAGTGTTAATAATTTTGGACATTTTGGAAACTAAAGAGAAGTTTTCACCATTTGTTTTTTTAAATGTGTTGGCAGTACAGGTTTTCCAAATTTCAAAATAAATCAAACTAAAATGTAGAGACCATTAACAAAGGAACCCAAATTTAGCCTGTGAGCATATATTATTTCTTTTTTGCTGTCAGTGGATTCATAAAATGTACACAATCTCCAATTCTTGGCTGGAAGAAAACAGTGCCTCTCAGCTTTTTTAAAGATCTGACTACACCCACAACTCAGGCAGTTTGGCAGCACTCTTTTTGTTTTCATTTGTTTGTATCGCATGAAGCAATAAATAGTGTGCCAGTACTCCCAGCTATATAGCATCTATGGTAATTTAAACAATTGGATCAGAGACTGGAGTAAACTTTGCTGCCCCAGGGCTGGCAATAATTAATGAGTGATTTAAAAATAAATGGCTTCTGATATGGTTTGGCTGTGTCCCCACTCAAATCTCATCTTGAATTCCCACTTGTTGTGGGAGGGATCCGGTGGGAAGCAACTGAATCATAGGGGCAGGTCTTTCCTGTGGTGTTCTCATGAGAGTGAATAAGTCTCACGAGATCTGAAGTTTATATAAAAGTGAGAATTTCCCTGCACAAGCTCGCTCTCTCTTTGCCTGCTGCCATCCATGTAAGTTGTGACTTGCTCCTCCCTGCCTTCCACCATGATTGTGAGGCCTCCCTAGCCATATGGAACTGTAAGTCCAATAAACAGCTTTATTTTGTAAACTGACAGTCTCAGTATATCTTTATCAGCAGCATAAAAACAAACTAATACAGCTTTCTTCCCATTTTTTAAAAATTTATTATATTTAAAAGGAGGAAATAGATGATCCATGTATTTCATACTATAAAATACAAACTTCTATAACTATAGCTAAATTAATTTATAAATGTCTCTCCCAGTCCTCCCACCAGGTATGACCCCTTATACATATTACCTTTAGGTTATAAAAACAGAACATACATCCATACTTGACTAGTACATTTCATAACAGCCTCAGCTTGCAATTTGCTGGTAGATTCAGGTGCTATACATGGTGTAAGATGACTCTCCATTACTCTATAATATTCCTACTACTCTCTTCTGTCTTTTCTCACTCAATAGAAGGTGTAACTCAGTCAAGAATCCTATGAAGAAAGAAAAAATACAAAAAGAAAATTTCATCATTTCAAAATGCTTATTAGGATGAAAATAATGTTTATTTGGTACCTGAGATAGAAGTCATGTTTTGGAATGTGTTCCAGGTAATCATAATTACTCCTTTTGGAGGGAATTGTTCTCACCTTTTAACTCCTCTTTCATAAATGAAAATCTGGATATCAGGCAGTCATGTTAGTAATACCAGGATGAATCCATCCCCAAGCCAACCTGTATTCTCCCTCCTGGGAATCTGCAATTGGTACTGAGAGCCAAAGAATTAATTTCCATGTGATCGGAATTGCATAGTGACTGTGTGGAATACATATGAAAGACTGAGAGAAACTATTGATGCTTTCCAGTCACTTTTATTCTTGAGGTCTAACTGCATGCTTTCCCAGAATTCCTATGGCACCTTGAGTTTTCATAGCAACTCTTATGCTGTTTTTTGTTAGTTCATTTGTTTGGTTTTTAGCTTTAGTAAATTTTGGTAGGTTTTATTTGTTTGGGAACAAATAAGTCTAAATTAAAATGTGGTATTATGGAAAGACAGTTAATTTTTTGTGGGAAATTCTTGTTTGCTCCAACAGGGCCCATCCAGGAGGAAATGTTAATTGGATGGAACAAGAGAATGTGGCTCTTAAAAAAAAAAAAAAAACGAGTTGTTGACATGTAGCTTGAGAGAGAGCAAAATTAGAGCTTTTCTTCCCTTCCAAGGGTGGATTGTGCAGACCCTTTGCCTGCATTAGAAAGGGAACACAACAAAGGTTCTATCCACTGGATCCCCTGGACTAAGGAAGCATACGTGGTTCCATGGACATCCTTTGTACTTCTGTGATAATTCAGCCTTAAACTGGTTAGAAGTTACAAGGGAGAATTAAAATGTGTTTAAATTTTATTAATTAAATATGTATGACGTATCGACTACGTTACCAGCACTGGGTATTAAAATGTTTTTAAATTTTATTTATTAAATATGTATGGCGTATCGACTATGTTACCAGCACTGGGTATTATTCAGAGGCAATCTGGGTCAATTCTGATCCTACTCTTGTGAAGGAAGATAGACAGTAGTTCTTGTTCTCATGGAGAAGAGAGCGGTAAAAAAAGAAGGGGATTTCATGGTTTTTGGACTATAGAATCCCAAGATGGTTCTGGCTTCAAGTTCACTGACTGTAGGGATTCAACAAATATTATCCATTGACTTCACCTCTCTGCCTCTATTGTCCTCTATGTTTCCATGTTGGGGAAACATGACAGCCAAAATAGTCTCACCATAACCTCTAGATCCGACTAAGAGCCAGTGACCTACGTTGGTCAGGTCCTCTGAAAAGCAGACATGTAAACATGATTAAAAATGCAAAGATTTTATTAGTGAAAATACTTGTGGGAGAAAATGGGAAAGGAAGTGGGGTAGACAGGTAAGCTGTCAGACCACAGTATAAGTCTGACCCAGAGGGAAATAGGAAAAGAAAGGTGGAAGAATTATTGGCTGTTATGTAATCTACAGAAGATTCCAGGCAGGACCAACAGGGAGTCAAGTCAAAGTTGGTTACTGTAAGAGTCCTGTATCTCTCAGGAATGGGTCTGCCTTCATATCTATGCTGCATGCCAGCATTGGCTGGGAGCAGCGTAGGAAGCATGGCTTTGATGCAGATGTGGTGATGGATTTCAGAGCACAACAACTAGAGATCATAGCCAAGCAAGCGCCCTGTTTTGAAGGTCTCTGAGGTGCATTCTCATGGCTGTCACATGGTCCAACAGACAAGAATAAAACTTTCTCTCCTACAGAATCAAAACTATTCTAAACACTCACTCTGACATTTGTTTAATCACTTGGTTATTTTAGGAAACACAATTCATAAATTGAGGTCACAAAAGCACCCAAGACTGGATCTCATAATTGTACTTTGCCATGTGAATCCATGTAGTAGAAAAGAGGTGGATTCTAAGAGATTCTTATAGGTATCAAATACACCATATTTTGTGTGAATTTATGCATATGTGCCAGGGAGCCTGAAAGAACACTAACTCTCTGAAATAGATGATTAAACAAAAATCTTTCAGTGCCTAGCATTCTAAGATATTCATACCCAATTTTTTAGACAAAAAAATTAGCAGATATCCACTAGTACGTATGAGTGTATACACATATAAATTTTATGTATATATATATGTGTGTGTCTGTGTAGTCTAACAAGATATTAATAGTGTATTTTACAATGAAAATATATACTAGCTTAAAGAAAGAAAAAATACATCAACAATAAGTAACTTGAAGATAGTTTTCTAATAAGAAACTTAGAAATGAAAAAAGCATTAACAGTTTGATATTAAAGTTGAAATAATGGACTGCATAATTATACATGCACATATCATTATGTACATTTGCATAAATTGGAACAATCTGTAGTGATATTTAGTACAGATATGAATTACTTAGAGGATGTTGACTGACTTTCTCCTTTGGGTGAGGTGATACTGAGACAGTATTCCACAAGTCTCTTGAATTTCTGCAAATCTTGTGAACAGAGGTACTCACAGATTTTGTTCCAGACTAACTTTAATGTTTAGATAGTTAAAGCCTCTAACAATGTTTAGATAGTTAAAGCCTCTAAGTGCCCCCTCTAGAGCAGAAGACAACAAACCAGGTTTGTTTACTTTCCAGTGTAATAAAGATCTCTTCCTCTGGGGCAAAGATTGGGCAGGTTGGTTGCAGTCCATTTTATATAAATCACTGGGGCTCCCTAAGCATGGAGTTCCTCAGCTGTGACACAAACTCCCTTCCTGCAGAGTAGCTCCCTGGGGCTGTGCATTGTTCCTATATGACTTGGGGTGCAATGGGAACTGGCACTAACGGAGCTTGTTGAAGTGCAGTAAGTAATAATTAAAGTCCTTTGCCTCGGACTTAGTGGTCTTTCTGTCTTAAGCTAGCATCCATGAAGTTGTGGCAGAGTAACTTACTAGTTTGCAAGTTGGATAAAATCTCAGACTCTTCACAGTTCTTTCCTTCAATAGATAGCAGTATCAATGGCACTCAAGATTCTCTAACTGAAAGGAACTTTTAGATAATCTGGTTTCTAATTCAGTGTTCTCATTTCATAGGTTAAGAAACACACCTTAGAGAGGTCAGTAAAATTGTTAAAAAACACTCCATTCAATGGAGTTAAATCACTGTCATTTAATATGTAAAATTTAAAAGTAATAAATAAAAATTTCATGTGAATTATCTTAGAACACTAGTCACTGAAATATTTTTGTTTAATCATTCATTTCAGAGAGTTAGTGTTCTTTCAGGCTCACTCATATATATGCATAAATATTCACAAATTATGGTGTATTTGATGCTTATAAGAATCTTCTGTAGCTGGTGATCTTCTCTATAGGCAACCACAATTGAAAGACATTAGACAATAACAAATTATGGTGGGATGCAGAATTAGCAGAAACTTCTCTCCTATATAAGACACATTGTATTTAGCTCTTTCTTGCCCATAATCTCATAAATTTGTAGGTCATTTTACTAATGCATTCTCATTTTAAATGCTAAATTATCATCCTCTTTGACGCCTCTTTTAGCTTCTAATTCTAGCAGTTTACTAAGACAAGAATTGACAAGGTATTTCATGTGTCCTTGTTTTTCTGTGAGTCAATAAGCGCCAGAGAATTTTCTAACAACAGTCAATGAATGTGGAACTAATTACCTACAACTATACAGACTGCAACTTACTTGCTATTGAAATTCTGGTTATGGATTTAGGTTTGTTGATTCTTCTTTTTTTTCCCCTTAATTACTCCAATTTTATAACTTACTAAATTTTTGCCTTACTAAAAATTTTTAAACATATTCAGGAACAGTTATCAAATCAATGTGAATAAGTAGGACCAAGTCTAGCATTCAGATGTCTGAGATAAAGCAACTGGGCTTTAAGTTGATTCAGTGTACCAATATTGATCTGAAAGAAGTAGAAGACAAAACAATGCCATGAAGTACTTACTGCTGTCAAAGCAGAGATTTGGATGAGAAAACAGTTTAGACCAAATATCTGAACATCTTTATGTTTAGTAAGGAGAGCCAGTAATATTCTGAGTTGTACATTTATCGAACTTTTCCATGAATTGTCCAGAAGTACCACAAAAAGTCACATAATATGCAGAATTATCCATTACTTTTCAATTTTGTTCTCACTGTAGGATATATAATATCTATTTTAAAAGAGCGCTTTTACTACTTAAAAAATAACTATAAGTGCCTAAAGAATATTTTTTAAAACTGAACTATGTACTATCCCCCCAAAATATCTCAATTTCTAAAGGTAGGAATCAGAGCTTACCTTTGGAGGTCACAATGTACAATACAGCTGGAAATGAACACATAAAAGACAGCAATTAAAATAACAATGAAAGCTTTTAGAAATTTTAACAATACCCTTTTAAATAAATCTTGGGTCAAAGAAAAATTCAAAGGCAAAATTTCAGAGTATCTAGAAACAATGAACACACTACACACCAAAACCTAGAGCACACATACAAGACTGAAAGCAGAGAGAAAGACTGAGTCAAACGCTTCCATTAGTAAATGAGAAAGTTTGAAATGAAATAGGACCTAAGAATTTAACAAGAAGGCAGCATGGGGGGGAACCCAAAAAAATTAAAAAAAAAAAAAAGATTTAGTAAGAGAATGAATGAAAAAATTAAAATGGGCAAATCTGGTAAATAAAAGTAGTAGTTATTTGAGAGAACCAATAAAATAAACAAACCTTTGGCATGTCTGGCCAGATAGAATGTAAGTATATGAAATCAATTTCTTTTTTGTATGTAAGTATGAACTAGTTAGGAAATGTAACAAAAAAAAGTTATTAAAAAAAGCAAGAAATGCTATACAATTTCTGGAAATAAACTTGATATATGAAAGCCTTTAATAGACAAAACCTTAGTGCGACTGAAGGATGCAACAGACTTATATAAATAAAGAGACTGAACATGCTTTTTGTCTAAGAAAACCATTGTACATTCAATTGTCTTTCAATTATCTGTCAATTAGGTGCAATTCCAATCAAAATCCCAAAAAGCATCGTCTTCTAGCTCTGACAAAATTAATTTTTAAGTATATCCAGAAGACTATATGCAACAGAACTAGATATCAAAATGTACAATAAGACTATGCTTACTAGTTTTCTATGGCTGTATGACAATTACCACAGATTTAACACTTGAAGCAACACCCATTCAGTAGTTCACAAGTCTGTCACTCAGAAATCTGACAAGGTGTGGGTGAATTCTCTGCTCAGGATTTTATGACTGAAATCAAGGTATTACCTGAACTCTCATGTGGATCTGGATAAAAATCTGCTCCTGGACTAATTCTTAGCATTGGCAGATTTCAGTTCCTTGTGGATGTAGTACTGAGGTCCATCTTCCTGCTGGCTATTGGCCAAGACTAGCTCTCAGCTCCTCAAGCCCTTGCCATATGATCCCTTACATCAAATTCTTCCCATGTTTGAATCTCTCACTCTCTTCTACCACCAGCTGAATTTTAAAGGGCTTAGTGATTAGGTTAGGCCCACCCAGATCACCTCCCTTTCTTAAAGCCCATTATGCCATATACTATTATCCTGGAGGTAAAATTCATCATTGTTAGTCCTGAGGATTAGGGTGAGAAATCTTAGGAGCCCTGAAATAATTCTGCTTAAGTTAGTGTAATAAACAGCTTGGTGCTGTTTCAGAATATGTAAGTACAACAGAAGATAAGCAGGATCATTTATAGTATGTGGAATACAGTAAAAGCTAAGATAGCTCTTCAATAAAGTATGGGCTAATTAATAGTTTGGGAACATATTTTGGAAAGAAACAACTTTCTGCATCAAACCACATTTCAACTTCTGAGAGACTAAAATTTTAAATGTAAAAAGTAAAATGATAAAATTACTAGAAGAAAACATACATATCTTATAAACCTGGAATGAAAAATGCCTTTATAAGAACAGTGTTTGATAAAACTCAGACAAAAGTGATTATTGATTACATAAAATAAACATTTCTGAACAACAAATGAAGTTAAAATATAAATGACAAATTACAAAAATTGTTTAAATATGAATAACAGTAACAATATTATGATCTTTAGTATGTGTCATCCTTAACAATAAAACCTTATCATCCTTAATATGTAACTCTTAAGATGAGTAATAAATGGAAAAGAAATCCAACAAGAATGATCAAAGGACATAAAAATAAATTCACAAGAAACAAATGCATGGACAATAAAAATACAAAAATAGTCATTAATAACCAAACAAATATAAATTGCAAAACAGAACATTTTCATTTTTCAGATTTTCAAAAATTAAAATGATTGGTAACCCTCCATATCTGCAAAGTTGCCAACCACGAATTGTTGATAGGATTGGAGATTGATACAACTTTCCTGAAAGACAATCTAACAATTGATATTAAAAAGTAAACTGCTTATCCCCTTTAATAATTGCAATTCCATTTCTAGGATTCTAGATAAGGCAAATAAAGACGTAAATACACACATGCTCCATGCATGTGCAGAGGGAAAATAGAAACAACCTAAATATCCACCATTAGGAAGTAGAACACTTCAATTGTACACTGAAATTCTGTAAACATTAAAAATAGGAAGATCTCTGTATATTCACACAGGCAGATACTTACTATCAAATAAAAGAAGGTAGGCCCAAAAAGCACAGGTAGTTTGATTCCATGTTTGCCTTTAATTATGGTATTTTAAAATTCACTACTTAAAAATCTCTAAAACTGCACATAGAACTGACAATAGTGGTTATTTCTGGAAGCAGAATTGTCAAGTGGGTGTGTGTGGTGTGGGGAGGAATAGGGAGAGATCCATGACTGGTAGAGTGGGAGGTTGTATATACTTTTATGATTTGAATTTTTAAAATATACTGATTTTGTAACATAAAACATCTACTTTTTGGGGAAAAAAGGCAAGATGACCCATGTGGTTAATATATAAAACAAGTTAAAGGATCAAATTTCTGTCATTTCTAAGTATTCTATCTCTGATACACTAAAGTGATAAAAGTACTTGAAAACCACATTATGTATAGGCAAAGAAAAAAAAAGAATGCATTTATTGAAACAAATGAAAACGTTAATAACATCACGTCAGAGGCAAAGTGATTCCATTTGAAACTGTGCTTTTTATTTATCAATTCAAAAGTATCTATTGATACTTTCATTATACAAAGGATTCAGTGTTAAACACTTAGATATAATTAAGGCATAATTCCAGTCCTCAGGAAACGTATTTGGTCAAGACAAATTTGATCAAGAGACAAGCTTTACAAATAAGTAAACAGTTTGCAATAATGCAGAGTGTTACAAGTAGAAAAATATTTATTAAAGAAAAATAAGAATTATGGTTATGAAGCATGCACATTTAGTCTCGTCTGGAAAAAGTTTATGTACAAGGTGGTGCATGAGGTCTTTTATATTAGATAACTTCTTAGTTCTCTGTCAGGTTCTCCAACTGGAATGACACAGCCAGTTTTCCTTCTCCAAGGGTCAAAATGCTGCTAATCCAACAACTACCACTAAGCATAAAGCATTAAACATTCATTGTCACTTGTACTTATCATTTACACTTAGTTGTGTATCTTATAGACAAAATGGTAAGGCCTTAAGAGCAGAAACTGCTTAAGTCATCTCTGTATCACTGGTGACTAGTGAGGTGTCTTACCCAGTGAAATAGGTGAGTGATAGGAATTGGAGAGAAGGTAAGGATCTAGGCTAGGCTAGAGGGGTTATATAAGCAAATCCCAAGATAGAAAAGATAAAGCCTAGGTTAGTGCAGCATCTGACAAATGTTTTGAAGAATATATGGTAGACACCATCATCAGTCTTTTTGGGTCAGAAAAGCAAACAAAAAAACAACAAAGTAACTATATTCTAGGAAAGACAAATAGCCAGATCTCACTTTTCGAAACTACTCATATTGTAAAAAGATAGGAACAAATCTAGTTTCAAGTTCAACATGCTGCAAAACACAACTGGCGGAAGTATCATTTGAAGCAAAAGTAATGTGTGAACTTGCTTATTTTGCTAAGCCACAATGCATTTCTCCAGGAATAGTATAAATTTGACATCTTTCCTGATGTTTATGGCAAAGGAGTTTAGAATTGTTTCACTAAAAATTAAATTTCCATATTGCCAAACATGACAGTCCACTCAAATTTTAAAATGTGAAGGGAATATTTATTAAACATTTTTTGGGTATGCCACTATCGTAAATCCTGGTAATATGATATAGCTTATTTCAAACTTTTTTCAACTCATACTTCCTTTAAGATAGCACTGACCAAAAGAAAGTTAATATAAGCTTTATGTACAATTTTTAAACTTTTTGTAGAAAAATAAACTGAGGAAGGCTAAACTTGTTTTATTTAACCCATTATATGAAATAATACTGATTTTGCCAATATAAAAACTGAGATAGCTTACATTTCTTTGTATATCTTCAAAATCTGGTATGTATTTTATACTGGCAGCACATCTCAATTTGGATGAGCTACATTTCCAGGGCTCAATACTCACATGAATCTCAACTGTAATTGGCCTGCATCCTTCCATTGTCTACCACATCTACTTGTTGACAACTGTGAACATCTGCCACTCTGCCAATTCTATATCCTATCATTATAAATTCAGATTAAGATATGCCACTAGCAGAATTCATTCATTACCAAATATTAAACTGTGAGACCAGCACTACGTCTGGTACTAAATAAATGGCAACACAAATGCTGACATGGGAGGGAGTTCAACCATTCATCTATTTGCAAATACACAGGCTAACATTGAGTGGACAATTTTCCCCTTTTTTTCGTATCACTTAACATAATTATTAATTTTCTTACTTATTGTGTGTACATGCACAACTGTTCTCTTATGACATGCCACAAGGGAAGGAACTACATCTATCTTGTTTACCATTATATCCCTGGGCTGTGGAAGAATGTGTTGTAGAAAGTAGATGGTCAAGTGTGTAGAAAATGAATGAATATGGTCATGCATTGATTATCAGCTTCAACCAGCTTGTCATTTCATTACTCTTTGTCAGTTAGTCAAGAGACATTCCATGTTTTCTCAATGAAAGCAGTGAACAGAACAACTGTTTTCTCTTCAGCACAATATCTAACAGCCAACAAATGCGACCTAATTAAACTGAACAGCTTCTCCACAGCAAAAGAAACTATCATCAGAATGAACAGGCAACCTACAAATGGAGAAAACTTTTGCAATCTATCCATCTGACAAAGGGCTAATACCCAGAATCTATAACAAACTTAAACAAATTTACAAGAAAAAAACAAACAACCCCATTAAAAAGTGGGCGAAGGATATGAAAAGACACTTCTCAAAAGAAGATATTTATGCGGCCAACAAACATATGAAAAAAAGCTCATCATCACTGGTCATTAGAGAAATGCAAATCAAAACCACAATAAGATATCATTTCATGCCAGTTAGAATGGTGATCATTAAAAAGTCAGGAAACAAGATGCTGGAGAGGATGTGGAAAAATAGGAACCATTGTTGGTGGGAGTGTAAATTCGTTCAACCATTGTGGAAGACAATGTGGTGATTCCTCAAGGATCTAGAAATAAAAATACCATTTGACCCAGCAATCCCATTACTGGGTATATACCAAAAAAATTATAAATCATTCTGTTAAAAAGACACATGCAGACATATGTTTACTGCAGCACTGTTAACAATAGCAAAGACTTGGAATCAACTCAAATGCCCATCAATGATAGACTGGATAAATAAAATGTGGCACATATCCACCATGGAATACTATGCAGCCATAAAAAGGGATGAGTTCATGTCCTTTG
This sequence comes from Aotus nancymaae, assembly GCF_030222135.1. Classification (NCBI taxonomy): domain Eukaryota; kingdom Metazoa; phylum Chordata; class Mammalia; order Primates; family Aotidae; genus Aotus; species Aotus nancymaae. The sequence continues at coordinate 40,528,006 of NW_026988438.1, read as the reverse complement.
CAGGGACATGGATTAAGCTAGAAGCCACCATTCTCAGCAAACTAACACAAGAACAGAAAACCGAACACTATATATTCTCACTTGTAAGTGGGAGTTGAACAATGAGAAAACATGGACACAGGGAGGGGAAACATCATGCACCGGAGCCTGTCAGGGGTTGGGGGATAGGGGAGGGATCGCATTAGGAGAAATATCTAAGGTAGATGATGGGTTGATGGCTGCAGCAAACCACTATGGCACATATGCCTATGGAACAAACCTGCACGTTCTATACAAGTATCTCAGAACTTAACATATATACACACACACACACACACACACACACACATATATATAAAGTAATTTGAAATTTCCCACTAGTCAGAATTACATTTATCCTGTCTTCATTAGATTCTGCTCCAACACACAACAAAATTAGAATGGCTGAGGCACAAATGAACAAGTACAAGAAGACAGTCCTTTCCATCAACCTCTCAGATTTAAAAAAGAAAACAAGGACACACATGCACCTGGAAGAAAAGAATAATGAATAGCATTTACCACCAGGCAGTCAGTACTGGCATGGATTTTAAGAGCTGTGAAGACTTCAGAAACTTCTTTGGCAAACCGTTTTATGTTAAACAATAGAAATACTGTAGAAGCCATGATGAAGGAAAACCTAAAACTAGTTAATGTCCTGAGTTTTAAAAAAAGCAATATAAAACAGCATGTAATAAGGTGAAACCTATTACACACACACACAATCAAATAAAAACTCTAACTCATTCTTTAGTAATATAATATTGTATTACAAAGTCCTCTTGCTAGTCTTGAGACTGTAGATACTGTAGAAATAATTTTATGTAGAGTGCAGAACCTGGAAGAATATGAGAGTCGACAGTAAGAGCAGCTTTTTATTTTGTATAAAATGGCACTTTAACAATACTGGTCTTCCCCAAATTAATGTACAGTCAGTTTTATCATTTTAAGCACATCAAGCTGCCTCCAACTTATTTTCTCTTTTGTAAACTACTGGTATGCTTAAGCATTTCATATCACTCAATCACTCAAAACATTTATTCATCAATTGTATGTATATCTCTCTTTGAAAAACTGAATCATATTTAAAATACACTAAAGAAAATTACTTTTCCTTTTTTTTTTTTGGTGAGCATTTCAAAGGTGGGGTAAATTCAGCCTCTTCACTGTGTTTTCTTTTCTTTTTTTTCTTTTTATGGTCACTTTGGTAACCACTGGAGTCACTGCCTTGGAAACTACGGTCCTGGTCCTGATCTTCCTGGTGCTTTTTCTTCTTCTTCTTCTTTTTCTTTGGCTCCTCCTCCCAGAGGTCATTCACATTATTAGTATTCTGCAGGGCTGACTCTTCCACTGGAGTGTCATCTGCAAAATCTGCTATCTTGGCGGTACCACTGTCCACTTCACATGTCTCTGGGTCTTTCTTCTTTTTCTTTTTCTTCTTAGTAGGTTTTTCAGCAGCTTCCTCGGTGCCATTTTCTATAATTTCTTCAGAAACTTCAGAGTGCTTGAATTGTAAACTATAAATTAACAGTTAAAAAAATTTAACAGAGCAATAAGCAAAAAACATTTAAATAAGAAAATGAGATCAATATATTCTAACAGGCTAAGATTTTCTAAATAATGACAGCAGTACAAGATACATAACCAAGGCATAAATTCCAAATATTCTATCCTGTTATCCTTCAACCCACTAAAATATATACGGGCTGCTGAATGTTAAATTGAAAAATGTTAAATTTAACATTAAATGTTAAAATCTTTCTTTATGAAGAACTTCTCCCAGACCCTTTCCACACATAAAAATGACATAAAAATCTTGTCAAAACATGTCTTCCAAGTTTTGCGTTGTTTCAGAAGAATCTGATCACTGAACATTAAACATCACAATACTTAGGCTTATTAACCAAACCACTGACATCTCATAGAAAATATGCTCCTGTATGTACCAAAGCAATGGAGTTTCCAGTCTATTTTAATCCTCTTTCAAACAGTAGTCTATTGTTTACTCAGCTGATACTAAGACAGTGTTACTTAAACATTGTGAATTATTTTATATTACTAAAATAAAACATGGATCAATGAAGTAGTTCTCCCTCCAGAACTTCAGTCTTACACGGTAGCACGAGGCATATGTACCTAAGCAATACCAATGACATAACTTTAGCAATTCAGTTCCTCAGTCACACTAGTCAGTCACATTTCAATGCTTAATAGTGAGGCTACTGTATTATGCATATATACTATATTTTTGTCATCAAAGAAATTGTACAGCTGTTCCAGAACTTCAACCCACACGCTTGTAATTTAAAGGCAAAATCTAGAAAAAATTATTAGCAAAAGCAGCATTCTAAGAGTTATCTCTCTTCTTCTTCCTTTAAACTTGACTCCCACGGAACCAAGTTCAAGATCAGAGTTTCTTATAATAATTTCAATGCAGAATACAGAAATTAAAATATCTAACACAGATGACAATAATCAACACTCTTTTGTGTGTAAAAACAAAGCAAGCCAATAGCTTCAAGTTTAGAGACAGAATTAAAAAAAGAGTTAACAACAAAATAGAAAACACTCAGCAAAACTGGGCTATTAAATATTAAAATACAGACCAGCTAGCTAGACAGAGTTTTAGAATATTTATTTGATGCACTGTTACAGATTACTTAAACATACTGTTTATATTGACTTTATGGTTTGAAACCATGACTATTCCTATAAACAGGTATTTTTAAAGAGGGGTTATGTTCTCTAAATTCAGAATTAAATGGAAATTACTAAGTACCTAATGGTAATTATGTAATGATAAACTAACCTTGCAATATTTAGTTTTCCCCGAATGCAGAATACTCCAGCAGTATCTGAGTCTAAACGAAATACTTCAAATTCCAGTTCATCACCCATGTTTATCTGCATGGTTTGCCACTGCTCAGCTGACAACTGCTCAGGTTTAGGAATGGAGGCATTGAAACAGCCATGTACTAAACAGCCAATGTGGCTAGAAGACACTTTATTAACTATACCCTGGGAAGAAGAAGGAAGAAACAGCATAACATAAAGAACAGATCCACAAAGTTAAAAGGTGAACCAGAGTCTACAAACTTCAAATAATCTTCAAAGAGCAAACATCAAATTAATGGTCTACTATGGAAAAGGTTTACCTCAATTAAAACTTAACACGTCATGTCAAAACATCACTTTAGAATACCATCGGGTTTTGAGAAAGCTCAACTTAAGTAATTGCAAATTAATTAATTACTGTCTAATTAATTACTGTCTAAAAAATTAATTACTGTCTAACTGTGCACATAATTGTCTAACTGATTTAACTAACCTGCCCCCATCCCCTTTCTTGGATGGGGATCCAAGAAAAAAAACCACCTAATCTCCCCACTGCAGGATTCCTTAGGAAGGAGATTATTACTCTTTAGCTACATTGAAACCAAGCAGAAAATACTCTCATATAGCCTATAAAAAGATCTCATATGTGTTTTATAACTGGGATCCATGTTATGTTTCCATAAAGACACCAAATTTCAAACCTTAAAAATGCATTATTTAATTATTTAATTTAGCATGATGCAAGCATTCCATTAGAAGACAGTTTATCCTTTACATGTAAACATTGACTATGGCTATTTTTGGCTAAATCACAAAAGTATTATTAGAAGCTTTAAAGCTAAAATAAAAGTATGTGCTATATGATTTTAAGATGAGACTTTGAATAAAACATTTTTCTTCTCAGGGTCAATATACACAAAGCATATGCATGAGACCTTGCAATATTAAAAAATCACATTTTCTGAATTATAGAACTGCAAATAATACTGACTTGTCTACAATGCTGTTTAAAATTAGCAACCTTTTACACAAGTGACAGAATAAAGCTTCCCTATTTGTCATGATCAGAAGTCTCAGTGCTCCCAATGGTAGTTTCCAGATGGTCTAGATAAACAAACTGGTACATCCTTAAAATAAAAGTTTATTCAGTAATAAAGATAAATAGGTTCTTAACATAAGAAGACATGGAGGAACCTTAAATGCATATTGCTAAGTGAAAGAAATCAATTTGAAAAGGATACATACTCTATTATTCTTTTTTTAAAAGGCAAAACTATGCAGACAGTAAAAAGATCAGTGGTTGCCAGGGATTAGAGAGGATGGATGGAGGGAAGGAGGGAGAAATGAGTAGATAGAGCACAGGGGAGTTTTAGGAGAGAAAATCTATTCTGTATGATCCTATAATGGTAGATAAGTGCCATGATACTTTTGTGGAAACCCATAGAATGTAGAACACAAAGACTGAACTCTAATGTAAACTACAGACTTTACTTGATAATAATGTTATCAATATTGGCACAAAAATTGTAACAAATGCACCATAATGCAACATAATGTTAATAATAGGGGAAAATGCATATTTGGGGAAGGGGTGGTTATATGGGAACTCTATACTTTCCATTCCATTTTTCTGTAAACCTAAAACTGCTGTTAAAAATATATCAATTTTAGAAAATAAATGAAAGAAAAGCCTTTTTAATATATGAATCTACAACCATGGGAAAGCTACAAGAAGAAGAGAGTGAATCTCAAGGCCTACCTTACACTACACACAAAAATTATTTGAGAATCATCACAGACCTAAATGGAAAAGCTAAAACTAAAAGCTTGTAGAAGTTGACAGAAGAATATCTGCATAACCTTTAGGTGGACAAATTTCTTTGATAGGATCCAGAAAGCAATAGTCATAAAAATACAAAATGATAAATTGGACCTCATCAAAATTAAAAGTACCTGTTTATCAAATAATATCATTAAAACTTAACAGACAAGTCACAGACTGAAAGAAAATATTCAAAATATTTATCTGAAAAGAATTTGTTTTAAGACGAAAAGGAACTGCTACGACTCAATAATAAAAATACAAAAACCTTATTAAAAATGGGCAAAATACTTGAACAGGCCCTTCTTATTGAAATATGTGAAAACCTGCTCATGAGGGAAATGGAAATGCAAATGAAAACCATAATGAGATACCACTATATGCCTATCAGTAAAATTAAGAGGCAACAGCAAATGTTAATAAGGAAACAGTGAATGGAAGTGTTGAATGGGAAATTAGTCTGACAATGTTTTTATATAAACACCCTGTGACCTAGCTCTTCTACTTCTAGTTATTTACTTAAGAAAAATAAAAATGTATGTTTTCACTTATGTATATGCACACATATCTGAAAATATATGTTTTCAATAGCTTTGTTCATAAAAGCCCTAGCCTAGAATCAATCCATCATTGAAGACAGATAATCACATTGTGATATAATCATATAATTGAATACCATGAGCAATAAAAAGGAACAAACCAGCAATACACACAACAGCATGGATGAAACTCAAAAATGTGCTGATCAAAAGGCAGATTTCAAGAGTGTATAATGAATAATTCCATTAACATGGAATTATAGAATAAGCAAAACTGACTTACAATAAAAGCATAAGAGTAATTACATCTGGAATAAAAAGAGGGAATTGGGCCAGGAAAGGGCATGAAGGTCCTTTCTAATGAGATAGAATGGTATATGGACCTGATAAAATTCACTGAACTGAACAATATGATCTGTACATTTTATAATATGTAAATTTTATCTGGCCAAATATTATCAATAATATTTAAAGGAAAACTGGGTAGTCGAAAATATTTGAGGACTGGATCATGTAGTAGGTAGAATAAAAGGAACACTTTTCATTTCATACTTTCTATACAATCTGTTATCTCCATGTACATGCACATGTGTTATTTCCGTGTGTGTGTGTGTTTGTGTATGTGTATTTTTAGCAACAGGGTCCCACTGTTGCCCAGCCTGGAATGCACTGGCACAATGATAGCGCACTGTAGCCTTGAACTCCTGGGCGCAAGCGATCCTCCTACCCCGGTCTCCTGAGTAGCTGGGACTACAGATGCATGCCACCATCTGGCTAATTTTTTATTTTGTGTAGAGACGAGGTCTTACTATGTTGCCCAGGTTGGTCTTGACCTCCTGGTCTCAAGTGATCTTCCTGCCTCAGCTTCCCAAAATGCTGTGACTATAGGTGTGCTGTGCCTGGCCTACATGTTTATATTTAAAATATAATTTACACAAAGCAGATGAAAGTTAAGTTTGTTAATTTCCAAATACAAACCTGTCAACTTTAGTAGTCCAGTTATAAGATTCCAGTTTAATAGGCAAAGGATACTATTTATATTAATTTGATATTGAAAAATGAAAAAAATTAGAAGTCCTTTGTGGGTTTTGTCATGGTTAAACTGATCTATATTTTTATTAACAGCATCAAGGGTTAGTTAACAGTTCTGATCTATTAGATTAAACAATTCCTATACAAATTTATCAACTAAAGAAAAGAACATACACACAAATATACATATGAACATGTGAATACACACATACAAACAGAACTACTGGAGGAAGAGAGGGAAAAGTAAAGAGTAAAAAAGGATATATCTCAGCAGATTTCATATCAATATCTGCATTTCCAGTTTATGAAAAACTGGAAGACCTTTCCCACAGAGGTTCCACTTCCAAGGCACAGACTGGCTGCCCTGTCCTCTAACATTCATACATTTTCATTACTGCCTAGTCCATTTGAATTTCTGTTTCATATACTGCTATATTCTTTGAATCCTTTATAAAGAAATGGTATTTGTCTAGAATTGAGAACTTTTGAAATAATAATAATTGATTTTTTTCCCTTAAAATCACTCTACTACTATGAAAAGAATAAAGTGTATGGTACATATATTCTGTGCATGCATGTGTTTTAGGAGAGTGTTTAAAAACTTACCTAGGTTTGAATGATACAAATTAATTTTTCCTTAAAAATAGTATTTATTTACTCACAATAGGAATTTGAGTCGAAAGGTATATTCCATCTCTTAAAATGTTCCAAGCTGCATAATTATCTAATTATAAAAAGAAAGCTAGAAAAAATGATAAACATACCATAAGCTTTTGTCCTGGTTCAGGGGAAAAAATAACAAAATCGGCTTCGATGTTAAGATGAATGTGTCCTTGATCATCATAAATATCTCCCAGTTCTCCCACAACTTTGATGTTATCATATGCAATAGGGACACCTAAAAGGCTGTAAGAAGAAAAAGTTGATAATAGTATCTTTTATCCTCTTTTATTTATTTGTGTTTTTTTGGAGACAGGGTCTTGCTCTGTTGCCCAGGCTAGGGTGCAGTGACATGAAAAAGGCTCACTGCAGCTTCAATCTCCTGGGCTCAAGTGATCCTCCTGCCTCAGCCTCCCAAAGTGCTCAGATTATAGGTGCGCACCACTGCACTCTTTCAAACCAGGTCATTTTCATACTTATTATGCTAAGAGTCCAAAACTTATACATCTTCTAAGTACACCACCCATGTCAAAAACAATAGTATATGATTAGTCTGTAATAACTTTATTAGTCCCATTCACAAATGGATTCTGATGTGTTGGCTAAGTTAAAATGATGATTCAAGATACTCAGAAACAAAATGTCCAATTAATGCATGAGCAGTAAATCAATGCTTCTTCTCTTGCTAAGTCATTCTTTCTATCCTATTTGAATTCTTCAAGTCATGCTAGGATAGAAAGAATGGGACTTAGCAAGAAAAACGTGTATTTTGTGAGCATGACTGAGTAAGAGGCAATTTTAATATTATAAACCATTACTGAATTTCAGTACTTAACAGCATATAGCAAGGGAAGCATTACAGTTAAAGTCAAAGCCCCTGAATGTTAAAATCAATGACTTAATAGGGAAAATCCCAGGCTTCAACTGTTGCTAATAAAAGCAAATGTTAATACAACTACATTATTTATGAACTAACATTTTAGTCTACAAATTTAATAGTCAGGATTAAGGGATAACTATTAAGGAGAAAGACTTAGTGGTGGGAGGCAGAGGGTGCAGTGAGTAGAGATCTCGCCACTGCCCTGCAGCCTGGACATTAGAGGGAGACTCCATCTCAAACAAATGAATAAAAAACAACAAAACAAACAAATAAACAAAACCTGGTGGCTTCATTACCATACCACTACTTGTTAGAGAAAACTTCCCTGACTCCCCTAGGCAAAGTTGAAATCACTCCTCTACTCCTATAGGACAACTTTTTCACTGTTCTTAACCTAATTGTATTGAACCTATCTGTAGTTACGTTTGAATTTCACACGACTCTAAGGCCTTTGATGGCAGATTTTTTGTTAAACTCAATTAAACTTCTAATACAATTTACATAAAATAAGGGAAATAATTTATCCCTAATAGATATTATTTAGTAAAACAGCCAGAAGCCACAGAAAATAAACTTTAAGAACTACCAAATTAGGAAAATCCTAACTGAGAGAATTACTTGGGAAAGCAATCTTCTGAGGTTTTAAGTTCTGCATGTGGTATTCCTAAGATGGAACCATCCTATCACTAAGACAATGTTAGGGACACAGAAAATAGAGTTAGAGAATAGGAAGAAAAAGTAACTGTCACACTAGACAGGAAAACAAAAATTAAGACTTTATTTCCCCTAATCAAATCTCTCAACTATCAGAGAGTGATTCTCAAGTGGAAGGAGGACTGTGGTCCCCTGTGGGGTGTGGTGGAGGGGAGGCATTTGGAAAATTTTGATACTATTCATGGTTATCATAATCTTTGCAGAAGCCAGGGAAGCAAAGAGTCTGCCATGTACAGGACTGTCCTGTACAATGAGGAAATATTAATAGCTCTGACTTTGGAATAAAGGGACAAATCTGTTTACAAACAGCTAGGCACATAATTTAACTCTTAAAAAACATAAACACAAAGTCATCTTTGCATAGTTTTAATATATTTTAAAATTATCAGGAATTCAGCAATATATAAATTCAAGGGAGATTTTATTAAAAGTCATCAGATATGTGAACACAGGCACCCAACACTATAAATTTTTTCCTCTTTCACTTTTGTTTTTCAGATGCCATCCTAAATGGGTATCAGGGCAAGGTGGTAGCCTCATTTTAGTTCTTCAGTAATATATATTCAATGTTTTGTCCCTTATTAGCAAAGCATAGTTCAAAGCGTGGTGCCTGATTTGCACCTGAATAAACAGGAGTCTTCAGCATACCCAAGTAATGTGGAAGGAATGGTGTCCAGATCTGTTCAGAGCCACTCTGGGTGACTTTCCCCTAGCCTGTCAAGTGCAGGCAATACTGGTGACAGAAAACAAAATAGTTGCTTGTGTTTCCAGATGTTATGACCACTTTGTATATTCTTATATCTCTCAAAACCATCCCCTCTAATCATTTTCTCTTAGACAATTATAACATTATCTTAATTCGTCTCCTTGTCCACTTTCTCACCCTATTTGGTAGCTAACCATTAAGGCTACTAAGTGCTGTTTCTTAAAGTGCAAATCTGATATGCCAGGATTGCAAACATGTGCTACTTTCTCAAAAGTGTGTGAAGTCTCAGAGTTAAAGGGTATTGAGAGGATGAAGCACTAACCCTGCCTAAGAAAACAGAAACACAAAAGGAAAAACAACCCCACCTTTCACCCCCAAAAACCAAAAACTGGCAATGGCAGGAAGGGAAAAGCAAAATGGCCATCCTCTCTGAGTCATTTTTGACCCTCTGCCCTTCTCTCCAGTGACTTCCAATGCCTTTCCCCTGACATAAACCTTATTCTACTTATATAATAGATACAGCTCTCTAGGCAAAGCATACCAGTTCACATCCAGTATCCGTTTGTTTATGCCACTCTCTTTGCCTGGAATACAATCATGTGAAATTATCCTTTTCCATCAAGTTGTTCTCAAAGGTCCCAAGGTCCAAATTCAACACTCCTTATCTTATTAGATTTCTGTCAAATTTTAACACTTCACTATTTATTGGCTTGAATCTGTATCTCTACTACAGCTTACAGCTCCTTGAGACAAGGATTTTATTTTTCGTTTGTCTTTATACCTCAAGTTCTCGGTATATAATATAAACGTACAAGAACTGTGTGTTGGTGCTTGGCAGAAGCTGTATATTCTAGACATGCTTGATTATTAACCTGTGTGTGTAGGTCCAGGATCCCTTAAGAAAGTGGTAAAAGCTTTGGATACCAGTGCCCAAGGAACTTCACATGGGAATTCCTGAAGGGCAATCATGAATTCCTAGGAAATCCATTCACTCTAGTTTTAGAACCCTCCCTTTTGAACCAAAGTTTAGTCCAGAGGAATACTAAAGCACATGCCCGCACCCCCTCCACACACATACGTCTGCATTTCTGAGTTTTCAAGTTGTTTTTGAATACTGTAATATAAATGAATACGTTTTGGGTTTTTCTCTCCCAAAAGCAACAGGCTTACTAGTTCGATTGCATAAATCGTATTAACAACAACAAAAAAAAAACAACAACAAACACTAAACTAATGGCATTTTCATCATCCCCAGATCAGATCCAAGACAACCTGGGGAAATTACTAGAGCAAAATCCTACAAAAACGTGCTTCATGTTTTACAAGTAGAACAGTTGTATTAATGCTTCATGTGCAATCTTCTATGGAATGAGAATCTACTTAAGCACTGCAAACCAAATTTTTATTGTCAAATGAGAAAACATCATCCGGAAGGGGATAAATGAAACGTTGAATGCCATACAGAACGGGACCTACTAGGTCTCCAGACCCCTGCTCTGTTCCTAACTCCACCATCAGGGATCTGGAGGGATAATCTCCACTTCCTCTGCCCACACCTGAACTTCACCTTTAAGTTTTCTTCCCTATCTATGAAAGGGACCCTGTATAGATCTTTACCAGAGCGGTACTGGACTTGAGGGACTGATCGCGACTCTAGAATTCCACGGGGCTAAGCTCTGGGGGGCAGTGCGACCTTTACCATTTCCCCCTTTTCTGCTATGTCATGCGCACATCCACCTGCTGGTACTTCCCGTGCACAAAAGAAGGAACAGGCAAAGAGATCGGTACCTCTCAGAATAGCGCAGGAGCTCCGCATCCAGCTGCTCTCGAATGCCAGTGCGTTTCCTGTTAAGGTAGCGGGGCGACAGAGCGATGTGCCTTCGGTGCGGCCCGGCCACCAGGCATGAGTAGCGACTGTTCACCAGCGCACAAGCAGTGGCATAAGTCGGCAACTCTAGGCAAGGTAGGACGCCAGCCTGCCCTACCAGAGACCCATCAGAAGTCGCCTTTTGCCGCGGCGCCTCTGAACAACCCGCAGCCATGCTGCTTGTCAGGGTTCCCACGGCGCGCACCGTTGACGCAATCGCAATCGCCTGTCCCCGACGCTCTTTTACGTCACCAACTACCACGCCCCTAGGAATTTCCCCTCTTGACGCTGCATTACGCAGTCTGGCCAGCAGAGGGAAACAGCTTTTCCGCGCTTCGAAGAGGAGTTTCGAGCCTCAAGTATATATTGAACATGCGCGAAGCCAATCAACTGCTCTTTTGAGGGCTGGCAAGTGTGTGTTTTCCCACCGAAGCTTACTGGATTTACTAGGTAGCTTAAAAAGGGGGGTTCTCAGTTTGATAATTTCCAGTGGTAAGGTTGTTTAATACAATTTTACAAACTTGGACTGTACAATAAAGATTCAAAATATTTATGGAGTATATTTTATTCAGTACACGAAATCCTAAGCAACAGCTCAGACAATTCAAATGTAACATGTCTGAAAACGGGCCCACTATTTCTCTCCTGTTCCGCTTTTCTCCTCATTATGCAATTGCTGAATCAGGGAATCACATCACAGCCAAGGTGTCAGCCTTGGATCCTCTTTTGTATCCCCAAATATCACATCAGTCTGAAGGCCTGTATTGCCTTAGGTGTAAATATAGTATTTGGACACTATCCTCTTCCCCTGCTGCCAAAACTTCAAGACACTCTGCCTGTGGAAGCCTAGCTTAATGGTTGGGAGGACACTCTGGGGCAGCCAGAGCTTCCCTAAAACACATGTGATCATGTTGCGTCCCTCTAGGATAACACAAACTCCTGAAAATGGTTTATAAGTTACAAGGCCATTTTGTGATCAGCCCACAGCTTCTCTCTTCAGCTTCATTCGTCACACTCCCCACTCTAATGTTATCATGCTCCTTGATCCACTCTCAGGTCTTTCTTTAGTCTTAAGCTGTTCCTTCTACCAGGAAATATAACAGTATTTTTCACAAGGGTAAATTCTACTCATCTATGAATTTTTAGCTTAGATTTTACATTCTGTTCCTTCTCAAAGAGTTTTCAACCACCCTATTCCTCTCTATATATAAGGATTAGGTAGTTAACCATCTATGTTCGTTTTTATGTTAATTTTATATTAGCCCATTTGCTTGCCTGTTCCATCAATAGATTCCTACAGTCACTAAAGTGTGTACCATAATATCTGTATTGTTCACTGTAGTGGCCCCCATGTCTCATCCCTCCTCCAAAGAAACAAACCCAAAACTAAGAAAAACCCAATCAATGCATCCTGAATGAATAACCTGATAATAAGTTAATAAATAAGTGATAAAGAACTCACAGCCTAAGTGGAAATGGGTTACGCTGGGTAAGTGCAAGAGAAATGTATAGCAGTGATGTGAGTACTGACATATTCCCTTCTCTCTTAGATACTGCAAAATGCCTCTAACCTCTCTAAACCTGATTTCTGACTTGTAAAATAGGAAAAATAATACTACCTTAGAGAGATGATAGGAGGATCAACTAAGACAAATAAAAAGTATTTTCTTTAATATTCCTTAAATGACTGCAAACTCAGCATAAGATGATAGTTGTATGAAACTGCCCCCAAAATCTAATATTAGACATTTTAAGTCCATACATGGGAAACATAATGGCCTTTACCTTGATTTTGTTGCAAAGTCCTTTAATAGCCCTGTGCAGGACCCTTTTGTTCAGTGTGCTCAAACTTGGCTAAACCATGAAGTCACTTAAGGTGAGGAGCTTTAAGAACTCCTGATGCCCAGATGACATCCCAGACCAATTCAATCAGAATCTCTCCAGGTGACTATGCCTTACACTCAAGATGGATCTAGACCAGCTGCAAGTGATTTGAATGAAAACAATTTGGCCAAAAAAGAATTTATTAAAAGACAAGCTGACATTTTTGACAATTTAACAAAATGAAAACATTATCTGAAATCAAATACCCAAGTAATAATCTTTCACAGCTACTAAATGTAGTGCACCATGGAGTAATTTTGTAATCCTATGAGAGTCCAGTTGCAGTTAGAAGTTTGCTTGTTTAATTTTGAAACTAATTTTCTAATTTTCAGTTTTTAAAATTCTGGCTTGATTGCTAGCTGCTATCCATACTCTGCATGATTTGGGAGAGTACAAGGTGATTCTGCCTGCATGCCGGTGTTCACCATAATGGAGTTACTTTACAAATTAACCTGTTCCACCTTTGACACAGGGAAGAAAACAGTAAGCCCGTGAGTTTCTCCTACCTACACTACCCCATAGACATGTACAAAGTTTATTTGTCCAAGGACCTGTAGTTGAGCTAAATCATTTTATTTTTCTCTAAAATTTGTCCATGTTCCGCAGAAAGGCAATGGTGGTCCCCACCTCATGAAAAGCTCTGTCAAGTCAATGACAATGTGCTGAGATCTTCATTCTACAAGGAGGAGAAGGAAGGTTAGAAATAATTTTGACCCCACAACAAAAGGCCTCAGAGGAGGAGAGAGAGAAAATCCCCTGTACAACTATTATTTTATCATTGACCTTGCCACCTCTGGCATGCACACACATACACCTTATTATTATATTAGTGTGTTTCTATTCCTCACAATCAGATAATCTCTGGAGCAATATAAATGTGTAAAAATTGGTGATTTGGTGAAATCAGTGATGGTGGATACAAAGTGATATGTACAATATGCTCTGATTTTTATAGGACACATGCACACTTACATGCTTAGAAAAAATCTAGATGCGCGAATACAGTCATATGCCCCATAATTGTGGCTTGTTCAACATCAACTGGCCTATATGATGGTAGCCCTGTAAGTTTATAATACCATATATTTTTGCTGTATCTTTTCTATGTTTAGATATATTTAGATGCACAAATACTTGTCACCATGTTACAGTTTCCTACAGTGTTTAGTACAGTAACACGCTGTCCAGGATTGTAGACTAAGAGCAATAGGCTACAGGCTATTTCAATCAGCTAAATAGCAATAAGCCATTTATCAATCAAGAAATCTAACCTAGGCATGACTTATGCCATAACTTATGCTTTCAATTACTAAAGATCTTCACTTTTTCTTTGTATATGATCAAAACTGATAAAGAAGGAGATTAGCATAGCACACCATATAATGTAAGTGTATAGTAAGATATGGCATTTGGATTTATGTAAGTATACCCTGTGATGTTCATGCTATTGATGAAACTGCCTCATGATGCATTTCTCAGAATGTATCCTTGTCATTAAGCCACACATGTCTATACCACGTATTAATGTTAGTCATCTCTCTAGTGTGAGTTGATGCTTTTCTTTTACTTCTGTGAATTTGTATATATTATTTTCATGTTTTATACTGAAAAAAATCAGAAACGTAATCAGAAGATTACAGTTGCTACAGGAAATCCTATAGTTTTAGTTGGTTTAATAGTGTTGGTTGGTGCAAAAGTAATTGTAGTTTTTGCCATTATTCTTAGTGGGAAAAACCACACTTGTTTTGCACCAGCATAATATAAAGTGAAGAGCCTAACCCTAGATTCTAATGTCACATTGCTTGAGTTCAGATCCTGGCTCTGCCACTTACTAGATGTGTGATGTTAGGCAAATTTCTTTCATTTTTCAAAAAGCTAAAATTATTACAGTAGGATTACATGAAGAAATGGAATCAGACAGGAATTTTTGACTATGTGTAATAGTTTGAATAAAAATTTTTTCCTATAAAGAGTATTCCATGAAAAAAAAGTCATTGTATCAGTTAGCTTTTGGTATATAACAAACTATCTTCAAATTCAGCGACTTTAAATAAAACTCTTAATTTTTCTCATAGCTTTATGGGGACAAATTTGGGTAGGACTCGGTTGGGTTCACTTGTGCATCTGTCCTCATATGTGGCCCCATGTGTCTTGTGTTCCAGCAGGCTAGAGTAAGCTTGCTTTCCTGGCAGCTATGCAGATATCCAAGATAGAGCAGGAAACACACAAGACCTCCTGTCTAGACTCTGGAACTTCCACAATGTCAGTCCAATGTATGCAGTACATCTGGTCTCATATACTTTGTTCTTTGCCTCAGAAGCTTCTTCTGTCATATGTCAGGTATATATAAGTCCCTAGGAATGCCCACCCTGGATAAAGAGTAATACTCATACTGACAGGAAGGATTTAATCATGCTTATATGACTGGTTTTATCAAATTGGTGGAATGAGTGATGAGGGTCAACATCATAATGACCAACATTATCATGGGTAAACTTTATTACAAACCTGCCAGGTGCTATACCAAGTACCCTAGGCAAATCACTGGCAGATAATCTTTATGAATTTATTACAATAATTGCATATATTTACAAATGAGGAGCCTGGATTCTAAATAAATATGTCAGCCTCATGATGGTAGCAATCTTATCTGTATTGCTAACAGTCATATATCCAGGGCCTAAAACATATTTCTTGAGTGAATGAATGAATGACTTCTCCAAAATATCCAGCTATTTATCGATAAAGGAATCTCACCCAGGCATGACTTATCCCATAACTTATGCTTTCAATCACAAAAGATCCTCACTTTTTCTGTCCATAACCAAAACTGATGAAGAAGGAAATTGTAGAAATTGATAGTTTATTTTATTTAATCTCTGCCTTAAAAATGTTAAGGTAAGAATCTGACCAAATTGGTAAATATTAACATTTTAGTAGGATTGGGGAGGTGTCAAACAAGCACCAGTTTCAGCCAAATATATGTGGTATATATCACCCAATGTTTGATGTAGACCACTTGTATTTCACAAATTTGCCAGCAGATGGCAAAAATGAGCTTCAATTTGTAAAGTTTTGCTTTAGCCTAAGGACTATTATAGAAATGACAAAAGTGAACGGCAACTCTTTATTGATGGCTTGTTTTTATCTACAATCCTTCTTCAAAAAAGAACTTAGGATAAATTTTTGACTCTCAAGCCTTCTTTACTTGCTTGTTAGACTGTTGACACTAAGTGATACACATGTGCCTGCAGAGAATGAGGAAATAAATTAACAGAGCACATTGTATTACATACACACAGATACACACACACACACACATATATGGTTTAAACCTGAGCCTGAGCTTTAAAATGTGGACCTAAATAAAGTCATGCCAATTTTTTAGCTATCTAGGTAAAGGCCGGGAAGGCAACTGCTTAGCACTTTGGATGAAAGATTCCAGCCAAAAAGAATTGGCTTAAATAATAAAATAAATTTGAGGTGTGTGGGTGTGCATGGGTGTGCATACATGTATTGTGAGCACTGATGACTGCTTCTAGAGTTTGGGAAGAGGTAAACAAGGTATCTCAAGGGGGTGAGTCTACTTTAGGAGGACAAGATGTCATTTGTACTTATTGTTCTTTCATGAAAACTAGGGTCAGTATTTTTTCTAAACCCTATTGCCTCTAATCAGACCTTTCTGCAACCGAATTTCAACATCTTTCCTTCAAGGCTTTCAAATCCAATGAATAAGGCTAATACAATTGGCTGTGAGGTTTGCAAGGGTGCCTGTGGAAATTCTCATTTACTTCTGCCTGTCTTTTGCTCAGTGCAGAACAAAAATAGAAAACAGTTTTCTTTTCTGTGTTTTGAAGATTACTTTAATGCTGTAGTTTAATAAACCACGTGCTGACTGCAGAATCTGTGTAGGTATGAACTCCAAGATTTTTGCCATTAAATACTTCCAAAGAATGTGGTATGGAAAATTTCAGGATGGTAATTTAAAAAAATGCAATTTAGATACAATGCCTTTTGATATACAATTTATTGTGAAGTGATCAAACACAATGCATATTACTGTATCGTATTCTAGACTTCCCCTTACAGCTACAGGTTGCTTAATGCGTCTGTGCTTTGGAAATTATTACAGCTGTGAATTTAGCTTTGCCCAATGGCAAAGTGAACTTGCCCAGTTGTGAAAAATGCCCTGCAGGAATTTACAAAAGAAGTCATTACTTTGAGGCCACATTTGTTATTAAAATATCTGGAAGTCCAAAATTTTCACTGAAGGGTGTAATTTTGAGTACTCATATAATTTAATGAATAAATCCAAGCTACTCTATTTCTTTGTCTCCCTCTGCCTTGACATTTTTTGTTGCGATTCCTGTTGTGTACCATATTGGCTTTAGGGTGATACTGACAGTATTAACTACAGCTTAAATCAAACCTTTTCTTCTGAAATCTTTGGCACAGTTGAATAGACTAAACTTGATGTTCAAAAGCGGAAAAAATACAGAGCCTACCAGAAGTGAACATATCTTTAATATAAGGGAAGAATTTTGTTCATGACCAAATTAGTTTTCTCTATAGCCTACAGGTTCATCCAAGCACCTTATCAATAAAGCCTAGGGGAAAAGTGATCTTGTTTCTGTCTCTCAGTTACAGCTTTCTGTCTGTCTCCAATTACCTCCTAGATTTTCCATTCTCTTTACATTCAAGGTTTATCAAACTCAAGTTTTCTTTCAGTTGTCTGAGATCCTTTCTTTGAATTCCTATTTCCAACCTGAGCACATATTTGTCGGCCAAGTGACTAAAACTGTCGCTTTTCTCACTAGCTGCTGCTGCCTGAGTGACCAAAGCTGGATTTCACTGGCTGATTCTGGAGTAATGAGTTTTGTTAAACCCAAGTGCCTAGAGTGAAATGACTGAAGGTAGCTGTCGAAGCTTGACAACTGGAAAGACAAAGTTTCAAGTGCAGGCACCAGAAACTGAACTCAAGGCAGCATCATAGAACCATAAATTTGAATCTAAAATCAAAAGAAGTAGACTAAATAAAGGGGAATGGTTCATATGGAACAGAATTGGTTTGTTTTATGGACCTAAGTGTGAGAGTATGTGTGTGCGCCCATGTGTGTGTGTGAGAGTATAGACATGCATATATACACGCATATACGTGTTACATGATTTGGCTAAATGGCTTTAAGATTCAGGAGTACCATCAGAAATGGCCTCACTTTTCAGGTAAAATAATATCTACCCACCTTTCTCTTATTTATTCTATTTCTTATTTCATGTTAAATAAGTGATATTAATATAATAGAGGGATATTCACATTTACAGATAATGTATATTATAATAGCATTTGCTAAATAGAGCTTGACAAAAGCTTATTTTTCACTTGCTGTGCCACCATCCTTTTTGCTGGTAAACTGCAATAGGCTAATATGACCACTACTAAGCATACCGTGACTTGGAAACTTGACCTTCTCTCCAGCAATTCATTTTATTATACAGAACGTTGAGGCTTTTATTTTGTTTTCTCAAAGGTTGATATAAGAATGCTAATATAGTTAGAAGACAGAAAGAGAAATCTGGCTCTCAAAAGCCTTTTTGAATAGTAATGAAAGAAGTGGACATTTAGACCGGTATCCAAACAAGCCCTCAGTGTACTTACATATGTACAAAGTTGAGTGTTATCTCATCCTTGGACTGACCTACAGTTCAGAGTGAGGGGTAGTGCTGGCAAATAGAGCCTTCCCCAAAGGAATCAGTAGCTTTTCTTTCCTGGGCAATGACGCTAGCTATTTCAAGAGATTTCTTTTAGTGTACCACAACCCTGGCCCCTATTCCCAGGATGGATGTTATAGAATGATTAGGTGGGGATCAATACCCAGATTGGATACCAAAGAGCAGTCATGAGTCCCAATTACTTGCAGCTAATACAACACTTGGTGAAATTCTGACAACATTTTAGATTTTTCTGTGAAGTTTCAGCCAAGTTCTAGAGTCTTCTTGGCAATTTTCAGTAGCATAATACCTTTGGGAATTATGCTTTGGGAAAAGGCTTGCAGTGTATTGTGTGCCTGAAGAAGGTGGAGCCTTTCAGTGAAGAAAAGTGAAAGTAAGAGTCCCTAGTTGATTTGAGGAAGGTAAAGATGACAAGGTTTCCGAGTAAATGAAGGCTATCAACCTAAAATTAAGGAGTCTCTTTCCACTATAATTAATTGATATAGATAATATTGAAGTGTTAAAATATTGAAATAATTTTATTAAATGTATAGCTTGGCTTTTAAGCAACATATTACTTGGGAAATGCATTTTCATTCCGAGTAAAGAACTCTTGTACTCAAAGTCTTCCTAGCAAAGGGAGTAAAAAAGAAATCCCTCTGCATCATTTTGCTAGGCATCCACATTTCCAGGATTTTCTGAATTGGTTTCCCCTGCTATGAGTAAATGACAACTTGTGATTTATGGATTTGGAATAATTGAATTTCTTGGCTGTCATACACTTCAAGTAAGAAATATTACATATGTTTCCAGAAAAAAATGACTTGAAGAAGAAAAGAGTGAAGTGCTGCCAAGTTCTGAAATTTTATTTGGAAACAGTGCTCTAATTAAATGATACTGAAGATGCTCCTCTAAATTTCTGAAATATGTTTGCTAAATAATCTTTGGAAATGTAATTTGAGACATAAGGTTTTTAAATACACCATTTTGAATTAAGTCAAAGAATAAAGTGGAGGACCATATATTCATTATTCTCACATCCCCAGGTACAAGAAATGCAGAGTATCATTTGACATATGTAATAGGTAGAGTAAAATTCTTCAAAAATAGGGGTAACACAACATCTCATTTTTGCTTGTGAAACATACAATTTTTAGTAATTTACTGTAATCATTCTGAGCAGAAGTTTTTAAATGTGAAATCTTTAAAAAAAATTTTTTCTACTTTATTATGGGTTGTTCTCCCACATTTGCTAGTTTTTACAAGTTTTGCTCAGTTCATGGATTTATAGTTGGTGAATCAACTTTCAAATTCTATGGAGTATTTACCAACTCTTTTCACATTTTCAATTTTAATGATAATTGGTTAATTGTGCAAGAAGAACTTGTACAAGGACTGAGGGACATGGGAAGTTCCTCTCTATGTGCTTTTGACTAGCACTATTCAATGGAGCTTTCTGAAATGATGGGAATATTCTTTGTTTCCCATATTTCACACTGGGAATATGGATAGTTTGATGGAGAAACTGAGAAACAAAAATATTGTTTTTGTTTTAATTAATTTTTTGATTTAAATAGTCACATGTAGATAGTGGCTACCGTAGGAGATAGTGTAAGTAAACCTTAGAACAGTGAGTTTATGACCTTGAGCAATTCAAGTCTTCACTTATGGGTAGCATTAAAATTGGTTGCTCTGGATTATTTTCCAAGGATTTCCTCAGTAGTTTTTAACTGGGTAATATCTCTCTACCAAAGAAACAGGTAGGCATTTTTTATTGATCTAAATGATCTAAAATGATCAGAGTGTCCCCGGGGATTTAGTGGATGGAGACCAGAGATGCTAAGTGGCCTGAAATGCATGGGACAATCTGCATAATAAGTTATTATCCAGCCCAAATGCCAATAGCAACCAATTTGACAAACTCAAGTAGGCCATCAGAGTTCTCTAAAAACTGTGGTTTAATTTGTTACATCAATTGCAATCTCTGTCCTACCATAGGTAATTCTGTCTCATATGATTATATCATATTTTCTTATGTCTGTAGGGGCTTCACATTCTTATTATAATCATTTTATTTCATGTCTTCAACCAGCCTCTATATTTGAACATGTTTTAGCTTTCGTGTCTCAAATAATATTCTTATTTATCCTCCAGCTGTGACTGTCTCTTTCCCCTCATTCACACCAGGCCATCCCTTGCCTTCCTCAGAATAGCACATTTATTCATGTAGCTATTGAGGAAACTATTTTTTGTATTACAATGAAAAGAAAGCCAACACCATATCCAATTTCAAAGCACATCATTTTATTATAGACATGTCAGTAGAGTTATCATATCATGTTCCACTTCCAAACCATTGTGTATATATACATATATATACACATATACATATATGCATATATATACACACACATACACATATATGTGTTTAAGATTTCCAAGAAGAGCCCACTTTTATTCTTTTATGCTTATAATACCTTTACCTATTTGATATGGCCCAAAGCATACCACCCCAACAATTTCACATATTTTTTCTAATTTAGTATCACCTTGCTTTTTTCCAAGGGTAGGCTTATACTAAAACTATAAGGTAGTCACTGAAAACATTCCAACACGTGGTTCAATATATTGTCCAAATTAAATTTTCAAGCACTTGAACAATATCTTCCTAACATCCCCCACCTATCTAAAAAAGAATCACTATACATCCTAAGTAAATCATTCTAAACTCAACTCTGAAAACACTGGGTTAAAATAATCATAATTTAAAATATATCTATACTTGGTTAAACATATACTGTAAACTATTTGAATAATTGTGATGATTGCATCTCTTTTTAACTGTACATCAAAGCAGTGATATGCCTCCTTTTGTCCTTTAATGTGTTATGCTGTAACTTAGTTCATAAGGCGTTACATTTTTCTGATGTATTATAATTTTATATTGTACAAACATGTTTATAGAGAACTCTCACTGAAAATTAGAGTCAGTGTTTATTCTTTCAGTACAAAACTACATCCTTTCATGACTTACATGGGACCATACACACACAAATATCTTCATGATGTAATTTAGATTTTCATTGGCAAAGGTCATGCCTCTTTGTGACATCAAATGAATAGTTATGATGTTGATTCACTATTTAAGGTTGCATTTATAGATAACTTCTGTAATCTACTAGGCAATGAAGTTATCCAAAATAATTGGGAGACTTCAAAAACTACACCAAACAAGCAGAGTTCAGTTATTTCTGTTGAATAGATGACAGCCAGAATTTTAAATCAGCAGATTTAAATAGGTTAATGATGATCATGTTACTATAAAAGACCTTTAAATTTTCATTAACTTGAAATATTATTACTGTGTTAGCACAATTAAAACTCATTTTTTGTGTATAAATTATATTCTCAAGCTGGATCTAAATATTTTAATTTACCTATGATTCAATAAGTAACTCATAAAAAAGGATGTGAAAATTGATTAGCTTTGTGGACAAAGAAAAGAATACAATACAGTGAGAGTTATAGATTTAAAAATAATAGATCTCTTTGTCTGTTGCCAGAGATTATATTCTCATAAATATATTCAAAGATATGTTGTTTTTTCACTTATATGTGTTGTTCTTGTTTGCTATTTTAACATTCCATTATTAGAGGAGATGATTGAATCTAGCTATATAAATGTTAGTCTATCTTTTCACTTTTTCCACAAAGAACTCTTGCAGGATCTTTGGATATATGTTTTCTTATATATGGACTGCCTATATTATTCCATGAGAATTGTAAAACAAAACACCTAAATTAAATTATAGCAAAGGTAATTGTTACTTCATTGTTGGGGGGGTACGTCATTTGCCCTTTTGGATCATTTAATTGGACTGAAAGACGTTTGAAAAAGCAATACCGGCCGGGCGCGGTGGCTCAGGCCTGTAATCCCAGCACTTTGGGAGGCCGAGGCCGGTGGATCACGAGGTCAAGAGATCGAGACCATCCTGGCCAACATGGTGAAACCCCGTCTCTACTAAAAATACAAAAATTAGCTAGGCATGGTGGCGCGTGCCTGTAATCCCAGCTACTCAGGAGGCAGAGGCAGGAGAATTGCCTGAACCCAGGAGGCGGAGGTTGCGGTGAGCCGAGATCACTCCATTGCACTCCAGCCTGGGTAACGAGCGAAACTTCGTCTCAAAAAAAAAAAAAAAGAAAAGAAAAAAAAAAGAAAAAGCAATACCATCAATAATTGTAATGTCTTTATAAATTTGGAAATATGCCATTAAAGTCATCTGTGTTTATAAATTAATCTTAATTGCTATACATAAATACTATAGTCATAGTGAAATAGCCAAATAAGTAATCTATCTATATACTACACTATTCAGATCATTCATCTTCATAAATATCAGCCACAATGATATTTACGCAAAACAAACCTAATAAAAAGAAAAAAAGGGCAAATTTAATAGAAATTAAACGTGATTTTGGGGGCACGGAAAAGCCTTAAGCAATTGTCTTCCCATTTCTATTGGAGTAGCATCTTAATAATACCTCCATAGCATCACAATTTCTTTTCTAATACCTATTTACATTCGTGTATGCTATAATATATGCTGTATACATGTTCTATATTTACATTATATATACATACATTCACACACATACTTTATTCTTAGACTCATTCATGAACATGCAGATCAATCTGCACAGTATGATCAAAACACATTTATTTTCTTAAATGATAGTCATATACAACTTTTCACTCTTTGTGCAAAAGTGCAAAAATACCATACAGATTAATATTCTCTCTCTCTAAAAGGTCTCTTTTTTATGCTTGAGGTTTTTTGTCATTTACAAAGAAGTTATGAAATATATTTCATTCACAAGTTGAAAATAATTACAATATGTTTATAACAAGGCATTTGCTGAGGTTTTGAATTGTGGCATCCTTGAAGCCATCTGTCTTTCAAAACAAAGACATCAGTAAGTTATTTTTATTTCTTGATATTTGCACTTTTCAATTACTCATATGAAATATGTAATTATAAATGTAATAATCATGCTAGTCAAATAGTGTTTGTATAGAATATGCATCTTATTTCTGTTTCATTATTTCTCTTTCCTGAAAAGTCTTCTTTAGAACAATCTAGAAAGCCTCTTGAAATTATTGTACTAGAATGTTTCTGAAAAGTTTTTTACCCCATAAAAAAGGGTGGAGAAATAAGTGAGGCAATATTTAGGAAGAATAATTTTAGTGGATGCTCAGGAGAGATGAATGCAAATGCAAAAACTGTTTTATTTTCTAGTCCTTTGGTGTCTCATTGCCTCATGAAAATCCTAAAAAATGTTCAATTCTTTAAAACATTGATTATACTCTTCTGTTAAATATCAGTTGTGGTCCTCCATTGCTCATGTTGTCTGTCATTTCCTGTTAGAAAAATGACATCATTAATTAAAATTCACTTTTGGAATAAGACATTGTTTTGGTTAATGAGTTTGCAAAACAGAAATTTCAATCCATTGAAAAACTTGCTAAGTTTTGGGGAAACACAAGGATATTGCTGTTTTATTTGAGGAAATAAAATTCCATTGCATTGGAGCACATGAAAATACTGAAGTAACAATTTGTTAGACCAAAATATTCTACCCACAACAACGGTTCATTCTTTCCACACTTTTCTGAGTTTTCTCTTTTTTTCTTCAACTCAGTTTTGCAAAGACCTCACCTAGAAAGAAGATGGTTAAATGCACAAGTTTTTCTAATACATAGGTTCCTCTGCTGAGCATGTCAACAAAGTGCCAATGCATTCTAGAAGTGACCTTTATTCTATAGAAAAATGTGTGGCCTTTTTGATAAGAAGAGAAAAAGGCTTACAAGGGGATCATTGCTCATTTGTAACTATGGATCACTAAAAAAATCATAGTAGGAAAGATTGTTTCTCATGACACTATCACTCTTCCAGTAAGAGCAAAAACAGTGAAGTCTCTTATGTTTTTAATGGATCAATTACTAAAAAGTTAATAAGTAAAACTATATAGAATAGCATTGAAAATATAGATGCAAAGGACACACTAGCATTAAAAGTTTCAGTTTCAATTATATGAAATATATTAAGAAAAATTTTGATGCTTTTAATTCATATGTTTTATTAAATATTAAACCCTTCCCAACATAATAAAAAGTGATGGGATGTGAAGCCCATTTGTATTTATAATGGTTTGTGCATCATACTAAAAATATGTCAGTAAAATTATCTAAAAATAGATTGGCAGCGTCTTTCCATGCTTGAACAAGCCTATTTGCAACAGAGCACTAAAAGAAAATTACAAGTGGAAATTATTTTTTAACTTATTTCATTTCTATTTCTATCTAGTTCTGTTTGGAGAATCTGCCAGAGACGTACTTGGTGAAAGTCTCCTAGAGATGTATGTGACGAAAAAATCTGAAAATATATTAGAGTTATTGTGCTGGAGTTCAGTTTATAGCTCAGAAATCTGATTTGAGGCTTCACTGAGGAACTCACCATTGATGGCAAAATAAGTAGAAATCACCCCCCTTCCCCAACGACCTTCAACAAAATTTACATTTCCTGTTCTACCTTTCTACCTACTAGGAGAAAAATCAAATTTCTAATAGATTTACATAAATCTATTAGGTGACTTTTCTCCTTCTACAACGACTTTGCACTCAACTGCTTAAAAAACCATAAAAAGTTAATCTGTTATATTAACCTTTTATTGCAGAATTTTGTAAAGCAGTTTTAAAAGTTTTTACAAAATAAGAATTTTCTTACTGAATTCACTCTAGCATGAACACAGTAAAATCACTGATATGAAATAATGGCAAAAAATAGTTTTAAAATGAGTGAGTCTCTAGTTTATTTGCAAATAGCCATGCTTAATTTAACAGGAAGATTGCAGTTTAAATTTGGGCTGGACCAAATGTGACTATTTGCAAATGGACCTTCTGCAAACGGGCCATAGTATCCATGTGACTTTCTGTATGTCCAATTATTTTATTTGAGCAAACAAAGAGCCATTACTATTTATTTTTAGCAATTTGAATTATGGGAACTAAATTTAAAAGGTATCACATAAGATAATTTTACAAGAAGAAAATTTTCATATGGAAATTTTACTGTATTAGTATCCAACTTTGGCTATCTTCTCATGCAATTTTAACATGAGGGAAATATACAGTTTGTCTTTATCCAGACATATCTATTATTAAAAACAAAATTCTGGCCCATGAATGATGATATTGAGTCAGAATGATGAAGTAGCTGAGAATAAAAGGAGTCATGACACATCCAAGCAGAAATGTGTTTGGATGCTTATAGGTAGGCTGAGTATTTTAAATACTCAACCAACTTTCAAGTTGCAAGATTCTGCCATGTAGTCAGCTCTGCAAAGTAAGCGCTTATGAAAGTGACACTTTGAGAAACAACCTA
Source organism: Aotus nancymaae (assembly GCF_030222135.1). Taxonomy (NCBI): domain Eukaryota; kingdom Metazoa; phylum Chordata; class Mammalia; order Primates; family Aotidae; genus Aotus; species Aotus nancymaae. The sequence continues at coordinate 40,501,898 of NW_026988438.1, read as the reverse complement.
AGCAACGTCAGTTCAGACTGATCTGTTGACATCATGGCTTTCTGGAAGGGGTAGTGCTTTCTGCAATGACATTACAACATGGTAACTCCCTAGAAATCAGCGTACCTTGTAGGTAACTCTGGTGTCGGGGGCACCACCGGGCAGCTGGGCAAGTCGGTTATTTCAATAGCCCTCAATCTCTAATGTAAATATAACAATCATACAATAAATATTGCACAAATATATACAGAAAACTAAATCAAACTAGTATAAAAATAAAGCACAAAAGAGCTACTATTCATATATACACATATAATGACCATCTATTTTCAACAATCATTTAAATTACTGAAGTCCCGCTATGTATACCATGAATTCTTTAATGAAGGGCATGCATAGCTCTGATTAACTTTGCTTTCTTGAGTCAATTTAAGAACATTTGTGCTCCTGATTTGAATATATAGACTGTACACAAAGTAGAAACACTACAGAATAAATATTATTCCTTCAAAGTAACATTATAAAGAAATGTGCAGTAAGTCTTGCTATTATTACTTCTGCTCTGTGGTTATGCAATTTTATTTCCATGATATGAAGCAAAATATAATGTGGCCATTATCTTAGTGAGTTTATTTTACAAATGTTTCCTCTTTTCTCTACTAGAGCCAATAGCAGGAACTGAATTAAGAAATATGTGCAAAATGCAATAGAAACATAGACATCATACTATATGATTTGTCCTTTTATGCAATTAATTTAACTTTCTATTTACATGGGTTTTATGAAACAAGTATGCAAGGACAACTGTTTAAAATACAGGCAAATCTATCCAAGTATGCATAAGTTTAGATGAGAATTAAATGAAGCTTTATATATATTGTAATATCTGCACTGATAGACAAGGCTTTTTGTCACCTTATTTAATAACCCCTTTATACTTGAAGACCAAATTTACATAATCAAATGCGTCTCCTTAAAAGAACAAGGGAAGAACTAGAAAAGGGAATTCATGCAATTTCTAAAACTGGCATTATTGAGTGGAGAGTATATTTGGTATCTGTGTTTTTCCTCAGTATAATACATAAAAATCCATATTTATAAGGTATTCAATATTTTATGAAATACTATTTTAGGCACTGTGCTTTTGAATAGACAGACTACAAAATTTTTTTGAAAATTGGTGTACCCATGAATTGCAGAGACAAAAAAATAAAAAATTTCTATTTTCTACCCAATTTTTAGAAAAAGTTTTTTAAGAAAAAAATTACTAAATGTTTCTATTTTCTACCCAATAGAGCCAAATGTATAAAAATCTGATTCTTCAAATCTCAATCTAATGTGTTAAGTTGATTCACTCAGAGTGGACTGCAGTCTTCATCACGTGCTAGCAGTGAGAGGAAAAGGTACAAAACTCACTTTCTCAGCCATTTCATGAGAATGATGCAGGGAATGCTCCCTTTCTGAGAACATCCTCCTCTGTTCAAAGCTGGCTAGTCGACAAGTGAGCCAGGAGGACAGAGTACAGCACCCAATCCCGATGCACGCAAGAGACATGGAGGCAAGGTGCAGAGGATATAGGGAGGAAGTTTTCTTTGTGACTGCCCGGAGGAACTGAAAATTCAGGATGCCCCCAATGAGTCCACAGATACAGCAGGCTGAAAAGAGGATCATCTGATGAGAGAAAGAAAGGGAGCGTTACAGTGGAAAAGGCAAACCTGACCAGAACACAGTTGCCCTGTTGGGCTGCATGTCAAGGATAACTAACCTACAGTAATGAAAAAAAAGTGGTTTTGTTGCTTCACAGAGGACAGAAGATTTTTTTAAGCCAAATTTCTATGCAATCTGACTCACTGTAGATAGACAGTGTATATCACAGTGTTTCGGATATTGATAGCTGACTATATTAAAGCCAAGAGTGTATCTTATGAAAACTCTGAAGCGAACAAAATTTATCTTCTAGGTAGATTCAGATTTAAATATTTATTTAACATCTACTGCATGCTACTATACGAGGACTTTCAACAGATATCATCTCAATTAACACTCCCAGCCAGCCTCTGAGATAGTAACATATGTTTTAGAAAAATGAATGGTAAATAGCTAACACTCAATTTAGGGACCAACCCAGATTTTGTGATTCCAAATCTAGTATCCTTCAAAAATATCTCAATATCTTCTCTTTGGATTGTTATTAGCTCTACTTACCTTCAAATCTTTGCACCTTCTTACCTAGCTGAACTTTGGGAATTTAGTTAAATCTCTCTTTTTTTTTTTTAAAGTTCATACATATTTCATTGTGCATGTATTTCTTAAACAGGTACTTTAGGGACTCCTACATATTACAAATCTTTTATTACTTCGTGGCACTATAGTTGAAGAACACACAATAGGTGTTCCAAAAACACCGTTTGTTTGTTTTAGAGAAACAGATGATGTGGCTTTGCTTTTGGTTCTACTATTGATTTGATCTTGGTGTCTATTAATTGAGTTGGGGGGTGTTAATCAACAACTATCATAGGATCCCTGACAGAACCAGGAATAATGCCTTTTCTGAAGTAAATGTTTTGTGAATATTTAATAAACTTAATTAACTATTCAAATAACTTTAATCATTTTATTTTGTTTTTGCATCTGATCTAAATTCTTCTTTGGGCTTTCCTGACACTTTATAGTACGATACTAATTGAATTATGCAATCTAATTTCCATTCTTCTCAGGAACATAGTCTTACTCCTGTCACCTCTCTTGTCCATCAATATAAGTTACTTATTCCCATATCAGTGATATTTTTCATTTCCTGGAAATAATTTTGCTTCTTCCTTAGACTCCTGGATGAAAGGCACAAATTAAGTCCTTTCTCGGAAAGCCTTTCCGGACTTTATTGATCTCCTCCTTTGCTATAATTCCCCAGGTCAAACAGCTTTATAACTCACTCTAACATTTAATTTTATTTTATCAGCTATTATATTTCATTGACAGTTGAGTTTAGCCTGCACTTATTGAGCACCTAGCATCTGTTAGCCCCTGAGTGCAGCAGCTGCTGGTATTACAATGAATCATTCATAATCATTCCTCTTGACTACAGTTAAATCTTGTGAAAGAAAAGATCCAGAATTTTAACATGGCATGGTAAATATTAATAAAGGGATATATGGGTTGCCCTAGGAGTAGGGAGGAGAAGAATTTATCCCAGCTAAGATTTTTGGAGAAGGCTTACTTGAGAATATGTTATCTCAGCTAACTACAAGTAGTTAATTTCATTTCTCCAACTTAATTCAGCAGTCCTTATTGCATCTGTAAATATCATCAGAGCTAAAAATCCAATAATGGATGAGTAAAATCTTTTTATACTTCATTAAACATAATACTGAAAATCTGTTACCAAATAGTTAAATCATCCCACTAAATGTAAACTTGTAGCTCAAGATGCTTAGTAGTATTAACCAATTATATTTTATTTTAAAGTAGATTTGGATGTCATACAGTTCCTTGAGAATATATTTTGGTGTTTAGTCATTCTCAGAAAATATGGAAAGATATTACAACCTAGCTTCAAATAATTAATTATTGTTAATAAAGAAAGTAGACAATACCTTTAATTTTCTATCACAGGAAAGCCCATGTCTTTCCTAATGTTATTCTGATTAATTCCTCAAAGGTATGACACCTCATTAACATGTGCTAACAGAACAGTCTTATCCAGGAATTAAAATGTTAAAATCCATAACCGTATACTATTTTCAGATTTTACCAGGTTGGAGATTCTAGACTGCAGACATATTTGGAGGGAAAATTTAAAAAATTTTTTTTTTTAATTTTATTAAAATGCAGAAAATCTTGATGGTTAAATGCATGAATGGGGACCTCAGAAAGTACAGAGGATAATGTACCTTCAACAATAGATACAGCTATCAGCTGGATGATAGTTTCTAAAAAATTTAGATTTCATTTTTTTTCTTGTAACTTAGAAAGACAGAGAAGTGACATATTGCTTTAAAAAAAAAATCTAAAAAAACAATAAAAACAACAAAAAACTCTTTCTTCCTTTTTTTCCCTTTTCTATTTTTTCCTTCCCTCCCTCCTCTTTCTTTCTCTCTCTCTTTCTTTTTGTCTTTCTTCCTTGCTTGTTTACTTGCTTTCTCCCAAGGAGTTGTTGCTACATAGCCTTAAAGAGTCTTAGTAGAGGAAGAGCATAAAATGAATGAAGGCCATAGCTAAAGAATGATGGGAGAATCATAAATGACAATTATATGCCCAAAAAATACATTTTTTAAAGGTTTCATTTTTCCTTTCATGTAATTAAAAAAATTATATCTAAAATTACTGTCTAAATCTCTGAGGGCTTTAGCCTTTTTGTCATAATAGATGTTCTCACAAAGAAAGGTGTGAGTAGAAAAAGGGGTCAAATGAAAATAACTACAATGCTTCCCATTCCCTGATATGTTCAGCTAACTGGCCTCCCCTTGGAAAACTCTTTTTAGGCTCAAAGACTACTTCCTAGGGTCCCTGTGTAGTATTAATTTTGCCAGTTTGTAAGTATCTATATTCTTTCCCATAATACTCAGTAAAATAAACCACATTTTTTTCCTTATTTCCAAACTCTCATAAAAAGTCATGAAAGGCAAAGGGGAATCCACACTTCAGCATGCAGTGCATCTCCTCCAGCCGATATCAGAGTTAACTGGGAGTATGTTCCATACCCCAGAAACCCACTATAATATCGCAAAACATCTGAAAACACTTACGTGTGCATTCACAGTAATAAAAGAAAATAAAATAAATCTCTGAGAATTAACTGTAACCATAGTAACACAGCTGTCTTGCTGCTTTGCAAAACTTGCTTCATAGTCAAAGAAAACCAATAATCCTCAGACCCAGTTCCATATTTAAATGGTTATATTTCTCATTTAAATGGTTATATTTCTCATCTTCTTGAGCTCACCGAAGGATTCAAGTGATTGTCTGGCACTCTCTAAACTGGAAAACTAGAGACTGTGATCCACAGCAGTTATTAAAGGTTACATATTCAGGTATTTAAAGAGTTGATCAAAGCTTTTTTATATTAGTGATCTTTTGTCCACAGTTTCTAATAATTGTGATGGTTTTCTTATATTTGTCAGGTTCTTTTTGGTCTCAAACTACTAATATTCAGTATGTAAAAGGTGGCTAGTCATCATTTCTATTTTAGAATTCTTACATTTCAAACACCTCAATGCAAAATACGAACAAAGCAAAAACTTACGACAAGTCCGGATTTTTTTTTGGCGCACAATATTCCACAAATGCCACAAAGAAGAAACTGAAAAGGAAAAGAAGAACAATTATTCCATATTAAAAGACACAAGGACCCCTAGATTTTAGCTTATAGTTCACTCAAGACACTTTCTCCAGGGAAACCAGAACATTTCAAATTTCCTTCAAAACCTGGAAAGGAAAAGATCTCATTCTAGAATAGTAAAGGACAAAAGTATAAAATCTAATAAAAAATTGCTTTTTTGGTGCAAGATTGTTAGATGTAACTGAATCTGTTTTAGCACCAGGTAAAATTATAAAGTAAATGAATTTAGAGCTGTGTTTCTCCCATTTCCTTTGACTGTCTGATTCCTTTCCACTTTCTCAGGGAGAAAAGTGGTGTGATACATTCATTCATACATAACAACTAGAACTCAGTAAAGTTATACTACAGGAAAGAATCTGTAAAATCAAAAGATAATGTGTCAGACAAGGAGATGTTTCTCTATAGAGATAATCTTTGTACCTCTCCAACTGGTATAATGACTACCTCCTTATTCTGCTGGAAAGAATGTCCTTGTGGATATGTTGGAAGAACACAATGGGATAAAGCAATTGATAGCATATAATTTTTTGTAGATTAAACATTGTTGACATAATTGCTTTGCAAAGGCAATCATATCAGTTTATCTACCAAGGAAAGACTATTGGATATTTTGGTGATCATAACATGACAAATTGTTTAATTTTAATAGAGAACGTTCCATTTGAATGCAAGTTTTCACAAAGTTCTAACTTGAACTAAATCATATAAAAATATTCACTAATAAGTAAGAAGTCCACTAAAGGCTTTCAGATTTGTAAAGAAAATTTTGATTTGCAAAGAGAACTAGTTTCCATTTTTGTTGTTGTTGTTTAAATGTCTCAAGTCAGAACTAACAATATAGCTTGTTTCACTAAATACCTGACACCTGGATAGATTTATTTTCAAATACATATCAAAATATGCTAAGGATTATCTGAGATAATATGCATGTGGGAATTACCAAGAAAATTATTAAAAAGCAATAATTAAGGGAAGTTGTTGCAAAGAAACTTTTCCTACAAGGAAGCAAAATGATTATTACGCAGTCAGTGGTGCAGCAAGAAGGAATAGGGAACATGGAATATAAGAATTTGAATCTAAGAATATAAGAATTTGGTATATAATTTAGATGACCTGTCAAATTAATGGAAATGATTATTCGCCAAAAAAGTAGAACTAGAATAATTTGTTAACTTTCCCTAATATACACCAAAATTAATATAAAATTATTTGAGTTTTTAACTATATAAAAATGTATAAATATATTGAGTGACAACAAAGTTAAATATTTATATAATTTTAGACTACTGGGAAGGATTTTCTAAACATACCACCGAAGTGATAAACCAAAGTAGAAAGTACTTATTAATAGAAAAACATTTAGGTTTTATGGTCAAAAATATAACACTGGAAGGCAAAAAGTGTTGGGATTACAGTCAGAAAGTATATGATAGCCAAATGGTTCACATACTTTAGAAATAGATCTAACAAAATATTTTTAGTATTATAAAACCATGAGAAGATAGAAACTCAGAACTTTATGAAAGCTGAATACTTGCATAATTTTCAGAAGCCTTAAAAAGCTTTTTCAGAGTGGCCATTTCTCACCACCCACTGTGTCATAAGTGTAGATGATCATGTCCTGTTATGGACTCTTTTTGTTACTAATTTCATCTCACATTTTTCAAGGCTGTGCTCAGGAAATTCCAGTTCGGACCAATTCTGTACCTCTCAGTGCTTCAAGCTTCAGATCAAAGTTCAAGCATACCCTTCTCCTTAAGTTTCCCTGACTACCCCATTTTCATCCTGAAAGTCCATTTACCCAGAACTCAGTGGAAAAAAAAATTGAAAGCAGTGTAGTTTTGTGTTTCTTTCATCTGTTTTGAAATCTATAAACGCTGCCATTATTCATTTACAGTACACCCTGAGGGGTTGTCAGGAGCATGAGCGGAGTTCTCCATCCAGCCATTTGGTTGGAACACCTAGGTGGCAGAAAAATTGCAACTTTATATTGCCTCACTCCAATTGGATGGAGTTAAGAAATGGGAATTCAGGGATCTGGAGAGGGAAGGAAGGGTAGGGGAGGAATCAAGCAACATTTTTCTAATTTCAGCCCAAGAATGTAAATACTCTCCAATTCTTATTTCTGTTAGAGTATCCAAAATTACATTTTCTAGAGGAAAGCTGTAATCTGAGAAAAAATGGACACATGTAACCAGAAGTATATGAAATCATGGGATTTATGAGGAGGATCTAAAATATCTTGGTTGAAATTTAGCCATAACAGTTTATAGAAAAGAGAAAAAGAGGTACCCAAAGTAGTAAACTGATACTCTTTTCATTGGCTATCTTTATTTACTCCAAGTCATAGTACTGGAAGAGATCACAAAAGATGATTTAATTCATTCCTCAAAGTCCAGAGGGGTTAGTGACTTGCTCAAGGTAATACATCAAAGGCAGAAATCACACATATAATTTAAGGCTTTATTAAGAATCTAAATTAATTTGTTTTTAATAATATAATGGAAGTAATTTTTAAAGGGAATTTTTTTGGTGTTCATTCAGTGTAGATTATACTAGCAATTCCAACTAGAAGTGTTCAATGAATATCTACACACAACTGCAAGACCATTGTTAATTTATGATGTAACTTTGATGTAATAAAAATAAGAACATCAGTCAATTGTGTTACATTCTAAAATTAAATACATCTTATTTTATAAAGGAATTTGTTATAATATTTCAAAGTACATTTTTTTTTGTTCAACATAACTTTATCCAGGATGCAAACACTTACCCACATTATAGAAATTATTAAGCAAGTAAAAAACATTACCTAAAAAAATGTAAAGCTGATAGCTGTATGTGTGTGTATATGTATAAAGCCTGAACAATTTTACATGAGAAAATATAATTTTATTTCTGAGAAAATGGGATGTTTAAATCCAGGGAGGGTTATTTACATTGCTCTTACCGTGAAATAATATAAATGTAGCAACCTAATGATAGAGCATCAAGTGCTACACTATAAAATAAAATTAATTCATCCTTCAAGTGAAATTAATTTGATTCCAATTTAGATTATATTCAATAGAAAACTAACATTGTGACTCGTTGGATGAAATGACACAATTATGAAATAAGTATTTCACATTTTGAGTGGATTTTCTTTATGTAAAGTCCTTGGAGATTTCTGCTTTTGTTTAGGACGAAGAAAGATGCAAAGATGTCATTTCCACTCTGACAGTAAGGAAAAGATGATATTTTAGAGCCCATCAGAGAGCTGGTTGAGGTTCCAAGACAATGAAATAAGCTCAATTCAAAGAGAGATAATCTTCTCCAAGAAAAGTCTGACACTATGTCACCTGTTGCAGAGTTAAGGGAGGAAGAGACACTGGTCATCATACATGTGGGTGTCTTGAGGGAGGTATAAAGCCCTGTTCCTTCCCTAGACCTCTTTTGTGAAGCAAAACCCTTAAGCTCTGGCAGAAGGGTAGCAAAACCTCTCATTTCCAGGGCCTATCAAATATAGATTGCTACTGTAACTGGAGGAAAAGTAGAAGATATGTATAAAAAGTAGAAGGGGCAGGAGCTTCCTGCTCAAGATCAACCCCAGATATAAGACTGTTTAATTGTCTCAGGTAAGAGGGTACAGACTACTGAGAAAGTCCCACACCCGAGATCAGGTACACAGGGACTTCCTAAACTGAGACTGGTCTACAACAATAAAAACCCCTCTCCTTCAGCCCCATCTGCACTTCACCATGAGTTAGCAGTGGGAGTGACAACTGACAGCAGTCTACCAATAAAGGAGAGCTAACAGCATGGGAGGAGACCCTCCACCCCAACCCAGTGATAAAGATGAGCAGAGACTCAGGCTGAGGGTGGGGTGCTCACACCAAAAAAAAATTTCCAGCACCTCAGCTCCTGCCCAGAGCCCAAGGCAACTATAACCCACCACTAGAGGAATTTGAAGACTGTTTTGCACAAAAGATAATCACAGCCTAAACATTTAGTTCCTTACACCAGACTGACTCCACTTCTCATACTAACAGCCTAAAAGAAGATATTCAGATAAAATATAAAATTGAAAAAAAAAAAAAAGACTTTCAAACTTTGCACTGTATATCCAGCCTCGTTTAAGCAAGAGATTACAAGAAAGACATGTTCACTTGGCCAAGGGCATGGTGGTGGACTGAATTATAGCCCTCCAAAGATATCCACCTTCTAGCCCCTATTACCCATGAATATTGTAGGATAAAAAAGGCTTTGCCAATGTGATTAAATTAAGTTTCTTGAGATGGGGAGATTATCGCAGATTATACAGGGATGCCTCAAGTGTAATCACCAGGGTCATTTAAGAGAGAGGCAAGGTCAAAAGAAGGAGAATGCTATGTGTCGATGGAAACAAAGAGGCAGGGAGAAGAAATCTGAAGATGCTACACTGTTGGGTTTGAAGAGGGGCAAGGGGGATGTGAGGCAAAGGATGTAGGTGACCTCTGGTCACTGGAGAGGACGAGGAAGTTGGTTCTCCCTAGGAGCCTCCAGAAGAAATGTAGCCCTAAAGACTAATTTTAGACTTCTGCTCCTTAGAACTGTGAGAAAACAAATTTCCATTGTTTTAAGCCATGAAATTTGCCAAAAGTTGTTGCAGAAGCAACAGGAAACTAATACAGGCTTGAAAACATTATTCCATGTAAAACTCTAAAAGAATTATGAGAAGTTGTATTCAGGACAGTAAATAGAGAAAGTTGTGAGATAGAAAAGGAATGAAATAGGAAAAGCACAAAATAAAATAAAACAGTAAATGGTTTAAATGGAAAATACATTATTAAAAAAATTAATATCTGCCCTTACCGCAGGCGATTTTGGCATGAGCTATGGTGTGTTGAGTGGGAGTGAAGAAGTTGTAAGTAAAATGTTGTAATGTTCTTGTATTACTTAGCTGAATAAAGAGATCCTAACTAGATTTATATATTGATTAAAAAGTTGAACTTTAAATCTGTGCATTAAATTATAGATCAGAAAATAAAAAAAGAGAAAAAAATTTTTAAAAGATAAAATACAACAAAGATTAAACCAACGGGTATTATGAAAGTTAGAAAAAATTTAAAAAGTGAAACTATGCAATAAATATGTCTAAATAATTCTGATAAAGTAAGCAATCAGACTAAATGTGAATGTTTTCAATTTTCTTAGCAAGAGGGAAAATAGAGACCAGAAAAGTACTCTGTTAGAATTTCTCTAAAACGAGTAAACCCTTTTCTTTTCCTGCTACTTTGCTTCTCTTCTCAGTCTCTCTCTTTCTTTATTTCTTTCTCCATCTCTCTTACACTGGCCGAGGTGCTAGTTAATGAGTTCCTTATTAGTATTCTTTCCTGTACAAGAAAGCTTATTTTGGGAAAGAGCGACTAAGAGCAAAAAAGGCAATGGTAGAATTTCCCAGTTTGAATTATGTAATGGAAAATTTTGGAACCATGATTACTGTGGAAGCAGATATAGACAATGTTTCTCTTAGCTGACAGGGAGAGCAGGCAAGGTTGAGCTGATAAAATTATAAAAGATGACAGGCCAATCCTATTTTAAGACAGCTTATTAAAAATTTTTCCCACATAATATTTAACTACTTCAGATGAAATAATTTTCATTAAATTCTGTAGTTATTAAAGGAGATATTAGAAAACAGAAACAGCACTACCTGTTTTTACCCAAAGATAACTAGCTGAACTACAAATTGAATTTAATACTTTGATAACCTTTAATGACTTATACAATTTCATAAATATTAGTCCATTTCTTTAAAATGCATAGAAAAATTATCAGGAAAACACATAGATACGTGTTAAATGTTAAAATATAGATTAGAAATAATCTAGTTCTGGCTAAAAGATGTATTTATCCTATACCAGGATTAAAAGTTGAAAGACTTGTTTTGAGACCACCAGTTTTTGAATAACTTTACTTTGCTTCACTGAACTTTTAATTAAGGAATAACTCTGGAAGCTCTTTAAACGGTTATTTCATAGTTCAACACACAAAATGCACATAAAAAGCATTTCAGAGTTTTCTTAATATTGTGCTGATGATTGTGTTTTTCTTACATCATATCCTGGTTCGACTCAAGGATGCCTCCTCTGTCATGGGCTTCTTTTTATTTGAGATCCCATTTTTCTAGTGGTTCCTAATATATATATATTATATATTCAAATTATCTCTGTAAAATGGAGAAACCTTATCAAGTTAGAAAGCCTTCCTGAAAGCAGTGGTTCTCAAATATGGCTGCATATTAGCTTTTAAAATCCCTAATATTTTAACCAATTAAAAATTAACATCTCCAGGGTAGGACTCAGGCATCATTATTTTTAAATCTTCCCGGATTATTCTAGTGTACAGTCAAGATACAGAATCCATTTCCCAGGGAACCACATGCAGTGTTTTCAGCAGTGCTTTACTAATAGACCTGCTCATTTTAGGACTCTGCACTTCAGCACTGAAATTCTCCTTAATTACTCCCAGTGAAATATAAACAAACAAACTGCTCTTCAAGGGAGAAATATGGAGTCAACGTTCAAAACATAAGACCAAAGAGTAAGAGTTGTTTGGTCTGTAATAGGTCTTAGACATAGAGATGATGATGATGATGATGATGATGATGATGATGATTTTTTGAGACGGAGTTTCGCTCTTGTTATCCAGGCTGGAGTGCAATGGCGCGATCTCGGCTCACCGCAACCTCTGCCTCCTGGGTTCAGGCAATTCTCCTGCCTCAGCCTCCTGAGTAGCTGGGATTACAGGCACGTGCCACTATGCCCAGCTAATTTTTTGTATTTTTAGTAGAGACGGGGTTTCACCATGTTGACCAGGATGGTCTCAATCTCTTGACCTCGTGATCCACCCACTTCAGCCTCCCAAAGTGCTGGGATTACAGGCGTGAGCCACCGCGCCCGGCTAGAGATGATTATTTTATCATCCTTTAATTTATTTCACCCAGGGCCCGTCATCACTGCTAATACATATTTTTTTTTCCCTAAGTCTCTAATCTTTACCAAACATTTTTCAAACTTTCTGTTTTGCTTTAGTTAACCAGACCTAGAATTGGGTCTGAGTTATTGTCTGATAACTACACTACTGTCTGAGTGAATCAGACTAGCTTTGTATTGAGAATTGAGAAACAGGCAAAAGAAAGACACCTATACAAACAAACACCCCTGTAGAAAAATATTGAAGGGAAATAAACTGAAATTAAACAAGACCAAGAATAAGAAAACAAACAACTGACTTAAAATACGGGTGAAAGATCTGAACACACAACTGAACAAAGAAGATATACAGATGGCAAACAAACATATAAAAAGATAGTCAATGTTATCTGTCATTAAAAATTATAAATTTAAACAACAGTGAAATGCCAAGACGAATCTGTTAGAATGGCTAAAATTAAATAAACAGACAAACAACTGATGATATCAACTGCTTGTGATGTGAAGCAGCAGGAATTTTCATTTGCTACATATAGGAATGGAAAATGGTGTAGCTAGTATGTAAAACAAGATGACAGTTTCTTACGAAGCTAAACATAGTCTTCCCATGTGTCCCAACAACTGTGCATTTAAGTGTTTACTGAAATAATCTGAAATGATTTGTAAAACTAGGAGTGATAAAGATGTTTTTTCATCAAGGAATGAAGTATTCATTCATTGAATACTTGAATACCATTGAAACTGTGGTATATTTATACAATGCAATGCCATTAAATGATAGAAAAAAGAGATATCGAGACACTCAAAGACATCAATAGCATGTAAATACATATTGCTAAATAAAGAAGCCTGTCTGAGAAGGCTGTTCATTGTAAGATTCCAATTTTGTAAACTTTTGGAAAAGTTAAATAATAGAGACAGTAAAGATAGGTAATTATTAGGGTTTGAGGTAGATAAAGTGGGTTGAAAAGGTAAAGCACGGAGTATGTATTTGAGGAAATAAAAGTATTCTGTATGATATTGCAATTGTGGATACATGACACTATCCTTTTGTCAAAACACATAGAACTTTATAGCACAAAGACCCATTAATGTCTAAAATTTTAAAAATTAATTTTCTTAAAAATAAAAAAATAGGGGTTTAGGGAATCCCAGAATAGAATGTAGTATGTAATCAAACAATATAACCACAATAAAATGTATAAGACAATTTCAATGAAAAGAGTCAGGGAGAAAACACTGACCTAAGATGTAACTTTAGAAATAAGTGGAATCTGTAAAACTGAAGCAAAGACAAAAAGGCAATGGTATATAAGCATTATACTCTATTTCACAAAGTTGTTTCCTACAGGGTTACTGGTTAACAATTTTGATACCACTATACAAGTATACCGAAATTGAACAATTAAGTAAATGAATGGATGGTAAAAGCCAGATTTCTTACTGTTAGAGGGAGAGCTCAGAGATAAGTCAGGGGAAAAGTCTAGAATGATCCACATGGTAAGGGATTAGAGTTATAGATGTCAGTATTAAGCAGTTTTTAGTTTAATACAGATACAGATGGTTACATATAGAACTATTTATATAGATGCTTATATACACATTGCATATAATCATATATATTTCTTTTCTCTGTTAACTGACAATTCCTAGAAGGAGCAACAGCCCGGTATCAATGAGCACACCTATCACACAGATCTTGGTTTATAATACCATTCTCCTATAAAAGGAATCATGCATCCTTAGAGAAATGGCTGATTTTTGGACTGGGGCAGGAAATATACAAGATGAACGTGGAGCATACAAACAAACAAAAAACCCACACTGAGGTTTGTCAAAGGGACAAAGGAGCCAACTGAAATAGCTTCCAATGTCTAAAGCTGGAACAATTCAAGCGATAAAATAAAATAGCATGGGATTATGACCCAATGTGTACAGTAAATATACCGGAGGCCATAAAAATGAATGATAGACTAAATCAGCAAATGGAGAGAAGAGAAAAATCTACCATACAGACAAATTTCAAATCACTTATGTTGGTATTTTGCTTTCAAAGAAGTGGAGCATAACTTCCCACTATCAAGTGTGAGCCACATGTAATGATTTTCTTCCAAAAGGTATCATATGGAAAAGGGGAAAAAAGAGTAACTTTAGGGTGGAGAGACTGCACAAACACTATCTCAATCAGGTGACCAAAGTCAATGGCAACAGTGATAAATCATGTTGATTGTATATATCCTTCATACAATGTGATGAATATGGCAAGGATGCCCACTATTACCACTTGTGTTATACACTGGAGTAGAGCTACTAGATAATCCAAGTAGGCAGCAGAAATTAAAAGCATTAAAATTGCAAAGGTGGAAGTAAAACTATCATTATTTGCAGACAATATAAGACAATATAACTGATATATGAAATTCCCAAGAGAATCAACTCTACAATTTAATGCAAAAATAAGGTAATGTAGAAAGGTAACAAGGCACAAATTAATATTAGAAATTAATATATATATATGCAAGCAATGAAGTTCCTAAAACTAAATTGTGTAATACAAGTGTAAATGAGGAGAGAACTTAAAAACCTTAATGAAGAACATTATAGTAGATTTTTACAAATTAAAATAAATAAAACATAATTGCTGCAGTCTGAATATTTGGGAATGGGATTAGTGACCTTTAAAAGGAGGCTTCAGAGAGCTTGTCCATCCCTTCAGTTACCTGAAGACACAACTAGAAGGTGCCATCTTTGAAGCAAAGAGTGAGCCCTCAACAGACACTGAATTTGTTGGCAGCCTGGGGAAAAATATTTGCAACAATAAGAAAAAGACTAATTTCCCTAATGTAATGAACTCCTAAAAACTAATAAAGAAAAGATAAATGATTCAATGAAAACATACACGAAGGATATGAACAGATACTTCCCTGAAATACAAATGACTTCTAAATATAAATATGCTCAACCTCATCAGTAATAAGAGAAATGCAATTTCAAACTAACTCAAATATGTTTTTTCACTTATCAGACTGTCAGAAATCCTTTGATTCTGTTCCGTACTGTTCGATAATCTTGGCAAAGATGTAGAGAACCAGTCAGTCATACATTGCTTGTAGACAGATAGATTGATTACTGAAAGGAATTCAGCAACAGTTATCAGAATTATACAGGTGTGTTTTGTGTGTGTGTGAGTGTTTGTGTGTGCACACGTATATCTCTTTTGCCTCAGCAGTCCCACAAATGAGAAGTTATCCAACAGATTTAGCTGCAAGTGTACATACTGATCCATATGCCATATTATTTATTTTAGCACTATTAGTAATAACACAAGAAGAGCAGCCCCAAATGTCAGTCAGTAGAGTACTGGTTAAATTTAAAGGAATTCTTTGCATCTATTTAAACATATATGAGAAACATTACTATTCACTGATATGGAAAGTGTTCCAACACATACAGTTAAGTGAAAAAACCAAAAACCAAGGTGTAAAATTGTGTATGTAATATACTACCTTTTGTGTAGAAAGGAAATAAATATATAATTATCTATTATATAAATTTGTTCATACATGTGTAAAGTCACTGGAAAAATAAATAAGAAACAAATGGCTGTGATTAGTTGGGTTAGAGGAGTGATGGCATAGACTATTCATTGAATATCTTTGGTTTTATATAAATTTGTACCATTTGCAGGAGTTGCTTATTCAAAAAGTTCAATAAGTTGACTACTATTTGCTCAAGGCAAAATTAGGATGTAAGTATTAAGAAAAATAGCCCATCAAGATTCATTGCTATTCAATTTTGTGTTCTCTATGGGTATTTAAAAAATACTAACAAAAACTCCCCAATCTGTGTGTTCTCAGAATGCGTATTTGGAATGAGAGGGTGGCACCCTTTTATGGAGTGAGCCAAGGAGCTCTGCTAGCTTTTCTTCAGTCACAACCACTGAGGTTACTGTTTGGCCTGCCTATATCCAAGGCTAGTTTTGCATGTTGAATGAAATGAATTCAGAACCTGGAGGGTCAGACAGTCCAGGAACAAACCCAAAAGTTCCATGGAGTAGTTTATAAGAATTCAGTGCAGTCTTTGAAATAAATTAAGCCTACCATGGAAGACTGAGGTTGAAGGCTGAAAGCTGAGTGTAGTTTTCTTCTTATATATAGTGAAGCACCAGCCACTACATGTTGAAGTAGATGCAGCCTCCACCTTCAATGACTAACATATTGCATCTTTATTTAGAAAAGATCTTGTAGTTCCACACATTCATAATAGTCACTGAAATAAAATCTTTATTTTGCAAAGCATTTTGATAGTCTCTCAACCCTCTAGAAATAAAAATGGGTTGAAAATAGAATTTTGTTCCATGATGGGCAAGTTTATGAAGAAGATAAATTATGGATCTAAGAAACCATTTCAAACCTCATATGAATTTCCATATGAACAATGAAATTAAATGTGTTATTTTATTTGTCATTACTGGCATTGTTAGACTGACAGATCACCTATTTGTTATATCTGGCTTTCACATAGCCTCTCTGACAAAGTTGTGCTGTTGAAATAATATTTCTAGATGGAATAATGGAACTTCTGATGAAATGAATGAATTAGTAAATGTAATGATGAGTGTATTTACGGTATCCATGGGGAGGTACAAAAATTAATCAATTTCAGCCAATTTTAAGGCACATAAATGGGTGCAATTAATCTTTTCACTTAATCAAACCCAGTTAATTTAAACGTTTGAAAACAGTTATAGTTAGTTATGACAGATCCTTTTCTAAATGGTAGCATTTGAAAATAATTTGGACAGTGTTGACTTTCCAAGTGTCACAGTCATAACACTGTGTTTCAAAATTTTCCTTCTCAGTCCTCAGATGCTCTTGAGATGTCAATACAAATAGACTTTTCTACATAAAAGTCACTGAAAAAGACAGTACTTTTGCACTAAGTGATAATTGCAAAAATATATTTATTTAGAGGTGAGAAGTAATTTCCCAAACTAGAAATGGCTCGGTTCTTAATTGTCGAGATGGAAAATAATTTGGGAAATTTACCTATGAGAATATATTCCAGTAATTGATTCACTTTCAGGTTTCGCTTCCAAATATACACAGAATAGCTTTTCCGTTTTGTTAAAACTAGAAGTTGGACAATGTCTCAGGACTTTCATCTGAATGCTGAGATGCTATTACCAGCTACTGACTGGTTTGCTCTTCTGAGTGACTGTAGTTCAATCTCCTCTTTAGACCCCTCTTTAGCCTTGATGCACACACTATCCTGATCTTATCTAGAAATATGCACCTGAAAGAAATCCAGATACTTTTCATTCAGTCAAGATCAGATAACGTACAGTCAAAATATATTAGAAAATGCTTTGGGACATTAAAATATCAGAATACATTTTTTAAATAGGCCCAATTGTTTTGTTACTTTATGGTTATTTTAACCCATCAGGTACTATACTTTTCATGCCATGCCTATCTATAAGCACAACTTCTAAAGGAGAGAGGCATCTCACTTTCTGATTAAAAACAGTGACTGGTCTTCGAAGGACTAAAACGAAAGCTGTTCTCATCTTTTTTGTGGGTCCTTTCTGAGGAAATGAGTATGTTCTCACAGTAAGAGTAGGGTGTCCTAGGAGGAACTTGATTAAACCTTAGGGCTTATGTCACATTAATAATAATCCTGATTTTAAGACTTTGCTTGAAATCCTTTGTAAGATATCACTGAAAGTAAAGAGACATCTCTCCATTTGAGGATATATGTTTTATTCAATAATCCCATCTGAATGTGCATCTATCTGGTTTCAACACTCTTGGGAATGAGGCAGTGTTAAAAAGCTGCTTACTATTTGCCTATTTCTTCCCCACAGGTAGTTTTTGAGGATCTGCTTTTGGCCCTCTTAACAACTGGAC
The DNA here is from genome assembly GCF_030222135.1 of Aotus nancymaae. Lineage (NCBI taxonomy): Eukaryota > Metazoa > Chordata > Mammalia > Primates > Aotidae > Aotus > Aotus nancymaae. Next base: position 40,483,713 of record NW_026988438.1, on the reverse strand, counting down.
TCATTCTAGTACAAATAATCTGAGTTACAAAGCAATCCAGAAGAATTTTTCAAATAATGACTTCCATAGACCATTTTATTGGAATGATGTGGGGATACTTATTAGAAACGCGGACTCATGTAAGAGTCCTGAAGGGAGCAGCAATGGATGTCTCAGATACCCTAAGGACTCCTTAAGCTTTTACGATGGACAAGGTTCTTCTCTTTCCTGCAAAGTATGACCTCTCATGAAGAAGACGTTTATCTCCATTCCCAAGTGTTAAGCTGATTGTCAGAGGCACTTTGTCAGCAGTCAGTGTCTTGTTCATACTTATCTCCATTAGCTATGGGGAAAGGAAGTTACTGTTGTTTTCTTGAGATCCTGTTGGAGACATTTTATGCCTTCACTTGGGAAGTTTTGTGTAGTTGATCTTTGAGAGGCTCATTTCCGCCATCAAAGAACTGGTGGTGTATTCGGGATTTTAAGTTCTTTTAAGCTTTATTTGTTTTTCTGTTTCTCATGATGAGGGATCATTTTTGGGGATCAGACTACCTGGATTGAAGGGAAGGAGCAGTCATCATCCCAGAAAATGCCCTTAAGAAATGAGAGAATGGCCTCTTAACAAAAGTAGTTGTCTCACCCAATTTTTTTTCTCTCTCTCTCTCTCTCTGTTTTCCTCTCTCTTTTAAGGGAGTCTGGAGGAGTTGATTTGAGGCCTTTGAAATAAATACAGGGAAGAATTTTACTCTCACTCTGTGGGTCAGCATTACAGTTTATATTACTTAGCCATGCTCTGTTTGTAACAATTTTATAATAAATATTTTGGATCAGGTATGAAAGTATTATTTTCTTCCTGAATACATTTATGCCAGAGGTCATCAGTATATATAATAGGACTGTGAAAACGAGGGGTTGGAAATAGTAAACTAGAAGGAGCTGTTTCCAAACTCTATGGGAAATCAATGAGTTGAAGAGCACTATTTATAACTCACTTGAAATTTCCTGAAGGAGAAGTATCTCATCTCTCCACATATCTAGTTTGTTAACTTCAACCTGGTTTTAAAGGACAGCAAACATGAATTACATCTTTCCATTATCTGGCTCAGTTTGATTGACACAGAGCCCTAAAATCTTGACAGGGTAAATAGGAAGATTTGTAAATAAGATCTCAAAAGAGAATATTGGAGAATTATATAATAGAAAAGTAATTATAAATTTCTCACTGCCTCAAAAAATCTAAAATAAATCTTACAAGAACATGAATCAGAATCTTGTCTGATCAGAATCAGAAGATTTTGGTAAACAAATCTGGAGGGTGAGGTTTTTAAGGACTAGATTATGGAAGAAATCATTGTAATTTAAGTACGATAATGGTCTACATGATTTATAAACTTAAGCTAATAAAAGACCCAGGGAAGATGCCAAGTTTCTGAATTGTTTAAGAATAGCTATGAATGGTAGTTTCTAAGTTTCATTGATTTATGTTATTAATGTGACAGATTTCAGCATTCTCTGGATAAACAGGACCATCATAAAAGAATTTTAACTCTTTTTTTAGCCTTTCACTTATTCATTTATTCTTTTCTCAGCATTTTACTTAGGCCTGCGCAGTTGCATAGAAGATTTAACACTTGTATGTCTTTATTGTATTATAAGATGATGCTACAGAGAATCAAAAATAACTTATACTCTCAACAGAGCCAGACAATAGGTGCTAGCTCTTAAATAAGCAAAAAGATCAAGCCTGACTAATTTTCTGTTTCCTGGAGTTATATTGTGCTTTTACTGAAATACCCACAAAGTTTGTACCAAGAAATAGTAGTATAGTAAAAAGAAATAATTTGGGAGTATAAAAGATGTGGGTTTTGGGCTTTGGAGAAAATATTAAACACTGCACTCTCCATCAATATTCCTCAAAAGTACAATTCTTAGCCTTACTAAAATAAATTTATAAGATGTCTTAGCAGATGAAACTTTGCCCTCATCATCCAGTTCCTTTACTTTGCTGTTAAACCAAGAATGACCCCAAATGGAAACATTTCTGAAGTAATCTTGTGGAATAAATTCTCAGATTTCAATAGTTTACTGTTTTCAAAAGTTTGCAACACTTATTGAGTTCTCTCTCCCAATATTTCTGGGAATACTGAAAAGAACATTTTTTAAGTGTTTTTATTTTCTGTGTAAGAAGTAAAGAGGCCAAAAAAAAAAAAAAAAAAAAAAAAAAAGCCAACAACAACAAAACATAGCAAATCTGTGGCAGAATTTTAATGAGAATTGAAGCTTGGGATTTCCTAATTATTCCTTATCGTGCCCTATACAGTCATCTGTCCGTACATGCAGGAGATCGGTTTTGAGACCACTGTACATTCCAAAACTTGATGATGCACAAGTCCCTTATGTAACAAGGCATACTATTGGCATATAATCTTCCCACATTCTTCTATATACTTTAAATTAAATTACTTTCAATGCCAAAGACAACAGAAATGCTCATATGTAAATAGTTGTCACATTGTATTGTTTTTTCTATGTGTATTATTTTTATTGTTATACTGTTATTTTTATCATTTTTCCCCCAAATATATTTGTTTAATCTGCAGTTGGTTGAATTGGTAGATGCAGAACCTGTGGATATGGAGGGACAACTATTCTTTGTTTCACATTAGCTCTAAGTATATTGGAAACACCTTGTCAAAAATATTCTCTTTAATAGATCAATTATATAATGTTTCCAGTAAAAAGATTTTGAACAAAATCTCTCTGGAGGGAAGGGCTGCTAATGAGTATGCCTATCACCTTAATTTTCACCTTTCCCTTGAGATTCTTTTTTTCCCTCACAATCACTATCACATTTAGACTTCCCACTGTTATCTCTTGCCCAGTTGGGGATAAAATCTAACATAGCTAGAATAAATTTATTTCCATTTCTCTATTAACACAGCTAAAATAAACTGTTATTTTCAAAGAGACATGACTAGAAAATAAAGAGGTACAAGAAGAAAATGAACAATGAAATTGTAGGATGTCTTCTTTTTGGTGAATAATTCATTGAACATGCTGGCCCTGTTCCATCCCACATCCTATTGGAGGGACCCAGTACAGGGGATGCTGAGAAGACATCAACCCTTAGGAGTCACTTCTATGGTCATCTTTTCCCAATTGAAGTTATCTATTGGTGTATTCTATGGGTTATTTTAATTAAAATGATGGTCTTTTTGCATTTTGTTCGATTTAAATCTAGATTTTTAAAAATCAAATAACTCAGAGGATCTATATTTCATTTATTTTAAAGTGGGAAGGTCATAAAATACATGATTGCTGAAAGGTGAGATACACAGGACAACTACATTTTGTGCTGCAGGATATGTACATTCATAGGTTGAAGCAAATACTACTAAAAGTTCTGTTCTTTGACCTACCTGGGAAATTGGAGTAGTCTAAAAAGGTACCTATTATTTCTGAATCTAAATGCTATCTCCAAAAGCAATGGAGAAGAGTTATATAGAGGAATATTTCAACCAATTATCAGAAAATAATTTCTAATGAATAGATCTGTCCACAAAGTAGCTTAAGCTTCCTCATAACATAAATGAGGTCCTTTTAATGAGAAATGTTTGGGAAGTGGGTAAATGAGTACCATGTGGGGGTACAGAGGATAGGGTTGGTACAAATCTGACAGGAAGTTGAAGTAGAATCCTATGAAATATACTAAGTCTCTATTTAATTGTAATTTACCACATGGCTAGATGCTCAATTTTCAAAGAATTGTAGATGTTCAATTTTCAAAGAATTGGAGTTCAGTGACATATAGTGGCTCTATGTAATTCATCTCTGATAAAACAAGACATTTTAGGCTATTTCAGTGCTCTGGGATATTTGTTGCTGTGGATATAAATTACTCAAGTCATAAATATATGCATAAACTGGTTAATTAAGGCAACTGAATCCAGAATTCCAGATAAAAGTTTGCTATAACCCAATAAACAACTATACTATTTTTACTTTTCTTTTGATTTTAAGATTTTGATTTCTATTGTATAAAATTGTAATTGGCATCCACATACAAATTTTATATTTTGGCCTACCTTCCAAAGTAATTAATTGATTTGGATTTTGTTTTTATAGCACTGCATAAGTTAGAAGGGTTTAAAAGGGGGCTTAGTTGCCTTGCCCAGAACATCAGCAGGAAAGAATTATTACTGCCTAATCTAGATTTAGAACTTATGGGATTTCTTCATTTCTGTCTTCTCACTGTGGTTCTTTCTTTGGAATTAGGGAAATCATATAAAATCCCTACTATAGTGGTTGTGGTAGTTTTTATTCTCTTAGGTTAAACCTCTTTACAGTTGAGTTGAATTATGTGTCATACTTTTAATGAACTAAGTATTTATTCAGGTTTAGGGAAGGGGAATACAGTTTATAGTCATAATAATAAGCAGAAATGGAATAATATTCATCAAGCACTTGCTAGTTACCAGCCTCTAGGCTAAACATTTTGCACACATCTAAATTAACCTCTGTATTTCAGCTGAGAAACTGATCCTCAGATAAACTTTTTCATATCATACAGCAGGCAAGTGGCAGAGCTGGTGTTTGAACATCAGTCTTTTTACCTCTAGAGGCTAACCTAATTTAGAAATTTTCAATTATGATTTTACCTGAACTCTCTCAGTATTTCTTTTTTTTTCCTGTATTAGAACTAAACTTAAGTTTTCTCTCTTGACTGGAAAATAGTCAATTTTTCTATTGGTGTGGTAACAGAAACCAAAGACAGCTGGCTATTTAATGAAGATCAGATCTTGGGTGGTTGTGATGCAATGGGATAGGATGGAATACGTTTGGATCCACAGTACGATGAGGGAGCTTTTCTCCCCAAAGGTTATTAGATTCTAGTCTCTAAAGATATTTTCCTACCACTTGGTGGCAGTAGCTCCCAATTAATTTACAATGAAAACTGATTGTTACTTCTAGCTGGGAGTGATTTATAAAAAGGATTACTTCCTTCAATTAATTAACTTTTCCACGTGATACATGTATTTCCATTGGTTCCTTTCATGTATATTTATTTATTATTGATTATGATTATGATTATGATTATGATTTTCTGGGCATTGTTCACAATGCTCTCTTGCCTCTCCTAAGTTAAAATACTTGAGTTTTCCTCTATAACAAAGATTATACATAATGACAATATAAAGTTTCCTTTATTCAACCTTGTAGATTTAGAGATGTTCACTCTGGCTGTCCAAAAATAAAAAAAAGGGTAATGACAGAACTTAGAAAGAATGAGAGCTTATCAAACCAGAATTAGAAGAGAACTTAAAATCATGTAGCATAACTCACTATGATGCATTTACAATAATCGAGGAACTTTAAGTGTCTTTTCTCAATCCACACAACCAGTCCATTGTATAGAATCAGAAACATGCTCAGAGAAGTTTAAGTGATTTTGTCCACTTAAACACAGTGTCTACAGCTTGTAAATGGTAGAAGCAGGATGCAAATCCAGAGTTGTCTGACACAAGCATGTGCACTCTCCACTGTGTCATGCTCCCTCTGATGATGGTAGCACCATGCCTGAGGGAAGACATGTACAAAAAGACTTCAGAAGGGAATATCAAAATTCTAAGCCGGCTCAACTCTCCAATATAAAGACAAGCAAAAGAAATGAGTTCATAGTGATCCAGATTGAGTTTGCTTAGCTACAAAGGCAAGTGGAAATCTGGAGTGGTCTACCAGAATGAGATAAGGCAGAAAGTTTTTTTAGGAGGCATAGATAATATTTGCCTTAAATGATTATATGAAATTGAAAGCAGAAGACTAGACTATAAAAACTACTAAAATTTATTCCTTAAAATCATGTTTTCTTAGAATATGTTAGGTCACAATAAAATGTATATATGCCTATTTTTAAATTAATAAAATATCAGAATATAACATTTTATGTATATTCTGTTCTTATACTAGGAAATTATTATGAATCAATGTAAACAGTGATTATCTCCGAGTGCTGGGATTATAGGCAATTTTAATGCCATTTTGCTATTTTGTATTTTTCCAATTCTCTACAGTAAACTTGTTAAAAAAATAGGATATTAAATATGATATTTCCAGAAATTTGTCCTGATAACATTATTTAGGCCATTGGTCTATGGCTTTTACACATATAGGAGTTAATATATGAACAAGATAAAAATAAAACAACAGATACCACCCTTCTTACAAGTAGAGGGAGACCTACTTATAACATGTAATATGAAAAGAGCCAATCAAAATATTTCCCTCACTGGCCTTAAGTTCCTACTATGTGAATGAGTCATGTGAATTAAGTCACAGATTCCCCAAAAGGCTTCCATTTAACATCCAACCTACAAAGTGGGTAGGATTTGCATTCACAAAATTAGTATCCAAGTGGGAAAACACCTTCATTTTGTTTTGTGTGCAGGTCAGAAACCCTCGGTAATAACCCAGAGCAGTGCTAAATATCCTGGAAGGTTCTGTTTTTTTGTTTTTTGTTTTTGTGTTCTAAAATGCATTTTATTGTATATATTTAAAGGTATACAACATGATGTTATGGAATACATACAGATAATAAAATAGTTACCATAGTGAAGCAAATGAACATATCTATCATCTTTTTCAATGGAAGGAAAGAATAATGCTTTTTGTGAGTTAGCCTTGTATTTATCAACAACTCTTCCAGATTTTTCTGATCTATTTTTGTTCTCTCCTTTATTTCCCGTACTCATAATTCCTACCTCCAAATACACAACACTCACAAAGAATTCTACAGACTGAGGCTAAGTTCAGCCTGCTGCAGTGGAAATTAGAGGGTCAGTGAATGCAATCATAACTTGCCCAACATTACTATACTATTCGCATTTCTTGTTGACAAGTTTTCACAGTTTAGGATCAATCTCCTCCATTAACAAAGGCAGCCTTTTTCATCTTATATGACTGATTGTTAGAAAGTTCTTTGTTTCGTTAAACTTGAAGATTTTATCTCCAGCATGTCTACTCATTATCTACATATTAAGACAAGTGCAACATCAACCCTGGATCTTCCTCTAGGACAAACATGCCCTGGCTTCTCAGCCATTTTCATGATCACTCTCTCCTAAACCTTCTGTTGTCTTTTTCTCTCTTTAAGAGTTAGCAAAACTTCCCATTTCTCTAAAAGAGCAGATTTTAAATGTTCTCGTCACACACACACACAAATAAGTATGCAAAATGATGGATATCTTAATTAGCTTGATTTAATCATACCACAAATGTAAGCATATATCAAAACATCACCTTGTAGCCATAAATATATGCAATTATTATTTGGCAGTTAAAAATGAAACTACAATGCAAATGAATAAACTGGAAGACCTTTATCTGTTAATCAGAAGAACATTCAATTCAATTCTTTTTTTTTTAGCAAATTTCTAAGTAGTTGAGGTCTTTAATCACCATTATGTCCTTACAGATCCTTGTATCTCATAAGAAATCCTTAACACACGTCAGCCTTAAGCTGGTGAAAAGTTGCTCGGGGTTGTAAATACTTTTAAGCAGTGGTCCTCTGGTGCTCTTTACCTAGACCAGGCCATCTTCTACTCCCAAACAGGACAACCGAGATTAAAATATATGGGGTCTACCATGTTTAGAATTCTATGAGATAAGGCAGAAAGTTTTTTTTAGGAAGAATAGATGATATTTGCCTTAAATAATTATATGAAATTGAAAGCAGAAGACTAGACTATAAAATTACTAAAATTTATTCCTTAAAATCATGTTTTCTTAGAATATGTTAGGTCACAATAAAATGTTTATATGCCTATTTTTAATTTAATAAAATATCAGAATATAACATTTTTTTTTTTTTTGAGACGAAGTTTCGCTCTTGTTACCCAGGCTGGAGCGCAATGGCGCGATCTCAGCACACCGCAACCTCCGCCTCCTGGGTTCAGGCAATTCTCCTGCCTCAGCCTCCTGAGTAGCTGGGATTACAGGCACGCGCCACCATGCCCAGCTAATTTTTTGTATTTTTAGTAGAGACGGGGTTTCACCGTGTTGACCAGGATGGTCTCGATCTCTTGACCTCGTGATCCACCCGCCTCGGCCTCCCAAAGTATAACATTTTATGTATATTCTGTTCTTATACTAACTAGGAAATTATTATGAATCAATGTAAACAGTGATTATCTCTGAGTACTGGGATTATTGGCAATTTTAATGCCATTTTGCTATTTTGTATTTTTCCAATTCTCTACAGTAAACTTGTTAAAAAAATAGAATATTAAATATGATATTTCCAGAAATTTGTCCTGATAACATTATTTAGGCCATTGGTCTATGGCTTTTATACATATAGGAGTTAATATATGAACAAGATGAAAATAAACCAACAGATACCACCCTTCTTAGAAGTGGAGGAAGACCTACTTATAACATGTAATACGAAGAGAGCCAATCCAAATGTTTCCAGTACCATTCATTATGCTATTTATTTCTTTCATAGGCAGTTCTATCCTTTTACATAACCCCATAAAATCATATCATTTCTTCAGAAATAAAGTGAATCTTGCACAATCCACACCAAAAATATTCTTTCAGAATCTGAAAAAGAATGATCATATATTATGTCTTTTGAAATATTTGTTTTAAAGGTTATAATTCCCCAATGCTATTTCCTTGAAAAGTGTTTTGTTTCCAAAGGTATCTATAAAGGAGTAACTGTAACATGTGAACCAAGTTAAGAGGAATGGTTGAAAATTTAATGCATTTAAAGTTTTTCCCTCATTTCTGAGGAAAGAATAGAAAGACTCTCTGATTTAAAAAAAAAGGATGGGGCCGGGCGCGGTGGCTCACGTCTATAATCCCAGCACTTTGGGAGGCCGAGGCGGGTGGATCACGAGGTCAAGAGATCGAGACCATCCTGGTCAACATGGTGAAACCCCGTCTCTACTAAAAATACAAAAAATTAGCTGGGCATGGTGGCGCGTGCCTGTAATCCCAGCTACTCAGGAGGCTGAGGCAGGAGAATTGCCTGAACCCAGGAGGCGGAGGTTGCGGTGAGCCGAGATCGCGCCATTGCACTCCAGCCTGGGTAACGAGAGCGAAACTCCGTCTCAAAAAAAAAAAAAAAAAAGGATGTTATTATTTTTATTTTATTTATTTCTTGTTATAGCAGAAATATGAAGATGCAGAATGGTATGGTTTTTCTGTTAAACCATAGGAAGTAGAAATACAAATATTGAAGAGAAAATAATTCCTTTCCCTTGACAAGATAGATAGCATGATGATTGTGCATCAGCTAACAGAATGCGACTACACAGGGAAGAAAGTATTTGCAATGACTTTTCATGTTGAGCTGCTAGATTCTGAAGCACTAGTGGAGCCATTTTTATGCTCCAGGACATTTGTCACTCTGGGAAAATGTTGACAGGTGCTGTTCACAGAGGTCTGGAATATAAAACCAGCACTGCTCTTTAGAACCAAGACTTAAAAGAAACCCATAGAGTATCACACAATGGTTAAGAGTATAGACTCTGGAGTCAGACAGACATGTGCTGTAAATCTGGCTGTGTCATACACATGTAGGACTTATAGCAGCTAATTAAAGTCTCTGACTCTCAACTTTCCCATTGGTAAAATAGATGTACTCCTGCAAGTATGCTAATACTTATCTAAAAGTGCTGTTAAAAATATTAACGTAATAATGCTGATATTTTTGGTATATTTCTAATATCCAATAAACTGTAAATAAATGGAGCTGTTAATAATAATTATTAAAATTTTATAATTATTGAGAATCTGATAGGTACAGACCAGTGTCAGAATTCCTAAGAGAATTATAAAAAATATTTTATACTTTTATTTTTCTTATTTACAGAATCTTCCCTTGTGCCAAAACCATGGATATGTTTGTTTCAGAATATTCATGCTTCCTCATTCATGGAGGTTGGTTTTCCTATATCACACCAATATGTACTCAGGGATTTGAGCACCATTACTCTCTGCAACCTCTGGCCCTAATACGCTAAGCTGCAATTAACAAGATTTCAAGGATTGTAAGTGGACTGACTTCTGGAAAATAATTGTGTATTAATTTCTATTTAATGCAAGGGAAGTTTTTGAAATGCTACCAATCATACTTGCCTCTGAATGTGATGTTTTAAAGCAAAATGTTATGTTCAGATTAGGTTGATGTTTCAAGAAACTAGAGAATAACATAGGATGATCGTCATCATAAAAGCTTTCAACTATCTTTAGCTCAGGCTACAATCATTTTGCAATTCAGTATGCCCATAGACAGATGCACAGCAGTTAATGAGAGATCTAGACTCACACTGTCAGCTTCAGACTCAAAACATGAATCTCAATCATGTTTCCACTCACCACTTTTCCTATGTCTATTACCTTACTATTGTTCTCTCAAAACTTAGAGGCACTTTTGATTCCCCTTCCTTCCTACGTCATTTTCAACAAATGAATTACTGTGTGTCATTACTTTTATATCCACAGTGAAATTCTTTTATTCAAGGCCTCACCAGCCCTTGACTGGATTACTTAAGAGCTTTGGAAAGAGTCCTCCTGACTTTAGTTTCTCTAATATCACTTACTTTAAGTTCATTCCTAGCATGATTTTTAGCGCCTTATTTTTTCATTCTATTTTTTAAAACAATGTCTCTCCAAATTTCTTGGCCTGGCATCAGGGCCCAAACGAATAAGTTCCAAACCAATCTGCCAACTGGTCTACTGTGGAGCCAAAGTGCACTTAAATTATTCTGTACACTCTCAATTTATCTCTTTTTTCATATTTCACTTCTCTTCTTGGACAATTTTATTCCGATTTTTACTATTCTCCAGGGTCCATCTTAAATTCTCTGCTCAGATATAATCTCATCTTTTTTTTCTTAATTCTCATAGTACCTTTTAATGGGGCTTATTACATTTTGACTCATATTACAGATATTTGTATGTTTATTATCTCTCTAACTACACCTTAAGCTCATTAAGGAGAAGTCTATTTTTTATTCTATTTTGTAACTACCACCAAGACCCTACTCCCACTGATAATAAATCAAAGAGGTACAACTTGTCTAAACTCATTCTCTTACCCCTTCTCAAACCTGCCTTCATTTTGTTTTTCTGATCTCAGTATATGTTCCTTCTCTGTAACCCAGGCAGAACGTCAGACTTAACTGCCAATCTTTTCAACTCATGTTTTTAAAAGTCTGGCCTCCATGAAGTCTTGTTGAATCTGCCTCCATAGTTTCTCACATTAATTCCATTCCTCTTGGTGTTCCCTTCATTCTGACTCTAAATTTTAATATTAATGGCATATATAATCTCCCTGTCTTCACACTATCCCTGGTTATTATTCTTAAAATAAATTGATTCTAGTCACTCTTATCCTCAAAACCTTTTTAAGTGATTTTTGTACTTGTCCATTTCTAAAGAAGTGGGCTTCAAATCCCATAGTCTAATACTCAGGTTCCTCAGAGTTGGACCAAGCCTACCCCTTCAGGCTCCCTTCTTCCTGTTCATTCTGTGCTTAGAAACCAATATTCTCTTTGCCATTCTCAAGCTCTAATAGACCTTGCCTCCATAAATTTGGAATACTTTCTCCCCCCATCTCTTTTCAAGCTTTCCCTACTTAGTTTTTCCAGGTTTGCCACAGAAGGCACACCTTTCATGAAGTCATCTATGACCCTCTTCACCTCCCTTTGTGCATCCACAGGATTTTCATACACTTTACTGAACTATATGTACGTGGATTGAATGGGAGGTATGGGAGGTAGCATAGCTTAGTGATAAAGAATGACTGCTTTGGAGTCATACTGACTGGGTTTGCATCATGGCTCTGCCATTTTCTGGCTGTGTGGCTTTGAGAAAGTTACTTAAATTATTTTTCCACTGTTTCCTCTTTACTGAGATGCATAAGTGTACACCTCATAGTTGTAAATATTAAATAAAATAATAGGTACAAGTCACTTGGAAGAATTCAAGTGCTCACTATTATTGTTTGCAAGTATATTTCTTTTAACAACTCTAAAGCCCTTGGATCCAGAGTCCAGAGTATTATTTATCTTCAAATTCTCAGTCAAGTGCTTCATTCAAAATTAGCCCAATAATTATTTGTCAAATTGATTCACTGGAAAGCTCTAGGATCCAGTACATATGAAACTTTTGTATTACTGAAACTACCATGAAAATATCAGTCCTGTTGAAGGAACAAATATTTAGGAAAGCAGATGAAAAAAACATCAGAATTTCCAAAAAGAGAATATGATTAAATGTTAATATTATAATTCTAATCAGAAGAATACAGACAGGAATCTTTTACAAGTAAGCTGAAAACTTGCAATAAATCATTAGCATGGTGCGAAGTGTGTTGTTACCAGAGAGCAGGTTTTGATAAAATTGTTTTCTGTAGTCATGGGCTATAAACTTGTCAACACCCCAAAAAAAGTTCTGCAATTCAGAACAGAACCCCTAGGTGGCGATTCTGTCTTCCTTTGTTATTTATTTACCTTAAGCAAGTCAATTTTCTCGGCTTCAGCTTTAACAAGAGGAAGTTGGATCGGATAGAATTGTGACTCTCTTCCACCTCTGACATTTTCTGATCAGTAATCTATGAAACACTATTTTTTCCCACTCATTTTTAGCAGGCATTTCTTCGTTGTCTACCATGACGAAAATCACAGCTGACACTGAACATGTTACTTATAATGAAACAATTCTCTCCATTCTTTTTATAAGAATAAGGAGACTAATGTTAATATCATGTAATTGTGGGCTTAAAGGGGCAATTCATGTGAAAGTGCTCAATCTTGGTTATGGTACATGGCAGGCGTTAATAAATGCTAATTTTCCTCCTTCAATGTGAAAAACTTCATTTTAAACATCAAGATTCAGTGTAATTATTAACTTTATTGGTGATGTCTTCTTTAACCTTTTACTTAGTCTCAGTCAGAATCTAAGAAAATATTGTTTTAGGGCATATTTTAACACTGCTGCACTGATCATACTTTTTGATAATTATTAATTATATATCTGTCGTTGCAAAAGGTTTTAAACTCCTCCTAGTCAAGTGCTATTAAAAATATATTAAACCCTTATTATTATTAATTATATATTTGCCATTGCAAAAGGTTTTAAACTCTTCATAGTCAAGTGCTATAAAAATATATTAAACCATTATTGCTAACATGAGACCTGCACAAACAAAAATTTCAGTGAATATTTGATGATGAATAGATGAGTGAATGAATTTCAGTTCAGTAGGAGAAGTAGGAAATAGTCTTTCCTTGCCTGGAACACTTTTGGTACTTGCCAGATGATACTATACTTGAAATCCCTGTAATAAAAAGTAACAGAGATACTTTGTTTTACTATTAGAAAATTAAATATTGAAAGGCTTTTGTCATGGGTACAAGTAATTTAGGGGTTCATTCTGAGAAATGCTTACTGTAACACCTGTTTCTGGTGTCACTACCAGGCAAATAAGCCAACTCTGCCTTTCCAGTTTACGAATAACTCAAATTGTCTTAAAGGCTTTTCCTCATCTATAGTTAATGTCTTAGCAAAACAAAACGTGAGGCCAGGTGTAGTGGCTTATGCCTGTATTCCAAGCACTTTGGGATGCTGAGGCAGGCAGATCACTTGTGGCCAGTAGTTTGAGACCAGCCTAGCCAATATGGTGAAATCCTGTCTCCATTAAAGACACAAAAATTAACCAGGCATGCTGGCACCTGCCTGTAATCCCAGCTACTCAAGAGGCTGAGGTACAAGAATCCCTTGAACCTGGTAGGCAGAGGTTTCAGTCAGCCAAGATCGTGCCACTGCACTTCCGCCTGGATGACAGGGTGAGACTCTATCTAAATAAATAAATAAATAAATAAACAAAGCAAAAAGAGTTTTCTCACCAGCTACTCATTTCTTTTGATCAAAAAAATGTATTAAGACAAAGGCTATGCAATAGAAATCTAACGTAAGCCATAAATGCGAACCACATATATAACTATACTTTTTAGTAGTTATATTAAAAGATCAAAAGGGGAAATTATGTCAATAATATAGTTTATTAAACCTAATATATAAGAAGTATTGTCATTTTTTCCATGTAATCAACATAAAACAACTTGAGACATTTTACATCCTTTGTCCATACTCAGTCTTTGAAATCTAGTGTGTATTTTTTACCTGCAGCACATCTTTTTTTTTTTTTTTTAAAAAAAACCTTTTATTTTAAAAGTTACTTGTGCAGGGGTACATCTGCAGGTTTGTTATATAGGTAAACTTGTGTAATGGCGGCTTGTGGTACAGATTATTTCCTCACCCAAGTATTAAGCCTAGTACTCATGAGTTATTTCTCCTGATCCTCTCCCTCCTCCCAACTTCCACCCTCTGAAAGGCCCCAGTGTGAGTTGCTCCCCTCTATGAGTCCATATGTTCTCATCATTTAGCTCTCACTTATAAGTGAGAATATGTGGTATTTGGTTTTTCTGTTCCTGTGTTAGTTTGCCAACGATAATGGCCTCCAGCTTCATCCATGTTTCTGCAAAAGACATGATCTTGTTCCTTTTAATGTCTGCATAGTATCCCATGGTGTATATGCACTACATTTTCTTTATCTACTCTATCATTTATGGACAATTAGGTTAATTCCATGTCTTTGCTACAGTGAAGAGTGTGCAGCACATCTTAATTCAGACTAACCACATTTCAAGTGCTCAATAGCCACATGTGGTTAGTGGCTACTATATTTGATGTGCAAGTCTAGATGATGCACAGTTCTATTAATGGCCACAAGTCAGGAAAAGACAAGTTTCTTTACAAATATCTTATCACTCAGAAAATACAATGTTTTCCTAAATTAGCTCTACAGGCAGTTTGCTTTTTACCTGTATAATTTTTCTGATGAATTATAGTATTATATCCCCAAAACTTGCATCTTACATGCAGTAGATACTTTTTTGTTGTTGTTGTTGAGATGACATCTTGTTTTGTCACCCAGACTGGAGTGCAGTGGTGCAATCTAAGCTCACTGCAACCTCAGCCACCCAAGTAACTGGGACTGTAGGTGTGTGCCGCCATGCCCCGCCTTTTTGTTGTTGTTGTTGCTGTTGTATTTTTAGTAGAGATGGGGGTTTCACCATTTTGGCCAGGCTAGTCTCAAACTCCTGACCTCAAGTGATCCACTTGCCTTGGCCTCCCAAAGTGCTGGGATTACAGGTGTGAGCCACCACGCCTGGCCAATACTTTCATCACAGTATTTTATAAACCCTTATGTCTCTCTCTCTCTAAAAGACTATTCTGAAGGTCTGAGGATCTAAGAGATTTAATGAGATAGCTTGGCTGGAGCTGAAAAGACATTAGCAAAATCCTAAGTTAAAGTTACACCTTTTTTTCTCCAAAATAAGTGATTCTTTGAGAAAATATTTTACTTTAATTGTAAGTGATAGGCATATAAAAGTAATCAAGGTTGCTTAATTTTTATGATGATATTTTAGTTCCTTACTTTCCTATTAGAAAACAGCCCACCCTATCACTAGTAAGTATGCTTTACTATATCCATGGTCAAAAATAAAAGCATGAAAAAAGATTATCTTTTTAAAAACTATAGCATTATTAAAAGGCATTTATCTTTTAAAATAGTGTTGGATGAAGCCATTTTTATACATATGCATTTTTTAGTAAGAATTCCAGGCAAATGGTATAGTAAATTTATTCATTTTGATTCCTATATATTTGAATTAAAAAGAAAATGCTCAGCAAATATCAATAGCTAAATGACTTTGACATTTCCAGTCCAAAGTTTTGAATGTTCACTGCTTGATAAATGAGATTTGGACTCCGTTTTTAAAAAACCTCCTTGAAGACAATTCACTTACTTATCCAAATTGATCAATAGTTCTTGTGGGTTTGGAAAATTAACTTCCAAAATATTAGCTTCTAAAAATTAACTTCCATTTCTTAGTTGGTCTGGAAAAGCACCAGGGAAAACATGCCAAAATTTGTGTAGAAAGCCATTTCTTTGAAAATTCCAAGCAGGTAGAAACCCCTGAGATCTGCTAACATATTTATGATATTTCCATTATGGTTTAGCACTGCCAATAATTTGGGATCATTCCTGATCAGTTTTGGGTAGTGGCCAGTTAACTGCATTTTCCTTTTGGTTGAAAGATTATTTCAATGATAGTTAATATTTTAAGACATCTGTAGAAATAACGTTTGAAAAAAACATAGGTTATTTGGAATCTAGTCATAGTTCTACAGCTAGCCAGCTATACTAATTCCCTGGACTTATGTTTACTTATCTGTGAAATGATGAATTTAAAACAAATTATTTCTAAGTCTCTAGTTAATTGCATGACTTCATTGTAATTCGCAACCAATAGGAATAGAAAACATTTTAATGATGCTTTCAGTGCACCCATACTCAGAATTCTCTTTTCTTTACCCTCAGCTATTGACTGCTAGAGTCTCAGACTAAACAAAAGAGCAGAAGCTATCCAAGACTCCTCTCACCACTGGCCATTTAATGTGCCAACATCTGCATCTTCACTCATACTTGATTTGCTCTCTTTTTTTTTTTTTACAATAAACAAAGTTGAAACTTAACAAAAAATCTCCCACTTTAGCTCTAAATCTAATTACCCTTCACCTACTCAAACACTTTTTCTCTTTACATATTTATTTTCTCCCTTTGTACCCCTTTATTCACACTGGTATGTAAAAATGTTCCAAAATCTCCCCTAAAAATAGAAAACTTCATTGACTCCTAAGTCTATTGCTCTGTCTTTATACAGAACCCATCTCCCTTCACCACTAAGCTTCTTGTTTACAATTTCTAGGTTTTTATTTCCCATTATATTTTCAGCACGCTTTAGCCTGACTTATATTCCTATTACCTTACTTCAGCTAGTTTTGCAAAAGCAAACAATGTCCATCACATTTCAGCCTTTATCTTACAAGGAAGTCTCTCCTTTGGTCTTTTCTGACACCACTCTTCTGGTCCTCAGCATAGCTTTCTGGACAAACTTCTCAGTCTCTTTTCTTCTTGTTCCTCAGCATAGCTTTCTGGACAAACTTCTCAGTCTCTTTTCTTCTTGTTCCTCATTTCTATCCAGTCTTTCAATATTACAGTAACTAAAAGCTTTATTTGAGTGGTTTCAACCAAACATATGACCTTAAAAATATTTTGTTTTTACTAATTACTCCCACACTGATATTTCTAGCACAATCCTTTCTTCTGAACTCTAGAGCTCTTTATCTAACAGTTCACAGCATCTCTCTATTTTGATATCTCACAAGCATTTCTACTTTCACAGGTTACAAACAGATTATCTCCCATGCTACACCAGACACACACACACACACACACACACACACACGCACACGCACACACATACGCATACAGAGTTTTTCTCTTTTCTGATCATCTACTTCTCAAACGAGTAAATTGAAACTTGATGCTATCATTTGCTTGATCTCAAAAGCTGGTAGTTATTCTTAACATTTCCCCTCTATAATGGCATAAAATTGAACACAAAACACAAGGTCTTATCAAGCAAATATCCGTGCTTCTATTTTTTACCACCTCTACTTTCATTGCCATAGCCATTGTATCATATACATTTCAGTAGTCTACTAACTACACCTGTGACTTCTTATGTGACTTCGATGTATTTTCTAAACTGATAACCAGAATGACCTTTATAAGCTCATCCGTTTCCTGCTTAAAAGCTTTCAATAGCTCATTTTATAATTAGGGAAAAATCAAAATGTTGTAGCATGTATATAAAGTTCTAATTTTTACCCCTATTTGCCTCTATCTCAGCCAATGCCTTCTACCTCCTCCTCCTCCCCCTCACCTGTCATACTTCAGTCACCCTGGACTTCATTCAGTTTCTCAAACACACCAAAACTTTCCTATCTCAGCATCTTTACTCATGCTATTCTTCTGCATGAAACAACGTTCTTACCTCTCTATGTCTGTGTAATGTCTCATCATTCTTGAGAAAATATTGCCTCCTCAGAGATGCTTTCCTGATTTTCCCACTGTTAATAAAGTTCTTTCATATTCTTCATAAGCCTATATATTTTCCTGTTTTTTTTTTTTGAGGTGGAGTCTCACTCTGATGCCCAGGCTGGAGTGCAATGGTGTGATCTCCGCTCACTGCAACCTCCGCCTCCCGGGTTCAAGCAAGTCTCCTGCCTCAGCCTCCCAAGTAGCTGGGATTACAGATGTGCTCCACCACGCCCGGCTAATTTTTGTATTTTTATTAGAGACTGGGTTTCACCTTGTTGGCCAGACTGGTCTCAAATTCCCAACCTCAAGTGATCTGCCTGCCTCGGTCTCCTAAGTGCTGGGATTACCAGGCATGAGCCACTGCACCCAGCCTATTTTCCTGTTTAACATAGCACAATCTTTAATTTTAATTTGCATATTACTTATTCATTGTCCATATTTCTTTTTAAATTAAGCATTAGAAGATCAGGGATTATGGTTATTTTATTCACTGCTAGATCTTCAGGACCAAAATCACAATATAGAACACAGTAGCTGTGGAATCAATATTTGTTCACTAACTCTAACAAGAAAGAGAACTGAGGAGAGTAAGCAGGTAGATTATAAGAGTGACAACAGAAGCTCGTGCTCCTGGAGTCCCGCAGAGCTTTTCTTCTGCACCATGCTGTCTTTTCTTCTTTTGTCTCATCCCAACCCAGTGTGGACTACAGAGTTAAGGCCTATGGAATGTTATTGCCATTGACCTCAATGGCCCCATCTTCATAAGCCTAATCCCTGAGGGTCCCACACCCTGAGCTCACAATCCAGGTCCCTGGGCCTTCTTTGCCTTTGTTAGATTTACAGATCTCCTTGGCGGTCTTGGCTTTCAGCTTTCCTCTCTCCCAGTTCTGCAATTTTAGCATAGTGTTCATCTTCAAGCCACTTTCCATCTTCCTATTTATATTTCTTTCTTTTCTGAGCCCATGGAAAACCCTACCAATTAGGCAATGTTCTTTTTTCCTTAAGCTCAAACTAATTTCTTATTTTTCACCATATAATGAAGCACTGAAATAATGTAAGGACTGCAGTTCCATAAACCATGTTTCTTCCACTACAGAAAATTTCACAATCAGTTTAACAGGAAAAGGGTAAATGTACATCTTTTATCAAAAGAGATGTAACCTCTCACACATGTAATCAACTTCATAAAAAAAATAAAATCCCAAGATGACGAAATGTACAACAGACACATTGATGTGATCAGGTGTTCCTCCATTAACACCAGCCACCTTGGTGGCTTAGCAGACCAGGCGAGATAAGACACAACTAAGGCAAACAGAAATGAAACCAGAAGCACTCAAGAGAGAGACAGAAAGAATAGTTTCATGGTGTTAAAGGAAGATGCACGTCAGGTAGTGACAGAAACCTTTTCAGAGACTAAAGTAACCGAAGAAAAGATGAACTTCAGAAAAAATTTCAGAAGAAATCACCAGACATAGCATGTAGCTAACAGGCTTGCACACGTTTCTAAATAAATCTGAGTCCAAAAAAATTCTCAGAAACTTCAAACTGTCCCAGGACTCAAATCCTTCAGTGCATAGAACAAATCAGCCTTAATTCTCAGAATGCAGTTTCTTCACATCTCCCTTCAGTGTTCATGTAATGAATCTTTCTTGTTTTTAATGCATTATGCATTGTGTTTTGTTCCAATTCTGTTTTGTGATAGTTTTTTCTTTTTTAAAAAAATCTCTTGAATATTTTGAGCATGCTAAGTAAATAAGACTTTCAGGTGTTAGAGCTGTTTCTGCTTCAAAAGTGACAGAAAAATCATAACCAAACTTGTGAATTTTAGATAAGAGGAATTTTGAATTTACAGTATATTTAAATCTCATTTTTCTAATGACATTAGTCATAGTCATTATTCACATAGGCTCTTAAAACAGAAGAAAACCCATCTCATAGATAGTAGTACAAAAATCTGAAGAGCTTCTCTTTGGAATTCAAATTTTTGTTATGTTAGACAAGTATAATAAATAAATAAATTTTAAAATTAAATTAATATAAACCTTTATAACTGATTACTTCTAGAGGGTAGTAAAAAGGAATGTGATTAATATTGAACATCAATGTATGGATAATGTTATCAATAACTTTCTACTTACTCCAGTAGCTTAAACTTTTTATATAATTATGCAGAACCTCTGTATTACATAGTTTATAATAATTTAATACGTCTATTTGTGTAACTTAAAGGAGTTTTGTATTAATGTAGGTTATTCCAATTTACATGATTTTGCTTATATTTTATGTTTAAGATTCTTTCATATCAAATATGACTAAAATGTACTTGGATATATCTTAGGACAACATTCAAATATAAAGCTTACAACTTCAAACATGTGGAAACTATAACAGGGTTTAAAATGTAGATGATGAATTTACTGTAGGAGAAAGAAGAAAAATCACCCCTTTGAGTTGTGCCAGCTTTGCGTCTGATTTGTAACCTGTTCTTATATATTTGAAAATAGCCAGGCACATGCACATGTTATGTTCACAGCGGCACTGTTTACAATAGCAAAGACCTGGAACCAACCCAAATGCCCACTGACAATAGACTGGACAAGGAAAATGTGGCACATATACACCATGGAATACTATGCAGCCATAAAAAATGATGAGTTTGTGCCCTTTGTAGGGACATGAATGAATCTGGAAACTGTAATTCTCAGCAAACTGACACAAGAATAGAAAATCAAACACCGCATGTTCTCACTCATAGGCGGGTGTTAAACAATGAGAACACATGGACACAGGGAGGGGAGCATCACACAATGGGGTCTGTTGGGTGGGGCAAGGGACCCCAACACACAATGGGGTCTGTTGGGTGGGGCAAGCAGGGGGGGCAGGTTGGGGGGAGATAACATGGGGAGAAATGCCAGATGTAGGTGATGGGGGGATGGAAGCAGCAAACCACACTGTCATGTGTGTACCTATGCAACAATCCTGCATGATCTGCACATGTACTCCAGAAACTAAAGTACAATAAAAAAATAAAAATAAAAAAAAAATAGCCAGTGAATTAAAGATTAAATTATTTAATCCCCTAGGGGATTAAAGAATGGAAGTTATGCTCTTCCCAGTAATTGCCAACACAACAGATGAATGTCTATCCAACATGCATGGCAGTTTCTGAAAGCTAGCCACTTAAAGAAACAAACATAGCTGCACAGAAGGCCATGGCATTAGGAACTTGCCCCAACATCAGGGTAATAGCAGCCTAAATGCAGTTTATATTGCATATCAATGACAATTACCAACTTTTTCTTAGGAATTGCTTATCTTTTTACCTTCTCTGTGCCTGGGTGTGCACACATAGACTCCTACACATACTTCTCTCTTTAGGTGATTTTGATTTTTATCCTACTTCTATTACTGTTTCCACTTTCTGATCCTAAATCACTAAATCATAAGTCCTTTAGTTTCTCCTCCCTTAAGTTAAGAAATGTATCTGCTGGGATAAATGGTATAATAAAAGCAGTTGAATTTCTTAGGCAATATGCTTTATTATAAACATAAGTTGCCATTTCTGTTGTTATTAATGTCATCAACATTATTTTAATTGCTCAGAATAATCCATATAGAAAAATAACAGGCAGGGTACAAGTGAAAAAAGAAGGTAACTATGAATTCCAAAAGCTCTGCCAAAAATAACAAGAAAATCAATCATACATCTCTGTTTGGTAGAAGAAACAAAAATTATACCTTGTTATTCCAACACTGACCTAAAACAATTATTCCTGGGACTCTGGAACATGCACACCAAATCACAACTATTACTAAGGTACAAACTCAGTTATGCAGAGTAAACAGTTTCTAGGAGAGGGTATATGACCTAAATGTTAGAAAGCCTAGAGTTCAAGGTCAATTTCATCAGTTGTCTTACAAGTTTCTCTTCAGAAATGTATACAAATAAAATATGTCCATATATGACAAATAGAAACCACATGCAGATTATAGGTTTTCCAGAAAAATGACAAAAACATGGATCCCATTGTTGTGGGTCAGACATGGTTATTAAATATCTAATGTGTATACTGAATACTTTAATACAAATATCACACTTAATTTTTAGAAAAACTCCATAAGATAAGTGGTAGTACTTCTATTTTTCAGATGAATTAACTGACTGTTCAATGAGATAATGTAACTCACTCAAGCCTAAACAATTAAAAAGTGCTAGAGGTAGAATTTGAACCCAGATCTTAATAGCTCCCAAACCTATTCTCATTTCTTTGTATTATGCTATTATCTTCAATTAAATGCAAAAGTTTCTATTTTTATATGCCAGCCAGCTGTGAGAATCATTGAACATAAGAACCTTAAAAGTTTAAAAATCCACCATCAACAGGAATGACACTTGAAAATGTGGTTAGATTTGTGATGGTAAATTCACATTTTCCTCAATTTCAAGACTTTCCTCAAGTCTTTCTTTTGATCCAGGATATTTTGCCTTGAAATTGAGCAGCATTGCTTGGGTTTAACTGCCTTGAACCCAGCTGGCATTGTGCTTTGAAACTGAGCAGCATTGCCTGGGTAACTGCTTTGACCTCATGATTGTCAAGTTCTACCCTGTAGAGCTCTCCAAACCTAGCAGGGTATCAAAAACAGACTAGTCTTGACACTCTTTCAGGACCTTTTCATTTTTACATGAACATATCTCACTCTAACAAGGCTGATATCCTCAGTGCCCCACAAACACTCCATTTTATTGCTTTTACCTCTTCTCCATGAATTTACACATGTTAATAGTTTTGCTTTACACACTTTTCCTCCTCTGCCTACTGGACAGACAAACCTATTCTGTCTCCAAGGGCTAGATGAAGAGAAAGTGATCTCTTGCTGATACCTTTTATTCTGAACTGTATTTAAATTTGCTGTCATGCACTATACTGACTAGCCCTCATAAATTTTAAGGATAGTCTGAGATTCATAAGTTAACACTAAGGATTAAGCTTTAATGGCAAGAGCAATGTAGGCCCAATATCTGAGATGCAAAATTCTGGTAACATGAGGGTTGTGCTTGTTGATCGATTCACTGTGCTAGTCTCTTCTGGAAAACAGAAAGAATGATTGGGACTTAGCCTTTAAGGCATCCTGCCTGGTCCATATATTGAAGGGTGGGAGCAAATAATGAGGTCAGGTCTCAACAAAAGACTTTTTCATGAAAATTTCCAAAGTTCCACATAACACAATAGAAAAAGTACAGACTTTGAAACAATACTGCTCTGACTTAAACTACTGACTCAAATGATTAAATAACGGTGGATCCTAGATAAGTTCCTTTTTCTACTTAAACTTTATAAAATACTATGTTGTTCACAAAGTTGTTAAAATTAGAAATAATAATACATATGGAAGCATATGGACATTAGTTAACAATAAATCATGTCTAGTATTATTTCTATGGGATAAATAGATCAAGGAACTCTATCTCTCAAGTTGATCTATTTAACCAATATTTTCTTTTTGCCTTGACAATATAATTTTGTTTAGTATTTAACAATAGATTATGAACTAATGGAACTTAGAGTTGCTTCTTGGGAGTTTTACTATTGGTACTAGTAAGTATGGGCACCAGTTAAGGTTATAATCGTCATTGTTGAAATTAGGTATTTAAGTGATGTATTTGTGAATAATACATCATGTAATAAATATGGCTTCTAAAGCTACTACTCGGGCAGATCAAGTTTCTGAGATATTAAGTATCTTTAGTAGATGTGTTAATTTGTACTTGGACTTTTCAACAAGTATTTACATAACTCTAAATGTTTTTTGAATACTTTGTTTTATGGCATAAATAATGGTCACCATATTCTCACTATCTGATTTGCCTAATTTATATAATTGTCTTAGTCTGATTACCAAATATCTTTATGATAGAGTTTCTACCACCCTCTCTCACTTCAAAAGAAAAACAAAGAAAGAGGTGTTTTATGTTTCCTCATTCAGTTTTAGACTAAATATTTACAAGACTTTTCTAATATAGATATTTTGGTACATTTTTATAGTTGCTAATGTAAATATCTTAATTAAATTAAAACCTAACAAGATGCATACTATACAGGAACAAAACAAAAAGAGTGAGTAAAACGAGGGTTGATGAAAGGTGGAGAAATATTGAGAGCCAGAGCACCACTAGTGGACTCTAGATCCCAGGCAGGCAAGGAGCAGCATAGGCCAGCAGAGAGAAGGCAGCAGCTGATGCTCACTGATCACTTACTCTATGCTAGACCCAGAACTAGCAGCTTTAGAAACACTGTTTTCTGAGATTCACAAGAACTCCATGAAATAGGTACTAGTATTTCCCTCCTGTTAGGAATAATGAAAATGTGACTTGGTGAAGAAGTAAAACTTTTCCACTGACACAGTTACATTGAGTGAAATATATGAGTCTAATCTGATTGTCATTTAATTTTAATGAAGTACATATAGATTAGATCTGCAGTTATAAGAAAGACTGCATGGCTTTGTACATTACAGAGGAAAGTTGTCACATAGTTTCTTCTCTTTCTCTTTTCTGGAAATATGCTCAATGAGAGTCTAATTCAAGGCATTGTCCATCATTTTCCATGTTGAAACATCTATCTGTAGAGTGGCCACAAGACAATTTCTCTAGATTACTAAGACAAATTTAAATATTTTGACCAATGCTGGACCTAGTTATTTAGATACAGAAAACTCACTTGAGGGAATAGGATCATATATATATATACATATATATATATGACTTTCTGAATGCAGTAGTGAAATGAAATTTGGTACACTTCACAAGCAAAATGATGTTTCAGACCCCAAAATTGTTGCGGTTTCTCTCAACTTTGGTCACCTTTGGGGTGTGTGTGTGTGTGTGTGTGTGTCTGCAAGTACAAAATCTACTATAGCTTTTATTGAAGTCAAAGGGAGACATTTCAGGGTGGATTAATCTACCAATATGATTAATTGTTGCATGAGATTAAGTGAATACACAAAAAAAGTTAGTTTTTTTATATTGATAGTACACGTTGGATAATATGGCTCATAATTAAGGCAATAAGAGAACCAACTAGGATATTTTAGGAAAAATGTCCAAATTAAGAGATTTGACTTTATTCAGATCATGTTTCTGTCAAGCAAACTGTCAATTAGTAGGTGACTGTTGCAAATATTATCAGTTCTTTTCTAATGTTTCTAGGACAAAGACTTCAAGACCAATTATACCCTTGAATAAGAACAAAAATCCTCAAGCATATTTTATCATGGACTTTGGGTAGAAATTTCAGGATGTGCCATTTACATGTGAACAGGATCTAGACTATGAGAATTTCATCAAATAAATAAAAATATGACAAAACTCACCGTATTTTCTATCATACCATTATCAATTAACACCAGAAATGAACACATATCTACATCTCTTTTGACATCTGGTATGGCTCCCTGAACAGTAACTATATTTCCCAGTAGTTTGGCTTGCCTGACTTATCTAACTGTCAGTCATCTAACTGCTTATGCCCAGTGGCTAATCAGTAGCATTTGAGAATGAGAGTATGAATCATATAAAAAAGAGACTTTTTTTTTACCTAGGTTCTATAGAATCTGTTAATGGGCTTTATTATATGCAAAAATTTGATGAAAATTGGTTTATATGCCCAGAACAAAACTATTTTTTCCTATGTGGAGAAATGTCTGTGAGACTATAATAATATAATGGTGACTAATTTTGATGAGAGAGTAGAGAAGAGGACATTAGTTACAACTTTGCAAAACATTTTAAATGTATTTATAAATTGCTTGTATAATTTAAACTAATTAAAAAATGGACCATAAATATATGTTTTTATTTTTTTTCTGGGGACAGGACCAGTATTTTCATCTTATGATAAGGGATATGAATCTCTTACGTTAAGTGCTTGATCCTGGTTGAAAAATGATTATCTGATTAGAGACACACTAGTTTCCAAAAGTATACATTTGCAGTAACTCAGAAGTTTCTTTTACTTTATCTTCTTTCTTTTTTATTAAATAAATTTAAAAGCTTAAATATTAAAAATAATACTTTGGAGCAGCTATAATTTATATACAGCACCTCATTTGGATTGCTATGATATAGCTTAGAATGTATAGAGGTGAATTTCAAGAAAATTCTACAATTGGCTGAATTGCTGCCAAGAGTCAACAGAAAAGGTATGTGTGTGGTTATGCTGTAAATTTCACTAAAGCAAAACATCAGATTTATTAAACAGATAAAGATATTAGTATAAATCAAATATGCTCCAGAAAAATAAGCAATAAAACCTTCAAACATTAAATGATTTAGATAAGAAAAATGTCAAATATTTAAAAATACTACCTTGTGGTTTACATGTGGGAGAACTAGGCTTAGAAAAGTTTGTTTAATAAATTAAGTTTTATAGGATGTTATCAGATATACTAATAGATGGGTGAAATTTTAACATAATATATAAAAATTTAACTCAGCATCATATTTTATTCTGGATACCACCATTTGGATCTCTAGATTTCCAAATCCCAACCTGCAGCAATAAAATTCTCAGGGATTTATAAATCTGTATGCTATAAATCTAGTCCATTCCCATTATAGATGATGCACTGCAGGCTGAGAAGAGTGACTTTCACACAGCAACTTGGAAACAGATCTCTGTTCAATTAACTTTCTGACAATAAATCTTATACATCAGTTATAATTCACATGACTGTATTTTTTCCAAAGCATTTTACTCAATGGATTATTGTTATCTAACAATTATGCCTCTGATTTTGCGCTTTCATTATAGATGACCATATTATCTATAACAAAGAATAAAGAAGAAACAAAAATGTTATAAAGACATCTATGGCTTTCTTTCTCATGAAATTAGTTAAATAAGTTTTCCTTCTAATTGCCCATATTTTAAAACTTTATCACGGGAAGCATCCCTGCCTGATTAATCAGATAAAATAGTGCCTGGCAATGATCTGTGTAAGCATCCATCTCATACATTTTAAGCCCTTATCTTTATTTTTAAATCACATTTTTTTTTTTTTGTATTTCTATGTTTGGGGCCAAATAACCAAAATGCAGCAGTTGCTTAAAATCTTAGTGCACTTATCCACATAAAAAGTGTATGATTTTAGGGTCTCTCTTTATAAAAATAATCCTGTTATAGTGCAGCTTTTACTTCTACTGTCTTTTAAATTTAATTCAGAAATCTCATAGTAATGACATTAATGTGTTGAAAGGAGTTTCACAGCACTAATCAAGACATAGTTTGATTATAGACTATGTGTATTGTGACAGGTTAATTATTGTAAAATCTTATTTGGCATTCATAAATAACTCAGATTTTTAATTCATAATTTAGCAAAGAGATTAATAATTTTCTATCTAGCTTTCTTCTGCATCTTGTTAGTATCCCTTTGGGAAGTAAAAAAGGGTATTATTATTATTCAAAATATGAGGAAGTAAATCTATTGCCTCAAACTGGTACACAGCCTCCTATGGTCTGGCCCCAATTACTTTTTCTATCCTTATCTTCCTCTTACATACCTAAGCCCCAGAAAAATATAAGAGCTTACTCTTCCTGGACCAGAAACTAACCTGTCCCAGTTTTTTGCCTTCATGTGTGCTACCTGAAAGATTCACTTTTCTCACACCCTCCACTGCCAGTCTATGCACCCAGTATTATATTTCATATTTACTCAGTGCTTACTACATCCCATTCACTTTACTAGAAGCATTACAGCCAGCCCTTTGTATTCCTAGGTCCTGCATCCACAAATTCAAACCAACCTCTGATTGAAAATATTTGAAAAAAAAAATACAACAACTATAATAATATAAAAGAAATACAGCATAACAACTATTTACATTGTATTAGGTGTTATAAATAATCTAGAGATGATATAAGGTATATAAGAAGATGTGCCTAGGTAATATGCAAATACTATACTATTTTACATAAGGGACATCACAATCCTCAGGTTTTGGTAACTAGGAGGACCCTGGAACCAATCTCTCATAAATAGGGAGGGTCAACTGTATTTAATTTGTTTCTTTTAATGACTCTATTTTATAGATAAGGAAATTTTGGCTATTCACCCACTTAAGTAAGTGGTAGATCTGGGATTTGCAGCCAGGTAGTATGGCTTCAGATCTTACACTGTGATACATTAGTTAACACTGCAATACATTGATTCTAAGTCCTGATAAACTACCAAGATCAAGAATAAAATAATACTTCTTTCATGGATATTTAACTGACCACCTCAATCTTTCTCCCCACTTTTTCCCTCTGTATCTCTCTGTCACACTCTAACTTCTCATTGCAGACAAAGTTAGTGATGTACCATTTTGTTTCCTCCACTATGGAGTAGCTTTTTTAAGACAGTGCTCTGATTCATCTTTATAGTCTCTATAGTAAATGGTAAAATGCCTTTCACATGCTAAACTCTCTGCAAATATTGGCTACATTAATTCTTCATTGAAGAAACTGAGGTAGTTGAGACTGTACCACAAATGAATGATTTCCCCAAAATAATTTAGAAACTACTTAGCCAGTCTGTTATTCAATAAACACAATGATCCCAAATGGGTATTTGTTTCTTCACAGATTTCGCTTTCTAAATTGGTTTATAAAAGTGAGCCACTGTTGGGGCATTTTGGTTTCAAACCCATTCATTCAGTCAGATGTATTGTTTGATTTTACTGAATCAGACAATAGAATTCAAAACTATTGTTTCAGAAACCCAGATGAATTTTGCTCACTCTAAACAACCAGTTAAAAAAGGAAATAATTCTTTATTATAATGACAATGTAGCTATGACTGACTTATTTGCTTTTCCATGAGGTGATTCAAAATTTTCATTTCTATGCCTACACATCTAGATAATAGTAAATAGTCTGGAAAAATTATTTAATCATTTTTTCTTAAACGATACTCAGCTAACATAACCATTTTTTAATTCTCAAAGATAAACTGGATACTTCAGTATTATCTAGGGAAAACCTGGCTTAATTGACTCAATTTCTCGAATTTAAGGGGGATTGACTTGTAGAGTATTTAAGGCTTCTCCTTATTACGATATCATATGATCACCTTTTCTCCCTCTTTTCCTAAATGTCAACATTATACTTCATTTTGACAGTTATCTAACAGAAGTTTTAAAGTATTATTTCTGTTTATATCATCATAATAAAAACAAGAACAATAACTACAACTCTCAAAATAATTACTGCCACATATAAAAATCAATAATTATCAGATTTAAGACGTGTCTCTGTCCTTTCAAACTCAAATTTAACATATACATTGACAACAATTTCATGATCAAGAACAAGATAATTATTTGGAGGTTGATAGTAACTTATTATTGAATTCAAAGTAAGGATTCTTGCATGAATTCAATGTTAGAATTAAACACTATTTTTCTTTTTTGTAGCTCTGCAATTTAAAAACATTTACCTCACCTGGAAAAAGACATATGAAAACTAATTATCTAAAGCAAAATTTTGCCAGTTTGAAAAAAAAAAAAATGTTAGAGCATCTTTCAAAAGTGAATTACTTTTGAATAATTTTTCTTGAACTACATAATAATGATTTTCTTTTAGTGACTTACAGCTCAAGTAATTAGTCCATGATTATTAAACACGCTACAGATTATCAGTGACAGATTACTTTCTATTAAATTATCTTGAAAAGTAGGATCAAGCTAGACATCCAGACGTAAGTGACAGCTATAAAACTTGAAGGAAAGAAAAAACTGGGTTTCACAATTAGGTTCATATTAGGAACAGTGCTGAGTTATTTTACTGATTTTTGGTGGAAGAAATGGGCTCTAAGGCTTTCCTGGAGATTCATCCTAATAAACAAGAAGCTTGTTGAATCTGTTGTCTGACCTAGAGATAACTATGGCAGTTTCTTGGAGCAGTTAGGTACTCCGTAAGCAGAATTATTCTCCGATTAGAATGTTTTTACACATCTTACCATCTGATGTTTTTCTAACTTACTGTCTAGAACTTACAAAAGCATTTCAGAGGTGAAGATTAGAAATGTAGCAAAGGAAAATTAAGAGCAATGTTTTCTGGAATCAAATGCACCCACATACTTCCTTTCACACTCACATCACATTTCTCTTTTTGTTATTGGTGTTGCCTTTGGTGTACCTCGGGCATTGTTGCCCAGAGATAAATGCATAACTATTCCTGCTTGTTCCATGGTACAGAAAAAGAATGGAACACTCTTATTTTGATTTTCCTTGTAGAAGGAACAAAAGATTAAGTAAGCCTGCCCTTGACAGGTGTGACGCCCCCCTGCCTCCCAAATAGCACCACTGGGCAGAGCAGCCCTTTGCAGAATCAGCCAGTGGAAACTAACAGCCCCCCTCCGCCCCCCGCCCCCCCACCTTTAAACAAAGCCATTTAATTTGGTCTGAAGCCCAAGTAAGAAAAACAAAAAAAACAATGAAGGACAATATAAAGAAGCATAGCTTGTCAGCATGAACCTACATGCTAGCCAGAGATTTATGATATTGCTTCCCAGAGAGGGAGTGACTAATGCACACACCCTGACCATCACCGTAAAGAGGTAAAGAGAGAGTGAAATGGCTCAACGTACACACACCCCGCTCCATACCGGGGACGAGTCTCCGAGCTGAGGCTTGTGTTCTCGCAGGGCCAGGCTGAAGCTGACCGCCCCCACGGCCACACTGGACACCCCCAGCCCTATCTCCAGCACGGAGAGCACCAAGAGGCTCCCAATAATCTGACCGCTGGTGCACATCCTTCCTCGGTCATCTTCCTTCCAGATCAGAGAGGGAAACCAACCATCTACCTTTTTTTCTTCCACTCTCCTCCTTACCCCTTCCACCCCCTACCAGATCCCAAAACTTTTCTTTCTTCAAGAGCGAGGCATTATCCACAAGGGCTGGATTTCCAGAAACGAAGACCTTCCCTGGCTGGGCCAGAGGCAAAGGAGCTGCTCTACCCACTGTCACGTTCAGATGGGGATGGATCGGTGAAGGATCTTCCTGGGTTCGGTGGTGCGAAGATTGCACACCAGTACCAGGGCTTTTAAGGAGCCCGAAACCTGGAGGAGCCCAGGGAGCTCTGAGCCTCGCTTCGCGGGCGCTGTCCAGAGTTCTGCCGCGTCCCAAATCTCCGCAGGGAAACCCGCCCGCTCCTCAGTCTACCAGACCCTGTCACAGTCCCTTCTGTTTCATTGCCGAGGAGAGGAGCTTTGCTTCCCGGAGATCCAAAAGGAACTGCTCCGAGCTTCTCCCTCCCTCTCCCTTTTGTCTCCTCTCCTTTGTTTTCGTGGCAGGGAAAAGCGCTTCTCCAAGTCTCTGGGTCGCCAGGCAGAGCGGGCGGAAGATATTCAGCACCAGGCTCCTCGCAGTTGCTATGTCGCCAGAAAAAGCGACCTTGTCTGATGGCCTCTTTCCGTCTGGGTTTCTTCTCCCTCGTCGTCGTCCTCTTCCTCCCCCTCTCTCCCAAGCTGATTTTCTCTCATCGCTATGACCTCATTGGGATTTAGGAGGTTGACGGAGGAGGAAAAGCCTGATGTATTTGTAGATCCAGGACCAATACTTTTGGCTGGCCTTTGATCCGCCCAGCCCGCGGACCGCAGCAACAGGAATCCAGGCGACCCCTACCTCCGCCTCTCCCCTTGGCTGCTGTCTGGGCTTCTATCCAGCGACAGGGGAGGCGATGCCTACGTCAACGCGGGCTCATTCTGTGAAAAACTTTCTTTGGCTTGTACGCGGGGTAGGGGGAGCAGTGAGCAAAGAAAGACGGAGAGCTCAGTGGGGTGGAGACTCCTAGGACTCTGAAAGCCCCTCACCAAGGAACTCCTCTGTCTAGGACAGCTAGATTCAAGCCTGCTTACAAAGACTGTCCACTCCCAGCTATCACTGTCTGTCACCTTCCATGCCGGAGGGCGAAGAAGCAGTTGGCTGGGGACGCACCTCCACTGTAATTTTGTTCCTCTCCAGCCGCAGGCCCTTTCTTACTCCTAGGAGCGTGACCGCAAGTTCTAGGACGCATAGATAGATCCAACTGAGCTGGGATCATATATTCTCATCTAAATTCGAGATTTGTGTATGTATTTGAACAGGCATTATTAAAAAAAAGAAAGAAAGAAAAAAGAAAGAAAAACACGTCTGGCTTCATGCACAACTATTTTTGACAGCACACTTTCATCAGAATCCTTAGGGCAGGGGCCAGTCCAGTTTGGCCTGGGGTAATTTTACATTGTCTTCTGATGCATATGAGACTCTGGATGTCTAGGGATCACTGTATTTAGACCCCATTTTCATTACTCTAGCTTCATGAAAACTCTCAAGGTATTCTATCAAGAAAATCTAGGAAGTGGGATAAAGAGAGGGTTTTGGGTGTGGGTCATCTTTCTCAAAAACAGGGTTCTCCAGTTGGAGATGGACTGAAGGAAAACAGAAGAAAGGAGGATGAGGTTAGGGTACAGTAACACAAGACTAGGGCATTTTGACTTCTATACACATGCAGATCAGTGCCGTGCAGTGCAGGCACCTCTGTGATTAGAGGCTTCTTAAACCTCCCATGATGAGAACATAAAACTCACTTACCTATAGCATAACTTCTGTAACATAAATGACAGTTTCTTAAATTTAATTAAGGGCTTCTTTTAGAGTTTAAACTCAATTATACACTATATTTTTTTCATATATTTATATTCTATAATTAAAAATTTTGAGTCCTCTTAAATATAAAAATAAATGCAAAGAAGAAGAGTTACAATTTATTAGGCCTTAAAGAGCTTCAGTTATTGTGATATTTGGAGAACAAATAAACATTTATACTGAATGATAATTAGTGGATTCATTTCCATACTTTTAAATCCTCAAAGAGATGCTAAAATAACTCGTTAGTATATGGATTTAATGATGTATAGTTTATTTTATTTAAATATAACCAAAGTCATCTAAATGATCCAATTTATATGCATAAATAATATGTATATATGTTGTCAAAGTTTTGCTTTGTCTTTAGTCACCTCTTTAGGAAAAAAACTCTTCTCAGGAAGAGAAAAACAAATTGTAATATTAAAATGAATTGATTAATGGAGAATATAGGAAGGGAAATAAACTTCTGTAGAGAACATGGGGTGGTATTGACAATAGTTTAATTTCACAGAGAAAAAGAAAAAAACATACATTATGGTTAATATTTTATCTCTAAATGTAATGGCTTGAATTATAAGATTGGTTATCATACTCCTGATTATAACCAATCTTGACTGATTCTGGGTCCTTGGTGAGAAAACAAAAACTTTTAAAAATTAAGTTGTATATAGAAGAAATTAAACTCATCTTCACATAAGTAACTGCCCATAATAATTCACAATAAAACAAATGTTTTTAGAAATAAAAACGATTATTTTCTATAGAGAATATTGCTGTTTTGTGTTTTAAAACATGAGTATCAGTGTTAAAATTTTTCAAAAAAAATTACATTATCTTTTTGGGGACACAAAGGATATTTTTTGTGCCTTTTAAAAATGATGTGAAGATCATCCCAAGCTAAACCCAAATGCATCTAAAATTTCCTCCTAGATAAAGAAATCAAGAAAAACAGCATTCAAACTGACAAATTATTTATGATTCTTATTCCAATTATCCCTCCAGACATTTACTAGACAAATAAATTATAGGATAAAACTATAAAACAAAAAAACACACACAAAGTACATCACTATCCAAATGCCAGTAGCTCTACAATTTCTGAATTTGATTTTTCTAATGCCATCATACACCAAAAGAGCTATTCATGAGATCCACTGATAGATAATTCAATATTTCCACAACTTTGACAAAGCAATAGCACAAAAAATCTCAAGTTTGCCATCTGCTGGCTTGTGTATGACACAAGTGAATGTGAGTAACCTCAAAATAATTCTAATTAATTGCTTAATAAAAGAAAGCATCTTTATAGGTGCTATCTTTAAGGACCTAAGCCCTTCCAATAAATATTTAAGGAGTCTGAGGTTCTCTCATTTACCCATTTACCAGAATTAGATCGTGGAAATTTTAATATCTTGATGAAGAAAAATCCAGGAATGGATAGACAGTAGACTAATGTCTCCTGTCCTAATATAATAAAGTAAGTTGACAAAACCAGCAATGTGGCCACATTAATATAGTTATTGAAAAGGCTAAAAATGTGAAATGATTTATGTTAAGGCCTGATTTAAAGCATCTAAGCTATTAAAAGCAAAATTCATATG
This sequence comes from Aotus nancymaae, assembly GCF_030222135.1. Taxonomy (NCBI): domain Eukaryota; kingdom Metazoa; phylum Chordata; class Mammalia; order Primates; family Aotidae; genus Aotus; species Aotus nancymaae. The sequence continues at coordinate 40,449,434 of NW_026988438.1, read as the reverse complement.
GGATTGTGGGCACTGGACTGAACTGCCAATGCAATACAAAAAATTAGAAAACGAAAAATCACAAAATGATTTCAACCATTTAGCTAGAAGTTCATCTAATATTTAATACTCCTGTCAGTGTGTTAAAAAATATTGTACCTATGGATCTACCTAGAATTTGATGAAGTAGTTTTGCTAAATAAGAAAAATAGCCCACATTTGGAGTATTTTTTTTATTTTAAAGGTCAAGAAACAGAGATAATAAAACTTAAATTTATCTCTGCCTTTTCTTGGCTTTTAGTAATAATGCAGCTCAGAAGTCAGTATGCAAAAGTAGCTTCAGTGCTTGTGAAAATTAATCAACGAAAGTATCATTTTTAATACTGTATTTAGCTCATTTCCTCATTTATGTTCAGAATAGTTTCTGATTATTAATAACCTGTAAATGTGTAAACAAACATATAGTTTACAGTAATTTCTAGTTTTTAATGAAATGTATGGGTATTTCCTCTCCCAGTCATCATAAAGAAAGTTGGACTGGACTTATTCTTCAACTGTATACAAAATATAATAGTGTTCAGATACTGCACATTAGGTGGCAAAGAACTATGATCCTTGGTAAGAGAGTAACAAGGTTTGCTTCACTTGTTTTCTGACTACAGGCCCTTAGCATATATGATCCAGGAAGAGGGTTACCAGAATTACAGAATTTCAGAGACAAATGGCAGAGTTCTTGGGGGCTGAGTGCTATGGACTGCATGTTTGTTTCCCTCCCTTCCCTAAATTCAGATGTTAAAACATCAATGTGATGGTATTAGGGGTGGGGCCTTTGGGAGGTAATTAGGTTTAGATGAGGTCATGAGGGTAGACCTTCCATGATGGAATTAGTTTTTTTAGAAGAGGAGAAAGAGGCTAATGTTCACGCTCTACCATATGAGAATACAAGGAGCAGACAGCAAACCAGCAAGTGGGCCCTGATCTTAAATTTCTCAGCTTCCAGGACTGTGAGAAGTAGGTTTTTGTTGTTAAGTCACCTAGTTCATGGTATGTTATTATAGCAGCTCTAAATGACTCAGACATTGAGGTAGACAAAATTTTCAGGGAGATGAGGGTATTTCACAGAAAGAGAGATTCATAAATCTCCATAAGGATTCCTAGAGCCTGTTGCTAAATTCTGAGCCACACAATTGTAGGGTGCAATTCCACAGGGCTATATAAAAGTATTTGAAGTGATAATAATGGTCAATTATTTTCCAAATTTGGTGAAAACTACAAACCCAATAAGCTCAAACACTGCAAGCAGGATAAACACAAATTATTTTGGACAGGATAATCTCACCAAGGCATATCACAAATAAATTGCAGGAAACCAATGATAAGAATTAAAATTTAAAAGCAGGCTGGGCACGGTGGCTCACGCCTGAAATCAGAGCATTTTGGGAGACTGAGGCAGGTAGATCACGAGGTCAGGAATTTGAGACCAGTCTGGCCAATGTGGTGAAACCCCATCTCTACTAAAAATACAAAAATCACAGATCGAACTCCTTGTTCTACTCTTTCCCCTCTTCTCATTACTGCACTTGACTAGTCTTAAAAAAAAAAAAAAAAAAAAAAAAATCAGCTGGCCATGTTGGTGTGTATCTGTAATCCCAGCTACTCGGGAGGCTGAGACAGGAGAATTGTCTGAACCAAGAAGGCAGAGGTTGCAGTGAGCCGAGATTGCACCACTGCATTCCAGCTCTGGGCGACAGAGCAAGATTTCATCTCAGAAAAACAAAACAAAACAAAACAAACAAACAAAAACTTAAAAGCAGCCAACAGAAAAAGGACATATTAGGTGGATAGGAACAAAGGCAACAATTATAGGCCTCTAATCTAAAATTATTCAAGCCAGTGGACAAGTGAATAACATTTGAAAGTAATGAAATATCTTTAAAAAAGACTCCCATTCAGGACATAGGCATAGGCAAGGACTTCATGACCAAAACACCAAAAGCATTGGCAACAAAAGCCAAAATAGACAAATGAGACCTAATCAAACTCCACAGCTTCTGCACAGCAAAAGAAACAGTCATTAGAGTGAATTGGCAACCAACAGAACGGGAAAAAATTTTTGCAGTCTACCCATCTGACAAAGGGCTGACATCCAGAATTTACAAAGAACTAAAACAGAATTAGAAGAAAAAAACAAACAAGCCCATTCAAAAGTGGGCAAAAGATATGAACAGACACTTTACAAAAGAATGCATACATGAGGCCAAGAAACATGAAAAAATGCTCATCATCATTGGTCATTAGAGAAATGCAAATCAAAACTACATTGAGATACCATCTCACGCCAGTTAGAATGGCGATCATTAAAAAATCTGGAGACAACAGATGCTGGAGAGGAGGTGGAGAAATAGGAACACTTTTACACTGTTGGTGGGAGTGTAAATTAGTTCAACCATTGTGGAAGACAGTGTGGCGATTCCTCAAGGACCTAGAAATAGAAATTCCATTTGACCCAGCAATCCCATTGCTGGGTATATACCCAAAGGATTATAAATCGTTCTACTATAAGGACACATGCACACGAATGTTCATTGCAGCACAGTTTACGATAGCAAAGACCTGGAACCAACCCAAATGCCCATCGATGTTAGACTGGACAGGGAAAATGTGGCATATATACACCATGGAATATTATGCAGCCATCAAAAACGATGAGTTCGCGTCCTTTGTAGGGACATGGATGAACCTGGAAACCATCATTCTCAGCAAACTGACACAAGAACACAAAACCAAACACCGCATGTTCTCACTCATAGACGGGTGTTGAACAATGGGAACACATGGACACAGGGAGGGGAGCCTCACACACTGGGGTCTGTCGGGGGGAAATAGGGAAGGGACAGTGGGGGGTGGGGAGTTGGGGAGAGATAGCATGGGGAGAAATGCCAGATATAGGTGATGGGGAAGAAGGCAGCAAATCACATTGCCATGTGTGTACCTATGCAACAATCCTTCATGTTCTTCACATGTACCCCAAAATCTAAAATGCAATAAAAAAAAAAAAAAAACGAGATATTTCTCTAAAAAAAAAAAAATTCCAGGACATGTTCAAACTCGCTTTTGAGGCTGATAGAAAATATTTACTGTATGTTCCCAGCATTGAAAAATGTTCACTTTCAATTTCTGCGATCAATGTAGGTGTTTAAATAATCTTCTCAGGGATCTGAAGAAACAAATAAAATTCTCTCTCTCTTTTCTCAGATTTGATACAGTGATTGGATGTTTGGAAGTTGTTATTATAAATTAAAATTATTAAATCTTAGTAGTATTATCTCATACATATTTGAAAAAAACAGACTCCCAAATCTATTAATCTAGAATTATATACTTAGCAAAAATAACTTAAAAGAGAAACAGACTTCTTCAGACTAAGAAAAGCTGAGAGAATTTTCTAACATAAGATATTCACCATAAGAGTTGTTAAAATAGGCCAGATGTGGTGCCTCAGGCCTGTAATCCCAGCACTTTGGGAAGCCAAGGTGGGTGGATCACCTGAGGATAGGAGTTTGAAACCAGCCTGACCAATATGGTAAAACCCTATCTCTGCTAAAAACACAAAAACTAGCTGGGTGTAGTGGTGGGTGCCTGTAATCCCAGCTACTCGGGAGGCTGAGGCAGGAGAATTGCCTGAACCTGGGAGGTGGAGGTTGCAGTGAGTTGAAATCATGCCACTGCACTCCAGCCTGGGCGACAGAATGAGAGTCCTTCTAAAAAAAAAAAAAAAGTTGTTAAAATAAATATTCTTCCAACAGAATTAAAATATACCAGAAGAAAATCTAGACTTACACAAAAGAATGCTATCACAAAGGTACATATATGGGTAACCATAAACAATTATTTTCAGCTTAGTTATTTTAAAAATAATTGGCTGCAAAGAGAGAAAATAACATATTTTAGAGTTTATATTTACAACAAATTTCTATGACAGCAATAGCACAGTCAATAGGAAGAACAAAATAGAAATATACTGTGTAAGATTCTTACATTACATTATATTATAATATTATTTCAAATTAGTTGTGATAAGTTAAAGATACAATTATCAGCCCTAAGCTAGTGCAGCTACTAAGCAATCATGATAAAAAGGAATAAAGAAAATTAGCCAAAAATAGAGATGGATACTAGACATTACTATATTGATTTAAAGAAGGAATGAAAAAGGAAGAAAGAATAGTTGGGATAAATAAAAAACAAATATCAAGATGATACAGTCAACCCAGACCATATCAGTAATTATAATGAAACAAGTAGTTTTACCATTGTAATTAGAAGGCGGTGACAGTAAAGAGAGTGATATACAAGTAACTCCCAATTCTGTGGTTTTCAGTCTAGTCCTAGATGCAGGCTGTATAATCCATCCAGCCATGGCAGGGCCACAGCACAGAGTCTTTCTGGCTGGGATAACCAGGACATTGAATCTGAAAAATTGTCAATGCCTCTGAGAATAGGGAACACTTGTAAAGGAAGAAATCACAGAATAGATCTCCAATCTTTGGTAGACTCCTGCACTGCACATGTATGTAACTGGCTCAAAGATGTAAACTGAGACCAGAATTTCTGTGTAAGAAACAGAATTTGCAGTTCCAGCACAACCAAGAAAATTAATAGCTAAAACTAAATTATGTTTACTAGAGAAAAATGAGAAAATCAAGAATATTCACAACTTAATATTCTTAATATCCTAAGTATAATAAAAAATTGTTCAATGATGACCCAAGAAAATAAACAATATTCTCAAGAGAAAAAAAGTTGATCCTGAGCACAAAATAAACCACATGTTGGAACTAACAAATAAAAATTTTGAGAGCATGATTATAACTCTCCTTAATGAATTGAAACAGAATATTTTTTCAACCAATTAATATTTCAGTAGAGACCTGGGAAATGTTAGCAGGTAATAAAACAATAAAAATAGCCAAATGGAAATTCTATAAGTTAAAAATATGTTTGGATATTTAAAAAAACCACACACACACACACACACACACACACACACAGAACGAAAAACACTGGAAAAGCTTAACACCTAAATGGACATGGCAAAAAAAAATGCAAGTTTAAAAGAAAGAAAAGACTAAGTTAATTTGAAAATACATCAGTAAAAACAACTATGACAAATAAGACATTTTAAAAATAAATAGAATGACTGTAGCTAATAATAATGAATTATACATTTCAAGATAGATAGAAAAGAGGAGTTTGAATGTTATCACCACAAAGAAATGGTGATAGTGATCAAAAAAATGATAGTGATCAAATAAATAAACATTCATCAAATGTTTACAGTGATGAATGTTCTAATTAGCTGACTTGATCATTATGTTACATGTATTAAAATGTCACACTGTATCCCATAAATATGAATAATTGTTGTATATCCATTATGAATAACATAAAACTTTAAAAAGATAGTGGAGCCTTACAGATCTGTTAAACAATATCAAATGGCTAAATTTAGGAGTAATTGGAGTAGAAGAAGGAGGGGATAAAGAATTGAATAAGAAAATAAAATTTGAGAAAATTTGAGATGCTAAATGAACACAAAGCAGAGTAAACATAAACAAACAACAAGGCAAAGTTGAATTATTAAAGTCCAAAGATAAAGAACATCTCTTGAAAGCAACCAAAGAAAAATAACATGTTATGTACAGAAATTAATGACTGTTTATCAGGAACCTAGAAACAAGAAAACAGTGAAATGCCATATTTTAAGTGCTTAAAGAAAAAAAAAAAACTAAAATTCTATATAGTGCTAAAATATTCTCCAGAAGTTAAAGCAAAATAAAGATATTTTAAGATAGACAAGACTAAGAATTAATGTACACCAGACCTGAACTATAAGAAAGTGAGAAAAACAATACACGCATTTTAAGAAAGGAATAAGGAAAACCAGAAATGGTTAATGTAAGGTCTGTTTTCACCGAAGATGAAACGGAGAAACTGAGGCCAGCACGAAAATAATCCAATGCAAGGGAATTTATTCAGGCTCCCGGACGAGGTTCTGCGGTCCGGACAGGAAGGGCCGGAGAAGTCGCACGGACGCCTCTCAGGCACGGGGTTTTATAGGGAGTGGAGGCATCCGATTGGCTGTGGCCAAGGTGGGTGGGACAAAATGGAGGGGAGTGGGACCCGGATGGAAGGAGGCGTCTCTGAGCTCCCGGCAAGGGGAGGGGGCATGTCCGAGCCCCAGCGAGGGGAGGAGGCGTGTCCGAACTCTCCACGACTCGGCCAACCTTACATTCCGACCTTTTGATGATAGATAGAGGGCGCCGCTCTTTCTGACTACTTCCTGCTGAATAGGGGCGAAGTAAGGGGGACAGGTCAGTCGGCTGGCACCTCGACTGAAGAGTCGGACATGTCCAACTTCTCACATACGAGCTGGTAGCGCTGTATTGGGTTCTAGTGGTGGGGCCTTGTTTCCAGGATTCCTGCAAGTAGAACTGCCAGGCATAGTAGGGGCTGGCCGATGACTGAGGGTGGTAGGGGATGTGTAGTTTCCAGGAGATGTTGAGAGACTTGACGACCAGCTGGACTACCTGGGCTATGAATGCTGGACCGTTGTCTGACTGGATGGTGGCAGGTAGGCCAAAGCGGGGGATGATCTCTTGAATAAGAACGGATGCTACCGTATCTGCTGTTTCACGAGAGGTAGGGAAGGCTTCAATCCAACCTGAAAATGTATCTACAAAGGTTAGGAGGTAGAAAAAGGAGTGAGAGAAGGGGTGTCCCTTGAGGAGACAGGTTAGGAGAGGGGTTTGGTTGGAATAGGAAAAGCCTTCCATCAACTCCCATGACCAAGACCTGGGAAGGTATGCTAGGCCCTGAGTAGGAAGGTATAAAAGGACTTACCCGCTACCTGTAGCTTTACCCTGGACTCGGCAAGGGTGATGGGGGTCCTCGAGTCTGGGCTGCATCAGTCATCCAGAAGGCCAAGAAATTCAGGTGAAGGGACTGCCTCCTGCAGACCGGCCTGCTCTCCACATAGAGGTGCAGGGAGTGGGCCTTTGGTCCGGGACGGGCAATCAACCTTCCAGTGTCCAGTTCGTTTGCAATCTGGGCAAGGTCCAGGGGGTGGTCGAGGACAGGGGCACTCCCGGGCCCAATGTCCTTCTCGACCACATTTATAACAGGACCCGGGTGGGACCCTTAAAACATTTCGGAAGCGTTTCGCTGGACCTCCCTCACCAGATGTTCGGTGTGCTGCCGGCCTCAGGGCTGCTACAAGAGCTTGGGTTTGGAGGCCAACCTTTTGCCTTAAGTGGGCCTGTCAGGTGGCCTCAGCTTTATCCTCTCGGCCATTAAAAACTTTAAATGCCATGTTTACCAGGTCTCTCATGGGAGTCTGGGGGCCCTCCTCAGCTTTTTTAAGTTTCCTCCTTATATCAGCCGCCGACTGGGAGATAAAGTGGGTGGCTAGGACCGTAGCTCCTACTGAGGAGGCCGGATCCAGCCGTGTATGGAGGATCATAGCATTAGTTAAGCGGTCAAGAAAGATGGCTGGGTTTTCATCAGGTCCCTGAGTTATTTCCCTTAACTTATCGTAATTGACTACCTTTTGAGCTGCGTTTAGCATGCCCACCAGGAGGCACCGTAACATCTGGTCTCGGCGGCGGCGGCCATCTCGACCGTTCTGATAGTCCCAATTAGGGTCGGCCTCTGGGACTGCTGCCGCACCTACTGGCATCTGGTTATCAGTAAGATGTTCCTGATTAGCGTGTTCCCGGGCTGCTGTAAAAATCTGGTCACGCTCGTCTGGGGTGAGGGTGGAGGATAGGATGACAAATGTGTCATGCCAGGTTAAATCATATGCCTGAGTAAGGTAACGGAATTCCTTGGTGTAAGCAGCAGGGTTGGTGGAAAAGGAACCTAGGCGTTTCTCAATGGCCGATAGGTCAGAGAGGGAGAAGGGAACATGCACTCGGACAATGCCCTCTGCTCCGGCCACCTCACGGAGGGGGCAAAGGAGGGAGGCCTTGTCGTTGGGAGCACCGCGTGAGCGGGTGTGAGCACTAACAGGTGAGGCCAGGTTGTAATCAGGAGGTGGAGGAGCTGAAGGGGTTTGAGGTTTATCATAAGGTGGAGGATCATTGGGTCGGGCCAGTGGAAAGGAGAGCTCCTCAGGCGCATTAGGGTCAGAAAAAGAAGAGGAAGGTGGAGGGGCTAAGGGCAGAAAGGAGGTTTCTTTGGCTAGAAGTACCTTGGTGGTGGTGCAAGAGGAACAGAGGTTGGGTTGGGAACGAAGATACCAGAAAGCCTGCACGTTTATAATAATCATAATTAGGCAAAAACCAAGAAAAGACATGGCCAGGGCTATGTGCCACATGGCTACAATAAACACAGTACTACATGCAAGACTGACAAACAAAGGGTGGGTGCCCCCCAGATGGGAGGCCAGGCTGATGCTTTCCTGGTCACGTCCCTGTGGAACCGCGGGTTGAGGCCCACACAAGCCCCGCAGCTGTTACGCTGTGGGACTACACATAAACTCACTCACTCACTTGCATTGGAATTAGGCAGAAAGGAAGAAGGATAGGATTAAAAGTGTCTTGAGGGCGAGGCACAGGATAGGACTAAAAGTGTAAGGCGGCCACCACCTAAGGGCGTGGCACAGGATAAGACTAAAAGTATAAGGCGGCCACCACCTTAAGGGTGAGGCACAGGATAGGACTAAAAGTGTTAGGCAGCCACCACCTAAGGGCGTGGCACAGGATAAGGTGGCCACCACCTTAAGGGCGAGGCACAGGATAGAATTAAAAGTGTAAAGCGGCCACTATCTTAGGGGTGTGGTACAGCCACCATTTTGAAAGGGAGAAAGAGAGAAAGCTAAGAGAGACAGAAAAAGAAAAAAAAGACCGAAAATAATTTTTTTTTTAGAAAACGGGAGCCTTTTATGCCAAATGGGCTAATTTACAACAACAAATTTGGTATGAGCTGGGGGTTTGGCTCTGCCATGAGGCAGGGCTGCTTAAACAGGGCTTCTGAGTACCCACACCTCGGTTGCTGGTGAGGGTTCAGGAAAGTGGGGACGTCTCCCTCAAATTCCTGACCCTAAATACCCCTCACGGGGAGAGAACAAGAGTGTAGGGACGTCTCCTCTTACACTCAGGTCCTAAACTGGAGTCCTGGACTCGTGGGGAAGGAAGCCGGAGTCCTCACGGACTCGCGGCGGGAGGCCTCCTGGGGTCACGGACCCGTGGGGAAGGGAGGGAAGGAAGCCGGAGCCACGGACTCACGGCGGGAGGCCTGCCGGGGTCATGGACCCGTGGGGAGGGAAGCTGGGGGTCACGGACCCCGCAGCAGGGAAGCCGGGGGTCACGGACCCCGCGGCGGTCGGAATCCCTGACGCTGCGCAGCGGTTTCCTGACAGGGACTCCCTGAAAGCAGCAGGTGAGGTAGTGGGTACCAGAAGTCTTACCTTGTGGTGTAACAAACAGCAGCTTCCCGGTCCGGCTCTGCGTGGAGGAGTCAGTTTCCCCGGGGAGGGGTCTTACAACTCCCTCCTGGCTGGCTCGCCATCTGTAAGGTCTGTTTTCACCGAAGATGAAACGGAGAAACTGAGGCCAGCACGAAAATAATCCAATGCAAGGGAATTTATTCAGGCTCCCGGACGAGGTTCTGCGGTCTGGACAGGAAGGGCCGGAGAAGTCGCACGGACGCCTCTCAGGCACAGGGTTTTATAGGGAGTGGAGGCATCCGATTGGCTGTGGCCAAGGTGGGTGGGACAAAATGGAGGGGAGTGGGACCCGGATGGAAGGAGGCGTCTCTGAGCTCCCGGCAAGGGGAGGGGGCATGTCCGAGCCCCAGCGAGGGGAGGAGGCGTGTCCGAACTCTCCACGACTCGGCCAACCTTACAGTTAATATCTGAGATAATTCAATATACTATTTTTTCTTTTTGTCTTTTCCTCCTTTATAAACCATGAAACTGTTTAAAGCAAAAGTTATCACATTTTCTTGTGGGGTTTTAAGGGGTGTGTGTGTGTATATATATATATATGCATTCTATCTGTCTATCTATATCTATGTATTTATCTATCTATATTTATCATCTATCTATCTAAATATTCATCCATCTATATCTCTTTTCTTCCCTGCTTGTATGTTTTAAGACAGAGGGCTATTACATTGGAATGACCTACAAAACAAGAGGTTGAGGGCAGCCTCAGACCCCAGACGGTGAGAAATTAATGCCCTCAATCCAACAATCAATGAGAGATTGAATCCTGCCAACAATCACATGATGATCCTCAAAGCAGATCCTTGAGCAGTCAAGCACTGAAATGACTACAGACCTAGCCCACACTTTGACTGCAATAAAGGACCCACCTAAGCTACACCCAGATTCTTGATCTTCAGAAACAGCAAAACTGTAAATGTCATTATTTCAAGCCACTTACTATTGTGTAATTTTCTATAGAACAATAGATGAATTAATACAAATACCTGAGCAACCATAAATGTGGAAACCTCCCATAACAGAATTTCAAACGTATGAGGCTAAAATGGATGGAATTACAAAGAGAAATGGAAAATCTCATAGTCAAATTTGGAGATTTTAACACTCAATTGGTAGAACAAGTAGGAAAAATCAGCAAAAGAATAGAAAATATTAACAGACACTATCAACCAACTATCCTAATCAATATGACAGGTATACTAATAGCTACCCTTTTTACCTTAGTGAGAATCAGCTGCCTGAATGCTGAGATTCAGTAAAATGAAGTATTCTGCCCAAATTCTTGACACCAGAAAAAAACAAGTTTCAGACCTACTTCTGCCTTCTGACGCTTCCTTGATCATTTTAAAAATGAGTGTGAATATATTTAATAATCACTTTATTATTTATTTATCAACTGAGCAACATTTACATAATTATTTTGAAGCGTAAGAAACTGTTGAGTGCAAGCTTTTAGATTACATAAACAAAAATGAAAGGTAGGTTAACATAGAATGGTAGAGTTGAAAGACTAAGAAAATCTTTCTTGTTAGATTGCACTCTATACAGTATTTAAATCCTTTCTACCAAATTCTGACCTCTTCAACTCTTCCAGTGACTAGAAACACACTGCAATTAAAAATAGTCTAAATATTAAATCAACATCTATATTTTTATGTATTTTATCTATTGCTTTCAGTTTTTTTCTAACACAGAACAAGTAAAAATTGTTTTTTGTTATGATAGTGATCAAATATTTTATGCCCTGTATTGAGTCTAACATTTATAAGAGAAATTTCCAAATCCCTTCAAGAGATGGTTGCCAAATGGTCCAGGTTATTAGCACTAATGAGTCTGGCACCTGTCTCTCTAAAGTAAAAATACAGATAACTGTATAGAACACAAGATGTGTGTCTACTAAGGACCAAGTAGTGGAGGATAATTAACTGTGTAATTCTACATTTCTGTAAATGTTTTCTACAGTGACTGTGGTCATCCATATCTATTTATCTATTGTGGTCATTTTTGGCCACACTCTAAACCAGTGAGTCATACTGAGTTTTCAATCAATAAAATCCCTAGAGTATTGTTTCTGTAGATTGTCCTGTTTTCTCAATCTTCTACTTGTACAGTTAATCTTCTTTTTACCTAAGGGCAGGTTGATTCATTTATCACTATCTAATTTGATCTTATTAGCTTTGGCCCTTCCTTCTTTCCTGTTGAGATCTTTCTGAATGCTCTTTCTGTCATCCCCTGCTTTAGCTATTCCTTCCAGAATTACTTCATATGCCCTCAAGCAGTGAGCCTATTCTGGACTCATTCTTCTTGTTCTTAAGATTTCTAAAAATGTCATTTTTATTGTTTCCGGTATTTTTAACAAGGCACTGCTCATTTATGTCTCTTGCTTTCTGTCTCCATATTTCCAGATTCCTGCTACTCTAGGGTTTACCATTGTTTATCATATTCTCGACCTTTCATCTTTTCCTATCTCCTTCAAACTGTATGCTTATCTTAGTAGTCCCTGGGCAGGCACAAGATCTAATACATTTTATTCATTTCATTGGTACACAGAGAATTTGTAGTTATCAGGATTTTGGTTGCAAGGGTCCCTCTCCTATTCAATCAGTTATCTTACAACTAAAGTATCTGGCCAGGGACTCACATCACATATTACAGAGATTTACATGTTTAGATGATGAATATCTTGCTATGTCATGTTAAAGCTCCTTTCCCAAGTTGTTTAGAATTTTAAGATGACACTAACTTAAGGACTCACTGAACAAATACTTAATAAGCAATTATTGTACAAATATATGGAAAAATAAAAGGAAACACATTTGATGAAAAAATTACTGAGAGATATATTATTTTTAAAATACTTTATCCACTTCAATTTCTTAAACTACATATATTTAACTACAACACTTCAAATCAGCATGATTTCCCTCCTTGTCTTTTTCACTAATTCATTTAAAGAGAAAATGAAAAGGCAAGTTATAACCTGAAAATTTTTGAAACATTTATGACAAAATCTTTTTCTTTACATGCAAGTAGCTATTTCAACCCCAAAAGAAAACAACCTGATGGAAAATGTAATGAACAGGAATTTTTCTACTCAAAGAAAATATTAAAAATGGCCAGTGAACATGTTAGAAAATGAGAAGACTCTAGTAATCAAAAAGTGTAATCAGTCACAGCTTCTCTTATTGGACCAAAAATATGTACTTTAAAAGAATAATTAGTGTTGTGACAAAGTAAAATGGTTGTTCTCATAAATACTATTGGAAATGTAAACAATATTTAAAATATATATTTAGCAATATTCATCAAGAATATTAAAAATGTGTATACCCTTTGACTCAGTAATTTAACTTTCTCATTTTTACTCTAATAAAATACTTTTTCATTTATGATTTAAAGAGTTTAAATACAGAAATCTTTATAACAGTATTATTTTTAAAAAGTAAAAATCAGCCTAATTTTCCAATTGTGAGATAAAGAATGGTAAAACTATAAAATACAATATTTTAGTCATTAAATTATATTTTAAAATTGTATATTAGGCCAGGTGTGGTGGCTCATGCCTGTAATCCCAGCACTTTGGGAGGCCGAGACGGATGGATCAAGAGGTCAAGAAATCGAGACCATCCTGGTCAACATGGTGAAACCCCATCTCTACTAAAAATACAAAAAATTAGCTGGGCATGGTGGTGCATGCCTGTAATCCCAGCTACTCAGGAGGCTGAGGCAGGAGAATTGCCTGAACCCAGGAGGCGGAGGTTGCGGTGAGCTGAGATTGCGCCATTGCACTTCAGCCTGGGTAACAAGAGCAAAACTCCGTCTCAAAAAATAAAATAAAATAAAATAAAATCATATATTATCTAGCTATAACTATTCAAAACATCTTAAAAACCATACACATTTTATTTATGAATATAAACAAAATAATTCTCATATTATTTAAGATTATGAATATAAAGAACATTGTAAGAAGTTACAAACTCGTTAGTGCATTAGGTGGTGATTATAAATTACTTTTTCTCCTGTACTTTTCAACTTGTGAACAAAAAACTGGTACTAATTTTTAATTTAAAAAGTGTCATATAACTGAAATAAGAACTAAAAACTACAGTAATCTGGAGTCATTTAATGTTGGTGGAAAAATGTCTTGGAATCTCAATATCTCCTGAGAACTTCATTATATTAAAATGTAATTCAAATGTTTAAGTTAATGATAATGCTTGGAAATCATTGTTTTTTATTTTTAGTTTTTAAAATTTTTAATAGTTTTTTATTTTATTTTTATTTATATATTTTTTTATTGTAGGTTCAGGGGTACATGTGCAAATTTGTTATACAGGCAAATTGCATGTCTGAGGATTTGCTGTATAGATTATTTCATCACCCAGATAATAAGCATAGTGCCCAATAGGTAGTTTTTTTATCCTCTCCCTCCTCCCACCATCTGCCCTCAAGCTGGTGCTGGTGTCTGTTGTTCTCTTCTTTGTTTCCATGTGTACTCAATTTTTAGCTTCCATTTATAAGTGAGAACATACAATATTTGGTTTTGTGCTCCTATGTTAGTTCACTTTGGATAATAGCTCCTAGCTCCATCCATGTTGATGCAAAGGATGTGATCTCATTCTTTTTCATGGTTGTTAGTGTTCCATGGTGTGTATGTACCACATTTGCTTTATCCAGTCCATCACTAGGCATATAGGAAGATTCCATGTCTTTAATATTGTGAACAGTGTTGTGTAAAGATATACATGCAGGTGTATTTATGGTAGAATGATTTATATTCCTTTGGGCATATGCCCAATAATGGGATTGCTGGATGAACAAGTATGTCTGTTTTAAGTTCTTTGAAGAATTTCCAAACTGAATTCCACAATAGCTGAACTATTTACACTTCCACCAGCAGTGTATAAACATTCTCTTTTCTCCACGAATTTACCAGCATCAGTTATTTTTTGAATTTTTAGTAATAGCCATTCTGACTGGTGTGAGATAGTATCTCATTCTAGTTTTGATATGCATTTATCTAATGATTTGTATTTATCTAATGATTTGCATGTGGAGCCTGTTGGTTGCTTATATCTCTTCCTTTGAAAAGTATCTGTTCATATACTTGGCTCAATTTTTAATATGAGTGTTTATTTGCCTCTTCATTTGTATATGTTCCTTATAGATTCTTGATATTAGACTTGTCAGATGCATACTTTGCAAATACTTTCTCTCATTCTACAGGTTGTCTGTTTACTCTGTTGATAGTTTCTTTTACTGTGTACAAGGTCTTTTGTTAATTAGGTCTCATTTGTCAATTTTTGTTTTTGTTGAAATTCCTTTTGATGTCTTCATTATGAAATTTTTGCAGGTTCTATGTCCAGAATAGTATTTCCAGGGTTTTAATAGTTTGAGGTTTTATATTTAAGTTTCTAACCATCATGAGTTAATTTTTGTATGTGGTAAGGAGGGGGTCCAGTTTCAATCTGCCTATGGCTAGCCAGTTATCACAGCATCATTTATTGAATAGGGAGTTATTTCCCCATTGCTTGATTTTATTAACTTTGTCAAACATTAGATGGTTGTAGGTATATGACATTATTTCTGGGCTCTCTATTCTGTTCCACTAGTTTATGTTCTGTTTTTGTACCAGTATCATGCTGTTTTGGTTACTGAAGAGTATAGCTTGAAGTCGGGTAACATGCCTTTAGCTTTGTTATTTTTGCTTAGGATTGCCTTGGCTATTTGAGCTCACTTTTGGTTCCATATGAATTTAAATGCATTTTCTAATTCTACAAAAAATGACATTAATAAATCAATAGGAATAGCATTGAATCTGTAAATCACTTTGGGCAATTATGGCCGTTTTAACAATATTGATTCTTTCTATCCATGTACATGGAATGTTTTTCTCCATTTGTTTGTGTCATCTCTGATTTATTTGATCAGTATTTTGTAGTTCTTGTTTTAAAGATCTTTCACCTCTCTGGTTAGCTGTATTCCTAAGTATTTTATTCTTTTTGTGGCTGTTGTGAATGGGATTGCATTCTTGATTTGACTCTCAGCTTAGAAATTCTTGTGTGTAGGAATGCTACTGATTTTTGTGCATTGATTTTGTATCCCGAAGCTTTGCTGAAGTTGTTTATCAGATCAAGGAATTTTTGGCAGAGACTATGGGGATTTCTAGGTGTAGAATCATATCAGCTGGAGAAAAGAGGCAGTTTGATATCCTCTATTCCTAGTTGAATGGGCTTTATTTCTTCCTCTTGCCTGAAAGCTCTGGCTAGGACTTCCAGTATGTTGAATGGGAGTGGTAAGAGATGAAATCTTTCTCTTGTTCTGATTTTCAAGGGGATTGCTTCCAGCTTTTGCCCACTCAGGATGATGTTTGCCATGGGTATTTCATAGATGGCTCTTATTATTTTGTGGTACATTCCTTGAATGCTTAGTTTGTTGTGAATTTTCAACACAAAGGGATGTTTATTTTGATTGAAAGCCTTTTTTTCCTCTATTGAGATGATCATGTGCCCTTTGTTTTCAGTTCTATTTGATGAATCATATTTATTGAGTTACATATGTTGATCCAACCTTAAATCCCAGGGATACAATCTGCTTGATCAAGGTGATCTTGTTTTTCCATGTGCTGCTGGATTTGGTTTGCTAGTATATTGTTGAGGATTTTTGCATTGATGTTCATCAAGGATATTGGCCTGAAATTTTCTATTTTTGTTGTGTCTCTGTCAGATTTTGATATCAGGATGATTTTGGCTTCATAGAATGAGTTACGGAGGAGTCCCTCCCCCTCAATTTTTTGTTACAGTTTCAGCAGTTTCCTGTTCTTTATGCATTTGGTAGAATTCAGCTGTCATTCCATCTGGTCCTGTGCTTTTTCTGGTTGGCAGGCTTTTTATTGCTGATTCAATTTCAAAACTCATTATTGATCTGCTCAGAGATTCAAATTCTTCATGATTCAATCTTGGGAGGCTGCATGTTTCCAGGAATTTATCATTTTATTCTAAGTTTTATAGCTTGTGGGCATATAGATGTTCACAGTAGTCTCTGATTTTTTTTTTTTTTTGTATTTCTGTAGGGTCAGAGGTAACATCCCTTTGTTATTCTAATTGTGTTTATTTGGATCTTCTCTCTTTTTTTTCATTAGTCTAATTCACTGTCTATCTTATTTGTTCTTTCAAAAAACAAACTCCTAGATTCATTAACTTTTTGTGTTTTTTTCCACATCTGAATTTTCTTCAATTCAAAGACTGAAGAAATAGCATCCCACACAGATAAGAAAGAAACAGCAAAAGAACCCTGGCTACTCAAAAAGCCAGAGTGCCTTCTTAACTCCAAACAACTACTCTAGTTCCCCAGCAATAGTTCCTAACTAGGCTGAAATGGTTGAAATGAAATAGGATTAAGAATATGGGTAGGAGTGAAGATTTTCAAGATTCAGGAGAAAGTATAAACCCAACATAAACATTCTAAGAAATACAATAAAACAATACAGGAAGTGAAAGATGAAACGGCCATTTTAAGAAAGAGTCAAACTGATCTGATAAAGCTGGAAAACTCACTTTAAGAATTTCAGAATACAATTGTAAGTATTAACAGGAGAACTAACCAAGTTGAGGAAAGAATCTCAGAGATCAAAAACCAGTTATCTGAAATAACTCAGTCAGAAAAAAATAAAGAAAAAAGACTAAATAAGAATGAACAAAACCTCTGAGAAATATGGGATTATATTCAGTGACAAAATCTACAACTCATTGGTATCCCTGAAAGAGAGAGAGAGAAAGCAAGGCACTTGGAAAACATATTTCAGGATACTGTACATGAAAATTTCCCTAGCCTCAACAGAGAGGCCAACATTCAAATTCAGGAAATGCAGAGAACCTCTGTGAGATACTATACAAGACAATCATCCCCAAGACACGTAGCCATCAGATTCTCCGAGTTTAAAATGAAACAAAAATCTTAATGGCAGCTAGAAAGGAGGGACAGGTTACCTACAAAGGGAACCCCATCAGGCTGACAGTAGACCTTTCAGCAGAAACCCTACAAACCAGAAGAGATGATGTGCTGATACTGTGCATTCTTAAAGAAATAAATCCCAACTAAGAATTTCATATCCAAACTAAGCTTCATAAGAGAAGGAGAAATAAGATTCTTTTCAGAAAAGCAAATGCTAAAATTCTTTACCACCAGGAAAAAAAACATTGTTACTGGCCAGTACAAAAAACAAAAACACACAAGTACAAAGACCACTGACACTAGAAAGCCATCACACAAACAAGTCTGCATATTAACCAGCTAACAACATGATGAGAAGGTCAAATCTGCATACATCAGTATTAACCTTAATGGTAAACAGGCTAAATGCCCCATGTAAAAGGCACAGAGTGCCAAGCTGAAAAAAGAAGAAAGACCCAGCTGTTTGCTGTCTTCATGAGACTCATCTCACATGCAATTACACTCATAAGTTCAAAGTAAAAGGATAGAGAAAAATCTACCACGCAAATGAAAAATAGAAATTTCAGGGGTTACTACTCTAATTTTAGGCCAAATGGACTTTAAACCAGCAATGGTCAAAAAAGACAAAGGAAGGGTATTACATAATGGCAAATGGTTCAATTCAAAAAGACCTAACTGTCCTAAATATAATACACTCAATATAGTAGAACCCAGATTCATAAAGCAAGTTTTTAGAAACCTATGAAGAGACTTAGATAACCATAAAATTATAGTGGGAGATCTCAATATCATACTGACTATATTACGGATTTCTTCAAGGAGGAAAACTGACAAAGATATTTAGGACCTATATTTGACACTTGATCGAATGGACCTAATAGACAGTTGTAGAACTTTAGAGAGTTCTGTAGATGTCTATTAGGTCCATTTGATCTAATAGACAAGATTTTCTCTCTACCCAAGATTTCAAATACACACTCCTCTCATCTGCACATGGCACATACTCTAACATCTACCACATAAAATATAAAACCACCTTCAGCAAATTAAACAAAACTAAAATCATACTAATGACACTCTCAGACTACAGTACAATAGAAATAGAAATCAATATTAAGAAGATTACTCAAAACTATATAACTACATCAAAATTAAACAACCTGCTCCTAAATGATTTTTGAGTAAGCAATGAAATTGAGACAGAAATTAAGAAATTTTTGAAACTAATGAGATCAAAGATACAACATACTAGAATCTTTGGGACACAGCTAAAGCAGTGTTAACAGGAAACTTTACAGCACTAAATGCTCACATCAATAAGTTAGAAAGATCTCAAATTAACAACCTAATGTTCAAACTAGAGGAACTAGAAAAACAAGAACCAACCCCAAAGCTAGCAGAAGACATGAAATAAAAATCAGAGCTGAATGGAAATTAAGCTTATATTGTGTTTAATTTCTCTAGTTTAAGAAGTCAGAAGAAGAAATGAAAAGTTTTAAAAAATATTTTATTAGAAATCTTTAAGCTTTAAAAAATATGTATTCTTTTGCCATTAAAGAAAGATAAGGAATATGGAAAATTCAATAATGTTTGAAGCTCATTCCTCCATTGACAGGCTGTAACTGTATTAGATCATATACTATAGGGTTAAATACTCATCAAGTTTCTGCAGATTTCAATGAAAGCTTTTTATGCTCAGCCAATACTATATTCTCTTAGCACATATACCAATTACTGGGAGTAAATAAGAAACATTAGAAGTACAATTAACTTTTTTCAGGTAATTGATATGTAATAAAAATAATTATTTTACTTAACTTTCCACATATTCAATCAGCAAAATCCAGAACAATAAAACTTTTGCATTTCCTCAGTAACTTAGGAATGGTTCTTAATCTAGAGCTTTGTACATAGCCAATACTGATTAAAAGCTGTAGTCTTATTGATTGACTTGACAGTTTGATTGTCTATAATGGTAGAAAATTTAAACAAGCAGATCAGATTTAATTTGGAGACGCCTAGGTTAGGAGATAGATACTACATAATGTAAAAATAATTTGATTAAAATATTTTTTCTTTTAAATGCACACCTACACATCAGATCTTAATGGGGTGATATAATGGGCTCAGATCCTAAAAACATGTTCTGAGAAGTGCAGGATAAGACTGATTCATAATAATATTGACCATAAGCAGCATGCGGTATTTATGGAGTGCTTACTATGTAGCAGATACTTTTCTAGCTATGGAGGATAACAGGTAAGATAGAATGTCTTTCCTAGGCGGTTTTCATTCTGTGGGTGATTCATGAAACAAACAAGAAATAATTCATGATATAATTTCAAACAGCAAAGTAAATTAAATCAAAGTATGAGAATGAAGAAGTGATAGATGATTATTTTAGACAGAACGTGAAGCAGGTGATCAGAGATAATTCAATGAAGTGAATGTGTGAACCATAGGAAGAACTGAGGAAAAAATACGGCAGACGAAGGACAGAAAAGAGCATTGAGTATTTCTAGAATGGGTAAAGCTTTATGAGTTTGGGGGAAAATAGTTGAAAATGAGATTAAATAAATAGCCAGAGATTAGATTATTTAGGGCCATTTGACCATGATAATGTTTTAGTTAATTCTAAGTAGGTAGATTAGAGAGTTTTGAGGAGAGGAATAGTGCTACCTAATTTACACTTTAATTAGTTCAGTCTGCTAATCTGCTGGCTCTAGATATAACTGTAGGGAGATGGAGTGAGTTTAGATGCAATAAGAGTCTACTACAATTATAAAGCAAGTCTTGCATTACAAATGAAGTACTGGAAGTGGTGAGAAGTGCATTTTGACAATATCATACAAAGGATAATCTGAATTTTTTTTTTTTTTTTTTTTTTTGAGACAGAGTCTCACTCTGTTGCCAGGCTTCAGGCTGGAGTGCAGTGGCGCGATCTCTGCTCACCGCAACCTCCACCTCCCGGGTTCAAGCAATTCTCCTGCCTCAGCCTCCTGAGTAGCTGGGACTACAGGCACGTGTCACCACGCCCAGCTAATTTTTGTATTTTTAGTAGAGACGGGGTTTCACCATGTTGGCCAGGATGGTCTCGATCTCTTGACCTCATGATCTGCCTGCCTTGGCCTCCCAAAGTGCCGGGATTACAGGTGTGAGCCACAGCACCTGGCCCTGAATATATATATTTTTAAATATAGCATTCAACTGCAATCTTATTATATAGTACTGAATTGAAAAAATTGAAACCATGTCAAGGAGCTGAACAGGAGCTAATTCAGAAGAGTAGCTCTTGTAAAATTGCCTAAGGCAAAGGCATGTACTAGCATGTAATTGCTTTGCAGCATGGTAAATGTGTTACGCTTATGCCAGCAAATATTTCTTTTCTCAGTCTTTACAGTGGTTTGCTGGAGAGGAGTATGAATGAACACCCTTCTTCATCACCTTATCACGTTTCCCATACCTACTGATGGATACTTACCACTGTGGGTTGCAATCTACAGTCACTACAGGCAGCAGAGTATTCAGTATTATCCAGTACTTCCTGCTATGCTCTGTGGTACTGAGCATTGCCAAGAAGGTGCTCTGTCTTTTGGGAATCTACTTCAGTAGTCAGCTACAAACATACTTCATGGGAAAAAGTGGCCAGTGGAAGAATGCTGAGGTGCCTAAGAATCGCTGAAGCACCATACAGTGGTAGAGTCAAATGTACAAAAAGAGGGGGTGGCCAGGTAAAATTATCCAGAGGGTGTTTCTTAGCTGGTAGTGCTGAACCTCTGTCTTTCCATTTACTGGAAATTCTTTATGTGCCCTTTGTGTCCTTTTAGTGCTATGCAAACCAGTTGCAAGCAGTTTTTCAACTAGAAATCATTACTGGAAAATATTTGATACCCCCCCCAAAAAAACAACATGAATTTGAAGAGCATTCACATTATCATAAGAAAGTTAAAAATTACATTTGTAGGAAGAATGATGTCAGGAAGATGGTGGAATAGGAACTCCCCATCTCACAGTTATCTCTTTAAAGTATGATCTGCCAGCCATCTAAAGATAAAAGTGCCTTGTGGAAGATCTGGGATCCAGGTAGCAGGCTGAAAAATCTAGGAGGCTGTGAAGCCAAAACCTGAGGAAAGCTTCTTTGTTTGGTTACAAGAAACAAAGTAGGTTATTCTATAATGACACAAAAGTCAATTCAATATGAAAGAACAGGATTAAAAATATATTTGCACCCCATATAAAAACACCTAAACATCTAAAGCAAACATTGACAGAGGTGAAGGGAGAAACAGATAGAAATACAATAATAATAGGGGACTTTAATAACTCACTTTCTATGATTAACAGATAACCAAGACAGAAAATCAGCAAGAAAATAGCATGATTGAACAACACTATACATCAAATCAAATGGACCTAACAGACATATACAGAACTTTCCATCCAGTAACAAAGAATATACATTTTTCTCAAGTGCACATGGGACATTACCCAGGATAGGTCACATATTAGATCCAAAAAAGTCTTAACCAACTGAAGCATCTACATTGTGTGGGGTAAATTTTCCTGGTGGGGTTCGTCTTGCTCCAGGAAAATTTAGGACATAGACACATGAGGAGTTTAGGAGTGAATGTTTAATAGGCAAAAGAAAGAGAAAGAGAAACAGCTCTCTCTCTAGTGAGAGAGTGGAGACTTCTGAAAGGAAAAGACCAGCCAGAGGTGACTATGCTGGCTTTTAGAGTCAGGCTTGAGGAGGTAATGTTTGATTTACATAGGGCTTACAGATTGATTCTTTACATAGAACATGGGAAAGGCTGGCAAACCCCCCCACTGCCCCACCCCCACCACAATCTTATTATGCAAATAAACTTTCCCCTAGGCCAGTGTCTGCTCCTTACTGCACATGTGACTGACAAAGAAGGGAAGGTGGAGCCGCCATCTTGAACATGATTGGCACAATTACTGATATCTATGTCTGCAGCATGATTTTATAGGCTGCTCTTTGTTAGAAAGGAAAATAATTTTGGGATGCTTTTCATTAAAAAGAAAACCTTAGAGAGGGCTTACTACCCTCACTACCTGCCTAAGTAATTTCTTCTTAACTCCTGTATCACAATGATAGAATATATTTAAATATTTTTTTCTGATCAAAATGGAATGAAATTAGAAATCAGTAACAATAAGAAAATGGGAAAAATCACAAACACATGTATTTGAAACAATGCAGTCTTGAAGAACCATTGGGTCAGATGGAAAATCCAAAGAGAACTTAAAACGTATCTAGATACCAACAAAAATGAAAGCACACCATACCAAAACCTATGAGATGCAGCAAAAGTACTGCTAAAATGGGAACTTAAAGCAATAGATACCCACATTAAAAAAGAAGAAAATCTCAAATAACCTAACTTCATCCCTCAAAAACCAGAAGAAAAGAACAAACTAAGCCAAAAGTAGAATAACAGAGGAAAAATACAGACTTTAGCAACAATAAATTATAGAGACCAGAAAAACATTAGAAATCATAAATAAAACTAAGAGTTAGTTTGGAAACAAATAAACAAAATCAACTAGACTACTTAGCCTGACAAAGGAAAAGGGTGGGAGATCTCAAAATAAAATCAGTAATGAGAGGTGATATTACAATGGCTGTCTCAGAACTAAAAAGGACCACAAGGAACTATTATACTTAACTATATGCCAACAAATTGGAAACCAAGAGGAAGTAGATAAATACCTATAAACATATAACCTACAAAAGGGGAATCAAGAATAAATAGCCTAAACTGTCCAAAAAGAAAAAAGGAGATTGGATCAGTAATCAAAAACCTCCCAACTAAGAAAACCCTAGGACCAGATAGCTCCACAGGTGAATTCTACCAGTCAAAGAACTTATACCAATACTTCTTAAACTCTTCCAAAAAGTAGAAGAGAATATTTCAAAACTAATTTTCTTAGTTTTGCTACTATTACCCTGATATCAAAACCAGATAAATAAACCACAAGAAAAAACTGCAAGCCAATATCCTCTATGAACATAGATGCAAAAATGCTAAATCAAATACTAGCAAACCAAATTTTACAGCACATTTAAAGATTTATAAACCATGACCAGTTGGATTTATCTCTGGGATGCAAGAATGGTTCAATATACACAAATCAATCAATGTGAAAACATTTGCTAAAAGAAAACTTGAGGCACAATAAACATTATAAAGAGTTTATTTGAGCAAACTATGATTTCTAAATCAGAAAACACAAAACTGAAGGAAGTCAGGCTTTTATGGGATGAATGCAGAAGTAAAACAAAGATAATATTTGATTGATTACAGTTACACAGTTGCCTTTTTTTTTTGCCTTTACCACTAGAAAGTGCCTTGTTATATAACCGTAAAGTTAGTTGGCTGCTTCTGATCCACTGAGCTAGAAAAGTTTTCTTTTCCCCTAATATGAACACTGCATTGTCTTACTTAGTAACTGCCTCAGGGTGGGCCATTACCATTTCCTCAAGCAATGCAGGGTTTATCTCCTCAGATTGAGGGAGGAAGGCTGTTATTGCTGGGAATCAGGAATCCCTGTCTTCTGGCAAAAAGGACTTATTTAGAAACTCAATTTCCCTAGCTTCATCAGAAAAGTGGTTGTTATGTTTAGTATTGTCAAATTTATTGGACTGAAGGATGCAAAGTATTGTTCTTGGATGTATCTGTAAGGGTGTTGCCAAAGGAGATTAACATTTGAATCAGTGGACTGGGAGAGGCAGGCCCACCCTCAATCTTGGTAGGCACCATCTAATCAGCTGCCAGCACAGCTTGAATAAAGCAGGCAGAAGAAGGTGGAAAGAGATTTGCTGAATCTTCGGCCTTCATCTTTCTATTGTGCTAGATGCTGCCTGTCCTTGAACTTCGAACTCCAAGCTCTTCAGCTTTTGGACTCTTGGACTTACATCAGTGGTTTTCCAGGGGATCTCAGGCCTTCAGCCACACACTGAAGGCTGCACTGTTAACTTCCCTACTTTTGAGAGTTTGGGACTTGGACTGGCTTCCTTGTTCCTCATCTTACAGATGGCCTTTTGTGGGACTTCACCTTGTAATCCTGTGAGTCAATACTCCTTAATAAACTCTCCTTCATAGATACATTTATCCATTAGTTCTGTCCCTCCGGAGAACCCTAATATAGTGCTCCATGTTGTTCTACTTTTGTTTGCAATTTAAACAAGGTTAAGGTTCATTTGAATGCTTAACTGGCTTTGTCTTATCAGGGATTTTTCAAGGCCTGGTTTCCATTTTAATTTGCTTTACACACCACATTAACAAAATGAAAGGGAGAAAAACCCTCACAATTATATTTGCTGAAAAAAAGTTTGACTAAGTTCAGTATTCATTCATAATTAAAACTCTGAACAAACTGGGCATGGCCCAGGGAGGTGGAAGGACACCAGATTGAACTGTTATATATGATTACTGGTACAGGTCCTTGGAAGTATCGAAAGGTTTCAATGGCTGAGAGATGAATTGATGCTGTGAGCAATCAGGGAATAGGCTTAAAATGAACCACATGGATTTAGAGGACCCTTTCTCTACCATTGTTTGGCAACAGAATTAAGCCCCACAAAAATGAGTACTTTGTCAATTCTACCAGGGATGGTTTATAGAAAACACCATTCTAGAAACACAGGAGAAAAGTTAACTAATTATATACAACTAATTCCTTAGGGCTTTAGACATTAACTTTTAAGGAACTCTTTGTTGAGGAGAGCTTTTTAGCACAATGACCTTCTCAAAGGAGACCAGCATGAGCTAAGAAAAAACTCATTTTCCAACTTTTTGCATTGTGAATGCTCTCCTAAACTCTTATACGATCATCTTATTTTTAGTTGACACAATAGTGTTACAAATGTATGGGATACATAGTGATATTTTAATATGTGTATACAATGTGCAATGATCAAATCAGGGAAATTAACATCCATCACCTCGTACATTTATAATTTCTTTGCATTGTGACTATTTGAAATCCTCTCTTCCAGCTTTTTGAAAATATATGGTAAATTATAGTTAACCATAGTCACCCTAGAGTGTTGCAGACCAGAAGTTGTTCCTTATTTCCAGCTATAATTTTGTATTGACTAACCACTCTCCCCCATTCTCCTATTCTCATGTCTTTTCCACTGACCAGTACCCACAATGTCTACTTTTCATGAGCTCAAAACTTTTTTAGCTCCCAAGTATGAGTAAAAGCATGTAGTATTTGTCTTTCCGTGCCTGACTTATTTCTCTTAACATCCTCCAGTTTCATCCATGTTGCTGTGAGTGACAGGATTTTATTCTTTTTTGGCCGAATAGTATTTCATTGTGTATAGATGCCACAATTTCCCTATCCATTTGTCTGTTGAAGAACATTTATGTTGATTCCACATATCAGCTATTGTGAATAGTGGTGCAATAAGCATGAGAGTGCAGACATCCCTTTGGTACACTGATTTCCTTTCCTTTGGATTAATATACAATAGTGAGACTGTTGGATCATATAGCAGTTCTATGTTCAGTTTTTCAAGAAGTCTCCATACTATTGTCCATAGTGGCTGTAATATATTTACATTCCCACCAACAGTGTATAAGAGTTCTCTCTTCTCTACATGCCCATCAGCATTTTCTATTTTTTTTTTTTTGTCCTTTTGATAATAACCATTCTAGCTGGAGTGAAATGATATCTCATTTTGGCTTTGATTGTCATTTCCTGATGATTAGTAACATTGAGAATATTTTTCATGTATTTCTTGGCCACTTGTATTTTTTCTTTGAAATTCTTTTGCTCACTTTTAAATTGGATCACTGAGGGTTTTGTTGTTGTTGTTGTTGAGTTGTTTGAATTCTTTGTATATTCTGGACATTAGTCCCTTCTTGGATTGAATAATTTCCAAATATCTCCTCTCATTCTACAGGTTGTCTCTTTATTCTGTTTTTTTTTTTTTTGCCATGCAGAGATATTTTAGTTTGATATAGTTCCATTTGCCTATTTTTATTTGTATTGCCTGTGTTTGTGGAGTCTTAGCCATAACAATTTTGGGAAGAAAAAAAAAATGTCTCCCTCTGCCTTCCACTAAAATGACTTTTCTTGGAAATTTTGGAAATAATGCTTTACGCTGAAGTATTTGAATTAAAAAAACAATGTATTGTTTCTTAATATATAAACTTTAAGTAGAATGTTTATGCCAATAATGTATCATAATTTATAATCCAGAGGACAGCAAAAGAGTAAACAAATACTGCTTTCAAGATAATATGATATCTTCCATTGACCTATTTACTATATCTATAGTTTTACTTTATCCAGAATGCCATGTATTTATAATCAGATACTATGTAGGCTTTCCGACTTGGTTCTTCCACTCAGCAATATGCATGTAAAAATTATCCAAAGCTTGATAGCTTTAAAATTATCCATAGTTTGATAGTTTTTTGTTGTTGTTGTTTTGAGAGAGAGTTTTGCTCTTGTTGCCCAGGCTGGAGTGCAATGGTGCGATCTCAGCTCACTGCAACCTCCTCCTCCTGGGTTCAAGGGATTCTCCTGCCTCAGCCTCCTAAGTAACCGATTACAGGCATGTGCCACCGCACCCGGCTAATATTGTATTTTAGTAGAGGTGGGGTTTCCCCATGTTGGTCAAGCTGTTCTCAAAAGTCAGACCTCAGGTAATCCACCCACCTCTGCCTCCCAAAGTGGGGGGATTACAGGTGTGAGCCACCACACCCAGCTGCTGTTTTGTTTTTATAGCTGCTATTAGTCTGAATGTTGATGTCTTCCCAAAATTCAAATGAAACTTAATAACCAATGCAATATTAAATGTGGGGTATTAAGGAGGTGATTAAGTTATAAGGGCTCTGCCCTCATGAATGGAATTAGTGCCTATATAAAAGAGGCTGAAGAGAGCTGCCTTGCCCCTTTTGCCATGTGAAGACATGGCAGCAAAGGGCTTTATAGTGGGGGCAGAGAGTGAGATTCTACCAAATACTGAATCAGCTAGTGCCTTGGTCTTAGATTTCCCAGCCTCTAGACCGTGAAGAATAAATTTCTACGATTTATAAATTACCCTGTTTAAGGTATTTTGGTATAGCACCCAAATAAACTAAGATAATCCCTAAATAATATTTTATTGTATGAATGTACTACAGCTTATTTATTCATTCATCTCTTCAAGGTTCCTTTTATCTTTTGCTAATTATAAACATAGTTACTATAAACATTCATGCTCAGATTTTGTATGAATGTAATATTTCAAATCAATTGGGTCTTTCATTCTATGATCATAGAATATCTCTACATGTAGACTTCATATATATGTTATTAGATTCATACTTCAGTATTGCATTTCTGAGGGTGCTGTTTTAACTGATGTATATTTTGAAAATCTCCAAAACTAATTGTTCATTGTTAGCTTATAGGAAAGCAAAATACTTTCGAAGATTTACCTTGTATCTTGCAATGTTGCTATTATAGTTTATTAACCCAAGAGATTTTTATTGATTCTTGAGATTTTTCTACCTATAGAACCAAATGATCTGTGAATAAAAAGAGTTTTATTTATTCCATCCCAATCTGCATACCTTTTACTTATTATTATTATTATTATTTGGCTCATTACACTAGCTAGGACTTCTGGTATGATGTTGAATAGGAGTGGTGAGTAAAGACAACCTTCCCTTGTTCCTAATCTTAGGGTGAAAGCATCCAATTACTCACCATTAAGTATTATATTAGCTGTCAGCTTTTTATAGATGTTCTTTATCAAGTTGAAGTATCACTATATTCTTGGTTTGCTGAGAGTTTTTTCTTGAATGGAACGGACATCCGATATTGTCAAATGCTTTTTTTTGCATAACTGATTTTTCAACAGTGAATCAGCTTTGTATGCTTAGAATAAATCCTGCTAGGTCATGGTATAAAACTTTTTAATACCTTTTTGGATTTAATTTGCTAATATTTTGAGGAGGGTTGTTGTATCTATGTTCATGCGAGATGTTTGTCTTTCTTTGTTTAGTTTTGGTATTAGGGTAATGCTGACCTCATTAAGTTAGCAAGCATTCTTCTATTTCTATTTTCTGGCATAAATTGTGGAGGACAAGTATCATATTTTTCTGTAAATGCATGATAAAATTCAGAGAAGCCATCTGGGCCTAGTTATTTCTTTTTTGGAGCATATTAATTGTTGATTCAATCCATTTAATAGATGTAGGTCTATTAAACGGGGAGTAGGTGATTTATTACTCCCTGTTTTGGTGGTATCTTTCAAGAAATTTGTTAATTTTATCTAAGTTATAAAATCTGTGGGCATAGAGTTGTTTGTATTATGGGATCATAATTGATTACTTCAATTTATTTCTGATATTTGTAAATGATACTTTCTCCCTCCTTATTTCCTGTTTAGCTTGCCTAGAGATTTGTCAATTTTATTGATCTCCCCAAAGAACCAGTTTTTTATTTTATTCATAGCTCTTTTTTTTCCTATTTTAATTTTACTGACAGGTGCTCTAATAGTTCTTTCTGTATGGTGCTTTTCTTCTTGGGGCATTTTGCAATTCAAGGCTTATAAAGAGGCTGAAAAGCTAGGAGGATGGGGCCTATTATGAGAAGCCAACACATTTTAAGAAATCTTACATGACCAAGGAGCCAAAAAGTGGAATTTAAGGCTTCAAAGCACTCGTGACTTGAAGTTGCAAGATTTCTGAGAAAAGAGAGGCACAGACGAACGACAGTCATGTGCCACATCAGTTTTATCCTGGGTGCTTCTGTTGACTAAGTTCTGCAGGGTAAGCCGCTAAGAATCCTAGCAGAAGGAAACTAGAAAGAAGAGCTAGTTTTGCTTATGTTAGGGTACTGAGGATATGTCTGAATCTCTCAGCTGGGAATCCTGAAGGATTACTCTCCAGTAGTGGAGTAAATCAGGGATAACTAAGACTTACAAAGATTGTAAATCAGTTTTGAATCAGCTCATCCCTTAAGGACTGAAATGATATGTCCCTTTGTTTACTTACAGAAAAGAAGGAAAGACATCATGAAAAGAAAAAACACATATCATTTCATTTATGACATAGTACATTAAGTGAATGTGTTTGGTCTATTTTACATAAATGTGTTTGGTCTATTGGACATCCATAGAGAACTAAATGCATCTTGAACCATATGCAAAAGTCAATTCAAGATGCATTATTCAAGAGGACTCTTCCTAAGAGAGTTTCTAGAATAGTGAAGTGACCACAGAGAGATGTGCAGTAGAGGAGGGTACTACCAGTAGACAGAGGAGAGTCAGAACAGCGTCCTAATATGGGAATCATGGTTGAGAATATAATTCTAGCAAGACTTCTAGAAAAACCTATAAAAGTGTGCTATAAGGGAAGGGTAAGCATTTGTACATCTGCTGCTCAGAAAGCTCTAATGAAAACTGTACTAGAAATTTAATGCTATGTCAACCATCTAATACTGTGGTTCAATTTTGACTTGCATATTAAGTAATGAGTCAGGACTAAACCAATTATAACTCAGTTCTAGAAAAAGTTCTTGCTATCTTTTAGGATGGTTAAATAGGAAACCCTTTAAAACCTGGTGGTTCTGTATAAAGAAAATGTGTATATAAGTTTTATTTTTTTTTTTGAGTTGTGATAAAAACCCAACTCAAATGGTGATTCCTCAAGGATCTAGAACTAGAAATACCATTGATCCAGCAATTCCACTACTGAGTATATACCCAAAGAATTATAAATTATTCTATTATAAAGACACATGCACACATGTATGTTTATTGCAGCACTGTTCACAATAGCAAAGACTTGGAACCAACTCAAATGCCCATTAATGATAGACTGGATAAAGAAAATGTGGCACATATACATTATGGAATATTATGCAGCCATAAAAAAGGATAAGTTCATGTCCTTTGCAGGGACATGGATGAAGCTGGAAACCATCGTTCTCAGCAAGCTAACACAAGAACAGAATACCAAACACCACATGTCCTCACTCATAAATGGGAGTTGAACATTGAGAATACATGGACACAGGGAAGGGAACATCATACACCAGGGACTGTTGGGGGCTGGGGACTAAGAAAGGGATAGCATTAGGAGAAATACCTAATGTAGATGATGGGGTGATGGATGCAGCAAATCACTATGGCACGTGTATACCTATGTAACAAACCTGTATGTTCTGCACATGTACCCCAGAACTTAAAGTACAATTAAAAAAAAAGAAAGAAAGAAAACCTTATTCAAAAGTCAAACTAGCTTAAACAAAGCACCTACGTTGTCTTATTTAACTAAGGAAGCAGATATGCTGTGCGCTTTAATCACAGGTAGATCTAAGAACACAGCAATGACTTCAGGAAAATGTTTCATTATATTTGGATTCTGTATTCTGCATTGGCTCTTTTCTCAGATTGGCTCATTCTATGCAATGGTCCTGAAAACTTCAGGATAATTTTCTAAAAGTTTAGCAACATCAGAAGAAAGAAATGCTTTTTTCAAGTAGTGAAATTCTAGAGTGGTACTCTTGAGCCCGAGTTGCATCCTGTGCCCATTCTGAACCAATCACAGTTGCTCTGATTAAATGAGAGTAGAAGGTTAGTTCTCTAAAGAAAAACTGAAGTTATCTTTTTTTCTTTTTTTGAGATGGAGTCTCCCTCTGTCACCCAGCCTAGAGTGCAGGGGTGGGATCTTGGCTCACTGAAGCTTTTGCTGCCTGAGTTCAAGTGAACCTCTGCCTCAGCCTCCCAAGTAGGTGGGATTATGGGCAAGCAGCACCACACCTGGCTAATTTTTTTTTTTTTTTAAGTAAATATAGGGTTTTGCCATGTTGGCCAGGCTGGTCTCGAACTCCTGACCTCAAGTGATCCGTCCATCTCTGCCTCCCAAGGTTCTGGGATTATAGGCATGAGCCACCGTGCCTGGCAGGAAAATTGAAGTTCTCTTACTAGAAATGGGATAGGAGATTACTGATGCTGGTCAGGGAAGAGTCTGCCTCAGTGGAGAAGTTTGATTTCTAGTCACAACATAAATATGCAGGCTGTTTTAAACAAGTCTTACATAGCTATTCTTCTTTTGGAGGAATTGTGGATGACCCTTAACCTCACCTTAATTAACAATTAGAGTATCCTAAGTATAGTAGAAAAAAGAGTAGTCAATTAATATGTAATCAAAGTAGTGTTACTTCATATTAAGAGAGTAGGATGGATGAATCAGAAATACTCTACCAAATGAGTAAGTTCATTTTAGAAATATCAATACAAATGTTTTCTGTAGACTCCCTTAAGCACGGTCAAAGTCAACAGAGAATGCATACATTTAAAAATATCTCTCATAAAATGTGCATTAGTCTAAAGAAGAAGTATTGCATTATTTGTTGAGCTGAAATTTGCATGGTAAACTTTTCATTACTCATTCTATTCCCTTCCCTCGCATTGAGCTCCTCTAGTATACTTAAGAGGGAGAACACACGGAACATGCTGTTTTTATAGCAGTCCAGAAAGAAATAAGCAGGTTACAAAACAGCTTATAAATCATAGAAATTTGAAATGGAGCACACACATTATATTTTCCTTTGGCTTTCTTTTAACTCTTTGTCTACTCTTATATTTAATATTTATAAAGATAATAACATATTGTGTCAGGTGCAAATATGAGGAAAGTAATTTTTTTATTCCATTAATTATTCTTCCTTGCAGGTTTAAGACTTATCCTTGGGCAAATAACTATCTTGCTGTATTGAGGCCATTAACAGAGTAGCATCTTTCCACTGTCTGGGAAGCCATGTTTCTAGGAGGTCAAAATTGTGGTGTCCGCAAAAGCCATGGCCTTGCTTGAAGCCACTTAATAATTAGGTGTCTTTTAGGAATAAATCTAGGACAGTTCATGGGGGGAGGATCTAATCAAAGGGGAAGCACTTAAGGAATTTAGGTTTGGAGAGAGAGCATTTAATTTTTTTCCCCAAATCTCTCAGACAAGTTGGTGATTCAAGGCATATCTCAGTTCAGTGACCCTGACTATTCCTTAGTGAAATATTATGTCATTAAGTCCTTGCGTCACTCTATTCATGAATGCTTAAAAATGCAGCAAGAAGAGTGATTAATAACTTACAATTTACTTTTAAAAGCCTGAAATGGAAAGTGTGTGAATATATTTCTCAGTGGAGATTATTTATCATATCTAGTCATTTGTCATCTCAGCATTCACTTCATCTCACTCTTTTAACTCAATGAACGTTCATTAATTATAGTCTAGGGGCAAGACACTCTGCCGAGAGGAATGGAATGTGGCCCCCTCACTTATCTGGGGTAAAAGATAGACATACATACAATTAACTATAGTGCAAGGCAGAACAGTGTATTGCACAATTTACAAGTATTTTTACCTATTTGTTCAGTTTGAGCTTCACAACAATCATTTGAGGTAAGAAGAAAATATAAAAATCTAGTCACGTTTTGATTCCTCCCTTTTCCTCGTTGAGGGCAGAGGCCAAGTCTGTCTTTGTCTCTGTTTTCTTCAGTGTATCTGAAACATAATCGCCATTCAGTGAATTCTCATTTAATAACTGAATGGATGACTATGTAAATAAATAAATTATTAAAGGCAAAATGGGCAGGTGTTGTCTGAAGGTAGAGGTGGTGAGAGACAGAGCAAGCTTAGGTGGGTCCTAGATTTCTGATTTCATTGACTATGTAGATGTTAAGGGTAGGATTTGGTGGAGGGAGATGATATCAAGCTTTGGAAATGCAGAATGGGAGGAGAAATAATTCTTTTGAAACATTCGGGCTGAGATAATCGTCAAGCGGAAACCAAGAGTAGCTGTCAGATGAGGAGCACATGGCATAGAAGTAGACTGGGAGATAGCACGTGAAGTCATGAGTCTGAGTAAGAGTATGAAAGAAACAAAGATCCTTTGGGAATAATCTTTAAAGGGCTGGGCACTATAACAAGAAAAGGTCTTTCAATGTTCCACTGCAGGTTTAATTTTGTAAGTCAAAGGGCCGTGAGCCATTGTCTAAAGACTTTTTGGGCTGGGCACCGTGGCTCACACCTTTAATTCCAGCACTTTGGGAGGCCAATTTGGGTGGATCATGAGGTGGAGAGACCAAGACCATCCTGGCCAACGTGATGAAATTCCGTCTCTAGTAAAAATACAAAAAATTAGCGAGGTGTGTTGGCATGCGCCTGTAGTCCCAGCTACTTGGGAGGATGAGGCAGGAAAATCACTTGAACCTGGAAGGCGGAGGTTGCAGTGAGCCAAGATCGTACCACTGCACTCCAGCCTGGGGACAGAGTGAGACTTGCATTTCAAAAAAAAAAAAAAAAGACTTTTTGGCCAGACTATTTCTTGAGGCTTCAGATAGGAGCATGATGAAAATTAGCAACAAATGCAAAGTTTACAGAAGAGCAGAAAATCAGAATTAGAATATGGTTAATAAAAAAATAATTAAGAAAAACATACTGCTTATCTCTTTAATTTTTGAAACAGCTTATTGGAGAAGTAGAGATTAAAGAAAAAAAGAAAATAATCCATGCAGGGGCCATAACGAGTGAAGAGTAGCATCCAACATCACTCCTGCTTTGTGTCAACCACAGTGAGAATCTAGACACACTGATCTACTCCTCATAAGCCTCTGAAATGTAGGTGTTATGATCCCTGTTTCCAGACTCTGAGAGGTAAGTGATGCCTGGGAATACACAGCCCTAAGGAAGAAGTGTCAAGCCTAGGCCTCTCCAAAGTTGTATATAAACCTGAGCATTGTTATCAATCGAGAAGAGTTAGCTTTTATAAACTGAAAATGGATACTTAAAATGAACTAGTCAACTCAAAAAGTATATTTTAAATTTATACGTGAGGCACTGTGCTTGGGTATATTATAATGAACAACATTAATGTTGTCCCTTGCCCTCCTGGAGGTTATAGTCTATGACAAATAGAGTATGAGAAGAGTCGCAGCAGTAGATACACAGATGCTGTTAAAGCATAGAGAAAGGAAACTCTAGAAGAAATAATGTCTATCCACTAAATGAAAAGCTAGTCAAATAAAGGAATGAAGTGGCTTGAAGGTAGGAGGTGATGTTTCAGGAATAAAAAAAGTATGCGCACAGCCGTGAGGCAAGGTAGAATAAGACATTTTGAAGATGTAAAGGAAGTGCTCTGTAGATGGGTGTTAGAGAAAGAAATAGGACGTGATGACTGTCAAGGGTGCAGAAATAAGCCGAGATGACATTCTGAAGGGCCTTACTCCTTACTCCTCAAGACTATGCCAACGTGGTGAAAGTGGCCCAGGATCAGAAATGACAGGATGGTACTACCGCTTTAGAGAGATTGGTGGAATTGTAGTATGATTTAGAGAGAGAGAAAACTGGATGCAGGGACCTCATTTAAGAAAATACTGTGGAGCCAGTCACAGTGGCTCCCAGGACTTTGGGAGGCCGAGGTGGGTGGATCATGAGGTCAGGAATTCGAGACTAGCCTGGCCAACATGGCAAAACCCCATCTCTACTAAAAATACAAAAAATAGCTGATGTGGTGGCAGGTGCCTGTAATCCCAGCTACTTGGGAGGCTGAGGCAGGAGAATTGCTTGAATGTGGGAGGCAGAGGTTGCAATGAGCAGAGATTGCTACTGCACTGTAGCCTCAGTGACAGAGCAAGACTCAAAAAATAATAATAATAAAATAAAAATAAATTTTAAAAAAGAAAATACTGTGGAAACCCTGTGGAGAAAAAATGACTGCTTGGAATACGAGTGGGTTTTTTTCAGAATGAAAAAGGGGAACGGATGCTCATGATGTTCAGTGGTTAGAATTCATGGATTTTGGAAATTGATATTATGATGGGTAAAGAAGCAAAAAGAATGAAATATGATGCCTATGTCCACGGGTTTTTTCACTGAAAATGGGGGCACAAGAATGACTGATTTGGGACATGTTGCGTTTGAGTTGCTGTGTGATGCCTGTGGTGACACATAAATTTTTAAATTTTAAATAGCTGTTGTTCTGGAATTTAAGTTTAGCTGATAGTCTTAGAATGTGCGGTATTGTTCATGTAGTCATTAATTTTAAAACATTTTGGAACAAACAGTGTGCTGTGTGTGTCTGATTTACTTTAATCTAAACCCAAGTGATTTTTGGCATATGAATTACCCTAGTTAGGAATCAACACTCTGGAGGTAGCACATAAACAGTATAAATATTACCAAAATTGTTGTCAGGAGTATGATAATTAGAAGAAAGAATGCTAGAAATAATTCAAATGTGTAGATAACTGGAAAACTCTGTGAAATAAAAGCTTTTAAAAATGAAAGGTTTATTTTTAAACTAAAGAAAGGGATAAGCTGATGTAACCTGTTATTAACATAAAAAAGTTGATATTCTAAACACATCTGGAAATAAGTATCCATGCTCATTTTCTTTGTAAACAAAATACATATATATTAGTAGAGGCCACTGACTTAATGTTCTTGGGAGAAGTATTAAAAATCTATTTCAGATTATGACTTTGTTGAATTCAATATTAATGTAATTTAAGTGATAAGTTGCACCTGTTGAAAAATGTATATCAAAAAGTATAAACTTTTTTCCAATTTGAATTCAGGATTGTTTATATTTTAGCATGGGAACTACACAGTTTTTAGTCTTCAAGATCAACAAGAATGTCTGATAACAGTATAGAGTGAAGAATCTATGTTCCTTTGTCCCCTGCCTTCTCCCCCATCCTTTACTCTCAAACTAAGCAACCCAAAGACATTTGGCCTTTGTCGACAGACAGGAATAATCCAAATGGGGATAATCATTCCCACTTGACAAAGGGAAACACGCAGAAGCAAACATGACTCTCAGAAACTCAAATTTCTCCCTCTGACTTCCGGTAGAATTATGTTAATTATCCCAGAGGCTTCCAGAGAAAGCTATAACATGTTTAATATTTTACAACCTTAAGTGTCAAAAGTTTGTCTACACCTAACGCAAATGATTAAATGACAAAATTATTGCAACTATTTCCTCATTATTTTTTTTCCTCCAGGCAATGTATTCTATTCAGGAAGGTGGCACGTACTTAGGGATTGCTATTGAGCAGCTCCCCAGCTTGTTATTCAATGAATGGTAGCTTTTCTTCCTAGCATTCAAAATGTGCTCCTAGCTAGGAATCTCCAAATGGAGGAAGAGGGGCAAGAAATCCTTCTTGTGGAGCTGGGGAAGAATGAAGGAAGAGGACAGGCAGCAAAAATCACAGGAGACCACGTATATCATCCTATGCACAGGAGACAGTAGTCTATAAATGGGGTAAAATACCTTGTTCAGAAGGTTTCTGTCAGTGAAGAAAGAGGCCAGAAATAGTATGCCCTAGACTATGCCATAAGTGATGGCACGATGTGTTTCATAGAAAGATAAACTTACAATGCAGGCATTCAAGGAAACTTTGCCTTGAAGTTTGCTAACTGGGGAGAGTATGCACTTATTAAACTGTTGCTGTCATAGCCCAAAGCTACTTAAGATTTTAAAAAAAAATGTCCTCTGAGCCTCTGGCATGCTCTTCTAGCTTTCCTTTATGGAAGCAGATTTCCATCGTTTAATGTGATGTTTATCAAAATGTGTGGTTTTCCATAAATTACCTCAGAGTCTTCTAAAATAACTAGATGAATTTCTCAGGTTAGGGCCTAAGGGTTTGCATTTTTACAGGGTTTTCAGTTTCTCAATAAACCACTACTT
This sequence comes from Aotus nancymaae, assembly GCF_030222135.1. Lineage (NCBI taxonomy): Eukaryota > Metazoa > Chordata > Mammalia > Primates > Aotidae > Aotus > Aotus nancymaae. The sequence goes on along the minus strand of NW_026988438.1, from coordinate 40,412,266 downwards.
TAAAACACAATTTTGATAATATACAATATGCTGTGGGGCCAGATCCAGTAGCTTTGCACAGTTATAGAAATACAGGCTATAGGTATATGAATGTAAAGGAAAGATATATTTTCTCATCCTGCTAGTCAGTTATATTAGATTTTTGAAGATACACATTTTTGAATGTTTTGAACAATGTTTGTGGTAATATTTAGGTCACAATTCTTTGAAAAGTTTGAAGGTCCTTAAAAAGCTATGAAATATAATATGTCTAATTACAAAAAGAAGTACCATTTAGAAATAGCCATATTTTACAGTAAAATATTTTAAATCTTTTTAAACCCTTGTCTGCATATTATTATAAGCTAAAAATATTATGCTTCTCCCTCAGGGGATTTTGATGTATCCTCCTGTAAAGGGGATAGTGTGTGTTTTATTGAGCATTACTGCATCTAAAAAAGCAATGGTTGTTTTCTTTTTCTTCAAAATTATAATTGTTTAATTTGAATGTACTTTATCGGACACAAAGAATAGGCTATACTTACTTTTAAGATTCTGATACTTACTCAGACATAGTAGATTTTCCCCTGATTGAGAACACCATTATTTAGAGAATGAGAGAGAAAAACTGGAAAATATACTCATTTATGTACATCCTATTTTCTTCCAGGTAAATGTTGATAATAAGCACACATTAAGGACAGTGTTTCTCTTCTGTCATAGAAGGTGTTATTCCATTAGAATATTCCATGCCTACGTTGATCAAAATTCATAAGGTAGTTATTTAATTTTCTTTTCATTGTAATGAAGAGTATCTTTGTGGTAGAACCTATCTCTTCCTATTGAATTAAAAGTATTGGCAGTTTTTATTTGATTTTTTGTTTCTTTTGTGAAAAAAATTCAGCAATGTTGTTGTCCCAGGTGGTTGCTAAATCTTGACTGTCCACGTTCAGCCCTGATTTCATTTTGGCATACAGAACAACATGAATTGAATGACATCCAGGTGTAGAAATGGTTGCTACTCTCTTGGGAGCTGGAGACCAGCTTGGCAAGACTGAAAGTTAGTTTCTGAACTTCATGTATTTGCATTTCATTCTTTCTGCTCAGCATAATAGTTCTACGGCAGTATGGAAACTGCTAACATCTAATTTAGGAAAAGCTGGTGAATGGTGTTCACATGAGCAAGATAAATTAAAATCTTCTTAATGAGACAGCAGCCAGACCTCAGAGGGAAGGTTTCCTGAAGACTCCAAGTTTTGGACTTGAATGCTTGGGCTTGATGCTTCGGTAAATTCTCACATCATAAATGTGAGGACCATGGTATCATATGCCTCATCACAATCTGGCTAACACAGTTTCATTTGGGGCATATTAATAAAGATTTCTGGTTATCAATTCAGTTTTTCTCTTTCATTTGTTTGCATTGACTGTTTTCCAATTTTATCTATAGACACATAATATTGAGATCCTTGCAGCAATTTCTTACTAAGGCAATAATTTCTCATAAGTTATCTTTTTTTTTTCTGGTGGGCTTAATAATTAAAATACAGGGTCAGGTGAGGTGGCTTACACTTATAATCCCAGCACTCTGGGATGCTAAGGTGGAAGGATCTCTTAAGGCCAGGAGTTCAAAAATCAGCCCTGGCAATGAAGTGAGACCTATCTCCACAAAACAAGTAAATGAATAAAAACTATAAAATAATTTTAAATTATATATATATCAACAGAATGAAAGTAATGCATACAGCCCTTTTTTGGTTGTTACAAAATAGAAAGGCCCTCCTTCACATTCCCCTCCCAGAAAAAGCCACAAATGAAAGTATTATTGCTCTCCATGAGGTTTGTGGTGATTAATCATGTGTCAATTTAACTAGCTTAAGGGATGCCTAGATAGGTGGTAGAACATTATTTCTGGGTATGGCTGTGAAGATGCTTCTGGAAGAGATCAGCATTTGAATCAGTAGACTGAGTAAAGACAATCACCCTCCCAACATGGGTGGACATCAGCTAATTTATTATCTATCCAAGTTATCAAGTTTTCTGACTTGGACTGAATTATACCACCATCTTTCCTAGTTCTCCAGCATGCAGACCTGCATATCATGGAATTTCTCAGCCTCCATTATACATGAGCCAAATGTCATAATAAATCTCTTACATTTATCTGTATCTATATATCTCTGTCTACCTTTATCTCCAACTGGTTCTGTTTCTCTAGATAACACTGACTAACAAAAGGCTGCAACTGTAAGTTGAGAAAAGTTGTTTCTAAATAATGGCAGTGGCTGGTGCCATAGAGTTGGTTTGCATTTGTTAGAGGAAAGGGAGCGGAAAGAAAGTAAGAGCTACTGAGTTTCTAGCTGGTATTTCAGGTATCCTAACATTGTAATTGCAATGCTTTTGTTTTCTCAGATAGAGTAGTAAGGACATGGAAATTACCATGTCATGACTTCTAGAGTATGGGATGTCTATATAGATACCGTGCAAAGACATTTTGCATTCCATCTTGTTCCTGATCATCTAAATGTAAAGGCTTTAAGGGTATGGAGGGAGAAAAATGACTGCTTTTGTTTAGAAGAGTCAAGCTTTTGTTTAGAAGAGTCAAGGGTCTAGGATCATCCCTCCAAGGGTACTGAATAATCTTACACTCTGAGACTGTCATATACCCAGCTGATTCACCTGTGTGAGTATGTACATAGGGGTGAAATATAGCTCTGATTCTCTATGCAGGCAAAAAATGGAGATGGTAAAGAAGACTCTCTGTCCTGCGGTGATGTGTCTCTTCATATCAGTCGCTTCAATAATTTGAAGATTTCTGATCTGACATCATGATTTTCACTATAAAGAAATTGAGATGACTTTTCTATGTGTTTTCAGCAACACTTGAATAGACCACAATCCTGAATCAATAGGAAAGACTCTTTCTTCTTCAAGGCCAATGTACAAGGCCAATTTGCTTCTCCTACTAAGATCCCTGAGTTTGCTCGACTTGGTATTTCCCTTCCCCATATATTTGGTGGAATGATAAAATTGTGGAGATGTTGAACAGATAACCAAAAAGGCTGAGCAGCTGTATCATTTGGGCCTTGGCCCAGCATTCTCACCCTTGCCAAAAATTATCTCCAACCTATTGTTATTTTCAGTGGGTCCATTGAGGTCACAGTGCTGATGCTTTCTTTGCTGCCCAAATGATTGCAAACATAGAAAATGGGAAGTTAAACTGTGTGTGTGTGTGTGTGTGTGTGTGTGTGTGTGTGTGTTTAATCTGTTACACAAATGAAGAGAAACACAAAACTATATGCATAATATGATTCCCAAATACTTGCAAATTATATATCTGATAAAGGGATTGTATCCAAAGTATACTAAGGTCTCTTAAATCTCAACAATGAGAAAATGAATACCTCAGGTAATAAATGGGCAAAGGAGCTAAACAGATGCCTCACCAAAGAAGACAGACAGATGGCAAGTAAGTATATAAAAATATATTTAACATCATTTGTCTTTAGGAAAATGTAAATTAAAACAACAATGAGATGCCTGAAAACCAGAAGAACTGATGGTTCCAGTCTGAAAGCTGGAAAACTGTAGAGCAATGAAGAACCAATATTTCAGTTTGATTCTGAAAGCTAGAAAAGAACAGTGTCCCTGCTCAAAGTAGTCAGGTAGGAGGAGTTCCCTCTTACTGATAGAAGAGTCAGACTTTTAGCTCTATTTAGATTTTCAACTGATTGGATAAGGGCCTCTCACAGTAGGGAGGGAAATCTGATTTACTCTGTCTACCTATTTAATTGTTAATATAATCTTAAAACCTAAAATAATGTTTGACCAAATATCTGGATACTCCCTGGCTCAGTCAAGTTAACACATAAAATTAACCAGCACACCTATCAAGTTACAAAAGATATAGATGAACTTTAAATGTATGTTCAAAGTTAAAGAACCCAGTTAGAAAAGAATATATAGTATATTATTCCAATTTTGTGACAGAGACAGTGGAAAGAACAGTGATTGTCAGAAGTTCTGCAGGAGGGCTTGGTTTTAATATGTGAAACATGGGGGATTTGGGGGTGGTAAAAGTATTTGTTATCATATTATAGTGGTTGAAACATGAAATTGTGCAGTTTTCAAAACTCATACTTTACAGAACCAAGACCATACCTTAATGTATTATAAAGACACATGCACATGTATGTTCATTGCAGCACTGTTTACAATAGCAAAGACCTGGAACCAACCCAAAGGCCCAACCCAAATGCCCATCGGTGATAGACTGGACAAAGAAAATGTGGCACATATACACCATGGAATACTATGCAGCCATAAAAAACGATGAGTTCGTGTCCTTTGTACGGACATGGATGTATCTGGAAACCATCATTCTCAGCAAACTGACACAAGAACAGAGAATCAAACACTGCATGTTCTCACTCACAGGCAGGTGTTGAACAGTGAGAACACATGGACGCAGGGAGGGGAGCATCACACACTGGGGTCTGTTGCGGGGGACTAGGGTAGAGACAGTGGGGGGTTGGGAGTTGGGGAGGGATAACATGAGGAGAAATGCCAGATATAGGTGACGGGGATGGAGGCAGCAAACTACATTGCCATGTATGTACCTAGGCAACAATCTTGCATATTCTGCACATGTACCCCAGAACCTAAAGTTTAATAAAATATATTTTTTAAAAATGTATATAGTTCTATTTCACCTTATTATTTTAAATTTTTAAATTTATTTTAGAGATGGGTGCTCACTCTGTCACCCAGGCTAAAGTGCAGTGGCATGATTGTAGCTCACTGTAACCTTGAACACCTGGGCTTAAGCAATCTGCTCACCTCAGCCTCTTGAGCAGCTAAGACTACAGGCATATGTCACCACACCTTGCTAATTTTTAAAGTTTTTTGTAGAGATAAGTCTCACTATGTTCCCAGGCTGATACTTCTTCTTTTGTTACTGCTCGTTAAAATTATTTAGGAATTCATGGGATCCAGGATGGAATGTAGACTGCAATAAAAAATTTTTTATCACATTACAATTAATAACAAAATCCCACTGAAGAGGTGAGCTAAAATATAATGACTTAAGTAACTTTGGAAATGAATGAGGACTGTAAGATTTCACTTTATATTATCAATATAAGCTAGATAAAATCATATTCTAGGTGATAAAGTTGTTTCCCACAGGGGATACAAGCTAACAAATCTAAAACAATTCAAAAACAATCGATTCAAAAATATTCCAACATTCTCTATACCTGTAATTTTTCTCCTATAGCATAATCTTCCAATACAATGGATAAATTATCTGTTATGTTTATTGTTCATTATTTCCCCCTATCAGAATGTTAGCTCTACAGTGTCAGGCATCTTGGAACTGGATCATAGTAGGTTCTCAAATTTTGTTGAATCATTTTGAATCTAATTGAACATGCTGTGTCAAATATTAATTTAATATCCACGGGAGAGACTGCAGAAAAATATGTTTAATGTACAACTTCACAGCCAGCCAACCCAGGAATAAGACCTATATCTCCAATGCATACTTGCTCTGTAATCTTTGGCAAGTTACCTAAAATTCAGCAAGGGAAAATACAACGGCACATAGTTCAAAAACTAGTTTCAAAATACCTTTTAATCCTTTCACTCACTCTTGTATCTTTACCTGTTATTTTCTTTTGGAACTAAGACTGGAATTGCTTTTCTGTACCAGTAATTTTAATGAGGCCAATATGAGTCAGATAGGAAAGAATGATATATTTCTAAAAACTTTTTAAAAATCTATTTTACTTACAAAAAAGTATTTGAACAGGCTGGAGTCCCTGAAGGTGAAACACATAATGTTAGTTGACTTTACCTGCATCTGAGTTTAGTCATCGTAGTATATCTGCAAAAGCAGAGTAATAAATAGACCAGCCATCAAGCTTATTTGTTGAATAAGCTTCCAAATTGAGATTTTTGGCCTCATTATTTAGTACTAGATACAAGTACTATTTGTATCTTCTATGTATAACGGGTTGTTCTTAAAATTGGACTCATCTGGTAGTGATTACCATAGATCAGGATGGGGGAAATAAAATGCTCAATTCTAATGGGTAAAGTAGTAGGAGAAAATGATTGTCTACTAGCCACTACATACTGAAGCTGAATGCCAAAAATTTTATTTAATGTACTTAAACTGTTTCTCTTAAAATCATTAAAAAAAATGTATCTTGAAAGGAGACTGCAAATATTTCCAAACAGTAAAAAAATCTATTTGAAATAGGTTTTTCAGCCTGGGTCTGAATTAAATGATAACCACAACTGAAATCTATGGAAATGAAGTTTATAAATACAGGACTGAATATAAATTTTGCATGATGAGACTTGGTAAAAAGAGAAGAATTTTAGCAACATATTAATTCATTATCATACTGTTTTAATTTCTTGCAAAGGTGAGCTGATGTTGCTGGCTATCACTCACGTTACCAAAATGGTCTTTATTCTACCACCATTTGTTTTGCTTATCTTTGAATCTTCCAAGGCCCCAGCCCTCTCTGATTGACCCAACCATGACAGAAGCTTAGGACAAGACAATTTCAAAAGGTCATTTAACATAGATGATTATAATCCTGAATGATTTTGGCTTTAATTAGAATGACCCATGATGTCACCATCCCTCAAGGGTTTGTTAACTAACGGTATCCCAGAGAAAAGCCACACTACAATCCAAATTCCTCAAATACTTCCCCAGTGCCCTGTATAACTATTCCTCAGGCATCAAGGCAGGAATTTGAGGTATAAAAATAAATAATACATTCTATCTACCTTTGGGTTGCCTCTAGTCCTGTAAAGGAAATAGAGATGCATATAAATAATACTATTACAGTATAATATACTACAAATAATTGTATATAATGAATGTTATAGGGTGAAGATTGTTTCAAATGTCAGAGAGTCATAAAATCTTCAAAGAAAAACTTAAGAGTTTTATGGTGATTAGGAGTTTTACAGTCAACAATCTGAAATGAGGCATTCCAGAAAATAAGAGGTATTGACAAGGCACAGAAGGTATATTTAGATACTTACCAATGTTTTGATATTTCTATATCATAAGACCAGATAGAAGGCTAATACCCAAGATTCATATTTTTGCCATCCTAAAAAATATACCTGGTTTAAAATCAGTCACTGAAGGTGTCTGAGCTTGCAGGGAAGAAGAGAGAATGATGATCAGATAATCATTTCAGAGAGAATGCTCTGACAGCAGTGTGGAAGACATTCCCTAGGGAGCGAGATGAGGGCAGAGTTAGATCTGTTGTAATGGTATGGAGACAGGTGATGAGTGTTTGAACTAAAGCAATGAAAGTGGAGGTGGAGAGGAAGGATAAGACTGGAAATCAACTTAAGAAATTAAACTGACAAGACTTAGAGATTAATTGGCTATGAGAGTTGATTATATAGGAGAGAGAAAGTCTAGAGAGACTCCTGAACTGGTTTATGTGAGAAATTCTCTTCTATTGCTAGTAACAAACACCAGAAATAACAGTGGTAAAAATCAGTAGCAGCTGATTTCTCTTTCTGATGATGCAAGTATGAAAATAAGTATCCTAGCCCTAGATAATAGCAATGCAATGCCAACAGAGACCCAAGCTCCTCTAATCACTTTGCTCCGCCATATGTTTTTTCTCTTTTTTTTCTTGGACAATTTTTATCATCCAAAATAGTTGCTACAGTTCAAGTATTATTTCTATATACAAGGCAGGAAGCCAGAAGTAAAAGGCCCAGTCTTTTCTCTAGCTCTTACAAGGTTCACTGAATTCCCACCTAACAACATGCACATACACCTATTTGCCAGAATTTAGTAAAGTGGTCGCACTTAGCAACAATGTTGGCTGGGAAATATTTAATTTTATCTGAATATTTTGCCACTGTAAACAGACTATATGGCATTGGGTTACTAAACAAGAAGCATAAATGATTATTAGACAGACAATTAACACTTCTTTAACAGATATTTTGTGACCAAGAAGAAAAAGTATATTAATGGAATATTAGGTGTGAGATAAAGCCTATAGGAATTGACGTGTTTACTTTTGGGTATTTCAATTTGGTAGAGTGTTGGTCTTATGGTATATACAGTTGATATTGGTTAAATGTACAAATGTCCAATGGATAATTCAACTTGGTTTAAGAGGAAAAGTAGAGTTACCTATGTTAACTTTGGAGTTATCAGACAGCATGAAGATGTTGAAGATAAGCCAAATATGCCTGTTCTCATCAATAGCATTAAAGCTGAAGACAAGCATGAATTGTAATAATTTAGTCAGATGTAGTTCACCATGTTTAACTGCATTTTTACACCTCCAACAAGAGTTGTTTTTATTGGATTTGAAGTGTTATAAGTAAGACATAGAATATTCTCAAACACAAACCAAGCTGAGGTCAGTATTGTTTTCTGCTCTTAGGAAGCTATCATCATTATGATCTTGGGTGAAAAAAGATTCCTCCAGCTCTTTCTTTTCAGGAAGAGTAGAATATTTATACATACATGTATCTATATGTACATATAGAAATATATATGTGTATGTATATATAATACACACACATAAAATTTGTGCACATTTTGGAGATATATGTGATACTTCGACACATGTATACAATGTGTAATGATCCAATCAGGGTAATTGGGATATCCACCACCTCGTTTATCTTTTATTTGTGTTGGGAACATTATATATCTTCTATTCTAGCTATTTTAAGATATTTGATAAATTACTAACTACGATATCCATATTTTACTATTGATTACTAGAACTTATTCCTTGTCTCTAACTGTATTTTTGTGCCCCTTAACAAACCCCTCTTCGTCCTCACTTCCCAGCCTCTGGTTACCCTTTGTATTAGTCTATTCTCACACTGCTATAAAGGAATACCTGAGACTTAGTATTTTATAAAGAAAAGAGGTTTAATTGGCTCATGGTTTCACGGGTTGTACAGTAAACATGACTGGAGAGACATCAGGAAATTTAAAAACATGGCAGAAGGCGAAGGGGGATGCAGTCACATCCTACATGGCTGGAGCAGGAAGTAGAGAGAGTAAATAGGGAAGTGCTACACACTTTGAAAACAACCAGCTGTCCCGAGAACTCAGGTACTATCACAAGAACAGCAAGGAGAAATCCAGCCCTATGATCCAATCACCTTCGACCAGGCACATCCTCCAACAACTGGGATTACAATTCAACATGAGATTTGGGTGGGGACATAAATTCAAACCCTATTACCCCCATTCTATTTTTATCTATGGAAGACCCTCTTTTTAGGCCATGTGCGGTAGCTCCCACCTGTAATCCCAGCACTTTGGGAGGCCGAGGCAGGTAGATCACCTGAGGTCAGGAGTTTGAGACCAGCCTGGCTAACATGGTGAAACCCCATCTCTACTAAAAATACAAAAATGGGCCGGGCACGGTGGCTCAAGCCTGTAATCCCAGCACTTTGGGAGGCCGAGGCGGGTGGATCACGAGGTCAAGAGATCGAGACCATCCTGGTCAACATGGTGAAACCCCATCTCTACTAAAAAATATAAAAATTATAAAAATTAGCTGGGCATGGTGGTGTGCACCTGTAATCCCAGCTACTCAGGAGGCTGAGGCAGGAGAATTGCCTGAACCCAGGAGGCGGAGGTTGTGGTGAGCCGAGATCGCGCCATTGCACTCCAGCCTGGGTAACAAGAGTGAAACTCTGTCTCAAAAAAAAAAAAAAAAAATACAAAAATGAGCCAGGCTTGGTGGTGCCCACCTATAATCCCAGCTACTTGGGAGACTGAGGCAGGAGAATCACTTGACCTGAGAGGTAGAGTTTGCAGTGAGGTGAGATTGTGCCACTGCACTCCAGCCTAGGCAACGAGAGCAAAAATTTGTCTCAACAACAACAACAACAAAGAAATCCACTTTTTAGCTTCCTCATATGAGTAAGAACATTCAATGTTTGTCTTTCTGTGACTGGTTGATTTTACTTAATATGACCTCCAGTTGCATCCATGTTGCTAGAAATTACACGATTTCATTCTTTTTGTGGCTGAATAATATTCAACTCTGGAAAAAATTCAACTGTATATATAAATATATATATACACACAGAACTGTAAATATTATATATATATAAAAATTCAACTGTGTATATATAAATTCAACTGTGTGTATATATATATACATCACATTTTCACATTTTATTCATCTATTCATCTGTTGGTGAACACTTAGTTAATTCTATAACTTGGCTATTGTGAATAGCGCTGTGACACATATGGAAGTGCAGATATCTCTTCAATATGCCAATTTCTTCTCTTTTAGACATATGCAGTGGGATTGCTGGGCCACATGGTAGCTCAATTTTTAGTTTTTAAAGGAACTTCTTTCTGTACGGTTTTCCATAATGGCTATACTACTTTAAATTTCCACCATTAGTTTTACGAGTGTTCCCTTTCCTCCTCATCCTTGTCACCATTTGTTATTTTTTAATTTTTTTATAATATCATTCTAGCTAAAGTACGATATCTCATTGTGGAATTTTTTTTGCATTTCTCTGATGATTAGTGATGTTGAGTCTTTTTTTTCCTATATTTCTTGGCCATTTGTATGTCTTCTTTTGAGAAATGTCAATTCTGATATTTTTCCCACTTTTTAATCGGATTATTATTATGTTGCTATTGGATTGTTTGCATTCCTTATTTATTCTCTGGCTATTAATACCTTGTGAGAGGAATAGTTTGCAAACATTTGTTCCCATTCTGTGGGTTCTCTCTTCATTTCGTCGATTGTTTCCTTTGTGAGCAGAAGGTTTTTAGTTTAATGTAATACCATTTTTAAATGTTTGCTTTGGGTGCCTGTGCTTTTGAAGTTTTACCCAAAATAATCTTTGGCCAGACCAATGTTCTGTAGCATTTTTTTCAATGATGTTTTTACTGACTAGTTTCATAGTTTCCAGTCTTACATTTAAGTCTCTAATTCATTTCAAGTTGATTTTTGTATATGTTGAAAGATGGGGATGTAATTTTATATGTAAATAAAATTTTTAATTTTATTCTTCTGCAAAGGGATATCCAGTTTTCCAGGCAGTATTTATTAAATAGACTTTCTGGCTGGGTGCAGTGGCTCATGTCTGTAATCCCAGCACTTTGGAAAGCCAAGGAGGGCAGACCACCTGAGGTCAGGACCAGCCTGGCCAAAATGGTGCAACCCCATCTCTACTAAAAATACAAAAATTTGCCAGGTGTGGTGACCAGCACCTGTAATCCCAGCTACTCAGGAGGCTGAGGCAAGACTGCTTGAACTTAGAAGGCAGAGGTTGCAGTTAGCAGAGATCAAGCCATTGCACTCCAGCCTGGGGGACAAGAGTGAAATTCTGTCTCAAAAAAATGAAAATAATTAAATAAATAAATAAAAAGAGAGAGACTTTCTACACCTTTATGTGTGTTCTTGGTGCTTTATCCAAAATGAGGTGGCTGTGTGTGAATTTATTTTTGGGTTCTGGGTTTCATTCTTCTGTGTGTCTGTTTTCGTGCTAGTATCATGCTGTTTTGATTACTATAGCTTTGTAGTATAATTTCAAGTCAGGTAGTGTGATGCCTCCAGTTTTGTTCTTTTTGCTTTGGGTTGTTTTAGCTATTTGTGGTCTTTTCTGCTTCTATATGAATTTTAGGATTTTTTTTTTCTATTTCTGACAAGAATGATACTGATGGGGATTGCATTGAAGCTACTCTACCTAAGGAGACATTTTAACAATATTAATTATTTCAATTCATAAGCATGAGATATCTTTCCTTTTAGGGGAGGTTCTCTTCAATTTATTTTTTTTATGTTTTATAATTTTCCTTGTAGAGGTATTTCACTTCTTTTGCTAGATTTATTCCTGGGTATTTTTTGTAGCTATTATAAATGCTACAAAATATATTATAGTGATATTACTTTCTTGAATTCTTTTATAGATTGATAACTGTTAGCATTTAGAAATGCTACTGATTTTTGTTGTATGTTAATTTTGTATCCTGAAACTTTACTGACTTTATTTATCAGTTCTAAGAGTTTTTTTTTTTTTTTTTTTTTGCCTCAGGCTTTAGATTTTGCTAAACATGAGAGCATGTTTTCTACAAACAAGATTCCTTTAATCTCTTCCTTTCCAATTCTGATATCCTTAATTTATTTCTCTTTTGTAATCGCTATGAAAAAAACTTCCAGTGGTTGACTAGAAGTGGTCAAACTGTGCATACGTGTCTTGTTCAAGATCTTAGTGGAAAAATTTTTATTATTTTACCATTCAGTATAACAGCTGTGAGTTTGTCATATATAGCCTTTATCATATTGAGATTTATTCCTTCTGTACCCAATTTGTTAAGAGTTTTTATTGTGAAGGGATGTTGAATTTTATTGCACACAGTTTCATCATTGATTAAAATAATCACATTTTTGTCTTTGATTCTGGTGATGTGATGTGTCATGTTTATTGATTTGCATATTTGGAAACATCCTTGCATCTCTGGGATTAATTCCACTTGATCATGGTGAATGATCTATTCATTGTGTTCCTGAATTCAGTTTGCTAGTATTTTGTTGAGGATTTTTACATCTGTGTTTACCATGGATATTGGCCTCTAGCTATTTTTCTTTTGTTGCTGTGCCCTTATCTGAATTTGGTATTGGGGTAATGCTGGCTTTAAATAATTTGTTTGAAAATATTCCCTTCTCTTTCTTTCTTTTTCAAATAGTTTGAGTAAAATTGGTATTAGTTCTTTAAATGTTTAGTAGAATTTAGCAATCAGTCAGGTCCTGGGTTTTTCTTTGATAGGATAATTTTTTTTTTTTTTTTTTACTGCTTCTATTTCATTACTTATCATTGGTGGCTTTGTTTTTTCTGTCGTTGTTGTTTGTTATTTCTTTACGGTTCATTTTTGTCAGGTTTTATGTGTGTGATAATTATCCATTTTTTATATGTTTTCCATATTGTTTGCATGTAGTTTTTCATAGCAGTAACTAATAATTCTTTGTATTTCTGTGGTATCAGTTGTAAGGATTCCTTTTTCACCTCTGAGTTTATTTGTGAATTTTTTAGTGTAGGTAAAGATTTGTCAATTCTAGTTACATTTTCAAAAAATTCAACTTTATGTTTTGTTGATCTTTTGTAGTTTTCCCTCTCATTTCCAGTTATTTCTGTTTTGAAATTTATTATTTCTTTCAAGTTATTTGGGGTTTGGTTTGTTCTTACTTTCCTAGTTCCTTGAGGTCCATCATTAGGTTATTTATTATAAGTCTTTCTGTTTTTGGATGTAGATAGTTGTTGCTATAAAACTTTCTTTTTAGCAGAGCTTTTGCTGTATCCTACATATTCTGTATGTTGGCTTGCAATTTTCATTCATTTCAAGAAACGTTAAAATTTTCTTCTTAATTTTTTAGTTGACCTATTGTTCATTCAGAAGTATGTTGTTTAATTTCCTTGTATTTGAACAGCCAGCTCATTTTTCCAAAGTTGTGTTGGTTCTTTTGGTTAATCAGAAATAAGAATTCTAGCTACATTATTTTTTATGTACATAAATACCTTTAAGCACCTATTACCAAGGAAAACAGAAGAAAAGGGAAATACAAAAAAAATTGTTACTCATAAATGACTCAACTCATGCCTTTTTATCAATCTTCATGGAAATGAAAATAAGTAGCCTGCTCACTCACGTTCTTGTCTTAAACTTTCCCAGTTATAGGCACGTAAAACCAAGCTGAGTTAAGTTGCTGGCATGTATGGAAATTCCCATTATTTTTAAAAATATGCTGCTACTTCAAAGAGTCAAAGATCTCTTTTTTCTAAGTTACATATTGGTAATAAATAAAAATATATTATATATTTATATCTTATGAATGACTAGACCTGCAATTATAGAGATGATTTTTCAGTGGAGACAAGAGAGAAGGGTATGACCAGGTTCAGTTGACTGTGTTCCCTATAGAATATGAAACTTTTTAAAGAATTTTACAACAAAAAATGCTTTCATGTGTTATATGATAATTTTTTAAAAGCTACTCCAATATGCAAAACACAATTTTGTGCTCCTTGTAATCTAATTTGTAAGTGCATTCATTGTACATTGTGTGTTTTCTATAGTCTGTTGTAAGGTCTTCGATATAAAGGTAAAAATTTGTTTAGGTTCGTTCCTAGATAATACTTACTTGTTAAGAAGGTATGGTTTTATCTTCAATCTGGATTACTAAAGCATCCAAATTCCAGTTTATTGGTTTATAACATTTTTGAACTGGAAGGAAGTTTAATTTACACATTTTTTTTCTCCTGGGAAATATTCCTCTCTGAATCAAGATCAAAATTCACAAGTCATGAGTTACCAATACTAAAACTAGTGCCAATTTGTAGGCATCATTTATCAATAACTCGTCTCTGTGGATGAGTTATTAAAATAACATATAAGTTGAGTAGCCCTAACCTGTAAACTCAAAATATAAAATGCTCCAAAATCTGAAACTTTTTGAGCATCAACGTGACATCACAAGTGGAAAATTCTACACTTGACCTCATGTTATGGGTGCAAAATATTAAACAACATTGTATAGAATTATCCTGAAGCTATGTGTATAATGTGTAACTGAAACTTGAATTTTGTGTTTAGACTTGGGCCCCATCCCAAAGATATCTCATTCCCTATATGCAAATAGTCCAAAATACAAAAGAAATCTGAAATCTGAAACACTTCTGCTTCTAAGCATTTTGGATAGGGATACTCAACCAGTGTGTATTTATGCATGTGTATGCACACATGAGCATATGTCTAAATTCCATAACTTGAGCATTGAAAATACAATATTTTCTAGTTATGCTAGATAAGGTTATTTCTTTTGCTTTTTTTTTTCTATTTCATTTACTGTTGGCTTTAATAATATTGAACAATCTGGCCACCCTTGACAATATCAATGTAATCCTCTCATACTATTAACTGGGCTTCACCAATCTTTTTAATAGTATAAACTCTGGTAACATCAAACTATAAGCTTTAACTATGGAGTATTTAAGGAATTAAACAGAATCCTTCTGTAAAATCCCCAATATAATTTGTTACAGCACTGTGCTTTAATCGCTATATAATTTCCCCCTAAGTAAATTCTCTCTAATCTTCAGAACCACATTCCTAAATCCTAAAGACTGTGGCTTTTCTAAAGGGACATTCTATTCATTATTGAATAGCTTTTCAAGAGCTGTTCCTCTAATAGATGATCAGGTTAGATAAAATAGAGAAGGCTAAGAGAAAAAAATTTTTTATTGTGCTCATCAGCTATGAGCATGCATATATATATATACACATATATACACACACACACACACACATATATATATATATATATACATATTACAAAATTTTGGTTGGAAACTTGTTCACATTCTCAAATACATGGTTATCTTCATATAATTTAACAAAATAAACCTAAATGATGATAAATTAGTCTCAAAGTCCTACACCATTTTAAACTTCAATTGAGTGCAGTACTTACTAATTTTGATGGTTAATTCCATGCTAACACTGGTTTCAAACCTTGAGATTAAAATTATATATATCACATATTTTATTGCTTTGTTGTTATAGTGAGAAAAATGAAATATTACACATAATTAACTCTTCTTGGCTGGGCGCAGTGGGTCACATCTATAATTCCAGCACTTTGGGAGGCCAAGACAGGCGGATAACCTGAAATCGGCAGTTCAAGACCAGCCTGACCAACGTGGAGAAACTCTGTCTCTACTAAAATTAAAAAAATTAGCTGGGCATGGTGCCACATGCCTGTAATCCTAGTTACTGGGAGGCTGAGGCAGGAGAATCGCCTGAACCTGGGAGGCAGAGGTTTCACTGAGCTGAGATCACTGCCATTGCACTCTAGCCTGGGAAACAAAAGCAAAACTCCATCTCAAAAAATAAAGTTAACTATTCTTAATTAATTAATGATTTTCTGGTGTTACTATGCTATAGCTTTATGTAGTAACTCTCATTGTATTAACACTGCGTTTATCTGTGGGTGAGGGAAGATACAAGGCTTAATTAAACTTTCTTTTCACTTGTATGAGCTTGCTTTCTTCAAAATAAATTCTTGTGTAAATATTTTCTTTTACATTTGTCCATCTGACTTAAAATCAAAGGTAGAAAACATTTCAATAAAATGTCTTTGTCATTGAATTTGAATACATTGACGTATACATCTGCAAATGAAATGACGGCATATGCCTGATACATCTATAGTGCCACAATAATCACATACTTAGCTTAAAGGCAGAATGTCTCCCTATTTTCTGTTGAGTTTTATCCTAATGATTGTTCCTTAGTTTGCAGGACGAAATATTTATGAAATTGGTTGACCTATTTCTGAATTATTTTTATATCTAATAAAGACTTATCACCCTTCAAGTAGTTTTACCAATAGTAGTAATATTTCAGGTTTGTTCTGAAGTTGATGTTTGAAAAGTAACAGTGAGAAGTTTGATTTTAAATGTACTGCTTTGTCACATGAAAAAGGTTCAAGGAGAAATTAGCTGATCACATATAACAATATGTTATCCTATAAAAGAGGAAAAACTCCTATGACATAAATGCAAGAATTTTACGCCATATGTATATATTACACCATATATATATGTTATATATATATATATATATATACACACAAGATATATATATATATACACACACACAAGATATATATAAATCTTGTAAAGACTAATTTGCTAAATAAAAGAAAGAAAGCAGCAGAAGAAAAACTATCAGATGAGGACAGAACTTGGACTTTACTGCAGTTATTTTGTTAATACTGTATCTGCTGCTGTAATTGGAAGTGAGAACTCTCAGGATTCAGAATTTTCCTCCTGATGGATGCCTTTTTGACACCCATGTTCATTCTACCTGAACTACATGCTTTTGCTCCTGTTTCTACAATCTAAAAAAATGGCTTTCAAACAATTCTTTTTATCAAACACACTGCTTCAAACTATTTTGAGTTAAAAATAGCACCATATCTTGTTTTTATTACATTTAGAATATGAAGTATCATTTTTGGAGTCATTTAAGGTTCCAAGATATTTAACATCTTTTCAGAGACTGCCAGTTCTTTTCATTCTATTAATCCTACAATTATGTAGTCTCCTTATTATAAGATCATCACAAAAGAAAACAATTAAATTTTATCAGAATGTACAGACTTAAAATAAAACATTCTGTATTGGATAAATAAAAACTTATGTGTCAGGTTATTTTTCATGCGTATGGAATGCACATTTTAAGACTTTAGAAAAATGAAACCATAGACATGAGGTGATAAACTCAGTTTTCTTTCTCTGTCAAATCTTCTGGTGATATGTAATTGAGCATTTCTCATATTACTATAATGCATACCTGAAAAATATACTTTGAAAAAATACTACACATACAGTGAGAACATGTGATAATTTTCAGAGAGATTATTAGGAGAGCAAAAGGAGCCAAGAACACACCATGAGGAAAGGATAATTTCTTCAATGAATGTTGTTGGGAAAACTGGATATCCACATGCAGAAGACTGAAATTGGAACTCTCACATACCTCATGCACAAATCAACTCAAATGAATTAATGACTTAAACATATGTCCTGAAATTATAAAACTACTAGAAGAAAATATAAGAAGAAAGCTACATGACATTGGTTTGGACTATGATTTCTTGAATAGGTCCCTCAAAACACAGACAACAAAAGAAAAAAATGGATAAATGGGATTGCATAAAACTAAAAAGTGTGTGTTCAAAAAGAAAACAATTATCAGAGCAAAGAGGCAACTCATAGACTGGGAGGAAATTATTTGCAAATTACACATCTGATAAAGTATTCATATCCAAAAAATAAGAAATTCAAACAACTCAATAGCAAGAAAACAAATGACCTGATTAAAAAATGGGGAAAAGACCTGAACAGACATTTCTCAAAAGAAGACTCAGGAATGACCAGCAGATATATGAAAAAATGCTCAAAATCTTTAATCATCATGGAAATGCAAATTAAAATCAAAGTGATATATCCCCTCATATCTGTTAGAATGACTCTTATCAAATGAAAGGAAAGACGACAAGTATTGGCTAGGATGTCAAGAAAAAGGAAAGCTGGTAAAACGTTTATGGGAAGTTAATACAGCCATTATGGAAAACAATATAGAGGCTCCTTAAAAGACTAAAAAAAAAAAAAAGGTAGAATTACCACATAATCTTGCAATTTTATTTCTAGGTATATATCTAAAGGAAATGAAATCAGTATGTTGAAGAGATATCTAAACTCTCATGCTTATTTCAGCATCATCCACAGTAGACAAGATATGGAAGTAACCTAAGTTTCCATCATAAAATAAGTAAAGAAAATGTGATAATGGAATACTATACAACCTTTAAAAAAAGGAAAAGTCTGTTATTTGAGACAACATGGATGAAGCTGGAGGACATTATGCAAAGTAAAATAAGCCAGGCTCAGAAAGACATATACAGCATAATCTTGCTTATGTTTGGAATCTATAAAAGTCTATCTCATAGAAACAGGGAGTAGAATGATGATCATCTGAGGCCTGGGTCAGGAGGAAAGGTGTGAAGTTGGTCAAAGAGTGCACATTTTTAGTCAGGAGGAATAAGTTTTAGTGATATATTTTACAGAATGGTGAACATAGTTAATGCATTGTATATTCCAAAGTTGCTAACAGAATAGATATTAAACATTGTCACTATAAGAAATTGGTAAGGCAGTGAGGTGATGAATATGTTAATTTGCTTAACTTAATGTTTCTATAACGTATGCATACATCTAAACATCACATTGTACTCCATAGATACAATTATTGTTTGCCAATTAAATTAATTAATTATGAAAAGAAAATAGGACAAAAGGCTGAACCTATCTATTCTATTAAACTGATCTGAACTTGCTGTTCAGGTATTGGTAGTCTCTGTAGATCGGAGTTCAGTGTATCTTGTATGGCACCTGGTTACCAGGTTGTTAAAAGAAGAATAGGTTTGGACCTAATCTGCCAAATGAAACAACATTTGTAAATAGAAAGACAACAATAAAAACAATTATACAACATGTTCTTGCAAATTTGGGGATGAATGCATACCGACTAGAACCTTGCTAACTCACTCAAAGGTGAATGCAAACGTATCTGACAGTAGAATCAGCTTAGTTTGTAGTTTTGATTACACAGTCCTCCTTGTGATGCAGACCTTGGACCATGTAGAGCTCTAGATATCTAGATGTCATGTGTTGCTCCAAGATGTTCAGCTTCTGTGAATACTGGTTATTTGCATATTGTTCATGCCAGAGATGTGTTGGCCATGCAATCATTTTGGTAAACCATATATCTTAAGTGCTTCAAAAATTCACCAATAAATTCCAACAATTCTTATGTTAATGATTCCTCTGGTGTATATTTAAATAATGTTATTTGAAAACCTTTGCTGATTAAGGGATTTAGTTGCTTCACTGGCTGACTACCTGTGCCTGGAATATGGACTAATGCTAACTAACCCATACATGCATTCCACATTTTTGCCACAGCATTTTGACATACATTACCAATATAATATTTATGTAATGATTAAATAATCCAAAGAAAGAAAACTTATTTTGAAGATCAAATGAAATAAATCCAAAGGAAAAGAATTAATAATATATAATCTATAATATCAGATTCAAGGCCAAATGGAATCTGTCAAGGAGAATAATCTGAGATCAAGAAATAGTACCTCACTTGAAAAACTAAATTATCAAATTTAAATGTAAAATAGGAAACTTTAAGAAATGATAAGATACAATGGTAAATTAACCAATTAATTAGAAGAGCATTTAGAGGAATTCTCCCAGAATGGAGCAGAAAAGGGTAAAGAAATCAATAAAGGGAAAAGAAATGACATGGGAAATCCAATAGACATGTAATATGAAATTCAGAAAATAAGAACAGAGTATGTTTCCAATATTTTAGGAATCTAAAATTTCTAATTATTTATTCAACAATTGTTCATGTTTATAATTAAACTCAAGAAATTTAATTTTAATGAAGAATTTGAATAATGATTGTCACTCTAGCTATTTCCTGTCCAGTATGGTGGCCACAAGCCCCAGTTGGCTAGTGAGCTCTAGAAATGTGTCTAGTTCAAACTGAGACGCACTATAAGTATAAAATTGACACTAGATTTTGAAGACTGCGTAAGAAAATGAGAATATGAAATATAAGCTAAGAATTTTAAACTTTTTACATGTTAAAATATTAAATATTTGATGAGTTAATAAAATAAATTATAAAAATTTATGTACCTGTTTCTTTTTAGTTTTTCCATGTATCTATTAGAAAAGACAATGAGAACACAAGGAAGCAGGGAGGGGAGCATCACACACTGAGGTCTGTTGGGTGGAACTAGCGGAGGGAGAGGTGGGGGTGGGGAGTGGGGAGGGATAACATGGGGAGAAATGCCAGATATAGGTGATGGGGAGGAAGGCAGCAAACCACATTGCCATGTATGTACCTATGCAATAATCCTGCAGTCCTGCATGTTCTTCACATGTACCTCAAAATCTAAAATGCAATTATATATATATATATATAACTTGACATGGCAATATTTTGTCACTCTTATTTACTTTCAAAATTTTGGGGCATATTACTAGAAAAACTTTAGAAGAAATTCTTTCTGAATATGTACTTGATCTTGGAAAGTAGTCAAAAGTATTTTGAGCTAAGCCTGTTAAGTGAGGTGGTAATAACACTGGATACACCTACAGGGTCAAAAACAAGGTTAGACAACTAAATATTGAGTCTTCCAATTTTGGCTGACTCATAAACTGGATCATATCACATCTCCTCAGACCTCAATTTCCTTTTATATAAAATGAGAGGTTTCTACTAACCTATTTTGAAAGCTCCTTCAGCAATCTTAATGCTTTGTGAATAATTTCACATTAGTCTTAATGGTTTAAGATCTCAAAATTGGTTTTATAATCCTCTCAAAGACCTAAAGAATTATTTTAAACATGCTTAAATTAATGATGGCCCTGTTCTCTGCTGAGACTGTAGAATTTAATCATCATAAGCCAAAAATATCAATGAAAACATTCCCTATTTTTCCTTCCTCTTGCATGTTTGATTTAGTTTCTCTTTGTAAATAAATGAATTTGTTAAAATATTTATACTCAAATATATTTATTCTTTTCCAGTAGATTTCACAAAATAGTTTCTAAGCCTTTCCTTTTATTTCTTCAACTATTTTTATTTAAAAAATATTTTCTTAGCATTTGATTTATTGAGCTTTTATAGGTGTACCTTGTTTGCCTTACATTTTCATGACTTGCTTTGATGACTTTATAAACATTTCAATGAGAAATAAAAGTAATAAAATTGATTTTAATTGGTGTTTAGAAAAATGTCTTTGAAAGTTAGGAAAGTTAGGTGAATGGATTTATAAAAATAGTAAAGCGTTTGGTGTTCTTCCATGTGGTTCTGGCAAAATTTGTAAGATAAACTAAAAAAAGTTATTTCACTGCAAATATATCTGTTATGTCTCTGAGCAAGAATGTGCTTTCTAATGAAACATTGAGTGTGTATATGTTGTTCTACTCAAATAACCTATGAGCAAATATATATATATATATTAATCACAACCTCAAATGTTGTAAAGTTTTTTCTCCTTTTGCAATGAAGTCCACCCCCATCACATCTTTTCAGGGGCTCTAGAGAAAATACTGATTTCCTCAGATACTCTGTGTGTGGTTTATATGTTTTCTGGCTGGTACAAAGTGTTTTCATGTGGCTTCCAATCAATATAAAAATACATTAAAAAATAAAAATAAAAATAATCAGATTATCAAAATATCAAAAATAAGAATAGAAATTATTATTAAAAATAAGAATAAAAGTTATCAAAGAATAAAAATTACCATTTGTCAATGAATTAATATATTTAATTAACATTAAGTAAGTATTAATTGTGAACACAGCAATAGGTATTGACCTGAACTGGAGTTTTCTAATCTTGAAGACCAATATCAGTTATATTTTTACATGATGATTAAGAAGGCTCAGAGAAGTTGGGTAACTGACCTATGGACCCATAGCTAGTAAATGACAAAATGACAAGGCTAGGATTTAGACCAAGATCCAAAAGACTGCAGTGACCATGACAGGAGACACCCTAATAATGTTACCTTTACCCCAGGGCATTCTGAACCTGTGGTTATATCTCCAGCTACATCCAGATATGGTCTAGCTGACTGTAGATCATACTGTAAGCAGGAAGTGGCAGAGAACAAATGTGATCACCAAAATGTGGCAGGCAATGAGTGAAGGGTTAGCTCACAGCAAGTTCAGTACCCCACACAGACTAAGTTACCTATGTTAATGATCATAAAATGAGGAAACTGATTTTAATACACAGCTCACACAATTGAACATGCAGAAAATCATCTAGGCAAATAGTTTATAGAAACTGCTCTTCTGTTTGACGTCTAAATTCAGTGGAGTTTTTTTTTTGCATACATTAACTTTGGGATGGGGCAAAATATTTTTGTCATGTTTAAAATTTAAAACTTCATTTAAGCATATACAGAGTATTTTTTAATTCAAACTTCTTTATCCAGTGAAGAAAACATGTATATAAGATGGCCCATACACAGAAAAAAAAAGACAAAGAAGAAGAATGAGCTTAAAAGGTTTAGCAAATATGTAGATATCATTACCTTGAGTCAGTGCTTCCACACCAGGATGATTACCATGCCTCTTCCCACCCATAATCAAACACACACACACACACACACACACACACACACACACACACACGGCATTTAGCAATGCCAGAAATTTTTGGTTGTCACAAATGAGGAATGTGCCACTGGCATCTTATCCCTGGCACAGAGGCCAGGGATTCCTCTAAACATCCCATAATGTACAGGACAGACTGATCCTCTTCCCCACTGCAAAATTATTAAATTTAGAATGTTAATAATGCCAAGGTTGAGAAACTGTGCCCTAAATAAGTTCTTGCCTATTTTAGGATCTTCTCTTTAGAATTTTTTTCCTTATGGGCCATTACTCTTAACTTTTAGAAAGACTGTTAAAAGTTAGTACCTTATTAATAAATCATGATATAACAACTTGTTTTAAATATTTTTATTAGTGTAGGATCAAAATCATTATTCTATCGCTTTGTCACTGAGGTAACAGATGTGGCTTTTTCTTTCTAATACCGGCATTATAGTAACAAACCTATATACTATACTCCTTACCATATTTACTTGAAATCAGATTTTGAGGGCAAGTCAAATAAAATTCAAATGAGAGAAAATTACAAGCTATTGTCAAGAAAAAATTACAAAAAGATTTTAAATGCTATCTCACATTGAAATATAGACCCATTTATAGATTATATATGCTTAAATAAGGAGGAGGCCATTAGCTTGAGGCTGGTCCCATACTTTGAGAATAGAGTATGAGGTAGAAAAAATGAAGAGTGCACAGATCATGAAATCGGATAGGCTGTTTAGCTTCGCTGTCCATTAGTTATGTGAGCTGTAGACAAGTTTATATATTTCCTGAACCCAATTTTCTCATCATAAGATGAGCTAATGGTAACTACCTCTCAGTATTCACATAGATTAAATTAAATAATACAAATAATTAATTTGTTTGAGAACTTCTGTGTCAGGCAGACATCTGTCATTCACCACTGTATATTAGAGTCATTATTATCATCGTCATAAAGCTATGTATAGGATTAACCATCCTATCATCTCCCTGGAAAAATAAAGAGGAAAGATATGCTATTGTTTTTTACTGCTGCTGTAACAATATATCACAAATTTGGTGGCTTAAAACAACCCAAACTTGTTATCTTACAGTTCTGTACCTTGGAAACCCTAAAATCAAAGTACCAGCAGAGCTGCCTTTCCTTCTGGAGGCTCTAGGAATATTTTGTTTTCTTGGTCCAGTTTCTAGAGGCTGCCCGCACTCCTTAGTTTGTGTCCTCTGTTGTCTTCAAAGCTACCAACAGTGGGCTGAGTTCTTCCAACATTTCATCACTCTGACTTCATTTTTACAATCACATGTATTTTCTTGACTCTCTTCTGCTCAGTGTCTATGTTTAAGGCCCTCTGTGATTACACTGGAGTCACCTGGGTAATCCAGTATCCATTTCAAAATTCTTCATCATATCTACAAAGTTCCTTTTGACATGGAAGGTATTGTGTTCAAAGGTTCTGAAGATTCAAACGTGGACATCTTTGGGGATCCTTATTTTATCTAACATGAGTGTGTGTGTGTGTGTGTGTGTGTGCATGTGTGTACACTAAACAAGATCAGTAGCCTTCACTGTTTGTCTTACATATAGAGAATTTATAAGCTGTTTCAAATTTGGTATTTGGTTACCCAAGAAACAGGTTAAGATTCTGAGATTTAAAGGAGGGGAGCATTCCTAGGATGAACATCAGTCAGGCGGTAAAGGACATAGGATACAGGAGATACTGAAATTTGATGCATTTACAACAAAGCCCTTGACAATGTCATGGGGAGCTCTGGAGCTGACATGGATTTTTGGACTTGTCCCACTCTAAGGCAGAAAGCCTTGGCCCTGATACTCCTTTATCAACCAGTCATTAGATAAGGGGTATGGCCCAAAGAGGTGTGGCAATAGATGACACAATTCTAGCAGAGAGTCTCAGCCGAGAGTCCTTAGTGACCAACATTCCCAGCACCTGCATAAATGAGTGTGTTTTCATCCTGAAAAGAGGCAATGCATTATCCACAACACAAACTAAGCCAATTCAGTAGCAATATCTTGTGCCAAATTTTATGCCATTATTCTTTATCGTAGGGAAACTCAGGGCGAAAATCTTTGGTAAAATATAGTCATCAAAAAGCAGAAGGACCCGGGAACCATGATTGGAATTCGGTTTCTTGTTCTCTCCTGGCATACTTTGTTACAGGCACATCATTTGTAAGTTTTCCTCTTTTTTTTTTCTAGTTGCAAAGTGACACTTGAAGTAAAATGATTTCTCTTACCACTGCTAATATGTTTAATTAGATAAAATTTTCAATGATACGCAGACACTTTGCCAATGCAATAATAACAGCAACAAATAGCACTTTCAACACTGTAATTACTCACCTGCATTTTGAAAATGTTATTTTCTTCCCTCCAGGATAGCAATTTAGATTAAAATGGGAAAATCTTTTAATGCTATATTATCTAAGATTCCTTATTTAATTATACCAAGTGTCTCCTTTCTCTAAAGAAGTATATGACAATTTTTTGTCCTACATACAGTAGGCAGGGGGAAAATTATCTGAACTTTCTTTGCCTAGCTTTATCTGTGTGAAAAAATTCAGGAAAGAGCAGGAAGAAAATAGAAATAAAACAGCTTAGAAAATTGACATCCATTATGACTCACAAATAAAGAAAAGGAAAGAAAAAAATGATGCTATTTCTGTCATCTAGAAATCTGAGAAAAATTGGTTTGGGGGCTTAGTCCTTCAGAAGTGTAACTGTACCAGCAGTTCTGGATCCTCTGGAGCAGTTTTACCTCACATTGCTATCTTCCATCTGGAGAAAGTAACCAGGTAGAAAATGCATTAAGTAAACTACGCCAGGAAAAAAAATTAGAGCTCTTGTGTAACTTTTACAAAGAAGTTAAACATTTTTGACTAAGGTCAAACATTTTTACCTAAGGTAAGCAGTGACTAACTGATTAAAAATATTTTTGTGTGAGTGCTGAAGAGATAAGAATCCCTTTTTTCCTTCACTATTTGCAAAGAAATGGGAATATATATGTATATATTAATTCGGTTATTTTTATTCTCTCATAGACAAGTATTGTGCTAAAATTCCCAGCAAGTCAACATTAGGATAAAGGCATGTATTTTTTTATGGCAGTAGTATCAAAGTATTATGAACGAATGGCTTGAAACCACAGATATGTGCTATCTGACAGTTCTAGATGCTAGAAGTCTGAAAACAAGGTAGTGACTTGATGAGTTCCTTCCAAGGACTTTGAGACAGAATCTGTTCCATGCCTTGCTCCTAGCTCCTGGGGACAGTCAATAAGCCTTGGTATATAGATGCATCTCTTGAATCCGTTTTCACAAAGTGCAATCCCTGGGACTCTCTGTGTTTAAATTTCCTTCTTCTAATGAGAACACCAGTCATATATATTAGTGTGCATTCCAATGATCTTAACTTGATTGCATCTGCAAAGACCCTCTTTCGAAATAAAGTGAAATTTGGCAGGGTGCGGTGGCTCATGCCTGTAATCCCAGCACTTTGAGAGACTGAGGCGGATGGATCACAAGGTCAACAGTTCGAGGCCAGCCTGGACAACATAGTGAAACCCCATCTCTACTAAAAACACAAAAATTAGCCAGGTATGGTGGCGCTCGCCTGTAGTTCAAGCTACTGGGGAGGCTGAGGCAGGAGAATTGCTTGAACCCAGGAGGCGGAGGTTGCAGTGAGCCAAGATTATGCCACTGCACTCCAGTTTGGGCAATAGAGCAAGACTCCACCTCAAATAAATAAATAAATAAATAAATAAATAAATAAAGTGAAATTCACAAGGACCAGGGGTTAGGGCTTCAATATATCTTTCTGAAAACACAACTCAACCCAAAACAAAAGTGAAGGCTTGACCAGAAGAGTTAAACATACAGAGAAGACTAGAGATTTCAGATCCAATAAGGGAAAGAGAATGCTCTAGATACAGCCTTGCTCCTCATATGTGGTTTGCAGAACAGAAGCATGGGTGTTACTGAAAAATAATTAAAAATTCAGAATCTCAGGCCTCATTTCAGTTCTATTGAAAATAAGAATACAATTTAAACAAAATTTCCTAATTATTTAAATGTACACATTAGGCTTGAGAAGCATTGCCCTAAGGCCCACAATCTGGAACTTTTTAATAGATAGATAGGCTATCAACTTTTGCCAAGAGCCCATCATTTATGTTTTTTCCTGTTCTATTTCTAGCTCTAAAGTGATATTTGAAATTGAAATTATGTCTCTTACCAGTGATAATAAGCCCAGTTGGGTAAAATATTTAATTATAGAAAGACATTTTACCAAAACAATAAAAACAAATATCACTTTCAACACTGCATAAACATAGAACCACATATAATGGCTCACATTAGAAGTTTACTTCTCACTCACATAAATTCCAAAGCAGCTGTTCTTGATCTCAGAGTAATTTTTCTGTAAGTGATGATTTAGAGACCCAGAATCCTTCAATCTTGGGCTCCACCATCTTCATAGTGTGATTTCTATATTCACCTGTATTCAGGGCAAAAGGAAAGATGCCTGTGAGGTTGATTTTATGGCTTAGAGTCATGAACATCACCTCAACTCCCATTCTATTGGCTAGAATCCTGTCATATGCCATGTCTTCCAGAAGAGAAACCAGGAAATGTAAACTAGCTGTGTGCTTAGGAAGAAGAGAAAACGGGTCTGTTGTCCAACAAACCAACCCTACCTGAAATGTCTATGTATGAGGCAGTAGATTATCTCTGGTACCAATTTCCGTGATCTTACGCCACAAATTTTTAATCATTAATGTATTAGTTGCCCATTGTGTAAGGGAGGTGCATAACTACATTCAAATTTAATCTACTACAGACTTCAAATTTTACAGAGTAATGTATGAGAAATCATTAAAAGGAGGCAATTAAAAGATGAAAAATAAACCTTAAAGCCTGACCCTGCATACATTTATTCTTCAATTTTACTCACTCTCCATTGTGTTTAGCACTGAGAATAAAGTATAAATAGGACACAGTTTCTGAACTCAAGAACTCTTATAATCCAAAAAAAGTGACTCTCAACTTTGGACTCACATTGAAATTGTCCTGGTAGTTAAAAAAAAAAATTTTTTTTTGATGACCCGCTTCCACTCTAGTACGATTAAATCAGAACTTTACAGGGAGAGAACAGGCATTAGGATTTTTAAAAAGCTTCTCAAATAACTCTAATGTATTAACAAGTCTGAGAAACCCTGAGTTATTTGGACTTGCAGTCAATAGCCTTGCAGTTTTTACCTATGACCTATGAATGTGGCTGAGGAAAATGACAAAATCAACATTTATCAGTTTTATTTTAAATTCATATCCATGAAACTTCAAGAGCATCTACTGTTTGTTTATTTTCTTGAGACAGAGTCTCACCTGTCACCTAGGCTGGAGTGCAGTGGCGCAATCTTGGCTCACTGCAACCTCTACCTCCTGAGTTCAAGCAATTCTCCTGCCTCAGCCTCCCTCAAGAACATTCTTTATGATATCCAGAAATCACAGTCCATTCTTTTAACCATATTCCCAAAAAGCCTTTTCCCTATCTTCTCTTCCATTTCCTCCCTCACCCTATGTTGAGCTGGAGGACTTACTTTCTACTTCACTGAGAAGATAAAAGCAATCAGAAGTGAACCTCTACAGACTCATTAACACCACATTTAACATCTACCAGCCTCTCTACCCATGTATCATGGTATAAAATACACATTTTGTCACAAAAATAAAATCTACTTTGAGTCTTTCAAGGAGAAAATAATTCAATACAGGGATTTGAAAGGAGTAGAAGAGTGAAGTTTAGGGAAACTTCTGTTAGAATCAAATAGGAAGTAGAATAAATGCAGGAAACCACCACGTAAAATCTCAGCCTCCTGCAGTGCTAAAGTGAGTAATTTGCAGGAAAATGCCTAAAGCATATTCCCAAATTTTATATATGGGAAGCCCTCATGCCTACCTACTATAGTCATGTTTTCAATGGCTGTTCTGTCTCTCTACTTCAAAATGTTACACAAATGCCACTCATTGGTAGAAGAATATTGTCAAGGAATGTTGAGAAACATAATACGCAGCACTACATTTATGCAACATAGTACAAAGCATATGAAGGTTTGGAAATGCTGTTGGAATGCCAAAAACACTCTCTACTACATCTATTTTTCTAACTATTATTCAAGAAAGGAGAGACTATAGATGAACAATTTATTCTGCTATGTAATTCAATCTCTCTCCTTCAACTCAAGAAAAAAATCTTCACTAATTCTCTCACCTGTCTCCTATTTCAACAGTTCTCGTACTGTCTATGGAATCACTTTATAAGTACACAAACACGATGGCTATTTCTTATTTATTTGTTTTTTTTCCAAGATGGAGTCATGCTCTGTCGCCCAGGCTGGAGTGCAGTGGCACAATCTTGGCTCACTGCAACCTCAGCTTCCTGGGTTCAAGCAATTCTCCTGCCTCAGTCTACTTAGTAGCTGGGATTACAAGTGCATGCCACCACACCCGGCTAATTTTTTTGTTTGTTTGTTTTGTATTTTTAGTAGAGATGAGGTTTTACCATGTTTGCCAGGCTGGTTTCGAACTCCCGAACTCATGATCCTCCTGCCTCAGCCTCCCAAAGTGCTTGGATTATAGGTGTGAGCCACTGCACCCGGCCCATGATTGCTATTTTTGTTGCTCAAAACTCCTATACTTTTCCTAAATTTTTAGTTTATTCTTCTATCAATTATAAATGAGAATTTTTTTATTTTCTCTTTTGTATTTTATATTTTAAAACCTTGTTAACCCATGCAGACATAATTTGAACTGTTATGTCTTTTTGATAAACTAATATTTTATCATTGTGAAATGTTTCTCTTTATCACTAGTAATGCACTTTATCTCATATTCTACCTTGTCATATATTTATAGAGCCATATTTGCCTTCTCATGTTCATTTCTTGTATTAATATAATATACCATGTTCTAAAACCGAATTTTCAAACTCTCTTTCAAGTTAAAATATGTTTCATAAAAATTGCATAAAGACAGGTCTTTCTTTTTTTCCCAGTCACATTCTATGCCTTTTAATAGGAGCTAGAATGTACATTAATTTACATTTAATGTAGTATTGCCATCCTAAGGTTTAAGCCTTCCATTTTGATGTTTATTAATCTCATTTCATTTGTCTCTGTTCCAGCTTTCTTCTCTTCATTTGAGTGTATCAAGTATATATATAATGTTTTCTCCTGTGTTACCTTTTTTAGTTTTTTCAATTGTATTTTAAGTTCAGGGGGTACATGTGCAGGCTTGTTACATGGGTAAATGATGTGTCACTGGGATTTGGTGTACAAATGATTTTGCCACTCAGCTAGTGAGCATAGGACCTGATAAGTAGTTTTTCAACTCCTAAATAACCCCCTTCCTCCTTCCCTCCTCAAGTAGGTTCCAGTCTCCATTGTTCCCATCTTTGTGTCCATGTGTACTCAATGTTTAGCTCCCTCTTATTAGTAAGAACATGAGGTATTTGTTTTTCTGTTCCTAAATTAATTTGCTTAGGATAATGGCCTCTAGCTCCATCCACGTTGCTGTAAAGGACATTTTTTCTTTTTCATGGGTGGGTAGTATTCCATGGTGTATATGTACCACATTTTCTTTACCCAGTCCACCGTTGATGGGCACCTGGATTGATTCCATGCTTTTGCTATTATGAATTATGCTGTAATGAACATATGGGTGCATTTGTCTTTTTGGTAGAACCATTTGTATACTTTTGGGCATATACTCAGTAGTGGGATTCCTGGGTCAAATGGTAGTTCTGTTTTAAGTTCTTGGAGAAATCTCCAAACTGTTTTCTACAGTGGCTGAACTGATTTACATTCCAACCAGCAGTGGGAATAAGCAATTCCTTTTCTCTGCAATCTTGTCAATGTCTGTTTTTTTATTAGTAACAGCCATTCTGACTAGTGTGAGGTGGTATCTCATTGTGACTTTGATTTGCATTTCTCTGATGATCAGTGATGTTGAGAATTTTTTCATATGCTTGTTGGCCATATGTATGTCTTCTTTTCAGAAGTGTCTGTTCATGTCCTTTGCTCATTTTTTTTTTCTTTGCTCATTTTTTAATGTGATTGTTCGTTTTTTACTTGTTGGTTTAAGTTCCTTACAGATTCTGGATATTAGACATTTGTCACATGAATAGTTTGCAAATATTTTCTCCCATTCTGTACGTTGCCTCTTTACTCTCTTGGTATTAGGTTGGTACAAAAGTAATTGTGTTTTTTGTTTTTTATTACTTTTAAAAGTTTTAAAAATAGTTTTAATAATTTCTTTTGCTGTGAAGAAGTTCTTTAGTTTAATTAGGTCCCATTTGTCAGTTTTTGCTTTTGTTGCATTTGCTTTTATAGTCTTAGTCATGAAATCTTTGCCAGGGCCTGAGTTGATTTTTGTATTGACGAAGGAAGGGGTTCAGTTTCAATCTTCTGCATATGACTACACAGTTATCCCAGCACCATTTATTGAATATAAAGTTATTCCCGATTATTTGTTATTGTGACTTTGTCAAAGATCACATGGTTAAAGGTGTGTGCATTTATTTCTAGATTTTCTAATCTGTTCCATTGATCTATGTGTCCATTTTCTGTACCTGTAACATGCTGTTTTGGTTATTGTAGCTTTTAGTATATTTTGAAGTCAATTATTGTGATGCCTCTGGCTTTCTTGGTTTTGTCTAGGACTGTGTTGGTTATTCATGCTCTGTATTTTGGTGGTTTCTCTAAAGATGTAATATGAATCTTTAAAACAGTCTAACTTCAAATAATATTATTTTATATAACTTCACAAATATTTTTAAAAGTCTTGCAACAAATTCTGTTTGCCATCTGCTGTTCTTTTTAATCTTTTTTTATATTTTATTTCAATATGTTATAAACATTATAGTATATTATTATTTTATTTTTAGCTATCAAGAGTTTTTTAAATAATTTTTTTTTTTTTTTTGAGACAGAGACTTGCTCTGTCACCAGGCTGGAGCACAGTGGCACGATCTCAGTTCAAGCCTCCCGAATTCAAGCAATTCTTCTGCCTCAGGCTCCAAAGTAGCTGTGACAACAGGCACGTGCCATCACACCCAGCTAATTTTTGTATTTTTAGTAAGATGGGGTTTCACCATGTTGGCCAGGATGGTCTTTATGTCTTGACCTTGTGAGTCACCTGCCTCGGCCTCCCAAAGTGCTGAGATTACAGGTGTGAGCCACCGTGCCTTGCCATTTTTAAAATAAATTTAAAACTATATACACACAAAATGATAATTTAAAAAGATGTTTTATATTTTTCTTAGCTTTTTTGGGATTCTTGATTACTGACTGTACATTTAGAATTTTATTTGGGATTGATTTCTTTCAGCTTTAAGACCATTTTGCACCTCTTGTTTTATAATTGTGCTGGAAACAGAGTTGCTAACTGCTATTTCTCTAAAAATGTCTTTAACTTCATTTGTAAAAGATGTATTTATTAGTTAGACAAATCTAGGTTGACTTTTTTTCTGTCATCATGTTAAAGGTCAACAATGTCCCATTGTCTTCTTGTTTGCACTCTTTCTTGGAGAGGTCAGCTGTCACTCATATTGCTCTTTTTTGTGTAATGGGATCCCCCTCTCAGTTTATTTATATTTCATATTGCAGACTTTTATAAGCTATCTAGACTGCCAAGGAAATGATGCTTTTTGTAGTTATCCAGAGATTCATATTCCTTTCAAGTTTTTGGTCTGCTATACCCTAAGACATATATCTGCAAACTTTTTTCTGTAAAGGATCACAGTATATATTTTAGGCTGACCAGCCCACATACAGTCTCTGTTGTATAATTCTGCTTATTTATGTTCATGTTATAAATCCTTTAAAAATGTAAAAAACCATGCTAAGCTTGCAACTACACAAAAAAAAGATCATGGGCTAGAATGCCCTGCAAGGTTTATTTTCTCAGCCACTGCAGCCAGGCAGGATGGTCATTATTGGTATGGTGGAAGCTGGACAGTGACTATGTTCAGTTTCCAGCAGGGAGTAAGGAAGAAAAGAGTGTGAAGAAGGTGCACATAATGTCTTAAATCCTTGAAATCCCTCATGACTTCATCAGAGGCAAGGAAGGCCTAGTTGGTCAACCATGTGACCAGCCACAGATATATTATAAAAGAAAAGGGAAGAACAGAATTTTGTAAGTGATAAGCAATTTCCCTCACAACGGTTTTGAAGAGGTGCCAAATAATTGTCCTGTCTAGGACAACCACGCTTTAGATTTCATGACTAGATGGATGAACTCATATTATATAGCAAATATCTTCCTAAAACACTTCATAATTTGTTTTATCCATTAAAAAATATGAAAGCAAGTGTATAATTATCAATTTATCTTTTCTTCCATGCTTTTCTTGCCACCATGTTAAAATGCAATCACTTTGACAGTTATTCAAATTACCTAAAATATGAATTTCTAATTAATAAAACGTGTATTTTCTTAAAGTAGATATTCTTTAATGTCAAATGGGTAGAAAAAAATTTATTCAAAATACACATGTAAAATTTGGACTAGCAAGCAAGAACGGCTAAATATGATATCTGCTTTTGGGTTAGAATTAAAATAAGTTTGAGAAAGAGTAATGTCCAAATTAAGATGGAAAAAGTAAAGCTTAAATTCACTGCAATATCAAAAGTCAAACCAGACTGCATAACTGACTCTTTATACTCATTGGCAGAGGATTCACATTTCTTCTAACATTAGCGTTAGAAATATATTAAGTGTCTGCCATTAGAAATATGTAACTGCCTGCTATGTACCACGTGCTGGGCAAAGGGCTTTACATTATCTCCAATACTCTACAAGATCTTGTAAGCGAGCATCATTCCACTTATTTTACAAATGAAGACAATGATGATCAAAGAGGTTCATTAATATTTTCCAGTTTAAACACAGAGCAGTACTTCATACCAGCTATTTCTGATCTCAAAGTCTGTGCTCCCTCCATTAGCTTTGCTTCATGATACCTTGCAGTAACATGAGAACCTAGTTTGATGGTTGGTATTAATGAGGAAATACATAGGTACTTTGACACTTCCTGGCAAGATAAAGAAAGCACTAGTATTAAAATTTGTGGAATGCATGATGTTTGCTTTAGAATGAATTCTATTATTTTTAAAAATGCTGCATAACCTTTGTTATTCATTGCAGAGAAGATGCTACTGGGAGAAAAACCTGGATATTAATGACTCTGAGTTAAAAAAGTGACTTAGAAAAATTGAATACTGAGAAAAAAATTTAGAAATATTCCAAACAATTATTTTGTTTATATTTATATTTTCATATAGGCATGAGGGCTTATAATATAAAATTATTTCTAAATACATCTAAAATAGTTCTTTAGGGATAATATAACATGCTAAAGGACAAATATTGAGCTATAATTTAAGCAGAAGTGGTTTTTTCTTTCCCAGTAGTCTATTAAATAATAATTCATTTATTATTCATAAACAGAAAATTATTTATTAATCCAACAGCCAATAATGTTAGATTTGATAAAAGTAAATTATTAATAAATGCTATAATTGGATCTTTAATAATACAGCACTGGTAATAAAAATGTTGTGGTATATTGGACCACTTGTCATAGTAAAGAAATAGAAGCTATATAGATGAACTAGTATTCCTCACAAAAGTAAAATTAATAAGATAATTTAGAGATTAAGTTAGTGATATATTAACCTCAACATATCAGGGGTGAATTAGGTAAAATTCACATTTTAAAATGTTATCTATTTCTAACATTTGCATTTTCTTTTAAAATTTTCAAATCCAGACATAATCCTGCAATGATTTATCTCTTTCCTTTAACTTCATCAATGTGTCAACAAGACTGAAATGTTATTCTTATACATAATTTTTACTAGGGTGTATTAAATACAGAAAATCCCTATACTCAGCTGAGAGTTTAGAACTGGACTAATATAAATTTAATCCTAGATTTAGCATTTAGTTTATTTTTAATTGGATAAGCTACTTAGTCCCCTAAGTGCCTTGATATCTTTTTCTGTAAAACAGAAATAATAGTAATTGACAAAAACAAGCAATGGGGAAAGAATTCCCTATTTAATAAATAGTGCTGGGAAAACTGACTAGCCCTATGTAGAAAATTGAAATTGGACGCCTTCCTAACACCTTATACAAAAATTAACTCAAGATGGATTAAAGGCTTAAATGTAAAACCCAAAACTATAGAAATCCTAGAAGAGAATCCAGGCAATATGATTTAAGACATAGGCACGAGCAAAGATTTCATGAAAAAAATGCCAAAAGCAACTGCAACAAAAGCAAAAAGTGACAAATAGGAGAGCTTCTGTGCAGCAAAAAAAGCTATCATCAGAGTGAATGGACAACCTACAAAATGGGAGAAAAGTTTTACAATCTATCCGTCAGACAAAGGTCTCATATCCAGAATCTATAAGAAACTTAAATTTACAAGGAAAATAGAAATGTCCATTAAAAAGTGGACAAATGACATGAACAGACACTTCTCAAAAGAAGACATGCTGTCAACAAACATATGAAAAAAGGCTCAACATCACTTATCATTAGGGAAACACAAATCAAAACCACAATGAGATAACATGTCATGTCAGTCACAATGGCAATTATTAAAAAGTGAAGGAACAACAGATGCTGGTGTGGCTGTAGAGAAATAGGAATGCTTTTACACTATTGGTGGGAATATAAATTAGTTCAACCATTGTGGAAGACTGTGGTGATTCCTCAAAGACCTAGAGGCTGAAATATCATTTGACCCAGCAATCCCATTACTGGGTGTATGTCAAAAGGAATATAAATCATTCTGTTATAAAGATACATGCACACTTTTGTTTACTGAACCTCTGTTCACAATAGCAAAGACATGGAATCAACCCAAATGCCCATCAATTATAGACTGGGTAAAGAAAAATTATATATATATACACACACACACATATACATACCACGGAATACTATACAGCCATGGAAAAGAACAAGATCATGTCCTTTGCAGGGACATGAATGGAGCTGAAAGCCATTATCCTCAACCAATGAACACAGGAACAGAAAATCAAATACCACATATTTTCACTTATGAGTGAGAGCTAACAATGAGAGTACATGAACACAGGGAGGGGAACAACAAACACTGAGGCCTGTCAAGGGGTAGGAGGAAGGGCAAGCATCAGGAAAAATAGCTAATACATATCTGGCTTAGTATCTACGTGATGGGTTGACAGGTGCAGCAAACCACCATGGCACACATTTGTCTATGTAACAATTCTGCACATGTGTCCCAGAACTTCAAATAAAATTAAATTAAATTTATAAAAAGAAATAACTGTCTTGTAGAATTGTAAGAAAAAAATTTATACACACTTTCATATCTATTGTTTGAAACCACCATACCTCTCAATAAACAGTGGCTATGTTTTATTATTGTTCAAAACACAATGTAAAATGTTATGCCCTAAATTACTTATGTATATATATATTTTTATATAACAATAAAATATAGAATATATAAATACAGAGACTTTGTCTATTTTCTCTCATATTTACATCCTCAATGTCTAGCTCACTGCCTGGCACATGACATGTCCATAACCAACCTTTTAATAATTATTTGAAGAATGAATATTTAGATTAAATTGAGTATCTAATATAAATCAAACAGGTAAGAATGATTTCTGATACTATAGCCAGCGCATGGCTCCTTAAATTGAACTAAAGTTTTCCTCTAATTTTTCTAATTAAACAGAGATCTGTGCCCCCAAATTTTTATGACTTGGTTTACAGACTAGGTGAGTAAGCTTTTTTTCAGTATTTGATGGTGTATTTTGAAACTTAAATAGCAGCATGACCTTGGGAAGGTTATATCCTCTGTGATTTCAATATTCTGATTTGTAAAATGACAGATATAAATTAAATTATTTGTGTTAGAACATTTTCTTAACAAAAAAAAAAAACCTTTTCTCAAAAGCAATCTCTTATGGAACTCCACTATATGAAACTGATAAAACTAGAACTGGTACAGAAAATATGTCTACGTGTCTATGTATGGGTGTGGTGATTTGTATCCCTTAAGACAGAAAGTATGGTCCATTGAGCATCCTCTAAGGCTATTCCCACCCCATTCACCTTGACTGTGCACACAAACCTATTAGCCTCTAAGACAACTCAGAAAAAATACTAGAGGCCTAATGATAAATGTTTCAAAGTGGATAAGGGGATCACTAGGTTCTCCTCCTCCTCTTTACTATCTTATAAAATTTGGATTATGTGGTTCAGAAGAGCCTCTATTCCTATTCTCATCCATCATGCTTTAAAATCCAAGTCAAATAAGAAAGAATAGGATCAAATTATCCTTCTCGGTTTCAGGGCATTGTAGTAGAGATAAACCAGAAAGTATTGAAACAGGGCAATGAGCAAGAGGCTGGAACTAGAACCCCTCAGGTAATAAGTCAATGCTTCTAACTGGGTCAAAATCATACTGGGTCAGACTAAGTTTGTGTCTAGTCAAAGTTATAATATTGACAGTTTCATTTTATGTAACCAATAAATATAATTAGAACAGAAATCTTTTAAACTCATGATGTGAATGAATCGACCAGCTGTTTGGCCGAATTGACTAAGCTGTTTCTACTATCACATGGACACAGTCTGAGAGTGAGTGAAATGTTGGCAGGTCTTTGACTTTTTCTAGTCCAAAGAAAGAGAAAGCAAAAGAAGTGAGGCACATATAATGCTAAGGAATGATGAGTAGAGGAACAATCGGCAGGGGAGCCATCAGTAGCTTACTGACAAGTACCGAGTACAATACTCGATTTCACAGAAACTCCTCTCTATTTTGAAAGTAATTTTAAAATAAAGAAATGTTGAGGAGAGACAACATGAAGAAGATGGAGGAAAAAGCTAACTTAAAACAAAAAAACAAAAACTACAGTAATTATTACTAAGATTAAGATCCTTTTAGTTGTTATGTATAATTAATTTTGGTCTTTTAAAAGTTCATCTGTATATCAATAATAACTATTAACATCTAGCAAAAAGAAAGCCAAGTGTTAGATAATGTGTTAATATATTATATGTACACACGTGCAAATATACCATCCATCCCAATGCCAAACAGAATTTATGTTACTCTTTACACTCTTAGCACAGATATGTGACCATTTATGTGCATGCATCAGCCCTGGTAACTAACTGTAGGTGTAGTTTTCCCCTACTTAGTCAGAAATTCTACTTACTCTGCTTCATTATAAGCATGGAACCAAGCAATCTTATTTGTAATTCTAAAAAGGCATTTTTTTTTTCAGAGTAAAAAGTGAAGCATGGGCATTTTATTCAAGAAATATTGGCGAATATTCATACATGGATTGAAGAATATAAAATACCAAATTTCTCTAAAAGTTTCCATAAAATTTTTAAGAGAGTCCACTATATGGCTCCAAAATAAAAAAAATACTCTTATAGAAAACAAGTACAAAAATAAATAACAGATGTATTTAATGTTATTGGTAAATTATGACACTTTTAGACAGACAAAAGAAACAATATACTGTGAATTATTATCAATTACGATGTATTTATAAAGTATTTTATAAGATGTATTTATAGCAGCAGCAAAAAAGTAACAGAAATATGCAGATAGTATAATTCCAAAGTATCCTTCTTAACTTTATTTTTCTCCATAGCACTTCTCTCTATTTTTTCTAAAGAAATTCACTTAAATATTTTTTAACTCCATTTACTGTAAAATAGATCTTCTATAGTAATATAATTTTGTTGTTTTGTTTGTTGCTGTATTTCTAAAGAATTATTTAATAGCAGGCATGTAGTAGGTGACAAGTATTTGTAGAATAAATAAATTAATATGTGGCAATATATGTTAAGAGATAGCCTCATAAATTTCCTTGGCTATAAAGAGAAAAATCCTTTTAAAGTCAAAGCAAAAACATTAAGTTAACTAGGAAGGGGATAAAAATCAACCTGAACTTGGTGACTTCAAAGAAACTTTCAGTTCTAAGAGGCAATAGAGAAATACCTATAAGTGTCACAAAGAAAATGAGTTTAGATTACGGGAAAGATAGAGTAGCTTACATAAGACTCACTCTGCTGCAAATAATTATTATAACAAAATAATCTGTCAACCAATTTGAAGTCATTTTAAAATGACAAAGAGCTGGCAGAAATAATAGTGGATTAAATCTTTGAAAGAATTAAATGGCATTGGGGCAGATTCACATTTATTTGACATTCCTCCTGAAACTACTTCCCAATGCATATGAGTCAGGACAGGTATAATTCAAGCAGAAATCTGCTTTATTAGCTTTAAGTGTCAAAGAAGGGAGTTTGGTGCCTTTTTATTAAAAACAATAAGAGATTATGAAAAAGTAAGCAAAAAAAAAAAAAAAATTAATTAAAACAACTACTGACCCAGAATTCCATAACCAGAAAATGTATTCTTCAAAAATAAGTATGAAATAAATATATTTTCAAATAAATAAAATCTGGAAAATTTTTTCACCAGGAAAACTGATCTATAAGAAATGCTAAAGGAAGTCCTCCAGGGTGAAGTGAATTAAAACTAAATGATACACAGGAAGGGATGAAGAGAATATGAAATAGATAATGCATTGGTAAATGTAAGACAAAATATCTTTTTCCCATTATTTTTTAAAAAATACAATTATTGAAAGCAATATGTGTATGCATATAGCATATTGTGAAGTATATAACACATGTAAATTTCAATTACATGTCAAAAATTGCATTTTCTGTGGTGCAATATCCAATCTAAGTGTACTGTGATAAGTTAAAAACAATCTTGAGAAGTTATAAAAATACAGGGAACTATACTTAAAGGTCAGTATAGGCGGGGCACGGTGGCTCACACCTGTAGTCCCAGCACTTTGGGAGGCCAAGGCAGACATATCACCTGAGGTTAGGAGTTCGAGACCAGCCTGGCCAACCAACGTGGTGAAACCCTGTCTCTACCAAAAACACAAAATTAGCTGGGTGTGGTGGCAGGGGCCTGTAATCCCAGCTACTCAGGAGGTTGAGGTGTGAGAATCCCTTGAACCTGGGAGGTTGAAGCTGGAGTGAGCCGAGATGGCGCCACTGCACTCCAGCCTGGCCTTCTCAAAAAAAAAAAAAAAAAAAAGTCAGTATAAAAATTAATATAGAATTTTAAAAATATTTGATAAGATTTAAAAACAGGAAGAAAAGGAATAGCAGGATAAAAACACCCAAGAAACAAAATATCAGAAACTTGAATTCAGTAATATATGAAGAGAATAATACACTACAAACCAGTGGATTTTGTTGTAGCAAGACAAGTGTAACACAACACTGGAAATCCAATTAGTGTAATTTATCATCTTGCTAGAAATAAAGAAAGTTCTTCATTGTTTTCAAGGAATACGAAGAAAGCATGTGACAAATGTCAGCACTTATTTATGATAAAATCTCT
The DNA here is from genome assembly GCF_030222135.1 of Aotus nancymaae. NCBI lineage: Eukaryota > Metazoa > Chordata > Mammalia > Primates > Aotidae > Aotus > Aotus nancymaae. The sequence continues at coordinate 40,371,941 of NW_026988438.1, read as the reverse complement.
CAACAAACCAGCAATGGGAGGAAACTTCCTTGTTCTGATACAAAACCTCTACTAAAAACAACAAGCAAACTGCAACTGGCATCACATTTTATAGTAAAATATTGAATTTTTTTTAGTAAACTTGGGAGGAAGCGAAAGTTACCCATGTTGGTTGATTTGTCCAACATTGTTTTTACGGTTCTAGTTAATGCAATAATACAAAAATAATTAAATTTATAAAAATTCTATAGGAAGAAGTAAAACTCTTTATTCACATGATTATTTGGAAAATCCTAAGAAATCCATTACTAGGACTAAAAAGTACATTTAGGAGGTCCACTTCATACAAGATCAAAATACAAAATGTAATGTTATTTCTCTATATTATTATAAAATAATTAGAAAATAAAATTTAAAAATTCCATTTATAGTAGCATCAAACACATAAAATACTTAGAACTAAATTTAAGAATATATACATACTGTATTTGAATCAAATGCCAAGTATTAAACTTGAGAACATGCTTTATAGTTTAACTTACATAAATACAAAGAATAGTTTAGAATATATATATATATATTTTCAGCTTTTTTTTTTTTATTGCATTTTAGGTTTTGGGGTACATGTGAAAAACATGCAAGATTGTTGCATAGGTGCATACGTGGCAGTGTGATTTGCTGCCTTCCTCCTCTTCACCTATATGTGCCATTTCTCCCCATGCTATCTCTCCCCAACTCCCCACCCCCCGCTGTCCCCCCCACTCTCCCCCAACAGACCCCAGTGTATAGTGCTCCTCTCCCTGTGTCCATGTGTTCCCATTGTTCAACACCCGTCTATGAGTGAGAATATGCGATGTTTGATTTTGTGTTCTTGTGTCAGTTTGCTGAGAATGATGGTTTCCAGGTTCATCCATGTCTCTACAAAGGATGCAAACTCATCATTTTTGAAGGCTGCATAATATTCCATGGTGTATATGTGCCACATTTTTCCTGTCCAGTCTATCATCGATGGGCATTTGGGTTGGTTCCAGATCTTTGCTATTGTAAACTGTGCTGCAATGAACATTCGTGTGCATGTGTCCTTGTAGTAGAATGATTTATAATCCTTTGGATATATACCCAGTAATGGGATTGCTGGGTCAAATGGAATTTCTATTTCTAGGTCCTTGAGGAATCGCCACACTGTCTTCCACAATGGTTGAACTAATTTACACTCCCACCAACAGTGTAAAAGTGTTCCTATTTCTCCACATCCTCTCCAGCATCTGTTGTCTCCAGATTTTTTAATGATCGCCATTCTAACTGGCGTGAGATGGTATCTCAATGTAGTTTTGATTTGCATTTCTCTAATGACCAGTGATGATGAGCATTTTTTCATATGTTTGTTGGCCTCATGTATGTCTTCTTTTGTAAAGTATCTGTTCATATCCTTCGCCCATTTTTGAATGGGCTTGTTTGTTTTCTTCTTGTAAATCTGTTTTAGTTCGTTGTAAATTCTAGATATAAGCCCTTTGTCAGATGGGTAGGCAGCAAAAATTTTTTCCCATTCTGTTGGTTGCCGATTCACTCTATTGACTGTTTCTTTTGCCGTGCAGAAGCTGTGGAGTTTGATTAGGTCCCATTTGTCTATTTTGGTTTGTTGCCAATGCTTTTGGTGTTTTGGTCATGAAGTTCTTGCCTACGCCTATGTCCTGAATGGTTTTGCCTAGGCTTTCTTCTAGGGTTTTTATGGTGTTAGGTCTTATGTTTAAGTCTTTAATCCATCTGGAGTTAATTTTAGTGTAAGGTGTCAGGAAGGGGTCCAGTTTCTGCTTTCTGCATGTGGCTAGCCAGTTTTCCCAACACCACTTATTAAACAGGGAATCCTCTCCCCTTTGCTTGTTTTTATCAGGTTTGTCAAAGATCGGATGGTTGTACATGTGTTGTGTTGCCTCCGAGGCCTCTGTTCTGTTCCATTGGTCTATATCTCTGTTTTGGTACCAGTACCATGCTGTTTTGATTACTGTAGCCTTATAGTATAGTTTGATGTCTGGTAGTGTGATGCCTCCCGCTTTGTTCTTTTTGCTTAGAATTGACTTGGCTATGTGGGCTCTCTTTTGGTTCCATATGAAGTTTAAGGTGGTTTTTTTTCCAGTTCTGTGAAGAAGGTCATTGGTAGCTTGATGGGGATAGCGTTGAATCTGTAGAATACTTTGGGCTGTATGGTCATTTTCACGATATTGATTCTTCCTAACCATGGAATGTTTCTCCATCTGTTTGTGTCCTCTCTTTATTTCGTTGAGCAGTGGTTTGTAGTTCTCCTTGAAGAGATCCTTTACGTTCTTTGTTAGTTGTATTCCTAGGTATTTTATTCTCTTTGTAGCAATTGTGAATGGCAGTTCATTCTTGATTTGGTTCTCTTTAAGTCTGTTATTGGTGTATGGGAATGCTTGTGATTTTTGCACATTGATTTTGTATCCTGAGACTTTGCTGAAATTGCTTATCAGTTTCAGGAGATTTTGGGCTGAGATGATGGGGTCTTCTAGATATACAATCATGTCATCTGCAAATAGAGACCATTTGAATCCTCTTTTCCTAATTGAATACCCTTTATTTCTTTTTCTTGCCTGATTGCTCTGGCCAGGACTTCCAGTACTATATTGAATAGGAGTGGTGAGAGAGGGCATCCTTGTCTAATGCCAGATTTCAAAGGGAATGCTTCCAGTTTTTGCCCATTCAGTATGATATTGGCTGTTGGTTTGTCGTAAATAGCTTTTATTATTTTGAGATGCGTTCCGTTGATACCTAGTTTATTGAGGGTTTTCAGCATAAAGGGCTGTTGAATTTTGTCGAAGGCCTTCTCTGCATCAATTGAGATAATCATGTGGTTTTTGTCTTTGGTTCTGTTTATGTGGTGAATTACATTTATAGACTTGCGTATATTGAACCAGACTTGCATCCCCGGGATGAATCCTACTTGATCATGGTGGATAAGCTTTTTGATGTGCTGTTGTAATCAGCTTGCCAGTATTTTATTGAAGATTTTTGCATCTATGTTCATCATGGATATTGACCTGTAGTTTTCTTTTCTTGTTGAGTCTCTGCTGGGTTTTGGTATCAGGATGATGTTGGTCTCATAAAATGATTTGGGAAGGATTCCCTCTTTTTGGATTATTTGGAATAGTTTCAGAAGGAATGGTACCAGTTCCTCTTTGTATGTCTGGTAGAATTCAGCTGTGAACCCATCTGGACCTGGGCTTTTTTTGGGTGGTAGGCTCTTAATTGCTTCCTCGACTTCAGACCTTGTTATTGGTCTATTCAGGGTTTCGACTTCTTTCTGGTTTAGGCCTGGGAGGAGGCAACTGTCCAGGAATTTATCCATTTCTTCCAGGTTTTCTAGTTTATGTGCATAGACTTGTTTGTAATAATCTCTGATGATGGTTTGAATTTCTGTGGAATCTGTGGTGATATCCCTTTATCATTTTTTATTGCATCTATTTGGTTTTTCTCTCTTTTCTTTTTTATTAATCTGGCTAGTGGTCTGTCTATTTTGTTGATCTTTTCAAAAAACCAGCTCCTGGATTTATTGATTTTTTGAAGGGTTTTTTTGTGTCTCTATCTCCTTCAATTCTGCTTTGATCTTAGTTATTTCTTGTCTTCTGCTAGGTTTTTAGTATTTTTGATCTTGCTCCTCTAGCTCTTTCAATTTTGACGATAGGGTGTCAATTTTAGATCTCTCCTTTCTTCCCATGTGGGCACTTATTGCCATATATTTTCCTCTAGAGACTGCTTTAAATGTGTCCCAGAGATTCTGGTATGTGGTATCTTCATTCTCGTTGGTTTCGAAGAACGTCTTTATTTCTGCCTTCATTTCATTGTTTATCCAGTCAACATTCAAGAGAAAGTTGTTCAGTTTCCATGAGGCTGTGCGGTTCTGGGTTGGTTTCTGAATTCTGAGTTCTAACTTGATGGCACTGTGGTCTGAGAGACTGTTTGTTATGGTTTCCATTCTTTTGCATTTGCTGAGGAGTGATTTACTTCCAATTATGTGGTCAATTTTAGAGTAGGTGTGATGTGGTGCTGAGAAGAATGTATATTCTGTGGATTTGGGGTGGAGAGTTCTGTAAATGTCTATTAGGTTTGCTTGGTCCAGGACTGAGTTCAAGTCCTGGATATCCTTGTTAATTTTCTGTCTCGTTGATCTGTCTAATATTGACAATGGTGTGTTGAAGTCTCCCACTATTATTGTGTGGGAGTCTAAGTCTCTTTGGAAGTCATTAAGAACTTGCCTTATGTATCTGGGTGCTCCTGTATTAGGTGCATATATATTTAGGATCGTTAGCTCTTCTTGTTGCATTGATCTGTTTACCATTATGTAATGTCCTTCTTTGTCTCTTTTGATCTTTGTTGCTTTAAAGTCTATTTTATCAGAGATGAGAATTGCAACTCCTGTTTTTTTTTTTTTTGCTCTCCATTCGCTTGGTAAATCTTCCTCCATCCCTTTATTTTGAGCCTTTGTGTATCCTTGCATGTAAGATGGGTTTCCTGGATACAGCACACTGATGGATTTTGGCTTTTTATCCAATTTGCCAGTCTGTGTCTTTTGATTGGGGCATTTAGTCCATTTATGTTTAGGGTTAATATTGTTATGTGTGAATTTGATCCTGCCATTTTGATGCTAGCCAGCTGTTTTGCCCGTTGGTTGATGCAGATTCTTCATTGTGTTGATGCTCTTTACCATTTGGTGTGTTTTTGGAGTGGCTGGTACTGGTTGTTCTTTTCTATGTGTAGTGCCTCTTTCAGGAGCTCCTGTAAAGCAGGTCTGGTGGTGATGAAATCTCTGAGTACTTGCTTGTTCACAAAGGATTTTATTTTTCCTTCACTTATGAAGCTTAGTTTGGCTGGATATGAAATTCTGGGTTGAAAGTTCTTTTCTTTAAGGATGTTGAATATCGGCCCCCACTCTCTTCTGGCTTGTAGGGTTTCTGTTGAGAGATCTGCTGTGAGTCTGATGGGCTTCCCTTTGTGAGTCACCTGACCTTTCTCTCTCGCTGCCCTTAGCATTTTCTCCTTCATTTCAACCCTGGTGAATCTGACGATTATGTGCCTTGGGGTTGCTTTTCTTGAGGAATATCTTGGTGGTGTTCTTTGTATTTCCTGGACTTGAATATTGGCCTGCCTTGCTAGGTTGGGGAAGTTTTCCTGGATAATATCCTGAAGAGTATTTTCCAGCTTGGATTCATTCTCTTCATCACATTCAGGTACACCTATCAAACGTAGATTAGGTCTTTTCACATAGTCCCATATTTCTTGTTGACTTTGTTCATTCCTTTTTACCCTGTTTTCTCTAATCTTGCCTTCTCATTTTATTTCATTGAGTTGATCTTCGACCTCTGATATCCTTTCTTCTGCTTGATCAATTCAGCTGTTGAAACTTGTGCATGCTTCGCGAAGTTCTCGTGTTGTGTTTTTCAGCTCCATCAACTCACTTATATTCCTCTCTAAGTTGTCCATTCTCGTTAGCATTTCATCAAGTCTTTTTTCAAGGTTCTTAGTTTCTTTGCATTTGGTTAGAATATGTTCTTTTAGCTCACGGAAGTATCTTATTACCCACTTTCTGAAGGCTGATTCTGTCATTTCATCACACTCATTCTCCATCCAGTCTTGTTCCCTTGCTGGTGAGGAGTTGTGATCCCTTGTAGGAGGAGAGGTGTTCTGGTTTCGGGTGTTTTCCTCCCTTTTGCACTGGTTTCTTCCCATCTTTGTGGATTTATCCACCTGTCGGCTTTGTAGTTGTTGACTTTCTGATTGGGTCTCTGAGTGGACGTTCTGTTTGTTGTTGATGAAGTTATTTCTGTTTCTTAGTTTTTCTTTTAACTGTCTGGCCTCTCTGCTGTAGGACTGCTGAGGTCCACTCCAGGCCCTGCTTGTCTGGGGATCACTTGCAGCAGCTGCCGAACAGTAAAGGTTGCTACCAGTTTCTTCTTCTGCTTTGTCCCAGAAGGATACCTGCCAAATGTCAGTCTGAGCTCTCCTTTATGAGGTGACTCTTTGGATATATGGGGGTCGGGAGCTGCTTGAGGAAACAGTCCTTTATGTTAGCTCAGGTGATGAGCTGTGAGCCCCGTTGTTCATTCAGAGCTGCTGGGCTGGTAAATTTAAGTCTGCAGCAGCAGAACTCATAAACCTCCGTTTTTTTCCCCCAGGTGTTCTGTCCCAGGGAGTTAGGGCTTTATGAGTTTCTGCTGTACTACTGCCTTTATTTTTCTTCAGGGCTACCCTGCCCACAAGGAGGCCGCCTAGTCACTCTCAGCCTGCAGAGGCTTCGCTGAGCTGCTGTGGGCTCCGCCCAGCTGCCGTGTGAACTTCCCTGCAGTCCTGTTTATATGGGTGTAGTTAGAGTTGCTTCCGCAATGTTGGCCTGCCTCTGTAATCACGGACTTTCTATGTAATGGCGGGTTGCCACAGCAACAGCAGGCTGCCTCAGTAATGGCAGACGCACCTCCCCTACAGAGCTGGACCGTCCCAGGTTCAGCTGTGCTTGTTGTGAAACTCTCAACCGAGAGCGTTTCCAATTGCTGTTTTTTTGTTTTTGTTTTTGTTTTTTGTGGGGGTGGTACCAGCCGGTCCTGATCTCCTGGCTCCCTGCCTCAGAGCCTTTTATTTTTTCATTGAAGGTCAGCTCTCTACCAGGTGACCTGGTCGCCTGTTGAATAGGCACCGGGAGCTGTGTGATTTCCCGTGCGGCGACCCACTGCACCCTCTGAAACCGCGGCTCTGAGATTCGTGGCGCTTTTTTTGCCCGGCAATCTCCTGGCCTGGCTCCCTGTTTCAGCTCCCCTTGCTGGCTAAGTGGGAACACAGTCCTGTTTACTCTGCACCGGGAACCGCTGCACTGGGGCACAGGCAAAACAGCCGTGCCGGCCAAAACAGCCACGCTGGTGACCCGTGGGGCTCCTCCGTCTGCGAATCTCCTGGTCTGTGGGCAATAAAAATTCGTCTGGAAATGCGGCGTCCACTCACCCTCTGCACTTTCACTCGGAGCTGCAATCCTGAGCTGGATCTAATCAGCCATCTTGGAACTCCTCAGTTTAGAATATATTAATCAAAGAGCCAACCAAGAAAACTTTGAACCATTTGTTCTCTACCATATAAATATTTACACTCAGTAAATTCATCAAATAATAATTCAATTAAGCAATTTAAACAGCAATATGACCTAACAAAACAGGAAAGCCCACTACTTTAAACTCAGGGTTTGGTCAGTCTCAATCTCTCACCTCAGCTATCATTTATCATCCCAATTGTCTACCTGTCCCTATGTGAAGATTCCTTTGCTCAATCTGCACAAGGGATAGAATTGCCCTATGGTCAATGTAAAGATGATTCACGGCTCACTTGACATACCCAGGAAGGCATACTGGAAACGTGTTGCTTGGTTGGTGGTGTGGCATTTGCATTCTGGCTTTTATGCTCATTAGGGACCTGAATATTTTCAACATGCCTAATATTCTATTTAATGAAACTTGCATTATTCTTATGAGTGTCTTCACATTCTAGTAAACAAGTACCATCTTTCTCAGTATCTTCTACTCCTAGGGATGTGTACAGCAGATGTTGCTTATTTATAAATTAGGTATTACATAAACATGTTTATAGTTTTAGGGTTGTTTAAATCTTAAATGCTGACAGATTCTTTTCTTTTATTAATGAGATAGCCATATGCTTATGAAAATAGCTGTTTAGTTTTCTATGGCTGCATAACAAATTAACACAAATTTAGCACGTTGAGACAACATATTTATTATATCCCCATTTTTGTGGGCAGAAATCCAGCCATTGCTTAGCTGAGTCCTCTGCTTCATGTCTTTCTCATAGAGTGCAATCAAGCACCTCCAAGCTGATTCAGGTTCTTGGCAGAAATCAGTTCTTTGCGGGGATATGACTGAGACTCTCAGCTCACAGAAGCTATTCACATTTCTCTGCCATGTGACTGCCTGCATAGACACTTTATATCATAGCACTTTACTTATTCAAGGCCAGCAGGAGAACCTTACTCTCCAGACAGCTAAGACAAAGTCTTATATAACAATGTAATTATAGGAGTGATATGCCATTATCTTTGCTATGTTCTATCACAGAGATTGGTTGCAAAATGACCGTCTGTTTCAAAGGATGTAAATTTGCTTTTATTTTGTCACTTGTCTCCCTGATTTGATTAGTCCATCATGCAATCTCTAGTATTTTCTTTAGCCAGAAGCTTTTTTAAAATCTGCATTTTAGGAGGCCATCCTATCTCTCACTGATTCTTATTTCATTGGAACTATTTGCATGATGGATTTTTTAAATTATGTTATTTTGGTTACTCAAATTTTTGGTATTAAAATTGCTTTCTTGAACTGTCTCCACAAATTTTCTATGGGTGATTTTCAATAAATTGCTCCCACAGGGGGTAAACTTTTGTTTTTTATATTTGTCCATTTATTGTGGTATAAGCATTAATCCTATAGGAGAAGTAAGTCATCCTTACTTTTGATAAATATCTACTATAGTAAGATGGTACATATTTCTTACAATGGTACAATGCATTCAACTTGAATTACTTATACTGGGTTGTAATCCCTATGGGTAGTAACTGCTTCTATTTTGTGTTTTAGAGTTTTGGACTTATTGCAGAAACAATAATTATTTATCATATACTCACAGTCTGATTACCTATCAGAATTTCTTAGTTTTTTTTAACCTCTTTGATTGGCACACGGATTTCTAAATGTCATATTTTCTCATGAACTCAATGAACAACTACTGTGTACAATCCTTTTCTTTCTTTAATTGAGGCTTCATAGTCAACTGGTTCATCATCTCATTGGATTCGATTGTTCTACCTTTCCCCTTTTTTTGAGACAGAGTCTCACTCTGTCACCAGGCTGGAGTGTAATGGCACGATCTTGGCTCACTGAAACCTCTGCCTATTGGGTTCAAGCAATTCTCATGCCTCAGCCTCCAGAATGAGATTACAAGCGCCTGCCACCATCATTAAGTGATGCATGACTGCATTGAAATTTTCTTTTCAATACTTAGCGAATTTCTTTACCCCACACTTCAGCACAATTAGTTTTGTAATTTTGTTCTTTTCACTGAGCATACCTTATGCAAATTCCATTAGCAACAGCTCAGGAGTTCATGTAAATATAACTGAGTTTTGTTTTACCCTCGAGGATTTTTCTAGTACTCATTTTATGGCCATGTCTGCTTTACACTCTGTCTTTTCTTTTCCCTTCCCCGAGTAATGTTTTTCCATCTTTGGACCTTTCAAAAACATTTTTTTCTTTTGTGCTTTCTGCTATACAGAGCTTCTTCATTCATGAACCACTCTTTGCCTTGATTCTTTGTGGATCCTAACCAGGGCAATACCCTCAAATTTAGTCAAGATCTAAGCATATCTCAATAGCAGCAACCTCATGATGTAAAGAGACACCTGAAAGGTGGGATGTGTTCATTATAAGGTGTACCCTTTCCATTGTACATGTTCTGCTGTGCCACATCTTTTATTTGTTATGGTACCAGTTTGGCCCATTGTATAATTAGCACTTGAGTTTTAAGGTTAAGTAAGTTAGAGCTAGTCAAGATTTCAGTGGTTATTTAGTCATTATAAATGGTCCATGCTACTTTTTCTAACAGAGAATACCAAACTATTGATTCTGCCATCTTTCAGGCTCAAAGCCAATTAAATGATATGATTTAATCCTGAATTCTAATGGTCTCAGACCCAAATCCATCCTTATTTTGGGTAACTTCTTCTAACATAAAGTCAGATTCTTTGGTGTAGGGATCAGGAAATAGAACATTGTATGTATTGACTATTTGACTTCCTATGATATTCTTTCTTTTTTTCTGTCCATTTAAAATCTTGAGATCTTCTCATTATTCCATATAAGAATTTCCAAGTGAGTAGATCTTTTTATAACAACAAGCAGATGGTACAATTTTCAGCTTTCTTTTTATCTTTTGGACTATTTTCACAATTTTCTGCTTAAAAGATAATACCACTTTTGCTCCTTTGGATTATCAAATTATTCTTAAGAAATGAATTAATGTTTTTATTATACTTTCCCTTGTGCTGATGACGATTCTCTGCTTTGCAAATATTATTTTTCCCTTAATCATGATACCATATACACAGTGTATTATACCAGGCCCTTTATTAAAATTATTGACATTTTATCTACATAAGTCATGCAGTATAACTGGGCTGTTAATGTAACCTTGGGTCAATCTAGTAAAGGCATTGGCTGCTGCTTTTTGTTATAGATTCTCTCAACTCTCCTCTCCTGGGGTCATGACAATTTTCCCAATGACTAAATTCACCTATGATTATGATTACTTAAGATCTTGTATCTATTGATCCTACACTGCTTGAGGTTCTTTTAAAATACTGGGTGTGTTTATGTATAAATATAGTAGAGTTGAAATTGTCCCCTGAAAAGACCACAACTTGAAGACTATGCTGTTCTTATGGCTTGGTGGTTTTTCACTTTGAAATTTTGATTATTTCTGTGCTTCCTTGTTATTCCAACGAATACTTTTCCTTGTTCTTCCCCTTCTCATGACCACCATCATCATCATCATCATCATGACTTGTTTAAATCCTCCTTTTTTCCTTTTAGTGTTTCCCTGGATATAGTAGTTTTAATTTGATGTGGTCTTTCTGTTTCACTCTTCTTTTCTCTATTATTTTTACTTTTCATTTTATGTAACATTTAATTTCCATAGTAATTAATAATTGTGGCATATTTATTTGGTCATAGTAGGCAATTTAGTTTGTGTTTGAGAATGTGAATCTATCAGGTTTTCAATATAATCTTTGGAAACAATCTTTTCATGTATCATCTCTGAATCAATATATCTTATTCACAATATTTTTGGTTCAAAATCATATTTTTTCTCTTGAAAAATCTGTATTATTTTTCTTAGAATATTATTTAGGTCCTCAATTTTATCTACTACTAAAACTAGACCCAGGGGTCAGCAAAATTTTCTCTAAGAGTCAAATGGTAAATATTTAAGGTCTTAGGGCCTGAAAGCCAAAATCAAGAAAGTTTTCTTAACGAAAGGCAAACAGTGTGGTTAAATTTTACATTTTAATAGGTAAGTTAAAAAACATTCTTAGTTTAAACAACACAATAGTTAGAGTATCAGATTCAGTTCGTGGACTGTATTTTACCAATCTCTCCTTTCCAGCACAGCTCTGTCAAGTGATGAGGGAACTTTTATTATAATTTTAAATTTTATCTTATGGCCTTCATCACCATTATTTCCATTTAATATTTCTTTATGAAGCTGAACATACACTATGACTCAGAAATTTTACTCTGAGTATTTACTCAAATAAATGAATGAATTTATCCACAGAAGACTTATACAAAGATGTTTATGTCACCTTTATTTTTAATAGTGACACACGGCAAGTAACACAAATTTCCATCAGTAAATAGATTTAAAAATCATGGTGATATACATGCTCATTGACAAAAATATTACTCAGCAATAAAAATAAATAAAGTACTTATTATTGTAATGACATGGATAAATCAGAAAAAAATCATTTTGGGCTAGAGAAGTCAAGCATATAAGAATACTAGATAATTCCACTTATGTGAAGATTTTAAAAAGACAAAACAAATCTTTGTAATGCAATTAGTGTTTGCATATAGAGAGTAGAGATTGACAAGTTAACAACCTAATATCATGACTAAGAGAGCTAGAGAGCCAAGAGCAAGCAAACCCTAAAGTTGCAGAAGACAAAATGTAACCAAGATCAGAGCTGAACTGGAGAAGACAGAGACATGAAAAACCCTTCAAATAATCAACAAATCCAGGAACTGATTTTTTAAAAATAATAAAACAGATAGACCACTAGCTAGACTAGTAAAGAAGAAAAGAGAGAAGAATCAAATAAACACAATCAGAAATGATAAAGGGGATATCATCACTGACACCACAGAAATACAAACAGCCATCACAGAATAATGTAAACACTTGTAGGCAAGTAAACTAGAAAATCTAAAATAAATGGATAAAATCCTGGACACATGCAACCTCCCAGGACTGAACAATGAATAAATTAAATCCCTGAATAGACCAATAACGAGTTCTGAAATTGAGGCAGCAACAAATAGCCTACCAACCAAAAAAAGCTCAGGACCAGATGGATTCACAGATGAATTCCCGGAGAGCTACAAGAAGAGCTGGTACTATTTCTACTGAAAATATTCCAAAAACATGAAAAGGAGAGACTCCTTCCTAACTCATTTTACGAGGCCAGCATCACCCTGATACCAAAACCTGGCAGAGATAAAACAAAAAAAGAAAGCTTCAGGGCAATATTCCAGATGAACATGGATGCAAAAATTCTAAATAAAATACTGGCAAACTGAATGCAGTGGCACATCGAAAAGCCTATCCACCAGGATCAAGTTGGCTTGATCCCCAGGATGCAAGGTTGTTTCAACACACCTACATTAATTACATTAATAAATGTTATTCATCATATAAACAGAACTAAAGACAAAAAACACATGATTATCTCAATAGATGTAGAAAAGATCAATAAAATTCAACATCACTCCATATTAAAAACTCTTAATAAACTAGGTATTGAAGTAACATATCTCAAAATGATAAGTGTCATATATGAAAAACCCACAGCCAATATCATACTGAATGGGCAAAAGCTGGATGCATTTCCCTTGAAAACTGGCACAAGACAAGGATGCCCTCTTTCACCACTCCTATTCAACATAGTATTGGAATTTCTGGCCAGGGCAATCAGGCAAGAGAAATAAATAAAGGGCATTCAAATAGGAAGAGAGGAAGGCAGATTTTCTTGTTTGCAGATGATATGATCCCGTATTTAGAAAACCCCATTGTCTCAGCCCAAAAGCTTGTTAAGCCCATACGCAACTTTAGCAAAGTATCAAGACACAAAAATCAATATGCAAAAGTCGCCAGCATTCCTATACACCAATAGGCAAGCAGAGAGCCAAATCGTGAATGAACTTTCATTCACATCTGCTACAAAAAAGAATAAAATACCTAGGAATACAGCTAACAAGGGAAAGTGAAGGACCTCTTCAAGGAGAACTACAAACCACTGCTCAAAAAACTCAGAGGTCACAAACAAATGGAAAAACATTCCATGCTCATTAATAGGAAGATACCCAAGCCTTGAAGTTATGGCTATGACATATTGGAAGACTTCCCTTCAGCTCTGTTTTGCCACTTAGTGTTTATGAATGGAGAAGAACAGACCCTTCTGCAGTATGATGAAAGTAATTACATCTGATCCTCCAGAAAGCAACTGTATGACATAGTGGAGCAGTAGCCTCTGTTCCTGATCTACCACCTCTGCACTCTACCTGGATAGCCTGCTTTAACCACTCATTATGCCTATTTCAATGCATCTGCTAGGAGTTTAAAACCTTTCCAGGAGGGTAGTCTGTAGAGAGTGGTACTCAAAGTATATCCCTATACCAGCAGCATTAGCATGACCTGGAAAATTATTAGAAATTCAATTTCTTGGGCTCCATCCTGACATATTGAATCAGAAAGCCTGTACATGGGTCTCGGTAATCAGTTTTAAGGTGTTCACTAAAGTTTGAGAACCAGTGTTTTAGGGGATCAACAAACTTAACCCACTTCAACTATTTTCATTGCTTAAAGACTTCTCAGAACCTCAGAGGATAATGTATACTGAGAATTTTCAAGCTTCTCAAATACATTTAACTGCATATTTTTTTAAACATAAGCATATCTTTAGGATTATGTTCTAAGAAATATTCTTAATAAAACAGAGTTTGAGAGTATGCTATTTGAACTGGAATGCAGTTCAGAAATATGCCTAGTGATATTACCTTCCTTTAGTCAAGTAAAAGTCATACAATATAAATAGGACATGAAGAAACCAGACTCTTTTTTCTTTCAAAATGAATACATTTCTACTTAATGGATGAAATCATTCTTTGAGATAACTAATGTTGAAATTCACTTTCTCAAAAAAATGTATTTTGTGACTAAATAATTAAAAATTCCCAAACAAGCCCCATATACTTACTTGTCCTTTTTTCATTATATTTCTAATTCTGTACAATACTTGGCAGATATGGCTTAATAAAAATTAAAGTTGATTGTTAATTAAAGAAGCAGAAATGAAACAGTTAACTAAAATCCCAGTTAACCCAAAGCTTTATTGTAACCAATACTTTCAATTATGCACATAGCTGCATGGTTTTCCTGGTTAAGTCATTGAGAATCTAGAAAATGAAAAGTGGATCTACTGCCACTGTGCATGTCCCCACAGTTTCAGTACTTATGAGACCCAAACTGCTAGAATTTGTCAGTGTTCCAGGTTTTAAATAAGAGGACGTCTGCAATATTTGCTCTAAGCGGTATTCCAGAAAGCTCATAAATTGATTTTTAACTGCGATGTCACATAAAAGTTACTTAATTTGAGCTAGGAACTAAATGAGCTTCTATCTGAAATTAGTTCTGAAATGCGAGTCCTTGTACAGTCATTGATGGCCATTTTTACATATCTCATGGGCTCTGAAAATTCATGGTACTATTTTTATGTAAAACTGGTTGCACCAATTGAACAGTGGAACCAAATGAAAATGGTAATTCAAATGAGAAATGAGTTAAAATAATAGTCATCTATCTAGGGAGAAAAAATGAAAACAGTTGCTATTTCACATATCAAGATTAGCACTTAAACATCATCATAATAATCATAATCAGGTCAGGTGCAGTGGCTTGTGTCTGTAATGACAGCACTTTGGGAGGCTGAGGCAGGCAGATCACTTAAGGTCAGGAGTTCGAGACCAGCCTGGCCAACATGGTGAAACCCTGTCTCTACTAAAAACACAAAAATTAGCTGGGTGTGGTGGCTTGTGCCTGTAATCCCGGCTACTTGGGAGGCTGAGGCAAGAGAGTCACTGGAACCTGGGAGGTAGAGGCTGCAGTGGGCTATGATCATGCCACTGCACTCCAGTCTGGGTGACAATGCGAGACTCTCTCTCTCTCAAAAATAAATAAATAAATAAATAAAATTACAGCTCATAGTTATTTATTGCTTATAATATCACAAAAACAAGCTCAACAGGTTAAATTGAGTAAGAACCGACTCGGGAAATGTACCTATTGTTATACTTTCACATATGGTAAATGATGTATTTCATAGCTGAAGACTGGAAAAACCGACATGATAATTAAGAAGAGATTGGTTAAATAAAAATCAGCACATTTTTATAATGAAATATTGTATAAACAGGTAATTGTATGCTTGTATTGTTAAAAAGAACTTGGTTACAGGTTTTGCCTATAGCCACAAACTTCATACCTCTGCCATGTGGCAAAGTACCCTAAATGAATGGAAAATTATTGACACAAGTGTTTCAGGAGTGTTTCTCAGATGTTTTCCTTGAAGGCACAAAGCATTAAACCAAATCGACTTTTGGAAGCCATTACTTTTAGTGTTTAAGTAATGTATTAGTATTACAGGACTAGCTAATACAGTGTTTAGATAATATATTATTAGTGATACTAGGACACAGTTTAGTGAAAGTAACACTTGGTTGAAGAAGCCTTGCATGCTAGTCTCAATGTTGTCATAATTTTGGACAAGTCACTGAATTTCTTTGTGTTGTATTTCTCTTTATAAAATTAAGCACTTGGATTGTATAATCTCTAAGAACCCATTGCTATCAAATGTTTTAAAACTTTTGTATCATTACCACCTCAACTATTTTCATTAATACTAATACTTTGGGAGATCACATCTTTAACAAGCTGTGAAAGACTTCAAACAAAATTCCTTCAGAATAAAATACTATACAGCAGTCTCTTCTTACTCCCAAATCCTCTGAGGGATGCGGAGTCTCCGTGTTTATTAGGAAGATTTCAATACACACTCTGAACAGTGGGTTATTCCCTGCGCATAGGTCCTATAGCCAATATTAGGTATTCTTGAATATCAAAAAGACTGCTGAACTTACAACAGGAATGACAGAAGATGTGAGAAGAACAGAAGATTCAAGGAAGACAGTATTGGTCTGGAAACGACTTTGGCTTGCCTCAGGCTCCTCCTTTATTCTTTTTGCTTTACACTGTGTCTTTGATTTGAAAATGTGGCTATACAATTTAAGTCAAGTTTGGTGAGGGATTGAGAAATATTAGATAAATAAGTGTCAAGTCAATGGATAACAATTATATTTTAAATAAAAATTTTCTAGATCATTGATTATATTTACACAAGAAAATTATATGCGATCTCTCACATAATTTTGAAGGTACATGCCCTTGTGAAATCACATAGAACAAGAGTTCTTGGCAGAGGAAAGTGGATTTCTAATTATTATGGTGATTTAACCAGTGTTGATTAGATCAAATCACAGATTAGTTATTCTCTTCTGGAAACATTTAAAGGAAGGATTTCTAAGTCAGAATGGCTTAGAAGTATCATTTTTAAAAAATCAAAATTACCAGGTCCTTTTGAATAACAGAAATAAAATCGATCACAAAAATCTATCAAAGGGATCCTGAAAAGTCTCCTGTCTTGAAGATGCTACTACTTTACTACATAATGTTATTCACCTTAAATGGAAGAGCAACAACAAAAGGTCATGTCTTGTAATGCTGCCTAATACTCACACCAAAGACGTTACAAAAATAGCATGTACTTAAGGAGTTTTCTCAGCAGAATTCAGGTATAGAAGTTACATTTAGACATCTTATTTCTAGTTTTTTATAGAAAAGTGCAATGCCTCTTTTCCCAGAAGCTCAGATCCATTTTAATTCATTTGACAGTCACTATCACTTTTGCTGAACTCAGAGATATAGATAAGAATGTAAATATATGAACTAGAAGATGTAGTTAGAGCTGGTGAGTGGTTTCACTAAGCTACATATTGCTAATGTGCTTCTGGAAAGTCTAAAGGGATTATCTGTATATTCAAGAAGAATCTCTTACACTGGGATATCCTAGGGTTCTGAGATTCAACCAATAAAAATTCAGGATGCCAGGTTAAATTTGAAATTCAGATTAATAAGAAATAATGTTTTAGTATAAATATATCCTGCACGTTACATAGTACATACTTATACTGAAAGGTAAATCATTGTTTATCTGAAATCCAAATTCAACTGAATGTCTTATAGTTTACCTGGTAACCTCAGCACTGGCCCCTAATGAAACACAGCTCCTTATATCCACACATTGGTATATCCCCCACCCCTTACATCTGGGCCGGGCCTTTTGTTACTAAAAGCAAATGGATGTGGGAAAAGTGATACATTGCCAGCTTTAGGCATAAGTTTTGAAGACACCTGAAGCTTCTTCCTTTGTACTCTTTGGGTGCTAAACTCTCATAGAAAAAAGCCAACTACCTCGATAAGACTACATGTAGGACAACTGGTAAACTCAGCTGAGAGGTCCAACATCTAACCCAAGTTGAACAGCTATCCAAGCAGAGTTTTCAGGTATATGAGTGAAGAAGCCATCTTGAATGTACAGTTCCATTAGACACCATATGGAGCAGAGGTGGATCATACATGCAGTGCCTTGTCTGATTCCTGACCCACAAATAATAAGAAATAATAAAATGATTGCTGTTTGAAGTGTTAAGTTTTGGAGCAGTTGTTATGTAACAATAGATGACTAAGGCATACAAGACCCCAGCCCCAATTCTACTTAGCAATCTCTCCAGTTCCTCTAAGAAAGTGACTTCTACCGAGTTTCAAAAGTAAAGAGAAACACACTAATTCATAGGCATATCAAGATTTTTAACAAATTAGTTTGTTAAATGTGCTTGAGAAAATAGAAAGTTGTACAAGTGTTAAACAGAAATGTATGAAGGTTTTGTAAAACCAAGAATGAATTGGCAAATTAAATACTTAAAATATAAATTCAACACTAGAGGAGTAAGTTTGATCATTATGGGCAAAATATCCATGTTTTTCTTTTCTTTTATTAAAGAAAATAAATTTCATAATTCTATTGCTTTCTTCTTTTAATTACCTTTCCAGAGCTTAAATCTGAATGAAAGTTTGGCATTGATTCTGTAATGATAACTTTACTACAAATAATTTCTAATAGGACATTTTAGCTTTTGCTTCAAACAAAAGGGTGAAAGCTAAAGAAACAAAAAGTCACACAGAACTTTTCACATCAGGAAGAGGAAAATAATTTTATATCAATTTTACAAAAGAAACAAATTTTTACATTGCAGTATCGATGAAAAGTTGTACATATTAGGCTAAGAATTTTTTTAATACTACACTTAAACTACCTAATTCCAAAGATATACATGATATCAATTGAGATTGCATTCAGTTGCAAGTAACGGAAAACTCAAATAAATTAAAAGCGGCTTAACAATATGCAGTTTTATTTTATAGTGTAGGTAAAGTCTGGAGGTGCACAGAGAGGGTAGTGTGCCAGTTCTGCAGTATTACTTCTGCTTTGTGGCCTTTGACAGTTTACATGTGTTACCTCATTGACAATAAAACCTGCTTGAACTTCAGTCATCACATCCACATTCCAGGAAGCAGAAAGAGGGATATTCCCCCTCCCTTTTTGTAAACTTTTTGGAACTTTAAAGGGAAACTTCTGTTTGCATTCTATTGACCAGAATTTAATCACATGCTGATATGGCTGGGAAAAGTAGCCTCCATTCTGAGTGGTCAGCTGTCCAGTTTATATGGGATATTTATTTCTTAGAAAGAAGAGGAGAATGCTCATTGGGGTCAGTTATAATTTTCTGTGCTATAAGGTTTAATCCATACCGATTGATACTTATTAATAAGTGACATTACATATATTCTAAAATTATTTACATATGTGCATTTTCAACTAAAATTTGTAAGGAAATATTGAATTATTGAGTACCTATTACATGCAGAAAATTCTTTTATGTGTGGTGAGAAATATGAAGAATCTGGGTTGTTACATCAAAGAGCATACATATATTTAGACATTCCATAAAATATAAAACACAGTGAAAGAATCCCAATACAGTGTTTGGTTAATAGGAAAAGCTTAAATGTTATGTTATTACCAAGTAAGGGGAAATTACAACTTGCAGAGATAATAAGCAAAACGTTGATGAAGAAATTGCATTTCACCAACCTCCAATTGTGGGAGTGTATGTGTGTACTGATTTCCCTTTCAGCCCTTTACTTATTGCTTCAGGTATCCTACAACATTACAAAAGCTAGTAAAAAATATAAAAGGAAGAAGAGAAGAAGGAGGAGAAGGAGGAGGAGGAGGAGGAAGAGGAGGAGGATTATTTTATTTTTGAACTCTTTACTCTTTCCATCTCCTTGCCTTGATTGGAACCAGCTCATCCCCTACCTTTGGGCCCTCTCAGAGTTCTCTCATTGTCCTACAAGTCCCAGAACTTGTATCAATATTCTTCCAGCACACACCACATTTTGGTGTCACTTTCAGCTAACACACTTTCTCCCGTGTGCAAAAAACTTCTCTTCTTTGAAAGACTCATTTCCTTAAGCAATACTCTCTCTATATATATTATTCCTTGTTATTATCTCTATCAATTCAGGGATTCATCCCTCCCATGAATCCCTGAGGACTTTGACATCTGCCTTACAGAGATTTTTACATTCTTCTCTTAGCTATCTTGGTTGACCATGCATCTATATGGCAGACTCATTGCAACATTAACCTCAATGCTTCTTAATCCAGACAGGATTCTCTTTTTACCTTTGCTGAAGCTTAGCCATTCTCATAACAGCAACACCTTAAATCTTGGCCTTATTCTGAATTTAGATATTTCTCATAACTTTCATGCCTAAACTCTATTTCCTGTCTTAATGGCTCTACATTAACAAAGCTTCACATTTCTTCACAATTCCTTCTTTCATTATCATTCATTTTCTTCCACATTGAACCTAAAGTCTCTACTGTTTGAGCGCCACTTCAATCACTACTAACTAATACTTTCAATCTTCTAATCCTAAGTAATGTCAGCTCGGCAATCAGGGCAATAAGAGATGGCTAGAAAGACAAGCAGACAGGCAAGCAGATAAACAGATTCTTGTTGTTCACAACAGACATGTAACATAGTAACACCACTTCAGTACTTAATTCCACCCCTCTCTCATTAGCTTATCAGGTGATCATGCTCTATCTTCCCTAAAATTTGAGATGCTTATATCTAAATTTCCTTATCTTCCTGACAAATACAAATGCACACATGTAACCTCATTCCTACATTTTTTTCCTTCCTTCTGTTGGAAAGGAATCTCTTCCACACATGAAGTACCAATTCCCTCCCTGCACTTTCTATGCCATCTCTCCCACCGTCTCAGAGTGGTTAGCACATCTGCTTACTCTCTTCTCTTTTTCCATATCTTCTCCTATTTTTTAAGATTCATCCCACTCATATTTACACTCTCTTCTCACATCTACTCATTTATTTCCTTTGCATTCACAGCCAAGATTTTGGGAAAAGAATAGTGTACATTAACAGCTTCAGTTTTGTTCAATTCTTCGAAATCAACCTTCAGTTTCATCTCTTTTTACTCTTCCACCAGTGTTCTCCTCCACTTCCAACGCCAATAACCTCTTGGTTGCTAAATCCAGTGGACGCAGTTTACTTCTTATTAGTCTTCCCTGTAGCACTTTACATAATTCCCCACACTTGACTACAAGAAACTCTGTTTTCACAGCATACCTCTCAATAGACTCTCTCCCACCTCTCTGAATGCTCCTTCGTTATCTCTTTAGAGAGCTGTTTAGGTGAAATAATTCCTTTATGTTTCTGTTTCTTGCTCTTCTACTACTCATCTGAATAGACCTTGGTATCTCATCTACTCTCATTAATTCATTATAAAACAATATGCTCACAGATCTCAAGTCTCGATTTCCAGGCTTGGTAATAGGAACGGAAATGAAAGAGAATATCATGTTTGTTCCCTCTCTCCGTTAGTTTCTAAACTACCAGTGCAGAAACTATGGACAGCACCTGGTACAAAGTTTTGCATACTGAGGCAAATTAGATATTAATTAAACCTGTCAGAAAACTATATTTTAATTCCTTGTACTTGGGCAGGGGTGTGAAGAGGCAGCAATAGTATAAATCAGAGAAGTAATACTTTTTAAATTCAGATAACAAAATGTAACATTTACTTCTTCTACCATCTATAAAATGACTCCAAAATGACACTCTACAGTGTCCTCTATGACAGGGGTCTCCCAACATCCTGGCCAAGGACCAGTATTGCTCTGTGGCCTGTTAGGAACCCGGTTGCACAGCAGTAGATAAGCAGCAGGAGAGCAAGCAAAGCTTCATATGTATTTACAGCCACTCCTCATTGCTCACATTACTCCCTGAGCTCCCCCTCTTGTCTGATCAGCAGTGGCATTTGATTCTCATAGGAACACAATCCTATTTTTAACTGCATGAGGGATCTAGGTTGCATGCTCCTTATCAGAATCTAGTGCTTGATAATCTGTCACTATCTCCCATCACTCCTAGATGGGACTGTATAGTTTCAGGAAAACAAGTTCAGGGCTCACATTTATTCTACATCATGGGGAGTTGTATAATTATTTCATCATATATTACTGTGTAATAATAATGAAGTAAAGTACACAATAAATGTAATGCACTTGAATCATCCCCAAACCATCCCCCCTCTCCAGTTTGTGGAAAAATTGTCTTCCACAAAACTAGTTCCTGGTGCCAAAAAGGTTGGGGGTCGCTGCTGCTCTAAATCATAGTCTGCCATTCAATTATGTACTTGAAAAATAAAAGAAACAAATCAAAATACCTACAAATGATTGGATTCATGTTAAAGTATTTTAACCTTCCAGTGTGCTTATTTCTCCAAAAGAAGAGCTGAAACCTGAGCTGCTTATATTTCATCACCTTATAATGGAACTTACCCAATTTACTAACAGAATCTGCTTGAATATTATTCTGCTTAGTGATCTTCTTTCTTGGTGAGTAAAGCTCACTGTTGTAATTCCTCAGAATTCATAATATTATGCTATGCTGAATATGGGCTTTCTCCAAGTCTATTATTGCATTGCTTTTCTCTTTTGTCTCACTCCATCTCCCTCCTTCTCTTTCTGACTTTGCCTCTCTCATGCTCTTATTTATCCATCACACACATACACATTCACACAGAATGATAAACTACTTACCATTCAGACAGAATTTCCTGTTTTCAATTCTGGGTTTCACTTTGTTATAATTTAACATTAAAAATGTTTAATATGTATAGATCATTATTTATGTATTACACATCATAACCCATAGTAGGCAGGATAGCTTTTCACACCCCTTCTGAGAAATATTCCTGCTAACAATATGGTTAGAGTGTGTGCTGCCCCATTTTCAGACCCTGTAGCTGTGAACACAGTTGATTGGTTCAGGTTTGGGTACCTGTCTGAAGGAAGGCAAATCAGATCTTTTCTCTAGTATCTTTAAACTTGGCACTATGTAGCATATGTTTCAGTCCTTCTCTGGTAGAGAATACATGAATCTGGAGTTGGTGGCTGATATGGCTTGCCTTTATCCCCGCCCAAATCTCATCCTGAATTACCACGTGTTGTGGGAGGAACCTGGTAGGAGATAATTGAATCATGGGGGGTAGGTCTTTCCCATGCTGTTCTCATGGTAGTGAGTAAGTCTCAAGAGATCTGATGGTTTTATAAGGGGGAGTTTCCCTGCACAAGCTCTGCCTGCTGCCATCTGTGTAAGACACGACTTGCTCCTCCTTGCCTTCTTCCAAGATTATGAGGCCTCCCCGGCCATGTGGAACCATAAGTCCATTAAACCTCTTTCTTTTTAGTCTTTATCAGCAGCATGAAAACAGACTAATACAGTGGCCATTTGTACTATGTGGGAAAGGTTGGAGGAAATCAAGGCAACTCACATAAAGAAGCAAAAATAAGGACTGCAGAGAGGTCTTTAGTGGAATCCTGTCACTAGTTCTGATTGGCTTTGAAGTTAGCTCTAGACAGCAATTCCTGTATTTTGATTGCAAGAGCCAATATATGTATTTCTACCTCTTTGATTTACTTTGAATTAGCTTTCAGTCATTTACAACTAGAGTCCTGACTAAAGATATGTTCTGTGAGCCTAAAGTTGTATTTGCTCATTTATTTTTATCTACCTTATATGTTTCTTATAAGGGGAAATAAGTACTCTAATTAGCTAACAGAGTGGCGGAATTGTGGTATACAGATTGATTAAGTTTATTCTGTGGCAGAGGAGAAAATTGTTCTCCTAGGAAATGCTTATATTTCATTGCTTCCTCATTGCTCCCTGATATTCCAAAATCAAAGTTTCATGTCTTCAGTTTATATGTCTGTAATGACAAATCAACTTAAGAATAAATAGTTTAGGACAATATTTTGCTGGGTGAGATATTGGCCTTGGCTACCCATTCTGATACCAGAATTTTGATGGCATTATTAAACTGGGGCATATTCAACTGAAAAACAATGACAAATGAAGACCCCAGAATGAAACCAGACTATTAGTAATAGTTCTTGAGGGGTTTCACATATTGGGATTTTGTAAAAAGGTTTTTTTTAGTTCTGCTCATCTTTCATAATAGATGTAGAACTACCTAGTTTACCATGAAACAAATATGTTATATACAATGATAATCAAAATGAACATTCAGTAGTGCTTTGGTACAAATGCTTAATTTTTCACATCTATGAATAGGTTTGAAAAAATTCAGCTGGGTAGAAGAGACATTTTCACGTGTGTCTCAGTTTTCATCTCTTGGCCCACTATTGTGGTGTTCCTCAGATTTTACCCTGGGCCAATCTGCAGTGGAAGTCTTGGCTTTTATAAATGGCAGTATATCATCATTGTCTGCTATTGCTCCACCTCAAAAGCAGATAAATTATTAAATGATGGCTGAGGTAGAGATGTACCACTCATGTCATTCCCCTATTCACTGTCTAAAGAAGGATTTCTTGCTCTATCACTCAATCCTATGCCTTTGAACATTTTCAGTTGTCCCCAGATGATAAGCAAACTTTTACTGTTTTAAATGCTGGCAATTTGTAAGCCAGCTTTGAGCTCAGAAGGAAAAACCTCTGTCCACAAGTAAGGTCAAATTACTTCTATTGTAATCTGCTATAGTTCAGAAGTTTGGAGTATGACTCTCTTAACTATTTTACAGCTACCCAAAGTAAGGCAAGAAATTAGACATTGGAAGACCATTGAATTAGAAATTCTTGAAGTCTAGGAAAAAATAACTAACCTAATCAATCATTTACTTCTTGATATAGTAGGTCCATATCATTGGGGAGAATAGAGTCTATAAAAATGAAAGGTGATCAATTATTAAGATAGTAGTCTTTGAAGTGAATGAGGAAAGAACTCTGAAAAAAGAATCACAAGAAGCAGGAAAAGAAAAGTGAGAGTTTCTCCTTCACAGTTTTCCTATGACAGCCCTCAATATACAATTCAACAAAAATGGCCAGTGACTTTATTAGACAATCGTCCATTTGTTTCTCTGTTAAATCCACATAATTTTGCTAAACTAAATTAAGAGTTTTCTGAACAATATGAAACTATCTTGGGTTTATAATATCTATAAAAGATAAATATAAAAATATTGATGATATATATTAGTCCCATGAATGTATCTATGTATCATTTTAAGTTAGGTCATGTCTTCAAAAACTATTAAAATCTCTTGGTTCCCTTATCTATAAAGATTCTAATGCTTGGTTCTCTTGTATCAGCAAGTGTTTCCCAAACATGGGAGCTTTAAAATATACAAATTCCTAGACTCTAGTACTAAAGGCCAGAATCAGGACATTTTGTTTATTTTAAAGATTATACTAATATAACAAAAGAAATTTAAATTTTAAAAACCTCAAATTTTATCATTAATTCAAACAAATGTTTGTATGTATCCATGCTAATTTTAATTTTTGTGTTCATGCATATTTTATTTTAACATATTTACAGTAATGTTAAATGCCATACATTTTTACACTTCAACTTTTATAATGTGCATATTTTTCCAATGTGCTTTTATTTTTCATTCCTTTAACTGCACTTGCTTCCTATTCTCACCTTTTCCTGAGAAAAATGTATTAATGACTTTATGTCAATTGTCCACACTTTTTCCATGCTTGTCCAAATATATGTTGCAATTTACTCTTTTTTCTTAACAATGCTTAATGAACAGTGACCTAATTCAACAGATACAGATCTAATATATTATTTTTAACAATGGTATAATATTTCACATTTTAATACCATATTTTTTCAATTATTTCTCTATTAGATATTCAGGGTGCTTAATTTTAGTTTTTCCACCTCTAACTATTAACAAAACTACAAAGCTGCAATAAACTACTCAGCTCTTATATGCATAGATATGATATACTTGTGCCTCTATTTTCAAGCAATATATTTCTAGAAGTTAAGAATCTATTTATAACATTGTTAGGCAGTAATCAATGAATGGTTTGAAATGATCTCTAACATTTTTATGAGTCTGAAAGTCACTTTGTTCTACCTATTTTGTTTCCAAAGCTGAGAGCAAACCCCTCAGTGGAGACCTGTTGTGGCAGTCTTGTGCTCGCTGCAAGAGGAACACTTTAAGTACCAAAGCCTATTGTGACTACACAATAAGATCTTGATACAGCTTTCATTTTCATGAGCTCTTCATGGTCCATAACAAATGGTTATCACCAAATGAAAAGTCATTGTCCTAGGAGGTAAGTAAAACTGTTGTCTTCAAAATTTTTGCTCCAACTCTTGCCCTTTGCATATGTTTACCTACTACCTCTGTTCTAAGGAAGTAGTTCCCTGGAAGCTCTGGGTCTCTTGGATGAGCTAACAAGTTAATGAGGGGTCAGACTTCTGGCTATTCAGATGGGAACATACTGAGGTTACCACGGAAACTCCCTGCAATTCCAGAAGGTGGCCTGACAGAAGTCTCTGAGAGATATGATCAATGTGTTGTCCTATATGAAGTAAAGTTTAGCAGATAAGCTTTATTAAATAAATTTTAAAAAGAATGAACATATAGATACCTAGGAGTTTGCTTTATTGATCTGATTAGCACTAGGATTCTCCTGGACACACATCTTTTGTAATTTTAATACTGAAGACTACCACTGCAGAGCTATTTTCTCATTACCTGCTAATCCCAATTTTGCTGAATGTTTCCTGTAAGTGGCAAGGTCAAATTTCTCATGGCCAGTGTATTTTAAAAACACATATTATATGCTGCGAATACATAACTTTGGATGCTAATGTCTTAGCAAGTGAAGCTTCTGTGTTTCTTTCTTTAAAGATTTATTTGATATAATTATCCATAGTTTTATTTTTATACCATCCACTCAACATATCATTCCCCTGCCCAATTTTTATACTAAATGTGGCTCATTTAAATGAACATTAGATGTTTTGATCTCTGTGCTTTCTTTCTGTGCTATACAAAAATCTTGGAAAACCTCCTCATTTCCCTCTCCATCGCTCTATGTCTTAGATTATTAGCAACTTTACTATTGCTCCATTGTCCTAGGAGGTAAATAAAACTGCAGTCTTCAAAATTTTTGTCCCAGCACTTGCCTTTGCATATCTTTACCTACTATCTCTGTTCTAAGGAAGTAGAGTTTCCCGAAAGCTTTGGGTCCCCTGGATGAGCTAACAAGTGAATGAGGGGTTATTAATTATAAGCTGTCTTTAATATAAGCTAACTTTAATTATAATTTTAAATTTAAAAATATAAAGGACTACTTTTTTGTGATTTGCAGTCTGAAATTAATCTCATTCTTCTTTTCTATACTGTTATATGTGAGTTAGAGGTAAATACTGTGAAAACATGATTTGTTTACAAATATAAGTGAGCTTGTTGTTATTATTCCCTTTTCAGATTTTCTTTTCTATTCAGGACATGTTTAAAAAATCAAGGACACTCATATCCTTTTTCTAATTTGGTTACAATAGCTAGCATTAATATATCATTTTGTTAAGGTTTTGGTGTATTGATTTCTAAAAATTTAGCTTCAGTAATTATTTTAGTTTCAAATCCCACAATAAAATTAATGCCAGTAAAAATAATTTGGCACTGCAGAGAACACAGTAACAGTTTATGACTGCTACAGACAATGATCAGATATAGTGTTTCAAGTCTATGTGGCTTCCTATTAATAACTTCTCATTCACTGTTCACATTATATAGAACCTAGAAAAAAATCTATGAAGGCAGTAACAAATTACTTTTAAGGTATTTTACGGAATATATACACTTAAATATCAATTTACTCAAAATTCTAAAAGTGAGCCAGATTCTAATGTAGCAATTTTCTTCTCGTAAAATAGTTTCATTATTTAAACATAACATACTTAATTGTTTGAGGATGCATACATTTGTGTGACTTTATTTAATTTTTTCATGATGAAAACCCTTTAGGCAGTTAGGAATGAAGTTAACATATGTGAAAATATCAATTAGAGAACTGCTTGCCAACCTGCACTCTACATATGTACGACAGACACAAAATAGGTTGTAAATTCATGCCAAAAGTACTTGGAGAATTATCTGAAGAAATCATCTTTACATAGCCCATAACAATTCCAATTGATAAAGTAAAATAAAACTGTACAGGATTTATTTGCTGTACTAACTCCTAATCCTTTTTGTGAAATATAAACATAGTGGAAAAAGTGTGTGTTGGATTTTATTACCCTACAACCTTTGTATGTAGATATCTTAAAAAATAAAGCTCAAGACAAAGAGGCTCAAAAGTCTTTCTGCAGCTCTCCAACTGTCTCTCATCCTTATATTATTTCAGCCCTGTCTTCCCAGATATGACAGGCATACTCACTGCATGTCACTAAAGTGCAGCTAATTGTAAATATCCTGCCTCTGTACATGCTATTTATCTTCCTAAAATACCATTCCTCATTTTTCTGAAGAGGGCTCCTACCTAATTGTTAAAACCCAGTTCAAATATTACCTCCTGCAAAGTAGAATTACGAATTCTTATTTCTGGGATCTTCCCAGCACTCTGCCCATATTTCTTGTGCTTAAGTAAAATCATTAAACATCTATGTTTGATGGTAACACGTAATTTAACATTACATTAAATTGACACAAACATAATTGCAGGAAAGCAGTTGATATGGTTTGGCTCTGTGTCCCCACCCAAAAATCACATCTTGAATTGTAATAATCCCCACAAGTCAAGGGTAAAACCAGGTGGAGATAATTGAATTTTGGGGGCAATTTCCCCCATACTGTTCATGTGATAGTGAGTTCTCACCAGATCTGATGGTTTTATAAGGGGATTTCCTCTTTGCTCAGCACTCATTCTCTCTCCTGCTGCCCCGTGAAGAGATACCTAATGCCAAAACTAAGTTTCCTGAGGCCTCCTCAGCCATGTGAAACTGTGTCAATTAAATCTCTTTTCTTTATAAATTTCCCAGGCTCAGACAGTTCTTTATCGCAGTGTGAGAATGGACTAACACAATAGCAGACTAGATAAAGCAGAAAGAAGACTCTGTGAACTTGAAGACAAGATTTTTGAAATAGCACAGTCAGATGGGGGAAAACAAGAAAGAATAATAAAAATAAGTGAAGAAAGAGTGAAGAAAGCCTACAGGACTTATGGGATACCAGTAAGTGAATACATATTTGCATCATGGAGGTTGCAGAAGGAGAATAGATGGAGAGAATCACAGAAAGCTTACTTAATGAAATAATGACTAAAAACTTGTCAAGTCATGAAGGAGATATGAATGTCCAGTTTATGAAGCTTGAAAGTTCTTAAACAGGTTCAACCTAAAGAGGTCCTCATTCAGGCACATTATAATCAAAATTTCAAAAGTTAAAGACAAAGAGAAAAATTTTAAAGTAGCAATAAAAAGTATCAAGTGTCATAAAGGTGAATCTCCACTAGACTGTTAGTAGATTTCTCAGCAGAACTCTCACAGGGCAGAAGAAAATAGGACAATATATTCAAAGTTTTGAAAGAAAAACAATGGTAGCCAAGAATACTATACCCAGAAATTAAGAAGATACAGTCTTTTTGATACAACCAAAATCTGGAGAAATTTATCAACACCGTACCTGCTTTCCAAAAAACGCTATAGTGACATTAAAATATTAATTAGTATCATGAAATTATATGAAAGTATAAAACACAGTGACAGAGATAAATAAAATTTTTGGTTTGCAAAATTTTCTCCCTTCTGTAGATAATTTACTCATTTTAATTTTTCCTTTGCTGTACAGAAGGTTTTTAGTCTGATTATAATCCTGCTTTTCTGATTTTGCTTTGGTTGCCTTTGTTTTAATGTCATATACAAAAAATTATTGCACAGTCTACTGCCTATAAGCATCATCCCTATGTTCTTTTCTAAGAATTTTCGTGTTTCAAGTTTTACATTTAAGTCTGTAACCATTCTTAAGTCTATTTTTGTATATGGTGTGAAATAAGAGTCTAATTTCATTATTTTTACAGGTAGATAGCCAATTTTCCCAGGATGATTTATTGAAGGGACTTCTTTTCCTCAGTGTGCATTACTGGCACACTTGTAGAAGATCAGTTGATCATATACACATGATTATATCTTTGGGATCTCTATTCTGTTCCATTGGTATATGTCTGTTTTTATACCCTATCATACTGTTTTGATTACTGTAACTTTGTTATATATTTTGAGATTAAGAGTGTGATATCTGAAGTTTTGTTCTGCTTGTTTAAAATTGCTTTTTTTAGTCAGGGTCTTTT
Source organism: Aotus nancymaae (assembly GCF_030222135.1). Classification (NCBI taxonomy): domain Eukaryota; kingdom Metazoa; phylum Chordata; class Mammalia; order Primates; family Aotidae; genus Aotus; species Aotus nancymaae. The sequence goes on along the minus strand of NW_026988438.1, from coordinate 40,342,177 downwards.
GTCATTGCAAATGAATTTTAAGATTGCTTTTTCTAGTTCTATAAAAATGTTATTAGATTTTGATAAAAATTGCTTTGGCAAATATAGACATTTTAACAATATTAATTATTCCAGTTCATGAACATGAAATGGCCTTCCATTTATTTCAAAATTTATTTCATTAATATTTTGTAATTTTCAGAGTACAAGTCTTTTGTTTCCTTGGTTAAGTTTATTCCTACATATTTTATTCCTTTCAATGTGATCGTAAATGGAATTGTATTTTAATTTCCTTTTTAGATAGATTATTGCTAGTGTATATAAATGAACAGAATTTTGCAGGTCACTTGTGTATCCTGCAACTTTACTGAATTCATTTATTAGTTACAAAAATCTGGGTGGAGTTCTTAGGGTTTTCTGCATATAATATCATGCAATCTGCAAACAGGAATAATTTAACTTATTCCTTTCTAATGTGGATATCTTTTATTTCCTTCTTTTGCCTAATTGTTTTGGATAGGACTTTAAGTGCTATGTTAAATAGAAGTAATGAAAATGGACATTTTTGCCTTTTCTGGAACTGTGAGGAAAAGATTTTAGTTTTTGACCATTGATTATAATATTAGCTGTGCTCTTTGCCTGTGGGGCTGTTTGTTGACTTAAGTTCTTTCTAAATCTAATTAGTTGAACGTTTTTGCAATGGGTGTTGAACTTTATCAAATGTTTCTTTTGTATTTATTGATTTGATCATGTGATTTTTATCCTACATTTTTTTTCATGGTGTGTGTCAATTGTTTGATGAATCATTCTTGAATGTCAGTGATCAATCCTACTTGGTCACCATGTATAATCCTTTAAATGTACTGGTGGATTTAGTTTGCAAGTAGTTGAGAATTTTTGCTTTAATGTTCTTCAGGGATATTGGCCTGTAATTTTCTTCCCTTGTGGTGTCTTTGTCTGTCTTTGGTATCAGGATAACACTAGCCTCACTGAAGAGTTTGGAAGTGTTCCCTCTTCTTTCGTCTTTTGGAAAAGTTTAAGAAGGGTTAGAGGTAGTTCCTTAAAAGTTCGGTAGAAATTACTTATGAACCCATCTGGTCCTGGAATTTTCTTTGTTTGAAAGTTTTGTTTGTCTGTTTTACTCCTCAATCTCTTATTTACTATTAGTTGCTTCATCTTTCTAATTCTTCTTGATTAATTTTTAGTAGAATGTATGCTACTATGAATTTCTGCATTTCTTACAGTTTCTCTAATTTGTTGGCATATAATTGTTTATAATTGTCCGTAGGACATTTTTATTTCTGTGGCATCAGTTTTCATGACTCCTCTTTCATTTTTGGTACTATTAATTTGAATCTTCTGTTTTTTTTTTTCTTGGTTTAGCTAAGGGTTTATTGATTTTCTAAATGTCCTTTTAAAAACCTTAGTTTTGTTGATATTTAAAATTATTCTTCTATTCTCAATTTATTTCTGCTCTTGTCTTTGTAATTTTTTTATTTTGTTAATTTTGAGTTTAGTTTGTTCTTATTGCTCTAGTTCCTTGAGGTATAAAGTTAGGTTGGTTTTCTGAGACCTTTCTTCTTTTTTTAATGTATGAATTTATTGCTACATACTTCACTCTTAGTACTGTTTTTTTCTGCCTCTCACAAGTTACCATATGTTGTGTTTTCATTTTCACTTGTCTCGCTATATTTTCTAACTTACGTTTTTATTTTGTATTTGACCCAATGCTTGCTTAGTAATGTGTTAACTTTTATGTACTTTCAAAAGTTTCTGTTTTCTTTCTGTGATTGATTTATAGTGTGATTCCTTGTTGTTAGGAAAGATACTTGGAATAATTTTAACTTTCTAAGCTTAAAAAGATTTATTCTCTAATCTAGCATGTGCTTTATTCTTTGTTGATCTTCTATCTGATCTATACATTATTATGAGTAAGATATTAAAGTATCTTACTATTATTATATGGCTATCTATTTCTCTCCTCAGATCTGTAATTACGGTTTCTGCCAAGTCCCCAGGGTGAATGGGACTGCCTCCTGGACAATGGTTAAGTGGGTTTGAAGCTGGGTTATGAACTACTTTTGTTTACAATGGGGTGTATCGTGGTTGTGCCTGTTACCAGGGGCTTGATGGAGTGTGGCTCTTATAAAATTCAAGGCAAATGGGACTGCTTTCAGGACCATCATAGAGCAGAGTTGGAACCAAGTCTTGGTGTTGCTTCTGGTCCTGCAGTCAGGTTCACAGTTGGCAGACCTGCTGCCAGACACATGGCTTGCTTTCTCGAAGTGGCTTTTCTCAGTTTTGGGCTCCACTGGAGTGTCATCATCTCCTACCTGTATCCCAAAGGAAATTTTATCTGTAAATTGTTGCCAAATTAGTGTTTCTGTGGGGGAGTGAGGGCTGGGGACATTCTCTCTTGCCATTTTGATAACATTACTCTTGTTACTTCACCCTTTCTTATATACTTTCAACTTTGGACTATTAGCAATCAGTAGAGTCCTTTCTGAATCATGCAATACCTTTTTAAAGCACTTTTCATCCTTATTATATCTAAGATTTTCAAAATTCAGAATATTTTAAGTTCATGCTTGATGCTCTCACTATACCCAACTATATAAAATAATAATAATGATAATAATAATACTCTGCTTATTTTATGTGTCTATAGCTAAAGGTTATATTAAAAATAATTGTCAACTGGTATTGCATGCTCACTGACCAATAAGAATAAAAATAACCACAGTGTTGAAGCAGAATTCTGATGTCCCTCTCTATGTCAGCTATTCTCTCTTTTATTTGTTTCTTCAGCATGCCTTGGTCCATGGGGCCCTGAGAGAGAAGCAAACACAGAATATAGGACCCTGAGGAATAGCTGGAAGGGACCACAGAACTACTTTCACATTCTGACCACTGCTTCAGCTGTAGTGGTATAGTTGGGTCTGTAAGTATATTACCTCGGCTCTCCATACCAAAGCATGTATTTTATTGCTTTTGAAAATGATATTTAAAATATTACTTTACAGGATATGCAACTATGAGGTCATATCTTTAAAAATAATTACTCAAGCTGTGTTAAAATCCCCTCCCCTACATTTTTTATTAAATTATAAAAACATTCTATTTCATAAATTCTGTGACAAGAAAGCTAGCATTGAATATAGTCAGGTTTATAATGCCTTCTTCAAATATAACTTTGCAGTTCAAAGTAAATTCAGTTAAAAAAATCATATAATGTGTGAAACTTTAATATGGCTTAAATATAAAGTAATGCTAACTTCAGAAGCATATATTTGAAAATACATTTTCAAAAAAATTTTATATTAAGACATGCATATTATGGGAAAATGCATAACTTCTCATGTATCTAGCATGTTGAAATAAAATTCTATGTCAAAAATTTTCTCAAAAAAAAAAGTAAATTGAAGACTTTTTTCTATTGTTTTAAGAGACCGCCACCGGTATGAACTTAAGATCTGATCTCATCATTACTAGGTGTTCTAGCTGTTTAGCTGTCTTCTAAGATCCTGCTGCCTGTTCTAACTTAATTGGAACACCAAAGATAACTTGACTTCACTTGCCTATCATTTTTATTTAAAAGTAGGTGTTTTTATGTCTTAAAAGGTATATCGTAGAGCACTTAAAAGCCCAAAGAGCGTCCTCCTTCATTATAGCCCTTTACACACTGTGGGAACTCGAAAATTATTAACTGAGCATGGCAGAAAGTACAGATCACTGCTCACTGGCTAGAAATGTTGGCTTTGCTTTAACAACATGAGGAAAAATGGGTTACCAGATTATTTATTTTCTGATTCCCCTAATGACATTTGGCTTTTATTACAAACTAGCATGGATCCAATGACAAATCATAGAATGTGTATGCAAGCCAAATTGTGGTTTTGAGAAAGCAAGTCAGGGATAAAGTGAAAATTAGTGATGATGTATTACATGACCTCTATTTGTTCTGTAATTCTAGGGTTTCTGAGGCCTATGAAAATGCAGGCCTATAGTTAATGATTAAATCAGCTGGTTTTCCTTAACCCTCACTTTTCTGAGTCCCAGAAAAAGAATGACTTAATGGAAATTTGATAAATCTTTTGGCTCAAAAATGTGGTCCTTAATAGAGAACAAGTCTACTAACAAATCATTTGGCTGTATTTTAAAGTAAACCTTTGATTCCAGTTTGGGGACATTGTCGTTTACCTTTTCAAGTCCTCTTCTGTTATAATCATCTCTGAATATTGTTCTAATAAACCTCTTTCCCTTAAGAGAATAAAAAACACATAGATCTTGCTATGTCTTTCATCAGGGTGAGAGTGGGGAACAAATCAAATCTTTGAGTCTGCTTACAACTTTGGAGACATGTATAAGCTATAAATGTTAAGGCTACAATGCACAGCTTATATTGTCTTTCCTTTTATACCGTTCTTTGGAGCAGATGAGATTTACTCAGAAACACCAAACAGTGCTAGAATTAGTCACACAGCTGTAGAACAGTGGGTCTTATTCTCTTTCAAAGCCTGTCCTTTCCTAGAGAGGGAAAGCAATGAATGAAAATGGTTTTGAATTTTCAAATAAGGTAAGACATAAGAGAAGGGATCAAGTCAAAAATAGGCCTCTGGCTTTAACACTTTATATTAAGTGAGATGCCTAAACAATTTTTGGATTAGAAAGATTTCAAAGACATCTCATGTGGCAGCTTCACCTAAACGACTTTAAATCTTGCAATAACTACCCATAGGGCATATGAAATAGGCTAAGATTTGCAGAGAGGTGTTTGCAATTTTTTAGAAACACTGAAAGAGATAATTTAAGCCAATGGATTTTTTCTTTTTACTATTAAGGAAGCTGAGCCCAGAGAAGATGAATGACTTCTCTAAGCAAGCCATGAGAAATCCTGGAAGCAAGACCAAACTTCTGAAATATTGAGGAAGTAGGAATAGGCTAACTTAACTGTTCTGGGGAGAAAGCAGTGGCAGATGGTTAGTATAGAGCAAAAGCTTTCACTTGTCCTCAGTCCTAAACACATCAGTGCAATGGCAGCTGTGGCCTGAGAACCACTAGCTTGCCTACTTAGTTCACAGAAATATAAACTCTTTTTAGGACAAACGGTAGAAATAAAGCAGAAAAAATGGAGAGGAGAAAGTCAGGGATATCCTAACTTCTGAGATGAGCAGGAGCTGAGTGAATGTACATATGAAAGTGTTTCCAAAATTCTGCATCTTCTCTTTGATCAACCAATTTGTATAGCAACTAAAATAACACTTCATGATTTCTGTTACAATATTGTTTCTTGGTTCTTAATTTATCTTCAAGTAGTTTTAAAATTAGTATTTTAAAATAAATTTTACCATTTTATTGTATTCTGAAAAGTTTATAGGTCATAAGTGGGATTTCTTAAACTTTCAGAGTTGATGTTTGGGATATTCAAGATAATAATTATTTGACTGGAGTTCAAAGAAAAGTCCTTCAATCAATTTTTTAATAAAATATAGTGTATGTTCTGAAAAGTATATAAAATTATATAAAAATTAAAAAATAAAAATTACCTCTATGCATCCACAGCTAAGTGAAGAATGAAACATTCCTATAAGCCCCTGGTTGTCCTCCTTTTATCATTTACTTCTTTTCTCTCCCCATCAACCAATGACTCTCCAGAAGTTTGTATTAATTATTCTCTTTCTTTTTTGAAAAAATAGTTTTACTACCCATCTATGTTTTCTTAGGCAATATATTATTTTATTTTGACTGATTTGCAATTTCATGTAAATGGAACCAGATTTTATTTTTCTCTGAGATTTGCTTCTTTGGTGCAGTATTTTTTTTGAGTACTATCTCTTTAGAGGCATAAAATAGAATTTTACCATCATATAATATTTAATTTAGTTAATATACTTTTAAAAAATCTATTCTAGTAGTGACAGTTGGGGTGATTTCATCAATTTAGACTTCTAATAGCCAATATATGAAACTCTTATTATTTCACATTCTGGCTAACCCTTCATCTCAGACTTTTAAGTTTTTATCAATCTAGTGGATGTGAAACATTTTACTGTGATTTAAAAATGCAACTCCCTGATTATTAACAATTTTAAGCATAGTTTCATAAGATTATTGGCCATTTAGGCTTCTCTTTCCTGTTCAAGTGTTTGCTCATTTTTCTAATAAAAATTTGTCCTTTAATGATTTGTAGTTATTCTTTATATATTGGATGATTATCACTTTGTTCATATATGTGTAACAAATATTTGCTCTCAATATATAGCTTGATTTTAGTCTCTACATAATAAATATCATTAAACAAAAATTATTCATCTTATGATGTCATATTTACCAATAACTTTATTTATAGTAGTTTGAACCTCAAATTATATATATATATATTTGTTTTTAAGAAATGCAGATTTCCATTTTCCTTGTCTAAAAATTGTTCATATGACAATTTCATATAGTTCAATATACTAATTTGCAATTTTTGCATTGTTTTAAGAAATTATTTTACCTCTGATTTCATAATAATACTATATGGTATTTTCTGTAAAAAAAAAGATTACTCTTTACATTTAGTTCTTCTAAATACTCATGTTAACTCTTTTTGTGAGTAGAGATCCAATCCTCTTTCTTTACATGTGGGTAGCAAGTTGTCCACAAACTGTTAATCTTTGTTTAAAGATAGTTCTCCATAGACCTCTTGTGTTTCTGCACATATTCTTAGAGCTTTTGATGCTTACTATCTTTTTAAGGTTGTTTGTATAGGGAACAGTCTTGCGACATTGAAATAGTGTCTTTCTCTCAACTTACACTCACATACACACATGCACACTGTAAAAAACTATTGAGGAGTATTTATTTCCCTCTTCTTTAATGTCTTCAATAAAATTATATGTTTCTTCTTAAAATTTCTACTCACAAATGGCACTTTCTATTTTTGATGACAATTCATAAATTTTATATTTAAAAAATATTTTATTAATAAAATACTATCATAACAATGTATAGAAAATGAACTGTATATATTAATTTTTATCTAGAAGTATTTAAACTCTCATAGATCTAATAATATCTTCTTATATAATTATATTATCTGTAAATAATAATTTTGTTTTTTCCATAGCTTATACTTTTAATTTTTTTGTTACAGTATTTCATTTGCTACAATCTCCAGTAAAATGTTGTAAATAGAAGTGATGATAAATAGCACCCTTGATTTGTTCTTGAATTTAAAGGAAATAATTTGTAATTTTACTACTTACTGTGATGTTTGTTGTAGGGTTTTTGAAAATATTTTTATATGGTTAAGAAATATTCATGATATTCTTAACTTGCTAAGGTTTTCAAAATCACATACTAAAGCTGAATTGCGACAAATGCTTTTTCTGCGTTACTGAGATCATATAAGTTTCCTATTTAATTTGTTAATGTTTTGTCTTAAATTAATTTGTTATTTTAATGTTAAAACAATCTTAAATTTCTGTGATAAGCTTAACTTATCATGCTATTTTATCACTTAAGTTCTTTACTGGATTTTGTTAGCTAAATTTTTCATTTATGTGCTTATGAAACAAATAGCAAATTATTTTTCTTTCTCATATATCCTTGTTATATTTTAAATGAAAGTTATACCTGACTCAAACATAATTTTTAGTATAGGATGGTGCAAAATTAATCATGGTTTTGTCATTAAAAGTAATGGCCTAATATTTTTTCTTTGCTTCCGAAAACAATTTTATAAAATTGAAATTTTTTTTTCTTATATTTTTCATAGAACTTGTCTTTGAAACTATTGGGTTCTAACATTTTCTTAAAGAAGTGTTTTAAACCATGAGTTAAAATTACTAAATAGTTATAGATAACTAATATTTCTTTAGGACTTCCTTCAAGCCATTTGAGTTTGTAAATGTATTGGCATATCATCTTTTTAATGGTTTTATTTTCTTTTTAACTTTGCATCACCTGTATGTTCCCCTTTTCATTTCAAATATAGTTTATATTTGCTGGCTTTCTTTAAATCAATTATGTTACAAGTTTGAAATATTTTTGTTGTATCTCATAATTTTTTGCAATCATTATTTTTTATCTATCAACTTAGAATATTATCTTTCCAAATATTTCATTTTTAACTAATAATGCATTACTTAAAACTGTGTTTCTTAATTTCCAACTATAAAGGAATATCCAATATTCCAAATATCAACTTTGTTCATATATATGTAACACAATATTTGCTCTCAATATATAGCTTGCTGTTAGTCTATACATAATAAATATTATTAAACAAAAATCATTCATCTTACGAAGTCAAATTTACCAATAATTTTGTTTATCATAGTTGTTCTGTCCCCCTGAGCTTTTCTGGTTTAATTTCATCATACTTAAAGAAATGTTTCTAATAACATTAATACTTTAAATTTGTTGAAATTTACTTTATGTCCTCAAATCTGGTTCATTTTCTTGTGAACATTTTGTGCGTGCTTGAAAAGTATGTATGTTTTTCAATTTGTTGTTGTTTGCTGAGTTCTATATCAGTCAATTATATCAAGTTTATTAATCTTGTTCAAATTTTCTAAATCCTTCTGAATTTTTTGTCAGCTTTATGTATTATCAATACTAAAAATGTTGTCCAAAAATCTGTCACTGTGATGAGAATGTATCTTTGTATGCCTAATAAGTTTTACTGTAGCAATATATTATTAGGTGTGAACAACTTTTGAATTATCAGGTCTTCCTGTAGAATCAAATTTTTTTTATGAAATTACCTTATTTATCTCAAATAAATCTATTTTATTTTGAACAGCATTTTGTCAAAAATTACATGTAACTATACCAGGTTATTGTTTCTCATTCTTTTGTTTTCAAATATTCTGTGGCCTCATGTTTTTATTAGGTCTTTTGTAAATTACATAGTTAATCTAAGCCAGTATTGTTTTGTAATTATAAATGTACTTGAATTTATTTTGATAATTAAAAAAAATTCAGCTGTCTTATCACATAATACTGGTTAATTTTTTCTCCATTCCTATTTTTTTATGAATAAATTTTATACTTTTTCTCATTCTATCTTATTTCTACTAGTTTAGAATGTATAGATTCTATATATTTGAAATTATGCATTCTAAAATTACATTTTAGTGATTAGTACAAGCACTTTAAACTTCTCAAATCTAAATTTCTGTAGTATTTTTATTCTTTTTTCCAGGGTTCCATGACTCAGAGCATTTTAACTACATTCACGAAGTCCCAACTTACATACTATTGTAATTAAAAATTTTAACTTTATAACTCACAAAATATTATCATATTCTTGGCAGAATATTTATTTACATTAACCTCTTTTTGTAGTTTTTAAACTTTTATCTTTTTGTTATATTACTAATAATTTATGCTTTAATTTACTGATTTTCTTCAATTTTGTATAACTTTATATTTAATGTATTCATTTAAATTTTAGTTTTAATCATGTTTTATAATTTATAAAAATTATACAAGGTCTTACTAAAATCTACTTTGTCATTTTTATAGTTTCTTAGACCATTAGCATTTGTTAAGGCTTGTTTTTTGTTTTTTAAATAAATACAAGTGTTTATTTTGTGTATAATAATTCCAAGGGCTTCTGATTTCTCAGTTTGGTACAATCATTTTTTTCTTACAAAGCCTTTAGGGCTTTAGAATAACAGCATTAAGTTTTAATTTACATTGGCATTAAATATGTTACTGTTTGGGGTCCATTTGTGTGTGAGGGGAGGTGTCCTGTTAGACACCCTACCTTAGTTGAACCAGAGCTTTGCTTCTTATCTACTCCTGGACAGTAGTAAAATTGCAAACTATGGTTCATGTGTTTTAGAAAATATCTCAATTGGAAATTTGGCTTCACTGTATACCTTCTCATTGAATTCCTCTTATAGCTGTGCTTGCACTAAAATGCCAAGAGTTCTTACAAGCTCATTGATGGATTTAAGATGATTTAATTCAGTATGTTAAATTATTTTTAATGATACTGTCAAAAAGTTTACCTAGAGTATCGCATTACCATAAATGATGTTATTATTTTGACGTGAAATAGAAAGCACAAATGTACCTTTTTGTCTGCTTTCCATTTCTTCTTAGGAGTTTTGACTTTCTATAATTTCTTACCTGATCCTATTCAATTAGCATTTATTTCATTATTCTGAGTCAATTCTGTGCTTTTCAAAGTGAGTTCTACTAGTGAGACTACAGATTGAAAGTGTTTTAACTAAGTACTCTCTATATTTATACATAAATAACAGGCTGCTGCTTTATCACATAGAATATGAGGAGTGCTACATCTTCCAATATTCAGAACCAAATGACTTCATGCAATGAGAAAGAAAAATAACCTCACACTTGAGGAGGCCTAGCAACTAAAGAGAAGAATGAACATAAACTCAGAGTTAATCCCCAATAAAATAAAGCTTCTTTAGGATAAGAACACAACTTGAATATCACTACCAATAAGAAAACTTAAGAAAATCCAATCACAGCACAGTAAGATGCCATGATAGTCCAACAAATATTCAGTGTATTAATTAAAGAAAAAAGAAAAATATTCAATATTTGACATAGCTTTAAGTAGAAAAAACCCTCAAACATTAGCAAAATAAAAAGAGACATTAGAAAAAATAATAAAACTATGGATAGAAGGAAGAGTTTTAAAAGACAGACATTACACAAGAATAAGGAATAAACAGAAACAAAAATTTTGAAAGATACTAGAGAAAACTGTCATAAATCTGCATATTATAAGATCTTACAGAATTTCAGCTTGATTTTTAAATTTTTAAATTTTTTTTAAATTTTGCTCTCACTCAGAGAAGGCAGATGAAACCAAACAAATTTTTTAAAGGAAATATTAATACATATTTTCAGAAAAGAGGCTTCTTATAGTCTTGCATATACAAATATACTAGGTACTTAACAAAGCAAAAAGAACAATACAGTATTCTCACTTGAAACATGTAGGATGAGAAAATGGTGCCATAGCGAGCTACAAATAAAAAAACAGGATTACAAAGTGAGATTCCAATACCTAGCCAAATTATCATCTCTCTTTCTAAGAAGAAAGAAAGATATTTGTAAACATGTAGATTTCAGATAATGCATTCTCAGATAAAACAATTTGGGGAAAAGAAAAAACACCAAAAAATGCATTTGATCAGAAATCTAATGGAAATGCAAAAAGAGATAAACTCTGTGATAAGTTTTAAATTATCCAATGTATGTACTTTCATATAAATCCATAATGATTAGCCATGTGAAGAGATACACATATACACAACATGCATGTGACTAAGGTAAGATTTGTCTTAAAATCTAGTACATACGAATATTGGAACTATATGTACTCACTTAAATTTCTTAATAATCCCAAAAAGTTTGGGAAGTAGGAATAAAAATGTAAAGAAAATCATTTAAAAGACAACAGTAATGTGTTTTCAAGTTGCCATCTTGAAAACACATTACTATCATCTTTTAAATGATTTTCAAAAGGAGAGTCGGAGAAGACACAATATTCTAATGTCTTACACCAATGACAGAGTGAAGTGGTGGACAGAAATTATCATTGTGTGGCAAAATATTAGGCATGTTGTTTTAATGTAATAATGGAAATTACATCTATAGTTATAATAACCAGGACAGGAAAACTAATACTAATTGAAAGGAAAAGTACAATGAGGCTGTGAAATTAATATGTGCAAACTAGAACATATAGGAATTTTACCAAACCAAAAAAATAGGTAGAAGTTAAGAGAGAAAATAAGTTAAAATAAAACAAAAAATGAATTAAGTAAATCATAGTAAATGTTGATGGACTGCACTAAATGACAAACACTGATTGGACTAAACAAGTCCAAATTAAATGTATAGCCAATAAAATAAAGTTAAATTATAAAAATATTGAAAATAAATGCATGAAGAGTTACAAATCATAATTGAAGCTGTTACAACAATATTAACATAAGAAAAACAGATTCAAAGTTAAAATAATAAAGTGGCATATTATAATAAAGATATAAGGTGCAATCCACAGAAACAAATATTATAATTTTGTGTGCGATAAAATGTCAGGCACCTAAATAGATAAATCAAAAACTATTTGTAATAAAAGAACTTTATAAAACACAATTTGGATGGAGGGGATCTTATTACATCTCTTCCAAATGCAGAGAATTCACTTGAAGCTTTTCAGTCTGGAGGAATGTCTGAGTGCAGGTTCTCAATAAAGGAAGCTTAAGGAGGCAACCATCTCCCATTGAAAACCCACTCTAGACTGTAAAGTGAGGAATAAATTAACCTTTATTGTGTTAATCTATTAAGACTCTGGGAGGCTGTGTGTTACACAGTTATTCTGCCCAGACTAACACTACATCCTGCAAAAACCTATTGGATATAGCTAAAACTTTCTTTGAAGAAATACATATTGCTTTAAAATAATTGTTTAAGAAGACCAAAATAAAGCAACTCTCTTTTTATCTTAAATAGTCATAAAAAAGTTCTACAATATAAGCTAGAAACAATCTGGAAGGCCATAAATTGAATTCTACTCCTCTACCTTACTGGATGAGCACACTTGAATAAGTTTTGCATTTTCTCTGAGACTCATCTCTTAGCTGTATAATATATCAAACGATGAGTATACAATTGAGTTTTGAAAGGACTAACCACAATTCCTGGGAATAGGGAAGCAGAGCAAGTTGGCCAAATAAAGATGCTAGCAATCATTTCCCCAGCAGGAACACCAAATTGAACAACTATATTAGGAGAGACCCAGTGCTGTGCTAACTTTGAGCCAATCCAGCATGATCCCAGTGGTGGTGGCCACAGAAGTGCTTGTGTTACCCCTCTCCCAGCTCTAGGCAGCTCAGAACAGAGAGAGAGAGACTCCATTTATTTAGAGGAAAATAAGGGAAGAGAACATTACTAGAATATCTAACTCTTCATTGCCAGACACTGGCAAACATCCAAAAGCATCAAGACCATCCAGGATAACATGACCTCACCAAACAAACTAAATGAGGCACCAGAGACCAATCCCCAGAGTTGAAGTGATATGTGACCTTTCAGGCAGACATTTCAAAATACCTGTCTTGAGGAAGTTCAATTAAATTCAAGATAACATGGAGAAAGAGTTCAGAATGCTATCAGATAAATTTAAGGAAGAGATTTAAATTAAAAAAAAAAAGTCAAGCAGAAAATCTGAAGCTGAAAAATGTAATTAACATACTGAAGAATGCATCAGAGTCTCAGCAGAACTGACCAAGCAGAAGAAAGAATCAGTTAGCTTGAAGACAGTTTATTTGAAAATATATGGTCAAAAGAGACAAAAGAATAAGAAAGATTGGAACATGCTGACAAGATCAAAAAAACAGACTCAAAGTGGCAAATCTAAAATTTATTGACCTTAAAAGAAGAGTTAGAGAGAGATATTGGGATAGTTTATTCAAACAGACAATAACAGAGACTTTCCCAAACCTAGAGAAATACACCAATATTAAAGTACAAGAAGGTTATATAATGCCAATCAATCAGATTTACCCAAATAAGATTACCTCAATACATTTGATAATCAAACTCCAAAAAACGCTAAAGGGAGATTTTCAGTCTGAAAGAAAAGGACATTAATGAGCAACAAGAAATTATCTGGGAGGAGGATCCAAGATGGCTGAATAGGAACAGCTCCAGAGTGCAGTTCCCAGCAAGAACAATGCAGAGGGTGAGTGCCCACCATATTTCCAAACAAATTTTCACTGCCCACAGACCAGAAGATTCCCAGGCCGAAAAGCACCGTGAGTTTTCAGCACGGCGGTTTAAGCTGGTGCCGGGTTGGCTCACAGAAACTCATACTAGTGTGGGTGGCCGTTTCAACTGGTGACTGGAACACAGGGGAGACAGAGCCACCAATTCAACTGAAAGAGAGGGGGCTGAAACAGGGAGCCAGGCTATCTGGCTCGGTGGGTACCACTCCCACAAAACAAGCAATCTGAAACACTCTGGATTGAGAGTTTCACAGCAAGCACAGCTGGACCCAGGATGGTCCAGCTCAGTGGGGGGAAGGGCAACCCCCACTACAGAGGCAGTCCTCCATTACCGAGGCAGTCCATCACTACCGAGGCAGTTCAAACAGCAGCTGCGCAGAGCCTGTGGCAGCCTAGCAATGCCTCTGCTGGCAGACTGTGACTAGACTACTCCATTCAGGGCAGGGCATTTATGAAAAAAGGCAGCAGTATGACAGGAACTTATAAATAAAGCCAAACTTCCTAGGATAGAGCACCTGGGAAAAGAGGCAGTTATGAGTTCAGCTGCAGCAGACTTAAAGGTACCTGCCCAGCAGCTCTGCATGAAACAATGGAGCTCCCAGCACAGCACTTGAGCTCCTATAAGGGACAGACTGTCTCCTCAAGCAACTCCTGACCTCCATATACCCAAAGAGACACCTCATAAAGGAGAGCTCAGGCCGACATCTGGGAGGTACCCTTCTGGGATGAGGATAGCATAGGAAGAAACTGGGTTCCTTGCTGTTCTATAGCCTCTGTGGGTGATCCCCAGGTGAGCAGGGTCTGGAGTGGATCACCAGTGGTCCTGCAGCAGAGGAGCCTGACTGTTAGACAGAAAACTAAGAAGCAGAAAGAAATAACTTCACCATCAACAAACAGAATGTCCACTCAGAGACCCCATCTGAAAGTCACCAACTACAAAGACCACAGGTAGATAAAGCCACTAAGATTGGAAGAAACCAGTGCAAAAAGGATGAAAACAACAAAAACCAGAACACATCTCCTCCTCCAAGGGATCACAACTCTTTACCAGCTAGGGATCAAAGATGGATGGAGAATAAATCTGATGAACTGACAGAAACAGGCTTCAGAAGGTGGATAATAATGAAATTCTCAGAGCTAAAAGAACATGTGCTAACCCAATGCAAAGAATCTAAGAAACTAGTAAAAAAGGTTAGATGAGATGCTTACTAGAATAAATAGCTTAGCGAAGAATATAAACGGCTTGATGGAGCTGAAAAACACAGCATAAGAAGTTCACAAAGCATACACAAGTTGCAATAGCCAAATTGACCAAGCAGAAGAAAGGATATCAGAGATTGAAGATCAACTCAATGAAATAAAATGAGAAGGCAAGAATAGAGAAAAAAGAAATGAACAAAGCCTCCAAGAAATATGGGATTATGTGAAAAGACCTCATCTACATTTGATAGGTGTACCTGAATGTGATGGAGAGAATGAATCCAAGCTGGAAAACACCCTTCAGGATATTATCCAGGAGAACTTCCCAACCTAGCAAGCCAGGCCACCATTCAAGTCCAGAAAATACAGAGAACACCACAAAGATATTCCTCAAGAAGAGCAACCCCAAGGAACATAATCATCAGATTCACCGGGGTTGAAATGAAGGAAAAAATGCTAAGGGCAGCCAGAGAGAAAGCTCGGGTGACTTACAAAGGGAAGCCCATCAGACTCACATTGGATCTCTCTGCAGAAACCCTATAAGCCAGAAGAGAGTGGGGGCCAATATTCAACATCCTTAAAGAAAAGAACTTTCAACCCAGAATTTCATATCCAGCCAAACTAAACTTTGTAAGTGAAGAAGAAAGAAAATCCTTTATGGACAACCAATTGCTGAGAGATTTCATCACCACCAGGCCTGCCTTACAAGAGCTCCTGAAGGAAGCACTAAACAAAAAACAAAACAACCGGTACCAGCCACTCCAAAAATGTACCAAATGGTAAAGGCCATCGACACAATGAAAAAGTGTGTCATCTAATAGGCAAAACATCCAGCTAGCAACAAAATGGCTGGATCATATTCATGCATAACAATATTAACCTTAAATGTAAATGGGCTAAATGCCCCAATCAAAAGACACAGACTGGCAAATTGCATAAAAAGTCAAATCCCATTGTTGTGCTGTATTCAGGAAACCCATCTCACATGCAAGGACACACATAGGCTGAAAACAAAGGGATGGAGGAAGAATTATCAAGCAAATGGAGAGTCAAAAAACGAAAAAAAAAGGAGTTAGAATCCCAGTTTCTGATAAAATGGACTTTAAACCAACAAAGATCAAAAGAGACAAAGAAGGTCATTACATAATGGTAAAAGGATCAATGCATCAAGAAAAGCTAATGATCCTAAATATATACTCACCCAATACAGAGGCACCCAGGTACATAAAGCAAGTTCTTAATGACCTACAAAGAGACTTAGAATCCCACACAATAATAGTGGGAGACTTTAACATTCCACTGTCAATATTAGACAGATCAACGAGACAGAAAATTAACACGGATATCCGGGACTTGAACGCAGATCTGGACCAAGCAGACCTAACAGACATCTACAGAAATCTCCACCCCAAATCCACAGAATATACATTCTTCTGAGTATCACATCACACCTACTCTAAAATTGACCACATAATTGGAAGTAAATCACTCCTCAGCAAATGCAAAAGAATGGAAATTATAACAAACAGTCAGACCACGGGCAATCAAATTAGAACTCAGAATTAAGAAATTAACTCAAACCACACAGCTTCATGGAAACTGGACAACTTTCTCCTGAATGTCAACTGGATAAACAATGAAATGAAGGCAAAAAAAAAAATGTTCTTTGAAACCAAGAACAAAGACACAATGTACCAGAATCTCTGGGACACATTTAAAGCAGTGTCTAGAGGGAAATTTCTAGCAATAAATGCCTATGTGAGAAGTGAGGAAAGATTAAAATTGACACCCTATCATCAAAATTGAAAGAGCTAGAGGAGGAAGATCAAAAAAACTCAAAAGCTAGAAGAAGACAAGAAATAACTAAGATCAGAGCAGAACTGAAGGAGATAGAGACACAAAAAAAACCTTCAAAAAATCAGTAAATCCAGGAGCTGGTTTTTTGAAAAGATTAACAAAATAGACCACTAGCCAGATTAACAAAAATGAAAAGGGAGAAGAATCAAATTGATGCAATAAAAAATGATAAAGGAGATATCACCACTGATCCCACAGAAATAAAAACTACCATCAGAGATCACTACAAACAACTCTATACACATAAACCAGTAAACCTGGAAGAAATGGATAAATTCCTGGACACTTGCACCCTCCCAAGCCTAAACCAGGAAGAAGTTGAAACCTTGAATAGACCAATAACAAGGGCTGATGTTGAGGCAGCAATTAATATCCCAACAACCAAAAAACGTCCAGGTCCAGACGGGTTCGCAGCCGAATTCTAGCAGACGTACAAAGAGGAGCTGTTACCATTGCTTCTGAAACTATTCAAAACAATCCAAAAAGAGGGAATCCTTCCCAAATCATTTTATGAGACCAACATCATCCTGATACCAAACTCTGGAAGAGACTCAACAAAAAAAAGAAAACTTCAGGCCAATATCCATGATGAACATAGATGCAAAAATCTTCAATAAAATACTGGCAAACCGATTGCAACAGCACATCAAAAAGCTTATCCATCACGATCAAGTAGGCTTCATTCCAGGAATTCAAGGCTGGTTCAACATATGCAAGTCTATAAATGTAATCCACCATACAAACAGAACTAAAGACAAAAACCACATGATGATCTCAATAGATGCAGAGAAGGCCTTTGACAAAATTCAACAGCCCTTTATGCGAAAAACTCTCAATAAACTAGTATTGAAGGAACATATCTCAAAACAATAAAAGCTATTTATGACAAATATATAGCCAATATCATACTGAATGGGCAAAAACTGGAAGCTTTCCCTTTGAAATCTGACATTAGACAAGGATGCCCTCTCTCACCACTCCTATTCAATATAGTATTAGAAGTTCTAGCCAGAGCAATTAGGCAAGAAAAAGAAAAATAAAGGTATTCAATTAGGAAAAGTGGAGGGCAAATTGTCTCTATTTGCAGACTACATGATTGTATATTTAGAAGACCCTATCATCTCAGTCCAAAATCTCCTTAAACTGATAAGTAACTTCAGCAAAGTCTGAGGATACAAAATCAATGTGCAAAAATCACAAGCATTCCTATACACCAATAACAGACAAACAGAGAGCCAAATCATGAGCAAATTCCCATTCACAATTGCTAAAAAAAAGAATAAAATACCTAGGAATACAACTAAATAAAAGGACGTCTTCAAGGAGAACTACAAACCACTGCTCAAGAAAATAAGAGAGGACACAGACAGATGGAGAAACATTCCATGCTCATGGTTAGGAGAAAGGTATATTGTGAAAATAGCCGTACTGTCCAGAGTAATTTATAGATTCAGCACTATCCCCATCAAGCTACCAATAAACTTCTTCACAGAACTGGAGAAAACCACCTTAAACTTCATATGGAACCACAAGAGAGCCTGCATAGCCAAGACAATCTTAAGCAAAAAGAACAAAGCTGGAGGCATCACACTACCTGATTTCAAAGTATACTACAAGGCTACAGTAATCAAAACAGTATGTTACTGGTACCAAAACAGAGATATAGACCAATGGAACAGAACAGAGGCCCTGGAGGCAATGGCAAACATCTACAACCATCTGATCTTTGAAAAACCTGACAAAAACAAGCAATGGGGAAAGGATTCCCTGTTTCATAAATGGTATTGGGAAAACTGGCTAGCAGTGTGCAGAAAGCAGAAACTGGACTCTTTCTGACATCTTACACTCAAATTAACTTCAGATGGATTAAAGACTTAAACATAAGACCTAACACCATAGAAACCTTAGAAGAAAACCTAGGCAAAACCATTCAGGACATAGGCGTAGGCAAGGACTTCATGACTAAAACACCAAAAGCATTGGCAACAAAAGCCAAAATAGACAAATGGGACCTAATTAAACACCAGAGCTTCTGTACAGCAAAAGAAGCAATCATTAGAGTGAACCAGCAACCAACAGAATGGGAAAAAATTTTTGCAATCTACCCATCTGACAAAGGGCTAATATCCAGAATCTACAAAGAACTAAAACAGATTTACAAAAAAAAAAAAACAACAACAAACAAACCCATCCAAAAGTGGGCAAAGGATAGGAACAGACCCTTTTCAAAAGAAGACATATGTGAGGCCCACAAACTCATGAAAAAATGCTTATCGTCACTGATTATTAAAGAAATGCAAATCAAAACCACATTGAGATACCACCTCACTCCAGTTAGAATGACAATTATTAAAAAATCTGGAGACAACAGATGCTGGAGAGGATGTGGAGAAATAGGAACACTTTTACATTGTTGGTGGAAGCGTAAACTAGTTCAACCATTGTGGAAGACAGTGTGGCGCTTCCTCAAGGACCTAGAAATAGAAATTCTATTTGATCCAGCAATCCCATTACTAGGTATATACCCAAAGGACTATAAATCATTTTATTATAAAGACACATGCACACGTATGTTCATACTGGCACTGTTTACAATAGCAAAGACCTGGAACCAACCCAAATGCTCATCAACAATAGACTGGACAAGGAAAATGTGGCACATATACACCATGGAATACTATGCAGCCATAAAAAATGATGAGTTTGTGTCCTTTGTAGGGACATGAATGAATCTAGAAATCATCATGCTCAGCAAACTGACACAAGAACAGCAAATCAAACACCTCATGTTCTTACTCATGGGTGGGTGTTGAACAATGAGAACACATGGACACAGGGAGGCAAGCATCACACATTGGGGTCTGTTGTGGGGGGCCTAGGGAGGGACAGCGCAGGGGAGTGAGGTCAGGGAGGGATAGCATGGGGAGAAATGCCAGATGTAGATGACAGAGGGATGGAGGCAGCAAACCACATTGCCATGTGTGTACCTATGCAACAATCCTGCATGATCTACACATGTACCCTAGAACCTAAAGTACAATAAAATTAAAAAATTATCTGAAGATATAAAATTCACTGGTAATAATAAGTACACAGAAAAACAGAATATTTTAACCCCATAATTGGACTGTATAAATTACTCATATCTTGGGTAGAAATACTAAAAGATGAACCCATCAAAAATAATAGCCACAGTAATTTTTAAAGACATAAACAGTATGAAAACATATAAATAGAAACAATGAAATGTTATAAAGTGGGAGAACAAAGTTAAGATGTAATTTTATTAGTTTCCTCTTTCCTTGTTTGTTAGTCAAATTGTTTATGCAATCAGTGTTATCATCAGTTTAAATACTGGGTTATAAGATACTATTTGAAAGCCTCAGAGTACCTCAAATTAAAAACACACAACAGATACGCACACACACACACCCACACACACACACACATGCACACAAAATAAAAAGTAGTAAATGAAAACATATTACCTGAGGAAAAAATAAAAAATAGCTTCACTAAAAGGAAGACAGGATAGAAGGAAGAGAAGAACACCAAACAACCTGAAAACAAATAACAAAATGGCAGGAATAAATACTTATCAATAATGACATTGCATAGAAATGGACTAAACTCTTTAATCAAAAGACATTGAGTAGCTAAATGGATAAAACAGCAAGATTCAACAATCTATTACCTACAATAAACACACTTCACCTGTAAAGACACAAACCGAAAATAAGGGGATGGAAAAAGATATTCCATGCCAATAAAAATTTAAAAAGAGCAAGAGCAGCTATATGTATGTCAGACAAAATAGATTTCAAGACGAAAACTATAAAAACAGACAAAAATGTTGTTATATAACGATGAGGTAAATTTAGCAAGAAGATATAAATGTAAAAATATATGCACACAACATTGCAGCCCCCAGATATATATAGAAAACATTATGAGAGAAACATAGACCCCAATATAAGAATAGATGGAGACTCTAACCCCATTTCAGCGTTGGACAGAAAAATCAATGAAGAAACATTGGACTTAGTCTGCACTACACACCAAGTGGGCATAATAGATATTTAAAGGACATTTCATCCAATGACTGCAGAATACACATTCTTTTCCTCAGCGCATTAATCATTCTCCAGAATAGACCATATTTTAGGGCACAAAGAACTCCTAAAAAGTTTAAAAATTTAAATTATATTAAATATCTTTTCTGGCCACAATGAAATAAAAGTAGAATCAAAATAAGAGAAATTTTGGAAACTATACGAACACGTGGAAGTAAATAGTATGTTCCTGAACAACCAGTGGATCAGTGAAGAAATTAAGAACAAAATTTGTAAAAATCTTAAATAATAGCCAGGTGTGGTGGCTCACGCCTGTAATCCCAGCACTTTGGGAGGCCGAGGAGGGCGGATCACGAGGTCAAGAGATCGAGACCATCCTGGTCAACATGGTGAAACCCCATCTCTACTAAAAATACAAAAAATTAGCTGGGCATGGCGGTGCGTGCCTGTAATCCCAGCTACTCAGGAGGCTGAGGCGGGAGAATAGCCTGAACCCGGGAGGCAGAGGTTGCGGTGAGCCGAGATCGCGCCATTGCACTCCAGCTTGGGTAATAAGAGTGAAACTCTGTCTCAAAAAAAAAAAAAAATCTTAAATAATAATGGAAACCAACATACCAAAGCCTTTGGGATATAGCAAAAACAGGATTAAGAGAAAAGTTTCTAGCTATAAGCACCTGCCTCAAAAAAGTAGAAAAACTCAAACAACCTAACAACACATCCTAAATAACTGGAAAAGTGAGATCAAACAAGACCCAAAATTAGTAAAGGAAATAATAAAGATCAGAGCAGAAATGTGTGATGTTGAAATAATATAAAATATCAATGAAAGAAAAAGTTGGTTTTTTGAACAGACAGACAAAAGTGACAAATCTTTTACCAGAATAAGAAAAAAGACAAGTAATACGATCAAAGCTGTAATAAAAAGTCTCCCAGTGGCCAGGCATGGTGGCTCACACCTGTAATCTCAGCACTTTGGGAGGCTGAGGTGGGCAGATCACTTGAGGTCAGAAGTTTGAGACCACCCTCATCAACATGGTAAAACCCGTTCTCTAACAAAAGTATAAAACATTAGCAAGGTGTGGTGGTACATGCCTGTAATCCCAGCTACTCAGAAGACTGAGACAGGAGAATAACTTGAACCTGGGAGGTGGAGTCTGCATTGAGCTGAGATCCTACCATTGCACTCCAGCCTGGGTGACAGAGTGAGACTCTGCCTCTAAAAACAAAAACAAAAACAAAACAACAATAAAAGTCTCCCAGCAAAGGAAAGCCGAGACAATATGCCTTCACTGCTGAATTCTACCAAACATTTAAAGAAGATGTAATATCTGATCCACTCAAAATAGTCTAAAATACAGAAGAGGAAATAACATTTACAAATTCATTCTATGAGGATAGCATTACTCTGATACACAAACGAGGAAAGGACATATCAAAAATAGAAAACTACAGGCCTATATCAGCACTCATGCAAAAATTCTTAACAAAATACCAACAAATGAAGTTCAATAACACATTTTTAAAAATCACTCATCATGATCAAGTGGGATTTATCCCAAAGATGCAAGGATGATTCAACATAAAAAAATCAATAAATGTAATATATCAATAGAATGAAGGACAAAAACCATTTATGATCATTTAATTTGATGCTATAAAAGCATTTGATAAAATTCAACATCCCTTCATGATAAAAACCATCAAATAACTGGGTAAAGAAGAAACATACCTCAACATAATAAAAGCCATATACAACAGATTCAAACCGATATCATAATGAATGGAGAAAAACTGATTCTTTCCTCTAAGATCTAAAACATGACAAAGATTCCCACTTTCAGCACTATTACTCAAATACTAGAAGTCCTAGCTAGAGCAATCATTTAAAAGAAACAAATAAAGGGTATCCAAATTGGAAAGGAAGAAGTTATTCTTGTTTGCAGATGATATAATCTTACATTTTAAAAAAAACCTAAAGACACTGCCAAAAACCTGTTAGAACTGATCAAAATTAACATACAAAAATCAGTATCATTCCTACATGTGCAAAGTGAAAAATATAAAAAAGAAATAAATAAAGAAATGAAAGATCTTTACAATGAAAACTATAAAACATTGATGAAAGAAATTAAAGAAAACACAAAAAAATTAAAAGATAGTCTATGCTAATTGATTGGAAAAATCAATAATGTTAAACATCTATACTACCCAAAGAAATCTATAGATTCAGTGCAACCCCTATCAAAATAACAATAATATTCTTTACATAAATAGAAAAAAAAACCTTAAAGTTTATACATAGAAAAAAAAAACCCCATAGTAGTCATAGCTATACTGAGAAAAAAGAACAAAACTGGAGGAATCACATTACCTGACTTCAAATTATACTACAGAACTATAGTAACCAAAACAACATGGTACTGGCATAAAGACAGACACAAAAGACCAGTGGAACAGAATAGAGAACCAAGAAATAATTTCACGTACATACATTTTTAAAAAAATGTGCCAGAAATATACAATTGGGAAAGGATAGTTTCTTCAATAAATAGTGCTGAGAAAACTGGGTATACAAATGAAGCAGAATAAAACTACATCCCTATCTCTCACTATATACAAAAATAAAATCAAAATTAAAGTCTTAAATCTAAGACATCAACCCATAAAACCAGTAAAATAAAACATTGAAGAAACTCTCAAGGACATTGGACTTTGCAAAGATTTCTTGAGTAGTAACCCACAAGCACAAGCAATGAAAGCAAAAGGAGACAAATGGGATTACATCAAGCTAAAAATCTTCTGCACGACAATATAAACAAAGTGAAGAGACAATCCATAAAATGGAAGAATATATTTCAAACTGACATTTTATTGCAAATTCCCTGTCATATTTCATCTGACAAGGAATTAATAACTAGAACATATAAGAAGCTCAAACAACTCAATAAAAAAATCTACTAATAAGATTTTAAATGGGCAAAAAAAATCTGAATAAGCCTTTCATGAAAGAAGACATACAAATGGCGAACAGCTATGTGAAAAGATGTTCAACATCACTGATCATCAGATAAATGTAAGTCAAAAGTATGATGAGATATAATCTTATGCCAGTTAAAATGGCTTTTATCCAAAAGAAAAGCAATAACAAATGCTGGTGAGGATGTGGTGAAGAAGGAACCCTTGCTCACTGCTGGTGGGCATGTAAATTAATACAACTACTATGGAGAACTGTTTGGAGGTTCCTCAAAAACTGAAAAATACAACTACTATATGATCCAGCAATCCTACTTCTAGGTATACACTCAAAAGAAAGTCAGTATATCAAAGAGATAACTGCACTCCCATGTTTGTTGCAGCACTATTCACAATAGCCACAATTTGGAACCAACTTAAGTGTCCATCAATATAAAAATGTATAAAGAAAATGTGGTACATATAACAATGATGCAATATTCAGCCATAAAAAAGAATGAGATCCTGTCATCTGCAATAACATAAATGGAACTGGAGATCATTATGTTAAATGAAATAAGCCAAGTACAGAAAGACAAACTTGCAGGTTCTCACTTATTTATGGGAGTTAAAAAAATAAAACAATTGAACTCATGGAAATAGAGAGTAGAATGATGGTTACGAGAGGCTGGGAAGGGTAGTCAGGGTGGCAATGGGGAGTGGGGATGGTTAATGGGTACAAAAATAATGTTAAATAGAATGAATAAGATCTAGTGTTTGATAGAACAGTCAGTAAAAATTTATTTTACATTTAAAAATAACTAAAAGATAATAATTTGATAGTTTGTGACATAAATAAAAGATCAATGCTTGAGGTGATGGGTACCTCATTTACCCTGATGTAATTATTACACAGTTTGTGCCTATATATATATATACACACACACACACATATATATATGTATATATATAAAATTCCTGGTTTATAGATGGTACTCGACAAAAGAATGTTATTAATAAAGTTAACCAATTATAGTATGTATTAATGGCAGTATTTTATTATTACCTTTTCAAAGAATATGTCTACTGCCATCTCAGTTCAAGATTTATGCATCATGATCTCTGTCTTTCATGGAATTATGCCTAAAATGTAACATTTACTATAGATGTATTTGGTTTTGAAATGTATCAATAAACAAGATGGAATCAAATAAGGAAAAACTTAATAAGCATATTTTGTATTGGAAAAAATAACATTTCTATAAATCTATTTCTACTATATAGTATGTAGGTCTGTATCGATTTCCTTTTCCCCTGAACTATGAATTTAAGATACAGATCAAAGAAAAGAGAGCACTTCCCAATGAGCACTGATTTCAAGTCCTGCTGGCAACATATTCTGGACCAGATGGCATTATCAGCAGAAGTCATTTGAGGGGAATTGTTGCTAAGTATTGCCAACAAGTTGATCCCTTGTGAGCAGCTATCTGTGCAAAGGGCTCCTGTCATAGAGTCTTGTGCTGGGATGGCAGGAACAATTCATGAATGCTATTTTAAAACTTTAAAATACCTTCCCATATAGTGTATATCAGAATAGATATCTATTTTTAAGATATGTATCTTTGCTCAATAACAATTTTTGTTTTACACTAACTTTGTTTATATTTTTCTTTATGTTATTGACTTTTCAGCATTCTTTAGACACTCTTTAGAAATATAGATATGTTCCCACCATGAAGTTGAAGGGATAAATATTATTTTATTGTTGGTTTTATGTCTGCAAAGATTAGCTTTGCATATTCACAATTACGATATCTACTTATTGGTAGTAGCTAAAAGATTATTTTATATGTTCAAAGAAATATAATCTCTAGCTTTTACTAGTGGGTACTCGATTAGCAGCACATACTTTTCAATTCCATTCTTTCTTTTGCTCCCCCCACCCCTAGTATAAGCCTAGAAAATTAATACTTTCAAAAATAAGAGTCTGGATGGGCCAAATGCTATAAGCCCTCCAAATGATCTTAAATTTTTGATACCATACTTAATGTTCTTCGAATAACCCACTTTTCTGTGCTTCTCTGAGAAGCACTGAGTCTAATGCTAACACTTTTAACTCAACCTACAAAGTGATTCTTTAAATAAAAAATTATGACTGTCACATGTTTGAAATTTTGTGTGCTTTTATTCTACATCAACTAGTAATCAACTACATGCAAAACTCAGAGATATTGTAGGTTCAGTTCACATTACTACAATAAAGTGAGTATCACAATATAGGAAGTCATTGAAGCTTTTGGCTTCCCAGCTCATATAAAAGCTACATTTACACTATACCATAGTTTATTAAATGTACAGTAGTATTGTTTAAAAAACATCAATGTGCATACCTTAATTTAAAAATGCCACGCTACTAAAAATGCTAACAATCAGCTTAGCCTTCAGCAAGTCAAGATCTTTGTCCTGGTTGAATGTCTTCCCTCCATGTTGATGACTGCTGATGGATCATGGTTGTGGTTAGTAAGGCCGAGGTAGCTGTGGCAATTTCTTAAAATAAGACAACATTGAAGTTTGCCATATCGATTGATTCTTCCTTTCACAAAAGAGCATGAAATCCTGTCTTATAGCATTTGACCCATAGCAGAACTTTCAAAATTGAAGTCAATCCTCTTAAACCCTGCTGCTGCTATATCAACTAAGTTTATACAACAATCTAAATCATTTGTTGCCATTTCAACAATGTTCACAAAATCTTCCGCAGTTTTTTGCTATTCCTATCCCATAATTGGTGACCTCCTCCATCGAATTCCTGACCCCCTCAAAGTCATCCATGAGAGATGGAATCAACTTCTTCCAAATCCTTGTTAATATTGATATTTTGACCCTCTTCTATGAATCATGAATATTCTTAAAGACATTTAGAATGGTGCATCATTTCTAGAAGATTTTCAATTTACTCTGACCAGATTCATATGAAGAATTACCACCTATAGCTTTAAGCAATAGATAACTATTACTATCTAAGCAATAGATAGCTTTTACTTTTGTAAAGCTTTCTAAGCAATAGCTTTACAAAATGTATTTCTTAAATAATATGACTTGGAAGTCAAATGACTCCTTTATCCATGAGCCATAGAATGAATTTTGTGTTAGCACACATGAAAACAACATTAATATTCTTGTATATCTCTATTACAGCTCTTGAGTGACCAGGTACACAGTCAAGGAGGAGTAATTTATTTTAATTTTTATTATTTTTGAGATGGAGTCTCACTCTGTCACCCAGGCTGGAGTGTGGTGGCATGATCTCGGCTCACTGTAACCTGCACACACCACCACACCCAACTAATTTTTGTATTTTCAGCAGAGACAGGATTATACCGTGTTGGCCAGGCTGGTCTCAAACTCCTGACCTCAGGTGATCCACCCACCTCGGTCTCCTAAAGTGCTGTGATTACAGGTGTGAGCCACGGTGCCTGGCCAGGGACCAGTCATATTTTGAAAGAATTATCTCTTCTAAGCAGTAGGTCTCAAAATGGTCTTAAAAAGATTCAGGAAACCATGCTGTAAACACATGTACTGTCATCCATGCTTTGTAGTTTTACTTATAAATTACAATGCAAAGTAGGTTTAGCATAATTCTTAAGAGCCCTGGGATTTTTTGAATGGCAAATAAACACTGGTTTCAACTTAAATTCACCAGCTGCATTAGCCCTTAACAAGGGAGTCAGCCTATACTTTGAAGTTGTAATGCCAGGCATTTACTTCTCTTTAGCTATGAAAGTCCTAGATGGCCTCTTCTTCCAATAGAAGGCTGTTTCAGCTACATTGAAAATCTGTTGTTTAGTGTAACCACCTTCATCAATTATCTTAGCTAGATCTTCTGGCTAACTTGCTGCAGTTTCTCCATTAGCAGTTGCTGCAAACTTCCACATTTATGTTCTAGAGATGGCTTCCTTTCTTAATCCTCATAAATCAACCTATGTAGCATCAATCTTTTCATTTCAACTCCCTCTTCTCTCTCAGCCTTCACAGAATTGAAGAGAGTTAGGGCCTTGCTCTGGATTAGACTTTGGCTTAAGGGAATGTTGTGGCTGGTTTGATCATGTATCTATACCACTAAAACTTTCTCAGCAATAGGTTTGTTTTGCTTTTTTATTATTTGTATGTATTTACATGAGTAGTACTTCTAATGCCCTTAAATAACTTTTTCTTTGCATTCACAACTTGGCTAACTGGTGCAAGAGGCTAAGTTTTTGACCTGTCTCAACTTTCAATGTTCTTTCCTCACTGAGCTTAATCATTTATAGCTTTTGATTAAAAGTGAGACATCTGACCCTTTCTTCACTTGAACAATTAAAGACCATTGCAGAGCTATTAATTGGCCTAATTTCAATATTCTTGTATCTGAGGAAATAGAAAGGCCTGAGGAGCAGGAGAGAAATGGGGGAGTGGCCAGTTTGCAGAGCAGTCAGAAAACACACATTCATTAATTTAGTTCATTGTCATAGTGCACTCAAACAATTATAGAAGGAATATCAAAGATCACTGATCACAGATCACCAAAATAGGTATAATAAAAATATTGTAAATAATAGAATTATCAAAATCTGACACAGAGACATGAAGTGAGCACATTCTGTTAAAAAAAAGAAAAGGCCCCAATAGACTTTCTTGATACAGGTTTTCATAAACCTTCAATTGTTAAAAAAAAACTGTAGTATCTGTGAAGTACAGTAAAGATAAGCAATATAAAATGAGGCATGCCTGTATTAGGTTACTAAGTGGTATATTTTAAAAGATATGACAGACAGAAGAAACAAAAATATGCCTTGTCTTCTTGTCCACAGGGATCTCAGTTTGGCTGAAAACAGAGACATATATGCCTTAAAAAATAAAAATTTAAAAAGCTCATCTTGCATGTTTCGTGCATGCTGTTTCTACCTGGAACATTCTCTTTATCCCCTTGCCTGACTCTTCCCAGCTGACTCCTTTCCTTCAAGATTCTAACTAAGGCTTGCATTTCTTCTAGGAGGACTTTCCTGTTCCCAGGAGACTACCTTGGAATCTCCTTATCAATTATTTAGCAGCATTCTGCACTTTCCCTTTTACTATCACTCTTTACAGCAATGAGATGCTTTTCATCTACTTTTTTTTTTTACTTCTGAATTTAGAAGAAGCCCAATAAATGTGTCAAATAAATGAATAAAAACCTATGAAAAGTAATTTTAAAAATTAAAAACTAAATGCCATTGATGGTTCAAGAAGGAAAAGAGGGACTTTAGGCACTCAGAAAAAACTTCACATAGAAAGTTAGGGTCTGATGTTTTTATCAGTAATAAAAACTAAGATGAAAGGTAGAATTATTCACGGCAATAAAAACTGATTGAAAGTGTAGATTCACACTTAAGGAAAACTTAAAAATTGCCATTTATTTCTGGCCTGTGAGTCACATCTAGAACCAGTCTTGACCTGGTTGACACATTCTGAACATAGCTAACAGCTCTAATTGAGATGAGTGCAGAGCGTCAAATGAGTTAGCATTAGTAGAAAAGAATAAAACAGTTTTTTAAATGTGAAGGATAACGATCAAGCCAACTTTCTGTTTTGCTACTTCCAAATGGCTTGATTATGGAAGTAGTGGGCATAACAAGAACAAAGGATTATGGAAAAAGCTATTCCTTCAGTTTTTAAATGGGCATGAGATACTTATGGACTTGATAACAGGAGCTATTTTTTGTTTAATTTTCAACCAATTTTATAAAGGCTTCTCAAAGTTATTGGTCTCAGAACTGTTAAAATCTGAAGAAATCATCTTGGATTGCTGAATGTAATATGACATTTTCTTTAGTTTCCCCATTCAGTAGAACATATTATTTCCCTGATATATTCTTTCAATAGAAATTTGCATTGTTTTCATTTATCAGAGAAATATGAAAGAACTGATTATGCTGAACAGATGGCAATGCCCATTAAAAATAAGGACCCAGAACAATTTCATGCAAGTTCATATCTTTCCAATTATATTACCAGTGATGACTAAAATGTAATTTAAAAAATATCCAATCATTCTGTAAAATGTATAAAATGTATTATTTATATTTAAAATTGCTAATTATGTTATTGTCTGTTATCAGACAGAAAATCCAGATGATGATTGTTTTCTAATATAAGTGCAATATTGCTTATTTACTTGGATCTTAACATGAGTGAACTTGAGACTGTTGTAGGTCTCAGCAAAGACAAATAAATAAAAGGGTAATATTTCATAAATAATTGGATTTTTTTACTGATGACCATCTAATAAACATAGATCCTCAAAATCACGTTAATCACTGCTCATTGATAACATCTATATTGGGGCATTCATAATTGGTTTTTTCTAAGGCATAGGTGAAACTATTCTAGAGTCTATTAATAATTCATTTCATCATAGGCTCTGCATGGTATTCTTTTCCTAAGCCAACATCAAGGAAGATGCAAGAAGCAGCTGTAATTTTAATACTGTATTTCTACTACTTTCAAAAAGTAACAAAGGCCTGTTGTTTAGGCCTTTGTTACTTTTTGAAAGTAGTAGAAATACAGTATTATTATTATAAAAGTTGAGATGTTGGCACTTGCAATCATACTATCAGTCAATATGCCTATTTAACATCTCTTTCTCCACGGCCAGAAATTTTGTTAAAACAAAACTATGATTAATCTAGGTCTTTTTTTTTTTAATAAGTAATAGGTAATAGGTAAACATCTTAGAAAAGTACACTTCATTTTTTAGTCCAGCACCACATAGCTTTCTTCTTTCCCTTCCACTGTTCCAAATTAGTTCTTTTTTTTTTTTTTTTTGAGACGGAGTCTCTGTTGCCCAGGCTAGAGTGCAGTGGTGCCATCCTGGCTCACTGCAACCGCCACCTCCCCAGTTCATACCACGCAATTCTCCTCCCTCAGCCTCCAGAGTAGCTGGGATTACAGGCGGGTGCCACCATGTCAGCCTAATTTTTGTATTTTTAGTAGAGATGATGTATTTCCATGTTGGTCAGACTGGTCCCAAACTCCTGACCTCAGGTGATTCATCTGTCCCGCCTTCTCAGAGTGCTGGGATTACAGGCATAAGCCATCGTGTCCAGCCCCAAATTAGTTTTTATTGTGAACATTAAGGTAATTTCCCATTGTATAGATGTAATAGCTATACAAACTTTTCAATCTCTTCTTTTTGAAAAATTAGCCACATCACATTCTTTTTAAAAATTTATCATCCTGTAAGTCTTGGGAAACTACATTTTATGTTTCTCAAATCTGTTTTCATTTTTTTTCTTGTTATTTTCTAAAATGTTAATTTTATTACATGATGGAAAACCAGGTCACCTATGATAGAAAAGTAGGTAAAAAGTATTTTGGGGGTAATCAAGAATGAACAGGGAAATTTAGGTTTGTATTACCAGAAAACATAAGAAATGATAGAAAAATGAATATAACAAAAAAAGTCATTCATTTTCAGGAGGTCAGGTGATCGAGAATCCTTGTTTACAAAATATCTGTTTTGACTGTGAGGTACAGGATATCACATTCATACATCATCTGTGCCCCTTAAAAATATAAACTATATTCATAACTAAATTTTAAAAGAATTCCGTTTTAGAACAAGTAAATTAATAGACCAACAGATGGTTCATTTCTTTATTATGTTACTTGATTCCCAATCTTACAATAGCTCCTCTCAGATAATTCTCAACTTTACAAAGTAATTTGGAGTTACTGCTTTTCAAAATCCTTTGGTAATTGTTTGCGCCTGAATCATGCCACCTCATTCCATGGGATGCATTAATATTCAGGTAACTAGACAAGGGTATTAAGCAACCCAAGGTTTTCACAGATATGGAGCTGCAGCTTAATGTTATCTTATGAGAAAGAGAAAGCGGAGTCTATAGAGAAAGCATAGTAATTTAAAACAACTGGCACCCCATAGCCCTCCTTAGAACAGTCATATCCTTTTGGACAGATGCCATAATTCCCTATGAATTGCTTTTCATAAAGCCCTCAGATTCCTAGTTCTTATTAAGCTCTGTTCACTATCATAGATACATAGTTTCTTCTTAGCACTGCTGTCTTTGCTGCAGATTACTCGAGCATATGCTGATTTTGGCTGTGTCACAAACAAAATAAAATTCTTTATTCCTTGAGCTCATATATTCCAATATATAATTATTCTTTTAGGACAGTATGTTCACTTTTTGTACTTGTCTAGTTACAGAGATAAATTTACTTAGTTCTCTAAGCCATTTGCAAAATTTGTGGCTCTATGGCCATAATAAATTGTGAAATAATACTAGAGGGACAAAAATATTTATAGGAATATTCTTTCAAAATAAAAATCTTGAGTGTGATGGTTCTTCGTACATTCTCTTAAGTAAATAATCAGAGCCTGTTATTTTTTTTTATTCCTTTTAAAATTCAGTCATGGAGATAAGATTGAAATTCTGGTCAAGTCGGCTGTTACTGAAATTTATAGAACGGATTTGGAGTTACCAATTTAAACTTCATAGTTGGCTGAGAATCCAGCTGTGTTGGCTCAGTCAGAGAATGCAATGGAAGATTGGACTGAAATCATCTGATACCATCCAAGAAGAGGTCCAGAGACTTGGAGGGAGGAGGAAAGAAATGAATTAAAACTAAACAAAACAACAAGTCTCAAGAGAAAATAGTTCTTCTGCTGATAGTAATGTAATATTTTCACATTAGAAGGTCTCATCATTGACATGAAAGGAAGGCAATTTTAGCTGCAGCAATGACTGTAGAAATAACTGACTTGGTCTTCAATTTCTGCGGTTTGGGGAAGCTACCAGAGTACGCTAATCTCCATGTCCCAGAGCTCAGGGAAGCTGGTTGCTTCACACAGTGAGCCAAATGACACATCATGCCAAACACAAACACACTTTCTGTGGTGGCTATTTTTAACTCTGTGCTATATCTTTTGACCTCTTTTCACTTGCTCCATTATCTTAAATATTCACATTCTTAAGGATGACACATCTGCATACTATGCAAATATTTTCTTCATTTCCAAGTTGGATGAAAGAAGACAAGGTTCTGACCCTGAAACAAAGCCTAACCCTCTGGGCAAATTCCTATGTGGTTTGTCAAGTTCACATTTCCTGTTTTGCTAGCAGCGTTTGTTCAGTTTCTTGACTAGAGAAGTCTAGTCATGCTTCACATGTGCCGAGGTTCTAGGTGGCACTTCTTAAACACTATTCACAGGGAAACAGACCTTTAAAGAAAAATCATCTTCTCTTTCTTTAAAAAATCATAAGTGGGTTCTACGAATGCCTGATCCTCTGGTTCCTGCAATTTCCAAATTCCTAAAAGAATCCCGATTCTGAGTGTGCACACATATGCATGCACAGAAACATTCACACACAGTGCACAGGGGTACAGTGGAGCTGATTTAAAGGTTAGGGGTAGAGAAGTGCTTACTCCCTCAAAAGGGAAATTACTGTGCCTGGCTAGAAAGCCAAGGCGTAATCGCATGCTGGGTTGTGCCCCCTGGTGCCTCTACTGAGCATTCCTCATTTTCTATCCAATGACCAGAAGAGGAAATGATAAGGGACTGAGGGAGTCAACAGGACGGGAGAGAGGGGTTTGCAGACTTTTAAAACCCTGTGCTTCAACACTTCTTTGGGTAGCTCTCCAGAGATCCAGAATATTTTTCCCCAAGGTAATGCATAAGCCTCATTTGACTTTGGTACTTGTGTTGAACTTTGAGTTGACTTGAACTTTGTCATCATGTTCATTATAAAATGTACACTAATGGGGCAGTATATTTGAGAGTTACTAACCTTTACCTATCTGTAACTTGCTACAGGCTTCAATGGAATAAGAAACATTGATACTATTGTAGTCATTTCTTAAATATATTTGCAGAAAGAAGTTTTTTTGTTTTTTTTTTTTCCCTTTTCAAAGCACTTTAACACTGGTTATCTAATTTAAACTTTGCAAACGTCTAGAGCAGGTGGAGTAGAAACCAGAATTTCCATTTTGAAGGTAAGTAAATTGAAGGAAAGTTGACCTGAGGATAGGTCCCACAATCTAAGGGACTGGCTAAATATTAAGGGAAAGGTATTCACTCTGGGGTAGAGACATCAGCAGGCAAGCTTAAAATTGAGTAGAAGAGAATGCCAAGGTAAACCAATTAAAGATGTTTTGGGGTCCAAGAGAATTGCATGGTGTTGTGAAGAGTGGAAACTTGAAAGGTCAAAATCAAAGTAAATACAGGGAGAAAATAGAATGTGATACATTACACTGTCTTCTGTTTCCTTGGCTTTCAACCTGGGGTGATTTTTACCCCTAGCAGACATTTGGCAATATCTAAAGATATTTTAGGTTATCAAAACTTAGTGGGGTGGGGAGTACTATTGGTATCTATCAGTTAGAAGCCAAAGATGCTGCTAAACAGTCTACAATGTGTAGGACAGACACACACCCCCACACACCCTACAAGAAAGAATTTCTAGCCCAAATTGTCAATAGTACTGAGATTGAGAACCCTGATCTGTAATACTTACACTAGTCATCTGGTGAATGGTAAGTCAGCCTAATTTAAGGGGAGAAACTTAAAATGTCTGACATAAATTCTACCACTCTTAGATGCCCTCTGATTTCTTTCTTTAGGAGGTAGATCAGGCTGCAATAGGTTGGATGGAGTGAAAGGCTTAAAGAGAATCATGTACCATTTGTCTGCTCTGTGTTCACTCTATATGAAAATAAGCTATCTAGATATGAGTTTCTCCTTTTTTATTTTACATGCTAAAGAATACTGTTTTTAAAAATGTGTGTATCTTTTTTATTAAGATATAGCGTAGAGTTATTTGAGATATACTTGCTAGCCTCTTTTTTGAAAGGGTTATACTTTTTAAATTATATTGTGTCAAATTGCAAAAAATGATCTACTTTTGTAGAAAGGATGCTAAATAAATATTCACTTTTGTATTTTCTTTTTCATTTGCTCACTAAAAGCATGTACATCCAGAGACTCGAGTCAGTACTGGCTGCAGAGAAAGCAAGCAATGTATAATCAAGTGGGAATCTATGGCTTTGCTGACTGCCTCTACTGAAAGCAATTGTGTCGTGCATTTTTTTTGCCTAATACCCATTTGCAGGGTAGCTTTCTGCCAACATCATCTTTCCCATGCTGGAGAATTGGCCTTCTGCTTTGAGCACATTTAAAAAAGAGATGCTTTGTATTTTCTTTTCGTGTTGTTTAGATGTGCTAAACATACATAATTGTAAAAATTAGGACAATGAAATTAGGAAACATAGGTTTACTTAATATTTTCTAGAAAATATCCAGCCCAAGCTTGTTCAAGGCAGGCAATCACTTGCCCGCTATGATCTAGACTTGTGCTGCTCAATTTGATAGTCAAGTGTGGGACTACTTAACATGTAAAAAATTAAAATTAATTAGAAACTCGATTCCTCAGTTGCACCAGTCACATTTCAAATGTTAAAACAGTGGTTAGCAACCATCATAATGGGCAGTGCAGATACAGAATATTTCATCATCACAGAAAGTTCCACTGGACAAGGCTTCTTCAGTTGAGTGGATTCAATGGTTGAGAATAGTGTGAAGACAATGTTGAAGGCCAGTGAGCTTTTTTCTGAGCATTCGAAATGCTCCTGCAGGGTCACTTGAAGTGTCTCCCCAGGAGGCAATAACTATAAAGTCCTCACCATATTTTTGTTATTCATCTAACAATTACTTATTCAATCCCTGCTATAGGTTAGGCACAATTGTAGGCATTGGGGAAAGAAATGAACAAAACCAAGAATGCCCTTGTCTTCAAAGGGGTTAAATTTGAATGTAGACGACCAAAGATTTATTTTTTAAAATGTAAATTTATACATATACATACATACATATATAAATCATACATCCAGGAAATGATCACTGTTAGGAAGAAATATGAGAGTGTGAGGGAAATATACTATTTCCTTCCCTACTATTTCCTTCTATAATAGAGTTTTCAAGGAATACCCTTTTGAGGAGATGGTAATTGAGTAGAGTCCTAAAGGCAGTGAGTGGTGTAATTAATGGAAATATCTGGAGGAAGGGCATTTCAGACCCAGGATGTAAAAAATGCAAAGGCTCTGAGACAGTAACATTCTTGTCAAGTTAAAGAAAGCCAAAGGAGGCCAGCAGTGCTAGAGCAGAACAAGTAAGAAGAGCAATAGGAAATGAGGTTGGTTATAGGCAATGGCTGGATTATGTGTTTATTAAAAGCCATGGTAAAGGCTGGGCACGGTGACTCATGCCTGTAAACCCTGCACTTTGGGAGGCCAAGGCAGGTGGATCACTTGAGGTCAGGAGTTCCAGACCAGTCTGGCCAACATGGTGAAAGTCCATCTCTACTAAAAATACAAAAATTAGCTGAGTTTGGTGGTGAGTGCCTATAATCTCAGCTACTTGGGAGGCTGAGGCAGGAGAATCACTTGAACCTGGGAGGTGGAGGTTGCAGTGAGCCAAGGTTGTGCCACTGCACTCCAACCTGTGTGACAGAGTGAGACTCCATCTCAAAAAAAAAAAAAAAAATCTAATTTTGTTCTAAAAGAGATTGGAGACTTTTGTAGCATTTGAGTGCTGAAATGACATGATCCAATTAACATTTTTTAAAGTATCCTCTGACTGCCGTATGGGGAACACTACAAATTTGCAAGAACTGAGGCAGTGTGACTAGTTAATAAGGCATTGCTACAAACTGGACAGGAAATGATAGTGCCTTAGAGTATTGTCATTGGAGGATATGAGATGTGGTTCAATTAGAAAAATACATTAAAGTTAAAGAATTAACAAGATTTACTGATTAATAAAAGGTAGGGTCTAAAATAAAGGCAGGGTTCAAGAGTGACTCTAAGGTTTTGCTTGAACTGGGTAGATGGCAGTATAACATTTAGTAAGATTAGGGAGTATGGAGGAATAGCAGTTTGGGGTGAGTGTGGTACTCAAGAGTTCTCTGCAGAGAATATTTAATGTGAGACGCTTACTAAACATTCAAGAGGATATCTTCAAAAAGTAATTGAATATATAAATCTGGAGGTTAGAAAAGAGGTTGGAGCTGATGATATAAATTTGAATGTTAACTGCACGTAATATGGTATTTAAAGCTGTGAAATTAGTGGATATCACAAAAGGAGTAATTGTAGATAGGGATGAGATACCCAAGAACCGAATCCTGAGGTAGTTCATTTTATAGATGTGGAATGGAAAAAAGAAGGAAGTAGAGGAGATTAACTCAACTATTCATGCAGGAGAAAGTCAGGAGTGTGTGGTATCCCAGAGAAAAAGTGAAAATTTTATATTAAAAAGGAGAATGGTTAATTGTATCAAATGCTTGCAGTAAGCTGAACAAAGTCAGAAATGAAAAGTTTCCGTTGCATTTGGCCATGTACGGGTTCTTACTGAGAAGTTTCAGTGGCGGACTGGGGACTAAGCCTATTCTGGGAGCTTTCAAAAGTAAACAAGAGGTTTAGGAGGGTAGGAAGTGGTGGCAGGAAGTATCCATACCTCGTTTTGAGGAGCTTTGTTATAAAGAGAGGATAGAATTATTATAGTAGCTGAAAGTTTATGTGGCTTTTCTGGATTTGTTTATTTTAATAAAGGAGGAACTAACATGATGAATGGATGATGCAGAAGAGGTAAAAAGTGGATGGTGTGGGAGAAATACAGCATAATTTCAAGAAAAAAGAAGAGAACACCAATGGCTTTGAGATTATCCAAATCCGTCTGGCCTTGACCCAGGAGCTGTTTAAAATACTAAAATAATTTACAATTCAAAAATGAGCTCTACTTCAAAACATACTAAGAGGTCCTAAGGGAAAGATAAAGTCAACCCTCTTAACCCTCAAAGGCAATCATCTCTAAATTGAAAGTTAATGGCATGTTTGCATCTTCTTATTCTACCTGCTTAACTACCATTTCCTGTTGTGGGTTGAACTGGGCCTACAGCTAAAGGAGACTGATAAAGATAGTGCTTGATGGTGTGGGCTTGATGTGTTGAGCTTGACTTGAGACAATGCATTAGCTCACCAGTATTGATGTTCTGCTTCTTGAGTAGGACTCTGTAAGACACACTGGCTCCTTTATATTACAAAAGGCTGCCAGGGTGAGAACTACTGATGAACATTTGAGGAACTATAACACCCAGAACTTATAAATCATGGAATTGGTAATAAAATAATTTATAATATTATTGGAGCAGGGAGTAGCCAAAGATCATAAAATATTAATTCACTATTTCCTCTGTTTAAAAAAATACTTAAAAGATACTCAGCAATTATTATTTAGGATAATTCAGCTTTATGATAACACCACATCTGCTGAGTTGAGATGGTGCACCAAATATTTCCCTTAGCTACCTACCA
Source organism: Aotus nancymaae (assembly GCF_030222135.1). Classification (NCBI taxonomy): domain Eukaryota; kingdom Metazoa; phylum Chordata; class Mammalia; order Primates; family Aotidae; genus Aotus; species Aotus nancymaae. The sequence goes on along the minus strand of NW_026988438.1, from coordinate 40,303,938 downwards.
TCAGCTCATGTAGGTAAATGTAGAAGCATTTCTTTGTAAGGAATGTCCCAAGAGAAGATTAACACATCTATTTATGGTTTCTCTTTTATTGGCTTATATGTGTAATGATAGTTATTCTACTGTTCAGTTTGACCTTTCAAGAAAATTCTCCCTTAATAAAATCACTCTTTTAAAAATAAAAAAAAAACCTTTTCTTCTTTCTCTTATTTTCTTTACCAGTAAGAAAGTTACTGTCACATATGTTATTAATGTATTAGATAATAGATATGATACATGTTTAATATTAATCTTAATTAACCTACATCAAAGTCTTTTGTAACTTAGTGCTCAATAAATATTAGCTTCAATAGATAATATTATTAATGCTTCCAGAAAAAAATAAACACAGAGATGCTATCTTATCCACATTAAGCTAAATATTCCCATCTATAAGCTATTTTCTAATTATGTTAAGTTTTTCATATGATGTTATTTGATTTCGTCCTCGCAACATTTATGTGGATTAGGTATTATTAGGACTGTATACTATCAATGAGGAAATGCTTATTTAGAGTTTTGGAACTTGCTAAAGATCGCACAAGTAGGATGTGGCAGTGATGAAATTTACACTTAGATCTGACTGATTTCAAGTCCCACACTGCCATTAGTGTTTAGGTTAGCTTGACGTTAAAGGGGCTGTTTGGCTATTACATATTTTATTTGATAGAATAAGCCAAAGCACTTGGTAGTTTACAGGTTTACTAAAGGCAAGTAGGGACATTTTACAGGGAGAGGAGAGGGAATCTAAAACAAAGCAGTTGCAATTTCTCCACCCTAAATAATATCCTTTGGTTCCAGCACTCCATTGAAACTACTCTATCAAAGAACAATGATTACCTAATTTCCATTCCACTGTACATTTCCCATCCTTACTGAATTTGGCCTTTACTTAGTATTTAATACCATGTACTATTTCTGTTACATACTTAATATTAACTAATGGGAACTATCATTTAAGTAGGTGTTAGACTTTTTGCCGAGTTCAATGAGGAAACAGAGACCGGAGTTAGGAAATTAAAAGCCAATTTATTCGGCTCCCGGGCGAGGTTCTATGGTCCGGGAAGGGGCCAGAGAAGTCGCGCTTCTCTTCTTGGGGCGTGGGGTTTTATAGGGAATAGAAGTGGCTGATTGACTACGGGGGAAACAATGACAAGGTAGTTCTATTGGGTATTAAAAGACTGGGGATGGGCGAGGTGAACAAAGTGGGGCATTTCCATTGGGTATGAAGGGAGTGAGCACGGACGAGGGGCTGGCCGAGGATGTACGGAGGAGCTACCATAGGGCAGGTTCTTGGCAGGCCTTTTCAAAATTTATGGCGGGTGCAGGGCTGAGATTGGAATGCAGAAATGGGCAAGGGGAGCCTGCGTGGAGAGGGCAAATGCTGAGCAATGCGCTCAGAATGATGACGTAGTTTTTAGGCACGGAGAGAGAAGGGCATGTCCATTCGGCTCCCAAGGAGGCACCGGCCTTACAGTAGGATTTAGATTTTTCTTTTTTTTTTTTTTTTTTTTTTGAGACAGAGTCTCGTTCCGTCGCCAGGCGCCAGGCTGGAGTGCAGTGGCGCGATCATGACTCACTGCAACCTCCGCCTCCTAGGTTCAAGCAATTCTCCTGCCTCAGCCTCCCGAGTAGCTGGGATTACAGGCGCACGCCACCATGCCCAGCTAATTTTTGTATTTTTTAGTAGAGACGAGGTTTCACGGTGTTGGTCAGGATGGTCTCGATCTCTTGACCTCATGATCCACCCACCTCGGCCTCCCAAAGTGCTGGGATTACAGGCGTGAGCCACTGCGCCCAGCCGGATTTGGATTTTCTGAAAGGCTAGACATTTTAAATGAGGTTTTTCCTCTTTTTATAATCTCTTAACATGAGATTTGGGTTTCTCAAAATAGAACAATGTAAAGACCTGTATCTATATTTGTTTTTTTTTTCCCAGAAATAATTGTAATATATCTTTCCTTTATTGTTTCCCTCACATATCATGTTTAGTGGTACTTAGGTTTTTCTATATAATATGAAACATTGTAGGTAAGTTAAGCCCGCAAAGCACAATGTTAAATTTTAATTATGATGATCCATTGGTACTTGGAAGTGTGTAATGAATGGAAAAAGTTAAGGATGTTACTTCATTGTTATTCCACTGCAGGGTTCTTGATCTCAGCACTGTTGATATACTCGACAATTTGCACAGTTGTTTTTGCTAGAGGACAGGGGTCAGGGGAGACATCCTGTTCACCGTAGATTGTTTAGTAGCATTGCTGTTTTTAAAATACTGGACACAATAATACAAACCTCCTACTGTCACCACTCATTCATCTTGTATCCCCCTTTGAGAACAATTACTCTAGTGAAAACTTATAATTGAAACACATCTGTAGTAGAAAAAAATCAGCGATCACCTCAGAAAAGACTTTGAAATACCCAAGTTCTCCCTTCCAACAGATCTGATCATTTCTTTGCGCTCCTGTCATATGTTAAACCAATCTCTTTTATAAAAATTATTACACTCTTTGTGTTCCTGGGACAACTATTTCTTCAATGCTTGATCTAGCTAGCTCTGAAGAATCTAGTGTTCTGGTGTGTATTTCTTTCTGAAAAGAAATATAATGTTTCATAACATAATGTCATTCTGAAATCAGCCACGGGGGTAGTATTAATACCAATGGAAATTGGAAAATGTTGCAAATTGTTTTTTTTTTTCCTTAGAGAGCTGAATATTAAACATTTTATCATACCCTGTCATGCCTACTATATGGCAACTCTTCTTTGAATAGTGGGAACATATGGGATAAGAGGGACACCATGTCATCAAACAAATTTTATTAACTAAATTGTGAACTCCTCAAAGATTATTTTCCACTCATCTTCTAAATCCAGCACTGGCATAGTAACTGATTCACTGATGACACTCAAAAAGTTAATAACAACATTTATTTAAACACTCATTTAAATTATGACTGTGGAATTTCTTCACAGTACATTTTCAACAATGCTTTTGCTCCTGTTTATTTTTGAGTCTAGAACTTTCTTACAATTGGATGTTTCAGTGGTTAGTTTTTTTTTATATTTCTAAAATTTAGTGATTCAGCAGGAAGTTTCTCTCAAGCTGCAGGAAGTTTTGCAATTTAATTATGTCTATTCTAAGCTTTTCAAAATGTTTTTTGCAATTTCTTAAAATTAATTTGACCTTTCATTCAGCAGGGACTTTTGTAAAGTTAAGCTTTCTCTTTCATTCTCCTAAAGATTACTCTTCACTCCATGGTTTTTGCCTCATTTTTTCATTTTCTCTTGTCCTTTTTTCTTTTTTATTTTTTTAAAACATTTTTTAGTGATTCAGACTTCTGCATCTATACTATATATTGATTTTAAAGCCCTTTTTATTAAAACATAAAATCAGCACAGTTTTAGAAAAGTGATTACACATGAGATGGAGAGGAAGAGAAAAAGGGATTAATTTGTGTGTTAAAAATTAGATAATCTAGAAAACAGAATGGAAGTAAGGATTGGCCACAATATGAACACTCAGTGGTGATATCTCAAGTATATATTAATAATAACTAGTGTGGCATGGTTGCTGATCAGTCAGCAGGGGTTTTAGATAATTTCTACCTGACTACACTCACACATGCCTGCTGATGCCTGTTCTGCTTGCAGCCCCTGGAAACTACTGCCCCTATTTTGTTTGTACCTTTATGAACTTTTTTGGGCATACTTTTATTTTTTACATTATATATTTGAATACAGGCATGATTAATTTTTTCAGAAATTCTAGCACATGGTATTTTTTTTAATAATAATTTTTATGGTTGTAGTTCTTCACTTATCTATCGTTAGTATCTCCCAGGGGATTCAAAACTTCAGGAAGTCAGGACTCCAGTCTTTCCTGTTCACCGTGATATATCTGAGACTTAGCCTAGTGCTTGGAATATGGAGTACTCAAAATATATATCATTAACATCTTATGTAAATAGATATATAGGTACATTAGTATTTTTCTTGGTTGTATAGTAGTCCTGATATATCATAAATTATTGGATAATCTGTTGTTGGACATTGTAACTATTTTTTATCTCCCTGTATTTCCCACGAAACTCTCCTTGTGCTTTTTCCCACTGTGTAGATTTTTAAGGCAAAGAGAAAGAACAGAATTTAGGCTGTTGAGAAAAATGAAGATGGTATTATAAAGTCTTTGAGATACAATAGCATATTAACTAATTCCCTTCAGGTGATGGATGTATTAATACTTTGAATAGTAAAATCTTTATAGTATAATCTTTGAAGATTTCTCAAGTCAAATAATCTATAACTAACCACTTCTAAGAAATCTGAGAGGAGCATGACCTCTAGGAAACTGGTCCTAGAATGAACAACATACAGGTAAAATGATTGAGTCACCAAAAGTTTATGATACTGTGAGTGACAGTATTGGAATTTATACTGGTCTTTTGGGTTTTTCCAGGGAACATGTAGCCAACCAAAGTAACTTACAAGCAATATTTTGTGAAAAGAATCCAAGTTTCCTCATTAACTTTGGCTTTCTATTGGGATGAAAGTTGAAAAATATTCTATTCTATTTTTAAAAACACTTTTCCAAGAGAGTATCTGCAAGTCTTTCTTCAAAAGACCTAAGACATGCTGAAATTGATGTTCCTTTGGGAAGAGGGAGCTTTATGTTAATATTTACTGAATATCTCAGCATGTTCCTTCTACATCCTTTCAACTGTTGACCTTTCAAGACAGTCTTTAACTGTGTAAATTTGCTAGAAACATCCTAAATCCATAAAATATGGTCTTGATTAATTTCAGACGTAAACATACTCTCATGTAGGATTAATTAGTGTCTTCACTGTTAGAAAAAACAGATCCCAAAATGTGACTAAGGACCAATGTGGGCAACACACAGTCCTGATTCACTTCAAGTTAAGCATCAAGAAAGATACCATAATAAAATCTCATATGGAAATATTGTAGACAACTTTACTGGAGACTGATTTGATTGGCAATGAACCCCATTAGTGCCTATAACAATTGTATAAGTCTGTTCTCATGCTGCAAATAAAGACATACCCAAGACTGGGTAATTTACAAAGAAAAAGAGGCTTAATGGACTCACAGTTCCACATGGCTGGGGAGGCCTCACAGTCATGGTGGAAGGTGAAGGAAGAGCAAAGGCACATTTTACATGGCAGCAAGCAAGACAGCATGTTTGTATATGGGAAGTGCGCTTTATTAAACCATCAGATCTTGTGAGACTTATTCACTATCACAAGAACAGTACGGGAAAAGCCTCCCCCTATAATTGAATTACCTCTTACCAGGTCTGCCTCATGTTATGTGGGGATTATGGAAACTACATTCAATATGAGATTTGGGTGGGGACACAGCCAAATCATATCAATAATTAAAAATGCAGGAAGAGGTAAAAGGGATTCCACAGTATTTTTTAATTTATTCACTAAGAACAGTGACTATGCAAATACTTATGGTGGTCAATGTTCATTTATTATAGAAATAGTCATGCCCTAATGATTGCATTATAGCACACAAAAGCTGTTGCTATCTCCTAGCAGTAGTGAAATGGCATATTTAAGACACGGATAAAAACACCAATTTGTTTGAGTGAAGGGAGCTAAAATCCCCAACAGCTACTATTCCCTCACTAAACCAATTTCCAATAGAACGTATGCAATAAAAAAGTCAAAGATGGGATAATCATAGTAAATTCAACCAAATGAAATCATATCACTACTGTGTACAAAAGTGTCAAAAGTAAAACAACTGCAGTGAGAGGGAATCCTTAGGACTTTCTGGTGGCTAAAAATTCAATCGAATGAGCTTTTCTTATAGTGTCTCATGATAGTCTAACTTTGTTGTACATCAGGAACAGAACCATGGCTTATTGGTTTGCTTTAGTTTTGAATTTGATATCTTCCACTACCTAGATTTAGCATCTATGAATGTAAATCATACACTCCTGAAGGCCCTGGAGCACAAGCAGAATTCACCTGGTAAATACTGCTAAATGTTTTGAGGGCCCTTCCATCCAGCTGGGATGAGAATTCACCATCTGCTTTGAAACCAGATGAGCAAACAAAACCACATATAGCTGATTTACAAAATTCCTTCAAGGAGAAAAAAAGCTTTGGGCCACTAAATGTCAAAGCTGTTTATTTCTCAGCATAGTTGAGTTCAGACTCAGCAGTGCTGTGATAGAGGTTTGAAGGTGAATGACTGCACAAGTCTGAAGCCAAGAGTCTGGGCAGAAGACAATGATTAAAAAAAAATTATCTAACATGTGTTAAAACAAAACTCTCGGGAAAATAATGGTTTCCTTTCTAAATTAGCTTTGCTTATACCTACAAGATACGAAGAACAGTGGCAATAGATTGATAATTGTGAACTGGCACTTACATTTTTGCATGCATAAAACAGAATGATGAAAACATATTAATGACTATTTCCATTGCTTCCCACAAGTTAATCAACACAATCAAATCACGAGACCCAATGTCTAAATGCTTTGTATTTTTATAGCTTCTTTGTATAATTCTTGATTTTGTTCAATATTTAAGTTATTCACTAGCATTATCTGCTTGAGTTTTAAATTGCCTTTCATTGCTAACTAATTATTGATGTTTACTGTGGCAGACATATTTTTAGCTGATTCATAGGCTCCCAATTAATAATTTTCTTTCCACTCCATGTAACAGCAATGCAATTGTTTTAAAAATCAACTAATTCTGGTTTCTGGTCTAAGTTGGAGGAATTTAACAACTCATAAGTAATAACGCTGTACTTCTAAATAAAGTTTTCTTTATAAAATTATAATTTTTATAAAAAGTTATATTTTTATGAGAATTGTGGTTCTGTTGGGAGCAACAGACACACACACTGGCTAAGTTAAGGTAAAATGGAGCATATTAGAAGGATGTGGCTAGATATGGGAAGCTTCACAGGAAAGAAGAGATGGGAAGCTAATTTCAAGCAGGCAGAAACCAATCAGGTCTGGGTGGTTTCAGTATCTCTACAGTCATCTGTGTACAACCACTGTCCCTGTGACAGTTCACTGAAAATGTGAGTCATTAGACAAAGTCAGAATTATTATATTCAGGCTATGCATCATTTTAGGGAAAAAAAAAATGGTTAAGAAGAAGCATCTCCCAAGGTCCCCTGAAACAAATCTGATCTGCAGCATGAAGGCAGCACATCAGTAGTTGTCTGGAACTGGAGGATGGATGGTATGACTTCATCTGGGAAGAGACATAAGGAATCCTTTGCAGTGGTGGAAATGTATATCTTGATTAGGTTGACATACTGGTGTATAAATTTGTCAAACATTTTGGTAATGTAAACTTCAATAAATTTTGTTGTATATAAAATATACATCCACAAAGTTGATTTTAAAAAGACATCCAGAAATTTTGCAGTTTGCAAATTATATTAAAATATACCTATAAGTAGTTTGATAATAACAATGAAAACCAACTCTGTTCAACACATCTCTAAGATGGCAAAAATTGACTTTTGGCATGACAGTATAAGGAGCTCCAGATAAAAACAGCAACCATTTAAAGCTTTGAGAAATGGTCCTATGTATGCATAGCAAATAAAATAGTATCTATTTGAGAAAATCTATAAAAATCAGTGAAAAAGGCAAGAGTCTATAGTATTTAAGTCCAAATTGCTCTCTTTTTTTCCCCCTTCCCAGATCAGTAACCTGTAGATATTTCACTAAAGATTACTAAAACCAAGAACACAGGACCACACTGCTTGTTTGCTCCCAGTTGGAGAGCTTTCTTTCCTTTCTTTTTAGGAGGATTAAGATATCAGTATTTCTTATCTTACACACAGCTGCTGTTTGCAGAGGCTGAGTGTGGCTGAGAAGTAGAGGTCACCTTCATCCATCCAATTCCCAGCCATGGCACAGATATGTTTTGCTTTAGGTGTGGAATGTTGAGGACACGGGGACCTAATCATCTTTGACCTGGATTGTGAGGAGGCACACTTCAGCTCCAGAAGGGGTAAGCCAAAGGGACCTTAGGCTACTTCTGTACAGTTCTCCACCACCAAGTGTTCAGCTTATAGAGTGAAAGTGATATCTATGGATATCACTCAGAGAAAAGTTTACCAACAAGCCATAAAAGAGCATCTAATTTCTTCCCAAAGGAACTGACTTTACTTGCAACATATTTTGGAGAAGTTCATGGGCAAGGACTTCATGACTAAAACACCAAAAGCAATAGCAACAAACGCCAAAGATAGACAAATGGGATCTAATTAAACTAAAGAGCTTCTGCACAGCAAAAGAAACAATCATTAGAGTAAACCTGCAACCAACAGAATGGAAAACAATGTTGCAAGCTGCCCATCTGACAAAGGGCTAATATCCAGAATCTACAAACTACTTAAACAGATTTACAACAAAAATACAAACAACTCCATCAAAAAGTGGGCGAAGGGTATGAACAGACAATTCTCAAAAGAAGACATTTATGCAGCCAACAAACATATGGAAAAAAGCTCATCATCACTGGTTATTAGAGAAATGCAAATCAAAACCATATTGAGATACCATCTGATGCCAGTTAGAATGGTGATCATTAAAAAAATCAGGAAACAACAGATACTGGAAGGGATGTGGAGAAATAGGAACAATTTTACACTGTTGGCAGGAGTGTAAATGCATTCAACCATTGTGGAAGACTGTGTGGCAATTCCTCAAGGATCTAGAAACAGTAATACCATTTGATCCAGCAATCCCATTATTGGGTATATATCCAAAGGATTATAAATCATTGTATTATAAAGACACATGCACATGTATGTTTATTTCAGCATTGTTCACAATAGCAAAGACTTGGAACCAACCCAAATGCCCATCAATAATAGACTAGATAAAGAAAATGTGGCACATATACACCATGGAATACTATGCAGCCATAAGGAAGGATGAGTTCATGTCCTTTGCAGGGACAAGGTTGAAGCTGGAAACCATCATTGTCAGCAAACTAACACAAGAACAGAAAACCAAACACTGCATGTTCTCACACATAAATGGGTGAGAACACAGGGACACAGGGAGGGGAACATTATACACCAGGGCCTGTTGGGGTTGGGGGGCAAGGGGAGGAATAGCAGGGGGGGTGGGGGACTAGGGGAGGGGTAGCATTAGGAGAAATACCTAATGTAGATGATGGAGTGATGGATGCAGCAAACCACCATAGCACATGTATACCTATGTAACAAACCTGTACGTTCTGCACATGTACCCCAAAACTTAAAGCATAATAATAATAATAAAGAGAAGTTCAAGCTTGAAAATACTTATAAGAACAATGGAGACGGTGATAGAAGCCAACTGAGAAAAAATATGGTCTAAATTGTAAGTTGGTTAGTTTGCAAGATGGAACCATGGTATAAGGTAGGTGGGAGGTACCTCTTTGGAATAAAAAAAGATAAAGGATGACTTCAACAACTTTCTTCAAATTAGCTAAAATTTGATTGTATTTATTTGTATGGTAATTTATGTTCCAGGGCATTTTTATAAGAAATAGAGATACCATTCAGCAATTAATGATGTTTAACAGATAGGTCCAGTAAGGGAAAGGGAAAAATAGAGCCCTACCAAAACCACTATCATTCCAGAGTGACTGTGGGCATACTCAAAGTCGTGTCTCCCTAAAAAAAATCAGAGGTTTAACACTGAAAGAATGAGTAGATTTCACTGAAATAATCCTGCCATCCTCTAAACAAATAAATAAGCAAAAAATAATAAGCCCCTAGAGGGTATGAAGGGACAGTACCCAGAGGTGCTCCAATATGTTTTCTAAAATTTCCAGTTTTTATTAACAAAGTATAGAAGATGAAAAGAAACAAGAAAGTATAACAATACGCCAGAGGTTTAAAAAAGCAGACAAGAAATTCCCTGTGAGAGCACACACAAAAATCATATTTGTTAGGAAAAAGCTTTAAATTAAACACTATAAACAAGTTCATTGAACTAAAGTAAATTAATATTAATATTAATATTAAAGAAGTAGCATTGATGACAATGCTACCTCAAATACAGAATGACATAAAAAATTTTAAAAGACCAAATGAAAATGCTAGAGTTTACAAATGCAGTAACTGGGAAAACATACACTAGAGGGGCTTAACAATAGATTTGAACAGACAGAAAAATCAAATTTGAAGAGAGCTCAGTAAAGATTACGTGGGCCTAAAAGCAGAATAAAAGAATAAAGAAAAATAAAGAAAGCCTCTAAGGAAACATTACATGTAACAGGATACCAAAAGGGAGAAGAGAGAGAAAGGACAAGAAAATATTTTTTAAAAATAATGGCTGAAAACTTCCTAAATCTATTAAAACCTGATAATCTACATATCAAGGAAGCCCAACAAATTCCAAGGAGGGTAAATAAGAGGATTTTCACAAACAGGTATATTTTAGCAAAAATGGTGAAAGTCAGAGAGAAAATTGAAAGCAACAAGAGAAAAATGACTTATTACTTAAAAGAGAGTACCTTCAAAATTAATAGCTGATTTTTTTCTTTTCTTTATTATTTTTTCTTCTCTCTTTCTCTCTCTCTCTCTCTCTCTCTCTCTCTCTCTCTCTCTCTCTCTCTCTCTCGACAAAGTGTTGCTCTCTCACTCAGGCCAGGGTGCAAAGTTGTGATGAAGGCTGACTGCAGCTTTACCTCCCATGTTCAAGAGATCCTTCTTACCTCAGCCTCTTGAGTAGCTCAACCACAGGAACATGCCACCATACCTTGCTTTTTTATTATTATTATTTGTAGAGACATGCTCTCCCTATGTTACTCCTGAGTTCAAGTAATTCTCTTACCTTGGCCTCCTAAAGTGCTGGGATTGAAAGTGTGAGCCATCATACCTGGGCAATAGCTGATTTCTCATCAGAAAAAAAAAACAAAAAACAAACAAACAAAAAACAAAGCCAAAAGATAGTGGAATAATCAAAGTGCTCAAAGTAGAAACAAGCAAAATAAAAACGCCAACTAAAATTATTTATTTTATTTTACTCTAAGTTCTGGGATACATGTGCAGAATGTGCAGGTTTGTTTCATAGGTATACATATGCCATGGTAGTTTGCTGTACATATTAAACCATCATGTAGGTTTTAAGCCCCACATGCATTAGGTATTTGTCCTAATGCTCTCCCTCCCCTTGCCTACCACCCCCAACAGGTTCTGGTGTGTGATGTTCCCTTCCCTGTGTCCATGTATTCTCATTGTTCAACTTTCACTTATGAGTGAGAACATGCATTGTTTATTGTTCCTGTGTTAGTTTGCTTTGCTAAATATAAGAATTTTATAGTATATACCAAAAGGATTCTACTATGAAATTCTTGTATTTAGCAAAGTTATATTTTAAAAACAAATTTGGTTTGATAGCATTTTGTTAAAATTTTTCACTTCTAACTTCATGAAATATATTAGCCTATAGATTTCTTTTTTTGTTGTGTCTTTGTCTGGTTTGGGTATCAGGGCAATGCTGTTCTCAATCATCTGATAGATGCAAGGAGGACTCAACATATGCGAATCAATAAACATGATACATCACATTAACAAAATAAAGGTTAAAAAAAATACAATCACCTCAACAGACACACTAAAAAATCACTTGATAAAATTGAACACCCCTACACGATAAACACCCTTAACACAACAGTTACAATAGGTACAAATGGAATATAGCTTAACACAGCCATGTATGACAAACTCACAGCCACCAAATTGACCTACAGATTTAATGCAATCTGTATCATAATACAAATGATATTTTCAGAGAAATAATTAAAACAATCCTAAAATTTGAATGGAACCATAAGATGCCAAATAGCCAAAGCAATCTTGAGCAAAAAGTACAAAGCTCAAGGTATCACACTACCTGACTTCAAAATATACCACAAAGCTGTAATAACCAAACTAGTATGATACTGGCATAAAAACAAACATATAGGACAATGGAACAGAATAAAGAATCCCCAAATAAATCCACATATTTACACCCAACTTACTTTTAACAAAGGTGCCAAGAACACACATTGGGGAATAGGAGGTCTCTTCAATAAATGGTTCTGGGAAAACTTAGATACCTACAGGCAGAAGAATGAAATTAGACTCCTATAACTCACCATATACAAAAGAAACCAACCCAAGATGGATTAAAGACTTAGTTACCAAACTATGAAACTACTAGAGGAAAACCTAAAAGAACCAAATTTATTTGAGCCCCGTAACATTGTTCATACAACATTTAGAAACAGAATGTGAGGAACAGAACTTATATACATCTGTTCTGGCCAGGTAGCTCTCCTTATCTCTTAGACTTATATCTGTATATTAAGGCAGAATTCAAGTATCGAACCAACTACCTCAATGTAAAAAATAAGCACTAATGTTATTGACACATTTCCCATAGCACCTGACTGTAAAGCATCATGTTCTTGAGGGGGTCACTGCTAAATCCCTCCTCTTCCCTTCCTATTTTCAGTGTTTACTTTCATTTGTCTTCACAGAAGCCAGGACCATCTTCTGTGACATACCTAGAGCATTTATGAACATTCACTATAGAATGAAAAGCAGGGTTGTCTGTGATCAGTTACCTAGGAATGCTGTCCCCTGACTCAACAAGCACGAGACATGAGTCTTTCTCCCTCCAGTGGGAGGGTTACAACTTTCCAACCATCCCTGGGACCTGTGATATTTGGGCAGTTTGACTTTCCCAGCAATTTCCTAAAGATCTGCAGGATCTTTAACTCAGACAAACAGTTGCCTGGGTCAGACATCTTAACGAATTCTCAGGGTCAGCACGTGCATAAAAAGAGAAGAGCCAGGGCCGGGTGCGGTGGCTCACGTCTATAATCCCAGCACTTTGGGAGGCCGAGACGGGTGGATCACGAGGTCAGGAGATCGAGACCATCCTGGTCAACATGGTGAAACCCCGTCTCTACTAAAAAAATACAAAAATTAGTTGGGCATGGTAGTGCGTGCCTGTAGTCCCAGCTACTTGGGAGGCTGAGGCAGGAGAATTGCCTGAACCCAGGAGGCGGAGGTTGCGGCGAGCCGAGATCACGCCATTGCACTCCAGCCTGGGGTAACAAGAGCGAAACTCTGCTTCAAAAAAAATAAATAAATAAAAAGAGAAGAGCCATCAAGGGGTGGGGCCTCCTCCTAGAGCACAGCAGCGGTGTGGTCTCTAGGCCTTGAGCCAAGCACATCTCTCTTGAGGAGGTGGCCACATGCTTCCTCATAGTCTCTTTCTTGCCTTGCAAAGTGTCCTAAAAGCTTATCTGATTCTTATACGCCACTGCAGTTAATTTCTTTACTTCTTGGAACCCACCTTACTATAATCCTTAGAAACAGAGATCATGCCATTTCCAGTTTTTTTTTTCTTTTTGTCCTCCAGTGCTTAACATGGCACGAGGCAAACAGTAAACATTTAGTAAAAAGATTTAATGTATTAAACTATTAAGTTGCCAAGGAAGGACTGGAGGCCTAGAGAACCTGAATTAATTCATGTGATTTATGTGGAGATCATTTCCTTTCTATAAGGAAAATAGAAAAAAATAAGTCTTAGAATTAATATGGTTCAGATGGGCAGAGGGAAACTGGATAGGAGATAAGAGCAGAGGACTCTGAACAAATACGGTGTGCTCGAGGGAGGAAAAAAAGGAATTCAATTTAGCCTTTTGGGACTCATGGATAAGCCAGAAAGAAATGTGGAGACAAACACAAGTTTAGGGCTGCCTTGCTGTGAACACTCACCCTGCCTGGATTTACCCTGGGTGCCTAACCAGTCTCCCCAGCACTCTTCCTACGTGAGGGTCTATTGATTGCACAGCTTAAGTGGGGTGTCTTATTATTTGTAGGTCAGACTTTCCTGTTACAATGTGCAGCTCACTTTTCATTTATTTAAAAATCAGCAAAAGCAAAATCACCCAGCTGCTGCGTGGGGTGCTCTTCTGCTGAAATGAAGGTTAAGATTTATTAGCTATATTCCCTTTAAGATTGTTTTGTCCAAGCAAACTCTTTCTCCTGTTTGTTTTAATTGTTGGAATAAATAGGGAGATGAAAAGCAAAACTAAAGAGAAGCCAGTGATCATATTCTTTGGCTTTTCATCTGTCTCTACAGGAGTTAGTCAGTCAGTCAGTCAGTTTTTAGCAACCTATTACTGAATGCATCAATATATGCTAATAACAGAATTTTTTTGCCTCAGTTGGATGTAATAAACATTGCTCACATCACAGTTCAATGTCTATTTGAAAATCACCACAATGATGCCTATCCATGAATAGTTAATGAGATGCCATGGAGTTAGAGCAAATGGCATTCTATTTACACATAGGCTCCAGTGTCATCAGTGGCTGGTATGATCAACAGGAAAGTCACTAATATTTGTGTAACACCAAACCCAGAGTTGTCCCTTTGGTCATATATACTTCATTAGTCCTCTTAGACCAACACACCTTCTTAGCAGAGGTGTCAACCCATTTTGTGGCCTGTCCTCAGGATACGTCACCCTTTTCAGTACGTAGAACATTCCTGTTAGCATTATTTATAATACTAATACCCTAGAAGTATTGGAAGTGTGGGACATTGCTAAGAGAGAACCAAGTTTAAAAAATAAAGTTGGACAATAAATAAGAGCATTTGGGTATATTAAAAGAAAGTACACTCAAGAGTAAGTTTGCTCTAGCTTGGCTTCATCAAGTCAGCACCTCTAGGAACTTTGGCCATAGAAGAACCAAGGAAGGAGACTAAGCTGTACATCTGATGGTAAGAATTATAATGTAAATCCCATCTTCAAGTTTGCTAGTGGCTATCATGTTAAGTGATCTAATTTCAATACTGAAAATGTGTTTAAAAGATATTTCAATTGATCTAGTGCTCTAGAGATTATGTTTTTTGTGTGTATGTTACATACGTGTGTATGTTTATATGTAGACACACAAATATAAATGTGCATATGTTTCTATGTATATACACGTACATGTATGTATATACACACATAAATATATGTATACGTGCATGTATATACATGTACACATATACATCTATGGGTGTACACATATACATACATGTACACCTATACACACATATATATGACAGGGGTATGTATATCACAGAGGTATATGTGTCTACATGCATACATATATGTATATGTATATACACATATGTGATATATATGTATATACACGCATATATATGTACATTTGCACATGTGTAACACATGTGTGTGTATGTACACATGTGTATGTCTATATATACACATACATATATACACAAAATATGTCTATATATACGCATACATATATATATACACAAAATGTGTTTATACACACAGACACACACACACACACACACACACAGAAAAGGAGAAACCGGAGAAACACAGAGATAGACCCCTAAGCAAAGAAGGTTACAAAAATTTGAGGGTACAGGTATATAAATAAAGCAGGGACAACGCTGACTTCTTTTAAAACTCTCCATCTGACAGCACTCTTAGAATACTGTCTTCAGAAATATTAGCATTTAAAAACTCTTGGCAATTCCTATGTTATCTTTAAAATGAATATAAGTTTAACCATTGATAGCACTTATTTTCCTCAGCTGCCCATATCACCATTCTTTACTCTTCTGCTTTCTAGGAAGGAGGAGCAACCTAGGTCTGGAGCAGGGTTTCTCACACCGGGTTCCTTGGAGAAGCCTCGGGGAGTCTGTGTACCATGCAATGTTTTATGCAAGAGGTTATTTTTATTTACTTTTGCAGTTCGTTTGAGGATGCTGTCAGTCACTATGTTTCAATGTTAAGAGGTTTTAAGAGTGATAATAAAAAAGAAGATCATGTCTTTGCCAATATAGGGCCAATTCTTACATCCACATAGTGTATCCCTTTGGGAATTTAATTATTATTATACTTTAAGTTCTAAGGTACATGTGCACATTGTGCAGGATTGTTATACAGGGATACACATGCCATGGTGATTTGCTGCATCAATCTCCCCGTCACCTACATTAGGTATTTCTCCTAATATTATCCCTCCCCAATCTCCCCACATCCTGCTATCTTCCCCTAGGCCCCGCAGCCCCCAACAGACCCCAGTGTGTGATGCTCCCTTCCCTGTGTCCACGTGTTCTCACTGTTCAACACCCATTTATGAGTGAGAACATGTGGTGTTAGGTTTTCTGTTCTTGTGTCAGTTTGCTAAGAATGATGGTTTCCAGCTTCATCAATGTCCCTGCAAATGACACAAACTCATCCTTTTTATGGCTGCATAGTATTCCATGGTGTATATGTGCCACATTATCTTTATCCAGTCTTTCATCAATGGACATTTGTGTTGCTTCCAAGTCTTTGCTATTGTAAACAGTGCCTCAATGAACATATGTGTGCATGTGTCTTTATAATAGATTGATTTATAATCCTTTGGGTATATACCCAGTAATAGGATTGCTGAGTCAAATGGAATTTCTATTTCTAGATCCTTGAGGAATCACCACACTGTCTTTCACAATGGTTGAATGAATTTACACTCCAACCAACAGTGTAAAAGCATTCCTATTTTTCCACATCCTCTCTAGCATCTGTTGACTCCAGATTTTTTAATGATCACCATTCTAACTGGCATAAGATAGTATCTCAATGTGGTTTTAATTTGCATTTCTCTAATGACCAATGAGCATTTTTTCATATGTTTGTTAACCACATAAATATCTTCTTTGAAAAAGTGTCTATTCATATCCTTCACTAACTTTTGGATGGGGTTGTTTTTTTGTTGTAAATTTGTTTAAGTTCTTTGCAGATTCTGGATATTAGCCCTTTGTCAGATGGGTAGCTTGCAACAATTTTTTCCCATTTCGTTGGTTGCCGATTCACTCTAATGATTGTTTCTTTAGCTGTGTAGAAGCTCTGGAGTTTAATTAGATCCCATTTGTCTTTTTTGGCTTTTGTTATCATTGCTTTTGGTGTTTTACTCATGAAGTCTTTGCCTGTGCCTATGTCCTGAATGGTATTGCCTAGGTTTTCTTCTAGGGTTTTTATGGTGTTAGGTCTTATGTTTAAATATTTAATCCATCTGGAGATAATTTTTGTATAAGGTGTCAGGAAGGGGTCCGGTTTCAGCTTTCTACACATGGCTAGCCAGTTTTCCCAACACCATTTATTAAACATGGAATCCTTTCCCCATTGCTTGTTTTTGTCAGGTTTGTCAAATATCAGATGGTTGTACACGTGTGGCATTACTTCCAAGCCTCTGTTATGTTCCACTGGTCTATATCTCTGTTTTGGTACCAGAACCATGCTGTTTTGATTACTGTAGCCTTGTAGTTTAGTTTGAAGTCAGGTAGTGTGATGCCTCCAGCTTTGTTCTTTTTGCTTAAGGCTGTCTTGGCTACATGGGCTCTCTTTTGGTAAGTGTCCAGGAATTTATCCATTTCTTCCAGGTTTACTGTGTGCATATAATTGTTTGTAGTAATCTCTGATTGTAGCTTGTATTTCTGTGGAATCGGTGGTGATATTCCCTTTATCATTTTTTATTGCATCTACTAGATTCTTTTCTCTTTTCTTCTTTATTAGTCTGGCTATCTGTGTATCTATTTTGTTGATCTTTTCAAAAAACCAGCTCCTGGATTCATTGACTTTCTTACTGAGTTTTTTGTATCTCTATCTCCTTCAGTTCTGCTCTGATCTTAGTTATTTCTTGTCTTCTACTAGCTTTTGAATGTGTTTGATCTTCTCCTCTAGTTCTTTTAATTGTGACAATAGGGTGTCAATTTTAGATCTTCCCTTGCTTCTCATGTGGACATTTAGTGCTATAAATTTCCCTCTAGACACTGCTTTAAATATGTTCCAGAGATTCTGGTATGTTGTGTCTTTATTCTCATTGGTTTTAAAGAACATCTTTATTTCTGCCTTCATTTCATTGTTTATCCAGTAGTCATTCAGGAGCACGTTGTTCAGTTTCCATGTAGTTGAGTGAGTTTCTTAATCTTGAGTTCTAATTCGATTACTGTGGTCTGAGAGACTGGTTATTATGATTTCCATTCTTGTATTTGCTGAGGAGTGATTTACTTCCAATTGTGTGGTCAATTTTAGAGTAAGTGTGATGTGGTACTGAGAAGAATGTATATTCTGTGGATTTGGGGTAGAGAGTTCTGTAGATGTCTATTAGGTCTGCTTGGTCCAGATCTGAATTCAAGTCCTGTATATGATAAAATTCATTTTATCAGAGGCTAGGCATGCACCCCTTGCTTTTTTTTTTTTTTTTTTTTTTTTTGCTCTCCATTTGCTTGGTAAATCTTCCTCCATCCCTTTATTTTGAGTGTGTGTCTTTGCATGTGAGATGGATCTCCTGAATACAGCACACTGATGGGTCTTGACTCTTTATCCAATTTGCCAGTCTGTGTCTTTTGATTGGGGCATTTGGCCTATTTACATATAAGGTTAATACTGTTATGTGTGAATTTGATCCTGCCATTTTTATACTAGCTGGTTATTTTGCCCATTAGTAGATGTAGTTTCTTCATTGTGTCAATGGTCTTTACCACTTGGTATTTTTTTGCATTGCCTGATACTGGTTGTTCCTATCCATGTTTCCAGCTTAGAGAAGAACATAAATGATTTGATGGAGCTACGAAACACAGCAGGAGAACTTTGCAAAGCATACACAAGTTTCAGTAGCCTAATTGATCAAGCAGAAGAACGGGTATCAGAGATCGAAGATCAACAAAATGAAGTAAAACCAGAAGGCAAGATTAGAAAAAAAGGAGTGAAAAGAAACAAACAAAGCCTCCAAGAAATATGGAATTATGTGAAAAGACCTAATCTATGTTTGATTGGTGTACCTGAATGTGATGGAGAGAATGAATCCAAGCTGGAAAACAGTCTTCAGGATATCATATAGGAGAACTTCCCCAACCTAGCAAGGCAGGCCAACATTCAAGTCCAGGAAATACAGAGAACATCACAGAGATATTCCTCAAGAAGAGCAACCCCAAGGCACATAGTTGTCAGATTCACCAGGGTTGAAATGAAGAAAAAATGCTAAGGGCAGCCAGAGAGAAAGGTCGGGTTACCCACAAAGTGTAGCCCATCAGACTTAGAGTGGATCTCTTAGTAGAAACCCTATAAGCCAGAAGAGATTGGGGGCCAATATTCAACATCCTAAAAGAGAGAACTTTCAACCCAGAATTTCATATCCAGCCAAACTAAGCTTCATAAGCAAAGGAGAAATAAAATCCTTTATGGAAAAGCAATTGCTGAGAGATTTCATCACTACCAGGCCTGCCTTACAAGAGCTCCAGAGGGAAGAAAGTCCTTTGGGAATATCTAAAGTTCCAACCTCCAACATGAGGGATGGAGATTGAGTCCTGTTTATGGTAGGAAATGTAAATAGTATGACAAGAAATTTGTAATTCAATGTTATCTTAAGGATTTTATTTTCCTATAAGTTCTGTAGCTATAGAAAGCAGGTATTTTTCTATTCTATTTTTACTACTTACCCTGTGGCATTTTCATGTCAAAGTTATGAGAAATTTTCTAAGGGTGTATGTGTGTGTATGCAAGTGTGAGTGTGCATGTGTATGTGTGTGCATGCACAGGTGAAAAATAATCTTTTCTAACTCTAGGGTCAACCTGGGCCCGCCTAAGGATCATCTCTCTATCTCCACCTGCCATGGTGCATAAGGTTTCCTAACTCACTCAGATTAGACCTGGAGAATTACCAGCAATTTGATTCATATAAATCATCTCAGTGTTTCATGAAGATGAGAAGGCAGAGTAGTAGATGGTTCAATAATCTATCCCATGATTTCTTGAAGCAAGACTGAAGATTGTCCTGAGTTGGCCTCAATCAGTCATAATTTTATTTCCTTGGTATACCTAGTCTGTCAGCTTTTTGTGGTTATGAATGTGTTTTATTGTCCTATTATTGTATCTCCAAGGCCTGCAATGCCAGGGGCTCAGCATAGATTTGTGCTGGTGCTACTGGTGTTTTTGTTGCCATTTTCAGGAAGGTTCTTATTCACCAGACCTAACACAGAAAATGAATAAAAGCTGCATATGAGATTACTTTGACTGGCTCCATGAGATAAACAGATGTTCCTGCCAGACAGTTCACTCCGCATTAACATAAAACCAGTGGGGAAAGAAAAATGATATATTTCATTAAGTTGCGGCAGGCTGCTCTTGTATTCATCAATTTATATTTTACTAAAAATGCCTGTTGGCTAATGTGTAGAGATGGTCATAATAAATGTCAATAGCTTCTAGCAGTTTATCTTTCTCATCATGATCATCCCTTTGCTCTCATCCCAGTTTTAATCAAGACACACAGATGTAGAGTTTATTGGGATGAGAAGGGCTGGAGATTTATAGTCGATGAACCTCCCAGCAATTAAGAGGACTTATCTAAACAACTCCCATCTAAGTTGATTGAAATCTAGGCCTATTTATCCTGAAAATTCGAAATTTTTATGAAACAGAAACACAATTATACATTCTAAAATGACCAGTCAAGTTAATATCTTGTATTTATATTCAAACAGCAGCACTTGGAAACAAATTGCTCTACTTCTTTCCCTTAACCACTAGCGCCCCAGGATTCAGACGTTTCCCTTTCAATTTAGCAGAAGAAATCTGAAAAATCATATAGCAAAAATATAAATGTATATAGATTTTAATATATATTAAAGGCTGAAAAATGCAACCTTAAAGCTGAACATCTGTTTACAAAAATTGGTAGGATTGTAGAATACTATCTTTAAAAAATGATTTAAGCTTAGTTTTAAAAGTTCAAAAACATACATTAGTACATTTTTGAATAAATGTAAGGAAAATAGATACATCTTTCAGTAGTTAAAAATGTTCAACTCTTCTTCTTGTGTCAGCACCCTTATTCTCCTCTTAAAACCACCTGCTGTGGTTTGACTGTTTCCCCAAACTTCCATGTGTTGGAAACCTAATCCCAACTGCAAGAGTGGAGTGCTGAGAGGCGGGGCTTTTAAAAGGTGATCAGTTCATGAGGTCTCTGCCCTCAGGAAAAGATTAATGGCATTATGTTGGGAGTTATCTTAGGGGTGAATTTACTGATAAAACGATCACTCTTCTCTTTATCACCCTAATGAAAAGAATGAATCTAGCCCATTTGCTCTCTTGCCTCATCTTGTGCTCTCCTGCCCTTCCACCTTCAGCCATGAGATGGTGTGGCAAAAACAACCTTATCAGATGCTAGCACCTTGATATTGGACTTTCCAGTCTCAGAACTGTGAAAATTTTATTTTCTTTGTAAATTACCCTGTGTGTAGAATTCTGTTTCAGCAACACAAAGAAGACTAGACACCATCCTCCTAATTCTTGTGATGTTACTGGAATTGCTTCCTTCTGTAACATATGACCTGCCCTGGCAATCAGAGTAACACATCCCTTCAACAAGAGCAATTAGTTTATCCTTGATTATGACCAAACCAAGCTCAATGAGGCTCAGTTTTGAGACTTTTTTGACCCTCTTAGTAGAGGAAAGCTGAGTTGCTGAAAATGAATAATAGAGTAACAAGCATCCATATTACAGTAAAAAAAAGAGACAATATAAAAGTGGATTTAAACAAAGAATAATAGACCTGAGACTGAAAGACAAGTAATTAGAAATTTTATTGCATCCCTGGATGGAGTCAAGCTTTTTTTTTTTTTTTTTTTTTTTTTTTGCCATTTTTTGCCTTTTTTTTTTAAATATACTTTAAGTTCTGGAGTGCATGTGCAGGTCTTGCATGATTGTTGCACAGGTACACACATGCCAAGGTGGTTTACTGCCTCCATCCCCTTGTCACCTACATCCGGCATTTCTCCCAATGTTGTAACTCCCAAACTCCCCACACCCCACTATCCCTCCCCTTGCCCCTCATCCCCCAACAGACCCCAGTGTGTGATGTTCTCCTCCCTGTGTCCATGTGTTCTCATTGTTCAACATCCACCTATGAGTGAGAACATGCCATGTTTGGTTTTCTGTTCTTATGTCAGTTTGCTGAGAATGCTGGTTTCCAGATTCATCCATGTCCCTGCAAAGGACATAAACTCATCCGTTTTTATGGCTGCATAGTATTCCATGGTATATATGTACTACATTTTCTTTATCCAGTCTATCATTCATGGGCATTTGGGTTGGTTCCAGGTCTTTGCTATTGTAAACAGTGCCACGATGAACATACATGTGCATGTGTCTTTATAATAGATCAATTTATAATCCTTTGGGTATTTAATTTCTACCCTTCTTAATATATTTTAGGTCCTCTGAATCTGTTTACATCTAAGTATTCTCTGCTTTAATAAAGGACACTTGACATGGTTTGGGTATGTGTCCCTACCCAAATCTCATGTCCAGTTGGAATCCCCAAAGTTGGAGGTATGGCCTGGTGGGAACTAATTGGATCAAGGGGTGGATTTTCCATTTGGTGCTCTTCTTGTGAGAGTGGGTAATCACAATATCTAGCTGTTTAAAAGTGTGTAGCACCTCTCACCTCTCTCCTCTTCTTCCTGCTCAGTCAGTTAAGACTTTCCTGCTTCCCCTTCACCTTTTGCCATGATTGAAAATTTCCTGAGGTCTCCCTAGCCATAATTCTTGCACAGCCTGCAGAACCATAAGCCAATTAAACCTCTTTCCTTTATAAATTACCAGTCTTAGGTATTTCTTAATAGCAGTGCAAGAACAGACTAATACAGAGCTTTAAAAGGATATGAATATATTTTAGCTAGTTCTTACAACTATAACCTTAGCTATATGAAATAAAATGCCATCTTTAATTACCAGAAAATACATGATAAATTAAAAACATAATAACAATAATGCTGAATGCATACCAAATATTGGGGGTTTTACCAAAGGGTGTGTCTTCATATAGTTTATTTTGGCAAAAGACATAGTACCTTTGGCTTAAATACACTGAAGTTCTAACAAGTATTGTCAACTGAAAATACATAAAAAGATGCATGTTTTCAGCAGTTGTGTACAGAAACTGGGTATATGACCCATTTGTGATTTTATACTTAAAACTATATACATTTGAAGTGTACTCAGTATTTACTTCTGTGAATAACTGACTTTAGAAAAACAAAATATAATTTCCTTCTGGATCATAAAATGCCATCTGTTCATGCCTGTCTAAAAATCATAGACTCATTAGGTAAATGTAAAGAAAATATCATTACCCAAGTGCCCACTTTTATGTAACAATTCCTACGCTGATGAGCAGGTTAATTTACCAGGCTAATTCACCATTTCCTTTCACTCAAGGATCTTGACAAATCTTATTATTTACTATGTAAATTCATATTTGCTCTTTTTTTCTTTTTAAATTTTACTTTAAGTTCTGTGGTACATGTGCAGATCTTGTAGGATTATTACATAGGTATACACATGCCATGGTGGTTTGTTGCCTCCATCCCCCTGTCACCTACATTAAATATTTCTCCTGATGTTGTCCCTCCACAATCTCCCCATGTCCTGCTATCCCTCCCCTAGCTCCCCCATCCCCCAACAGACCCCAGTGTGTGATGCTTCCTTCCCTTCGTCCATATATTCTCATTGTTCAACACCTACCTATGAGAACATGCAGTGTTTGGTTTTCTGTTCTTGTGTCAGTTTGTTGAGAATGATGGTTTCCAGATTCATCCATGTCCCTGCAAAGGACATGAGCTCATCCTTTTATATGGCTGCATAGTATTCCATGGTGTATATGTGCAACATTTTCTTTATCCAGTCTATCATCGATGGGCATTTGGGTTGGTTCCAAGTCTTTACTATTGTAAACAGTGCCACAATGAACATACATGTGCATGTGACTTTATAATAGATTAATTTATAATCCTTTGGGTATATACCCCAGTAATGGCATTGCTGGGTCAAATGGTATTTCTATTTCTAGATCCTTCAGGAATCGACACAGTGTCTTACACAATGGTTGAATGAATTTACTGCCACAAACACTGTAAAAGCATTCCTATTTCTCCATCTCCTCTCTAGCATCTGTTGTCTCCAGATTTTTTAATGATCACCATTCTAACTGGCATGAGATGGTATGTCAATGTGGTTTTGATAAGCAACTTGAGCAAAGTCTCAGGAAACAAATACAATGTACAAAAATCACAGGCATTCCTACACACCAAACACAGACAAACAGAGAGCCAAATCATGAGTGAATTCCCATTCAAATTTGCTACAAAGAGAATAAAATACCTAGGAATACAACTAACAAAGGACATGAAGGATCTCTTCAAGGAGAACTACAAACCACTGCTAAAGGAAATAAGAGAGGACACAAACAGATGGAAAAACATTCCATGCTCGTGGTTAGGAAGAATCAATATCATGAAAATGGCCATACTGCCCAAAGTAGTTTATAGATTGAATGCTATTCCCATCAAGCTACCATTGACCTTCTTCACAAAACTGGAAAAAAACACCTTAAACTTCATATGGAACCAAAAGAGAGCCCTCATAGCCAAGACAATCCTAAGCAAAAAGAATAAAGCTGGAGACATCATGCTACCTGACTTCAAACTATATTACAAGGCTACAGTAATCAAAACAGTATGGTACTGGTATCAAAACAGAGATATAGACCAATGGAACACAACAGAGGCCTTGGAATTAATACCACACATCTACGACCATCTGATCTTTGACAAACCTAACAAAAACAAGCAATGGGGAAAGGATTCCCTGTTTAATAAATGGTGCTGGGAAAACTGGCTAGCCATGTGCAGAAAGCTGAAACTGGACCCCTTCCGGACACCTTACCCTAAAATTATCTCCAGATGGATTAAAGATTTAAACATAAAACCTAACAGAATAAAAACCCTAGAAGAAAACCTAGGCAATACCATTCAGGACATAGCCATAGGCAGGGACTTCCTGACTAAAATACCAAAAGTAATGGCAACAAAAGCCAAAATAGACAAATGAGATCTAATTAAACTCTAGACCTTCTGCACAGCAAAAGAAACAATCATTAGAGTGAAGTGGCAACCAACAGAATGGGAAAAAACTGTTGCAAGCTACCCATCTAACAAAAGGCTAATATCCAGAATCTACAAAGAACTAAAACTAATACACAAGAAAAAAACCAACACCCCCCCATCAAAAGGGGGCAAAAGATATGAACAGGCACTTTTCAAAAGAAGAGATTTATGCAGCCAACAAACATGAAAAAATGCTTGTCATCTCTGGTCATTAGGGAAATGCAAATCACGTTTGTTTTTAAATGGCATTCTGAAGGTACTGAACTTATAAATATTTTTATATGTTTAAGAATGACTCACAGATATCCTAAGGTAAATGAGGAGGAAAAAGAGAGATTTGTATTCCATTTACTTTGCTTGCGGTCTTAGTCAAAGAATAAGCTGAAAAATATTTTTTATGTCTTTGGGACTAGGTATGAAAAAAACATATTTTTATGATAAAACCATTCAATACTGCTCTTATCCATATAGCTTTACATAAATTCTTCTCTTATTAGTACAATATCACAGTAGTAAATTTTTTTGATAAACCCAAAGTATATAATTTTCTGTGTTAAGGTCTTGCCTTACCTAATTATCATTTTCTTAATTTTCTGTCAAAGGAAATTTCAGTTCCAGATCTCTTACTTTTGTTTAGCTTATGTGAAAAAAACACTGGGAGTCATGGAGTTATTATATTATGATGATTACCTGGAACTCAGAAACTGGTGGTCATTAGGTTTTGTGTGTGAAACATTAACAAACCAAATATATCAGTAAGTGATATTTATTATACTTAGACACCACTCAGCACCTAGGTGATCTCATTCTGTTCATTCTATTTCTGGCCTTCCACAAGATTATAATGGGACACTCCAGTGTTGTGTCCCTGACCCCACTCTTCTCCCTCCACATCTATACTTAGAAATGCTGTGTCCCATTCCTCAGGTTCCTTTCTCACCTATTCACTCCAGTCCAGGAAAATTTTCCTATCATTAGGAGTTACTATGTCCTGCCTTCAAGGACATATATTCCCACTTAAGAACATTTAAAGAGGCACAATATCAACCCAAAGAAATGTGTGACTCCCAAATTGGTAATTTCAGACTCTAGTATTTGGCTAGCTCTGAGAAAGACAGAAGTTGAAGAAGCTTATAATTTATAATATCTTCTAAGAATCTGCTTTTACACATATATGTCTCAACAAGTTTTGAACAACACGTATCTGATGAGGAGTGGCAGACTTTATGAGTTTGCCTTCTAATGAGAACCTTTTGGGAGTTTTTGCATTCAAATCATACTTAGTTTATACTATACTTGCTGAGTAAGATTAATGCTTATATTTTATCACATATTTTCAGGCTAAAAAACATAAGATCCTTTTAATTTCCAAGTCCCACAATATTTTCTCCTTATAAAGAGCTCTCACAAATTGTGCTGTTTCTTACCAATAACTAAACAAACTGCTATGGACTGAGTTACACTGTGCCCCAGTTTCATTTGTTGAAGCCCTAACTCCCAATGTGATGGTATTTGGAGATGGGGTCTTTATAATAACTAGGTTTAGATGAGGTAATGAGGGTGGGTGCCTCATGGTGAGACAACAGAGATTTTGCTTCCTCCCTTTCTCTTTCTCTCTCTAGGAAAAGACAACAGAGAGTTTGCTTCCTCCTTTTCTCTTTCTCTCTCTTTTTCTTTCTCTCCCTCTCTCCACTTTATGATACCATGAAAAAGCAGCCATTTTCAAGCCAAGAAGAGAGCTTCAACTGGGGAACCAAATCGGCAGGCACCTGGATCTTGGACTTTTAAGCCCTCAGGAATGTGACTGTGAGAAATAAATTTCTGTTGTTTAAGTCACCCAGTCTATACTATTTTTTTATGACAGCCCAATCTGACAAATACATGCACAAATAAATAGAAAAATAAACAATGAATTGCTCCCCTTCATTGTCATTATAATGACAATATCAGAAATAAAATACAAATTTTGGCCATAAGAACCCCATCCAAACAAATGAGCACTTTTATTTTAGAGTACTTTTTACCAAGATAGTTTTTTTTTTTTTTTTTAAGACGGAGTTTCGCTCTTGTCACTCAGGCTGAAGTGCAATAGCGCAGTCTTGGCTCACTGCAACCTCCACCTCCTGCGTTCAAGTGATTCTTTTGCCTCAGGCTCTTGAATAGCTGGGATTACAGGTGCCTGCCACCATGCCTGGCTAATATTTGTATTTTTAGTAGAGACAGGGTTTCACCATGTTGGCCAGGCTGGTCTTGAACTCCTGACTTCAGGTGATCCACCCACCTCAGCCTCCCAAAGTGCTGGGAACACAGGTGTGAAGACTGCTCCCAGCCCAAGATAGGTCCTTAATGCATCAGTCTAAAGTCTTGCCCTGGGAGTACCGAAAATGTTAGCTGTAAGAAGAGATCTCATGACTTAATGGATAACCTTGATCTATATGTGTTACTTCTCCAGGTATAGCTCACATATCCTTGAAATGATGGCTATGACATTGATATTACATGAAAAGGTGTAGTGAGCAAGCTGGCAAACATTACCTTTACCACGAGCAACACCAGACTGCTGCAGTAGGCTATGTGTAAATCTTCAGAAGAGTACCTTGTTTGCAAGTGTTTATTTTATTTTAATGGGTTGTACTCTGGGTAGGACAAAAATCACCAAAGACAACCCACCAACTAAGATGAAAGAGACATAAAGGAAAAACATTAAGCAATAAAAATAGTAATAGCTAACAGGTAGTAGGCTCTTGCTATGTTCTGTGACTGTTCCAAGCGATTGACAGGTAATAACCCATTCAATATCATCAAAACAACTCCACAGATGTTGTATACTCTTTTTACATATTATTGTAAACTCCTACTTTAAAGAGGAAGAAGGGGAGATTCAAAGAGATAAAATAACTTCCCCAGGACAGTTGGAGAGGTAATAGAAAAGAGAGATTTAAACCCAGTATAAAATGGCTCTCAGCTCTTTTATTTCAAGCAGGAGATACGGCCTCATAACAATATCCTTCCAAGCTGCGGCAAAGGAGGTAAGATGACCTAAATGTAGCACAGAGGCTGAAGAACACGACCAACTCTCAAGCTAAGAAACATTTTTGTAGCCTACCTTTCAGTCATTATATGATCAGATACTGAGAAATCCTGAGCCTCACATGCTCACTGCCATAGTAACAATGTGCACAGAGCCAGTAAGAATCAGTATATTCAACAAGTGATATTCATCCAGCTGAATAATTTCATTGACTCTAGACTGCTTCATAGTTCTTCAACATATTATTCTTAATTCCCTCAACAATTAAAATCCTATCAATGGGCTATATGAATGCCAGTATTGGAAGATTTTTACTTCCAGTTGTGTAAGAGCTACACTTGAATCTGGTGTGCCTGACAATATCAGACTCTAAATGAAATCATGAGGCCACCAAATTATTATGGTGCAACAAGGCCAAACACTAAACCATAAAATAACCTTGAGGACATTTTGCAGCCAATCTAAACAGCTAATAAAATGAAATCATAGGTTTTCCAGGAAGTAAAGCTAGCCATCCCTGCCTGATTCTGATCCATAAATTTCCATGTAAAATTTGGGGGAAGGAATTTACTGTCTTCTCTAGGGACTGGGTTCCATCTCTAGCTATCCCAATTTCAGACTCACCTTGTTATACTGCAGGGTGAGGCTGATGTTCTCTTAGAGCTGTTCAGCTCATCTCTCTGATGGCTTAGGGTTTTTATTTTTATTTTTTTACCTTTTTAATTCTTCCAAAATTGCATTAAAAGCCAAATATGATCTTCATTAAATACCAACATAGGATTTATAAACATTGTTGAGAAAGTGCAAGCGTAAAATTAAGAGGATACACAAGATGAAACATCCAAAGAAGAAGAGAAAAAACTGAAGAGATAATGAGAATGAGCAAAAGAGAAAGTACACAGAAGGGAGAAATTGCAGCCATTGGATATGGAGAGAGTGGGAACAGATTTTAATTTACTCATGCATTTCTCATGAAGCTGTGGAAGATATGTTCCAAATGCTTACTGAGGCTGGGGCTGGAGAATACAGGTTCCTATGGGAACAGAAGCAGCTTCCTGCCATGGTAGCCTACATTCCAAACAAAAGTTGCAGCAGCAGCCTTCTTCTTCTATTCAAAATATTATTTGTGCATTAAGTCTCAATTATTGCACTCTAGAGAGCTGTAAAGAGCAAGCCTGTATCCTTAGCTCCTTGTTTGTTCCTGTCTTCCGAATTCAGACGTGTATTCTTTCCAACTGTTTGTCTTTTTTTTCTTCCCTGCAATTTATCAGGCTATTTCCTTTCCCACAACATTCCTTAAACACCAAGTACAGTGTATATATTATGTCTAAAACGCAATGCTGCAGAAACGCAAAAGGTCACCTTGTATTGGCCAAACTGCCCAACTATCACCAGAGATGTATACTGCCTCATCCGAAACATACTGGCTATATTCACTTTGTGTTTTCATTGGTCCCTAAAGACTTCTCAACTGAAGACAAATGAGCTCTCTTAGACTACAAATTATTTCTGTTGTCTATACAGACGTTCTAATGTCTATAGTGCCTTTTCATTACTAGGTGATTGTTAATTTTTATTGTTATTGTTTACCTGGCTAGTGAGATAATCTTGACATATTATTTTGCAGCTGTATTAAGGTTCTTAGATACTAGTTATCTTTTCATGCTTGGAAGTGTTTATTAACTAAGAAATAATGAAGTCAGTATCCACTTTTTAAAACAATGTTTCTTAAAATAAAATACATATGCCACCTGTAAAATAATCACTTCTGTGGTTATTAAAAATGATTATTCATCAACCAAAGGATATATAAATAAATACTGGTACATCTATACAATGGAAGCCTATTTAGCAGTAAAATATAAAAGCAATTGATACACATAATAAAATAAATTTTATGAACATTGTGCTGAAAGAAATTGGATGTAAAAAGAGTGCATATTACATAACCATTTATATTAGTTTCCTGCTAGGAATATAGTGTTCAGTTTGA
Organism: Aotus nancymaae; assembly: GCF_030222135.1. NCBI lineage: Eukaryota > Metazoa > Chordata > Mammalia > Primates > Aotidae > Aotus > Aotus nancymaae. Next base: position 40,273,844 of record NW_026988438.1, on the reverse strand, counting down.
TCACCTAAGGAAACTATAAATTGATCATATAAAATGCACTAAACTGGTCGGTACTCCCAGGACAAGACTTTACACTGATGCATTAAGAACCTGTCTTGGGCCAGGCGTGGTGGCTCACTCCTGTAATCCCAGCACTTTAGGAGGCTGAGGCTGGTGGATCACCTAAAGCCAGGAGTTTAAGACCAGCCTGGTCAACATGGTGAACCCCACCTACTACTAAAAACAAAAATTAGCCAGGTGTGGTGGCACATGCCTGTAATCCCAGCTACTTGGGAGGCTAAGGCAGGAGAATCGCTTGAACCTGGGAGGTGGAGGTTGCAGTGAGCCGAAATCAGGCTGCTATACTCCAGCATGGGCAACAGAGTGAGACTCTGTCTCAAAGCAAAAATAAAAAATAAAATAAAATAATATGCACTAAACTAACTTTTGGCAATAGAAACAAGATCAGCAGTCACTCCTGGAAGGGGGATACTGAGTGGAAAGGAGCATGAGGAAGCTTTCTTGGGTGATAAAGATACTTTATGTCTTGATATATATTCACAAAAAACTGATCAAATAAAATAAGTAAGACCTTAACCTTTCATTGTATGTAAACTGTATCTCAGTTTTTAAAAATGCTGGTTCTTGTGTCCTATCACCTAAGCAACTGCATTTATAGAAACAGACTGTTTTGAAAAATAGCTTTAGATTTACAGAAAAGTTCCAAAAATAATATGGAGTTCTTATATACACTGGACCCAGTCTCTTCCACTGTCAACTTTTACATTACTATTGTACGTTTGTCATAACGAATCAGTATTGATACACTGTTATTAAGCAAACCCCAGACTTTATTCTGAACTCTTTGTTTTTTTCCCATTGCCTTTTTTCTGCTTTAGGACCCCACCCAGAATACCGTAACATTGCACTTAGTCATTACGTCTTCTTTAGCATCTCTTTACTATGACAATTTCTTAGACACTGCTGTTTTTTATGACCTTGACAGTTTTGAGAAGGACTGGTCAGACATTTCATAAAATATCCCTCAGTTGAGGTTTGTTTGGTGTTTTTCTCGTGATTAGAGTGGAGTTATGGGTTTTAGGGGGAAAGACCACTGAAGTACATTCTTATCACAATAAAGCAGTGGTACATATTATCAACATGACATCACTTACAGGGTTCACCTGGATCACCTAAGAAGCATCTGCATTTTAAAACCAGTTCCTTGGATATTTCCTGTATTTACTAACTTTCAAAGTGCCATATTAAATTTTCACATTTCACAGAACATTAAACAAGTTCATGTTATGAGCTGTAACGAAACTCTCTGCTCAAAGCCATCTATTACTCATCATAAGAAATGTCTGCCATATCTCTTTTAAATGTCTTGTACCTCTGTGTCAGGAGACAGGATGAGCTTCCTGCTTTTCATATGGGTTGATCTATCCCTTTTCCTTAAAACTCTCAGTTCCTTTGAAGGTCATGCTACCCAGTATGTTTACTGCCCAGTAACTCTCCTTGACTCAGTCATCCACCAGTCTTTGATTGTCCCTCACAATTCCTTAAAGATTTTAGTTCCCAACTGTTTCTTTTCTGTAACTGCTTATCTCATATTTTCCAGTGATATCAATATCCACATATGTGTTTATTTTAATACATGGCCTCTCCATTTCTTGCCCCCATCTTTGGTGATCTTACCTCTATTCCACCTCAACCATGGTCATAGCTAAACTTCATTATTAACAATTTTATCCACTATAAAATTTCCAGTTTCAGTTACCCCATCTAACACATCTGTTCTCTATGACATCCTATTTTTCCATCCTCCTTTGACTACTCTGATTCTAAAACTCTATTTCTGTCTGTAAAAATAAAAAACAAAACAAAACAACAACAACAACAGAAACAACAACAAAACCACACCACTTCTTGTCAGTTGTTCCTGCTGGCAATTTGTCGCCATGAATCTCACTCAAGTCCTTACTCTCCTCCTTACTTTTCTTAGCTTCTATGGCCTAATATTAAGATATTCATTCTATCATTGCCACATGGCCAACCTTAATCCTGTTTAGAACTAACTCTTTTCCCACTTTGGTCCTGAAATATAGCAGCTGATCACAAAAGGTGGCAAAATGCATAAAATGTTTTCTGTGAGCACACTAATTTCATAACCATACTCATTAAGTGGGCCTTAGCGAGGTCTTCTCATCCCTCTTCATTTTCACTTATACAGACCCTTGGGAAACTATATTATACATACTCTTCTCTCTTCAAACTTTCACTCACTTCTCCTCTGCCACTACCTCACTTTCAACTAATGAGCTTGCTTATTTCATTGAGGAAGTAGAAGTACCTAGAGGAAGAATCTTGCAAGCTTCTACCACCGTATCTATCAACATCATTACCCATATACCTTGCCTGAATATCAAAGCAAACCCTCCTATTTAAGTACTAAACCCAACCATTTCAGTTTACTCAAGGCCATTGCTCTTGCTATAGCTTACTTTGTCTCCTGCGTCATCATTTTTTTCACTAGTGATCTCTTTCTATTAGTATATAAACACACACTATCTTGAAGAAATCTTCCCTTGATTCTATATCCATTCACATAGTCCCTGTCCCATTATTCTCCTCCATAGAGAAGACTATTTGTAGTCACAGTTTTTCTTTCTTCTCTTCCCATTCCCTCTTGGACCCACTTTATTCAGACTTGTGTTCCTGCTGCACCACTGGGGCTGCTCTTGGCAAGGACACAAACATCCTCTGTATTTATTGTCTAATGGTCATTTATTAGACATTCAATTTAACCAAATAGTATTATTTCACACACACTATTACTTGAAACAACTTCTTTACTTGACTTTCATAAAACCAGCCTTGTTTTTCTACACACATCACTGGCTGCTCCTTTCTAGTCTCCTTTGATAATTCCTCTATACCTCCCAGATCTTTAAACACAGGGATGTTTCAGGACTCAGTTTTCTCACACAAGTGATCTCTTTATATTCTGCAGCTAAATGTGACTACTAAATTTTAAATTCCTAAATTTATATTTCTAGTCTGAATTTCTCCCTGGAACTTCAGACTCATATCTTCATCTCTTGATATCTCTATTTAGATATCCAATATGCATCTATAAAAGAAAAATTGTACCAGGTAAGTTAAATGGGAAATGAAGACTTTATTCAAGACTATTGTGGTAAAGGAGAAAGACTGAATTCAACTCTGTCAAAACAAAAGGTGAGAGAGTTTTAAGCACTGAAGTAAGATAATGGAAGAATAGTGAAAAACTGACATGAGGGAAAAGGTTGGTCCAGGTGATTAGTACATCAGTTTTTGCAATTGGTGCTTATTAAAGTTAGACTCCTCCCCTCCCATAGAGACTATGAAATAGAGACGCTTGCTTTCTTTTAAAGTTTTTATTTTGTTTTCAATTGACATATAATAATTGTGTATGTATGTATATATATGTATATGTGTATGTATATATATGCCTATGGTCATATATATATATATATGTGGTACATTTGAGAGGGACAGTGTAATATTTCCAATACATGTGCAATCATCAAATCAAGATAACTAGCATATCCATCATCTCCAACACCTGTCATATCTTTGTGGTGAGAAAATTCAAAATCCTTTTTTCTAGCTATGTTGAAGTATATAATACATTATTCTTTACTATAGTCACCTTACTTTGCAATAGGACATCAGAAATTATTCTTCCTATCTAACTGTAATTTTGTATCCATTGACCAACTTCTCCCCATCTCCCTCACCTCTGGTAACCACTATTCTACTCTCTACTTCTGTGAGATCAACTTATTTATATTCCACATGTAAGTAAGATTATGTGGTATTTGTCCTTTTGTACTTGGTTTATTTCACATAACATAAAAAAACAAAAATAACAAATGCTAGTGAGAATGTGGAGAAAGGGAACTCTTATATACATTGTTAATGGGTAAATTAGTATAGGCACTATGGACAATAGTGTGTAAGTTCCTCAAAATATTAAAAATAGAACTACCATATGATACAACAATCCAACTACTGGGTATACATCAAGAAGAAATAAAATCAGTATGTGAAAGAGATGTCTGTACTCCCATGTTTACTGCAGCACCATTCAAAACAGTCAAGATACGGAATCAACCTAAGTGTCAATGAATGAATGAATAGATTAAAAAATGTGATGTGTATATAAATAATTTAATACTACTCAGCCATAATAATAAACAAAAAATTCTGTAATTTGGAATAACATGGATAAACCTAGAGGTATTATCTTTCTTAATGATTACATGTCAAAGGGATTCCTTCTAGCAGCTTGGGAAAAATAATTCCGGGATGTGGAAGATTTGGACCTCAAGAGGGCAGAAACAGTTTTCTCTTGCAAATTATCTAAAATTAGTACTCTTTAAAAAAGAAATGCTATGAGCCTATAGTCAGGAAGAAACTTGTCCAAAATTTAGTCAAACTGAGTGGAATTTTAAGGCCATCCTGGTCACATTTCAAACATAACATGATCAAAAGTGAATTATTGCTTTTCTTCTACCCTCAAACCTGCCCAGTATTATATAATTGCAACCCAGTATTCTCCAACTGGGTTGCAATTATTCTTCCAGTTACTTGGATCAAAAACCTTAGAGTCAACATTGACACTTTCTACCTCCCTCTCTGTCTCCCACTGACACTCCCACCCACATCCAAATCCTCTGTAATCTTATCTAGTTTCCAACAATTTTTCATCAGACTTTTCACTCCACCCTAGCCCAAGGCACCAAAATTGTCCAATGGATTATTAAATTACTTTTCTAATTATTCTTTCTGGTTTCACTCTTTCTCTTCCTACATTCTACTATTAGACTGCCAAGTTTTTATGGACTCAAATCCAAAGCTGTTATCTTGGCTTAAAAAGCTCAATATATTCTTCCTCCTGCTTTCTCCTTACTTTAATCTCTACCTTTGCCCCCACACTCTAGATTCTCTGTGCACATTTGCCTCTCTGAGTCACATGTACCTCTTTGTTGTCCCTCATACATTCCAATCATGTCTCTGCCTCCAGGATTTATGACTTGCTTTCTTCATTGTTTGAAACACTCTTCATACAGATATCAACATGTCTTTCTTCTTTCTTATGTCAGGTCTCAGCTCCAATGTCAAATGTTATCACCTATTTAGTCTTTCCCTAAGCTCATATATACAATATTACAATACAACCACCCTGTTTTTAATTCATACTTCTTATCACCACTTGATGTATTATTGTGTTTGCTTAACTGTTTATTTTGTCTCTCAAATTAGAATGTATGTTCTTTGACAGCCAGGACTTCTTATGTTTGTTTCCTAGAGAAAGTGTGCCAGAAACAGAGTAAGCAATAAGCATCTGTAAAATAAATGAGTAAATTTTCTGCCTTAGATTGATGGTTACAAGTGGTTATTCCCATTAAATCTCCTCACAATCTTCAATGAATTAGTGCTATGCTCTTTTTTATTCTTTCAGCCTGGCCTCTGTTACTCTCAATGATTTAATCATCAACATATTTGATTATCTTGGCTCCACAGATAATCATCCTCAATCTCTGAACCATTTAATGAAAAAGCTATACTTGAAACTAATCAACCTCTTAGCTCTGCAATGCATTTCTCTGCATATAAACACCTACATTCTCGTTTCTCCCCAACCTTTTGACCAGCTACAGCTATTTCTGTCTTGATTATGGATCTCTAGTTACTTAACCTCACCCTGGTCTTGCTCATTCTTCTCTCCCATTCAACCCCTTCTCTCCCAGGATGAGTTCTATAATCAGTCAATTTGGTAATGCCCTCATTACTGCTTCTAATTCATTCAAATTTTAGCAAACATTTAGCCTGCTGATATTTCCAATCCTCAGCACTGGTAAAACGCTAACATTTATTGTATCTGTTCTAATCCCTTGGCTTCAAGTGGTGTCTTTCATCCTACTCAGTAATCCTTTTGTTCACACACTGACTTTGTTTTGGTCCATGTTTCCATGGTTTGTAGATTCTATTGTATATGGCTTAAAATCATGCCTATGTCCCTCTAAATATAAATCTAATTTCCTTTTTCTATTACAATCAGTAGACAGCTTTATATTTTATTTTATGGTCATTTGATGTAAGAGCCTCAAAATTGCTCCTTGGCACTAAAATACATCCCTTTTAAAAATAGAATTCATCTCTTCCTTAACTCCAATATTCAACAAAGAAATATATATTATGTTTTGTCACTCTAAACCTCCAATTTCTATACTTGTTAACATTCTATCTCATCTTATTCAAGGTTTTCTTCCCATATACACATAGGCTATTTTCTCCAGCAGATTTAATCAACCCTGTCTCTCTGTTTGTAATTATTCATGATTTTGATCATTTTATGGTGGTCATTTTTATTATTTGTCTACTTTGATTAGTTGGGAATTTTTGAGAACAAAGATAAAGTCTGTTTCCAGTATTTTCCACATTATAAAGCAGTCACTCTATAAATACTGAATAAATAAATGAATGTTATTAAGGCTTTGAAAAGAGCATGGGGAATATAGAATATTGTATAGAAAATTAGATGCCTTTCTCTATTCACCCCAGAATTACTGTAAACTAATAGCTAATTACTCCAAATTTGTGATAGAAGTAGTGGTTGTGGCAGTGAGGCATTATTTACTTAAAATATTTGATATTTCATGGTAATGTTCTTAAAGCTTTCTGAAATATAAAGCTGACTCTTGACTAGTCTTAGAGCTCCTTTGGCCTAGTTTCAGAGTCTAGTTAAATGCTTAATGAAATCCTTACTCTCCATTTGCCTTTTGAATGTTCTATTGAATCTCCATTGAATCCAACCTCATCCATCAGGCATGTTGTCTTGAAGTTTCTCAGAGAATCCCTTCTGGGAGTTTTAGATTCTTCTATTTGACCTTGGAGAGAGATTGATCTTAAAATTGTACTATGCAACTGAATTTTCCATTTGTTATACCTTCTCAGTGACCACAAAAGCAAAGGAGTCTATAAATACATTATGTTAAGAAAAGATAATACTTGTATTGATTCGCTGGAGTCGCATTTTTTTAATTAAAATGAAAGCCTAAATTTTATAATTCTTTCTGTGTATTAAATTTTGACAGCTATTAGAGGGCTCTCTGTTATTGTCAAAACATATTATGGTCCTTTTCTAATTTTTCTACTCTCATGAGTTTCAGTTTTTGTAGCAAAGATGACAAAATCATTTCATTATTTTTATTTTAGAAAACTTTCAAATAATTTTTACTCAGATTCTCATTGAGCTGTTTGCACAACTTCCTCTGCAAGAAGAGATTTTTAAATCCCCCTTTGAACTATTCTTTAATATAACTGAAGGAGTATATTAAAATTTTTACAAACAAACAAAACCCTGTATCCATGTTTTTTTTTGTCAGAAATAGGTAGTGTTTAGGTGGAAAGAGAAGTATAACAGACTTTAAGGAGCTCTGTTTAACTTCATATTTTGTCACCAAGACTCCATGGAATTAAAAAAAAAATAAGATTGCTCTGGTTACAGCCATTCTCCTTCACCTGCTCACTATTTCCACTTAAATGGATTTATGTTGAACAGCCTATACCACACCATAGTGGTATACTTTTACAACTGATGAGCCTACATTGACACATCATTATCAATTAACATCCATAGTTTATAACAGGGTTCATTTTGAGTTTTATACATGCTATAGATTTTAACAAATGAATAATGGTATGTAGCCACCATTATAGTATCATACAAAATAGTTTCACTTCCCTAAAAATTTTCTGTGCTTCAACTGTTCTTCCCTCCTACCTCCCTAACTCCTGGAAACCACTGATCTTTTTACTATATTTATAGTTTTGTTTTTTCAAAAATATCATATTTTGAAATCATATAGTACGTAGCATTTTCACATTGGCTTCTTTTACTAAGTAATATGCGTTTAAGGCACCTCTGTCTTTTCATGGTTTGGTAGCTCACCTCTTTTTAGTGAAGAATAACATTCCATTGTCTGGATGTTCCACAGTTTATTTATCCATTTACCTACTGCAGGACATCTTTGCTGCTTCCAAATTTGGGTAATTATGAAGAAAACTGTTATAAACATCCATGTGCAGGATTTCGTGTGAACATATGTTTCCAACTCCTTTGGATGAATACCAAGAAGCATGACTGCGGGGTTGTATGCTAAGAGTATGTTTGGTTTTATAAGAAACCACCAAATTGTCTTCCAAATGGCTGTACCATATCACCAGCAATGACTGAGACAGAAATGGCTGTACCATATCACTAGGAATGACTGAGAGTTTCTATTGCTCCACATCGTCACCAGCATTTGGTGTTAGTGTTCTGGATTTTGGCCATTCTAGTAGATATGTGGTGGTTTCTCATTGTTAATTTGCATTTCTCTTATGACATATAATGTGGAGCATATTTTCATATGCTTATTTGCCAACTGTATATCTCCTTTGGTGAGGTGTCAAGATCTAGGCCCTTTTAAAATTGTGGGTTTTTAATATTCTTATTGTTGAAGAGTTTTCTGTATATTTTTTATAATAGTTTTACATTTACAGTATTTACATATGTAATATATCTTAATTTTTGTGAATGGTGTTAAGGTTTATGTCTAGATTCTGTTTTTGCATGTGAATGTCTAATTGTTCTAGCACTGTTTGTGGAAAAGACTATTTTTGCTCCATTGTATCATCTTTCCTTCTTTGTTGAAGATCAGTTGACTATATTTATGTAGATCTATTTTAGGGTTTTCTATTTTGTTCCATTGATCTATTTCTCTATTCTTTCACCAGCACCACACATTTTGATGACTGTAGCTTTATAGCAAGTCTTGAAATCAATAGCATTAGTCCTCTAAATTTGTACTTCTTCTTCAATATTGAACAGGCTATTCTGGTTCTCTTGTCTGTCTTTATAAATTTTTGAATCAGTTTGGTCACAGAATAACTTATTGAGATTTGGATTGGGATTGTATTGTATCTGTGTATCAAGTTGGGAAGAACTGACATTTTGATAATACTGATCCTTCTTATCCACAAACATGGAATATCTCTCAGTTTATTTAGTTCTTTGATATCTATCATTAGAATTTTGGAGTTTTGCTTATATAAATCTTGTACATATTTTGTTAGATTTATACTAAGTATTTCACTGTTGGGAGGAGTGCTAATGTAAATAGTATAATATTTTTAATTTCAAATTCCACTTATTTCTGGTATATAGACAAATGTTTGATTTTTTAATATAAACTTTGTATAATGCAACCTTGCTATAATCGTGTATTAATTTCAGAAAAAAATTAATTCTTTTATTTTTTTCTACATAATTATGTCATCTGAAAATACAGTTTTTTTCTTCCCAATATACCTATCTTTATTTCTTTTATATAAACAAAAAGTCTTATTGCATTAGCTCAGACTACCAATATGATCTTGAAAAAGAATGGTAAGAGGAACTCCCGTTCGTTTTTTTCTTATTTTTGCATGAAAATGTCTAGATTTTCACCATTAAGTATGATGTTAGTATAAGATATTTCTGTGTGTATATTATTTATTCAGTTAATAAAGTTTCTCTCCATTCCTAGTTTGCTGAGAGTTTTTTGTCTCTCAGCAAAAGCTCAGTTTTGAATGAGTGTTAGATTTTTATCAAATACTTTTTCTGCCTCTATTGACATGATGATTTGATTTTTAGCCTGTTAATATGATAAATTACATTAATTAATTTTTCAACATTAAATGAGCCTTACATATTTGAGATAAATTTCCTGGTCGTGCCATATAATTATTTTTATACATTGTTAGATTCAATTCTGTTTTTGTTATTTTGTTGAGTATTTTACACCTATATTTATGAGAGCTATTGATCTATAGTTTTCTTTTAATGTCTTTGGTTTTGGTATTAGCATAATGCTGACCTCACAGAGTAAGTTCAGAAGTATTACTTCTCCTTCTACCTTTTAGAAGAGATTGTAGAGAACTGGTACAATTTCCTCCTTAGATATATAGTAGAATTCACTGGTGAATTCATCTTGTCCCTATGCTTTCTGTTTTGGAAGGTAATTTGCTCTTAAATTTATATTTTTAATTTTAGTGCATACATAGTAGATGTATATATTTATGGGGTACATGAGATGTTTTGATACAGGCATGCAATGTGAAATAAGCACTTCATAAAGAATGGGGTAACCCTCCCCTCACACATTTATCTTTGAGTAATAAACAATCCAACTATACTATTTATTTTGAAGTATACAATTATTACTGACTTTAGTTACCCTGTTGTGCTATCAAATAGTAGGTCATTAGAGAAATGCAAATCAAAACCACATTGAGATACCATCTCATGCCAGTTAGAATGGCGATCATTAAAAAATCTGGAGACAACAGATGCTGGAGAGGATGTGGAGAAATAGGAACACTTTTACACTGTTGATGGGAGTGTAAATTAGTTCAACCATTGTGGAAGACAGTGTGGCGATTCCTCAAGGACCTAGAAATAGAAACTCCATTTGACCCAGCAATCCCATTACTGGGTATATATCCAAAGGATTATAAATCGTTCTACTATAAGGACACATGCACACAAATGTTCATTGCAGCACAGTTTACAATAGCAAAGACCTGGAACCAACCCAAATGCCCATCGATGATAGACTGGACGGGAAAAATGTGGCACATATACACCATGGAATATTATGCAGCCATCAAAAACGATGAGTTCGCGTCCTTTGTAGGGACATGGATGAAACTGGAAACCATCATTCTCAGCAAACTGACACACGAACACAAAATCAAACATCGCATGTTCTCACTCATAGACGGGTGCTGAACAATGGGAATACATGGACACAGGGAGGGGAGCACTATACACTGGGGTCTGTTGAGGGGGAGTGGGGGGGGACAGCGGGGGGTGGGGAGCTGGGGAGAGATAGCAAGGGGAGAAATGCCACATATAGGTGAAGGGGAGGAAGGCAGCAAATCACACTGCCACGTATGCACCTATGCAACAATCTTGCATGTTTTTCACATGTACTCCAAAACCTAAAATGCAATTAAAAAAAATAGTAGGTATTATTCAATTGTTTCTAACTATATTTTATATTGTACACATTAACCATCCCTTCTTCCCTTCTGTTAATAACTCCTCATTACCCTTCCCAGCCTCTGGTAACCATTCTTCTACTCTATTCATGAGTTCAACTGCTTTGGTTTTTAGCTCCCAGAAATCAATGAGAACATGAAGTGTTTTTCTTTCTGTATATGGCTTGTTTCACTTAACATAATGATCCATAGGTCCACCTATGTTGTTGCAAATGACTAGATCTCATTTATTTTTATGATCAAATGGTACTCCTTTATATATATGTACCACATTTTCTTTATCCATTTATCTCTTGATGGACACTTAGGTTGCTTCCACTTATCAGCTATTGTAAACTGTGCCACAACAAACATAGGAGTGCAGATATCTCTTCAATGACCGATTTCCTTTCTTTTGGGTATACATCCCGCAGTGAGATTGCTGGATTATATAGTAGCTCGATTTTTAGTTTTTTAAGGAAGCTCTAAACTGTTCTACATAATGGTTATGCTAATTTACTTTCCCACCAATAGTGTACAATAGTGTCCTTTTCTCCATATCCTTGCCAGCCTTTACTATTGCCTATATATTGGATATAAGCTATTTTAACTAGGGTGAGATAATAAAGCTCATTATAGTTTTGATTTGCATTTCTCTGATGATCCATGGTGCTGAATACCTTTTCATATGTTTCTTTGCCATTTGTACATTTTTCTTTGAGAAATGTCTATTCAAATGTTTTGCCTATTTTTTGATCCAATTATTAGATTCTTTTTCTACAGAGATTTTGAGCTTCCTATATATTCTGGTTATTAATCTTTTGTCAGATGGGTAGTTCGCAAATATTTTCTCCCATTCTGTAGGTTATCTTCATTTTGTTGATTGTGTGTTTTGCTGTGCAGAATCTTTTTAGCTTGATGTGATCCTATTTGCCCATTTTTGTTTTGGTTGCCTGTGCCTATTGGGTATTGCCCAGGAAACTTTTGCCCAGGCTAATGTCCTGGAGATTTTTCCAATGTTTTCTTGTAGTAGTTTTATGGATTGAAATCTTAGATTTAAGTCTTTAATCCACTTTAATTTGATTTTCATATATGGCGAGAGATAGGGGTCTAGTTTCATATTTTTTCATATGGATGTTCAGGTTTCCCAGCACAATGTATTGAAGAGGCTGTCTTTTTTCCAGTGTATGTTCTTGGCCCCTTTGTTGAAAATAAGTCCACTGTACATAGTGTGGATTTATTTCTGGGGTCTCTATTCTATTCCATTGATCTATGTGTCTACTTTTATGCTAGTGCCATGCTGTTTTGGCTACTATAGCTCTGTACTATAATTTGAAGTCAGGTAATGTAATTCCTCAGGTTTTGTTCTTTTTGAACAGGATGGCTTTGGCTCTTCTGGGTCTTCTTGCGGTTCCATATAAATTTTAGCATTGTTATTTCTATCTGTGAAGAACATTATTAGTGTTTTGATAGGGATTGCATTGAATCTGTGAATTGCTTTGGGTAATAAAAATATTTTAACAATATTGACTCTTACAATCCATAAACATGAAAATATTTTTTTCAATTTTTGGTGTCTTCTTCAATTTCTTTCATCAGTGTTTTATATTTTACATTATAGAGATCTTTCATTCCTTTAAGTTAATTATTATTTCATTTTATGCATGACTATTATAAATGGGATTACATTTGTATATATTTTTCAGATTCTCATACTGAAATGCTAATGACTTTTATGTTAATTTTGTGTATGCAACTTTACTCAATCTGTTTATCAGTTTGTTTGTTTGTTCGTTTGTTTGTTTGTTTGTTTTGAGAGTCTCATTCTGTCACCCAGGCTGGAATGCAGTGGCAGGATGTTGGCTCACTGCAACCTCCATGTCCCAAGTTCAAGCAATTCTCTTGCTTCAGCCTCATGAGTAGCTGGGATTACAGGTGAAAGCCACCATGCTTGGCTAATTTTTGTATTTTTAGTAGAAACAGGGTTTCACCATATTGACTAGGCTGCTCTCAAACTCCTGATGTCAGGTGATCCGCCCACCTTGGCCTCCCAAAGTGCTAGATTACAGATGTGACCCACTGCACCCAGCCTGTTTATCAATTTTAAAAATTTCTTGTGGAGTCTTTAGGATTTTCCAAATATAAGATCATAATCTACAAATAGGAGTCATTTGATTTCTTCCTTTCCATTTTGGATGCCCTTTATATCTTCCTCTTGTCTGATTGCTCTAGCTAGGACTTCAAGTATTATGTTGAATAACAGTGGTGACAGTAGGCATCCTTATCATGTTTCCAATCTTAGAAAAAAAGGCTTTCAGTTTTTTCCCATTCAGTATGATACTAGCTGTGGGTCTGTCATATATGGCTTTTATTATTTTGAAGTATGTTCCTTCTATAACAACTTTTTTTTAGGGCTTTTATCATGAAGGGATGTTGTAGTTTAGCAAATGTTTTTTTCAGCATCTATTAAAATGATCATATTGCTTTTATCCCTCATTCTGTTGATATGATGTGCACGTTGATTGGTGTATGTTGTTTCCTCCTTGCATCCCAGGGATAAATCCCACTTGGTCATCATGAATGATCTTTCTAACATATTGTTGAATTCAGTTTGCTAGTATTTTGTTAAAGATTTTTGCATCAATGTTCATCAGAGATACTGGCCTGTAGTTGTTTTTTTTTTTTTTTTCTAATATGTCTTTGTCTAGTTTTGGTATCAGAGTAATAATGACCTTGTAGAATGAGTTTAGACACATTTTCTCCTCCTTTATTTTTAAGAATAGTCTGATAGGATTGGTATTAATTCTTTAAATGTTTGATAGAATTCAGCAGTAAAGACATGGGGCTCCAGGCTTTTCTGCACTGGAAGTCTTTTCATTATGGCTTTGTTCTTCTTTTTATTGATCTCTTCAGATTTTGAATTTCTTCCTGGTTCAATCTTGGTAGGTTTATGTGTCTAGGAATTTGTCCATTTCTTCTAGATATTCCAATTTATTGGATAGTGGCTCACAGTAGACACCAGTGATCCTCAGAATTTCTGCAGTATCAGTTTTAATATTTCCTTTTCAATCTCTGAATTTATTTAGTTGTATCTTCTCTTTTTATTCTTCTTAGTTTGGCTATAGGTTTGTCAATTTTGTTTAACTTCTCAAAAAACCAATGTTTTGTTGCACTGATCTTTTATATTTTTTATTTCAATTTCATTTATTTCTTCTCTGATCTTTATTCTTTCCCTACTAATTTTGTGTCTGGTGTGCTCTTGCTTTTCTAGTTTCTTAAGATGTACCATTAGAATTTTTATTTGAAGCTTTCCTACTTCTTTGAGGTAGACATTTATAGCTATAAAATTCCTTCTGAATATGGCTTTTGCTCTATCCCATAGGTTTTCATATATTGTTTCCACAATCATTTGTTTCAAGACATTTTTCAATGTTCTTAATTTCCTCATTGACCCACTGGTTATTCCAGAATATTTTTAATTTCCAAGTATTTGTTTAGTTTCCAAAATTCCTCATAATTACTTTCTAGTTTTACTCCATTGTGGGGAGAGAAAATGCTTGATATTATTTATATTGTTTCGAATGTCATAAGACTTGTTTTGTGACCAAACATATGGATTATCCTTGAGACTTATTCATGTGCTGGAGAAAAAACTGTATTTTAAAGCTGTTGGATAAAATGTTCTGCAAAGATCTATTAGATCCATTTTGTCTACAGTGCAGAATCAGTCCAATGTTTCTTTGTTGATTTTCTGTCTGGAAGATCTGTCCAATACTGACAGTGGGGTGACAGAAGTCTCTGACTGTTATTGTATTGGGTGCTATCTCTCTCTTTAATACTAATAATATTTGTTTTATATCACTGTGTGCTGTAGTTTTGGGTGCATATATATTTACAATTGTCATATCCTCTTGGTGAATTGAACCCTTTATCGTCATATAGTTACCTTATTTGTCTTATAGTTTTTGTCTTAAAATCTATTTTGTCTGATATATATATAGCTACTTCTGCTCTTTTTTGGTTTCCATTGTCATAAAAAACATTTTCCATCCCTTTATTTTCAATCTATGTGTGCCTTTGCAGGTGAAGTGTGTTGCTTGTTAGCAACAGATCAATGGGTCTTGTTTTTTCATCCATTCAGCCACTCTGTCTTTTCATTGGACAGTTTAGTCCATTTACTTTCAGTGTTACTGATAGATAAGGACTTACTCTTGCCATCTTCTTATTTATTTTCTGGTTGTTTTGTGATCTTCTTTCTTTTCTTCCTGTCTTCCTGAAGGTGATATTCTCTGGTGATATGATTCAGTTTCTTGCTTTTTATTTTTTGTGTATCCATTGTATGTTTTTTATAATAGTTTGAGGTTACCATGAGGCTTACAAATATTATCTTATAATACATTATTTTAACCTGATAGTAACTTAACACTGTTTGCATAAACAAACAAGCAAAAAGAAAATAAAAATTCTACACCTTAACTTAACCCCACAACTACTGTTTATCCTTTGTTGTTTCTATTTATATGTTACTGTACTGACTGTGTCTTGAAAAGTTGTTGTAGTTATTCTTATATTTGACTGGTTTATTGTTTATTCTTTCTACTGAGGATGAGTAGTTTACACACCACAGTTACAATGCTATCATAGTTTGTGCTTTTCTGCATGCTTACTATTGCTAGTGAGTTTTGCACCTTCAGATGATTTCTTTTTGCTCATTAACATCCTTTCTTTCTGATTGAAGTACTCACTTTAGCATTTCTTGTAGGACAGATTTGGTATTGATGAAATCTCTCAGCTTTTGTTTTTCTGGGAACCTCTTTCTTTCTCCTTTATGTTTGAAGAATATATTCACTAGACGTACTATTCTAAGGCAAAAGATTTTTCTTTCAGCACTTTAAATATGTCATTCCACACTCTCTTGGCCTGTAAGGTTTCCACTGAAAAGTCTGCTGCCAGATGTATTGGACTTCCATTGTGTGTTACTTATTTCTTTTTCTCTTGCTGTTTTTAGGACGCTTTCTTTATTATTGACCTCTGGGAGTTTGATTATTAAATGCCTGAGGTAGGGTTCTTTGGGTTGTCTTCTTGGTGGTCTATGACCTTCTCATACTTGGATATTGATATCTTTCTTTAGGTTTGGGATATTCTGTGTCATTATCCATTTGAATGAATTTCTACCCTTATCTTTTTCTCTACATTCTCTTTAAGGCCAATAACTTAGATTTGACCTTAGAATCTAAGGTCTTAGAATCTATTTTTGAGATCCTGTAGATATATGCTGTATTGTTTTTTATTCTTTTTTTTTTTTTTTTTGGTCTCCTTTGACTGTGTAGTTTCAAATAGCCCAGTTTCAAGCTCCTTAATTCTTTTTTCTGTTTGATCTGTTCTGCTATTAAAGGACTCTGATTCATTCTTCCATATGCCAATTGCATTGATCAGCTCCAGAATTTCTGCTTGATCTTTTTAATTATTTCAATCTCTTTGTTAAATTTATCTGATCGAATTCTGAATCCCTTCTATGTGTTATGAATTTTTTTTTAGTTTCCTCAACACAGCTCTTCTGAATTGTCTGTCTGAAAGGTCACATATCTTTGTTTCTCCATAATTGGTTCTTGGTGTCATATTTAATTCATTTGGTGAGACTGTATTTGCCTAGATGTTGTTGATGCTAGAAGATGTTATTTGTCTTAGCATTGAAGAGTTAGGTATTTATTGTAATCTTCATTGTTTGGACTCATTTGTAGCCATCCTTCTTGGGAAAGCTTTCCAGATATTTGAAAGGACTTGGATGTTGTGATCTAAGCTGTGTCTCCTTTAGGGGGCACCCCAAGCCCAGTAATGCTGTGGTTCTTGCAGACTCGTAGAGGTACCACCCTGATGGTCTTGAACAAGATCTGGAAGAATTCTCTAGATTATCAGAGACTCTTGTTCTCTTCTCTTACACTCTCCCAAACATACAAAGTTTCTATCTCTCTGTTAACAACCACCTAGAGGTGGGGATGGAGTGACAGAAGCACCCCTGTGGCCACCAGCACCATGACTGTGCAGGGTCAGACCAGAAGCCAGCACAGCACTGGGTCTTACCCAAGGCCTGCTATAACCACTCCCTGGCTGCTGTCTATGTTTCCTGCAGGCTCTGGAGCTCTACAATTAGCATGAGGCAAAGCCAGTCAGACTTGTAACCTGCTCTTCAGGGTGATGAGATCCCCCAGACTCCAGGTGGGTCCAGGGGTACAATCCAGCATTAAGAGCCTACAGTCTAAAACCTTAGATGTCTACCTGGTGTTCTATTGTAATGTGGCTGAGCAGGCAGTCAAACCACAAGGCACAGTTCTTCTCACTCTTTCCTCCTCTTTCCAAAAACAGAGGCACCTTACCCTGTAGCCACTCCTGACCACAAGCCATAGTGCCAGACTACTGCCAACTTTCCCATAAGGCTCAAGGGCTCTTAAGTTAGCTTGTGGTGAATGCTGCCTGGCCTGGGACTCAGTCCTCAGGGCAGTGGGCTCCCTCTAGCCCAGGGTAGGTCTAGAAATGCCATCTAAGAATGAAGTTCTGGAATCAGGGACCCAAAGATCCTTCTTGGTGCTCTATCCCTCTGTGGCTTTGTGGGCATCTAAGGTGCAAGATAAAGTCCCCTTTACTTTTCCCAAGAAGTGATTTTGTCCCATAGCCACCATAGCTGGTAATATGCTGAGTATCAGCTGAAGTCAGCACGTCTCAGAGGCTCACCCATGGCCCTCGATGTAGTACCTGGGTATCACTTATAGTTATTCAGGGCCCAAAGGCTCTTTAGTTACTAGGTGATGAATGCTACCAGCACTGGGTCCTTTCCTTCAAGGCAGCAGGTTCGCTTCTGGCCCAAGGTGTGTCTGGAAATGTCATCTGGGAGCTAGGGCCAGCACCAAGGGCCTCATCATTTTGACCAGTGCCTTATCTTTCTGTGGCTGAGCCAGTATCCAATACGCAGATCAAAGTCCTCCTGACTCTTCCCTCTCCTCTTCTCAAGCAGGAAAAAAGGGGTCTCTCTGAGATCCAAAAGCTGTGCAGACTAGGATTAGGGGAAGGTGATGCCAGTAGTCCCTTGGTTGCTCCAGAGGTAGAGTATCTCAGTATGTCCTGTGTACCACCCACTGAGTTCACTGTCTTTGGGCCTGGTTCAGCATTAGCACTCACCTTAGGGTTGCAGTCTTTATGGCCTAGATTGCCTTTCATGTTTAGTTGGAGACAGAGAGCACCATAGCCCTCAGTGACAAGGTTTGCAGGAACTCAAGCTCAGGCTGCTGGGAGAGGTGATTTCCCTCTGTCTAGGGCTGATTTAAATGCTCCCTCCATGGGCAGGTGTCAACTGAGTTTGGCCAGATTTTCCTTTCTGCTCTAATAGGGTACCACTGAGTTCAGTGCCACTCAGTTGCTGTGTTCTCCCTCCTCCAGCACCCAGAGATGCTCTCCTGAGGCCCAGACCACCACTGCCAGCCATGGGGCACAAGTGGCATCAGCAATTCAGGACGTTTTTTTCTGTCTCTTCGGTGCCTCTCTCAGGAACATGAAGTTAAAACCAGAAACTGTGAGTGCTCACCTGATTTTTGGTTCTTGAAGGCATTTTTTCCTTTGTAGAAAATTGTTAAACTGGCATCCTTGAGAGGGGAACAATCAGTAGAACCTTCTGTTCTGCCATCTTCTTCCACCTCCTGATTTGATTTTTTTAACAGATATACGTCTATTCTTTACATTTCTTTTGTAAGCCTATTTTCTTTTGTAACCAGAAATAACTGTGTATTTATTAAGAAATTGTGTCTTTAAGGAATTGGTCTATTTTATCTAAGTTTTGCCAGTACTTTTATTTCTGATATTAGTAATTGGTATCATCTCTATTCTTAGCTTTTTAATTTTTTTATCTTTTCAAAGAACCATATTTTGGTCTTCTCTCTTGATTTCTTATTTTTAATTTTATTGATTTCTGCTCTAATTTTTTATTATTTCTTTTCTTCTGCTTACTTTTCATTTTATTTTTTCTAGTTTCCTAAGGTGAAAAACTAGAAATATCTTTCTCAATCCATTTACTTTTGCTATATGAAAGTAATTTTTAAATGTTTCCAATATACCCTTATAGCTAATGCAAACCCACTTTCAAATAACATGCTATTGCTTCACACGTAGTGTGAATACCTTATTTAAAAAAAAAATAACTAAAATTCCTTCCTCCCATTTCTTGTACATGGCTGTCATTTAGTTTATTTATATTTAAGCATATACAGTGTTCTTATGGTTCGAATTTGTGTCCCCATGTAAATCTCACGTGGAATTGTAATTCCCAATGTTGAAGCAGGGACCCAGTGGGAAGTGATTGGATCATGGGGGCTGATTTCTCCTTGCTTTTCTCATGATCGTGAGTGAGTTCTCATGAGATCTGGTGGTTTAAAAGTGTATAGCATCTCCCCCCTCTCTCTCTTCCTTCTGCTCCTGCCAGGTAAGACGTGCCAGCTTCCCCTTCACCTTCCACCATGATTGTAAGTTTCCTGAGGCCTTCTCAGAAGCAGAAGCCTGTACAGTCTGCAGAACCATATACCAATTAAACCTCCTTTCTTTATAAAATACCCAGTTTCAGGTATTTCTTTATAGCAGTGCAAGAACAAACTAATACAGATATACAAACACAAACACACACATACATACACACATGATATATATGTAAACATACATAATGAAATACATTGTTGTTATTATTTTTATTAACAAAATGTATCTATTAGATCAACTACAAATAAGAAAAATAAAAGTTTTGTTTACCTTCACTTATTCCTTCTCTAATGCTTTTCCTTTTTTATGAAGATATGTGTTTCTGACCTATATATTTTTCTTCTTTTGAAAGAATTTCTTTTAACCTTTCTTGCAAGCCAAGTCTACTAGCAACAAATTTATTCAATATTTGTCTGAAAAAGGTTTTATTTCTCCTTCATTTTTTAAAATTGTGAAATAACACTTAACAAGATCTATTCTTTTAACAATTTTTAAGTGTACAATACATTATTTTTGACTGTAGGTACAATGTTTTATACCAGGCTTATTCAATGTTTTGTACCAGGCTTATTCAAGTTGCTTGAGTAAAAGTTTATGTCTGCTGATTTGTAACTTCATTTCTCCATCCCCAGCCCCTGGTTACCACCATTCCGCCCTTTGATTCAATGAATGTAACTATTTTGCATAGGTTATATAATTGGCATCACGCATCATTTGTCTTTTTGTTACTGGCTTATTTTGCTTAACATAATGTCTTTAGATTTCATCCATGCTGCTGCATATTGCAGAATTTCTTTATTTTAAAAGGCTGAGTAGTATTCGACTGTATGTATGTATCACATTTTCTCTATCAATTCACTTGCTGATGGGCATTTAGACTATTTTTATTTCTTAACTGTAATGAATAGTGCAACAATGAACACAGAAGTGTTAATATATCTACAAGATCATGATATCAATTTTTGGGGTAAATACCTAGAATGGGATTGCTGGGTCATACGGCAGTTCTAATTTTAAATTTTTGAAGAACCTTCATACTGCTGTTTATAGCAGCTGCACCATTCTGCATTCCTATCAGCAGTATGCAACGTTACCAATTTCTTTCCTTAATACTGTTTCTTCTTCTTTTCTTTTTTAAAATAATAGTCACCTTAGTAGGTTTGCTGTAAAACCTCATTACGGTTTTGATTTGCATTTACATTAAAATCAGAAACATTGAGTATTTTTTCATCTACCTCTTGGCCATTTACCTGTCTTTTTGAAGAAATGTCTATTTGAGTCCTTAGCCCATTCTCACTTCTATGAGTTTTAAAATTTGAGATCTTACAGTTAGGTCTTTAATCTATTTAGAATAAATATATGTGTATGGTGTGATATAAGGGTCCAATTTCATTCTTTTGCACATGGATTCCAGTTTTCTCAGTACTTATTCAAGATATATTCTGTTTTTCATTGTATATTTTGGCACCTTTGTGGAAAGTCAGTTGACTGTAAATGTGTGGATTTACTTCTTGGCTCTATATGTTTTCCATTGGTTTACACGTCCATCTTTATGCCAGTGCATTCTGTTTAGATTACTGCAGCTTTGTGATATATTTTGAAATCAGAAAATATGGTGCCTATGATTTTATTTTATTTTTTTGCTTAAGATTTATTTAGCTATTCAGGGACTTTTGTGGTTGTATGTGAATTTTAGAATTGTTTTTATATCTGTAAAAAAATACCACTGGGATTTGGTAGAGATTACTTTGGGTGGTGTGGAGATTTTAACAATATCACATTTTTCAATATATGAAGATGGAATGTCTTTACATTTGTTTTCTTCTTGTTTAATTTCTTTTATCAATGTTTTGTAGGATTCAATATGTAAACCTTTCACCTCATTACAAAAGTTTATCCCTAGTTATTTTATTCTTTTTGGTGCTGTTTTAAATGGGATCTTCACAGTTTCCTTTTCAGTTAGTTCACTGTTAGTATAACCATAATTCTCAGCAAACTGACACAGTTTCTCAGAAAATCAAACACCGCATGTTCTCACTTATAGATGGGTGTTGAACAATGAGAACACATGGACACAGGAGGGGAGCATCACACACTGGGGTCCGTTGGGGGGGCCAAGAGAGGGGGTGTCGGGGGTGGAAAGGTCGAACAGGGATAACATGAGGAGAAATGCCAGGTGTGGGTAACAGGGGGATGGAGGCAGCAAACCACATTGCCACGTGTGTACCTATGCAACAATCCTGCATGATCTGCACATGTACCCCAGAACCTAAAGTACAATAAAAAAATAAGAAGTGCAAATGATTTTCGTAAGTTGATTTTATAGCCTACAACTCTACTGAATTCACCCAATTTTTCTAACAGTTTCTAAAAGTTAACAGATTATATCATCTATACCAGGGAACATTTTACTTTTTCTTTCTTATTTGAATGACTTTTATTTCTTCTTCTTGCCTACTTGCTCTGGTTAGGACTTCCAGTACTATGTTTAATAGAAATGGTAAAAGTGGGCATCCTTGTCTTGTTTTTGTTATTAGAAAAAAAAAAGCTATTAGTTTTTCAGTGTCAGGTATAATATTAGCTGTGGGCTTATCAAATTTGACCTACATTATGTTGAGGTAATTTTTCACTATTTCTAATGTGTTGAGAATTTTTATCATGAAAGCATAATTAATTTTGCTAAGTGCTTTTTTGCATTTATGATCCCATAATTTTTATTCTTTATTCTGTAATGTGATACATTAATATTGTATAATAACATATTATTTTAAAAATATTGAACCATCCTTACATATAGGTATAAATCTCACTTTATCATAGTGCATGATTCTTTTAATGTCATATTGGACTCAGATTGCTAGTATTTTATGGAGGAGTTTTGTATCCAAGTTCACCAAGGATCTTGGCTTTGTTTTCTTTTTTGTGATGCCTTTGTCTGGCATTGGTATAAAGGTAATGCTGGCCTCATAAAATGCATTTGAGTGGTCCTTAAGGTATAAAGTTAAGTTGTTAATTAATATCTTTCCTTGTCATAATTTAGTCATTTATTACTATCAACTGCCTTCTTGGTACTGCTTTTGCTTCATTCCATTACTTTTGGTATGTTGTGCACTTGTTATTGTGGGGAAAGATAAAGCATTCTTAAAGTTTATAAATCTATGTCAGGGTTTGGGTAAACCTGTGCTTTTGGATTGTGAACTTCACCAGTGATTCTCGGTACTTTTTTTTCCTTAAGTGAGACAGAATAGCTAGAGGGTACTGGAGTTGGGTATTTCCCTTCCCCTAGGTAAGTTAGACTCTGAAAAACAAACAAAATGAAACAAGAAAATAGCTGGCTAGGCACTAGTAAAATAGTTTCTCTTGAGTGCAGGCCTTGCCGGTTCATACTGAGCCTATAGCCATTAATCAATTACAGTTCATTTTGTAAGTACTAGTTTCCATGGAGATTTCTGATCACATGTTTCTGAGCTTGTGATTTTCCATATTTGCTTGTCTCTCCAATTTTGGGTGTTAATAGTCTGCCCTATGACTTCACTTCTCTGATGATCTAAGAGGAGTTAGTGATTATTTTGTTCAGGCTTTTTACTTGTTGCTGGGATAAACTGGTAACTTCCAGCCTCTTTACATACTACACTAGAAAGCAGAAGCCCAAAATACACTTTTCTCACTTAATAAACTATGAAGATATTTATCTCAATGAATATTTGTTTATTATTATTTCTAAAGGGTAGAAAGCCTTTCGTTATTATTTAGTTAACTTTGCTTCTGTGGTTGAACATTTAGGTTATTTTCTTTAAAAAATATATTCTGGTTGTAATAAGCCACACTATGGCAATATTCTTATATCTAAATCCTTAGACATTTGTTCTTTTGCTTTTTATGAGATACACAGTTCTAAGTGGAAGGGAATGCACATTAATGTTTTCTCATTTTATAAGGCCCCAGCAGAGCATCAATGTCCTCATTGTCCCACCCTTGCAACATAAATAATGATTTTAATTTTTAAATTTTAAATAGAAAGATGTAGTTTATTACTAGGTCCATATCTTCTGACTCCAGAGATTCTTCATGTACCTTGTATTTTGATAATATATAATAATATCCTTGGTAATTTATTATAAAATAATTTTTTAGAATAAAAACAAATTGAGGTCAAACTTGTTTCTTCAATGAAACATTTTTAGTCAAATACAGTTTGTATTTTCTACTAAAAAGCAATGTTTTAAATTTATGATCCCTAAATACTTATTCTCTGAAGCTCACATTGACCCTATTGTCTTGAAATATTTATTTTGAAAAGCAGAGATTTCTTTGTGACAGCCTTATCAGTACAGAAAAGAAAATTGTCCCACAGAGATAGTTTAGCCAGAATGATATTCTGAGTTCTGTTTGGGTCATACTCACAGGATTAAATTTTGTCCATTTCTATTTTTACTTTACCTTCAGTCCAAAAAAAGGAGGAAAAACCACTAATCTCATATTAACCACACTTTAATACCACTTTATCTAAATATAGCTGCACTTCTTCCTCTTTAAAATGTTTGTTTATAGCAACTATAAAGTATCCATAAAATGCTGACGGTTTTAGTAGGAAACACAGACATACAGATAATTAGTTCCTTTCTAATTTAGACTTTATAATGGGGACCAAATGACACTCAAAATCTATTTTATGAAAAATTAACAAGTATGACAAAATACTAACTCCTTAGCCCCTTGCATTATTAAACTTGTTATTCCTTAACAACTTTATGCAAAAGACAGTAAAGGGACCTTCTTTAGACTTGTGGTAATTAAATATCTTTGCTACTAAACAAAATAAGCCATTTCCTTCTGTCAGTATATTATTAATAATATGATCAAAATGTCATATAAAGTGAAATTATTTACATTAGAAGTTTCCTTCTACAGAAGTTTTTTTTAATTAAAAGTAAAATGTACCATTTTATTAATTCTTATGGCCCTGGAAAAGAAAATGTCATTTTTAAAATTACAATGCTTTAAAAATATATTGAAAATCCCATTCTGCAGAGAACTAGTCATTTGTTGAACACTATTTTAGACTTTTTTCTGTGCATCCACATGAATTCAAGTTCTAATATGCTATGAAACAGAGGTACATGGTAGTAGGAGAGAGTAAACTAAGGAGACGCCATACACTGGGTACCTCTAAAAGCTCTCCCTGAGATAACAAATTAGCTAAAGGAAGGTTTTTTGATAATGTATCCCAGGAGCATAAGTGAGGTAGTAGGGAAAGTGATCTAGAGAAGAAAACAATTTACTAAAAAATGAACTATCTCTATGGACAGCTGGAATTTATTCCTGCTAGAGATCCTTTACAGCATTAAAGTACTCTCTGTAACACATATAAGAATTGTCCCATCAATATATGAGGAATCTGGGATAGTTTTCCACTGATTCTTTTTTCTCACTGGTTGAGATTTGCCTCTGGGGCACTGAATTCTACACAATCTCAGGTTGGTCAGCTCATGGGTTAAAAAGCCCCAGTAGTTTTCAAGCAAGCCCTCAGGCAAATAAGCAAAAAAATGACGCAGGCACCTGAAGTGGGAAGAGATCAGTGTGCACAAAAACTGTCCACTCAGCTGCGGATCATCTCAGAGGAGGATGGAGCTGTAATTTAACAATATGTGCTACAGGAAAATTGATCTAGTGACGAAGGCTTAAAAAGATTTCTCAAAGGAGAAACACTGAAATCAATAAGGACATTCACTTTTGTAATAAAAGCAATGGAAGCCATTAAAATGTTTTAATCAGTGGCTTACAATGAATAGATATGTATCTTGAAAACATTAATCTGGCTGCATATTGAAGATCCAACATGATAAGAGCCAGAACCAATAAGTATATGCTCCTTCCAAGATTACTGTAGTTGCCTAGGCTGGAGGTGACTAGGTTCTTGGACTAATATGGTCCAGAGTTT
This sequence comes from Aotus nancymaae, assembly GCF_030222135.1. Lineage (NCBI taxonomy): Eukaryota > Metazoa > Chordata > Mammalia > Primates > Aotidae > Aotus > Aotus nancymaae. The sequence continues at coordinate 40,248,292 of NW_026988438.1, read as the reverse complement.
AAACATAAAGACTTACACCAGTCTGCTCAGGTTTGTAACTCTCTCTGCTCTAGTAACTGACATATCTCCTATGTCAAGATTCATTATTTGTAACAAGGTAATAAAAGTAAAATTTACTTCAGAGGTTGTTGAGAAAGTTAAATGGGTGAGTAAATATGAAAAGCTTTTAGAAGAGTGCTTGCACAAAGTAAAGTGTTCTATTAATTTTAGCTATTACTTTTAAGGAAGTAAGTTGGAGATAAAATGGAAAATCAGGATATGTTTAGGAAGAGTAGCCAGGGTGACCTGATAGATGTGATTTTATTTATAAGGAAGTTTCCAGACAGATTTCTGGGTTGTGCCTTAAATAACTGGATAACAAATGGTGTTCGTCATTGAGACAGTGAAAACAGAAAGAAAACAAGATTCAAGAGGAATATGTCCTGGCAATATTTGGGACATGCTGGGTCTGAATTAAGCTGGAGATATTCAAGAGGAAATGCTAAGTAGGCAGTTGCATATAGAGGTTTAGAGCTTAGATGAGAAATCTGAGATAGAAATACAAAGACAAAGATGTGAGTCAACTGCATAGAATTGGGAATTGAAATGAAGGTGTGGATGGGGCTGAGCACAGATTGAGAACAGAAAGCTGCATATAACAAAGAAATGTTAATAGAACATGGGGTGAGGTTTAGACAAAACCATAAACTAGGTACAATTTTGGGTTTTCTGCCCAAACATTTCTTTCTCATTTCCTCCCTTTATATTGACAGCCCTTACAAATTTTTGAATAAATTCATATTGATTCTAGCTACCCATTTATTTATTGAGCAAGAACTTATGGAACAGCTCTCGTGGACCAGAGACCATTCTCTATGCTAAGCATATAGCAATGGACAAGACAGAAATATTCTTTGCTCTCATGAAGTTTGATAAATATCACATAATGATAAAGCTAAGCAGAGAATGAAAGTAAGGTGTGATGGTAGAATATGACTGACTGACTACATTATTTTGGGTCAAGAAAGGTCTTTCTGAAGAGATGGCATTTAAGTAGAGACTTCAAGGATATGATGGAGGCTGGCATTTATTCATCAAGTAGAAGACCATTCCATAAAACATTCATCTACTCTTTTTTTTATTGCATTTTAGGTTTTGGGGTACATGTGAAGAACATGCAAGATTGTTAAATAGGTACACACATGGCAGTGTGATGTGCTGCCTTCCTCCCCATCATCTATATCTGGCATTTCTCCCCATGCTATCTCTCCCCAACTCCCCACCCCCCTCTGCCCCTCCCCTATTTCCCCCTTACAGACCCCAGTGTGTGATGCTCCCCTCCCTGTGTTCACGTGTTCTTGTTGTTCAACACCTACTCTTAAAAACAAACTAGTGGGCTAAAGGAGTAGAGAATGACTATGTGGCTATAGGAAAAGAATGATGGGAAATAAATGTAAAAGGGTAGTCAAGGACCACATTGTGTAAGACTTTAAAAACAAGAAGAAGTATAATAATAAATATATACAACAGTAAAACAGTGGATAGTTTTAAGAAAAAGAATGATGTGATCCAATTTATGTTTTAAAAATATCACTATGACTGCTCTATGGGCAATATATTACATAAAAGATAGAATCAAAGCAGAAAGACTATTTAGAATGCTAGTGCTCTGATCCCGATACAAGGGATGGTAATTTCTATAAGATTGGGAGTATGTAGTGTAAAAAGAGAGAATTAAACAGAATACACTGAATCATTAGATGAAAGAAGGAGAGAAATCAAACATAACTCTTAGATTTTAGGCTTCTGTAGCACAGTGGTGCCATAGACTAAAAGGGAGGATACTGGGGGAAAACTGCCTTACTTATAGTGAGAGATGGACAAGAAAAACAGTAGATTTTTTCATAAGAAACTATGCAAGAAAGAAGAGAATGGAATGAAATAAAGTATTTAAAGAAAAAAAATCAACCTAGAATTCTATATACAATGAAATTATCCCTCAAAAAGTGTACCTAGAAAAAAAATAAATTCATCATAAGCAAAATGTCTTTGCAAAAAATGTTGAAAGAAGCTCTTCAGGCAGAAAGGGAAAGAATATAGGTTAGAAAATTTGATCTATATAAAGACAGGCATGGCATCAAAGAAAAAATAAACAAGGTAAAGGAAAATGTATTTTATTATTTATAATTGATTTAAAAGATACTGTTGGTTTAAAGCAATAATAATAGTAAGCATTGAGTGATTATAGAACATGGTAAATCAAATAAATGACATAAATGCCACAATAGATGAGAGGAAGAAATTGAGAATATGCTATTGTCAAATAATCGTGCTGTATTGAAATGGTAGAGTATATTGTTAAATGGGCTGAAATTACTTAAAAACGTATATTGTAAACTTCAGGGAAACTACTAAAAAAGCTTGAAAGAAGTACAACTGATATGCTTAGAGAAGAGATAATATTGAAATAGTAAGTTTTAAGAGGAGGCATAAAAATGATAGCTGGGGGAAAAACAGGTAATAAATGTAGTAAAAAGAAAACAGTTATAAACATACAACAATTTCAATAATCACTTCAAGTCAGTTAAAAGTCAGTGATTGTCAGAGTGGGGGAAAAAAAACAAGACTCAACCATATATTCTGTAAGAATCCTACTTTAAATGCAAATACCTATTTACGTTAACAGTAAATAAGATAAAGAAATACCAAGCTAACACACTAATCAAGAGCAAGCTGAAATAGTAGTAGTAATTTCAGAAAAAGCCAAAATTCAGAAAAATGATCACCAGTGACAAAAATAGGCATTACATAATGATAAAAGGGTCAGTTTTCCAAGTAGACATAATAACCCATATAATGTATTTACCTAACAAAATAAGTATAAAAATACATGAGACAGTAACTGATAAAGCTGATCTTAGACAAATCCATGATTAAAATCAGACTTTAAAACCCTTCTGACAGTGGTTGATAGATCAAGCAGGTGGAAAATCAGTAAGAATATAGGTGACCTGAACAGTACTATCAATTAATTTTACCCACCTGACAATTACGGAATATTCTATTAAACAACAGAAAGATATACATTAATTTTAAATGAACATAAAGTATTTACTGACATAGGCCACATTCTCATCCATAAAACATACCTTAATGAATTAATGGATAAATTGATATTGTAGCCTTTATTTTAGGTTCAGGGATATATGTGTCAATTTGATATATAGGTAGATTTATGTCATGGGGGTTTGGTGTACAGATTATTTTATCACCCAGGTCATAACCATAGTACACAATAGGTAGCTTTTCAATCCTCACCCTCCTCCAACCTTTCATCTTCAAGTAAGCCCCAATGCCTTTTGTTCCCACCTTTGTCTTCATGTATACTCAATGCTTAGCTGCCACTTATAAGTGAGAGCACGTGGTATTTGGTTTGCTGTTTCTGTATTAGTTTGCTAAGGATAATGGCCTCCAGCTTCATTTATGTTGCTACAAAGGACATGATCTTGTTCTTTTTTATGGCTTTGTAGTAATCCATTATGTTTATGTACCACATTTTCTTTATCCTATCTATCATTGACGGGCATTTAGGTTGAATCCTTATCTTTGCTACTGGGAATAGTAATGTAAAGATCATACACATACATGTGTGTGTCTTTAGGGTAGAATTACTTATATTCTTTGGATATATACCCAATAATAGGATTGCAGGGTTGAATGGCAATTCTGTTTAAAGTTCTTTCAGAAATTGTCAAACTGCTTTCCACAATGGCTGAACTGATTTACATTCCCACGAGCAGTATGTAAGAGTTCCCTTTTCTTCACAACCTCACCAGCATCTCTTATTTTTGATATTTAATAGAATAGCCATTCTGAATGGTGAGAGATGGTATCTCATTGTGATTTTGATTTGCATTTCTCTAATGATTAGGGATGTTGAACATTTTCTCATATGTTTTTTGGCCACATGTATGTCTTCTTTGAGAGGTGTTTGTTCGTGTCCTTTGTGCACTTTTTAATGGGTTTTTTTCTTGTTAATTTAAGTCTCTTATAGATTCTGAATATTAGATCATTTTCAGAGGCATAGTTTGAAAAATATTTTCTCCCATTTTGTATGTGATCTGTTTACTCTGTTAATAGTTTCTTTTGCTATGCAGAAGCTCTTTAATTAGATACCATTTGTCAATTTTTGCTTTTGTTGCAATTGTTTTTGGCAACTTCTTCATGAAATTTTTGTTTTAGCACATTTCAACAACTTTAAAATAATAGGAAGTATACAAAGTATGCTCTCAGACAAGAATGTAATAGAAAATAATAGTAGAAAGATAGCTAGAAATGTGCCCCGAAATAATTGGAATTTAAACAACATACTTCTAAATAACATATGCATCAAAGAAATCTCAGGATAAAATTAAATCATATTTTGAATTAAATGAAAATAAAATACCACTTATTAAAATGTGAGAGATGCAGCAAAAGTCATGCTTATAATGACATTTATAATGTTAATAAACATATTTTTAAAAATAAGAGATCTAAAATAAAAAACCTAAGCTTCTTTCTTAGAAATCTATAGAAAAAGAGCAAAATAGCATAATGTGAACAGAAGAAAATAAAAATTAGATAATAAATCCTTAGAATTGAACACAAGAAAACAATAAAGAGAATCAATAGAAACAAAAACTGATTATTTGAAAAATATACATAAAAATTAAAGACCTATATCTAGGATAATGAAGAAAAAATAGAGAAGACACAATTTGAAAACATTAGCAATAAAAAAGGCGCTCATTACTACTGATGCAACGGAAATGAAAATAATAATAAAATAATACTCTCAAATATATATACATCCAAAAATTTGAAAACTTAGATGAAACGGACCAATTCCTTGAAATATACAAGCTACCAGATCTCATATAAGGAAAAGTAAGCAATCTTAGTAGGCATACAGCTATAAAAGAAATTTAGCCAGCATTTATTATTCTTAAAAAAAGGGCCAAGTAGTTTTGCAGGTAAATTCTACCAAGTAGTTTGAAGAAATAATGCAGATTCTACGTAATCTCTTCCACAAAATAGAGTAAGAAAAATACTTTTTGATTTATTTAAAGAGGTCAAAAAGTATTTCTCTCATTCATCAGAATCATCTCAATATCAAAAGAAGATAAAAAGAAATCAACAGACCAATATCTTTCATGAATATAGATGCAAAATTCCTCAACGTTTTAATTTATTTATTTATTTTTTTGGAGACAGAATCTTGCTCTGTTGCCCAGGCTGGAGTGCAGTGACATGATCTCAGCTCACTGTGACCTCTGCCTCCTAGATTTAAGCAATTCTCATGCCCCAGCCTCCCGAGTAGCTGGGATTACAGACACTTGCCACCACGCCGCACTAATTCTTGTATTTTTAGTAGAGATAGGGTTTCAGCGCTAATTCTTATATTTTTAGTAGAGATAGGGTCTCACCATATTGGCCAGGCTGGTCTGGAACTCCTGACCTCAAGTGATCCACCCACCTCAGCCTCCCAAAGTGCTAAGATTATGGGCATGAGCCACCACACCTGGCTACATTTTTTAACATCTATGTTGATGTATAATTTGCATGCCCTAGAATTCACCTATTTAGTTTACAAATTATAGATGTCCAACTATCACCACAATCTAAGTTTAGAGATTTTTTTCACCTACAAAAGAAACACCATCCTCTTTAGCAGTCATGCCCCCTTTCCAAGCCTCCTAGCTATAGACAACCTCTAATCTACTTCCCAGTCTCTATTGATTTGCCTATTCTAGACATTTTTTATTAATGGAATAATACAATATGTGATCTTTTATGATAGGCTTCTTTCACTTAATATATGGTTTGCATAGTTCATACAAGTATCGATACTTCATTCCTCTTTAATATCAAATAATATTTTATTGTATGGATATACCACATTTTGTTTATCCATTAATCAATTGATGGATATCTTATTTTTTCCCTTTTTGGCTATTATAAAAATGGTGCTATGAATATTTGTTGTACAATAATTTTTAACACAGCATTGTTTATAATAGCAAAATTTGAAAATGACCAAGACTAAATGAAATATTCTATATTTCAGGGTTATGATAGAGTCATTTTAACAAAATGAGCAAAACTATCATGAATACAACATGTAATTATAAAGTAATTGGAGAAGTTGGTGGTTTTTCACTGTTCCATTTTGCATTTCTGACTTTATGTTAACTTGAGATTGTAGTTAAGAACACTATTATACTTCCTAATTCATAAAATAGTAGATGGAAAGGGAAATATATCCAACCCTGAATAAAACTTTTGTTGAAGTTCATTGCTAACAATTATAAAAATGGTTTTCTTTACCACTTGTAATGGGAGTAAAAAAGTTTTTTTACTCAGAAAATGAAATGGTAGGGAATGTTAATGGAAATTTGACATCACGTTAGCTCTCAAGTTTTACAAGCTTTTTTAGTTATATGCTTTCAATTTACAGTGGCAACTATATGCTTGGTTTAAATTGTGATATTACCATACTTGAATATGCAAGCAAATCTTTGAAATACCCAGTAGATATATACATAACTCTTTTCTCTAAAAATAATTTGTTATTTCACACATTTAACCATAACATATTTAGATGAAAATGAAACTAAATAAGTAAAACTTTTGTATTATAGTGATATAATTTATTCATTCTTAAATGCTTTTATTTCAGTATGGTTCTCTATCATTACAATTATGTGCCTCTCAAGAAGAGTAATTAAATAAAGAACACAGTGCCAGTGCCAGGGTGATCAAATACAAAATATATTGTTTCTCTTATTTATGGTAACTTAAAATTTTAGTTTATTTATTCCTGCTATTGGAGAGCAATAGAATTGCTTTTCTTTCCATACTGAAAAAGTGTTTTCAATTTTTTAATAAAGGATGCTAATAAATACCAGACCCTAGTGTTTTAGAACAAACATTTAATTTGAATCAGTTATACAGGGTAAATCTATTGAATGGTTTTATAAGATTATTTCTATCATATGCTAAGTTCTTTTTGGAAACATGAGACTCATACGTAAAGAAGTATTAAAAAGAAGGAAATAGAAAAACTGAAAGACATATATGTAACTATTTTTATCTGATTATCTGTGTGCTTAAAAAAGGAGAGCTAATGTGAAGAGTCACATTCTTTGTAACAAGTTTACATATTCTTTAATTCTTGAAACTATCTTTTCCCTAACATTGATTTACCATTTTTTCTTTCCTTGTAAATTCTTAAATTGTGGTCTATTTCTAATTTGACCAATGAAAGATGTGTAAGGTAGTAAAAAAATGTTTGCAATAGGAAAATAAGAAAGTTTTCAAAAAAAGTTGTCATGCCCATAGATAACTCACTTGAGGAAATATTCTTGGGGTTCTGGATTATAGCATCTAATTTTTCACAGCTTGTAATCAAGGTTAAAAAAATTAAGATGCTTGCATGTCTTGAGAGTTTTTTCTCCATGCTTGAATGAATTTATCCCATTTATTTCTTCTAGCAAAAAAATCATAAAGATATAACTTCAGAGATATGGAAGATGTAAATTTCTATTTTTCTCATCACAGAGAGGCTTTTAATAAATAATTTCTTACCAAAATTCATAAGCTTGTTAAACATTTTAGGGAAAATATAGTAAAACAACTCAATAGATGCAGAAAAATCATTTGACAAAAACCGACATTGTTTCATGATTAAAAGCTCTTAACAAATTAGATATAGAAGGAATATATCTCACCATGATAAAGACCATATATGAAAAGTCCACAGAAAATATTGTTCTAATTAGTGAAAATCTGGAAGCATTTTCTGTAAAAAAAAAAAAAAAAAAAAAAAGTATACCAACTCTCCAGTTCCATTGGGTAATGTAGTACCAGAAGTCCTAGCTAGAGCAAAGATAAAAATAATAAAAATCATCCATATCAGAAAAAAAAGTAAAATTGTCTGTTTACAGATGACATGATTTCATATATAGAAAACCCTAAGAGTCTATAAAAATATTGTTAGAACTAATAAATTTAGGAAGTTGTAGGATACAAAATCAACCTGCAAAAGTGTTGCATTTCTATATACTAACAACAAACTATCTGAAAAGGAAATTAAGAAAGCAATTTCATTTACACCAGCATGAAAAACTAAAACACTAAGGAATAAATGTAAACAAAAATATGAAAGATTTGTACACCAAAAACTATAAAACAGTGATGGAAGAAGTTGAAGAAGATTCAAATCAATGGAAAAATATCCAGTATTTATGGACTGGAATAATTAATATATTAACATATCCATACTACCCAAAGTGACCTACAGATTTAATGCAGTGTCTATCAAAATTCCAATGACATTTTTCACAGAAATATAAAAAAATTCCAAATTTCTAAAAATCACAGAAGTCTCCAAATAACCAAAGACATATTGAGCAAGAGAAAGAAAACTGTAAGTATCACACTACCTTATTTCAAAACATACTACAAAGCTATAGCAACAAAAATAACATGATCCTGACATAAAGAAAGGTGCACAGACAAATAGAACTGAATAAGGAGCCCAGAAATAAACCCACACATTTACAGTCAATTAATCTTTGACAAAAATGTCCAGAATGCACAAATGGGAAAGGGCAATCTCTTCTAGCTAGTGTTGATGCAACTGGATATCCATATGCAGAAGATAGGAACCTTATATTACATATAAAAATCAACTCAAAACGTATTAGAGGCTTAAATGTGAAACCTCTAACTATAAAACTACAAGAAGAAAACGTAGAAAAAGGTTTCCTAATATTGCTCTGGGCAATTATTTTCTAGATATAACACCAAAAACACAGGGAAAAAACAGCAGAAATAGACAAATGAGATTGTATCAAACTAAGAAAAGCTTCTGCATAGCAAAGGAAACCATCAACAGAGTGAAGATACATTAACTGAACATGAGGAAATATTTGCAAATTGTACATCCGATAAAGGGTTAGTATAAAAAATATACAAGGAACTCAAACAGCTCAATAGCAAGAAAACAAATAACCCAGTTTAAAAATGGGCAAAAGACCTGAAAGACATTACTTCAAAAAAAAAAAAAAAAAACTTACAAATGACCAACAGTTATATGGAAAAATGTTCAATATAACTAAGCATTGGAAAGATTTAAATCAAATCCACAATAAAATATTACCTCACACTTGTCAGAATTGCTATTATCAAAACTATAAAATATAAGTGTTGGCAAGGATGTGGATAAAAAGAAACTCTTGTAAAGTATTGGTGGGAATGTAAATTGGTATAGCCATTATGGAAATTAGTATGGAGGTTGCTCAAGAAATTTAAAACATAACTACCATATGATCCAGCAATCCTACTCCTGGTTATATATTCAAAGAATTACAATCTGGTCTCAAAGAGATAACTGGACTCCTATATTCATTTTAGTCTTATTCACAATAGCCGAGATATGGAATCAATCTAATCCAATAACAAATGAATAAGGAAAATTTAGTATGTGTTATATATGCACAATTGGAATAGTATTCAGCCAAAAAAAGAAGGAAATCCAGAAATCCAGTCATTTGTGACACATGATGAACCTGGAGGACATTATTCTAAGTGAAATAAACCAGGCACAGAAAGACAAATATCACATGATATCATTTATATGTGTGACCTAAAAACGTGGAATTCATAGAAGCAGAGAATAGAATGGTAGGCTCCAGGGCTGTGGGATAGATGAAAAGGGAGATGTTGATAAAATGATACAAAGTTTCAGCTATGCAGAATAAATAATTTCTGAAGATGTTTGACAAAAATGTTCAGAATGCACAAAGTGGAAAGTACAGTCTACCCATCTACTCATAAATTCATTCATGTATTTGTAGATTCATTAGTGGAGTAAATCTAAAAATAGAAAGTAATGTTCTGTATATTTGTCAAGAGCAATGCATTTTATAGGAGATTTTATGAACTAGACAAAATAGATCATGGAATTGCAGATTCCCCTGTTTCCTTTGATTATAATTATACCATCATTTCAGGACACAAATTTATATTTTATTATCAGAACATGATGTCACTATTTCTGGCAGCAAACATAAACATTTTTAATGAATAAAGGTAAAATATTTTCTAGCCTAATTGCTTTGCATTACCTAGAATTTGGGGAATCAATGCTGGCATTTTCTACCTATTCTACACTTTCTTTTATCTTTAGTACAAAAAAAAAGTAGATTATAGGTTTACATTCTTTAGGTAATCACAGAGAGCATTAACTTTTATAGCTGCAGAGAAAACCAACTCAAATTTCAAAACTACTATGACATTTCCCCATATTACTCTCTTCTGCAAATCTGACAAGTTTGCAAAAAGCAAAATTTAAATGATCACCTTAAGTATCAGTTTCTTTTGTAAATGAAACAATGAAACAAAATCACAGAAGATGAGTAGTGACACAGCAAAGATGCAATATTGTCTTATTAAGGATGATTTTTCTTGAGTCACAATCTTTCACAACTAGCATGACTTAGGAAAATTCTTGCAAGATGGTTGTAAACATGTACTGAGGACAGTTTTTATTTGCCTCAAATTATATATATATATAAAATTGTTCAGTACTATGTCAAACAATGGTTTTAAGCTTTCCCTTTAGGTAGAATCACACGACTCCCAGTGCAGACCAAGCTACCCCTGGATTTCTAAAACTAATCTTGCCCCTAGGCAAAAGGGACTTAAGAACACAAGTCCATAATCACAGGGTAATTAGCAAACCAGTTTTGCTGCCTGTCTGATCCTGAATTTATCTCCTGTTTGCCTTCTTCCTAAGTCCTAGTTTTTGCCCAATTCTTATGACTAAATTTCTGCTTTATTTTCTATGTCTCAGCACCATGATTTGGCAGCTTGATTTACCCTCTGCTTTCCTGTCAGTGATCTCTTTCCTAGAAAATGAGATTTTCACCCTAAGCCCAGGGTAAAGACTAGTCCCCTCCAGAACATCTTGAGGTACTGCCTATCTAGCTGATTGTTCTGTCCTTCTGGGTTCCCAGTACTACATGCTCCTTTCTGCCCAAAACCCTGTGTGCAGTTTGAACATCTTCCAATTGCCCATTGCCAAGACTTTAAAACCATATTATGACTACTGAAATTAGTAGCTACAGGTAGCTTATTTATGTATTCATTCATTCATTCCTTCATTCATCTATTGATCTATCCATCCACTCATAAATTCATTCATGTATTCACCAATTCATTTATCAAACATTTAAAATACATCTGTATACCAGGAATTTTGCTGGGACATTGGAGACCATGAACTTGTTGAGAGAATAAAAGAATTCTACACAGGATTCTACTAGGAAGACCACAGATATCTTAAATGTTTTCAAAAATAGTAGCACCCTTAAGAAAAACAGACAAAAGGAGAAAATTATATTTTTAAAAATAATAAAATCTATTTGCAATATAAAGAGTTTAAAGTGCTTCTAAAATCTTATTACACAAAATACTGCTCATGGACTAGGAGTACTGGCCTAAACTGGGAGGGTTTAAAATGCACACTCTCAAACTTTCCTCTCTTGACCTACTTAACCTAAATCTGCATTTCAAGAATATCCTCAAGTAATTCTTATGCACTCAAAAGTTTAAAAGGGGCTGTTTTTCCAGACTGTTTTGGGTTGAGGTGTTCAATAAACATCTTAAAATAATAGTCTGAAATTCAGGAGATAAAGAAATGGAATTCATCAGCACATGGATGGTAACTGAAATCCTGTATATGTTAGGCAATCCAAAGAGAATGTCAAAAGTAAGAAGAAAGATAATTGAAGGCAAAATCTCATGGTTGCCTTTTTCTACCTGTCCTTGAATCTTCCCATATTAAGGGAAAAAGCGATAATAAGGGAAATAAGATAATAAAACTTAATGTCTAATTAATAATTTAAAACATTATTTAATTCTGTTCATCTTCTCCTCGACTATGGCTATTAGCTAGCAAAAACATTTGTTTCTTAAAAGGAGAAAGACAGCATAACATGTAAGCTATAGACCAATGGCTTGGCCTTTATCTCAGTAAGATTGAAGGGGTGTTATTAAAATAGTAGTTTTTGAGCACTTAAAACGGAAGCAATCATGAGGAATCAGCATGCATGCATTTAGAACAAGTCATAGCGGATATAGTACATTTCTTTCTTCCATAGGCTTACTAGATAGAGAAATGTATTAAGAATGACATATCTGGGCTTCAGTAATCCATTTAACAGGATTTCTCATGATGTTTTTAAGGACAAGATAGAGAGAAAGTGGTCATGTACAGCAGCACTTAGGATGCAAAGTATCTAGTTAGATAATCCTTCCCCAAATGGTGCTAATTAATGTCGGCCTGCCGAATGGTTTCTAGTGGCATTCACTGGGCCCTCCATCCTTCAATCTGTACCTCTAGCTGAACATTCCATTCAGTGACTAGGTCAAAGAAAAAGAAGCCCTGTTTACCAAACTTCAACACACACAAACTGAAGATTTACTAGTATTATAGGTGACACAATTATGATCCAAAGAATCTTGGCAGATTGCACTAGTTAATAAAAAGTTAAAAAATTAAAAATAGAGAAAACGTATGGAAGAGAGATATAAAGAAGTTTTGTACAGCCGTATAACGTATTTGTGTTTTAGCTAAGTGTTATTACAAAAGAAGTCAAAAAGTTCAAGTCTATAAAGTAAAAAAATGTGGGAAAAATCTAATTCGTTATTGAGTAAGGAAAAATATTTTTAAAATAAATATAATGTTACCTAAGTGTACCATGCTTCACATTCACTCAACACTCAGAGCAATCTCTATACAGTGCCCTATACAGGAGCACTATTATTTTTTCTTTTATGCCTTATTTTTACTGTGTATCTTCTATGTTTAGATATGTTTGGATACACAAATACTTATTGTTCTACACTTGCCAACAGCGTTCAGTAAAGTAATGTGCTGTACAGGGTCCTAGGCTATGCCACATAGCCTATGTGTGTAAAAGGCTATAGCATCTAGGCCTGTGTATGTACACTCTGTGATGTATGTAACCCCATCATTAAGCATGACTGTATTCTATTAACATTATTCTATTAATGTGACCACCACATTTCAAAACATACTATTTAATATAATTTTCCCTTAGAATAGATATATTAATATAGAGTAGGCGGTCTGCTTTGCTGCTGACTAAACCTTTGTTTATTTCTTGTTTACATGGATTTCATAAAAGGGCTCCTGATCAGTGGGTGACTTTCCTCGATCTGGTCTCACACAAACTCTGCCTCCTTCTACTTTGCAGTCTGCCATCTTCAGCATATTCCGAGATTGTTTTTCTTATCTGAATTAAGTCAAGAAGGGAAAGGAAAGTGAGAGATTTTCGAACATGTGTATGGCAAGTAGCATGCATCACTCCTGCAGAGCTCAGTGATATGGTCACACCCATATGACAACACAGACTGAGGGATGTCATCTAGCTATATTCTAGGAAAAAGAGAAAAAATGGGTTTGGAGAACAGCCACCTTGATTCTGCTTCTATGTGCCTCTATAAACATCTTTTCTGAGGATAAGTAAATAAAGTGGATAGAAAGGTTACTAATAGCTGCCAAATTATAAGGCAAATATTTAATAAACAGTCTGTGTTGGTTCATTCTTGCAGTGCTATAAAGAAATGCCTGAGGCTGGGTAATTCATAAAGAAAACAGGTTTATTTTGGCTTATGTTTCTACAGACTACATGTAGGTAGGAAGCATGGTGCTGGCATCTGCTTCTGGTGAGAGTATTAGGAAGCTCATAATCATGGTAAAAGACTAAGGAGGAGTAGGGCTATCACATAGTGAGAGAGAGAGCAAGAAAAAAGCAGGGAGGTGCCACACTCGAACACAACCAGATCTCCCATGAACTACCTGAACAAGAACTCACTCATCACCAAGGGGATAGTGCTAAGCCATTCATGAGTGATATGTCTCCATGATTAAACATCTCCCACTAGGCCCCATTTCCAACATGGAAGGTCACATTTTAACATGAGATTTGGAGGGGACAGACATCCAAACCATTTCACAGCCACATGGCCCTTAGAATCACAGAAAATGCCATATAAATGAAAAAAAAATGAGGAAATTTAATTTATTTAGTTTTGAGATGCAGTCTCACTCTGTCACCAGGCTGGAGTGCAGTGGCACATATTGGCTCACTACAACTTTTGCCTCCCTGGTTTAAGCTATTCTCTTGCCTCAGCCTCCCAAGTAACTGGGATTACAGGCAAGTGCATACGCCAAGCTAATTTTTATATTTTTAGTAGAGTTTCACCACGTTGGCCAGTATGGTCTTGATTTCCTGACCTCATGATCCACCTGCCTCGGCCTCCCAAAGTGCTGGGATTAGAGGTGTGAGCCACTGTGCCTGGCTTATTTTTTGTTTTTTTGGGGGCAGGATCTTTCTCTGTCACCCAGGCTGGAGTGCAGTGGTGTAAACACAGCTCACTGCAGCCTCGACCTCCCGGGACTCATGCAATCCTTCCTTCTCAGCCTCTGGAGTAGCTGGCACCATAGGCACATGCCCCCATGTCCAACTAATGTTTGTGTTTTTTGTAGAGACAGGGTTTCACATGTTGCCCAGGCTGGTCTTGAACTCCTGAGCTCAACTGATCCACCTACCTCAGCCTCCCAAAGTTCTGAGATTATAGATGTGAGCCACCATGCCTGAACTGCGGCAGTTACTAAAGAATATAAAGACCTCAAGAACAAGACGTAATGATATCAGAGACTATCGAGAATATACAAAGAATTCCTATAACTTGAAACCCCCAAAACAAACATCCCAATTTAAAAATTAGCAAAGGATTTGAATAGACATTTCTTCAAAGAAGATATATATGTGGCCATTAAGCCACATGTATGATGTGGCCACATCTGTAAAGATGCTCAGCATCAATAATTATTAGGGAAATGCAAATCAACACCACAATGAGATATCACCTCATACTCATTAGGATAGCTACTATAATTAAAACCAACAAACAGAAAACAACAAGTGCAGATTTGGAGAAGTTGGAACACTTATGTACTATTGGTGGAGATTTAAAGTGGTTCAGTCTGTACTCAAAACAGTATGGCACTTACTAAAAAATATTAAAGCAAAAATTACCATATGATCTGGCAATTCCACTTTGGATTATGTACCCAGAAAGTAGGCTCTCTAAGAAAGATATTTGTGTAGCTATATTTGTAATAGCATTATTCACAATAACCAAAAGGTGGAAGTAGCCTGTGTCTATTGGTAGATAACTGGATAAACAAAACATTATGTCATATATATATAATGGGATATTATTTAGCCCTAAAAAGGAAGACAATTATGACATGCTATGATGTGGATGCACCTTGGGGACATTTTACTAAGTGAAACAAGCCAGTTACAAAAAGATAAGTGCTGTATGATTCCATTTATATGAGATACCTAAAGTAATTATATCTGCGCAAACAGAAAATAGAATGATGGTTTCCAGGGGCTGAGAGGAGGAGACAATGGGGAATTATTGTTTAATAAGTACAAGACAGAAGGTTATAGGAAGAAATAGTGGAAACTTCCTACAAGAGAATGTTGTGGAGAGCAAGAAGATAACAGAACAAGAAAGACGCCTCTTTTGCTATGCTTAGGAAGGATATTAGAGAAGAGTGTTCTTATGAGGATATGCTTGGATGTTTGACTTAGAGAAAAAAAAAGAATCATTTCAAAAACAAAAAGTTAAATCTAAGGGGAAGATTTTAACAGCATAAGGGAAAGATTCCTTGGAGGTGGTGGAGGGATTGGCAGTTAGCTGAAATTTGCCTCTGTATTCTTGGATTATTTGTTTCCATTTGATTCTGCTTTATTTCTGCCATATTATGGCCATCATGTGGTGCTTGTTTGATGCTGCAATTCTTCTCATTTTGACACTTATTATTTATAAGAGATCTCCTTGACAAACATACTGATAATGGAGGCCATCTCTTACTGAATCTATCACTACTTGTTTTCACTTTAAACATAAACTAAAATCTGTCCCCTGATTCCTGTTAGAAGTCGACTGGAGCAGAGAAAGCAAGTTGGGCAATTCCATGCCATTTTCCTTAAAGGAGACATAAGGAGCTGTAGAAGATCAAAGGAATGCAGATGCCAATGTCAATTCCTTCATGATTTTCTGGCATAAAACTGATTTATTACAAAATTCTTTAGAAAAGTGATTCAATCTCACAAAAACAACCAACTTTAGCCATATAGAATGAAATTATGCTTATATTTTACCAGCCATCTCTTTGGGTTTAGCTGATGACAATCAAATCCTGGTATATTTTCTTTCATTCTGACATATACTATTAAGTTTGGATGTTAACATAAGGCTCAGAACCTCTCTCCAGACATTGGGCCTACAGAAATGAACTGATTCATTTTCAACATCCATTTGTCTTTTCTAGCCAGAATCACAGTCCAACATTTTTCCTGATGTTCAGGAAATACCAAAAGTGCAGACTTTCTTGAGGTTTTTGGCTAGTTTCCATTTTTTTTGCCAGAATTTAAAGATTCTAAACATACACAGATAGAAAAAATGAAAAGAAAGATAGAGCACATTTAAAAACTAGCAAAGGGACAATGGAAGTCATTTAAAGTAGTAAGTGAAGAAGTTAAGAGGAATCTAACAAGGATGTAAATATTTTATGAGTTGCCTCTGTTTTACATAATTTCTTATTTTTTATTTTTTATTATTCTTATTGCAGTTTAGGTTTTGGGGTACATGTGAAGAACATGCAAGATTGTTGCATAGGTGCATACGTGGCAGTGTGATTTGCTGCCTTCCTGCCCTTCACCTATATCTGGCATTTCTCCCCATGCTATCTCTCTGCAACTCCCCACCCCCCGCTGTCCCACCCCTATTTCCCCCCAACAGACCCTAGTGTATACTGCTCCCCTCCCTGTGTGCATGTGTTCTCATTGTTCAACACCCATCTATGAGTGAGAAAATGCGGTGTTTGATTTTGTGTTCTTGTGTCAGTTTGCTGAGAATGATGGTTTCCAGGTTCATCCATGTCCCTACAAAGGACGCGAACTCATCGTTTTTGATGGCTGCATAATATTCCATGGTGTATACATGCCACATTTTCCCTGTCCAGTCTATCATCGATGGGCATTTGGGTTGGTTCCAGGTCTTTGCTATTGTAAACTGTACTGCAATGAACATTCGTGTGCATGTGTCCTTATAGTAGAACGATTTATAATCCTTTGGATATATACCCAGTAATGGGATTGCTGGGTCAAATGGAATTTCTATTTCTAGGTCCTTGACGAATCGCCACACTGTCTTCCACAATGGTTGAACTAATTTCCACTCCCACCAACAGTGTAAAAGTGTTCCTATTTCTCCACATCCTCTCCAGCATCTGTTGTCTCCAGATTTTTTAATAATTGCCATTCTAACTGGCATGCGATGGTATCTCAATGTAGTTTTGATTTGCATTTCTCTAATGACCAGTGATGATGAGCATTTTTTCATATGTTTGTTGGCCTCATGTATGTCTTCTTTTGTAAAGTATCTGTTCATATCCTTTGCCCACTTTTGAATGGGCTTGTTTGTTTTTTTCTTGTAAATCTGTTTTAGTTCGTTATAAATTCTGGATATAAGCCCTTTGTCAGATGGGTAAGCTGCAAAAATTTTTTCCCATTCTGTTGGTGGCCGATTCACTCTAATGACTGTTTCTTTTGCCGTGCAGAAGCTGTGGAGTTTGATTAGGTCCCATTTGTCTATTTTGGCTTTTGTTGCCAACGCTTTTGGTGTTTTGGTCATGAAGTCCTTGCCTACGCCTATGTCCTGAATGGTTTTGCCTAGGTTTTCTTCTAGGGTTTTTTATGGTGTTAGGTCTTATGTTTAAGTCTTTAATCCATCTGGAGTTAATTTTAGTGTAAGGTATCAGGAAGGGGTCCAGTTTCTGCTTTCTGCATATGGCTAGCCAGTTTTTCCAACACCACTTATTAAACAGGGAATCATGATTATCTCAATTAATGCAGAGAAGGCCTTCGACAAAATTCAACAGCCCTTTATGCTAAAAACCCTCAATAAACTAGGTATTGATAGAACATATCTCAAAATAGTAAAAGCTATATACGACAAACCAACAGCCAATATCATACTGAATGGGCAAAAACTGGAAGCATTCCCTTTGAAATCTGGCACTAGACAAGGATGCCCTCTCTCACCACTCCTATTCAATATAGTACTGGAAGTTCTAGCCAGAGCAATCAGGCAAGAAAAAGAAATAAAGGGTATTCAATTAGCAAAAGAGGGAGTCAAATTGTCTCTATTTGCAGACGACGTGATTATATATCTAGAAGACCCCATTGTCTTAGCCGAAAATCTCCTCAAACTGATAGGCAACTTCAGCAAAGTCTTAGGATACAAAATCAATGTGTAAAAATCACAAGCATTCCTATACACCAATAACAGACTTAAAGAGAGCCAAATCAAGAATGAACTGCCATTCACAATTGCTACAAAGAGAATAAAATACCTAGGAATACAACTAACAAGGAACGTAAAGGACCTCTTCAAGGAGAACTACAAACCACTGCTCAACAAAATAAGAGAGGACACAGACAGATGGAGAAACATTCCATGTTCATGGTTAGGAAGAATCAATGTTGTGAAAATGGCCATACTGCCCAAAGTAATTTACAGATTCAATGCTATCCCCATCAAGCTATCAACGACCTTCTTCACAGAACTGGAAAAAACCACCTTAAACTTCATATGGAACCAAAAGAGAGCCCGCATAGCCAAGTCAATCCTAAGCAAAAAGAATAAGGCGGGAGGTATCACACTACCGGACATCAAACTATACTACAAGGCTACAGTAATCAAAACAGCATGGTACTGGTACCAAAACAGAGATATAGACCAATGGAACAGAACAGAGGCCTCGGAGGCAACACAACATATCTACAACCATCCGATCTTTGACAAACCTGACAAAAACAAGCAATGGGGAAAGGATTCCCTGTTTTACATAATTTCTATGGCTTAATCCTGGTTATAATTCTGTAACATTGATGATTATACAAAACATTAGAATAAATATTCCCTAAAATTAAACAATGAATTAGATCAATACTGTGTTTGATACTTTAGATTAGTTTTCCTGGTTCTTTTTGATAAGCAAGATTGTCATTAGAGCACATTATAAAATGAGATAAAAGTGATAAGGATAAACTTTTACTATTTCTGTTAAAGTGATATTGCCCTAATCTTAGATAACAAAAGTCAAGAGTAGAATCTGGAATATTTCCAAAGCATGAACCATTTGTAATTCTTTATTTCATCTCTACCTGGACGAGGTAAAGAATTATAAATAAAATAGTCTCTAACCCAGTATAAAAAGGGCAGATTCTGAGCGAAAATTTGGATGGCAGATAGGCCTGACAGCGTCACAAAGATGAAGAACTGGAATATGCCTGGATAAGGCAACAGACTTGGGTCTAGACGCTGTTAAACTTAATTTGGCAGTACCGTATTTGACTTGAGACTTAGTTAAATATCTTGCAGTGGGTGGTTCTGAAAATAAAAATCTAGTTAATCCATCTGGCCTTTTAGCTATGCAAAATATAGAACAATGTGCTTGGATTCTCTCTTTTCATTATGCCCTCTCTGATGACTTCCATTGCAAGATTCTATTTTTGGCATTCCTGTATCAGAAAGAAAACAGCTGAGCATGCTCTGAATCCCCTTCTATCAATAGACATTGATAGCAAAGCTATTCAAGGCATAACACGTTGACAGCCATAGATTAATTATCTTTCTAGGAAAGAAAAGCACACAGACATTAGACCAGATGATATTTTTATACTTCCTTTTACTATAACACAGCTCTATTTTTTTTGAAAGGAGGTTACATATAGATGTAACTTAGTGCTCTAGTGACTAGATTTTAAGATTTTATAAGCTATCAAACCATTATGTAACCTACTCAAATAATAAATCTTTTTAAATGGAAAACATCCAATCATAAAGTGACAACAATTGAAAGCAAGAATGAATTTAGATAACATTCATATTTAATGGATATAAGCCTCAATGTCTGTGGTACTAATGTTAAATATAGTTAATCTAATTTACTAAGCCATCTTCTTTAAAGCAATACATTCTTCCTTAGCAAATTAAATAAATAATAAACACTTATCTTTGGAAACAGTTTTCCTTTGTTAAATGTGTCTAGAAAAACCACAAGGATTAGCAGTATAATGAAACAAAGCAGAATAAGTATTAGTCTTCTTAATTTCAATCACATTTCTCATTTGCCCCGGCAACTGTCTTTTGGCTGATAATATTTAATATCAAAATATTTAATATCAATAAAATTCAAAGTATTATACATTTAAGCAATAAGAGACTACTTAAAACAATCAACTTGAAAAAATATTAAAAAGAACATAAATTACTCAGTATTACTGAGGCAATGAAGAAACATGCTTACCTTCACACTGTTGGTAAGAGTGTGAAAGGGTGAAAAAATTCTGGAGTGCTATTTGACAATAAAAATAAAAATATTTTTTGACCCAGCAATTCCATGTCTAGCAGTTTATTTTAATAACATAACTGAAATAGTGTGTGGGGGGGCGGGCAGCAAGAAGTAAATAATTTATTATATGTGTGTATATATACACACACACACTCATGTATGGCAGTGTTATTTCCAAAAATTAGAAACATGGTAAGCATAAATAAAATGCAATCAACAACGCATGGCATAGCCAAAGAATGGAAAGATATGAAACCAGAAAAAAAATATTGATTTAAATGTAGTTTTATTCACATGCAAACTTATTGATGATTATAGTATTGTATTAAGAAAAGGACATTCACAACATTTCTGGGAGCTATGACAATCTTTTATGTTTTCATGTGTGTGTGAGAGAGAGAGAAAGAGAGACAGAGAAAATGAGAGATGTGAGAGAGGTGAATAGAAGAAGCAGAAAGGTAGAATGTTGAAGCGGAATAATGAGTACATGAGAGCACGTCTTACTAATCACGCTACTTTTCTGCATGTTTGAAAAATTTTGTAGCAATATTTTTAATGCAAGTTTATACATCATTTTAATAGCAATATTTTGGTGGTAGAATTGTGAAGGTTTCTTCTCTTCTTTTGCTCATCAGTGAACACATATTACTTGGTAAATGTTTTAAAAGTAAAAATAAATAAAAATTCAGTCTACAGAAAAACTTGTTTAGTTTTTTGTTTCCCCAACCCTGAGCTCCATCCAAGTATTGCTGACAACTCCACCTCCTCTCTCACACCTATCTGCTCTCCAAAGCCAGTTCTTACCTAGGGCTAAATGGATATAGTAGGCTCTACCTCCGAAAATCTTTGGTTAAGCATCAGCCTTCTGGCTGATGCTATTCATTTTAGAGTCAATATTAAATAATAAAATAACAAAGCAAGAAAATTATGTATTGAATGAATTTGTAAGTTCACTTACTTCTTTAGTAAATGTCTAAACAAGCCCATCTCCTGCTGTTCCATTTCTTGCTGTTACCCAGAACTGATACTTAACTCTTGGCAATTTCCCTGGGCTGATTTCTTTTTCTTGTCTAAACACCAGTATTCTGGTTTGTATTTCTTTGTACAAGGTCAGGCACATCTGCCTGCTCCTCTTCACCTTAGTCAAATTTCAAGTTCTCAAATCTGTCCTCATATGGGCCTCTGGCTTTCTGATCTGGCTTTTGCCCCTTGTCTCCCTAGACTCAAGGCATCATTTGGTTTTTCTCTTGTTAATTATCTTCACCCATCTAGTTTACATGGCAAGTTGTTCACATCTGTTCTACCTCTTACCAAACCAAATTATCTCCATTGACGGCACTACTCTGGGGCTGCTTAAGTAACAATAAAGCCAACCCTTCATTAGCAGAGAAAATAAAATCAAGCTGTGTCTATGGTGAATATCTGCTCTAGAATTTTTCAGCACCCTTATATTCTTACAGATTTAGTACATAATTGGAGGAAAAGGTTGACTCTAGAGCTAGACTACCTGGAGTCAAATCCTGGATCTGCAATTTGGTAGCTGTGGAAACTTAGACAAATGAAGTGTCTCAGTATTACCATTTGTAAAGTTGGAGTAATATTCTGGGAAGATTAAATAAGCTAATATAAATAAGCCCTTATAACAATACCTGATACATAGAAAGACTCAAATTAGTGTTTGTTCTAATTACTTACTCTAATATTCATGTTTAATTCCTTTGAACATAGTCATTACTAACCAAATACTTAAGAAAAAATTTAGACTGAATATTAAATAATAAAATAACAAAAGCAAAAAGTTATGTCTTGGATGAATGTGTAAGTTTGTTCACTCCTTCATTAAATATTTATTGAGTTTCTGTGATGAGGCAGTCACTGTGCTAGATACTGGGCAGACGACTGAGAATAAGATAAATGAAGTCTTTGCCCTTATGCACTTACATTATAATGGAGCTTAAATTTAAATTGATGAAGGAATACATCAATGGCTTTGTGAATGCCAACAAATATGATTGTAACCTTTATTCTGAAGTGGGTTTCTCTTTGCCAGATAAGAAAAGGCATCTTCAGGCATGGTCAACAATTTTGGAAATTCTGCCTCTGTTCTTTGTGACCTTGGAAGATGATTCATAATTGTATATTTATTAATCATGCTAAAAGATGCTGACTCATTTTATGGTTCAATTTTAATAAAACTTCATACGTCATACTTCACATCAACATAGCAAATAAAATATTACCCCTGATAAAATATTCAGCTTTTTTTTTTGTTTTGCTTCATTATTCTACAAAAAAAACCCACAATATTATTTTTATGATTAGGTTGGTGCAAAAGTAATTGCTGTTTATGCCATTACTTTTGCACCAACCTAATATATATTTACAATACATGTTTATTGATAGACTTCCAACAGTACATAAAATAATAAAGAATAAAGTAAAACATCAATGGAAATCCAATTATCCTTAAACACTATTAACATGTTTTGATATTCTTTTCACGAATCCCTTTATACACTCATGTAAAAACTTTACATAAATGGAATCATATCACATAAGAAGTTTTAGCCATGAATACTTTTCCTTACCTTTTTTTCTTTTCTTCTACTTTTGATTTTGCCTCTATGAACAGTGTTGAAACTAACATCTTACGTATTGATGCTTTCACTTGTTTTTCTCTTTTTTCTTCCTTCCCCTCCCCACCCCTTCCCTCCACTCTCCTCCTTTCCCTTCCCCTTCCCTTCCTTTTCTTTTTTTCCTAAACGGTCTTATTCTGTCACCCAGAATGGATTGCAGTGGTGAGATCTTGGCCCACTGCAACCTCTGCCTCTCAGGCTCTGGTGACTCTCCTGTCTCAGCCTCCCGAGTAGTTGGGACTACAGGCACAGGCCAACACACCCGGCTAATGTTGGTATTATTAGTAGAGACAGGATTTCACCATGTTGGCCAGGCTGATCTGGAACTTCTTACCTCAAATGACCCACCCACCTTGGCCTCCCAAATTGCTGGGATGACAGGTGTCAGCCACCAGGCCTGGCCTGATGCTTTCACTTCTATAGGTTAAATTCTAAAAGTAGGATTGCTAAGCCAAAGAGCATATATAGTTTTAATTTTTATTGACATTACCCAGTTGCTTTTTTTTTTTTTTTTTTTTGAGATGGAGTCTTGCTCTGTCTCCCAGGCTGGAGTGCAGTAGCCCAATCTTGGCTCACTGCAACTTCCATCTTCAAGGTTCAAGTGATTCTCATGCCTCAGGCTCCTGAGTAGCTGCGACTATAGGCCTTTGCCACCATTCCCCGCTAATTTTTTGTATTTTGTTTCACTATGTTTGGCCAGGCTGGTCTTGAACTCCTGAGCTCAGGCGATCTACCTGCCTCGGCCTACCAAAATGCTGAAATTAAAGGCATGAACCACTGCGCCAGGCCCCCAGTTGCTTTTCTGAGTAGTCATATCAACTAACAGTCTACCAGCAATTTATGAGCATTCTTACTGCTCCCCTGCCTTACTAATGCTTGGTTTGTTCAGGCCTTTTAATTTTTTAAAGCAATTTATTGAGTATAATAGTATCTCATCTTAATTTAGATTTATATTTCCCTGATTTAACCTTCTCTGAATTGCTGATTCATTTTGGGGATATTCACTGAACTTTCTAAATAGAAGGGCTTTTGTCTTTCATAAAATCTAGAAAACATCTGTAATTATCTCTTCTAATATTGCTTCTCTTTTACTCTTCCTCTTATATGCTATTAGATTTAGATTTAGAACTTTTCACTCAATCCTCTATGCCACTTAGCCTCTTTCATATTTTCTATTTTGTCTCTCTATGACATTTCTGTGTAATCAGTTCACATCTCAGTTCACTAATTGTTTCTTCAGTTATGCCTATGCAAAAATATCTTTTCTGCTAAGTTTCTAGTTTCAATTCTCTAGACCTTTCTGGTAGACTTATGTGATTTTTTTTCAGATCAGCTAGTCAATTTTGGTAGACTTTCATTTTTTTCATTTACCTTCTTTTATTCCAATAAACATATTAGGCATTTTTAGTTTATTTAAAATCTGTAGTCTCTGTGCATCTTGTTTTGCAGATGCACATCTTTTTGAAGATGTGCATCTTTTTGCTTGTAATCTTTTTAAAATGTTATTTGCAGTAGTAAAGTTTTAAGTATTTTTGCCATATCATTGGCAAACAAAGATAATTTAAAAAAAAATTTTCCTACTACTGATAGCAGTTATTTATGTTTCTGTCCTATCTGCATTTACAAGTAGCTCCAAAGAATATTGAATGTTATTAAAAATAGTAGCATCACTCTCTAATTTCTGAGATTTTCTCTGTTTAATCATACTACTTCCTCTTGGAAATTCTGAACACTAACGCACTTTGTACATAAACAGCCAAAATTCATCACAAGTTTGAAAATCCACAAAATGCAAACAAAACTATACATTTACTATCTAGCAGTCACCTTCAAGGAGTTGCATGTGTAAGGCATCATTTAAACATTTTTAAAGAAAACAAAGAAAAATTAAATGAAAATACACAGAGGATTTGAAAAAGTTAGGTACTTCTGCCATAAACTTTACAAAAAAGACAAGAAAGATTGAAGAACGTAAGTGCACAAACATGAAGTGAACGTGAGAAAGCAGTACCATAATTGAGTTTTGGACACTAGAAGCATGTATATCAGTTTCCTATGGCTGCTTTAAATAATACCTCAAATTTGGTGACTTAAAACAATGCACATTTCTTTTCTCACAGTTCTGGATATCAGAAGCTCAAAGGGTTTCATTAGACTAAACTTTAGTTTAGTCTAATGAAATGCTAGCAGGGGCACACTTCCTTATGAAGTCCTAGGATGGAATCTCTTTCCCTGCCTTTTCCAAATTCTAGAATTGCCTTCCTTGCATTTCTTGGCTCATCACCTCTTTCTCCATCTTCAAAGCTAGGAGCAAAGTATCTTCAATTCTCTGTTTCCTTCATCATATCACCTTCTTCCTCTTTTGTGGTCAAATCTTTGTCTACCCTCCTTTCTTATGATTACATTTAGGAAGCACCTTGAAAATCTCCCTCTCTGAAGATACTTACCTGAATTACACATGCAAGGCCCCCTTTTGCCATATGAGGTAACATTCTCAGGTTCCATGAAATAGATCTTACATATCTTAGGGCACATTATTCAAGCTATCATTGACAGTGAGGAGCTTAGTAACTCAAAGCTGAAAACTCCACTGTCAGTAAGGAAAGCAACTGATATTTTTTCACAGAAAAATGCTAACTAAGCCTTAGTGATTGAAAGCAGCAGCCAGCTACTTCTGCAACAGAGGGTAAATGGGTGGTGTGAAAATTAAAGAATCAATTGGCTATAGAAGAAGGTACAAGATTCCACAGATCACTTCTCCAACGCTTTTCTGTCATATCACTGCCTCTCCCCCCATGTCATGGAATCAGGGACACTGCATATTGCCATATTTCCATGTGGTAAGGGTACCACATGGAAAATAAGAATATTCATTAACTAATTGCTGAAACCCAGCCACCTTTCCCCAGTTGGATCTAAAAACGCTACATGAGATGTATCAACCTACCAATAGATGGCTGATAAATGAGTATTCTTTGATAGACAGAGGTAGATAAGTATTCTTTGTTTGTAGAAATATACCAGAATAGGAGAACAGCAGACACTGGGAAAGGGAGATCTCCTGATAAAACCAAATTAAGCATCATAGAGTAAATCCCACCAGCAAACAGGACCTACCTAGCCACACGTACCTTGAAATCAGATTTGTATTGTCTCTGTCTTAAATCTAAGTGGAAAATCTCATATAGCCTGACATATAAGAAAGCCTCCACTTAGAGGTTTGAAGCAAGCCTCTAACATAAAGAATAAAGACTAAAGTAAACAAAAGGTGGCAAGGGGAGAAACTCATCAAAGAAGCAAAAATATTTTTAACTTTTCTCTTAAAAAAAACTTGGAACTTTAGAGAACTGAGAGTTACCATACTCATAAAATGAGAACATGAGGTAATTTGTTTTAATGTCGTGAACAGAACAAAAAAAAAATCTTGGGACATAAAATTATTATAATGGTGAAATTAAAAAGTTTAATAAGAAAGATAAAAAATAAATTGAAGAAATCTCTCAGAAAGCCAAAAAAAAAATAGAAAACATTAAAGTATTATTCTAGGACTTAAAACACTGAACATTTAGAATTACAGAAAGAAAGAAGAGAGAAGATGAAGAAGGAAAAAATAGAGAAAATGTTTAAAAATGTTTCAGGCTGAAGGATTTGAAGTTTCACATTGAGAGGGATCATCGTTTTCAATACAATGGTTACACAAGACTCATAGGAAACTATCTCACTGAGAAATTTCAGAACACTGATTACAAAGAGAAGACCTAGGAGATTGTGAAAAGATGTCAAAAGAGCCCACATTCAGAATTCGGAATGACATCAGACCCCCAGTAGAAACACTAGAAGTTAGACAACAGTGGTGTAATATCTTCAAAATTCTCAGAGAAAGTGATTTCCATCTAAGAATTGTATACTCAGCCAAACTATTATTTAAATCAGGTACAAGAGTTCAAATTAAGACATGCAAATATTCAATAATTTTACCACTTGTGCAGTCTCTACCAGGAAGCTAGAGGAGGATATAATTGACTAAAATAAGGTAATTCACTAAGGAAGAGCAAAACAGGTGACCCAAGCAACAAAGGATCCATTAAAAATATTTTAAATAAATGATATGAATCTCTTAAAAATATGGCAAATAAGATCCTAGAACAGATTGTTTCTCAACTGAGGGTAATTTTGTCCCCGAGGGGATATATGACAATGTCTAGAAACAGTTTTGTTATCACAAGTAGAGGAGTGGAGGAGAGTGCTATTTTCAGCTAGTGGATTAGTGGATAGAGGGCAGGGATGCTGCCAAACTTCCTACCTACAATGTACAGGACAATTTCCTGCAATAAATAATAATGTAGCTCAAAATGTCAACAGTGCCAAGGAAGTTGAGAAACCCAGTCCTAGTAGACAGTAGCTGTGACACAGAGTGAAACAGGAACAAGTGCAACTTAAGAGGAAAAGATTTAGAATTTATTTTGTGGTCAGTTTACAACCACTGACTTATTAGAGCTAAGCCTCAGAAAGTATCTTTCAACCAACACAAAAAAATTATGACATAATGTGAACAACATAGTTAAAGAGCCAGACAGAAAGAACGTGTGAACACAACTAAGCTACATTCCTACATTCCTTAGCCCTGATCACTTCATTACTAATTTTTTGCCTAACATAAAAGATTCTTCAAGACCTTGTCATGAGCTAACATTCCAATTTTATCTCCTGTCAGTTTCTTCCACTATACAGTTTATGGGTTTCTGAACACACATCAATTTAATTCTCCATTACTGCACATACCATTCTTTCCTCATGAATATCTCTCTCTATCTCATCCTTTCAAGGAATTCATCACCATCTCCAGAACTAAGCTCCAAAAGTCAATAAAATAGGAATCAATTAAAGTTGAAAAAATGGCTTCTAAATAATAGTTCATTCTTATGTCATTTTGAATAATATATATTCATAATGTAAATAATTTGTATATGTGTTAGTTAAGATAATTTCACCTACTGTTATCAAACTTCCCAAAAATGTACAATAACTCAAGCAAAATAGAACTTATTTACTCACTAACATAAAATCCAAATCATTGATGAACAGGATCCTCTCCTCTCAGGAGTAATTCAGAGTTCCAGGTACCCTTTATTTTACAGTTCTACCCTCTTGACTTCTCATTTTAATTTGTTCATCAACATTAACTAAATGGATAAGTAAAAGTATGCAGAATAATGTACAGGAGGTTTTTATGGTCCAGGTCTGGGCTCAATGCATACATCACTTTCTCTCACTGTGTATCAGCTACATGGCTGCACATACTGCAAGGAAAGCTGAGAAATACTGTCTGCCTGCATGCCCAACAGAAGAGGAAATCGATGGTAAATAGCGAGCCAGTCTCTGACATTGTGTCGTTCTAAAAAGCTTTTCTAGCAACATTCAGAAAACAAATGAAGTACAAGGAAATTTGATTATGTATAAGGCACAGCTACAATAATTGACTGTCACATAGTTGTTGAAATCACAGGACAGAATCACAGTAAATGGAAACGTTAAGATAGAAACATGAAAGAACATAGAAAAGGACCCTGAGTTCCAAGATACAAAATGCAGGAAGCAGGATGGATGAGTAAATAGTGTCGGTTTCATACAAGGAGATGCTGTTAGAAAGGGTGGACAGCAGTGAGTTAAATATTGCCATACGTAGCAAAAGGATACTGCTCTTCCTCCTGTGAGTCAGGAGGATTAGAAGAGAAAGCTCTACTGGTTATCAAAAGTTAAAAAAAAAACCTGGAAAACAAATTTTGTCAAGGAGGTGAGAAAGATGCAAAGACGGCATGTAGAAAATAGAAACACTGATATTTTATTATCTTTGTAGCAATTGTGAATGGGAGTTTGCTCATGATTTGGCTCTCTATTATTGGTGTATAGGTATGCTTGTGATTTTTGCACACTGATTTAGTATCCTGATATTGTGCTGAAGTTGATTATCAGCTTAAGGAGTTTTGGAGCTGAGAATTTGACTTCTTTTCCTATTTGAATACCCTCTATTTCTTTCTCTTGCCTGATTGCCCTGGCCAGAACTTCCAATACTGTTGAATAGGAGTGGTAAGAGAGGGCATCCTTGTCTTGTACCAGTCTTCAAAGGGAATGCTTCTGGCTTTTGCCCATTCGGTATGATATTGGCTGTGGGTTTGTCATAAATAGCTCTTATTACTTTGAGATATGTTCCATCAATACCTAGTGTATTGAGTATTTTTAGCATGAAGGGGTGTTGAATTTTATTGAAGGCCTTTTCTGCATCTATTGATATAATCATGTGGTTTTTGTCATTGGTTCTGTTTATGTGATGGATTATGTTTATTGATTTGTGTATGTTGAACCAGCTTTGCATCCCAGAGATGAGCCGACTTGATCGTGGTGGATAAGCTTTTTAATGTCCTGCTGGATTTAGTTTGCCAGCAATTTATTGAGGATTTTTGCATCATTGATCATCAGGGATATTGGCCTGAAATTTTCTTTTTTAGTTGTGTCTCTGTCAGGTTTTGGTATCAGGATGATGCTAGCCTCATAAAATGAGTTAGGGATGAGTCCCTCTTTTTCCATTGTTAGGAATCATTTTAGGAGAAATGGTACCATCTCCTCTTTTTACCTCTGGTAGAATACAGCTGTGACTGCATCTGGTCCTGGGCTTTTTTTTTTTAGTTGGTAGGCTATTAATTACTGTCTCAATTTCAGAACTTGTTACTGGTCTATTCAGGGATTCAACTTCTTGCTGGTTTAGTCTTGGGAGGGTGTATGTGTCCAGGAATTTATCCATTTCTTCTAGATTTTCTAGTTTATTTCCATAGAGGTGTTTATAGTATTCTCTGATGGTAATTTGTATTTCTGTGGGATCAGTGGTTATATACCCTTTATTAATTTTTACTATGTCTATTTGATTCTTCCCTCTTTCCTTCTTTATTAGTCTGGCTAGCAGTCTATCTATTTTGTTAATCTTTTCAAAAAACAGCTCCTGGATTCATTAATTTTTTGAAGGATTTTTTGTATATATTCTTCAGTTCTGCTCTGATATTAGTTATTTCTTGTCTTCTGTTAGCTTTCCAGTTTGTTTGCTCTTGCTTCTCTCGTTCTTTTAATTGTGATGTTGAGGTGTTGATTTTAGATCTTTTCCACTTTCTCTTGTGGGCATTTAGGAATACAACTTACAAGGGATATGAAGGACCTCTTCAAGGAGAACTACAAACCACTGCTCAAGGAAAAGAGAGAGGACACAAACAAGTGGAAATACATTCTATACTCATGGATAAGACGAATTAATATTGTGAAAATGGCCATACTGCCCAACACAATTTATAGATTCAATGCTATTCCCATCAAGCTATCATTGACTTTCTTCACAGAATTAGAAAAAACTACTTTAAATTTCATGTGGAACCAAAAAAAGAGCTCATATAGCCAAGGCAATCCTAAGCAAAATGAACAAAGCTAGAGGTGAACTGACTTCAAACTACACTACAAGGCTACAGTAACCAAAACAGTATGGTACTAGTACCAAAACAGATATATAGACCAATGGAACAGAACAGAGGCCCTAGAAATAATACCACACATCTACAACCATCTGATCTCTTATAAACCTGACAAAAACAAGCAATGGGGAAAGGATTTCCTACTTAATAAATGGTGTTGGGAAAACTGGCTAGCCATATGCGGAAAACTGAAACTGGACCCCTTCCTTACACCATATACAAAAATTAACTCCAGATGGATTAAAGATTTAAATGTAAGACCTAAATTCTGGAAGAAAACCTAGGCAACACCATTCAGGACATAGGCATGAGCAAAGACTTCATGACTAAAAAACCAAAAGCAATGGCAACAAAATCAAAATTGACAAATAAGATCTAATTAAACTAAAGAGCTTCTGCACAGCAAACAAACTATCATCAGAGTGAACAGGCAACCTACAGAATAGGAGAAAATTTTTGCAATCTATCCATCTGACAAAAGGCTAATCTCCAGACTCTACAAGCAACTTAAACAAATTTACAAGAAAAACCAACCCCATCAAAAAGTGGGCCAAGGTTATGTACAGACATTTTTCAAAAGAAAACATTTATACATGTAACAAACACATGAAAAAAGCTCATCATAGATATATGCAAATCAAAACCACAATGAGATACCATTTCACACCAGTTAGAATGGCAATCATTAAAAAATCAGGAAACAACAGATGCTGCAGAGGATGTGGAGAAATGGGAATGCATTTACATGGTTGGTGGGAGTGTGGATTAGTTCAACTATTGTGGAAGATAGTGGGACAATTCCTCAAGAATATAAAACTAGGCATACCCAACAATCCCATTACTGGGTGTATACACAAAGGACTATAAATCATTCTACTATAAAGACACATGCACACGTATGTTTTTTGCAGCATTATTCACAATAGCAAAGACTTGGAACCAACCCAAATCCCCATCAATTTTAGACTGGATAAAGAAAATGTGGCACATATACACCATGGAATACTATGCAGCCATAAAATAAGAATGAGTTCATGTCCTTTGCAGGAACATGGATGAAGCTGGAAACCATCATTCTCAGCAAACTAACACAGGAACAGAAAACCAAATGCTACATGTTCTGTCTCATAAGTGGGAGTTGAACAAAGAGAACATATGGGCACAGAGAGGGGAACATCACACACTAGGACCTGGTAGAGGGCAGGGGCAAGGGGAGGGATAGCATTAGGAGAAATACCTAATGCAGATAATGGGTTGATGTGTGCAGCAAACAACAATGGCACATGTAAACCTATGTTACAAATCTGCATGTTCTGCACATGTATCCCAGAACTTAAAGTATAATAAGTAAAAATAAATATAAATAAATAAAAGTTAAAAACAGAGAAACATTGAAAAAGATTTTTTCTTAATACATAAGAGATCTCTTCACACGGTGTTGAGTTGGGTAGGTTGAATTGCATGATAAAGGACTGCAGGGTAGGGGAGGTAAGGACTCTGGGTGTAAGGCTTTTATTAAGAAGATCATTTGCTTCACAGGATTGGAGGCAGTGACAAAAAAAGATAGGTGGGGTAATTTAAATTTATTTTCACAGTTTAATCATGTGACCTTTTATTGTGACCTTACCTTGTGCTGGGCATTTTGCTGATCATTGAATTTTATTACACATTGAAGTCAATGCTACTATCTCATGTTTTCCCTGAAGTAAATCAGTTTCACAGGCTATACGGGCAGATAAGAAGTTGAGCTGGATTTAGAATCCTTGTCACATTGCCTCCAGTGTCCCTTAAACATTTCCTGGACCACACTGCTTTCATTTTTGATGTTATTGTTCATCTTTCGGTCTGTTTTTTGTCAATTTTTTAAATCAACCACACAGGCTAAGTTATAGTAATGGTTTATAATGTTTAAAAGAATATCATAAATTTTTCATACTATGAAATTATTTTTCAGAGTTCACTAAAATGGTAA
Organism: Aotus nancymaae; assembly: GCF_030222135.1. Classification (NCBI taxonomy): domain Eukaryota; kingdom Metazoa; phylum Chordata; class Mammalia; order Primates; family Aotidae; genus Aotus; species Aotus nancymaae. Next base: position 40,215,619 of record NW_026988438.1, on the reverse strand, counting down.
TCATTACTCTGATGGCTGGAAACAAGTACAAATTTGAAGAAAAGAGAAATAATTAGAAAAATAAATTAAATGGATTCTAGCATTTTATTTTCAATTTTAATTTTTTTTTTTTTTTTTTTTTTGAGACGGAGTTTCGCTCTTGTTACCCAGGCTGGAGTACAATGGCGCGATCTCGGCTCATCGCAACCTCCGCCTTCTGGGTTCAGGCAATTCTCCTGCCTCAGCCTCCTGAGTAGCTGAGATTACAGGCAGGCACCACCATGCCCAGCAAATTTTTTTTTGTATTTTTAGTAGAGACGGGGTTTCACTATGTTGACCAGGATGGTCTCGATCTCTTGACCTCGTGATCCACCTGCCTCGGCCTCCCAAAGTGCTGGGATTACAGGCGTGAGCCACTGCGCCCGGCAATTTTAATATTTTTAAGTGAATATATGCCTTTAAAACTTTACTCACCAACCTCAACTTTATAGAGGCCTGTGGATTGTCATTTGGACATAATTTGTTAAAATGGATTTTTTCTTTTTTTTTTTTTTTTGGCAGAAAGTGATTTACTTAGGCAGAGAAAGAGAAAAAGGAGAGAGAAAAAGATGAGAGAGAAGCTCCTACGAAGACTGTGGAATGGTAAAAAGAATTTTTATAAAGCAATTAATTTGAGAAGCTATCATAACCAGCATTTACTTGCTACTACGTTTAAGAATTTCAGCTCTTTCCCTTTCTTATACAAGTCACATTAGCAAAATGTCACTAGAGAAATGCGTTATTAAGAAACTCAACACCCTTATTAAGAGAAACTAAGATTTAAATAAAACGGGTTTCCCAAACCTCTCACATTTATTATAGAATATCCTTTCACCTTGAGAACTATGAAAATAAAATAGTGAAACTAATGAAACTAACAGAAGCATAGAATGCAATGACAATTTCTGGGGCTTGGGGCAGCATAAATTAGAATATGCGGGTTCAAGGGTAGAAAGTTTCAGTTTTGCAAGATGCATAAATTCTGGACTTGTAATGCACAGCACAGTGACAATGGTTAACAATACAGTATTATATACTCGGGATTTGCTAAGAGCTTAAGTGTTTTCAACACACACACACACACACACACACACACACACAGAGAGAGAAAAAAAGAAAGCGCAATTATCTAAGATGTTAAATATGTTAATTTGCTTGATTGTGGTGGTCAATTCACAATCTGTATTATATCAAAAAATCAAGTTGTACATCTCAAATATATACAATTCTTACTTGTCAATTATATCTCAAGTAAATGAAAATTATTTAATTAGGAAACTTAAAAAAAAAATAAAGAAAAGAAATGCCTGGAATGCACTCCTGTGCTTCTATTTCTCAGTTAGCAAACTTCCTTCTGATTGCAATTTGAATGTTACTTCACGGAAACCTTTCCTGATGCTCCTGATGATATCTGGCTCACAGAATCAGGACGCTATACTAACCTTGAAGACCTACTCACAATGTTTATTGAATAATTAGTAAATTAAATCACTTAATATACATATCCCACACTAGACGAGCTCAGGGCACTATCAGTTTTTTACAGTATTACGTACTTGGCATCTAGTTTTGTTTCCACTAGAGACATTCAATGTAATTGTTGAATGATAAATGTTGGACAGAGTAAGAATCCTCTGTTTCTCCTAATTCTCTAGAAGAGTTTAACACTGTCATTATTTCTTTATTTGGAACAGCTACTCAGAGAAACTAGTTGGTTTTGGAATATTCTTTAGGGAACATTTTTTTCCTGCCAACTTCATTTTTTAAAATATTTATAGAACCATTCAGCTTTCTAAATTTTTTCAGTAGCCAAATCTAGTAAGATACATTTTCTAGTGTAATAAGGGACCTCACTTTTAAAATCACCCACTTTTTTTTCATTCCTTCCCCACTCACTTCCTTTCTTTGAGCGAATGCTCCAGATATTCCCCTCTTACCTAATCATGCTCTCGCTTAAGAAATACCAGAGACTAATCTTAAATGAGGGAAGGAGCCCCCATTGTGGATTCTTCCCAAGTAGGGGTAGTCGTGAACAATGAATCTACTACCATACACAGAAGTCAAGATAAGACCAACAAACCCTCAGGAGGAACAATAACCCAAGATAGCCATAGGATAAAGACACACAGACCCTGTACCTGCACTACTGCACATCTCTCATACCAAGTTTCTCTTTAAAAACCCTATGGTAAATTTTAAAATTTAAGATGGTAGTTCAGAATGCTAGCTCACCATTTTCTTGGTATGCTGTCTCTCCAATTAAATCTGCTTCTCCTCCCACCAACCATCGTCTCTAATGCTTGGCCTGCAAGCAATGAGCAGCTGAATCTGGGTCCAGTTACAGCACTATTATTATGGTTTTATCTATTTCTCCTTGTATATGTATTTTAAGGCCATATGAGCGTGTGTGTGTGTGCGTGTGTGTGCGTGTATGCATGTGTGCGTGTGTGTGTGTGCGTCTGTGTGCATGTATGCGTGTGTGTGTGTGTGTGCGCGCGCGCTGTCTTCACAGATGTTAAGAATATGTTATTAGGTATTGATGTGGTTTGGCTCTGTGTCCCCACCCAAACCTCACGTTGAATTGTGATCCTGAATGTTGGAGGTGGGTCCTGGTAGAGTGATTGGCTCATGAGGTCAGATTTCCCCCTTGCTGTACTTTTGATTGTAAGTAAATTCTCATGAGATCTGATTGCTTAAAAGTATGTAGCACTTCCTCCTTCCCTCTCTCTTTCCTGCTGCCGTGTGAAAATGTATATGCTCCCCCTTGACCTTCTGCCATGATGATGTTTCCTGAGGCCTCCTCAGCCATGATTCCTTTACAGCCTGTAGAGCCTGAGTCAATTAAAGCTCTTTTCTTTATAAGTTATCCAGTCTCAGGTAGTTCTTTACAGCCACGTGAGAATGGACTAATACAGGTATCTACAAATGTAAAAAGGGTGATATGATTTTATTGACTAGAAGTTTATCATTGTGAAGTCTTCCCCTCCAGTAGTAGATTTTCTCTGTTTAACTTTTGTACATACATCCTTTCTCCTTTCACTTTATACTTTATATTCCATGTTTCTTTCATAAGCAGTATGCAGATTTTTGTACTGTATTTTAAATTACTTTGTTTTATAATCGGAGAAAAAAAATCTATTCATTTGGCAGGTAATTACTTATTTATTTGTGGTTTCACCTGTTTTCCTGTACTATTTCCTTTTCTCTCCTTTCTTGTTTTCTACTGGATTGGTCAAATATTTTATAAATATTTCAGTATTTTCCACCCCACTTGCTTGAAGGCATTATCTTTATTTCTATTCTATTAATGGTTACCATAAAAATCATAACATAATTATTTACTTACCTTGTCAAAGTTCAACAATGTCTTTATTCTTCTCCCAGCAAATACAGAGGCTATAGATTATTTTCTTCCATTTGATTCAATAAAGCTTCTATATTATTTTTATTATATTCTTTAAATTACTAAATTTAAATATAAATTATTTTATATCTCTAAATTAAATTTAAATATAATAAATATGATTATTATTAATAAATAAACCACAATAAATTAATATGATTATTATTGACTACATTATTAGTTTTTTATTCATTTTCTCACATCTTCCAATGGAACCATTTTATTTCTGCTTGAAGTATATCCTTTTCCATTTTTTAATTTGTTTATTTATTGAGACAGGGTCTCACTCTGTTACCCAGGCTTGAGGACAGTGGTGCAATCATGGCATACTGCAGCCTCAACCTACCAGGATCAAGAGATCGTCCCTCCTCAGCCTCCTGAGTAGCTGGGACTACAGGTGCATGCCACCACGACTTTGTATGCATTTTTGTAGAGACAGGGTCTTACCATGTTGCCCAGGCTGATCACAAACTCCTGAGCTCAAGTGATCTACCCAACTCATTGTCCCAAAGTATTACAGTTATAAGCTTGAGCCACTATGCCCAACCCTTTTCAATTTCCTTTAAAAAGGCTCTGCTAATAATGAACTCTCTCAAGGTTTTGAATTTTTGTATTTGTGATATTTACATAAAATTATTTTTACCTCATTTTGGAAATCAATTTTGACTTGATATAGAATTCTAAGTTATAATCTTTCAAAACGTTTCAAATATTTCTTTGAATTTTGATGTCCATTTTTGCTGCTGAGCAAATTTAATAGCTGCCCTCTTTTTACTCTACTTTGAATTTGTTTCTATTTTCTTGTTCTGTAAAATTTAAGCATCTAGATATAGATTTTATTTTACTTATATGCTTGTGTTTGTTGTGATACTGAGCCTATGCATTGGTGTCATCGGTTCTGGAAGACTTTCAATCATTATTTTTTCAAAGCCCCAGTGAAAATGAGATTATTTTCTTTCTGAGACTGATTAATTATATGGTATACCTTCTCCCTGGATATTCTATCTTTCACCCTCTTCTCTATAATTTCCAACATTTTCTCTCTCAGCGCAGTTTGTTAGCTTATTTTTGTTTTTGATGTATCTACAAGTTTCTAATGATCTCTTCAGCTGTCCTAATTTACTATTTAAAATGTTCCTTGAATTATTTATTTCATTTTTTTTAATTTGTAAAAGTTTAATCTGGTAAAAATCTGTAAACTTACAAATCTACTATGTTAATTTTTAAAGTTTTCATTACTTGCATTTATTTTCAAGATTGTATTTTATTTAAACATTTATGTATAGTTGGCTTTTTCCTCTAATATAATAACTTGCATCTGAATCTGAAAGTTCTAATTTATTGAAATCTTCTTGGGTTTTTTATTGATGGGTACAGTATATCTTTATGTGCTTTGTTAATTTTGACTATTTCTGTTTATTCTTTAAGAAATAAAATCATTTTAATAATTTAAAGTGAAGATAAATGTACTATAATATTTTCAAAAAGGAAGTACAATTGCTTCTGCTAGGTGCCTTGGTGCACCTCTAGTCTAGATTCACCTTCAAGCAATTGTGGAGTTGAGATTCCCAAACTTCCCAGACAAGGTGAAACCATGCAGCAAACCTTGGCAGGGCTGGTAAGCTTTTGATTCATTCTTATCCTGAGGGTACAGACCTTTGCTGTCCTGGATGTTATTAGAAGTAGTTCTTCTCTAAGCCTTTTTACTTGTAGGTTGTCTGAGCTTTAATTTATTCCCTTTTGACTCACAAGGCATGAAAATAAAAGTATAAATTTGCTAAAATAGGCAGCCATCTGTACTGCAACAGAAAATTCATGCTCTGCTTATCTCTTTAGGTTCTTGTTTCGCCTTTTTTTGGCCTAATAACTTCTTACTATTTTGTCAGTAATCCACACCTTTTAAGAAAGATTGTATCCTGCAAGTTTAGTTCTTCTTAGTAGATGATGAGTGTGAATAACTTAGTTTGCTTTTACTACAAACAAAATTATCTCCTAAAGGCATTTCCTGCAGTCCACAATGAGTCCACAGCTAGAAATAGATCATTTTCTCTTCTGAAAACAGAACAAAAGAAAATTAAATATGTGATCTCCTGAGTTCTTGTACAGCTGAATTTCACATGCCTTATCTTCTTATCTTTTACAAGGACTATCAAAGTGTCCACACAGTAGATGTTCATGCTTATAGTATGAGTAAATATAATTTACCATATGCATGTGGCTACATTTGCCCACGGGAATTTTGATAAATACTGGATGAATCATCTTTGAAACCTAGAACTATGTAATATGAGCTTAACATTAGATACTCATTTCCCTGGAAAAGCAATGGTAGGAGGGGGAATCCCTGGGAGCTTAATTAAGACATATTACTAGAAAAAGGAGTCAACTCAGAGCCACAAAACTGCACTTCATTCTCACAAAGGGGAGAGGAAGTTACATTTTTAGGTTTGGTAAGAGAGTAAGAACCTGAACTCTCAAATTGAACAGATCTGGATTTGAATCTCAGCTCTGCCAGTTTCCAGCTATCTGACCTTACACAAGTTATTTAATCTCTTATGAGGGAATGATAGTAACATATTTTTCACTAGGTGGGACTGAAAGTCAAGTGGGCACATTGCCTGACTCACAGAAGGCGATCAATAAATATTGAGATTATCATTTCTTTTGTCCTGAGAAATAATTACCATCTCACAACATAATTTGTCACTACTACTTAGGCATACAGGGACAGAATAACAAAAATCTTTTATATCAATTACCAATTCTAGTAGTTAGCCATTGGCTGCTTAGCACACAGTGTTGAGAAAGATTCTGAAGGAAGCATATAATGATTGATTATCAGCATCTTCCATGAACTCAGTTATAAGAACCAGGTGCATCAGTGCCTTTTATGTGCCACAACTGACATACATTGTTAGAGAGAAATAGGCAAACCCTCCTATAATAGCACCTATACATCTATAATACAACATCTTTTAATCCAGGCTAGGATTTACTTGAAAGTTTTTTTCCCAGATTATAATTTTTCATATATGTAGGCTGTAAGCACAGACATTTTATTCCATATTCATCAAATTATCTGCCCAGAAGACTAAAATAATCTGACTGTGTCAGAGAGTTCAGGATATCATCCCAATTTAATCAGATCAGCAGAAGTGAACACTATCCAGCCTGGCTACTTAGCCATGTTTTCAAGGACCTTTTCTCTGCTTTCTTCTCCAGTTTAAATTCCCAACTCAATTTGTCATATCCCTTGACATGCATTATATGTTGCTGCTATGGATCTACCAAAAAGCCATCTCAATTTGCAGAAGGTCATTTGCCTCTTGCATATGCCCAGAGCCAGGCACAGAGTTGAGCACATACTAGGCAATCAAAAGTTATTTGTTGCATTTATATATGGGTAGATCAAAAATATAATTTCTATAGAACAGTAGTCTATTGCTTGCTCTTATTGTAATGTATTGCTTTTATTTAATAAGCCACAAAATACTTTAAAATGAGACTGCAGTTTTTTTGTATATATTTTATGCAGTAACGTAAATAAGGCATAACTTATTTGGATCACTTTCCAATCCAAAATTCTAGGTTTTAGTAGAAAAGAAGCTGAAAGTTTCAAAATCTCAGAAGGGTCAACTTTTGTTTGAATCAATGCAAAGGCCATGAGAATCTGACATCTTGATTCATCTGGTCAGACATAAATGTCCTTATAATGACACTCTGGAAAGTTACTTTTGAATTCCCACTTGGTTAGACTATGTAATGAGAGTGGCACCAAGGACTGTGTAGTCTGTATCACATCCCCATTCCCCAGAGATGGATCTTCCTTTGAAGCACTTAAAAACTTAAAAATAGAATTTTATATAGAAGTCCCATTATCCCATCTCATGCCTTTACCGAAAACTGGAAGTTGTTGAGATTGGAAATTTTGTAGGTCTTTTATTCTGATTTGTTATGGTAGTTTGAGAGTGGAAGTGCCTTTGCAGATGTTAGGGAAAACACCACCCACTCAATGGGTAAAAAAAACCAAATCTCCCTTCCACTGGACAAGATATTTACTTCACTGAAATCTAGCATGACTCATTGTTATTTTCAGCAATAAAACACCAGTGAGGTAACTGGGCATAAAATATTAGTAGTTTTTGCTGTTTCTAATCACTGTTTGAACCCATGTTCAAGGGGAAGTTAGAGGGAGTGAGGTACCTTACCAGTGAGTTAACTGGACATAAAATATTAATATTTATTGCTGTTTATAATCATCATTTGAATCCATGTTCAAGGGGAAGGTAGAGGGAGGGAGGGAGGAAGGAAGAGTAGGGAAAAAATAAATCAAAGGAGAGAGAAAAACTATTACTATTCTTCTTTTGAGTTGCCTTGTCTCTAAAGTTAAATACTTCAGTTTACTTCCTCTACAAATCAGTCTGACACCTCTGAAGTCTGGTGCATTCACTTGCCTTTTCGATTATTTCTTTAGAACACAAACTCAAAGATAAGCACTTTTAGAGAAAACAGCTAAACAAATCCATCACTTGCATTAAATCTCTTTAGCATATACAACTCTTTCAGATAGAAAATTCCATCAACAGCGATCACCCTGCAGATATTGCAAATGTCATTTCTACTGGATATTTCCCTCTAGGAGATATTTGGCTTTTTGAGAGAGAAAATCGGTTTCCCAAATACCTTCTTTGGCCTAAGCAGTCTACAGGCATTTTAAATCAAAGGCACTGTCTGTGCCGAAGTGGGCAATAGTGGCTCCCACTTGGTAAGGGAAAAAGAAGATTCATAAGCAGTTCTTGCACATGCACAGTCCAACTAGAAGCCTTGGACTAGAATGACTTTTGCTTGCTGTTGTGTCAGCTAAAGTCTGTATTGCTTCAATGAGCTCTATTTTTGGAATCACAGAGCTGATGCTACAAATCAACATGAGGTTGTCTTACTAACTGTACTAAAATTTCCATTCCTTATTTCACTTAGGAGCTAGCCATTGCAGTTAAAACTCAGCAAGAATGCTTGTTTGGCAAAGGGCAACATAACTATGATTATTAACAATGAAATGATTTTGCAACCAAAACAACAGATTGACTAATATCAGGAAACCTAGTGATATTTTAAAGCTGTTGTGTCTTGTTTTTCAAATCATAATTAGGGCACAGACCAGACTTTAGTTCCCGGCTCCCTGACATAGTAATGAAATTTTAGGAGACCCCTGTTTAACATATCTGGGCTTCAATGTCTTCATGTTAAAATGGGAATTTTATAACATTTCAAGAGGTTACTGCAAGATGTAAAGAAAGAGGCTATGCATGCAATGCATTTGCAGGATATCTGACATACATAAATCACTCAAAATCACTTCCTTCTTTGTTGAAAAATCATGGCTCATATTCAAAAAGAGTCAATGGACAGGAGATGACTGAAGTCACTGATCATTTTTAATGGTGCTGCTTAATTCATCTCTAGGGTTTTTCTTCATTTCCCCACTGTGTGGTTCTGGTAGACTGAAATAACGTGATTCTTGGGCTACTACTGCTCTTATTGTGACATTTTGATAGAGCTCTGACCAAATATTTGAAGTGATAGAAAGACCAGGAAATATAATGTGCTACTTTATCGATTTCAAGAAGCTTTCACTTCTTAATTAACCACCGTGCAACACTAGCCTAAAAGTTAGGAAGCCAGCCCGATTCACCGTGTGGAGTGTTTTAGAATTGGCGCAAATCATTTCACAAAACCTTTCCTCATTTGAGTCTCATAAAAACATTATAAGATTATGCAGGGATTTTTCCCCCTAAAGTTACTAAACTGAGGATCCAAGTGATGAACTCACTTGCATAGGAACAAACACTAATTTATAAGATTACTAACGCAAGTCCCCTAAATTGAAAAAAACAAAATTGGATGGGCTCTTGTAGCACACAAGCTGTCTTTCCATTTAGCTGGGTCACCTTGAGCAGATCACATAATCTTTCTGTATCTCAAGGAGGACAATTATACCTGGCTAAACACTTTACTAAAGTATTAAGAAGGTCAGTGAAGATAATATATATGAAAGAGTTTGAAAAGCTTAAAATAATAATTATCATAATTATTCAGGAAGGAATTGACAACATATTTCTTCCCAGACAGTTTCTCCCCTACAATTATATGGGTCACCTGGTCATGTCTTCTGGTCAGGAAGGCTTGGGTGGAGCTGACTTTAATTCCATATTAAGGATCTCCACTGGGACTACTAGGATGGCTGGGGCTCCTCTCTAGAATGTCTGTCATCCACAAGGCCAGCAGTGTTGTTCATATGGTGGAGCAAAAGTTCCATGGAGCAAGAAAGTCCAAGCCCCAATGATATAGGATTTTTCTCAGCCCCTTCACCAGATTCGCAGCAGGGTTGCTCAGTCTACTCAGCCCACTGTGCTCAGCCTTTTACAGAAAGGAGCACATGAGTGAGTGTGGGATCTGGCCAGCCACTCTGGACTGACACCCAAGCAAGCTTTGTTCAGGGCCCACAGCCAGGCATGTCACTTTGAAGGGAACACATTGATGCCCAGGTGAGGGTGACACAACCCCGAAGCCCCAGAGGAAGTGTTACAGTGCTCCTTTAGTTCTGCCATCCACAAATGGCAGTACGTTAGAAACTCAGTTGGCCCCTTGCCTCAATGTGTGGGGTGACTGCCCTCCATCGGCAAGGGCAAAGGGCCAGTATGACAGCCTTTCTGGGTACCCACACATGGTGGGTCACAAGCTCTTGTCCAGTGTCCAACAAGAATGAGGTCACATGAATGACTGAAGGACAGTAAAGGCAGAGAATGTTATTGAGCAACGGAAACATCACAACAAAAAGCTTTTTTTTTTTTTTTTGAGACAGAGTCTCACTCCGTCACCAGGCGCCAGGCTCAAGTGCAGTGGCGCGACCTCGGCTCACTGCAACCTCCGCCTCCCGGGTTCTGCAATTCTCCTGCCTCAGTCTCCCGAGTAGCTGGGACTGCAGGCGCGTGCCACCATGCCCAGCTAATTTTTTTGTATTTTTAGTAGAGACAGGGTTTCACCATGTTGGCCAGAATGGTCTCGATCTCTTGACCTCGTGATCCGCCTGCCTCTGCCTCCCAAAGAAAAAAAAGCTTTTAAAGAATTAAATGGAGTCATTGTCTAGCACATGGTTCACCTATGAACATTATCGAGTTACAATAATAAAAGTAAAACTGAATGTGGATTTTTTAAAAATGTGTATATTTGGCAAATGCTGCCAGGGAAAGTATATTAGAGCTAAATATTTATTTTCTAAAAGGGAATGATAATATAGCTGTAGCCATATATTCTATTCTAGATAGACAATAAATAATATTTAAAAATAGAAAATCAAAACACAATATATAGGCATGAATTTGAAAATAATAAGGTAGTAGAAAAAACAGCTAAGATTGTTACGTATTTGCTGCCTCTGCAGAGAGCGATTTGAAGAGAATTTGAGAGAGGAAACTGCTGTTTTTCAGTAAAAGCCCATTGGGCTGGGTGCAGATATGGAAAGTGCATCTGAAGTTTTCTTTAAATCTCAATCTGTTCTAAAAAATGAATCCCATTTTAAAAAACAAATATATGCCATTCAAAATAAATAGTTGACCATAAATGATTAAATTGTAGCATATTAAATTGCCTAATAGACTGTCCGGCACATACAATAAGATTAATCATGGTATTTTTTTTTTTTTTTTTTTTTTTTTTTTAGTCCTTAAGGCCTCAGGAAATTGATCTGCCATCTGGACATTAAACTGTGTGCTTATTCAACTTTTCTTCCTCTTTTTGTCTGTTTTTTTGCCATTTGATTCTCATTAATTCAGCCGAGTGCACATATTTTGGGGGGTTCCTTATTTTGGACAACCTTCAGACAATGATTTCTATAACAGGGCAGCACTTTTCTATTTGTTGTAGTCTTTTAATAAAACACCATGAAAACCTCATCTTTTATCAAGGTTCTTGGACATTTACTCTCATACTTTTATTATTGTAACTCGATAATGTTCATAGGTGAACCATGTGCTAGACAATGACTCCATTTAATTCTTTAAAAGCTTTTTTTTCTTTGGGAGGCAGAGGCAGGCGGATCACGAGGTCAAGAGATCAAGACCATTCTGGCCAACATGGTGAAACCCTGTCTCTACTAAAAATACAAAAAAATTAGCTGGGCATGGTGGCATGCGCCTGCAGTCCCAGGTACTCGGGAGACTGAGGCAGGAGAATTGCTGAACTCGGGAGGCGGAGGTTGCAGTGAGCCGAGGTCGTGCCACTGCACTTGAGCCTGGCACCTGGTGACGGAGTGAGACTCTGTCTCAAAAAAAAAAAAAAGCTTTTTTTGGTGAAGTTAAGAAATTACTGCCTTTGTTTTGCCTTTTAGAGGGAAAATAGAGAAGTTTTTAGATTAAAAAAGGCTACAGAATTATTTGCCCGAACATATGCATGATGAGAAACACTAAAGTCTTTATATGGAAGGGAAATGATTCCACATAGAAGTAGAGAACTGTAGAAAGGAATGAAGAGTGCCAAAAAGGGTAAATATAAGCAGATTTAAAAATATGTTGGCTCTTTCAAATGCCACTAATAATAATAGTACCCAGGTGTGTAAGATATGCAGAAAGAAAATATGTAAACAAGAATTACACAAAAGGTCAATTGAAGAGTAAGCACATGGAGTTGAACTTCTTAAGGTCCTTAAATGTGCAAGAAGTGGTAAAAACACTAGTTTAAGGTTGAATCCAGTAAGTAACAATTGTACATTATAATACCTATGGTGATCACTAAATGAATAATACAGTGTATATTATATATTGTACAAAAATCTAATAGAAGCAATAGAAATAATAAATCATTAATTAAAAGATTAATAAAACCAATAACTTGATTAATAAAAAGGATCCAAGCAAGGAAAAATGAAAGGAAAAGGAATGTATGAGGTTATTAGAAAGCAAATGGCATAGTGATTTATCTAAACTCAACTGTATCAGTAAATAATATTACATAGAAATTGACTAAATAATACAGTCAAGGGATGAAAGTTATTAGACTGGATTGAAGATAAAGCAGAACAAAATCTTATTGTATTTTATTTACAAAAGACAAACTAATACAAGAACAGAGAGTTGGAAATAAACAGTGAAAAATATATATAGATACTAACTTAAAAAGTAAATTGTGGCTTTATAAATACTAGAATGATTTAAAGGCAAGACTCTTATGAAAGAGAACCAGGAACTTTAAAAATCGTTACATACGTGCACAAAAGAAGTTGCATTAAACAATGTAAAGCAAAAAAATAAATTTTGCATAGAAATACATAAATCAGCAATTATAGTTGAAAACTGTTACTCAGCAATTTAATATGCAGACAAAAGGAATGAATTCATTTGACTCAATTGTCGTGTGTCAGCACGACATAAACAATTACGGATTGCAAGATCCATCCCACAGCACATAAAACAATCTTAAATATATTGTGGCAGCCATGGAAGGACACCACTCAGATCTCTTTTCAAGCAAGAATTTGCCATTTTGTTGCAACAAGAGCAGTTAACTGATAGTTTCCAGCTATCAGCTCCTTTTGGATCAGTCTCAGCTTTCTAGCTGAAGCCAGGCTATTCCCAGGCAGCCCCCAGTCAATGATCATAGCTGGCCATAGGACCTAGCTGTGTTTGGCCATGGAACTTCTCTAACGGCTAATCTTTATTCTTAAACTCTACTTGGGTGTGTTGGAGATTCATCAGATCTGCACTGTAATCTGAAGCTCTTTCTCCACAATCCTGCTTTCTTCCTCCTTTCCTATTACAGAGGTTAGATCAGATCTGTGTCTTAAATGAAGACATCAACCCAATTCTACTTTTTCTTCCTTTTATTATTCATGGGCATTATCAGCCTGTGGTCACAGTTACTTGGGAGGTTGAGGTGTGAGGATCACCTGAGCCTAGCAGGTCAAGGCTGCAGTGAGCAGTGATTTCGCCACTATACTACAGCCTGAGTGACAGAGTGAGACCCTATCTCAAAAAAAAAAAAAATCATTAATAATATAAAGTAAAATAAATGTAAAGGTATGGGGGGCAATGCATATAAGATAATAGAATCAGCTATTATTAAATCACATTGATGTCCTACATAGGGATAATGAAAAGCAGAGTGAAGCTAATAAAAAATTAAAAGTGAAGTTTGATGAACAGAGGGCCCTTTTGGTAGCATAAAAGAGGCTTTGTCTCCTATAGTCAGAGAAATAAAAATGTGAAGACCAAACCTAGTATTTTTTTTTTTTTTGAAACCTGAGTCTCGCTGTTGCCTAGGCTGGAGTGCGGTGGCAACACTGCAACCTCCCCCTCCCAAGTTCAAGCAATTCTCTGCCTCGGCCGCCCAAGTAGCTGGGATTACAGGTAACTGCCACCATGCCGGGCTAATTTTTGTACTTTTAGTAGAGATGGGGTTTCACCATCTTGGCCATGCTGGTCTTGAACTCCTGACCTCCTGATCCCCTGCCTTGGCCTCCCAAAGTGCTGGGATTACAGGCGTGAGTCACCGTGCCCAGCCCAAACTTAATATTTAATAGAATTTTCAAGTTACAAAAAGGCAAATCAGGGCTCTCACTGGGAAAACGGGAACTCTGAAACATCTGATGGGTATATCTGAACATGTGATGCCCATTCAGTAGTGGCCTACTCCCTTCCCTCTCTATTAAACTTAGCACTCAACATACACAAACCAGGTAGCTATGCATTCTGAATTGCTTACCTTGAGTTGGTTTCTGTTGAACTCATCAAATCAGAAAGTTGTGCAGGTCAACAAGTGATCCATATAAGATGCAAATGGTATATATGAGATGAAGCCTAAGCAGAAAAAGCTGCATAAATAGGTAGCTCAAACCTCAATGTTACCCACTACATTTCACTACTGCCCTCTCTCAGATTAAACCTATGGCCATATGGAGGAGTCCTAAATGATCAACTGAAGGAGAAGCAAAAAAAACCTAAGCATGGTTTATTATGGGCCTGCTCAGTGTTTAGGAGCCAGCCAACAACAGGCAGCAGCTACCTTCCAGCCACACTCCTGGGTGAACGTATAAGACTTTAACAAATGGTACATCTGGTCAGGAAAAATGATCTGACGTGAGCTGACATTACCTTGATTCTTATCCGATAGAGAACAGGAGCCACATTTTAATCATTTTCAAATTCCTATCACCAAAGAAGGGGCTCCACAAATGTTTGTATTTGAATGGATATAGTGCCCATTTATGATCATTTCATTGAACAGAAATATATTTGCCATTTTAACAGAGAGTGATGTAATGATGCCTTCTTACTTCCCACCTCCATGTTTTTATAATTTTAGTAATAAAGGCAAATACGTAAGATGACTTGCCTGAAGAGAAATGCAGTTGTAACAGCATTTCACTTAGGTTTGAGTATTTCTATCCTAAGAGTTTTTGTGAACTATAAGCTTCTTTAGAAGAAGAGACTTTCAAAATAGAATTTTTTCTTACCAAAGAAACATAAATAAAATGTTCTATGCAGGAGGGGCTGAAATTAGAATGTAGATGCCTTGATTCAATGTTGGAGGTTGAACTACCACCACTGGGCTTGGGAAAAATCCAGATGCAACAGTGGCAGAAAATAGCTCCTGCCAACTTCTCAGTACTTTTGACTGCTGGTTCAAAGAACCCAGCTCATCATTATGCTTTCCAGAGAAGGAGCTGGAGTTGGAGGGCACAGTCTCCACTTTCCCATTGGTAATTTCTATTCCTATGGTGCAAAGGAATGACAGTGACCTATAAGGTCCCTGGTGGTGTGAGGCTAGGGCCAGAAGGTCAGTGAGAAAAAGAACACTGGATTAGCTTGTATCTACATGGAAGGGATGAAAAATGTAAGAAAGCCAAACGCTCTGAGTCTTACACTAGCAGCATGCATTTAAAATAAAATAGTAATGAAGATGTATTGTTTGAAAGTTTAGAATAGTTTTTAAACATATCAATTTATTTGACATAATTGTCAAGACATTTCTATGTTGTGGCAAGTATTGCCATTTCTAATTCTATAAATCAACAAATGGACTCAGAAACTAATAACTTGCTCCACATCATCCAGCAATTGAGTAGTGAGGAAAGCAAGAAAAGTAGTTTCCATCAACATCTTAAATTTACATCTTTTCTTTCATTTTCTTTTGGCAATAGGTAAATGGAAACAGGGGACTGCTGGCAGTAATTGTGGTTTTAGAACAACGTGGGTAACGTCATGCACAAGACAAGATGGATGTGACCATTAAAAACAAATATAGTAGAAAATATAATTATTCCTTTGGGATATTTATACTTAATAAAAGAGTATAGAAAATTTAGAGTCATGCATGTGAGCCCAAATGCTAGATCATTTCAATATGTACATATTTGGAAACATCTACATTACTAATTGCTCTACCGGCTTCCAAGTGGAGAAATTTTATCCAAAAGTTGCTTAGTAATTACTTCATCTTTTGAGAATTGGCATTCCTTGATTGTCTGATGTGCTTTGTTAATGATGAAAATACTTCAAACTTCAAAGAAGAGAAAAACTGTGAAAGCATGTGAAAACAAAGATTTGCAGATGTATCAAAACCAGCAATTCCTACACAAGCACTGAAAAGCATGCCACGAGGCAGGAGATGATCCAAACTGCCAGCAAGGCAACCAAAATAATGCATGTAGGTTGATCTTTAGCAAACACTTACTTACGGAATGAATGAACATTTCCTACAAAATCTTTGTTTTTAAAAGAAAAAACATTTATTTTTCTAGTACATAGCTTTTTTTCTCTAAATAATGATAATAATAGGTACTGTTTTCCAAGCACTGAGAATTATGCTGAATAATTTTAGACAATTTCTTATTTAATTATCCTACTAATCCAGCAAGTTATTATTCTCATTTTATAAACATGGACATTGAATCTTAAAGCAGGTTAAGTAACTTGCTCCATGAAATGGAGTAGTAAGCAACAGACCTAGCATTTCAATCTAGAATTAAAGTTTTGAGGGTGAGACAGTAGGTTTTGTATATCTTCCAGATCAGTGTGTGCATTTGAATCACCTGAAAAATTTAACAAACTTTCCCACTTCATACCCTCTGCAGATTCTGATTCAGTTGGTCAAGGAAGGAGCATAAAAATCTGCACTTCTAACAATACCCTTGGCATGATTCTTTTGCAACCAGATAAAAGTAGTGCTATATAGGGTCACTGTATCAATGCCTTCCATATAGTAAGATATATTCACATATATAAATGAATTTCAGATATCAAGCTGGTGTTTTTGTGTTTTTTAAGATTTAAAAATACTTTTGATGGTGCAACGCAACACAGTGACACTCAAATAGATGAAAGGCAGAACACTTTGTCATGTAAAGTTCCTAAGTAGGGATGGCTACCAGATAGGACCACACAGGAGGCTGCACTGGAAGATAGGGTAACAGCAAATTGCAGCTGTACAGGGTGGCTAACGTATGGCAAGTGGGTTGGGGTTAAGTCAGGTTCCCAAGACTTCCTGTGGATTGGCTAGTTAGAATATATTTTGTGGACTCTTGGGCAGAGGATTTGTCCCCAGTTGCCTTATACTTGGTCCTAGAGTGATTAGGGCAGGTGTATATCTGCCCTGGAGTGTGAAAGTTCAATAGGGAAGTCTTCAAGGGTGTAAACTTGATCAGTTGTTCAAGAAGAGGAACTGACCAACCTCTAGACAGGGCCTCAAAACTGGGTCAAGACAGCACAATGATGATGGTAATAATAATAATATTAATATATTATACTTTTGTCCTTAAGATCTTAATTAAGAATGATTTAAACTGCCAATGCACAATTTCTAGCCAGTTACGTCCTCACCAACATGCCTTTTGGCTCATTTGTCAGTTTTTGCTTTTGTTCCCTGTGTGTCTCAGGTCTTCTCCATAAAATCTCTGCCCAGACAAATGGCTCAAAATATTTCCCATTTTTTTTTTCTAGTAGTTTAATAGCTTTGGGGCTTACACTTAAGTCTTTAATCCATTTTGAGCTGATTTTTGTGTATGGTGAGAGATAGGGGTCTGGATTTATTTTTCTACACATATATACACAGTTTTCCTGGCACCATTTATTAAAGAGACTGTCCCTTCCCCAATGAATGTTCTTGGTGCCTTTGTCAAAAATCGGTTGGCTATAAATGCATGGATTTATTTCTGGGTTCTCTACTCCATTCCATCTTTCTATATGTCTATTTTCTTGCCGGTTCCATGCTGTTCTGGTTACTATAGCTTTTAGCATATTATGAAATCAAGTAATGTGATGCCTCTAGCTTCCTTCTTTCTGCTCAGAACTGCTTTGTCTATTTGGGGTCTTTGTTTCCATATAAATTTTAGGTTTTTTTTCTATTTCTATGAAGAATGTAATTGTTATTTTAATAGAGATTATATTAAATCTATAGATTGCTGTTAGTATGGTAATTTTCACAGTATTAATTATTTCAGTCCATAAATATGAGATGTCTTTTTATTTTTTTCATTCTCTTCAGTTTCTTTGACCAATATTTTATAGTTTTCCTTATAGAGATCTTTCATTTCCTTGGTTAAATTTATCCCAACATGTTTTACTTATTAGTTACTATCATAAACTGAATTGCTGTCTCGATATCTGTTTCTACTAATTTATTGTTGGTGTATAGAAACACTACTGATTTTTGTATGTTGATTTTGTATTCCACAATTTTACTGAACTTGTTTACAGGTTCAGAAGGGTTTTTCTGGTGGAGCTATTAGGGTTTTTCATATGTAAGATAATGTCTACATGGGGATAATTTGACTTCCTCTTTTTCAATTTGGATGTCCTTTCTTTATTATTTTCTAAATTGCTCTGGTTGGATCTTCCAGAACTATGTGAATAACAATAAGAGAATTTGGCATCCTTGTCTTGTTCTAGATGTTAGAGAAAAAGCTTCAGATCTTCCCCATTCAGAATGTTAGCTGTAGGTTAAAGCCTTTATTATGTTGAGATATGTTTATTATTATACCTAATTTATTGTGAGTTTTTATTATGAAAGGATGTCTTCATTCTCCACGCTATGTTTTGAATTTGCTATTGTCTATCCTGGCATTAACCTCGGCACTTTACCTTGTTTTGCACATTAAAAAAAAAAAAATCCTGAACACACTCAGACACGCAGATGTAAATATACAATAGCACTTATAGGACACATTGTGTGTGGAGCATACTTTGATAAAAATTTGGAGTTTAAATTTAAAAGTTTAAATCGCTACAGTAATAACAACTTAACAATAATCATTAGACTTAGCTGTTTCTAAACTTCTTGGGCAATTTCACAATGTTGCCCAGTAACTCGCTTTTTCTTTTAACTTTCTGCTCTATGTGTCTGTGAATTTCTAATATGAAAGAGCTTTGGTATTTCTTCTGTTTCCTGGACTTCCTTTAACCCTCTTCTCATGGACTCATATTCCCCTCCATGTAACTTATCTGGGTATTTTCCCAAAGAGAGAATGTTTCCATTGGAGCCAGCTATTAATATTAGTATTTATTTTCACTCTGTTACTGAATACATTTGCCTTCTCATGGGAAATCTTAATTTCACTAAAAGATGTCATATAAGGTCTATGATTCAAATTATCCTCCTAAGTAGACTTCATTTTGTATCGTTTTCATAATAATTGTAAGGTAACTACCTTGATTTCTACTCAATAGCTTCTAGGAATAAAATAGGGTGGCCAGAGGATGATGACTGCTCTTTCTGCTTTCACCTCTAAATTCCATGTACATTGGAGAAGATTTGGCTCAAAACAGATTTCACCGAATTCCTGTTTCACAATGTACAGGGTCAGAGGTAAATAGTGACCAAAAAAATCAAACTACACAATTAGAAAATTAGTATGAAATAATTGCTAAAGTAAGGAGAGGCAAAAAATTAAGCAACATACAATGTTTCATTTTGCTCAAGTGAAAAACAAATGGAATCTTTCTTAACCTTCTGTTCTGAACTTCACTATTTTGACTGTGCCAGGGCTCAGTCAGCACATTTAGTCTACTCCCTCTGTCTTCACTCCCCAGGTGATTTCATCCAGTCCTACATGCTGTCCAGCCTCATTCCTCCAGTGAAGTATGCCCACTCAATTTCCCTCACGTTTCCCTTAGATGCCAAAAAAAGCACTTCAAGTCACCATGGTCAGGGCAGGACTCTTGATTTTCCCTTCTAGCTCCCCAATTATTTTCAAATGAATCAGTGTCCTTACCATTTGCCAGATAAATCTTTGATTTATTGCTTTCATTGTATTCTTCCAATCCATTAGCAAGTCCTAATGGCTTTGCCTTCAAAATGCACACTGAATTATACCATGTCTCATTGTTTCTGCTAATATTACAGGCTTCCATCATCTCTTGTATCAACTACTGCTAAAAGTACCTAATGGTCCTGCTAGCTTTTCTCATCATGCCCTCTACAGTCTATCTCTCAGATGTCAGAGAGAAGATCTTTTAAAGTATAACTCAGATCAAGGCATTTTTCTAGTCAAAATCCTCTAATAATCTCCTTATCACATTTTGAAAAATGTAGTGAGAACTAAGCTCTGATTTTTTATCTTGCCCAAATTCCTACCTATGGGATCTAGGGGAGTCATGCCCTAGAAACCACAAATTCTCATCAGATGGGTTTTATTTGATCCTATATATCATGACTTATTTTTCAGTCTGACTCTGTTATAACATTATGAGGCAAGGAAAAAATATTTAACTCCAATATATATTTTCTTGCCATACTTTGAAATTGTCCTGCAAAGTCTCTTGTGGGAAAAATCCACATCCTATAGTGAATCCCCTTTGCCCTTTGTTTTCCTTCCTTTCTTTTTCCAGATCCAGGAGATAATCAACTAAGAGCCAGGTGCCCTTTTAGTTCTGATAAGAAACATTTTACAACCTGCTCTCTCTCTGATGTCTGCTATCTGAGAGCTTCCTCTGAACAACAAAACTTGGTCTCCACAATCCTATATCTTAACCTGACCATTCCTTTCCATTGATCACATGTCTTTAGATAACCAATTGTCAACAAGAAAATGTTTAAATTTACCTATAAATTAATGGAAATCGATCACAGGTCTTCAGATAACCAATTGTCAACCTGGTTATAAATTTAGCCTGGAATACTCCCCCAACCCCACTTTGAGTTGTCCCTCATTTCTAAACCAAACCAATGTATTTCTTAAATGTATTTGATTGATGACTTATGACTCCCTAAAAATATATAAAACCAAGCTATACCTCAACCACCTTGGGCACATGTTTTCAGGACCTCCTGAGGCCTGTGTCATGGGCCATGGTCACTCATCTTTGGCTCAGAATAAATCTCTCTAAACATATTAAACAGAGTTTGACTCTTTGTTGCCTGTAGAAATATGTTGTTTTGTCTACTACCTCTACATAATCTAGCCTCTGATTCCCTCTTTGACTACACCTTTGATGGTTTCATCCCTTTCATCCTCAGCTACAGAATCCCTGGGATTCTTTTAAACCCTTGAATATTCCAAGTTGTTCCTCCCTAAGAGGCTATATAATTCTTACACCCTTGACATGTAATGAACTTCCCAAATCATTTCTGTTTTTTCCACTAAATTGCATATGCCTCATGATGGCATGGAATTTGCGTATCTTGTTACATGATAAGCCCAGTGCCTGAAAAAATGCCTGGACACATGAGATGCTAAATAAATATTTGTAAAATGATTGCATGGGTGAATGAATCTATTTCTAAAATTTGAAGTAAGTAGAGATTATATACATTAAGCAATTAATGTACAGGTAACTAATTCTTAAAACAACAATTCTATATTGACAGTTTCTATAACATAACCATAATAAGCAATATTTACAGAGTATTTAGTATTCCTCCCATATTAAACTAAATATCTTTGGTCATCATCTCATTTATATGTAACAATAACAATCTGAAAGAATGCTCTAGTTTTCCTGTATTACAAATGAACACCCTGAGGTTCATAGAGGTTAAGTGACTCATTTTCCCATTGTCACACAAATTTAAGCAATGAAGTTGGTACTGAAACATAGCCAAATTCCAAAGCTTGTGCTTGCAATAACTATATCACACAAAGGTAACATGTCAATTATTTTTAAAGCTAGACTATCTGAACTCATGCCTGTATTACTTAAAAGCACTGACAATCTAATAATTCTGCAAAAGAATCTGCTGATAAATGCATGAATATACTAAAAGCAGCATGAAGAAAGGTAATGAGTGTGCACATGGCACTAGGTTAAGGTTCAGGATAACTGGGTTATCCTAATCTTTGGGTTAAACTGAGCTTTGCTGGCTGCTCTCTAGTTTAAGAAACTGGACTTCAGTCTCCTTTTCCATAAAAGACAGAAATTCAGCTAAAATCAAAGGTTTCAAACTAGATTGTTCTTGAGGAAAAATCAGTTCACAGGCGTGTTTTCTTAGGATCTCGCTGTCCTCATATTCTTAAATTATTATGTTTTTATTGTTTAAATTTACAGATAAAATAGTATGTATTTACCATATACAACATGATGTTTTAACATATTCACATAGTTATTTCTGTGGTGAGAATGAAAACATCTTTGCAAAATTATAACTGAGGAAATTATAACAGTGAAAGAAATCAGACCTAACTGACTCCATCTTGCTTCTAACCATTAAGCTGTTCACTCCTGGGCATAGGCTGAACTAATTTTAAGAAGGAATTGAGTTCATGGTTTGACTCTAAAACAAAATCGATAATAGCCCTTTACTGAAAAGATTCCCTTATTGCCTGGGGACCAATCCACCTTTACAGGACTAACAAACTGACTGCAAGATTAGAAATTACAGTTTAGGAGTCTGCAGCCTCTGGCTCCAAGAGTCTAAACTTCTCCAAATTGCTGCTAGGGATAACATCACTATGTTAAAACCTAAGATCAGTGCTTAAGATATTATGCAGATCTTGCACTCTGTGGAACAGCTAACACCACCCAGACTGGTAATGTGGCTCAATCAGTTCTGCCATCCCACCTAGGAACAGAAGACAGCAAGAAACATTCACTTCAGCAGAAATAAAGATGTTCTTTGAAACCAAAGAGAATGAAGACAGAACATACCAGAATCTCTGGGACACATTTAAAGCAGTATGTAGAGGGAAATTTATAGCACTAAATGCCCAAAAGAGAAACAGGAAAGATCTAAAATTGACATCCTAACATCAAAATTAAAAGAACTAGAGAAGCAAGAACAAACAAATTCAAAAGCCAGCAGAAGACTAGAAATAACTAAGATCAGAACAGAACTGAAGGAGACAAAGACACAAAAAATTCTTCAAAAAAATCAATGAATCCAGGAGCTGGATTTTGAAAAGATCAACAAAATAGACTGCTAGCCAGACTAATAAAGAAGAAAAAAGTATCAAATAGATACAATAAAAATGATAAAGGCAATATCACCACCAGTCCCATAGAAATACAAACTGCCATCAGAGAATATTATAAATACCTCTACACAAATAAAACAGAAAATCAGGAGAAAAGGATAAATTCCGGGACACTTTCACCCTCCCAAGACTAAACTAGAAAGAAGTCGAATCCCTGAATAGACCAATAACAAGGTCTGAAATTGAGGCAGCAATTAATAGCCTACCAACCAAAAAACAGATGCCAAAATAGACAAATGAGATTTAATTAAACTAAAGAGCTTCTTCACAGCAAAAAAAACTATCATCAGAGTTATCAGGCAACCTACAGAATGGGAGAAAACTTTTGCAGACTACACCCATCTGACAAAAGGCTAATATCCAGAATCTACAAAGAACTTAAACAAATTTACTGGAAAAAAACAACCCCATCAAAAAGTAGGCGAAGGATATGAACAGACACTTCTCAAAAGAAGACATTTATGCAGCCAACAAACATGTGAAAAAAAGCTCATCATAACAGGTCATTAGAGAAAAGCAAAGTAAAACCACAACAAGATACCATCTCAAGCCTGTTAGAATGTCAATCATTAAAAAATCAGGAGACAACAGATGTTGGAGAGGATGTGAAGAAATAGGAATGCTTTTACACTGTTGGTGGGAGTATAAATTAGTTCAACCATTGTGGAAGACAGTGTGGCGATTCCTCAAGGATTTCGAACTAGAAATAACATTTGACCCAGCAATCTCATTACTGGGCATATACCCAAAGAATCATAAATAATTCTGTTATTAAGACACATGCACATATCTGTTTATTGCAGCACTGTTCCCAATAGCAAAGACTTGGAACCAACCCAAATGCCCATCAATGACAGACTGGATAAAGAAAATGTGGTTCATATACACCATGGAATAGTATGCAGCCATAAAAAAGGATGAGTTCATGTCCTTTGCAGGACATAGATGAATCTGGAAACCATCATTCTCAGCTAACTGACACAAGAACAGACAACCATACACTGCATGTTCTCACTCATAAGTGGGTGTTGAACAATGAGAACACATGGACACAGGAAGGGGAATATCATACACCGGGGACTGTCAGGGAGTGGGAGCTAGGGGAGAGATAGCATTAGGAGAAATACCTAATGTAGATAACAGGGTGGATGGATGCAGACAACCATCATGGCATGTGTATACCTATGTAACTAACAAACCTGCATATTCTGCACACGTACCCAGAACATAAAGCTTAAAGTACAATTAAAAAAAAAAAAAAAGAAATATTCACTTCTACTCCCTGTGATTCCACCTCTGACCTGATCAATCAGCATTCCCTACTTCCCAAGCCCCTACCCACCAAATTATCTTTAAAAACTCTGATCCCTGAATGCTCAGGGAGACTGATTTGAGTAATAATAAAACTCCTGGTCTCCCACACAGCCAGCTTTGTGTGAATTGCTATTTCTCCATTGCAATTCCCCTATATTGATAAATAAGTTCTGTCTAGGTAACAGGCAAGATGAACCATTAGGCAGTTATAAGAACACTTTACATCCACTATCTTAGCATTTTTCAAGAATACAATATATTTATTAACTATAGTCACCATGTTGTAGAATAGATTTTTAGAACTTATTCCTCCTATCTAACTGAAAGTTTATATCCTTGACAAATATCTCCCCAATCTCCTCACATCAACTTTGAAAAGAATGTTTGCATCCTTTTGGTAGGAAATTTAGTCCACTCCCATCCTGTCCTAAGGAGTTCTTATTATCTTTCATCCATCCCATTTAACTCATCAACATTTAATACCTTGGTTTCTCAGGGCGTTTGCTTTTGTGCTATCCAAGCTACATTTCATGATGTTTCATCCCATTAAAAGTCAAAACATAAATACTGTTAATGGAAAATTCAATGAGGAGCTACCAATTTCTAAAAAAAATTTTTAAAGCAACTTTAATGGTAGAATTATTATTTTTAATTATCAATCAAAGCATATATCATTAGATATCTTTACACTGGTTAACATATGGATAACATTTATCCATATCCTGAACAGCTGTAAAAGAACACAAGTGTACTAACTATACACTTATAATTAATTTCTTTAAATATTATTGTCAAACATCACTTTAGTTTTGATTTGACTAATACATGAAAGATATATAATTTGTTTCATTGCAGTCATTTTGAAATCTTTTGCATTCTAAGGAATTGGGACAAGAAATGAATGTTTCAAGTTAACTGCCAAAAGAATATGTCTATAATAGCAAAAAATCCTCATGTAAAGTGGAAAATTTGGTCATGTGATATTTCTTTACAGAATGTCAAACATCTGAAAGGACATTATATAATGATAGAAGGAGTAATCTGACAGGAAGATATTACAATCCTAGATTTATATGCACCTAACACTTGAGTTCCCAAATTGAAAAAACAATTACTATTAGACCTAAGAAAAGAGATAGCAACACAATAATGTGGGGGATTTCAGTACTCCACTGATAGCACTAGACAGGTCATCAAGACAGAAAGTCAGCAAAGGAACAATAACTTAAACTATACCCTAGAATAAATACACTGTACAGATATTTACAGAATATTCTTCTCAACAACTGCAAAATATACATTCTTCTCATCAATAAATGGAACATTCTCCAAGACAGACCATCTGATAGGCCATAAACAAGACTCAATAAATTGAAGAAAACAGAAATCATATCAAATATCTTCTCAGAACATAGTGAAATAAAACTAGAAATCAATTCCAAAAGGAACCCTCAGAACTATACAAAAACAAAGAAATTAAATAATCAGCTCTTGAATGATTTTTGAGTTAACAATAAAATCAAGATGAAATTTAAAAATTATTCTAAATGAATGATAATTGTGACACAACTTAGCAAAACCTCTGCGATACAGCAAAAGCAGTGCTAAGAGAAAAGTCTGTAGTATTAAATCCCTACATCAAAAAGTCTGAATGAGCACAAATAGACAAGTTAGGGTCACACTTCAAGGAACTAAAGAAACAAGAACAAACTAAAACCAAACCAGCAGAAGAAAAAAAATAACAAAAATTAGAGAAGAACTAAATGAAATTAAAACAAAAAAATTCAAAAGATAAATGAAACAAAAAGCAATTCTTTGAATAGATAAACAAAATATATAGACCATTAGTGAGATTAAGAAGAAAGAAGACCCAAATAAGGTCAACTAGAAATGAAAAAAATGAAGATATTACAACCAATGCTACAGAAATACAAAAGATCATTCAAGGGTACTATGAACATCTTTACATGCACAAACTAGAAAATCTAGAGGAGAAGGATAAATACCTGGAAATATACAACCCTCCTAGATTTAATCAGAAAGATCTAGAAACCCCCAACAGACCAATAACAGCAGTGAGATTGAATTGGTAATTTAAAAATTGCCAACAAAAAAATGTACAGGACCACATGGATCTGCAGCTGACTTTTATCAGACATTCAAAGAAGAATTAAACCCAATTCTACTGAAACTATTCCAAAAGACGGAGAAAGAGGGAATCCTCCGTAAATCATTCTGTGTAGCCAGTATCACCCTAATACCCAAACCAGGAAAGGACTTAACAAAAAAGAAAACTAGAGACCAATACTCCTGATAAACATATTAATAGATGCAAAAATCCTTAACAAAATACTAGCTAACTGAATCCAACAGCATATCAAAAAATAATATAACATGATCAGGTGAGTTTCTTACCAGGGATGCAGAAATGGTTTAACATGTACAAGTCAACAAACGTGATACATCACATAAACAGAATTAAAGACAAAAACCATATGATCATCTCATTAGACTCAGAAAACATACTTGATAAAACCCAGCATCGCTTTTTGGCAAAAACCCTCAAAAAAATAGGCATTTATTACTTTGAGGGAACTACCTCAAAGTAATAAAAGCCATATGTGACAAACCCACAGCCAACATCATAATGAATGGAGAAAAGCTGACAGCATTCCGCCTGAGAATTGGAACAAGACAAGGAAGCCCAATTTCACCACTTGTATTCATCACAGTACTGGACATCCTAGCCAAAGCAATCAGACAAGAGAAAGAAATAAAGGGCATCCAGATTTGAAAAGAGGAAGTCAAAGTGTCACGGTTCATCCATGATATGATTGCATACCTAGAAAAAGACTCAGCCAAAAAGCTTCTAGATCTGATACACAAATTCTGCAGTCTCAGGATACAAAACCAATGTACACAAATCAGTAGTACTGCTATATCCCAACAACGAGCAAGCTGGGAATCAAATCAACAACTTAATTTCTTTCACAACAGCTGCACATAAAATAAAATAAAATACTTAGGAATATACTTAACCAAGAAAGTGAAAGATCCCTACAAGGAAAACTACAAAACACTGTTGAAAGAAATCATAGATGACACAAATGAATGGAAACATGTCCCATACTCATGGATGGGTAGACTCAGTATGGTGAAAATGACCATACTGCCCAAAGCAATCTACAGATTCAATGCAATTTTCATCAAAATAGTGTCATCATTCTTCACAGAATTAGGAAAGAAATTCTAAAATTCATATGGAGAAAAAAAAAAAAAAGGCCATGTATAACCAAAGCAATAAGCAAAACGAACAAATCTGGAGGCATCAAAGTACCTGACTTCAAATTATACTATAAGGCTATAGTTACCAAAACAGCATGATACTGGTATAAAAATATGCATGTAGATCAATGGAACAGAAAAGAGGATCAAGAAATCATATCAAATACCTACAGCCAACTGATCTTTAGCACAGCATATAAAAACATAAACTTAGGAAAGAACACTCTGTTCAATAAGTGTTACTAGAAAAACTGGCAAGCCACATGTTCAAGAACAAAACTGGATTCTCATCTCTTACCTTATAGGTAAAATAAAGACTTGAATATAACACCTGAAATCATAAAAATTCTAAAAGATAATGTTGGAAGAAACTCTTCTAGACATTGGCTTAGGCAAAAAATTAATGACCAAGACCCCAAAAGCAAAAGCAATAAAAATAAAAATAAATAAATGTGGCCTAATTTAAAAGATTTTGCACAGCAAGAGAAATAATTAGCAGATCAACAGACAACCCACAGAGTAAGAGAAAACATTCACAAACTATGCATTTGGCAAAAGACTAATATCCAGAATCTGCAAGGAATAAACAAATCGGCAAGAAAAAAACAATTTGATCTAAAAGTGGGCAAAAGACATGAATAGACAATTCTCAAAAAAAGATACATAAAGATCTAACACACATATGAGAAATCTCTCAATATCAGTAATTATCAGAGAAATGGAAATTAAAATGACATTGAGATACCACTTTACTCCTGCAATAATGGCCATAATTAGAAAGTCACAAAATGATAGATGTTGCCATGGATATGATAAAAAGGGAACACTCTTACACTGCTGGTGGGAATGTAAAGTGCTACATCACTATGAAAAACAGTATGGAGATTCCTTAAAGAACTAAAAGTAGAACCACCATTAGATCTAGCAATGCTATCTATTTATCCAAAAGAAAAGAACTCATTATGTAAAAAAGACACACACACACACACACACACACACACACACACACACACAAACGTTTATAGCAGCACAATTCACAGTTGCGAATGTTTGGAACTAACCTAAATGCTCATCAACCAATGAGTAGATAAAGAAAATGTGGTATATATACACCAGGGAATACTACTTAGCCATAAAAATAAATGAAATAATGTCTTTTGCAGCAACTTGAATGGAGTTGGAGGCCATTATTCTAAGTGAAGTAATTCAGGAATTGAAATTCAATATCTTATGTTCTTATTTATAAATCGGAGTTAATCTATGAGGATGCAAAGTCATAAGAATGATATAATGGACTCTGGACACTTGGTGGAAAGTGGGGGAGGGAGGAGGGATAGAATATTACCTATTGGTACATTGTACACTGCTTGGGTGACAAGTGTACTAAAATCCCCAAAATTACCATTAAATAACTTATCCATGTGACCAAAACCCACATGTACCCCAAAACTATTGAAATTTTAAAAAGGACTATTCTCTCCAATACTGAAGTGCCTAGGCACCTATGAGAAGTCAATAACAGACATAAATGTTTATTTTTGTACTCTCAAAAAAAAAAAATGTCAAACATCTGAAGGTTTGGGGAGAATGTCACAACTACCTAAATATTTTATTCCTTATCTGGATATTATTTTCCTGTAGCTGCAACTAATTTGGCACATTGTCATAAGTAAGGGGCCTGGTGTAAAGAGTGTTGGATTCTAGGGAAAAAACAGTATTTTTTTCTCCAAAGAACTGAAAATATTATTTTTTAGATGTCTTTAAAGAGTTTTAATTTGATGGAAGGCATTACTTGAGTTTTCAATTCACGAAGATCAGTTCTAAACAATGAAGCTTTTCATTTGTCTTGTTTGAATTTTGTTATTGTGATAAGCTGTGTGGAGAACAAACGAGCTATAATTGTATAATCTTTTATTCTTTTTAAGTTTGCATTAATTCATCATTATTTCAATTACAATGGTGTACATAAAAATTTAAAAATACAAAGACAGAAAAAACTGAATGTAACTATTTTTATTAGAATCTTTAAGATTTGATAGAGTTTTTTTAATAAGTGTTCTATAATGGATTAATATTAAAAATGAAAACTAAGAATCTTTCAGATTACTACAAACATGCATAGATTAATTTTTATAAAAAGAAAAACCTCATTCTAATTGGCGTGAGATGGTCTCTCACTGTGCTTTTGATTTACATTTCTCTAATGACCAGTGATGATGAGCTTTTTTTCATATATTTGTTGGCAGCATAAATGTCTTCTTTTGAGAAGTGTCTGTTTATATCCTTTGCCCACTTTTTGATGGAGTTGTTTGTGGGTTTTTTTTTTTTTTGTAAATTTGTTTAAGTTTCTTGTAGATTCTGGATGTTAGCCCTTTATCAGATGGATAGGTTTCAAAAATGTTCTCTCATTCTGTATGTTGCCTGATAACTCCGATATATATATATGTATATATACATATATATATATATATCAGTTATCTATATATACACATACATACATATATATATATATTTATTTTTATTTTATTTTATTTTTGCTGTGCAGAAGCTCTTTACTTTAATTCGATCCCATTTGTCTATTTTGGCTTTTGTTGCCATTGCTTTGGGTGTTTTAGTCACAAAGTCTTTGTTCATCCCTATGTCTGGAATGGTATTGCCTAGGTTTTCTTCCAGGGTTTTTATGGTTTTAAGTCTTACATTTAAATCTTTAATCCATCTTGAGTTAATTTTGTATAAAGTGTAAGGAAGGGTCCAGTTTCAATTTTCTGCTTATGGCTAGCCAGTTTTCCCAACACCGTTTATTAAATGCGGAATCATTTCCCTATTGCTTGTTTTTGTCAGATTTGTCAAAGATCAGATGGTTGTAGGCATGTGGCATTATTTCTGAGGCCTCTGTTCTGTTCTACTGGTCATACCTCATGTTTTCAAAATCACATTTTAGACTGTGTTCCTGGTGAACATAGTTCCTATTAAAGAGTAGCCAAGTTTCTGGAATCTGAGCAAATGATAACCTGCTAATATTCAGAATGCATTGATGGATGTCTAATACCAAATAAACAGTGTAATACAGCTATTTCTCACTAATGATTGGAAGCTAACATCCTCAGGAGCCTGTCAAAATACTATATAGACAGGCTCTGTCTATATAGTCAGAGCCTATATATAGGCTCTGTTTATAATACTATATAAACAGGACTGTCAAAATACTATATAGACAAATTACCAAGGTATTTTTCATTAGAAGGCTTAAGAAAATAATTCTTAAAAAAAAAAAATCTAAAGAATTTCCATTAGACTAGTCTTGATTGTTATCCTCCTCATAAAAATTAACTGAGATTCTAACTGTATTGGGAAATTAAAAAAAAAAAGAAAAACAGAAATACCTGAAAAAAAGCCTACTATTAACTCAGAAAACCGAATGCTTAATAAAATAAATTAATCATCATTTATTGAAAGATTGTTTTCTTTTATTCAGTTTTTCTTGAGCCAAAAGCTATAAGCTATTCACTATACTAAATAATTCCTTAGAAAAATAATGCCTCATCTTAAGAAGAGTTCCATATTATCAT
This sequence comes from Aotus nancymaae, assembly GCF_030222135.1. Lineage (NCBI taxonomy): Eukaryota > Metazoa > Chordata > Mammalia > Primates > Aotidae > Aotus > Aotus nancymaae. Next base: position 40,184,571 of record NW_026988438.1, on the reverse strand, counting down.
ACTCTGGGAAGATATGCTATTTAATAAACTATTTGTTGAGTTGCAACTTGATGATCCTGTGGTAATAATACTAATACCTGGCAGTAAATCAATGAGAAAACACCAGAATCATCAGAATGTCCTGCCTAGAAATGATTCCCAAATCTTCTACAATAATCAGCAAATTCACTGCATTTAGCAAATTAAGCAACTATATTAAAAAGAAAGCTGTAGAAAATGGGATTAGATTTGTCTTGTTCATTAATTGGCTTGGGCTGCCATAACAAAATACCATAGACTGAAGGGTAGATTAAACAACAGAAATTAATTTGCTCTAGGTACTGGAGGCTAGAAGTCCAAGAACAGAGTGCTGCAAGATCAGGGCTCTCTTTCTGACATGCAGAGGATCACTTTCTCGGTGTACTCTCATGGCTCCTCCCTTTGTGTGTGTGTGTGTGTGTGTGTGTGTGTGTGTTTGTTTGTTAAAGAAAGGGAGGTTTAAAAATGTATTCACTAGCCAGTATGGTTAAATATTTGTAGCAGGACTCTTTAGAATAGATGAAAATATTACGATTTTACTAAGATAGTTACCATGCCAATTGGTAAGGTTCTCCAACAATCAGTGGACTCACCTCACTTTGTAACTCATAGTTTTAACAGTATAAACCAATAGCAAATGTAGGTACAAAGCCAAAGCATGAGTCTATATCTTAAAATTTTCTTTGTTTTCATAGAAATTCTCTGCAACCCCGAGCTTAAGTTTCCTAAAAACCATTTAAGAACACAAGATTCTTCCTTCACCATAAATTTAAATGGGAAAGAATGGGGAAAAATATAAATCAATAATTTCATGAGATTGACAGATTGCCTCAAAGACAGAGAATTTTTTTTTTTTTTTGTATTTTTCCTTTACAACACATTTTTAAAAATGCTATTATATTACACATGACTGCTCAGATACTGGTAACAAGTTCCCTAATTTTTCAGAAAAAAAATGCCTTGTCAAACAGGCAAAACTTATTTATGTGGTACTAGTAATGAAAAATAACAACTTGAAATTTCAAGATACCATTTAGAATAGGATCAAAAACATAAAATATTTTGGGATACACTTGATTTAAAGTATTAAAAAATATACACTGAAAACTAGAAAATTTTGCTGCAATATATTAATTAAAGCAGATTTAAATAAATGGAGAGACATAGGAAGTATATAGATCATGAGACATAATATTTTTAACATGCATATTCTCCCCAAATTGTCTATGGATTCAATACAATCCCAATCAGAATCCCAGCAGGAATTTTCATAGAAATTGACAAGCTGATCTTAAAATTTATATATAAATGTGAAAAAGCCTCCAATAGTCAAAACGATTTTGTAGAAAAATAAAGTTAAAGATGTAGACTACCTAATCTCAAGGATTATTTTAAAGTTGCAATAATTTAAACAATATTGTGTTGGGGGAAATGTGGTATTTCAATTGGAGAAAGAAGTCTTTTTAACAAAAGGTAATAGTACAATTGGATAGCAATAGGCAAAACAAACAGCAACCAAAGAATAAAACATTGAGTCTACTCAACATATGCCAAAATTCATCCACATTTTATCACAGACCTAAACCCAAGAGCTAGAACTATAAAATTTCTAGAAGATGTAAAATAACTGAGTGCATATGAGTTTGGAAATAATTTCTTTAATACAACATAAAAGACATGATCTATTAAAGAGAGAGAAAGAAACTATCAATGAGACTTCATTAAATTAAAAACATTTGCTCTTCAAAACACACCATTACAGAAAGAAGTAGTAAACCATCAATTGCAAAAAAAAAAAAACTGCATAACTCATATCAAACTAAGAGTCTGTATCAAAAACAAAGAAAGAACATTCCAGTCTCAATAAAAAAGAGAAATAATTTCACCAAAGAAAATGTAGAGATGGCAAGTGAGCATGTGAAAAGATGCCTTTTAGGAATCGTAAATTAAATTTCAATATGATATCACTACGCACATACTAGAATGACTGAAATGAAAAACACCAACCATATCAACTGTCAGTGAGAATATGACACAACTGGAACACTGTATGCTACTGGTGGGAATGTACATTGCTCAATCCACTTTAGAAAAGTTTGTAACTCCATAAAAAGTTAAGCAGACATATGCCATGTGACCCAGACATGCCATTCCTAGGTGGTATAGCTAGCTAGAGGGAAATGAAAGCATACATCTGCACAAAATCTTTTACACAAATGTTCGTGGAGGTTCTATTTCTAATGGCCAAAAGCCAAAAATAATCCAAATGTCCATCAATAGATGCTCAGGTATACATGTTGTGGCATATCCATACAATGGAATATTATTCAGCAATAAGAATGAACTACTAATGGAAAAAACACATGAAAGAATCTTAAAGTAAGTATGCTGATTGAAATAAGCCAGATTCCACTCAAAAAAGACAGGATACACAGGTATGATTCCATTTACATAAATTTACATAAAATCCAAACTAACCTATAGTGACAGAAAGCAGTGTAGTTGTCACTTAGTTGATAAAAAGGTCAAAAAGAATATATAGGGGTTGATGGATATGTTCATTATCTTGATTGTGTGGGATACATATGTTAAAACTCATCATCAAAAAGTGCACGTTAAATATGTGCGGTTTAATAGATGTCGATTATACCTCAATAAGTCTGTATAAAAAACTGAATTAAAAATAAGTGTAGGGGAAGAGAAGTCAGGATAGTGGTTATGCGTGGTGAGCGTGGGTAGTCACTGGAAAAGTGAGAGGCATCTGGGGTTGTAGTCATACTCTGTTTCTTGACTTGGATGCTGGTTGCACATGTGTGTTCACATTCTAAATTAATGTAGCTTATACACGATATGTGTACTTTTTAAAATAAATCTTATTCTTTAAATATTTTACATTAAAATAAATGTTTAAACAAAATGTTTCCTTTTCAGTATAGACAAGACAAACATAAAACACGCTACGTAGCTTTTCGAAAAAAATGAATTGCAGATGGGAACAGGGGTAGAGAGAAATAAAAAACAGTCAGCTAATATTGACATCATGCTTTACTGACGCATAACACAGACACTTCTCCCCAGTTTCTGACTTTATAGGAACCTTCATATCATTTTATCACTAGGAGTCCTTTTTAGAAACATCAATTTTTCTGATATTGCTTTCCCTTCATTTCTAAAAGTGGGCTTTTCAGATATCTTCTTCAGCAGCACATTTAGGAACTATGTGGTGAAAAAATATTCCATGGGCAAAAATGTCTGGAAAATTTGTATTAAACAAGTCTAAAAACTGTTTTCCTCCCTGCAGTATTTATATATGTAATTGTAATATGTTAAAATGTGCCATAAATCCCATACATAGCATATGCAATGTTTTCCAAACATATATTCACAGAGCCTCCTTTTGAGAATAGGATTTAGTGTACTCATACTCCAAAGAATACAAATCTCTGTCCCCAAAATTCAATACTAACTGTGGTTATTTATTATTATAGTTAACATGTGTGCTCTCAAATTAGACCATATGGGTTTGAATCCTGACTCTGTCACTTTATTTTTTGTGACCTTGAGAGCTGAGTTTATCTCTGAAAAGGATGATAAAGATATGGTTGCTTTTGGGATACAATGACTAAACATATGTAAAATATTTAGAATAGCGCCTGCTACATAGTGAGCATTAAGGAGTTAACAATTAATATTAAGATAGATGGGGAGAAGATCCAAGATGGCTGCTTAGGAGGAAGTCGGGATTGCAGCTCCGAGAGAAGGCGCAGAGGGTGAGTGGATGCCGCATTTCCAGACGGACTTTTACTGCCCACAGACCAGGATATTCACAGGAGGAGAAGCCCCATGGGTCGCCAGCTCCGCTGGTTTGAGCGGCGTGGCTGCTCAGCCTACGCCCTGGGGCGGGGGGCAGTGGCTTCTTATGCAGAGCAAGAGAGACAGAGTTCCCTCTGAGCCAGCAAGGGGAGCTGAAGCAGGGAGTCAAGCCAGGAGACCCCAGGGCAAGGACGCGCCACGAATCTCAGAGCCGCTGCTTCGGCTGATGCAGCGGCATACAGGGCAGCAGATTTTAACTGCCCACAGACCAGGAGATTCACAGGCGGAGAAGCTCCACGGGTTCCCAGCACCACTGGTTGGACCAGAGCAGCCACTTGGCCTGCACCAGGGGCAGGGAGCAGCGGCTCCTTGAGCAAAGTGAACGAGACTGTGTCCCCTCTGGGCCAGCAAGGGGAGCTGAGGCAAGGAGGCAAGCCAAGAGATTCCCGGGCAAAGAGGGCCCCTCTGGAAACACGGCTGAACCTGGGACGGTCCAGCTCTGTGGGGGAGGGGTGTCCTCCATCGGGAAACACCCTGCAGTTCCCGGGGCAATTTGCTGTAACCAAGACAACCCGCCAGTACAGAGACTCCGTCACTACAGGGGCGGGCCAGCATAGCGGAAGCAGTTCTAACTACACCCATATAAACAGGACTGCAGGGAAGCTCACACGGAAGCTGGGCGGAGCCCACAGCAGCTCAGCGAAGCCTCTGCAGGCTGAGTGTGACTAGACTGCCACCTTGTGGGCAGGGGAAATGGTAGCAACACAGCTGAAAAGCATAAAGCCCTAACCCCCTGGGCCAGAACACCTGGGGGGAAGAAAAGGGGGTTTATGAGTTCAGCTGCTGCAGACTTAAAATTACCAAAATCAGAAAGACAGCAACTACAAAGTCAATAGGCGGATAAATCCACAAAGATGGGAAGAAACCAGTGCAAAAAGGATGAAAACACTCAAAACCAGAACACCTCTCCTCCTACAAGGCAGCATAACTCCTCACCAGCACGGGAACAAGACTGGACGGAGAATGAGTGTGATGAAATGACAGAATCAGCTTTCAGAAAATGGATAATAAGAAACTTCTGTGAGCTAAAAGAACATGTTCTAACCCAATGCAAAGAAACTAAGAACCTTGAAAAAAGACTTGACGAAATGCTAACGAGAACGGACAACTTAGAGAGGAATATGAGTGAATTGATGGAGCTGAAAAACACAACACGAGAACTTCGCGAAGCATGCGCAAGTTTCAACAGCAGAATTGACCAAGCAGAAGAAAGGATATCAGAAGTCGAAGATCAACTCAATGAAATAAAACGAGAAGGGAAGATTAGAGAAAACAAGGTAAAAAGGAATGAACAGAGTCAACAAGAAATATGGGACTACGTGAAAAGACCTAATCTATGTTTGATAGGTGTACCTGAATGTGACGAAGAGAATGCATCCAAGCTGGAAAATACTCTTCAGGATATTATCCAGGAAAACTTCCCCAACCTAGCAAGGCAGGCCAATATTCAAGTCCAGGAAATATAGAGAACACCACAAAGATATTCCTCTAGAAGAGCAACCCCAAGGCACATAATCATCAGATTCACCAGGGTTGAAATGAAGGAGAAAATACTAAGGGCAGCCAGAGAGAAAGGTCGGGTTACCCACAAAGGGAAACCCATCAGACTCACAGCAGATCTCTCAGCAGAAACCCTACAGGCCAGAAGAGAGTGGGGGCCGATATTCAACATCCTTAAAGAAAAGAACTTTCAACCCAGAATTTCATATCCAGCCAAACTAAGCTTCATAAGTGAAGGAAAAATAAAATCCTTTGTGAACAAGCAAGTACTCACAGATTTCATCACCACCAGACCAGCTTTACAAGAGCTCCTGAAGGAGACACTACACATAGAAAAAAACAACCAGCACCAGCCACTCCAAAAACGCACGAAATGGTAAAGAGCAGCAACACAATGAAGAATCTGCATCAACCAATGGGCAAAACAGCCAGCTAGCATCAAAATGACAGGACCAAACTCACACATAACAATATCAACCCTAAATGTAAACGGACTAAATGCCCCAATCAAAAGACACAGACTGGTAAATTGGATAAAAAGCCAAAACCCATCAGTGTGCTGTATCCAGGAAACCCACCTCACATGCAAGGATACACAAAGGCTCAAAATAAAGGAATGGAGGAAGATTTACCAAGCAAATGGAGAGCAAAAAAAACAGGAGTTGCAATTCTCATCTCTGATAAAATAGACTTTAAAGCAACAAAGATCAAAAGAGACAAAGAAGGACATTACATAATGGTAAAAGGATCAATGCAACAAGAAGAGCTAACGATCCTAAATATATATGCACCTAATACAGGAGCACCCAGATACATAAGGCAAGTTCTTAAAGACTTGAAAAGAGACTTAGACTCCCACACATTAATAGTGGGAGACTTCAACACACCATTGTCAATATTAGACAGATCAACAAGACAGAAAATTAATAAGGATATCCAGGACTTGAACTCAGACCTGGAACAAGCAAACCTAATAGACATTTACAGAACTCTCCAGCCCAAATCCACAGAATATACATTCTTCTCAGCACCACATTACACCTACTCTAAAATTGACCACATAATTGGAAGTAAATCACTCCTCAGCAAATGCAAAAGAACGGAAACCATAACAAACAGTCTCTCAGACCACAGTGCAATCAAGTTAGAACTCAGAATTCAGAAGCCAACCCAGAACCACACAGCCTCATGGAAATTGAACAACTTTCTCCTGAATGTTGACTGGATAAACACTGAAATGAAGGCAGAAATAAAGATGATCTTCGAAACCAACGAGAACGAAGACACCACATACCGGAATCTCTGGGACACATTTAAAGCAGTCTCTAGAGGAAAATATATAGCAATAAGTGCCCACATGAGAAGAAAGGAGAGAACTAAAATTGACACCCTATCATCAAAATTGAAAGAGCCAGAGGAGCAAGATCAAAAAAACTCAAAACCTAGCAGAAGACAAGAAATAACTAAGATCAAAGCAGAATTGAAGGAGATAGAGACACGAAAAACCCTACAAAAAATCAATAAATCCAGGAGCTGGTTTTTTGAAAAAATCAACAAAATAGACAGACCACTAGCCAGACTAATAAATAAGAAAAGAGAGAATAACCAAATAGATGCAATAAAAAATGATAAAGGGGATATCACCACAGATGCCACAGAAATTCAAACCATCATCAGAGATTATTACAAACAACTCTACGCACATAAATTAGAAAACCTGGAAGAAATGGACAAATTCCTGGACAGTAGCCTCCTCCCATGCCTAAACCAGGAAGAAGTCGAAACCCTGAATTGACCAATAACAAGGTCTGAAGTCGAGGCAGCAATTAAGAGCCTACCACCCAAAAAAAGCCCAGGCCCAGAGGGTTTCACAGCCGAATTCTACCAGACATACAAAGAGGAACTGGTACCATTCCTTCTGAAACTATTCCAAATAATCCAAAAAGAGGGAATCCTTCCCAAATCATTTTATGAGACCAACATCATCCTAATACCAAAACCCGGCAGAGACTCAACAAGTAAAGAAAACTACAGGTCAATATCCATGATGAACATAGATGCAAAAATCTTCAATAAAATACTGGCAAGCCGATTACAACAACACATCAAAAAGCTTATCCACCATGATCAAGTAGGATTCATCCCGGGGATGCAAGGCTGGTTCAATATACGCAAGTCTATAAATGTAATTCACCACATAAACAGAACCAAAAACAAAAACCACATGATTATCTCAATTGATGCAGAGAAGGCCTTCGACAAAATTCAATAGCCCTTTATGCTAAAAACTCTCAATAAACTAGGTATCGACGGAACGTATCTCAAAATAATAAAAGCTATTTATGACAAACCGACAGCCAATATCATACTGAATGGGCAAAAACTGGAAGCATTTCCTTTGAAATCTGGCACTAGACAAGGATGCCCTCTCTCACCACTCCTATTCAATATAGTACTGGAAGTTCTAGCCAGAGCAATCAGGCAAGAAAAAGAAATAAAGGGTATTCGATTAGGAAAGGAGGAAGTCAAATTGTCTCTATTTGCAGACAACATGATTGTATATCTAGAAGACCCTATCACCTCAGCCCAAAATCTCCTGAAACTGATAAGCAACTTCAGCAAAGTCTCAGGATACAAAATCAATGTGCAAAAATCACAAGCATTCCTATACACCAATAACAGACTTAAAGAGAGCCAAATCAAGAACAAACTGCCATTCACAATTGCTACAAAGAGAATAAAACACCTAGGAATACAACTAACAAGGAACGTAAAGGACCTCTTCAAGGAGAACTACAAATCACTGCTCAATGAAATAAGAGAGGACACAAACAGATGGAGAAACATTCCATGTTCATGGTTAGGAAGAATTAATATCGTGAAAATGGCCATACTGCCCAAAGTAATTTACAGATTCAACGCTATCCCCATCAAGCTACCAATGACCTTCCTCACAGAACTGGAAAAAACCACCTTAAACTTCATATGGAACCAAAAGAGAGCCCGCATAGCCAAGTTAATTCTAAGCAAAAAGAACAAAGCGGGAGGCATCACACTACCGGACATCAAACTATACTACAAGGCTACAGTAATCAAAACAGCATGGTACTGGTACCAAAACAGAGATATAGACCAATGGAACAGAACAGAGGCGTCGGAGGTGACACAACATATCTACAACCACCCGATCTTTGACAAACCTGAAAAAAACAAGCAATGGGGAAAGGATTCCCTGTTCAATAAGTGGTGTTGGGAAAACTGGCTAGCCATATGCAGAAAGCAGAAACTCGACCCCTTCCTGACACCTTACACTAAAATTGACTCCAGATGGATTAAAGACTTAAACATAAGATGTAACACCATAAAAACACTAGAAGGAAACCTAGGCAAAACCATTCAGGACATAGGCGTAGGCGTAGGTGTTTTATGACCAAAACACCAAAAGCATTGGCAACAAAAGCCAAAATAGACAAATGGGACCTAATCAAACTCCACAGCTTCTGCACGGCAAAAGAAACAGTCAATAGAGTGAATCGGCAACCAACAGAATGGGAAAAAATTTTTGCAGCCTACGCGTCTGACAAAGGGCTGATATCCAGAATTTACAATGAGCTAAAAAAGATTTACAAGAAAAAAGCAAACAAGCCCATTCAAAAATGGGCGAAGGATATGAACAGATACTTTACAAAAGAAGACATACATGAGGCCAACAAACATATGAAAAAATGCTCATCATCACTGGTCACTAGAGAAATGCAAATCAAAACTACACTGAGATACTATCTCACGCCAGTTAGAATGGCGATCATTAAAAAATCTGGAGACAACAGATGCTGGAGAGGATGTGGAGAAATAGGAACACTTTTACACTGTTGGTGGGAGTGTAAATTAGTTCAACCATTGTGGAAGACAGTGTGGCGATTCGTCAAGGACCTAGAAATAGAAATTCCATTTGACCCAGCAATCCCATTACTGGGTATATATCCAAAGGATTATAAATCGTTCTACTATAAGGACACATGCACAAGAATGTTCATTGCAGCACAATTTACAATAGCAAAGACCTGGAACCAGCCCAAATGCCCATTGATGATAGACTGGACAGGAAAAATGTGGCACATATACACCATGGAATATTATGCAGCCATTAGAAACGAGGAGTTCACGTCCTTTGTAGGGACATGGATGAACCTGGAAACCATCATTCTCAGCAAACTGACACAAGAACACAAAATCAAACACCGCATGTTCTCACTCATAGGTGGGTGTTGAACAAGGAGAACACATGGACACAGGGAGGGGAGCACTATACATGGGGGTCTGTTGCGGGGGGACAGCGGGGGGGTGGGGAGTTGGGGAGGGATTGCATGGGGAGAAATGCTAGATATAGGTGAAGGGGAGGGAGGCAGCAAATCACACTGCCACGTATGCACCTATGCAACAACCTTGCATGTTTTGCATATGTACCCCAAAACCTAAAATGCAATAAAAAATAAATAAATAAATAAATAAATAAAAGATAGACTACAACTCAGGGTCCATCTTTCTGCTCATTGATCCAGCAAAAATCTGGCAACAGAATTACATGAGATGCTGTATTTATAATCACCACCGTTAGTATGCATGGTTAAATCATAAATTTCTTGAGGGCAGGGACTGCATCTGTCCATCATCCTCCTTGAGGGTTACAGTTTAGCTTAAGCAGCCTCCATCTCTTAGGAACTCTGAGATGTCCAGCGGTCCAATTAGCATGAGAGAATCCCCGTACTTTGGAGCGATCGTGAAGTGAATCTTAAACCAAGATCAACAAGACTAAGATGTGTCAGCAAAAGATGGTAGACGCCTTTGTAAGCAGGTTTTACGTGAGACTTAAGTGATACAGATGGAGTCCTTGAGTCGGAATTCAACTCAGGAAACCTTCACATTAGAGGATCGCTGAAACCAAGTATAGGGTGAGGAGGTGAGGGACATTCGAATCACGTTAGTGAGACTGAAGATTGGAGTCAAATGCTTCACTGCTTGTTACTTAAGCCCTTGATTTTCCAGAGGTTAACGCGATAAGGACATGAGGATTATATGTTTATCCTCCACAGTGCCTAGCACATACATGCACATAGCCAGTGTTAGTGAATATGTTCTTTTGAGCATGTAGTGTGATCAGAAATTGCAGTGACAGTGGCGGAACTGACATTCTCACTCCAGTTGTGGAAGGAAAGAAAACGGAGAAACAAGAATCGGTAAACGCATAAACTGAGAGAAAGGAAGAATTTTCTATTAAGCAAAGTAAAGTTTATTCTCAAAAAGAAACATGCATTATATATTAAAGAACAGAGAAACACGAGAGGGTAACATAGTAGTTAAGGGTTAATTTGTGTGAGCAAAGCGCTCTGAAACCATGGGTATAAAACCACATCAATGCAGTCTCACCATGGCTGCCTGCCGCAGTGTGCAGCTGCTATTTTTAGCCAACATTCATACTGCTCTGGGTCAGAGTGCGGGACATCTGTGGAGAGAGGAATGAATTGCTTGCAGCAAGACAAATATTGATGAATAATTATTTGTGCTCTAATGTACAGTCAGGGCCAGCTCCATGCCACACACTGAAAACTAAATTTTCCAGGAAGTACAAATGGGCAGGTCCTCAGTGGTTGCTTATGGCTTCCAGCACTAATGATACTTGGCAGTGCTGCCAGGATGATCAAGAAATAATTGATTTGTTGTGAACCCTACCAAAGGTTAGCCCTGAGGCTGATGTTATACAATGTAGATACATTTTCAAAGCACTTCATGATCACTAATTATTTTTTGTCTCAATGTTCCAAGGAAGTAAAAATTAGTTTTCTGTTCAACTTTATATTTCTTAACCTTAGACTTTCTACTAACTGCAAAGGCTCTTTCATGAATTTCTTTGTTACAAGAGACAGAGTAAGTAACAATTCTGTTTTTATTTACCAATAACTGTTTTCTAAAGCAGGTACCAAATCTCTTTTTTTTTTTTTTTTACTTTCTTGTTACCAAAGGGTGCCTGTGTCTGACCAGCACTAACTTTCTATGCCTATCAGATAATCCTAAGAGACCAAGAGATACTTCACCCCTGAATATGGATCCAGTTTTAAGGAAGTCAGAGTCTAACTTCTGTTTTTTAAAACAATAATGGATTGAGCACAGAGGCTCATGCCTGTAATCCTAATACTTTGGGAGTCAAGATGAGAGAATTACTTGAGGTAAGGAGATCAAGACCAGCCTGGGCAACATCCCAAGTCCATTTCTATACAAAAAATTTAAAAACTAGCCTGGTATGGTGTTGTACATCTGTAGTCTCAGCTACTCTGGAGGTTGAGGTGGGAGGATCACTTGAGCCAAGAGTTCAAGGCTGCCATGCATTTGTTTGTATTATCCCCAGTTTTTTAAACATGACTTTTGGTATTTTGTGAGCTTTTCTCTATATGTTAAATAACCTCAGAAAACATGATGTTGTTCTTATTTTTAATACAGCAATATCATAATTTAGCAAATTGCTTATCTTTTTTTTATTTTTCTTTCTAATCTTTTTGTGTATATAATATTGTAATGCATATCCTCAATACATTTAAGTATACCTCTGTCTTCTTTAGCACTTTAGCATACATTTCAAATAATAAAGCTATTGTGTCAAACATTTTTAAACTTTAATAAATATTGTTGAATTTCTATGGTTACTTATCATTTTTTATTTGAATCTAATTCTAGTCCCATCCTAGATGGTTCAAGTAGTCTTAGTTTATTGTCTTTCGTTTTACTTATCATGAGATATTTTGATATTATAAAGCTTTAAATGTTTTATATAGTGAATTCTGTATGTATGTTTTCACAGAAATTTCTTTTTTTTTTTTTTTTTTTTACTTTCATGCTTTTATCCTCTTTTTTAACCACTGATGTTGGGCCTTGAGGTGGGGTGCTGCACAACTAAAACCTAAAACGTGAACCGTTGAGTTTTGGGGCAAGCAAGACACAAGCACAGACTCTTAATGAAAGCTTAAAGTACAGGGAAGAAATAGTATTGCAGGCTGGAAAAAATAAAGAACACAAAGTTTGACAAGACAACCAGCATTGTTTGCAATAACATGGGCTATATAAAGGGTACCTCAGAAACTTACGGTTTTGAATAAGAAGTTTTCCAGTCAGAATGCTGAAACAGCTTCTTTTAGTGAAATAGAAGAACGGCAAGATAAGTTAAAAAAAAAAAAAGAATGAAAAATAACTTTTCAATTTTCAAGCAGAATTTACAGAAAATATAAAGGAGCCAGGACTAGTTTTTTTCCATGAATAAAACTGTTTTCTTCAGACATCAAAAGACTTATTACAGTAAGAAATGTCCACAGGGCAAACATCAAATCAAGGTCATTTTCATTAAAACCTGCTCTCAATATAAAGTTCATATCAAATTTACAACTATAAGATCCTTTTCTGAGACCTCAGAAATATTTAAAGTGCCACGCAGACTCTCAACTACTCAATAGGGCTTCTAAAAATCTTAAGGGTAGACTCTTAGCCTAGGGTAGAGAGCCCTATCTCAAAAAATTGGGTATGTCTTTTGCCTCATCGGGGTAATCACAATAGATTCATAGGAAACTCACAAAGCTTTTCAGACACTAGCATTATTAGAAGCATTGTCCACGTGGACTAAAAGATAGAAACAATTCAAAATTAAGACAGGTCCTGGAGAACGTAACCTCATAGGGCAAGTCACATGTTGAGGAAGATAGATGCAAACATATACCATTTACTAACCAAAGGAAAGATTAACTCAGGGCTTGAAGCCCTGAGAGCACAGCTAAGAGCTTCAGAGAATCACTACCAAGTAGGAGGACTAAGCTCTAATAAAGGGTCTGGTGGCAAACTTATGCCATGCCAAGCTGTATTTCAGAATTGTATTCAGATAGCATACAAGCTGTATTTCTATCATTGCTATTGATAAATAGCAATGAGAGCTGTCTGTCTCTATCTCTCTATAAAGACACCTATCTAGATATCCAGATAGGGAGATATGATCCACAATAATTTTTTTATTATTAAATAATTCAAGTAATAAGCATAGGCAAATCATTAACCTCCCTTAACTTCACTTATCTCATTTGTAAAATGAGAAGGTTCTTTCGAATTAGCAATAAGCAAGCACTAACCCATCATGCAAGCAATGTCCTCTGCCCAATTTAACAATATAACCTGGAATTTCATTTTAGACTGGAAAATTAGAAAGTGGCCTTCATGTGGCCACTTCTCAAATGTGCCTAGATAGTAGCATTTTACTGACTATAGCTGACAAATTTGCACATGCTACCCTCTATTCAATAAAGATTATGTATGCTGTAAAAACATAAATTCTCCAAACCACCACCACTCTCCACCCCCATAGCTCAATAAATCAATTTTCATTTAGAAAAGCTCTTGTAGTCAAGAAAAAATAAACAAAACTATAACTACAACAAAAAGGGTATTCCCACACACCAGTCTAGACAGTTGCTAAAGTTCCTTCTGTTCTATTATAGGAAAAGCCATTTATGACACTTTCATCACCCTTTTTCTCTCCCATATCCCTGGCAGATGTCCACTAACTGACCATGTTGCTATTTTCTACTACTCCAAATACGGCCTCATGATCTTCTTCAACTCAGCATTCCAGGCAGCTTTTGCCTGCCAATCTGAGTTGGCACACAGCTCGACATTTATTTACCATTACTTTTCTATGATGTGTGTGTTCTCTGATCTCTGTGATCTACATAAATTAATATTGCACATAAGAGATAAGCCATGCATCGAGCCTGAAATCTCAGCTCCACTATTGAGAGGGACAGTAAAACATTGCTGTTGACAGCATGGTCCCTGGAACAGACTGGTTGAGTTTTATTCTGCCTACATCTGCCACTTAGCAGCTGTGTGACCTTAGGCAATAACTTAACCTTTTTGTACCTCAGCGTTCTCATTCATAAGATGGGGATGATAATACATACGTTAGTTATAATGATTAAGAAATATATGATGAAGGTTCAATACAATATATGTAAAGTACTTAAAATCGTGACTGGTACCAAGTCATACTCAAATATGATAATTATTAATTTATCACTGTTTTCACTATCACTATCATTTTTACTTCTAGCTCCATACATTGGGCAAATTATGCAACCTTCTGTGTTTGTGGACTGGAAGATACTTGGATTACCAGATATGAGTATTTCACTAGTTATTCACATGCAATTTAACATTTGGCATGTTGGAGTTTTACAATTACTTTTATGGAAATATGATTTTAGAAAAATGTAAAGTATGTTACATATTTTCCTATTTGGGGAACACTGTAAGACTATAATTCAGGGTCAACTAGTGCATTACTATAGTAAAATATTTTTGGAAATATTAACTTGTCTTTTTACTAAATTATCTACAGGACACAGCAGCATTTCATTTTCTGTGTGTTTGGAGTTAACTTGGTGATTCTCTCAAGTGCTGGCAAGGTGTAGTGAACTGTTTACTCTATTTTCATAGTCCAGTGCTGTGTTTTCTTGTCTTCTCTTTCTAATCAGCTTTCTTCTTACCCTCATTGGTTCTCTTGCTGTTTTTAATCTCCCTCAATTTCTATTTTCTCTCTTCTTCACGTTTCTGATCTCTTGCTCTATTCCCATACAGTTCTTGCCATGGCTGCAATGGAGGTCAGTATTTCTCCTTTCCTTCAGGTTAGACTTGTAAATCAAACAGTCAAACAATGGGAAACATTGTAGTTTGTATGTCTATTTCCACATTCCTCACAGACTGGTCAATCACGATTTGTTGTACATCTCTTGATTCATTCCAAATCGTTAACTTTTCCAAAAATGTTATTCCCCGACAAGTTAATAATGTAATTTATAATATGTAACACGTTATACTAAAGAATAAACTTAGATTAAGATTTTAAAAACACAACACTATTCACTACAAAGAGAAGCTCATACCAGACATTTCTACTTCAGTTTCCATTCAAAAGTTTTTATTATAGAGATAGAAAAGTAAGACTCTCTTTCAACTCTTAAGAATACACTAATATTATACTGTTTTGGTCATTGGTTCTCAAAGCGTGATTCCAGAATCTTGTTAGTAATGCAAATTATAAGGCCCCATGACAACTTTCTGAAGTTCTGAGGATGAGACCCAACAATGTCTATATTGACAAGCCCTTCAAATGACACTGATGCACATTTAAGATTAAAACTATTATTTTAATGTATAAGCAAATTTATTAATTAGGATCGTACTTGCATCCTGCTATCAACATTAATTATTTTTTTGACTGAACAAAATTTATTACAGGTTATAACACTAACAATCACAAGAACATAAATATTTTGGGAATTTTTTTCCAGCTTTAATTAGAAATCCAGATCCTCTAGACAATGTCACATGGTAGCTACCATGATCAAGATACAGAGTCTCATAATGACACATTTCTCTGGTTCTTAATCAAACTGAAACAAATACATAGGAACTATTAATAAATACAAACAGAGTTCTGGAGAACATACAATTATTCTTCCACTTTCAATTGCTTTTCCTCACATGTGGTTTGAACAAGTCATTTAAAATGCTTTGCCTTGGCATCCAGCCTTTGCAACAGATGAAAGACGTCTTCTGCAGCAGTAGACCTTTCACCTAAACACATCGTTTTTATAAGCTGTTACTTTTGTGGAGGACTCAAGTCTAACTCTGAGATTTGCAGTATAAGATTTGAATTTGTCTATATACCTTGTCTATATCGCCTTGCCCTAACTAAACTCACAAGAGAACTCTTGTACTAAATAGAATGGCAAATTGTGAATTGATGATAGAAGAGATTTCTATTTTCAATTACTGCAATACTCAGGTCCGTTCAATGTATACCGTCTCTGGTAGCAGATCTCTTGGGAAATGAAAATAGTGATGAGGCCACTTGTCTTTTTGCTTTGAAGGACTGATTCTTAATGACTGCTGTTCATTGCTAACTAACCTCAGCAGGTATGTGTTGCTTTGGTTAAGTTAGCTCTCCGAAGGAAATCTAAAATCCTTAGAATATCTTACTTTAAAATAATAACAATGAAAGAGTCCATGGTATCTTGTAAAACTTCAGTGACCCTGTTAGCAAGGGTAGCATGGGATCAAAATATCTCATTTCTGTTTTTTAATCAATTAGTATTTATCTATTTTTACAATGACAAATGCTGAAGATACAAAGAAAGATAAAATACACAGTTCCTGCCCTCAATGTGTTTACTGACTAGTGAAGGGTATGCACATTAATATCCGAAAAGATAAGTTCAACTCTATGTAAGGCGACCTGTGGTAGATCTATTCACAGAGATCTATATACAACCCGAAGAGAGAAATATGTTAGAAGAGAAATGAGGATTCAGTAAGTAACTCTACCTTTTCTATATCTAACATCAAAATCTTGTTTTGGACATCTGTAGTCTTAAAGCTGCACATTTTTAGACCCTTCAAAATAAGTCTGGGTCAAGAATAGTTCTGAATACAATTAATCTTTCTAAAATAAAATTATTTATCCAATGAAACTTGTTTTATAAAAAATAAAAAGTCTAGAAACTCAACTATGTATGAAATGTTAGAGCACAGCATAATGAAAACATGATTACATATTCATACAAATTACATAATATGTAACAAAAATAGAAACTCTGCCTTGTGCTTTGAAATTAGTATGAAATTAGCTAAATGTATTGGTATTAAATGTACTATTGTACGGTTTCTCCCCAGTGGGCATGTAAGTCAGTTCTAAAAGTGATTGAATTTTAACGTATCTAATTTCCTGCCAGGGAGCTAGGTTCTATTAAAATATTAACTTAAGAATTTAAATCAAAGCATGTGTTTTTACGTTCCTCAAAAATAAGATAATATTTATGAAATGTTTAAATTACTAATTTGGTTATTTATTGAGTACGCATTAACTACAGAATGAAATGAAATACTTTTTCAGTAAAATAGCTTTAATTAAAAGCTATTCAGAGACACAAAGGCAGCACCTCTGTCACTAAGGAAATTAAAAAAAAAAAAAAAGCATGGGCGATCCTTGGACACTTTACTATATTTCACCTGATTTGTCCAAAAAGAGTAACAGTATTTAAATATCTGAAGTTTGTGGGCTATTTCACACCTACAATAGATCTCTTGCAAATACCTATTCACTTAGAATACCAACAAAGTCTAAAAAAATGTGTGCAAAAGATTAAGAGGAAAAAACTGTCAGGTAAGTTTTAGGGTACATAGAAGATTAAAGTTTAAAAATGAGAGAAGAAAGTAATATATCACTGGGAAAGAAAATGGCAGTAGCTCTGGAGAAAAGAGAAACACATGATATTTTCACATTTTAGTATTTTAATGCCTCATAGAGAACATCACAATTTGTACCTCCTTTGTGTTTGTACTGGCTTAATTGTTCAAGGTACAGCACCTCTAACTATAGGAAAACTGGTATTTCTATCCTCCCTTAAATAAAATAGTACTTTTGTTAGGCACTCAAGTATGTGACTTCAATTGAATTCACTTAAAAAACCACTAAGTTAAGCTTTATCCAGATTATGCAGCTGAATACAAATTCTAATAGTAGTTAAGAAAAACAAACTACGATGGTTAAAGTATCTTAAAGAAACAAAACTGGAAGAAATATTTTGTCTTTAGACGTTGCAAAATAAATATAAAATTAGAAGACATGGACGTTAACTACTTATCCAATTATTTTAATCTAATACCTTTACAATGGTAAAAGGAAAATGCACAACTTAAAATTTAAGAGCTGGACAAGTTGGAACAGCTGAAAAAATATTGTTTTACCAAATTTGCTTGAATGTTCAATTTTCAAAGTGTCATTGAGAATTTGAATTGCAAACATTAAATCAGTGAAATAGAACCATTAGGCAAAGTGAAAAATGTTGAATATGCACTGTTAAGTGTGGCTTCTTAAAGGAATGGATTTACTATTATTTTATACATTACGTCACATGCTCTCCAGTAATGGCTTCCAGTAACAGACACATTTTCTTCTCCACAAAGGCAGCACAACACAAAGGGCTAAGGAGAATTAAATTACACTGGCAACACACAGGTAGAAGGCAGTAACCACCCACTCTTCCCTGTGCATTTGTATTAAATATTAATTGAGATTGCATCTATATTTTATTCAAGTTCACAAATCCTATAGAAGCAGAGTAGCTGCTTTGAGTTCAGAGAATGAACCTTATTAAAATAGGACATTCTCACCCACGATCTTTTAAAAGATGTTGTTTAATAGCATTAACTCGGGCTTCAGACTCAGATAGATTAGATTCTTGCAATATCCACTGACCAGTTGTGTGGTTTTGAAAATTTTCCAACTTCAGAACTTTGCATAAAAAGTGAAGATTGTCAAATGTATCACTGACCTGCTGAGACAATCTGTGTACAGTGCCTAATAAGACACCTAGTGAATGATACTGAAAACTAGTAGTTATTATTGTTAAAGTTGTCATTTTTATTATTTATTACTATTAGTATTATATCTCAATATATTGAGGCAAACATTAAACCAATTATTTTCATAGTTAAAATTGTCATATATGCTTATTCCTATAAAACTTTTGCTTTAAAATACAGACTAAAGAAGGAACACGTATAAGGAATGAGAACTCTATTTTTCTTTTTTTCTTTCTTTTTTTTTTTGATATGAAGTCTTGCTCTGTTGCCCAGGCTGGAATGCAGTGAAACAGTCTCAGCTCACTGCAACCTCTACCTTCCAGGCACAAGTGATTCTCCTGCCTCAGCCTCTCAAGTAGCTGGGATTACAGGCACCTGCCACCACGCCTGGCTAATTTTTGTATTTTTATTAGAGACAGGGTTTCACCATGTTGGCCAGAACTCCTGACATCAGGTGATCTGCCCGCCTTGGCCTCCCAAAGTGCTGCGATTACAGGTGTGAGTCACTATGCCTGGCCAAGAACTCTATTTTTCTACTTGAATTTTAGTAGAAAATTAGACTACCAAAAAAATTTTTTATGGATTTGATCTTCTGAAGCAGTTCATGGACACCACAAGGATTTTCAAATCCTTTTGAAATCCTAATGTAATTCATTAGAAGTTAAAAATTAAAAAAAAAATTAAGTATAATGAGGTGAGGTTAAGGTGTTTAAATGTTGGCTCTGTTTCCTAGCATTATACTGGAGGTACTAGTCAGAATTCTTAAGTGAACTCTGGATGTCTCTTATTTTAAATACATCATAAAGCCAATGTATTGGCATTGAGTTTTAAGTCTTAACTTTGTTCTCCTGCTAACTCTTAGACCTTGGAGGAGCACTTAATCCTTGTTTATCTCAGTTTTTTCACTTTTGCCAAAAGTGAGGAATGATAACTACCAGTTTTAGTGGTTTTTGAGGGTTAAATAAAATAATGTTTGTAAAGTTATTTACATACTAACTGTGGGAGCTGAGAAATGTGAGTTTTCTTCTCTTCTATTCAAACAGGGAAAGAATATTTATGAACTCGAGACCAAGAAAGCCTCACTTTTAAAGTCTGTAAGTCTGAGGAATATTGAGTATCTTGTTTCTATCAAAATGGTCCTATATCATTATATAGAAAATGTAGTAAAGAAAGAAAATTATTTAATGATTTAAATACTATTTAAGTAAGACTTTGGATTGGAATTGGAATAGGACTATAAGCTAATTTATACAACTTCATAAAGTTCTTTATTATATAATATACCCTTAAAATTAAAGAAAGACATCTGTTACCTTTTTTAAATTTCAGCAATCCTATGAAGAATGAGAAGAAAAAGTTTATAAAAAAGACAACCTGCTGTATCTTGAATCTGAAATAATCATTTTAAGAACCATCCTTGGATTTAGGAAAATTATCTGTTACAGATTCTTTGTAGGATGAAGCTGTTATCAGCAAGATGGGATAGAGCTTTCCCAGTGCCTTCACTTCCCCTACAGACTTTGGATACTTTTTGATTGCAGTTTTTGCCATTACTTTTAATGGTGAAAGTTTTTTGCACCAACCTAATACCTAGGGTTAATTTTACTTTTTCCTTTATTCTCAATGTACCATCAGGATTCCCAGGACTAAACTAACCAACAAAGATTTCTGACATTGGCCTAAAGGCCAGAGGAGTAACATATTCTTGAGTGTCAGGGTGTGGAAAAGAGGAACTCTTCATAAAACTCTGTCTGATATGTGGTTATCACAGAGATGCTTCTGACTTTAAGCGTCATAGTGGCATAAGCTGGCAGTGAATTAATACTCTCTTACTGCTTTATTTAAATTGTACTAGAAATGCTGGGCAACCTATATCAACTAGAAATGCTGGAAAATATGTATCGTTAACAACAAAATTAAATGACTATCTGACCTGGAAAATAGGAGAAAAAAAATATAGCTTCATGACAGAAGTATTTTGGAAACTCCAGTGAAAAACATGAGTGAAACTTGGTATACTTCAGTTCATGTAACTGAATCAGCACAGGCTGTAGAGGCTAGGCCGGGTGCTAGAAAAGTTACTGTCTCTCCCATGAAACATGCTAACCATTGGCCCAAGAAGAAATGAGAAACTTTTCTTCCACTCAAAGCTGTTATTGAAGGGATTAAGTCATTCATAATAAATCAAGATGCCAAGTTTATATCATATACACGGGTAGAGTTGCTTATATGAAGGGCAAATAAGAGCCAAGAAAAGAGATAAGCATAATTACCAGTTCTGGACTGCCAAACTTCCATGCTCCATTTTCCCCGTTAAAAAATGCTATATGGACACAATTCCATGGCCCAAGGCCCAAAGCACATAGGACACAGATAGAGGAAAATTTCCTGCTGAAGAGAAGTTCACAATCACAAAGAGGAAGAAGAGGTGGAGGAGGAGGTGCTGGTGCTTGTAAACACAGCGAGATAGAAATTGGGAAGAATGAGCACTGAAAATGCTGGAAATCATAGAAGAATCTGAAAGAAAATTACAAAACTTGTATTTTAAATAAATTAAAGTGTCAAGGAAAAAATGCAAACCATAATGAATAAGAAAAGATACAAAGAAGGAAATCAAGGAACCAGCAGGTTTGTAACAACCAAATTGAACTTCTAGAAAGGCAACTGGTTACAACCAGCTGAAGGGAAATGTGTAAACTGCAAGATAAAGTAATTAAAATCATGGAAAGAAGTCAAAGATGCAAAATGTTTTTGAGCTTTGGAGAAAAGAATGAGAAGGCCCAAAATATCAAGTTGAAATTTTACAGGGAGAAAATAGAAAGAATAGCTGTCTTCAAAAGCAATATTTGAAGATACAATGACAAAGAGCTTTGCAGAATTAAAGAAACACAAAAGTTTTCATATGTAACGGACAGGACAATCTGAGCAGGGTAAATCAAAACAGATCAACAGCTATGCCTATCATTATTAAACTTCATGTATCAAAGACAAAGTAAAAAAATTTTAACACAGTCATTAAAAATGAAGGATTCGACAGCAAATTTTTCATCAGCAACTGGCCTTTTTCCCAGTTTTCTCTATTTTATTAAATGGCAGCACCATTTTTCAAGTTGTTCAGGCCCCAAACCTCTTAGTCATCTTTACTTCTCTAGGTCCTGCATATCCATATTCAATCATCAGAGTGAGTCTGCTTATCTTTAACTTCTAAATGTCTCCTGGATATGAAAATTTCTGGCCACCTTCAATGTCTTCTCCTTACATCTAAGACATCAACATATTTCATTTAAAGGACTTAAATAACCTTCCAACTGATCTCCCACCATCTTGGGCCCTACACTTAAGTCACACTACATCCCTGCTGACACCACCCAATGGCTTCCCTCTCATTCAGAGTAAAATCCAATTTTTTTTCCATAGCCTACAAAGGCACACATGATCTCACACTTCTCTTTCTGACCCCTTCTAATCTCCCTCTTGATTAATTACTTGCAGCTATGTATTGCAAGCTTATTCTCACTGCAGGGCCATCGTTCCATTTGTTTCCTCTGCCTGAAATGATATTTACCCACATAATGAGTGCAATCATATAGCTTGCTCTGTCATTGTATTTAAATTTATTCTCAAAGATCTCTTCAGGAAAGCCTTCAGTGAACACCTTCCATAAATCTTGGTTATGATTTCTTTTTTAGCATTTAACATGATGAAATGTAACACTACATGTTTATTTGATTATTTGTTTCCCTACCCCTTAACTAGTAGATTTCATGAAGACGTATATGACACTATTCTTCTTAATACTCAGAACAGTGCCCAACATATAGTAACTCTAGAAAGTATTTGTTGAATAAACTCATTTCAAAAAAAGAGAGAGCATCATTTTCAAACACACATGGAATATTTATGAAAATTGGCCTGATACTGGGGCACAAAAGAAATCTAACCAAACTACAGCAATAGATCTCATACCCATCACGAAGATGCAACATAGATGCCCACCTATACCTCTAAATGACAAAAGCAACAAAATTTATTTCATAAAACAAATGTCTTCTCTCTATTCAGGTAGAATCCATTACAGTTTTATTGCCTGGCAAAAAAAATGTCTGAAGAGCTTAGTATGGCACTCTTTCAGGAGAGAATTATTCACTATTACTTGCCAGGCTCCTGTTCCAGAACTGGAGATAATTTTTAAAAAGCAGTGTGGGTGGTAGGGAGGGGATGAGATTTGTCTAAAGTGACTGAAAATGAGTAAGAAAAAAATAAATATATACCATATATGTATATGTGTATGTATGTGTATTGATCTACCTATCTATGTAATATAATATCAAATTTAATGTTGTAAAGTTTCTGAAGTCAGATTGAGTGAAGTTAGTGGCCCTTAAGCTGGAACTTAATTGATGTATAACATATAACAGACACAGAGACATAAATGGAGAAGGGGAAGAAAGTTTCCAAATTGAGATATTGGTAAGTGCAAACCTATGGAATAAGTAAATTTGATAACATTTTTTAGAGAAATAGCAAGCCATCTACTTGGTGGAAATATAGACTATACATGATAAAGGTATACCAAAGGCACATTCTGAGAGCTTTAGAAACCAGGCTAATAAATTCGGCAGACTCTAATAGGCAGATCATGAGGAACACCAGAGGCTTTAAGGAGAAAGTGATGCAATTATAAATTCTTCTTCAGAAAATTTTATTTGGTTGCAGGTATTACTGCACTCAGAACAGGGCCTGTAGAGTTTGTAGAACATGAATGGGCAAGTCTCTCATTAGACTCTCACTGAGCACTGTGGTGCTTGGATGGGTTACTTTATCAGAACTCAACTTAATGAGTATGAGAGTTGACCACTGTAGAAGAGGGCAAAGGTAAGGCTGCATAGATGCTGTGGGCAGAAGCATTGGCCATCAGAGTATTCTCTAATCCCGAGAAGAAGAAAAAAGTTTCATGTAAAGCTTTTGTGTCTAAAGCATATTGCTCGACTCTGAAAGATCCATGTCATGCATTTCTGTCCCTACCTATGTGGCAAAGAGAAAAAGTGCAAACTCTCTTTGCACTGATTTTATTAATTTCCCACCCATTAAAAAAGCTAGAGTGTAGAGAATTTTATTTTGAGAAATAGCTCCTGGATTCCATCATTAGGAATAAAAAAAAATCTCTGTTTTCACCCTTGAAGGAGAGGTCACTAAATGAGATTAATAATGTTCTTCAATTACTGAACTATGCAGGATATGCTGAGTAATATATTTATGTGGAATTTGCACAACTCCTTAATCAGTTTTAAATATCAAGCTTATCCTAGCTGACATCTGAGCTTTAATATTATCTCATTCAAGCCAAGTATGTGGTTTTGAATTTGCTTTGCAAATGGTATGTTCTTCAGGGTTGCTTATGCAGCAATATTCTGATCTCAGTTGCTACATGATCTGTCTTAAGAATTCTAAGCAGATAATTCTATTTAGCCACAGGGATAAATACAAACTTCTAAAGAAATCTGTCAAGAAAATGATTCCAAAACATTGTATGTGTCTAACTTTTACAATATTCTAAATATCATTTCTGGGTTATGATGGTAGATTACATAAACATACGTCATTTAGCTTTCTTCAGAAATGTAAGATATTGCAAAAAGATTTTGTAAAAAACTGAAAACTCAAACGGATGAGATAAACAGCAGATGGGCCCATGGTGACCACGGCTGCTGTGTATGTCAGAGACTGGGATAGAGGCCAGTGGGAGATAAAATCCAGCTCTTTGCTTTGCCCTCATCAAATGAGACATGCATCTCCCTGGGTAGAACACTTTTTCCTAATTCACACAGGGATAAATAGCTTAGCATACCCAAGAAGGCCAAAATTAAAGTTGGCAGTAGCACAAAGAAAAAACATAATTTATATTTTAAGAAGAACAGTGAGAGCAGCAGGAAGGGTGAAAGATGGTAAAGACTCTAGGGATAGAGTGAACTCTGGGAAGTTGGCTCTGTCTCCCATGCCACATCTTCAAGAACTCCCCCCACCCTCACCATCTCCAGCAGAAGTCTGCAGGTTTAATCTCCAGCCTAAATGAAAAATGTCTTTGTACTGTGGCTCCAGGAAGATTTTGGAGAATACAATACTGAAACTGGGAGATTAAGCCACCATTAACATTCCAAACACTGAGTATGGAGTCACTCCCAGCCCTTCTCTTTCAACTGGCTGCCAAAATTCTGGAACTCACAAACCTGAGCAATCTCACTGTTTCAAGATGTTGCTCTTAAGGGTTCCTCAAAAATAGCCCACTCAGACAAACCAAAAAAGAAATTTAAATTATATAGAAATTGCAATCAACTTTTTGTCCCCTACTCTTATCCTTGAGCAGAATGCCATTTTAACTGTATTTATTAAGTTGACATAAAACTGTATGTATTTATTGTGTACAATATGATCTTCGAAGTTTAATCATGAGTCAGTTAAGGACAGAGAAATTCACAGTTAGGTGATTTTGTCATTGTACAATTATAGTGTGTACTTACGCAAACCAAGGGGATAGCACCAGGCTCTATGGTAGAGTCTATTTCTCCTAGGCGACAAAGCTGTACGGCATGTTACTGACTGAATGCTATAGGCAACTGTAACATGATAGTAATTATTTGTATATCTAAACATGTTTAAAAATAGAATAATACAGTAAAACTATGATATTGTAATCTTATGGGAAAACCATCCTGTATACTGAAATGCTATGTGGCACACGATTTTATATATATACGTGTCTGTGTGTGTGTGTGTGTGTGTGTGTGTGTGTCTGTGCGTAAAGTAGAATAGTTAAATTCAGCTAATAAATGTGTTATTTCATTTAGTTATTTTTAGTTATATAGTTATTTTTTGGCAAAAACAATATCTACCCTCTTAGGATTTATAGTTATTTTTTTGCAAGAATAGTTAATATTCACCTTCTTAGAATTTTTCAAGAATACAGTACATCACCTTCAACTATATTCAACATGCTATACAATAGATCTCTTGAACTTACTCCTTCTATTTGATAAAGAAACGCCTTTGATGTGGAAATACGGTACTATATGCTATACAATAGATCTCTTGCTATACAATAGATCATGCTATACAATAGATCTCTTGAACTTATTCCTTCTATTTGATAAGGAAAGGCCTTTGATCTGGAAATACAGTTCCATAGCAATCAAAAAGGGTAAAAAACAAATTGGAAGAAACAGAGTCTATGGAGGACAGGGAACACTGATATCATTTCTATATGCAGAGGTCTGAGAAGACATTGCTTAAATCACTTCAGGTTACTTAAACAACATAGACAAATTAGAATTTTCAGGAATTAAAAAAATATGTCAGTAGAAACAAAAAGTAAATAGGAAGTTGATAGCTGGAAAATGACACTGAAGAAATCTTCCCAGAAAGTACAGCAAAAAGATAAATAAATGGTGAACAAGAAAAAAATAAGCAAACTGTTTTACATGCAGAATAAATTAAACAGGCACCACACCCACTTATATAAACAACATATGCACACTGGAAACTATCATCTAATCACATGCATGAGGCTCCTTCTTCCATAACCAGATTATCACCTCCCAGAGAACAGGGGTCCCATCTCTCTGATTCGCTGCTCTGTCCCCACATGTGAGCTGGTAGCTGTTGGTACACAGTGAACGCTTACTAAAATGTTATTGAAAATTATTGATCAAATTACATAAACATTTAGTAAAAGGGTATGTTTTCATTTGATTTATACAGAAAT
Organism: Aotus nancymaae; assembly: GCF_030222135.1. Classification (NCBI taxonomy): domain Eukaryota; kingdom Metazoa; phylum Chordata; class Mammalia; order Primates; family Aotidae; genus Aotus; species Aotus nancymaae. The sequence continues at coordinate 40,157,966 of NW_026988438.1, read as the reverse complement.
GGTAGGTGACTCAACATCAACAGCTGCAGTTAATTAAATAATTATTGCTTTTCTTATTTAATGTCTCTGGTGAGATCGTCGCAATGTAGTGGCAAAACTAAACATCAAGCTGCTTTTCAGAATTTTATTCCACTACTTGTATGGCTGTCGAATTGCTCTATGATGAAAGTATTCAGGATTGAATGACATGGAAATGCCACCCTGACCGGTCTCTGATGTGAGAGTGGCCATGTCATGAATGAGGTCTACAAGCTCCTTTGATTACACTAAGTCCTCACTTAACAAAGTTGATAGGTTAATTTGGAAACTATCACTTTAAGCTAAACAACAGATAATGAAACTTTTTTTTCTCATCAACGTTATAGTGAAATGATGTTGAGGGAAACAACATTCTTCAAGGACCTGCGGCCGGTGGCAGGAGTGGTGGACTGTATCAGACATCTCTCGTTCCTCACATCAAAGTCCTTCAACTCGGTGTTTTATTCCAGCAGCCTCTAAATAGTCACATGCAAGCAAGTGTAACTTCATGCCGTCTCTCCTGAGCTGCACTACCATTGCTCACTTTCTGCCCCAGAGTTTCTCTGCCACAGCATGTCAGATGTGTGCAAGAACTTGTTCGGCCATTCTGACACAGACACCAATCAGAGACCGTAAGGAAATTTATACTCTGTGAAGCAACTTGACTCAGAGTGAATGAGAGCTAGTGAATAAATGAGTAGTCCTGTATCCCTTTGGCAGGCAATTTGGAGGTGCCTTATACACAGGTCCTTAGAAGGTCTAGTGTGATCAATTCCCAGTTGCCAGTTGTCCACAGTTGTGATTAGCTCAACATCATGCTCTTAGGTTGGCTTTCCCACTTCCCCTGTTTAACTTTTCATTTATCCCCTTCAGTTCCTAGCAAAAATAACTACATACAAACCTTTCTCTCCAGCTATGCTTTTGGTGGGGGTAGGAGGGGAGTGGCATAAGTTATTAGAACTCCCTGACATATAAAACAGCCTTCCATAAACCTTAATCTTTCCAGATAATTGTAATTTTTTCAAAGGAAAAATATGCCCTTTGTAAATAAATTCAAAATAAAGGGAGAGTCTACTACCTGACTTCTCTTTAACAATACTACAGATGATCTTTATAGAAAGAGAAGTTCTATTTTGCAGGTATATTGTTGTATCCAGGTCGTGGGATGGGATGGGGCTCAGCTCCCCCCAACCCCTATTTGATGTGCCCTAGGTTCCTGGGCTCTCTCTTCCCAGGAATAGGGGAGAGGCCCTGGTGGCGCAGCAAGCTTACTGGTTAAGTAAATATCAGATCCAAAGAGTTTTGCAGAAAGAAATTTATCAGAGAGAGAGAGAAGTAGAGAGAGCTCCCATGCTGTAATGGGAGAGGATCCCAGAGAGGGAAATCCACACAGGTAGAGAGGGAGAGACAGCTCCAACACGTGGGAGGGGATCCGGAGAAGTCCACACAGGTAAGGGGCAGTGGGGTTTTAACTTTGAAGTTATTCCCATCCCATTCATGTTCTTGTCTAATGAGAGGAGTTTTTTCAAACTTCCTCTGGAGTGATAGATCTTTGACTCTAATCCCAGATTGGTTGCTTGGGCCCACAACAGAGCCCCTCCTTCCAGGGCATTTGACAGGCTTTCTGAACAAAGGAAGCTCACCTGGCATTTTACCTAGCCTGCGCCTGGGAAAGTTAGACAAAGAACTCTAGGTGGCGGGATGGGGAGGTGGATGGAGGCATGGTGCTGGGAAGTTCTTGCCTTTGAAACTGTGCCCCTTGTGCACCCCGCAAGAGAAGTTAACATAGTCCCTCATTATTAGCAGTAGGGACCAGAATATTTATTGGAATGTTTTGACATTTTAATAGCAGTTTTTCTAACTTACTGTTTTCTAACCATTTTTTTTAATACTTAATGCAATCATTTTATTTTCATTGTATTTTAAAAGTTAAATACCAGAGAAATAATATGGTTGAAAGAATTACCTAAAATTTAACACGTAAACTAACTTAAACTGTATAGAACTAGAGAGAAAGGAGATGGTTGCAATAATTAAGAATGCTAAGAATTAAAAAGTATTTTCATGTAATACATGAAATCATCTAATAGGATAGCACCTATTATATAAATTTTAGACTTTTAATATATGTCATACACACAAAGTACCTTTTAAGTCTGAAAAATAAATGGCAACAATTTTGCTATCCTTAAATATTCTACAATAAAACAAGAGAATCGTGTCCTAAAGTAATAAGTTCCCACAGGACAGTTTTTCTTACTCTAAATTGTAAATTGACTGAACGTTAAAAATAGTTTCCATATAAGTGTTAAAGAAAAATAAAAACATGTTTTCAACTGTGAATAATTAAAATGATAAAAGGTGAAAGTACAGTATAATCACATGGCATATATTCAATTTGATTTCTCCACATTATACAATCCCAACACCCTACAAAAACAATATGAATATGATACTACCCTGAATCTTCTTATAGCAGGCAGGCTCCTGAGATGGCACCGAGGATTCCATGTCCTGGTATATACTCCCTGTATTACCCTTCCCACCTCATCCCTTGACCATGGGAGGCACAGTGAACACGATGGAATTCACTCTGATGATTATAAAGTTATATGGCAAATGGATCACACCATATGAAAAAGATGAAAAGATACGCAGATAAAATAAGGCCTCTAATCAATTGCTTTGAGATAAACAAAAGGGAAAATATCCTGGGTAGGTCTGGCCTAATCAAGTGAGACTTTAAAAGGGATTGTACCTTCCTGAAGGAAGAAATATGAAGAATGAAAAGATTTTCTTGCTGACCCTGAAGAGCAAATAACTTCCATGTTGGGAGCAGATGGGGCCATGTGGCAGTGGCCTGAGGCAGTCACTAGTTGCTGAGAACAGTCCCCAGGCAATAGCTAGCAAGAAAGTGATGACCTAAACACACATCTGCAAGGAAGTGAATTCTGCCAATAACCGGAATTAGCTTGGAATGGGATTCTGAGCTTCAAAGGATAAAACAGCCTACCTAATACTTTGTTTTGTGAAACTGTGAGACCAGCTACTCCAGGCCCAGACTTTTGATGTCCAGAAACAATGAGATAATAAATGGGTATTGTTTTATGCAACTAAGTCTCTGATAATTTATTACACAGTAATAAAAAACAAATACGCTGGTAAACTAGAAATCAACTGTGTCCTTGAGCTTTCCCCTAAACTTAGAGCAATGTAAAGGCTCTAAGGATAAAAAAAAATACTTCTCTCTGAAGTGTCTGAAAAAAATTTAAACAGGTAATTTCTGTCTCTTTTGGTATTCTTTTAAAACCAACAATCTAAAACAAATTTAAATGAATTATTTTCTGAAAGTAGGAGGCAAGATTAAAAATACTGCAATTTCAGTTTGAAAATTTACTTTGAAAACAAATATGTGGCCAGGCGTGGTGGCTCACGCCTGTAATCCCAGCACTTTGGGAGGGCAAGGTGGGTGGATCACAAGGTCAAGAGATCAAGACCATCCTGGTCAACATGGTGAAACCCCGTTTCTACTAAAAATACAAAAAATCAGCTGGGCATGGTGGCGCATGCCTGTAATCCCAGCTACTCAGGAGGCTGAGGCAGGAGAATTGCCTGAAGCCAGGAGGCGGAGGTTGCGTCCGTCTCACAAAAAAAAAAAAAAAAGAAAGAAAACGAATATGTGAAATGTGGAGTGATGAGCCTATTTTCCCTATTTCAGTGATAACTTTTTCTTGTGCATGTTAAGTGGTGATAGACCCTGGTGCCAGGCATTCATTCCCCATTATTACACAGGAAACAATGAGGATGCTAAGTAAAGGAGCACAATTTGAATAAATACTTCTAAATGCATGCAAAGGAGAAGTAAGACACTAACATGTTTTCATACTTATCCTATGTTTGCCACTGTGCTAATTGATTTGCATGTGTCATTATACCCTCTATTGCCTACAAAAATTCTGAAAGGTAGATACTTTAGAGTGTCAAGTTTTTGAAACTCAATGATTCAAGCAATTTGTGTAATTGTATCAAGTTAGTAAATGGCAGAGCTAAAATTCTAAGCCTGGTTAATCTGACTCAAAAGTTTACTACCATGCTTAGTTGGTTTAAAATCAAGTATGTGATTCTTTACCCATCCACAAGGCTGAAATCATCACAATTGTGGACTACAGCATCCAGATATAAAGTGTGTGAAGGGACAACTGGAGGGCAGAGGCAAAGACAGTGGTTTGAAAGATACATAAACAAAGGATAGCAAGGTAAAGAGATGTTTATTGACAAGAGTCAGAGTGCAGATCCCCTTCCCAGATGGTCCAGAAATCTATGAAGGGACTCGTTGCTCTATTTAATAAATGTCTAAGAAAATTCTCAAAACTTTCAGTTGAACTTTGAAGGTAGTCTCAGAGTCTGAGAAATATGCTGTAAAATAACCAGATTCATATATTATCTGCGAGTCTTCATTGCACAAAAGTTAGTGTGAGTCACTATTTATGTAGTTAATTGCTTTGCTCCAAAATAGACACTGTGAGCTGAGATCCCTCTTTCTTCTTCCTAAGAAAGTGAGATCTCTCCTGGCTCCTGTGTTACTGATTATATTCAATAGTCTTTCTTTCCCCTTCCAAACTCTGATGAAATCATTTAAATTATCATTCACAAAAGGACATTTCTGAGAGTAAAGTAATACCTCATTATTAACTTTGCTGGGATTATCTCAGGCACACTGGTATATAAGGTAATCCTATTTCTACCCATTTTATTCTCTCGCTCTCATTAAACTTGTTCCCCATCAATTTTGAGTATTCCAGCCACTTGATTTTTGTATTTTCCTAGCTTATCATTTTTATTTATACTTTTTATATTTTCTAGTCTCTGTTTGAGCTGTGCCCTAACAATCAACTATATCAACCATACTTTCATCAACAGTCTATGATCTCTTAACTTCTTTACCTACCCAACCTGCCAAAGCCAACCTGGATATAATCTACAGTTTGTTTTGTTTTTGTATTGTGTTCAAAATTATTAGTCCAAAGTTATTGGTCACTAATGAGAAAAAGGTTTTAGTTTAAACTGATAATTCTGTAAAGGTTTATTCTATTCATCTTCACCTTAGTCTTCTTACTTCTGAAATCAATTTAGTAATTCTCGTGTACTCCATATTGGAAATCCCACTGCTGTTATTTTCAGCTTTTCCCATTCTACTCACATTCCCATATTCACTATTTCCTCCTTCATAAACAGCAGAGGTGTTTTTCTACCTACTTGGATGAGAAGATAGGTAACATTTTACAGGTGATTTCTTCATCTGCCTTCCCAGAACTTTAGAAGTGCAATGCTGCACTGATTTTTTTAAATTCATAAAGTTACAAGACATGCTACTTGCCCAAGTAAAAAATTAGAAAGATATTATACCTCCTATTCTCCTGATTTCATGCCTCCTATTCCACTTTCCTGAGGCCATCAGTGTTAATATTTACCAACCTTATATGACTGCCTACAAGTTGTTCCTTACCAACACATGTATACATAAAACTGTATACATTTCTAGATTTCTTTTAATCAAATAGAATCACATTACAAACAGTACTCTGAATCTATTTTTGACTTAAGACATCTTTCTCTAAATATATAAAAATATTATAATGAACATACAAACACACACACACATACACAGAGTTTATAAAGACAATGGTATAAGGTGCTGGGACATTTAGGGCCATACTTTATTTTTTTTTATATTCCCCTCTATCTTTCATTTTTCTCATTCCTCTGCCTGCATCATCCCCCAGTTCTCATCTAACTTATGGTAACTTATGTAAACAACAAAGCAAGCTTATCCACAAATTTCACCAACTGTATAAATATATGTTATCAAAATGCTCTCTCTACACACACACTCACACAAAGATGTATATAAAAAGATGGTAAACAGAAAGTTTTCTCTGGGATACCAAAATACGATAGATACAAAATGACAAGATGAAGGATAGATATACTGAGGAAATTTTAAAGTTAAAAGGGCTAATATAATATGCCCCTAAAAAACAACAAGTAGTCTCTAAAAAGTAAAGTGTGTGGAAATTGGGAAATGGTTTACAAAGAAATTTCTTTTGCAAGAGAACGGCATGAGGTGACAGAAGACCATCTCATAACTCCAGGTTATGACTAAAACAGCACCACACAGGGGGCATCATATGTGTTCTCTGAAGTTGAGCAATGAAGGGGACTAGCGTGTGACTCACGCTGAAGGAAACTAAAAGTAGCCTGGGGCAGCAAAGAAAGCCACTGTGGTCCTCTCCAATGGTGAACAGAGCACAAGGTGCATGTGAAACCTACAGAAGAGAGGGTAGACTTGGTGTTGTTTTGGCTTCTGTCAGCGAGTTCTTGAAAATGCAATGGCTTTCCAACAGTGTCCTATAAGCTGATATAAAACTTGTGAATGGTAGTAAAGGCCAGATAGTGGAAGAACATGCCTCTCCCTTGAAAAGTAAGTTGTTGTCTAAGGAGACCACAGAGGAGCCCCTGAAAAGCCCATCAAAATGCTCTAGAGAGTAAGAGCCAGATTTACACATCTACCAGGCCCACAGAGTACAAAGCTACCCTATGACATTATCTATCAAATACGAACTTTCTTCTGCCTTTCTTTTCCCCATTCCTATGGAGCTACCTGCATAGGTCAGTAGAAGCAGCTAGCTAATGAGAAATAAAATGAGACAAGCAAGAAGCAGCCAGCCACAGATGCAGATCATGCCTGCTAAGAGAAGTATCAATAATACTGTAAATTTGAGACAATGTTTGCCTTAAAGTGACCTTATGGAGAATGTGTAAGATTTCATGCAGGGATATGAGAAGGATTTCCCAGAATTAGTTTATTCTAAAGAGATATTAAAATATTAAAATAAAATTAGGTTCTGGTTATATCCCGTGAATCATTCTTTTTCTTGCTACTTAGCTACATATATACCCAATTTATTTGTAAATAAATATTAAGCACTATTTGCTACCAGGAAGTATTCTAAGCTCAAGGAACAAATATATTAGTGAAACCAAATAAAGATCAGTGGCTTTCAGGAATGCAAATTCTAATGAAAGGAGGCAAATAGTAAGCATGATAAAATTGTAAATCAGGTAATATGTTATATGCTGATATGTTTCACGGTAATAAGTGTCATGCAAATATAGTGCAGGGTAGGAATGATTAAAAATTCTATGATGTAAAGGGCAGGAAATATTTTTAAATAGGGTATTCAGGGTGGGCCTCATTATAAACGAGGTATTTGAGCAAAGTCTCAAAACTGGTAATGAGAGAGGTATCTGGGAGAAGGGTGGTCCTGAAGGAGAAAATAGCCCAGCAAAAGTCCCAAGATGACATGAATAACAAAACTGAAAAATTACAAAGTGCTGGTATCACTGAGAAAACTGAGCAAGAGGATGAGTAAAAAGAGATCAGGCCAGAAGACTTAGTTGGCAAAAGCAACAGAAAGGATGAGATGGCAAAAAGCAGATGGCGAAAGCTGTACATAGAGACAGAAATATCACCAGTTTTGTTTTGGACATGTTGATTTGTGATGTCTATTACACCTCTAATACAAATGTTAAGTGGGCATTTGGCTTTGGATTACAGATTTGGCCAGAGACATAAATTTGAGAATCAGTAGTGATTAGAAGGAATGAGATCTTCAAGAGAATGGGTATAGTTAGAGAAGAGGTGGATGAACTTGGGAACACTTCAGGATAAGTAGTTGGGCAAAGACAAAGAACCAGCAAATGGACTGTTAAGGGATTGCCATTGACAGAGGAGGAAAACCAAACTTGTCTGGTGTCCTGGAAGACAGGTGAAGAAAGGGTGTTGGGAAGAAGGTAATTGCTTCTGTTAAGAGGGTAATGAAGAGGGTAATTCCTTATGTTAAGTGTTACTAAAAAATATAAAATACAGACAGTGAATTAAATACTGAATTTAGCAATATGGAAATTTAGCCAAAGATCCTAGTAGAGTGGTAGAGCACAAAAAACTTGATTCAGTTAGAGAATTTAGAAGAGAAGAAATCTGAAACAGAGTATATATAAACAGGGTTGAAACTCACAGGGGCAGTGGAACAAAGGTGTTTTTAATATGGGAGAAATAGCAGCATGTCTGAGTGCTGAAGGGAATGATACAGCTGACAGTGAAATATAGTATAGGAGAGAAGAAAATTTATGGAGATGCATCATTAAATTAGCTAGAAAAGATGTGTCCTACTGCACAAGTAGAAAGACAACCTTTAGAGGTAGTATCTATAGTAAGGTTAACCAAAAATAAAATTGTAAGCCCTCTTACCAACTGTATGGACCCCTCCTCTCGGGCAAGGACATTCCAAAGTTAACCTGAAAAAGTAGTTCAGGCTATAATGGGAAGGCAGGAGTTAGATATGTCTCATTTTACCCTCCTCCCTTTGGAACTCAGGCAGTTGACCAGCATTAATACTTTTTAATATTAAATAATAAATAGACTTTAATTAAATAATATTAATCAACCTTAAGATGGACAAATCAAACTCTTTGTAGCTAAAATACCAAGATGACAGATAGCAGGCCCTGAAAGAAATAAAAGCATTTTACCCCTAGGCTGGGCATGGTGGCTCACACTTGTAATACCAGCACTTTGGAAGGCCGAGGCGGGTGGATCATGAGGTCAGAAATTCAAGACCAGCCTGGCCAACATGGTGAAACCCTGTCTCTACCAAAATTACAAAAAGTTAGCTGGGTGTGGTGGCAGGTGCCTGTAATCCCAGCTATTTGGGAGGCTGAGGCAGGAGAATTGCTTGAACTCAGAAGGCGGAGGTTGCAGTGAGCTGAAATTGCACCACTGCAATCCAACCTGGGTGACAGAGCAAGATTCTGTCTCAAAAAAAAAAGGAGGGGAGGGGGAGCAAGATGGCTGAATAGACACAACTCCAGGGCACAACACCCAATGAGAGAGAGGCAGAAATCAAGAGATTTCCTAGCTCCAACCAAGGTACCAGGTGCATTTCAACGGGTCTGGTTGGAAGGTGAGCAAAGCCCAGACCGAGCAGACCGAGGCAGGGAGGGGTGCTGCTTCACCTGGAAAGTTAGAGGCTTCCCCTTCAGCACCCGGTCCAGATACAGTGCTTCCCCACAAACCTCAGCAATACATAGAACAGGAGATCTCTGCCAGTCAAGCATCAGGAATTACAAGTGCAGAGTAGAATAATAATCCAGGATGGTGTCCCGGATTGTTGCACAGATCTAAGCAAATGCATAAGCCCATAAGCTGCTGGGAGAGCCTGCGGACTGAGCTATCACCCCCTCCCCCACCCGGAAAGAGAGGGAGCTGAAAGTGGGGAGACAGATGGTACAGCGGGGTAGGTCCCTACCCTCCCCCACAAACCCCAGAGGGCTGAGGCACTAACTCTGGCGGGTTGCACAGCCAATGCCTCACTCTGAGCTGAACCCTGAATGATCCAGCTCCGTGGAGGAAAGGCACAACCCACCATTAAAAGAGGAGGGACTAGGCTTCATGTTTTAACAAAAAAACACAAGAAGCCTACATAGCGACGGGACGGTGTTCTTGACCACCCAGTAGGGCCTCCAGGTCAGTGGAAGAGGCGGGTCTAACCTTCCAGTGTAAACAAAAAAGACACAGGAAGCCTACCTAGTAACCTGAAGGAGTCCCTGGAAACCTAGTAGTGTCTCCACAGGCAGACAAGTGACCTCATCAAGCAGCTCCCTGAGATCAGAGCCAAGATGGGGGAAAAAACAGCAAAAAAAAGATGAAACTATCAAAGACCAGAACGCCTCTTCTCCTTCAAGGGATCACAACTCCGCAAAAACACGGGAACACAATATGACCAATGGAACAGAACAGAGGCCTTGGAAGCAACCCCACAAATCTACAACCATCTGATCTTGAACAAACCTGACATAAACAAGCAATGGGGAAAGGACTCCATGTTTGATAAATGGTGTTAGGAAAACTGACTAGCAATGTGCAGAAAGCAGAAACTGGACCCCTTCCTATCACCTTACACTAAAATTAACTCTAGATCGATTAAAGATTTAAACATAAAACGTAACACTATAAAAACTCTAGAAGAAAACGTAGGCAAAACCATCCAGGACATAGGCATAGGCAAGGACTTCATGACTAAAACACCAAAAGCAATGACAACAAAAGCCAAAATAGACAAGTGAGATCTAATTAAATTTAAGAGCTTCTGTACGGCAAAAGAAATAATCATTAGAGTGAACTGACAATCAAAAGAATGGGAAAAAATTTTTGCAATCTATCCATCTGACAAAGGACTAATATCCAGAATCTATAAATAACTAAAACATATATAGAAGAAAAAAACAAACCCATTCAAAAGTGAGCAAAGGCTATGAACAGATACTTTTCACAAGAAGACATATATGACACTAAAAAACATATGAAAAAATGTTCATGATCACTGGTCATTAGAGAAATGCAAATCAAAACCACACTAAGGTATCATCTCAAGCCAGTTAGAAAGGCAATCATTAAAAAATCTGGAGACAACAGATGCTATTGAGGATGTGGAGAAATAGGAACACTTTTACACTGTTGGTGGGAATGTAAATTAGTTCAAGTATTGCAGAAGACAGTGTGGCAATTTCTCAAGGACCTAGAAATAGAAATTCCATTTAACCTAGCAATCCCATTACTGGGTATATACCCAAAGGACTATAAATCGTTCTATTATAAAGACACATGCACACGTATGTTCATTGAGGCACTGTTTACAATAGCAAAGACCTGGAACCAACCCAAATGTCCATCAATGATAGACTGGACAAAGAAAATGTGGCACATATACACCATGGAATACTATGCAGCCATACCTAACAATGAGTTTGTGTCTTTTGTAGGGACATGGATGAATCTGGAAACTACCATTCTCAGCAAACTGACACAAGAACACAAAACCAAACACTGCATGTTCTCACTCATAGGCAGGTGTTGAACAATGAGAACACGTAGACTCAGGAAGAGGAGCATCACACACTGGGGGCAGTTGTGGGGGGCTAGGGGATGGACAGTGCGGGGAGGGACAGTGGGGGGGAGGGACAGTGAGGGGGAGGGGGGAGGGATAATAAAGGTAGATATGCCAGATATAGATGAAGGGGGAATGGGGAATAGAGGCAGCAAACCACCTGGTTATATATGCACCTATGCAACAACTCTGCATGACTGCACCTGTACCCCAGAACCTAAACTAAAATTTAAAAAAAGAAAAAAGAAAGACTTAAAAAAATTTTTTTAACTATATATATATATATATATATATATATATATATATATATATTACATTTGGCTCAGAATAAATCTCTTCAAATATTTGGCAGAGTTGGACTCTTTTCACTGGCACTAAGAAGTAGGAAGGCAAATTAAAGGACTGCAATTCTCCTTTTACTCAATTTGTCCTTTTGACCAAATTGCTTTTTATTTCTATAATGGAAGACATATATTATTTTCCATGCAATTCATAGTTACTTTTTATTGTTGATGCTAATGCTTATTGAAAAAAAATACCCTGCCAGATGCTGTAGATCATACCTGTGATCCTAAGATTTTGGGGGACCAAAGCAACAGGATCATTTAAGCCCAGGAATTTGAGAACAGTCTGGGCAACATAGTGATATCCTGTCTCTACAAAATATATTTCTAAAAATTAGGCAGGTATGATGGTGCATGCCTGTAGTCTCAGCTACTTGTGAGGCTGAGGTGGGAGGATCGCTCGAGCCAGGTGTTGGAGGCTGCAGTGAGCTATGATTACACCATTGCACTCCAGCCTGGGTGCCAGAGTGAGACCCTGTCTTAAAAACAGCAACAAAAAACAAACAAAAACACTATAATGCATATGAAACTATGAATCGAAGCATTTTCACCACCAAAATGCGCTGCTCCCCAGCTATGTTCCACCCATAAGATGACACCTTTAGTGCCACCCATAAGATGAATACTGTAACTGTACCCCCACTTCTACCTCTAGGGAATCTTTTTACTTCTACTTTCTCATCATGAGTCTAACCCAACTTTCAAATTTTACTAAAGTAACTTGACCCTTTCCATTCTAAACTATTATTTGAATCTCCCCACACAATTTGTCTCTTCTATTTCAAGATCCTTTATTTTGGTCGCTTACTGTAAACTCCTAGTCATCATTCACCATTTCTATTATGTCTATTCAGATGTCATCAGACACTGTATAGCCTCTTGCTTACCATCTCTCTCCATCTTGACTATTCCAATTTATCTGCTCTCTTTTCTCAGATTGGACAAATACTAATACATTTTCTAAAAATGTGTATGTCTGTAAATAATCTTTCACCTTGGCAGATGGATGTGGCATAGGATTCTTTCTCCCAATAGTCTATAGGTAAGATCTCAATGTTCGTTGCAATGTTAGATACTTATTAGAAACACGTGGGAAGTGAAAATGCCAATTCTTAGACCACCCCCAGAGATTCTGATTTAATTTATGTGGGTTGGAGCCCGTGAGCAGCATTTCTAAAGCTCCTCAGCTGATTCTAACATGCAGCCTGGATTGAGATCTTGTGGGTGTTATTTTACTCTGACGCTATTCTGCTTTGACTTTCATTCTATTGTAGCCCAGAGTGGGAGATGAGCAGCCCGATACCAGTCTTATATGCCTGCCTTCATAATGTACTTGTTCTTTCCAAGTGGAAGCTTTTTTTCTTTTCGAGACGGAGTTTCGCTCTTGTTACCCAGGCTGGAGTGCAATGGCGCGATCTCGGCTCACGGCAACCTCCGCCTCCTGGGTTCAAGCAATTCTTCTGCCTCAGCCTCACGAGTAGCTGGGATTACAGGTGTGCGCCACCATGCCCAGCTAATTTTTGTATTTTTTAGTAGAGACGGGGTTTCACCTTGTTGACCAGGATGATCTCGATCTCTTGACCTCGTGATCCACCCACCTTGGCCTCCCGAAGTGCTGGGATTATAGGCGTGAGCCACCGCGCCCGGCCAATTAAGTGGAAGCTTTTAATATTTTATCTTCATGTCTGAAATTCAGAATTTTTACCTTACTAAGATGTGAGTCATTTTGTTATAAATCCTGACTAGAACTTGTAAAGTCCTTTTAACTGGTCTTTAACACACAGAGAAATTCTTCTCTGTTATTTAATTATTGTCTTAACCCAATCTCTCCTTTTTCTCTTTCTGGAACTCCTATTTTCCCTAATGTCACTCAACTATTTCCTTATGGTTTTCACCCCTGTGTATTTTACACTGTGATATTTTCTCCACTTTTTTTCTATTCTACTAATTCAGTAATCAGCAGTGAACATCTTCTCTTTCTATTGCTGTAATAAACTTTTAAACTTTAAGATGGTGTTGTTTAAGTTCTGTAAAGTTAATTCAGGCTATGCTTGAATATTTTTAAATGCTTTCTGTCATCTGTGGTTTCAAATTTTCATCAGGTGTGCCATATCAGGAGCCTGGTTTGAGAGTCCTATCAGTTCTGTCTCTCTCATTTGGCTGGTCCTCATTAGGTGAGTTGTAATTTTCTGGGTTTTATTGCAGCTAAAAGCCAGCTGCTAGGGAACGCTAAATGGCAGCAGTCTCATGGCTGGTGGCTTCTGTCCATGTGAGCTGACACTGTGGCAGCTGCCAGGCTATCCTCCTCTGCGGCGGAAAGTCTTCCTGCTCCCTACTGTCCATTAGCCTCCAATCCTCAGGAATAGGAAACCTGGCCTACCTTTCCAGCTACACTTCTTCATGGAAAGTCAAAAAACCCCAAGTGCACTACCTTGAGCTTCTTGAATTCTTTATATTCACTGTCACTGCTATCCACACCCTCAAAGCAGGATAACTTTAAGTAGAGGATTCACAGCCTTCAGATATTCATCATGGGTTTTCTAACCGGCTACTGCCTTTTTTTTTTTTCCAACTTGGGAGTGAAGATAGTATCGCATCAGTTTCATCTGTCAGGGCTCTAAGATCCTAAAACCCACACTCTTCATTCCTCACCTGCATTGTAGCAGTAGCTCTCCATGGGAAAGATAGAGGGGTTGGAATCAAAACTAGAGGAAATGAGATTCACTAGGTACATATTTTACCAAGAGATTCTGCTCTCCATGTTCTAGAATTTTAAGAAAATGACTTGTTTGGTTTTATTCTATAATGCTCTGCACCAGGGTTCTCACTTAAAGAACTTTTAGTTCCCACTGGGCCTGTTTACCAGATTTTTGTAATAGCCACAGTAAATAGCGTCAACGTAAATACAATGCTATGGCTTGCAGAATATATTATCTTCTTCCAGATAATCAGATACAATTGATTTGTGGTATCCAAGCAACTCTCCTGCTTCGGCCTTCCAAATAGCTGGGGTACAGGTGCCCACCACAACACCCAGCTAATTTTGGTATTTTTAGAGGCAGGTTTCACTACGTTGGCCAGGCTGACTTCAAACTCCTAACCTCGTGATCCACCTGCCTCTGCTTACAAAGTGCTGGGATTCCAAGTGTGAGTCACTGTACCTGGCCTTGATAATGTTTTTAAAGGTCTCCATGTAGTTCTCATATATAGAGGGTTGAGAACCACTGATACAAATGAAAAAGGGCTCCCTTTATCAGATCTTTTACAACTATTTTATATAGCAGTATTTGTCAAGGTGTGGTTTGAGAGCAAGGTAAATCACAACAGTTGGAGTGTTATTTAAAATACAAATCTTGAGATGTTGTCAGCGAGATAGTGGAGTAGGGGGTCACCTGCTGGTATCCTACCACCACAATAACAATTCTACATCCACCTTCAAACAAGTCTCTTATGGGAGCCTTGGGATTCAGGTAGGAGGTTGTAAAATACTAGTGGAGCCCAAGACCTAGGAGGGTTGTTTTGAAAGTGCAGACCCACACCCAGGTGGCTGATCTGTTAATCACACTCCTATGTTCAAATTTGGAAAGGGCCCTAGTTCCTGAAAGGCTTGGCTACAGCCTTATTTGGCCTTGAGGCTATAACCAAAACCATCTGCCATGAGGTCCAGGAGGAATCATGGACAGTAGTGCCTTGGCAGATTTACTTGTTTGCCTGCTGACATTGGTCTTGACAGGGCACTCAAAAGTTACCTTATAACAGCTCTAGCTCACCTCAGCTAAGCTTCCAGCTTAGTGCTGCTCGCACAAGGACTCACAGGGAGACCTGTCCATCTGAGCCAACAGGACAGGCTTGCCAGCCTCCATCGTACAGCAGATTCCAAAAAGGCCCATTTTCAGCTCCAGTCCCTCTTGCTGCAGCCATGGAGTTTTACCTCACATGCTCAGTAAACTTCTGGAAAATGCACCCAGACAGACCTACCGGCCTCTATCCCACAGAAGTTCTTGAAAGGGCCCCTTGGATGTCAGCCTCAGCCCCTTTCATCCATGGTATGTGAGCAATAAGGAACTTCTGAGAGTCTTGCCCACTCGTACTACCTAGTTGAGTTTGCCCACGTTGGTCACAGAGCAAATTCTGAAGTAGCCCTGAAACTCAGTTTCAGCTCCTCCCAGATGTGGTCTAGGAGAAGTTTTACATAGCCAGGATCCTGCTGGGAGACATGCTTGAGTCCCCCAACCAAAGGCCCTCCTTGGATCACCAAATGGAGCTGGATCTTGCTCCTAGTCCCATTTGTATGCAGACTGGGAGCAGTTCTGTCCACCTGGAGACCCAAAGGGAGGCGTATCTAGGCAGCACTCCTACAGTCTGATACTCTGACCTCGGTCACATTGTGGATCTTGAAGCAACCCTGTAAACTGGCTACAGCCCTATAAATTATCTCCAGCTCCTCTCAACCACCAACTGAGAACATGCCTGCTTACCTAGAAATCCACTTGAAGACTAGATAGCTGAATAGAACCAGCTCTGATCTGTAGCTTCCAGCAAGACAAATACAAAAAGCAAGTGATTTCTGCATTTCCAACTGAGGTACCCAGTTCATCCCCTTGGGACTGAGTAGATGGCTGGCATGACCCACAGAGAGCAAGGAAAAGCAGGGTGGGGTAATGGTTCATCTGGGAACCGCACAAGGCAAAGGGACCTCCCTCCCTGAACCAAGGGAGGCAGTGAAGGACTGTGCTACCCACCCAGGGTACTACGCTTTTCCCACAGCTTTTTGAAATCCATGGATCAGGAGATTCCGTCATGGGTCTACATCACCAGGGCCTTAGGTCTCAAGCACAAAACTGGGCAGACCCACAGTAGCTGCTTCCACTATTGGGTGTTTGGGCAGGGCCTGAGCCGCAGGAAGTTTTACTTATTTCACCAGTACCTGGAACTTCAGTAAAGCAAGAGAACTGTTCACTCCCATGGAAAGGGGTCTGAAGCCAGGGAGTCAAACGGCCTCACTCAGCATGTCCCACTCCCATGGAACCCTGCCAGCTAAGACCCACTGTCTTGA
The DNA here is from genome assembly GCF_030222135.1 of Aotus nancymaae. Taxonomy (NCBI): domain Eukaryota; kingdom Metazoa; phylum Chordata; class Mammalia; order Primates; family Aotidae; genus Aotus; species Aotus nancymaae. The sequence goes on along the minus strand of NW_026988438.1, from coordinate 40,141,542 downwards.
AATGAGCTGCAGGAAGTTTTACTTATTTTGCCAGTACCTGGAACTTCAGTAAAGCAAGAGAACTGTTCACTCCCATGGAAAGGGGTCTGAAGCCAGGGAGTCAAACGGCCTCACTCAGCATGTCCCACTCCCATGGAACCCTGCAAGCTAAGACCCACTGTCTTGAAATGAGCTGCAGAAAGTTTTACTTATTTCACCAGTACCTGGAACTTCAGTAAAGCAAGAGAACTGTTCACTCCCATGGAAAGGGGTCTGAAGCCAGGGAGCCGAATGGCCTCACTCAGCATGTCCCACTCCCAGGAACCCTGCAAGCTAAGACCCACTGTCTTGAAATCCCTGCTAGCCAGCACAGCATCCTGGAGTATAGTTAAGATGACCGAGTTCTTTTGGGGAGGGGCGACTGCCATTACTGTGGCTCTAGTTGGTGGTTTTCCATGGTCAGTGCTAGGGAGACTGGGAGCTTTGGACTGGGCAGTACTCACCCCAGTGCAACACAGTGGCTGTGGCAGACCGTGGCCAGACTGCTTCTTTAGGTGGGACTCAGATTCATCCCTCCTCAATAGGCAGGACCTCTCTGTAGGAATTCCATCAACTCTAGTTAAGGGCTTACAGACAGAGCCCTCATCTTCCTAAGATAGAACACCTTGGAGGGAGGCGGCTATGGTCTCAGTTTCAGTGGACTTAATCTTTCTTTAGTTCAGCTGATCCTGATGAGGAGGATTCCCCCAGCACAGTGCACCAGCTCTGCTAAGGGACAGTCAGACTGCTTCCTTAAGTGGATCCCTGATCCCATGGCTGCTGACGGTGTGAAACTTCCCAATAGGAGGTGCAAGACATCTCATACAGGAGAGTTCCAGCTGGCATCAGGTTGGTGCCCCTCTGAGACAAAGCTTCCAGAGGAAAGAACAGGCAGCAATCTTTGCTATTCTGCAGCCACCATTGGTGATACCCAGGTGAAATGAGTCTGGTGATATCCAGGTGAAATAACAAAGGTCTGGTAACACCCAGGTGAAAAGGTCTGCAAATTTCATCAGGCCTGCAGAGGAGGGGACTGTCTGTTAGAAACAAACAAATGGAAAGCAACAACAACATTGACAAAAATGACCTCACAGAAACCCCATCCAAAGGTCAACAGCCTCAAAGATCAAAGGTAGATAATATCCATGAAGGCAGATAAAATCCATGAAGATGAGGAGAAAAAGCAAAAACACTGAGAATTCCAAAAGCCAGAATGCTGCTTCTCCTCCAAACGATCACAACACTTTTCCACTAATGTCACAGTATGGACCTGAAACAGATTAATTGACAGAGGCAGGCTTCAGAAAGTGAGTAAAAACAAAATTTGCTGAGCTAAAGGATTATGTTTTAACCCAATGCCAAGAAGCTAAGAACCATGATAAAAGATTATAGTAGCTGTTAATTAGAATAACCAGTTTAGAGAGGAACATAAATGACCTGATGGATATGAAAAACACAGCACGAGAACTTCATGATGTAACCACAAGTATCAATAGCTAAATCGACCAAACAAAAGGGAAAATATCAGAGCTTGAAGACTATCTTGCTGAAATAAGGCAGGAAGATAAGATTAGAGAAAAAAGAATGAAAAGGAATGAAGAAAGCCTCTGAGAACTATGACACTAAGTAAAGAGACCAAATCTACAATAGACTGGAGTATCTGAAAGAGATGGAGAAAATGGAATCAAGTTGGCAAACTTCAAGATATCATCCAGGAAAATTTCCCCAACCTAGTAAGAAAGTCCAACATTCAAATTCAGGAAATCCAGAGAATCCCAATAGGATACTTGATGAAAAGACCTACCCCAAGACACATAATCTTCAGATTCTCCAAGGTCAAAATGAAAGAAAAAATGCTGTGTCAATAGACACAGAAAAGATCTTTAATAAAATTCAACATCCCTTATGTTAAAAACTCAATAAACTAGATAATGAAGGACATACCTCAAAATAATAAGAGCCATTTATGAAAAATCCATAGCCTATATCATACAGAATGGGCAAAAGCTGGAAGCATTCCCCTTGAAAACTGGCACAAGACAAGGATGCCCTCTCTTGCCACTCTTATTCAACATAGTTATTGGAAGTTCTGGCCAGGGAAATCAGGCAAGACAAAGAAATAAAGGTATGCAAATAGGAAGAGAGAAAGTCAAATTGTCTTTGTTTGCAGATGACATGATCCTGGATGTAGAAAACCCCATCGACTCAGCCCAAAAGCTTCTTAAGCTGATAAGCAATTTCAGCAGAGTCTCAAGATACAAAATCAACATACAGAAATCACAAGCATTTCTACATATCAACAACAGACAAGCAGAAAGCCAAATCATGAATGAGCTCCCATTCATAATTGCCACAGAAGAATAAAATACCTAGGAATACAGCTAATAAAGGAAATGAAAGACATCTTCAAAGACATCTACAAACCACTGCTCAAGGAAGTCAGAGAGAACACAAACAAATGGAAAAACATTCCATGCTCACGGATGTGAAAAATCAATATTGTGAAAATGCCTATACTAGAAAAAGCAATTTATAGAGACAATGATATTTTCATTAAATTACCACTGACATTCTTCACAGAATTAGAAAAAACTATTTTAAAATTTACATGGAACATAAAATGAGCTCATATAGCCAAGACAATCCCAAGCAAAAAGAAAAAAAGCTGAAGGCATCATGCTACCAGACTTCAAACTATACTACAAGTCTACAGTAACCAAAACAACATGGTCTGGTACAAAAACAAGCTTATAGACCAATGTAACAAAAGAGGGAACTCAGCAATGAAACCACACATCTACAACCATCTGATCTTCAACAAACCTGACAAAAATAAGCAATGGGGAAATTATTCCCTATTTAACAAGTGGTGTTGGGAAAACTGGCTAGCCATATGTGGAAAATTAAAACTGGTCCCTTTTCTTACATCTTATACAAAAATTAACTCAAGATGAATTAAGACTTAAATGTAAAACCCAAACTATAAAAACCCTTGAAGAAAATCTAGGCAATACCATTCAGGACATAGGCATGGGCAAAGACTTCATGACTAAAACACAAAAAGCAATCGCAACAAAGGCAAAACTTGACACATAAGTTCTAAGTAAACTAAAGAGCTTCTGCACAGCAAAACAAACTAGCATCAGAGCGATCAGACAACCTACAGAATGGGAGAAAATATTTGCAATCTATCCATCTGACAAAGGTCTAATATCCAGAATCTACAAGGAACTTAAGCAAGTTTACATGAAAAAAAAAAACCCCATTAAAAAGTGGACAAATTATATGAACAGATGTTTCTCAAAAAAAGTCATATATATGGCCAATAAACATATGAAAAAAAGCTCAATATCACTGATTATTAGAAAAATGCAGTCAAAACCACAATGAAACACCATCTCACTCCAGTCAGAATGGTGATTATTAAAAAGTCAAGAAACAACAGATGCTGGCAAGGTTGCAGAGAAATAAAAACGCTTTTACACTGTTGGTGAAAATGTAAATTAGTTCAACCATTGTGAAAGACAGAAGATTTAGATTGGGAATGACAATTTGACCCAGCAATTCCATTACTGGGTGTATTAGTCCGTTTTCATGCTACTGATAAAGATATCCACGATGGGAAAGAAAAAGGGGTTTAATTGGACTTACATTTCTACATGGCTGGAGAGGCCTCAAAATCATGGTGGAAGGTGAAAGGCACTTCTTACATGGCAGTGGTAAGAGAAAATGAGGAAGAAGCAAAAGCGGAAACCCCTGATAAAACCATCAGATCTCATGAGACTTAGTCACTACCATGAGAACTGTATGGGGGAAACCACCTCCATGATTCAAATTATCACCCACTGGGTCCCTCCCACAACACGTGGAAATTATGAGAGTAGAATTCAAGATGAGATTTAGGTGGGGACACAGAGCGAAACCGTATCACTGGGTATATATCCAAAGGAATGTAAATAATTCCCTTATAAAGATACATGCGTGCCTATGTTCATTGCAGCACTATTCACAATAGCAAAGACATAGAATCAACCCAAATGCCCATCAATGATAGACTGGATAAAGAAAATATGGTACATATACACCATGCAATAGTATGCAGTCATAAAAAGAAAAGGTGGTGTGGGGCCTGGGGGGCGAGAATTAGGAAAAAGAGATAACCCATGCTGGGCTGAACACTTCATTAATGGGTTAATAGGCCAGCAAACCACCAGGCACACATTTACCGATGTCACAAACGTACACATCCTGCACATGTACCCTGGAACTTACAAAAAGGTATAAAAATCAGACTTAGAAAAATAAATAAAAATTAAAAAAATAACATCACACATAGAAACCTTACCTTTGTCAGGAGTAAAATGAATAAACAAAAAGTCTCAAAAGGAAATGACCCCATTACATATGTTATAAGTGACTTTCTCCCTTTGGAAGCCTCCTCTGAGGAGATATTTTAAAAATATTTTAAAAATAGCTTCTACGGTGTTTTTCCTAATTGCTAAGTTGAGACTTAATTTATGTTTCTGATTTTGCTCTTTGGGATGGGAGAAAGGGAAATAGAAATGATGATTAATTGCAAAAGAACTACTTCCTTGAAGCCACAGCAGTGGGAGGGAAAAAGCAAATGCCTTCTGATTCACTTTGAGGAGATTTACTCATCTTCCTTCTTTGGCTTTCCTGCTTGTGTCATTTGGCCCCAAACTGGGATGTTTTTACATTCATTTTGTGTTTAGAAAAGAAATATCAAATCAAAATGTTTAAGCTGCTCTTCTGCTCTTGACATTAATAAAGCTGATGAAGATTTAAAAAAAAGGAAAAAAAAAGAGAAATCCATTGGAAGACATGTCTATCCATGACCCCAGAGACAGGCCTGAAGATGTCTTGATTACAGACTTGAAACAACCAGGTGTCTCAGTTACAGCCCATCTCTGCCACAGACTTGAGCAAAACAACTATCTCAAAGACCCATAGAGTGATCCAACAGGAGTCCTCCTAGAGGAAGCCACACTCACCAGCACATAATACATCAATGTACCTGGTGACAGGCGTTCTGACTGTGAACTCAGAGGCAGTCCTTCATCTCAGCACCAGCCCTGCAGACTGAGTTCTGGGGCACAATCCAGTCCACCTAGGAAACAGAAAGAACCCACAGCCACTAGAATCACTGGGAATAGGCCCACCAACTGTAGGTTCTCCATTATGAACCTACTATTAGGCAAGTGACCCTGATCTACCTCCATTCAGCTGTGATCTCAGAGACAATCTCATCAGCCCAGAGACCTAACAGAAAAATATTTTCTTGTCAAAACCAGTGTGTAAGACTGAAAGAGGGATTTTTACCATCAAATGCACAGACATCAATGCAAGACTATACAAATAACAAAGAATGAGGCAAACATGATACCACCAAAGGAAAACTCATAAAGTTCCAATAACCAACCACAAAGAAATGGAGATACACAAATTGCCTAAAAAAGAATTCCAAATAATCATCTTAATGTAGCTCAAGAAGATGTAAGAAATTACAGACAGAAATTAAATGAAATTAGAAAAACAACACATAAACAAAATTAGGAGTTTAATCAAGAATTAAAATCCTTAAAAACGAATCAAATGAAAATCCTAAAGCTTAAGAGCACAATGAGAACTGAAATTTTCAAGAGACTTTTAACAGTACACTCAATCATGCAGAAGAAAGGATTAATGAACTCGAAGACAAGTCATTCAAAATTAGTCAATGAGAAGAGCAAAAAGAAAAAAGGGTGAAAAAGAGCAAGGAACGCATGACAAATCTAGGGGACAGCATGAAATGTGCAAATATACAAATGATGTGAGTATCTAGAGGAGGAAAGAGAGGAAAAGAACACTACAAGTAAAAGGATTTATAGGCCAATATCACTGATGAACATAAATGCAAAAATGCTAACAGACTGAACTCAACAGCACATTTAAAGTATCATTTTTACTATGATTAAGTGGGACCTGTAACCATGAAACTACCAGAAGAAAACATAGGAGAAATGCTCCATGACATTGGTCTTGGCAAATATTTCTTAGATATGACCCCAAATTCATAGTGAATAATAGCAAAAATAAACAAATCGTATTACATCAAACTGAAAAGCTCTGTACAGCAAAGGAAATCCGTTAATAAAGTAAAAAGACATCCCATGGATTAAGAGAAAATATTTGTAAACTGTAATCTAATAAGAGGCTAATATCCAAAATACATAAAAAACTAAGACAACTCAATAACAAGAAAACAAATAACCCAATAAAAAGTGGGCAAAAAACATAAATAGACACTTCTCAAAAAACAGATATATAAATTCCAAGAGATATATGAAAACATGTCCATCATCACTGATCATTAGGGAAATGCAAAACTACAATGAAATATGGAGGGGATGGAGGAAAGAGTACCCTGGTGTACTGTTTGCGGGAATGTAAATTAATACAGCCACTTGGAAATAGTATGGAAGTTCCTTGGAAAACTAAAATTAGAATTATCATATGATCTAGTAAAATAACTTCTGAATATATATATATATACACATATATATATCCCCAAAAATTGACATCGGTATGGTAAAGAAATATCTACACTCCCATGTTCATTGCAGTATTATTCACAGTAGCTAAGATATGGAAGAAACCTAGGTGTCTATCATCAGATGAATGGATAAAGAAAATGCCATATATATACAAAAGGGAATACTATTCAGCCAGTTTAAAAAAGAAGGGATGGAAATCCTGTTATTTGCAACAGCATGGAGGACATTGTGCTAAGTAAAATAAGCCAGGCATAGAAAGACAAGTGCAGCATGATCTCACTTATATATGGAATCTAAAATAGTTAAACTTACAGAAGTGGAGAGTAGAATGAGATTACAAGTGGCTGGGGAAGAAGGGTATATGAAGAAAGAGGAGATGTTGATCAAGGGTACAAGGTTTCATTTAGACAGGAGAAGTTAGATTTAGTGATCTATTGCAGAGAATGATGACTATAGTAAATAATAATGCATTGTATATTGCATAATTGCAAAAAAATTTTAAATGTTTCACCAAAAAATGGCAAGTATATGAAATGATGAATTTGTTAGCCTGATTTATCATTTCACATTATAAACATACATCAAGACATTATATTATATCACATAAATTTATACAATTATTTGTCATTTAAAGATATCAATTTTTTAAAAGTTTTGAGAGAATAAAGAAATCTGAAAGAAATCTAATATTTTGCTTGAGAAAAAAGATGAGCAAGAGAAAAATGGCAGGGTGTACTGTCATTATTCAAGATTCCATTAAATGTTGAAAATAAACATTCATCAGCTTCATCAAAATACAAAATAAAATGCTAATCCTTAGGCTTCACACAAAACTAGTATTGTGTGAATTAGAATCAGAATTCTTGGGGGCATTTCTCTGAATAGTCATTTTTACCAAATTGTTGAGATAATTTTTATACATACCAAATTTTTTTGATAACCACAAAAGAAAATGTGGTTTAATATCCTGTAAGGAGACAGACCAGGTGCATAAGATGTATTTTTTACTTAAAAGTGAACAGCTCCTACTCTAGTTTAACTTTTCCTAATGCCAGGTGATCCAGATTTCCCTTTAATACTTTATGATGAAATGGTATAGAAATGTGAGGAACTGCCACTGAGTAGTGAAAGGTCTCACTTTTATAATAAGGAACTAAAATGAAAGAAAAACATCAGCAGCCAAAGAACGGAAATGTGAGTAGAGAAGAGAGCTTAAAAATGCAAAAATGACAGAGCCTGGCTAGATATATGCAGTGAGCACAGCTGAGAGTGGAGAGGTGCAGAGTCCATATGTGGATCACTGAACTAAAAGTCAGAAATAAAGAGAACTCTCTGGGTATAAAATAGATGGTAGAATTGGTTGGTTATCTCAAAATTCTTTATCATTTGATAAAGGTGGTTATCCTGCTTATAATTTTCACGCAAAAACCAACTGAGATAAATTACCGAAACCATTTAAAAGCACTGTCGTTTTGTCTCAAGCTAAAAAGAAAACCATGACAGCGAGAATTAAAGGTGGGGAAAGGGAAATGGGAAGTTGTCCTTTCATACTCTCTTCCCAATTCTTACCCCAGCCACTAATTCACAAGTACTAAATTTTCTGTCCAAACACACCATGAATATTTATGACATGGGAAACTCCACAATAGACTAGTTCTCCTGCAGCTGGTGAATGGGCCCTCTCTCCTGCATTTGGTGAAATTCTTCAGCCTCTCAAAGATCTACTTTGAATGTCACCCAATCTGTGAAGTCATTTTCTAATCCCCTTCCACATTTCATAACTAATGCTCCTTTCTGTATTATCTGTTTCTTGTATCCTAGTCATTTTTCTAGTACTCTTAGTTGAATATATGAGCACTTAGAGAGTAGAAAACAGGCATTCTTCATGATTGAATCTCAAATTCCTCACAGAGGGCTTGGGACATAAGATGATCTGCTCAATAAATTATGACACCAGTTGAATTCATTTAGTCACTTCAATTTAAGGCGAGTTTGTTGTTCCTGCAGTGCCACTTGACACCATGCTCTCTCTCTCTCTCTCATACCTCATTTACTAATTTTTATTTTGAGAAGGAAGAAAGAAAAAAGAAGAATCATGGGAAGAGAAGAAGGCAAGTGTGCTCTGAAGGTGTTTATAGATACTCTTGCCTGCCTAATGCTCATTCGTGTATTAGGCAGCACAGAATATATTATACTTAGGTAACAATTTAACCTCAACAAGATCAGAACCTTCACTAAATCAGTGGGTCTTTCTGACTCAGGCTGTGTGTCCAACATGGATAGGAGGAACGTTGCGTTCTACACGTTAGTCAGGAATCCAGAAATGACAGAAGCTCTGTCATCTTTCCATGCAACCATCTTAACATAAAGTTTCAGTATTTTCTTAAAAAATTGGAAAATAATGTGGATAATTTACATCTGATCTTAACTGCCTTTACCCTGAAGTTATAGATGTTACTTTCTCTCAAAATCCACTGTTAAAATTAATGGCAAGGCCCCAATTTGATTGTATGACATGCTTGATAGTTTTACTAGGTATGCAGAAGAAAAGATTAGACATGATTAGCTCTAGTGATCTCTATCGCACAAGTATTTATTATGCACTATGTGTTAAATACTGGGCCAGTAAACAGAAAAATAACTGTCAGACAAAACAGAGCTTTCATAAAGCTCATGAGACAGTGAAAAGGAAATAGAGATCTTTCATCCACAGAACAACAAAAGTCTGAGTTTTCAGAGTCATATAAAATGCAAATATTACCCAGCATCAAGCTTTGCAGGTCATTAGCAAAGGTAATAAGAAAGGAAGATCAATGGTATATGCCACAGCGCTATCAAGCACACCTCAGCCCATCAAATGCAACTCCTGTTTGGGGCACTGTGATGTGATTTCGTTCTGGAGTGGGTGGTGCTCACTCTGCATGGCTAGAGTTAGCATAGAGGAGCCTATGAGTGCTGTGGTCTTTCTGTTTATGCATCATCATCACACAGTGTAGCTCTAGCCAGGTCATTAACTTGCATTCATCAGCACAGCTATAGTTTAAATCTATAAATTACAGATATACCTACAGCAATCAGGCCAGAAAGATCAGGTACATTCTGCTACAAGCATTCCTAGGTCAGTCACTGGGAGCTAATACATTTCAACAGTCAATATTTACAAGGAGGTCTGTTTGGGGTTAAAAAGAAAAACACTTCAGGTATTCTCAAGTACTAAAGAATGAGTTACAGACCCACTGTCCACTGTTTCCTTTTAGCACCTGATCCAAAGTGCATGGGGCACTCACTCACTACTGTGGTAGGTTTACTTTTGAAATTACCAGTCCCCACCCCCCACCCCCAAAGTGCATGCTACTAGCGGGTGGTGGGGGGTGAGGAGTGGAGGCAGAGACTGACATCTCAGAGAAGGCAGAGAAGATTTACATGAAAAAGTGGTGTTTGAACTGAGATCAGAAGGAAGAGCCAGAGCTAGCTGGGTGGCAGAGGAAATAGCATATGGAGAGAAAAGGAGCAGGCCTGTTTGACTAACTCAAAGAAATCAGTGAGACTGGACTGTGAGGAGCAAAACAGGAGATGGGGGAGGGGAAGTGGTTTCAGACAGGCCTGACTGGCCCCAACCATAGGTGGGACAAGATAAATTAGGGATCTTTATCTCAGAAGCAAAGATAAATATTGAACTAGTTTTAATGAGGGAACTCAGAGAAACGTGATCATTGGAGGCAGTGAGCGAGTGGAAATAATGAAATGGGTTAAATAACCACTGCAGACATCACAGAAGATGATCATGTGAATAACGGTGCTGTTGTGTTGATAAAGAAATGTGGTCTGATTCAAGAGATATTTAGGAGGAAGTGACTGGAATTGGTAAGGGCTTTGATATGAAGAGAGAGTACAGAGAGTTATTAACCATATCTCTGTGACTTGTGCAACTGGATGATACCATGCACCATAGAAAACAATAGAAGCAAAACAGGTTCAGATCACTGTGGGAGAACAGTGAGAGCCCAAAGAGCAAATCCTTGGCTTCTGCACTCAGGCAAGCATGGCCTCGTTGTTGGCTGGCATTATCCAGAAGGCCCCTGTGAGCAACAAATTATGAACTGCATTGTAAACAAAGAATACGTGAAAAGAAATTGAAGGGTAATTTGGAGAACAGCATCCAAGTGCTCATACATGAGTGACGGAAATTAAATGACAGTAGGGAAATGGAAGCACCATTGTCGCATTTTTTATACCACATCTCTTAAAGCAGGTGGGAGCTACTAGAGAGAAAAAATGCAAGTGGGATGCCAGAAGGAGAGGGGAAGGCAAAGATAGAGAGAAGGAACAGAATTGTTTGCTGAAATTCATGTTGTGTTACGAGATAATCATCGTTATAGAGGACAGTCTAGGCCAGGCATAGTGGGTCACACCTGAAATCCCAGTGCTTTGGAAGACCAAGGAGGGAGAATCACTTGAGGTCAGGAGTTCAAGACCAGACTAGACAACATAGCAAGACCCCATCTCTACAAAATAAAAAATAAAAAAATTACCGGTGTGGTAGTGTGCACTTGTAGTGCTAGCTACTCAGGAGGGTGAGGGAGGAGGCTCACTTCAGCCCAGGAGTTACAGGTTACAGTGAACTATGATCATGCCACTGCATTACTGCCAGATACTATCTCTAAAAAAAATAAAGGGAGCAGTCAGATATATTTGTGTTTTCTTTTATGTTTGTTCATTTATTGTTGTTGTTGTTTTGAGACAGGGTTTCACTCTGTCACCCAGCCAGGAGTTCAATGGTGCAATCTCAGCTCACTGCAACCTCCACCTCTTGGGCTCAAGGGATTCTTCCACCTCAGCCTTCCAAGTAGCTGTGACTATAGGCATGCACTACCATGACAGTTGTCTTAAATAATTACATGATTCCTTCAAAAATCAAGTGTAAAGAAAGGAAGAAACCATTAAATGAAATCTAAATAGAGGGTAAAAAATGACCTAGTGAAAATTACCATGTTAATTATTTGGGGGAAAAAAAAGAAAGAAAGGAATAGATAAAACCATAAGAAGCTGTAGGAAGATTTGCCCAAGCACTCATCAAAGCTTTTCTATACCTCAATTCTAGTTCCTCAGCTGGCATTCAGTAGCTGTGTGACCTTGGGAACGTGTTTATTCAGTGCATGCCTCAATTCAATCACCTTTAAAATAAAATTAATAAGAGCTGTCTTGCCCACATTAAACAATAATGTTTGAAGGTTCTTTAAAAATTATAAAACTGTTTATATATTATAATCATATATATATATATATAATGTAATTATTTTCATGGTATGACTGTGTCCTCCAGAACTGACATGTTGAAAACCTAATCCCTAATGCAATGGGGCCTTTGGCGAGGTGTGTGTAGGTGGAGCTCTCATGAATGGATTAATGCTGCTATAAAAAGAAAAAAAAACCTTAGGGGGTAGGTTCACTCTCTTCTCCTCTTCTGTCATGTGAGGACACAGAGTTTGTCCCTTTTTACCCTTCCGCCTTCTGTTATATGAGTATACAGCAAGGAGACCTCACCAGATGCCAGCATCTTGATCTTGAAATTTCCAGCCTGTGAGAAGTAAATTTCTGTTCCTTATAAATTATCCAGTTTCATATATTCTGTTATAGCAGCACAAAAGACTAAGACAATTAAATGATTATATTATTAGTAGTAAATATAATTATTCATGTGCAGAATAAACACCTATGGCCCTTAATAAGCTAGGTGAATAAACAATAGACAAGCCTCCAGTGTGAACAAAGAAGGATAAAATCACAGTGAGAACTCTGTCTAGGGACAAGTAAGGTGAAGTCAACACTGACTGTTTATATTTTGAGAGGTTTTACTGGAAGTGCATGTGCAGCAAAACACAACATTCAAGCAAATGAAAATAATCATGAAATTATCTTGCCAAGAATGAAATCTTAGAGGAGGGGACTTCCAAGCTTTTCTCTTTCCCAATAATAGTTGTTTTTTTTTTAAGGTGTAAGATCTGGGACTACATTCTATTTTCTGTAAATTGTGCAGAGCAAGTGTGTGGTGACTGTTTTTTTCCCTCTGACTTTAATCTACTGGATATGCTCATAAAGTTTGCAGGAATAACAGCTGGTTCTGGAAGCTGTTGGAAATGTGAGCTATAGAAAGGTGAGTGTGTCATAAATGTTTTATGTAAATCTTCAAGAAAAGATGGGAGAAGGGGACTTATGCATGTTTATTTCCTCATCTTATAAGCATTATTTTTCCATTTTTAGTATTTTAGCACTTGGAATGCAGCTTATGGCTATGCATACATTTAATGAAGTATTTCTTATATACACACATTCATACACACTCACTAATAAATCATTACATCTATCATGGAAGGCATATTTAACTGAAGAAAGAAATACAGTATATTAACTAAGAATGATCACAATTTTTTATCAATCTGTCCTGTAAAAAACAAAAATAATTCTTTTGCAAAAATGTTATTATTTTGAAGGGGTTAATCCATTCTTCATTCATTCAAAAAACTTTTATTCAATACCTACTATGTGCTAGTCCTGTCCTAGAGAAACAAATACATGGGCTCATAGAGGAGGATGTGAAGAAGTCATCCTATGCAGAAAGGCCATTCTTGCAGATGCCCCTGGATTTACTCTGCCATATTATAGAGAACTTTCTCAGAAGTCACCTCTTCATATTGTTCTTCCTGTTCTCCAGGCCTCTGATTCTTTGACATAGTTCATTTTCAAACCAAAGATCATTAAGCCTCTTAAAGCATACTTTTTGTTCCACTTTTGTCTAGAATGGAATGAAGGTGAATGATTCTGACCTTCCACCCAGAAATCATGACCTGTTAGTGTGTGTTCTTCTGCGGGAGTCATAGTATGCTTTCCAGAGGATCCCCAACCAGCTCCCATAGTCATTAGTTCACTCTAGTGAAGTTCAAGATTAAGTGCTCAAAGAGTAGATCCCCTGGCTCACCCCTGTAATCCCAGAACTTTGTGAGGCCAAGGCGGGTGGATCACTAGAGGTCAGGAGTTTGAGACCAACCTGACTAATGTGGTGAAACCCCATCTCTGCTAAAAGTGTAAAAATTGGCCCAGTGTGGTGGTATGTGCCTGTAATCTCAGCTATTTGAGATGCTGAGGCAGTAGAATTGTTTGAACCAGGGAAGCAGAGGCTGAGATTGTGCCACTGCACTACAGCCTGGGCAACACAGTGAGACTCCGTCTCAGAAAAAAAACAACAGAACAAAACAAAACAAAAAACCAGTAGAATCCCCAACAGTTGCCTCAGACCTAAAGAACAAAGTTTTGTTTTTTCATCGGGGCATTTAAGGCTTTAAGAACTTAGGAAAAGACAACATTCTCAACTCTTTCTTCCTCTTATCCTCCATATAACTCCATCTATTATAATCAAGTGTATCTAATGTCTGCTTATGTGCTTATTTCTGCCTAATGCCTTTCATCACACAATTCTTCCATTTAAAAATGACAAATGCAACAAAATGCACAAATAAACTACTCAATTAATGTTTTTCTTATATATATATATATAAACTCATTTACCCAAACCAAAGTTCAGGACATTCTCAGCACTGCATAGCACCATCTCTTGTGCCTTTCCTATTATCACCTTCCCCAGAGATAGTTACTTCCCTCATCAGTATTCATATAGCTTCGTTTTGCTATAGCATAGTTTGACTTGTCTAAGTCAAGACAATTGACTAAGAAGAATAAGACAATGAAAGGAAAGGGCCATATTGAAAGAAAAACGTAAATTAGTTTTTTCTTATTGGACCCCTTTTTCAGTAGCCACTTCACTATATAAAAAGACCTGTGAGTGGAGCCTAGATTACCATTTAGAATATTATAATGTCCCAAATTAATAAATACTGAGTTTAAAATTTCATTGCCACAGTCATCTCTTCAATTATTTTCTCAGTAGTATCTGTGAAATAGACTGGCCAACATGTGACCCAAGAATGAGAAGTTTCACACTGACTTTTTAAGAAAGTATCTTATAAAATGATTCCTTTTATTTCACATAAGGTAATGAAGATATAAAAGTCTGTTTGAAAAGATTATTTAATTTTTCTATTTTAATAATATATTTTTGTGTGCTTTTTAATGATGACACAAGTCTCTAGAATGCTGTTCTGACTTATGTAACTCAGACAGAGAAGTTTCAGAACAGCATTACTGAATTCTCCTCACAAAAATAGCCCTTCTTTGAGCAAGTGATCAAGAGACTGAGAGTCTAACTGTTCAACCAGCTGTCAATCTACTTAACCATACGATCACTGAGCTTACGTTTCTCTGATTTTTATTCAAGGTTATCACATGACAGTTCATTAAAATCAAATTATTATGTCTATGATATCTCTGACCTATGTAGTGATTGACACAAAAAATAGAAAAGAAAGAGAAATGAGATCAGTTTGAGAAAACAATTCTTTTGCCAAATTTCTACCAAACTTACATCACGTCTCCTGACAATCAACATATTCATTGAGGAACAGCTGTCTGTAGGCAACACACTAAGCAAGAAAATAGAAGACAACTCCATTCCAAAGCCAATTAGGATTCTTAGTAGTGAAGATACAAGTATGAAAATGATTACCACGTGGAGTCATGTCAAGACGAAGATATATTTCTCTCTGAAAGGAGATTGTTAAGTAGAGAGAGTGAAATCTTAGGAAACTTGTGCTGATGGCCCCTGCCAAGTAAATATGATGTAAGGACAGAAGTTAGCAGTGTGAGGGACAGAAGAGAGTCACTTTGGCAAAGGTACCAGGAACTTCAGGTATCCCTAACAACCAAATATTTAGAACTGAAATATGTCCATGCTCATAAAGCCTCTTATACTTCTGCTACCAATTCTATTGTTACTGAAACTGAGAGAGAGAGAGAGAGAGGGGAGAGAGAGAGAGAGAGAGAGAGAAAGAGAGAGAGAGAGAGAGAGGGGCGGGGAGAGAGAGAGAGAGAGATTATAGCCAAACAAAGGCTATCAAAGTCCTATGATGAAATATAAGGAGTCTAATCCCTAGGGTCACCAGACATGCCAGAAAATAACATTCCCAATGTTACAAGGGCTCTTGACTGGGAAAGTATATTAGAAATTATAGTCATATTTTTTCTTTTGGTTGATAGAATGAAACTTAGGAGTCATCCAATTTCAGTTAATATCAAATCAATTTCTATTAGTAGAAAAATCCAACTCAGCATTGCATTTTTCTTGGCTTGAAAAATGATATTCAGAATTATCTGGCTGGAATTAAAGTTCAGCTTCTCTGCTTTTCTCTGTGTTGAGTTGCAGTTAGTCTTGGGATGTCAAGCAAAATTATAATTAAAGCACCGAAGAGGTTAATACATACTTAGCCTTAACATTTTAAAATGCACATTTAAAAAGTATCTTTATATTTATTTGACAAAGAACTCTGCTTACACACCTAACTCTTTATATATCTCATTTCGTCTAGTCCATAATAGAACATTTTGTATTGTTTAAGCCTTTTGGCTGTACAGATGGTTCTTAATTCATAATGAAAAGAGAAGAAGATTCATCAGTTTTCTTTTCAACCTGTCTTAGTTATATATCATGAGTACAAAGAACGTTCCCAAATGGTTCAGAAAGGGAGAATTGGTATTTGCTGTTCTTTTTCCCTCTTAGCTTCTCATTTTATTTTTAATGTTTGATCCAAAGTTATCTCACTCCTACTCAACAGTGCAGAACCCTCTTGCTTCTCTTGCCTCTTGCTTTGACCATTTGAGTCAATCCAAAATACTTCTTGAGGAAATTTGAGTTTGACTATAACAACTCTGAGCTTAACTTGGAATAGTTCATTACTTCCCAAGTCATTCTATTTGAATTTTGAGTCACTCTTATTTTTAGAAGTTTGTGTTTATCGAGCCAAAACCCAGGCAGCAAATCATTGGTCCTATTCTGCAATATGAAGCCAAACAGAATCAGTCTAATGATCCTTCCATATACAAATTTATAATCTTTTAAGGAATCTATAAGATGATAGCTTTTTTGGTTTTTAGTTAATTTGCTTTGATTTTGAAACAAAAATTTCCAGGCGAAATAGTGAGATTTTTCTAGAAACTGAAAGAAACAGAAGTGCCAATTTTCTTCTACTTTTCCATCTAATTGCGTTTTTTATTCCAGTTCTCCATTTGATAAACGAGAACGTCTACTTCCAACTCTAGCCTTTACAAATATATGCAAGACAAGATGGTTACATTTAAAACATCAATTTAGCTCATTAATCTCTACCAATAGACTTAGTTCAAATGCTAGAAAATTGAAGTATTTGATCAGTTAGAAAGAAAAGATATGTGATTTTACAGGACTCTTGAGCAATTTTTAAGAAGAAAGGAAAAGGGCATTATTCCTTAATTATCTAACTTAAATTTCACTTCCTTTGTGAAGCCCTCTTCTTCCCCAGCTTCCTTTATCCTTCAATCATCATCTATTTCCCTTTAATGCTTTGTGCAGTGGTCATAGCCCAACTTTGGATTATTGTTCAGTATGTACAAACTGGTCTCTAGTCTAGCCAGTGGGCTACTGGAGGACAAGAAAGTTAACCACTCACTATATCTCAGGCACATTGTGTGGAATCAATAGATATTAATTCACTTGAATTAGAAGTTGAATTAACTCTGTTTCCCAAAGACAAGTTGAATAGATTCTATCGATTTGTTCCAAGGTCATAGATGTTGATGGTTTAGAATGAAGCTGATTCAGCTTTCCTGGTCTCATCTGGACAAGCTGATTCTATACACATCATTTGTTCATTTTGTGAACTATGTTCCTAAGAAAATATATTAAGCTTTCATACTCACAATATGCATAATACTTGTATTTTGCAACTTACAATATTGGTCATACTCAATGAGGGGGCATTTTCTACAAGAATTGCTCTCAGATGGATACCATGCATGGCCACACAATTTTGCTTTGAGTCATTTTCAGCAGAATTCTAGACACTTCCTAACAATGAATACAATGTTTATATCATAACTCATACTTTTCAATTACCTTGGTATTTTTTGAAGGTTTTTCTTAGTTAGGCAAAGAGACCACTCTAAACCAAAAGGAAAGCTCCATTTGGGACTGAAAATGAGCAGACTAAAAAAAAAAAAAATACTAATACTTCCAAGGGGAAAAATAGATAGTTTTGTGTCCGACTTTTTACACCAATGTTACAAAATCTATGCCTAGAATATGTTCACAGGACACTGGTACCATGGAGAGATCAAATGATAAACTTATATGGCATTTGATTAGATTCAATTATACCTAGCCAGATTCCATTCAAGTAAAGAAACACACAAAGACACGTGGCACAGAGCTAGGTTCTAGGTGTTTTAACCTATGACCTTTTCATCCCTCTGGTGGCAGAGGAGAAAGAAGAATTGATTGGTGAAAACTATCTCTGCCATTCTGAAGACAAGTGATGTCTTCCTACCTCAGGTTATTCATATATAGCTGCCAAGCAGAGCCAAAGAAGCCATCAAACTGGGAATGAATTTTGGTGGTATGAACCACTTCTGTCTTAGTCCCCCATACTGTCCCTACCGATTTAGGGACTGAGCCCCAAAGGCCAGATATTTTAAGAAACATTCAATTTATGAGAAATATATAGTGAGTTATGAAGTGTATGAAGCAAGAGGCTTTGAAACTGTGTCCAATTAAGTGGCATTTCACCTCATCTGAACTTGTTTCCTAATTAGTAAAGTTAAATGAAAAAATTGAATGATTCTACTTCATTCCTTAAATAAATAGCAGACTGGAATCAAACCTCCTATATTTAGCTCCTCCTACTTTATTGCTTAGGATTTGTCAATAGCAAAAAAGACAATTACCAATGCGGAAAACTAAATCATTACCACAATTATCACCATCATTGTCATTGTTATTATTGTCATGTTCATCACAGCATGAAAGAATATTTTTCAGTTTCATTCTCTGTTTCTTAGAGAAGGCAATTTAATATACCCAGAGTTAAAGTCTTTGACCAGTGTTATGGGAACAGCTCAATGCTTATGGCCCAATCCTTACATAACTTTAGGTGAAGATTTACATGTATATTTATCTTTGTTGAATACTTCCTAAGTTTACCACATATCCTTTTTGACACCCCTTTTATCACTTAAAAGTTAACATAATGGTAACTATGTATTGCAATAATAATAATTTTTAGGCCGGGCGTGGTGGCTCAAGCCTGTAATCCCAGCACTTTGGGAGGCCGAGGCGGGTGGATCACGAGGTCAAGAGATCGAGACCATCCTGGTCAACATGGTGAAACCCCATCTCTACTAACACAAAAAATTAGCTGGGCATGGTGGCGCATGCCTGTAATCCCAGCTACTCAGGAGGCTGAGGCAGGAGAATTGCCTGAACCCAGGAGGCGGAGGTTGCGGTGCGCTGAGATTGTGCCATTGCACTCCAGCCTGGGTAACAAGAGCGAAACTCCGTCTCAAAAAAAAAAAAAAATAGTAATAATAATAATTTTTAAATCTATAATTGGCATTTCCAATATTTATTATTCCATTCAACTTTCTATATAAATAACATTTTTCATTCTTTCTAAATTAGTATGCTTTACATCATAGCGGGCACTCAGGGCCTGCCTCCAGGCTTCCTTGCTATATGCCAGATGCCAAAATACACACCCTAGAGGACTCCGGAACTCTGAAGAGACCATACAGAATATTAGTGATTCTTTTCTCTGTGTCATTTGTAGGATATAGTTTATTACTATCACGTTTGAGTTGTAACTCATTTGGTGTTTTTTTATTCTTTTAGATATATCAGAAGATATATATTTTTAAAACTGGTTAAATAAAACCTCCTTCCACTATTCCAGCTTTATATCAAATGCTGCCAGCTAATATAATACATAATATAAATACAATTTCCTTAGTCATTTACAGTAACATTTTCACAGTGACATGAAAGTGATAGCTCTAAAAGTCTGATCATAATGCTGCCTTTTCTAAAACATTTCAGTGGCATCCTACACCTCATTGTTGAAGCTAAAACTCCTTAGTATGATATCTAAGAGTCTCTGTGATTTTGCTTCTGCTTATCACTCCATTCCTTGTCCCTTAATGCCACATCCCACATACATGGGTTTTTACCCTTGGCTGTAACAATTTATGATATTTGTTTTCAAAGATACAGTGATAGGTACAGGTCTCCATATATGACAGCAGTTAAAGTTTGTTTAAGGTATATTCTAAGGTCTTAGATGAAACATAAAGCATAGATGCTTTATGATTTGAAAATACCTATAGGTCTACTGCATCACAGAAACCAGGAAATAGGGACTTTCCAGGTGCTCTGTTAATCAAGCTGTTGTAAAGATGGATGACCATTAATTTCACTGAAAGAAATGGTAGCCCAGTAGAACCTTTCATGCCTCAGCATAGTATAGTTCCCATGCAGGATCTGAGAAAAGTGACATTTGTATTCATTAATTCACGTTTCTGGAAAAAAAAAAAAAATCCACAGAGTATCTTGCATTGTGTCACAAGAAAAGGAGAAAATGTTCTCAATGATGAAGGGTAACCTTCCTGTTACTATTAACTAGATTTCTCCTTATAGAATGAATGATATCACTCATTTCCTTCTGAGCTCTACCTAAAAAGGTCCTTTTCATTTCCTTCTGAGCTATACCTAGAAAGGCCCTTTCATTTACTGCCTATTACCAAGGAAGGGTGAAAAATGACTTTCCTCTAAGTATTTCTGATTCACACTCTCCTTTTTCATTTCTCTATTGTGACTTGCTTACACATAGCATATTTCTGTGATTTAAGGTTCTTCTTGTAATTCCTTTTTAGCACCAAAACAAAACACATTGTCTATGTTTTTATATACATGATGAAGTATACACATTGAAAAAGTGAAAATATGTATTCTCTGTTGCACTTTGCTATTTATCTTCCTAAAAGAATGAATTCTTGAAAAAACAGCTGGGCATTAAAATAGAAAACATATCTAATACATGCCAGGGAAATTTATAATAAATTTAGAAAATAGTCTTATTAGAATAGGTCCTCACGTAGTAGTCTAATATCCTATATGCCTTTTCTAATAATCCCTACAGACATCTGAGGTTGAGAGAGAGTTGGGAGCCTCACTGCGTGTGAGAAACACTAAAGTAATTGAAACTAAGGCGAGGCTGTTCTAAAAAAAGCCTGTATCTCAGTGGGGAGCTCCCTTTTCAAAACTATCTTGTTCACACAAACTAAATGGCATTTGGAAGCAGCAGCAGCTTTGGACAAATTGCAGCCTTTCGCAAGCACACTATCCAAACTAGGTTCTGCTGGAGTTACAGTCCAAAGACTCAAGTTTGATTCCAGGACCTACCACTTCACCTTACAAGCTGTGTAACTATAGGGCATTCACTTCACTTCTCTGCATTTCAGTGCCCTCATAAGTAAAGCACATATGATTATAGTACCTGTACCTCATAGGTAGGTACTATGAATGTTAAGACAGTAGAAATGCCTGCCATACAGTTAATGTTTAACAAACTTTTATTATTACTACAATTAAGGTTGCTAGGTATGCAGAAAAGAAAACATTGGTAAAATGAGAATCACTTATGGAATCTATTCTCATCACATTTACCTGGTATCAGTACATTATAGAGCATACAATTATATCCTTGCTGTCTTTAGCTATATATGTATGGTTTCATCACGGTCATTTCCAGAAGGGGTTTGACTATTCCGTGGTTTGTTAATCCACATAGGGTAACAGAAGAAAATACTTGAGTTCCAGAAATGTCTCAGCAATGGAAAAGTTACCAGATGTTCAGGGCCACTCTCAGAGGAGCTGCTTTATAGTCATCTCTTCTGAGACCAGTGTCACACTGAGAATACAGAGAGGACCAAAAGCAGAAGTCAGTGGCTCCTTTCCGTCAGAACTAGTATTCTGTTTCTGCTTCCTTGTGAAAGACAGCATAAAAGAGGAAATGAAAGGGTTTCAAAGACTTGATTTGCTTTGTGATTAGAGAGTCAGCACAGGTGAATAAAATGATTAGTATGGGACCAAAAAGGAAAAACACCTTAATTTGGATTCTCAGTCAGATTTCTGAGATCACTTAACTCATTAAAAACCATCTCCCTACAAAATCCTTTTACATCAGATAACATGAGAAATGTACACAACTACAAAACAAAGCACAACAAAACCTTAGATGTTAGGAGGCCACGTTCAAGGGTATCAGCAAAGGCATGTTGGGATCTTCATAGAAACAAAATGTTAATGAATGTGGGTAAGTAACAGTGTGGACTGGGGAAGCAAAAACCATTACCCACCTAAACAGCTGGGTTGATATAAAAGAACACTGTGCGCCAATTCTGTTCTCTGCACACTAGTCCTCTCTCTCTCGACCAAATAGAATTTTGAGTTTTATATCTACTGTTCGAGATTATACTGAATTTGAAGAGTCACTATATCTCAATATATTTGAGATTATATTGAATTTTCTCTTTATATTTTCTAGAGAATAAATATAAAACATTAATATCACTATTTTAAAACACTGTGGTTTACATTTTGGAAAGAGAAGAAAGGGCAAAGGGATGGGAACTAATATAGATACACCAAATTATGGCAACACACACATAAGTAACCCTTATTTGATTCATTAGTTTGCTAAGTACTATACATGAACTATCATGTTAATCCTTGCAATAACCCAATAAGGTACGTTCACTTTTGTTCCAACTTTACAAAAAGCAAATAGTCTCAGGGAAGGTAAGTAATTTGCCACAGTAATCTCAGTAGCTTGCAGGAGGCAGAGCCAACCCAGATCCACCTGCCTGGGAAACTTTGCTCACTGCAGTTCACCATGTTGCTCAGTTAGCCAGAAACTCTGAATAAACTCTTCAGGAGCCTGATTTCTAGAAGGATCTAATTTAATGTTTAGTTCTCTAAGAGAAACTGCCTTTCCTATAGGGGGAAGGCATTGACAGTTCTAGACAGTGACATAAGCCTCTGCTCAAGGCTGACTTCCTTTTTGTTGATGAGAGCTGAATTCTCCTCCTGGTTCAATCTAAGATGCACAAAACCAAGTGCACTGCCTCACCGGGCAAGAGAAAAGTGACGAGGACGCAGAGGAATTCCTGGCAAAGAAGATTACAAACAGCTTGTTTGGAAACAGTATTTGAGCTTAGAAAGAAATGGAATTCATGCTTTTAAGTAGAAGAATGCAAATTTTGGTACATAAACTTCCTGCTTAAGAAATAAATTATCAATCCATGCCCCAGGATGTAAAGAATTAAGGCAGATTCTTCCCATAACCTAGAACTCTCCTTGTTAGTGATGAAATTACTTAGGACTTTGTTATTCCATTCCAATAATTAGCACTGACAACTGAGAAGAGACTAAGAATGGCCACTAAGACTTAGCTAGTTTTCCACCTTATTCATTAAGTCCTTTTAGACACAGTCCAAGCCCCATCACTGGCACGTCTCATCCCTAAGCTCCTCTTCTAGACTGAGGATGAAACTCACCACCCTACTTTTCTTAGAGACTATATGGATTAGCAAATTGTATGTACTATACTAATTATATCTCTTTTTAATTCTGGGATGCAATAAAATAGTGGAAAAATACAAGCGATAAACAAAAACAACGTATTTGGTGTTATAATCTTTCACAAGCCTAGCATAGTTCTGAGTATACTGAATCACAACACTCTAAAACAGCAATTAAAAGAGCTAAGCCTTTTTATATTTGGGAGACACTGTTTAAAGGGCTGTGTTTGTTTTATTTTATAAATTTTTCATAAACAGCCTGTAAGATAGGGACTGTAAAGGCTCTTACATGCCCCAGTCTGACTTCCGAACCTACTTCCTTAACACTCTGCTACTCTACCACCTACTGAAAAGATTCAGAGCTAGAAAGACTATCTTCCACGTTTTACAAATAAAGAAGGGAAGAACCAGAAAACTTAACTGACCCAGCTTGCCCATGATTAAACTATTACCAGCAGAACTGAGCTAGAACCCAGTTTTCCGATCCTACTTTCAAAATTGTTTGACTACAACATACCTCCCTGTAAGGGAAGTAATTCATTTATGTAAGTTTTGTGCAATTTTAATGTTTTAGAGGAAAACTATAGCACTTTCAAAGTTCCTCAGTCTCTCGCATACTTTCTACATGGCATATGAGTTGTTCTTTATAAAATAGTAATACATAATAATGTACTGTCTTAAAAATAGCATCCTTACCTCTTAATGACAGATGAAAGAATATTTCTCAACTACTAAATGAAAATATTAGTTGTGAGTGATATGAGATTCTGCTTGTTGAGGAAGCTCTCAGCAGAAAAAGTGGGTTTCGGCTTTGTTTAATTTTTAATTCATTTTTACTTGATAAAACAAACATATAGAAAAGTATGGGATATACTCCTGTTAATGCAAGTATCCATGTACAAAAATGACTCGATTAAACACATATTAATACTTTGCTACATATGGTTTAAAACCCCTTTAGCAAACAAAAACATTATGAAAGGGTAAAGAATTCCAAATCCTCTTGGATTCTAGTCCTGCTGAGGCACTGGGGCTATTGCCCATCCACTGCTTCGGCCTTTCCAATACTCCTGTCCCCGCTTGTCTTACTCTCCTGTGCTTACAAAGCCTCTTTATCTTCCTTTATCTTCTTTCAGCCCAGCTCTGAGTTTTAGCCTAAGAAAATGCCAGTGAAACCTCCTCTTTCTTTCTCCTGAAATTCTGTCACCCAACAAAGCCTCCTAACAAGGCCCCATCTGTCACTGGAGCTCTTTTGCAAACATCGTCCTTTTAACTACAAATTATTTTGCATTTCTGACTTG
Organism: Aotus nancymaae; assembly: GCF_030222135.1. Lineage (NCBI taxonomy): Eukaryota > Metazoa > Chordata > Mammalia > Primates > Aotidae > Aotus > Aotus nancymaae. The sequence continues at coordinate 40,117,115 of NW_026988438.1, read as the reverse complement.
TTGCATTATTCATGCTTTTAGCCTCATAAAATAACTCCCCAAGGCATGTTATTCCTTTTGACACAAATTTTTCATTTTCTGTACCTATTTTGTGTGACTAGAACATAAGCAATCATAAATAATAACTCGGTGGCTTCTGGAGTGATGTTTCTCCAGGACTGTATTGTCATCCCATATAAAACGTATAGTATGGATTCTTCAAGTAAAAAGATAAGTATCTTATTAGTCCTATTAAGGCTCATAAGTCTGAAGTTACAGATAACAATAAGAATACTTGTTTATAACTCATCTCAATACTAGAGGAACTACTGGAGCCAAAATAACTACAAAGTGATAATACACATGTGTACATCACTTAACAGTTTTGTAAATCACTTTTGCTTACATTACTTCATGTGATTTTCACAACAGTAAGAGGTTTACAAATGAGTGACATGTAGACTACTAGCCTTTTAATTTGCTTCTGTTTTCACAAATAGCATTTATTATATAGAGTGCTGCAATAAAAAGCCAGATAGAGTCTTGCCTTTCACAATGCCAAATCAAAAAGGTAACTGCATAGCCCACTCCAGAAATAAACCTTATGAAGACTTGTTCTTTGCAGGGGCCTGCTCATCATCCAATACCATCCTCTTGGCTGTGGACATTTTGATGAAACATTAAAAATAGAGTCAACCAACCTAAATATCTGTAACAATATCTGGAAAGATGTAGAATTCAGAATTGCATGAAGACAACAGAAGATTGGTGAACTTGCTATAATGTACACTTAGGACTGGCAATTCTGTATGTGCTCCTGTAACCCCAGCCACATGTCCCTGACAGGAGCAGAGTTGGGTATGGTGCATAATAAATGTTCTGTTTCTAAGCCATATAAACACACTCCATGCCTGGAGAGTGTTCTGGGGTCTGGGCATATCTCCTCTGGAGTATTCAACTTGTCTCTTGAATGCCATACAGGGCAATGTTGTATGCTGAATTGTGTCCCTGCCAAATTCATAATTTGAAGTCCCAACTCTTATTACTTCAGAATATAACTGCATTTTGGAAATAAGGTTTATAAAGAGATAATTAAGTTAAAATGTGGTCCTAATCCAATCTGACTAGAATACTTCAGAGAAGAGGAAGAAATGCCAGGGGTGTGAGTGCACAAAGGGTCACCTATGTGAAGAGGCATCAAGAGGGAAGCCATCTGCAAATCAGAGAGAGAAACTTTAGGAGAAACCAATGCCTTGATTTTGCCAGCACCTTGATTTTGGATTTCTACCTTCAGAACTGTAAGAAGATACATTTTATTGATTAAGCCACCTAGTCTTTAGTACTTTGTTACGGCAACCCTAGCAAACTATTCCAACAACAAAGAAAATTAGTCATGGATATTTCAAGGGCACCAAATGGCCAACTGCAATCAAGCTAAAGCATCACAAGGGGTCCTGAGTTCCTCATCCAAAGACCCTCAACCTTGGTGCCCAGTCACCCTCCACCAATACCCTGCTTCTTCTTTTGTTTGGCTTTGCATCATGGCTTGGTATGGCCCAGAAGCTTTAGATTCTGAGCATTGAAAAGGAGGAAGTTCTATATGGGCTTATCTCCAGGCACATTGTAGAAAAGGTAATCAAACATTTTCCATTAAATATAAGCACCCTCTCTTGCCATCAGATCTTGTATGTATTGTTGTACAGATTATGTTTATCAGTTCTTCAATGTAATGAAAAATGATAAAACAATCTTTTCTTATTATTTAAACTTTTATATTCAACATATTCTAAGAGAAAATTAAGTTTCTTGAACTGGTTGTGAGGAGGGTTACAAAAGCCATCCTGCCACACTCACAGTACTCATAGTATGCCACAGCAAATATGGCATAAAATTATATCCTTGCAACTGCTTCTACCAGGTTTATGAAATTATTCTACAGTTTCCAGTTTCTTCTTACTTAGGTGCTAGTGATAACCAGTAAGGAAGGTAAGCCTCTGCTTAGTCCAACCCAAATTCCTTCTCATCCGGCTTCTGTTTTCTCACGTTGTTCTCTTCCCTTTGAGGAATGAAACTTTATCTATGTCTGGATCCTTACTTTTCAATCTCTGTTTATACAGTTCCCCCAAATGTATGCAATAACATTTAGCAATTAATGTCTATAAACTCTTTTCATCTTGCAAAACCTTGGCTGCCTACAAATTTATCACCCTGGAAATGACATCTGCCTATTCTATCAGGTTGGAAACACTGCGTGGCAACCTGAGCACCTGTACCTTTTTCTCCAACATGCTGGGAAGTTGGAGGAGCGTGGATCTTTTATGGCAAGAGCCATTCCCAAATGGTGCCTGAGCTAAAAGCAGATCTCATGGTGGCAAGGGTACAAACACAAAAACCAATCAACACTGATAGATATTATGTGGCATATGAAGCATTTTCAAAATAATCATGAGATAGACTCAAAGGAACATTAAAATTTATCAAATAACTTACTGTGAGCCCCTGGCTTTGTTACAGGTATATCATCATAGCACTTACTAGCCACTGGAGAAGCCAGAATTATGTCAGCGATACAACAGCCTGCCACTCATTGGATGATACCCTCTGTGATGTTCCTGACACTGCCAGCATCACCTCTCCATCACAGACTTATAGCTTCCTTCAGCTGCAGAAGGAAAAAAAAAAAAAAAAAAAAACAACTCTTTTTTCGTTCTTGTCTACTAAGCAAATGAATATTATAATGTACAAAGAAATGAGCTTAATTGATTAGGTCCTCATTCATTTATTCACTCATGTCACAAAAATTAACTGAATTCCAAACATGGACCAAGTACTAAATTCATTTTTTAAAATTTAATGAATAAAATGAGTAGATGCATAGGTGAAGAAATGACTAAAACTACTGTGATTATTAATTCTCTTTTGTAGAATAAGTATGAATTATTCTCAAAGTACAGAGGCTTAACACAGAAGACAAGATAGGGAAGAAACTTCTACCGGTTTAAAGAGACCAGGAGGACAGAGAAGGGAAATTTAATTGTGAGATATCAATGATAGGACTGTGTTCCAGATTCAGAAGCTGTCATTACTTGAGAGAAGAAGGAAGAAACAAAACAAAATGTTATTAATAATGATGACAACATGTAAGTCTACTTGGTTCTACCATAAATATTTGTATAGACGTTTCTATTTTCAAACTAATACTGATTATAAGTTTATCAGTTTAGCTTACCACAACCCTGAAGAGGTTTACATTGCAATCATTCCACTCTACCTATTAAAAACTGATTGTTTTGCAACTCTTATTATTTCTAAGTTGCAGATTATTTGCTTATTTCAGTGAATTTTGTTGTATTTGGGCCTATGCCTGGGGTCACAACTCCTTAAACTAACATATAAGAAAAAGTTGAGTCACAAACCCATTAAGATCCATTTCCTTATCTGCAAAGCACAGGCTGAATTAACAGGACTAGGTTGCCCACACTTAGAGAAGCGTTCAATCATTTTGGGACTTCCTTTAGAACATAAACTTCTCAATGACAGAAATCGTGGGCATATTCACATTTGCCTTACCTGTAACAGATGCCAATAAGATTTTCAGATAAGTGACTGAATGGGTAAATGTGCTCTGGACAGACCTCACCAAGACACTGGGTTTAGCACTAGTGGGGCAACTATCTGAAGAGGAACATAGGCAAACCACTATGGAAGTAACATGCAGTAAAGAATCTGAAAAATTCTTTATTTTAAATGAGGGGGACTTTGGGTGTGCAGCCTAGTGAAGAAATGTTTTAAAGTTTTGAGGGAATGATTGTTGTCTCCAAACATCTGAAGGAAGCACATGGAGAAGGTCATTAGTGAAATAGTTTCCTCCCACTGAGAGCAAAATCCATGAGAAGAGGAAATGTATCATTTTATCTTCAGCATTTATGGTATATAACAGGCACTCAGTCAGCATTTATTAAATGATGAATAAGGTACAAAAATCAGATTTGGGCTCAAATACAGATAGAACTTCATAAAAGAAGAATTGCTCAAAAATGGAATGCCTTTCTGGGTGGTGAGATTTCAGTATGTAGGCTATTAAAATAAAATTTGTATAACCATCACTTGGGTTTAATTCTAAGATCTCCTGATTTATGCATGGGGCTTCCAATGAGTTACTAAATATTTTCTGGGCCCAGTGGTTCTGAAAGTTATACCCAGTATGAATGTGATTCATAATCACACAAATTGCTTCACCAGTGAGATTATCCAATCATCTACAAAAATCATACTATTAATCCAGAAGCCTCAAGAAAAGAAGCATAAATAGATAAATGCAATCCATCATTACTGCCAAAAGAAAACATAGGAACAATAACAAGATTTCAAAGTAGGTATTCTATTAAACTCTTTCAATAAAGCACTTCAAACAATGAAAAGTACATTTAATGTGGAAAATTAAATTGTTCATAAAAATAGACAAATAAAAACAAAAATATATCCTATTGCAGATTTTTATTTAAAATTTGCTGCAATATGCAGACTGATTGGAATGGGCCATTTTATCTAATTCTATGTAATATACAATTTTAGATAATCCTTTCACAGATATATTTTAATAGTCTATAGTTTTACTGGTTAGGATATTTATATTGGTTAGGATGTTTTAGGATATTGACCTTCCATGCCTCAAGAATTCCTGCCAACTACTTTATCCGATATCCAGAAAACACTCATTTTTTATATTCCCAAACAACACAATGTTTATTTCATTTTTTCTGAAGACAAGAGCAACTCTAAGTCAAATCTCCATAGTTAATTATAATTGGACCTCTCTCAAGGTCTTTTCTTGTGTGAAGTACTCAGGGATAGAATTATTTCTACTTGACCACTGTTTAGTCAGGGTTGTAGTTTTTCTAAGACTTTTTTAAACACTGGAATGTTTTGGAAATAAAACCTCCTTTATTAATGTAAGAGCCCTGCCGGTAAACATGAGCTAATTCTGTTGAGTCAGGACTTACTGATAGATTCCTGAATTCACCCAGAGCTTTAAATGTTGTATTCCAAGTGCCCTTTGCCCTCAAGGAATCAAAGAGTGCATTAATGTAGTTGTCACTGTAATATTTAATAAGAAACCTTGCATAGGATTTTAGAAACTTTCCATTTGAAGGTGTTTTGGGTCCTAAATAATACAGAAGCTATCAATATACAAATAAGGTTGAGAAGGCAGGAAAGCTTGTTGATTTTGCTTACTCTACAATCCCAGGACACAGGAAAATGGAACTTAAGAAGCAGGTAGTCCAGAAAGAAGAAATCTTCAAGTCTGCTGTTTTTACTATGTGCAACAGTTGAAATTAACTGTCAAATCAGGTTTTAATCTAGCTAAGGTAAATATAAAAAAGAACAATTTGCAGTTAACAAAAACATGTCTATTATTATGCCACAAAACTGCAAAGGAAGCCACAGGACTTAATTGTTGTAATGATGACAACAGATCTCACTGCATTTCATGTTTAATGTTTTGGAAATCTTTTAATACAGAAAGAATTGATTCAAGGCCTCTCTACATGTAAATTCAATAACTGTTGACCAATTATATTTTATGCCATGTCAATAAATATTTGTCTAGCTTCTCCATGTGATTGAAAATGGCCTAAAAAAATGAAAGATTTTCTGTGTCTTGTGCCAAGCATAGCGCTTTGTTAAGAATAGATATACAATTAGCATTGTTTTCTCAGAAGTAGTAACTTCATCTATTGTTCTAAGAATAATAGGTCTATCCCTCTGATTTTTTTTTTTTTTTTTTTTTTTTTGCCAATGAGAAAAAAGAAGAGAAAGAGGAAAAAGAAAAGGAGAAAGAGAAAAGTAAGGGGAAAGAGGAAGAGAAGGAAAATAAAAGCAGAGAAAGAAGAGCCTGACATTGACTGGATTGCCATAATTAAAACAATCAATTCCCATTTAAATGTATTTGGATCATTGCTCACACTTACAGTACCTGGGTTGACACAAATTAATGTTCCATAAATGCTAATTGATGGGTTGTTTGATAACTGAAAAACCTGTATCCATGTTAAGTCACTGTCATGTTCTGGGGAATCTGGAGGAGGATTTCCAAAGACCCTTTGCAAAGATCGAAAAGTTAAACACTTAGCTTTCTCTCTTCCTCTCCCTCTTGTAAGTTAAAGCTATCTCTGTGTTTTAAATTTACTGTGCAGATAAACAATCCTAATACTAGTTTCCATAAATTAAAAGAAACACTTTATCCTTCCTGTAAACTAGCTGTTAGGTTCATTTAAAGTTATAAATTGTTTTCACTGCTGTATTTATTTTTTGATGGAATGAAGTTAATAATTCAGTGTTTTGCAGTCAGAGAAACTAGTCATTGAGTAACAAACTTACGGATACACTTGCAAGAATTAGCCACATCAGAGTGGCGTGAGTTGCATCAGGTCTGGTCCTCAGCCTGTTTGTTCTCAGCATCTCTCCCTATCAACTTTTGCATCTGGTATTTACTTTAAGTTTTGCCTCTGGGTACTTTCCATGATTCCCTTCATCTATAAAAATATCTCATGTCCCTTCCTTATGACAGGTTTAATATGGTGATATTTAAGCTATGGCACACAGTTCCTGATAATGACAGGGTGTTATCTTTCCCCGTTGTCACTTTTACTTTTAACGGGGACTTCAGTGTTTTGTACTTATGGTGGCCAATTGTCTTGGTTTGCCTGAAACTTCTCTGGCTTTAGCACTGAAAATCCCACATCTCAGGAAAGCCCTCAGTCTTGGACAAACGAAGAAAGGTTGTTTACCATAAGGGCACTGAAAGAATTCTGTAAAAAATGGCAATTAAGAGAAACTTTTTAGCTTTCTCTCTCAAATTGCAATTCTCAGTTGGGGGGTTTCTCAAATCCCTGCTTAGGATGATCTACCAGGTCTCCTCAGGAGTTCAGGGCCTCCTGTCTTTTTTCTTACCCACCACATCCTTCAAGACTAATTTCCCAGATGCTTGGCTCAGTGTGCATTCTGGGTGATCCAAGCCTCCCCTTGTTTTTCTTTGTTCAGTAAGAGACATTTGCTTCCCAGCCATGTCAGTGTCCATCAATTTAAAAAGAAAATCAAAGGAGTGACAATCTGTTCTTAGACTGCCTTCACAGTTCCCCACCTGGAAAAACAGTATTCCTTTTCTGCAGCACTTAAATCCTATAGAGGCAACAATGAAAACCCAAGGGAAATTATCTACAAATATGAACAGACAGTCCCCAATTTATTTATGGGTTTGACTTATGATTTTTTTTTACTTTACGATGGTGTGAAAGCAATACTAACTCATTAGAAACCAAACTTTGAGTAAGTACCTATATAATCATTCTGTTTTTCATTTTTGGTATAGTATTCAATAAATTATCTAAGATATTCAACACTTTATCATGAAATAGGTGTTGTGTTAGATGATTTTGCTCAATTGTAAGCTAATATAAGTGTTTTGAGCACTTTTAAGGTAAGCTAGGCTAAGCTATGATGTTCTATAGGTATTAAATAAGTTTCTTTTTATTTGTTTTGTTTGTTATTATTTCTAGAGAGGAAGCCTTGCTATGTTGCCCAGGCTGGACTGGAACTTGCATTACCTACACCAATGTTGTTTACCATTAGTTCCTGTACACAGAGTTTGACTATTTATCATGCCTGAGTTAAAAGAATAATGGCAGTTCCAGCTGTGTAGGTCTGTCATCTTTCTGTATTTCAGATCAATCTGTGGCTTTGGAATGCCCCCCATTTCTCAGGCATTGATGATTTTCTGGTGACAGAAAAATAAGGAGGCAGAAATTTTAAAAGGCTCATTGCAGGATTATTAAAATGCATTTGAACAAAGTAGTTGATTTTAGTAACAAAAAAGAACTTACCAAATAATTTTTGTTATGGGCTGAATTGTACCCTCCTTCAAATTCATGTTGAAGTGCTAACCCCTAGTACCTAAAAATGTAACTGTATTTAAAGTAGGGTCGTTCACGTGGTAAATTAAATGAGGTCACTAGGGTGGGCCCTAATCCAGTATGACTGGTGCCCTTAAGAGACAAGATAAGGATATGATACACTGACACATTCAAGACAGGAAGAACATGTAAAGATATAGGGAGAAGATGGTCATCTTTAAACTGAGGAGAAAGGCCAGGAATATACTCTTCGCTCTCAGCCCTCAGAAGAATCCAACCCTGCCAAAACTTTGATTTTATTTCTAGCCTCCAGAATTGTAAGAAAATACATTTCTGTTTTTTAAGCCACTCAGTCTGTGGTACTTTTTTATGACAGACCTAGCGAACTACAGTAGTGCCCCTTATCTGCAGGGGATACGTTCCAAGACTGCCAGTTGATGGCTGAAACCGCTGATGGTACCAAACCCTGTTTCAATTTTTCCTATACATACATTTCTATGATAAAGCTGAATTTATAAATTAGGCTCAAAAAGAAAGTAACAATAATAATAAGATCAAACAAATATAAACTGTAGAAAAAAGTTATGTGAACATGATTGCTCAAAATGTCTTATTGCATTGTACTCACCCTTCTTGTGAGGATGTGAGATGAAACCATGCCTGCACGATGAGATGAAGTGAGGTGGATGAGGTAGGCATTGAGATGTAAATGGAAAATTCCAGAAATAAACAATTCATAAATTTTAAATTGCATGGCATCCTGAGTAGTGTGAGGAAATCTCACTCTTTCCCTCTCCATCATCGCTTGGTACCTGTCTTGGTTATCAGATTGACTGTCACAGGGTTCTTGTGCTTCTGTTCAAGCAACATTTATTTTACTTGGTAACGGCCCCAAAGCACAAGAGTAGTGATGTAATACTTTCAGACCGAGGATGGCCACAGGTAACTGAACCCATGGAAAGTGAAACCACAGATACTGGGGGACTACAGTAATGCAGTTTTCTACTAAACACAGAATATACTAAGTGGTCAAAACAGAGCTCTCATTAAAGATGGACGGAAACTTTGTTCAAGACAGGAACCCAGAGTGGGTGGATTAATTACATGCAGTGGGTTTGCACCTGTCTCACTGGATCCTGGACTCTTATCCCTAAGTATACAGTAGCTTCTCAGCAATCAAAATAGAAAGAAATATAAAGCTTTCCTAACAGTGTGAAAGGATATTCGATTTTCCTCTTTCTTCCAAACTATCAGTGAAATCTCTTGAAAATAGCTTTAGAGATGTAATATCAAGTGCTTATTTATCTTCCTCTTATAAATAACCTCTATCACTAATCTCTTATTTCACCACAAGCCACACCATTCCACTCAACCTTGAAAAACCTAACAATATCCTATTTCATCCCAGAGAGCATTACTCTATGCACAGCAAATTACAAATATAGTTGACCAAACATTAAACAGGAACTATATATTGAGAAAAAAAATGCTTATTGGCTCTTAAAAATGAAAAGACAGGGTGAATTCTATGATACGTTGATTATATCTTAATAAAGCTGTATGTATTTTAAAAAAAATAAACACTCCACCTTTGGTGGTAACCCTTTACATTTTGCCCTACTTTTTGGTGATGTCTTGGAATCACGTAATTCACTTCGATTGCCATTGCTGTTCTACTTTCCCCTTAGGCAACATTTTAGGATTATTACTTAGTCAAAAGAAGAGATAAAGATCTCCGATGAAAAGTCAGATGGCTGAGAAAGATGAAAATAACACTGACCTTGGACCTGCTTTCCTAGTTTCGTTCAGGAAATGTTTGAAGGAATTTGCCATGGTTGTTTTTCACCAGCAGGTCATGAAACTCGATTCTAACCTTACAATTTTCACAAGCATTCTGGGAATTCCTCCTCTGTCCCTCTCTTCCCGTATCTTCTTTCTGACAGCAGGTGAAGTGCATCTACTAGGTAATAGGTCCTGTTTGAGAGTAATCAAAGTCACCTGTCTCTGGTCCTCTTAGGCCAGGTGCCCCTGTGGTCTTGATGGGGGTTGTAGGTGGTTTCATCATGTCATCAGCAATTCATAAAGTGGTATGTAGAGAGTAGATATTGCCTGTGAAGTTCCATTTACTTATCGTTTGATTTATTGCAGAAGTTTATAGAAAAGCAGGCCCGTTGCCAGTCTCATACTAAGGACTCAGAAAACTTGCTTCTTGAATTGCACTTGAGGAATAAAGATTTCCTGATGGCAGCAAATAGTGCTGAGGTTAAGTGATCCTCTCGCCTCAGCTTCCTGAGTAGCTAGGACCACAGATGTGCACCATCATACTCAGCTATTCTTCTTCTTGTATTTTTTGTAGAGATGGGGCTTTACTGTTGCCCAGGCTGATCTCAAACATCTGGCCTCAAGCAATCCTCCTACCTTAGCCTCCCAAGGTCTGGAATACAGGCATGAGCCACAGTGTCTGGCCTGGTCTTTTTACAAATGGAAAATACAGTATCTTTCATTATTGCTCTTTACCTGATTAATAAAAAGATCCAAATTAACTGTTGTTTGCTTTTCTCTTGGATGGATTTTATGCCAAGATTGTTTTGTAAAAAGCCTAAGAAACTTCAGCTAGAGCAAACACAGCAGCCCTACATCAAAATTGTCATTTACCAGTCTTTCGAGAGCTGGTGTCAGGAAACCTATGTTAAACTGGTTTAGGCACAAAGAATTTCTCTCTCACAACTAAAAACTCCAGTTTCAGGCATTCCAGTATCCAGGGCTTGAAGAGTGTGATCAAACTTGCGTTTCGTTCTTGTTTTGTTATTTCCTCTATTTGCATTTGATTATATTAGTTTCATCCCTGGGCTCCGCAAAGTTTCAGGCATTCCAGCAACCAGGGCTTGAAGGTGGTTTCAGGCATTCCAGTATCCAGGGCAGTTTCAGGCATTGTCAGGCATTCCAGTATCCAGGGTTTAAAGAGTGTGATCAAACTTGTGTTTCGTTTTAGTTTCATTGTTCCCTCTATCTGCATTTGATTATATTAGTTTCATCCCTGGACTCCACAACGCTGCCCAGCAGCTCTGGGCTTTCCCTTTCTGGGAACAAAATGGCTCCATCAGCTCCAGTCTCGCATTTCCTCATGTTCCAGGTTCAGGGTGTCATGCATGGCCTTGTAATTGCCCCTTGGCTAAACGATGTTTCCCAGAGTTTTCTTCACTGAGTGTTGCTGATTAGAGTTGACCACAGAGAAATCCATGTAAGATTTGGAAGATCACAGTGGAGCAGGAGCACTGTTACTCTTGGAAGGTGGATGTAGCTCAGGCCATGATTGCACCAGTGCACCCCAGCCTGGGTGAGACAGGGAGACCTTGTCCCCCACCCCCCAAAAAAAGCCAGCACAAAGAGAGGAAACCAAAGTTTCCATTGTCCATGAATGGGCAGGCTTCGTGATTCTTTCATTAGACAATAATTGAACTCTTCCTTATCTCCCCTTCACCCATTTCTTGATTTATCATCATGATATAAAAGGTCTGGCCGGGCACGGTGGCTCACGCCTGTAATCCCAGCACTTTGGGAGGCCGAGGCGGGTGGATCACGAGATCAAGAGATCGAGACCATCCTGGTCAACATGGTGAAACTCCGTCTCTACTAAAAATACAAAAAATTAGCTGGGCATGGTAGCGCGTGCCTGTAATCCCAGCTACTCAGGAGGCTGAGGCAGGAGAATAGCCTGAACCCAGGAGGCGGAGGTTGCGGTGAGCCGAGATCGTGCCATTGGACTCCAGCCTGGGTAACAAGAGCGAAACTCCGTCTCAAAAAAAAAAAAAAAAAAAAAAAAAAAAAGTCTAAGTGAGCATTGAGTACGTATTTCCTGGGAGTAAACCCATAGAATGGGTTTTTCTACTCTGCTAAGAAGGGGTACAGTAGCTGGTTCTATTAGGTCATTTAACCTAATATCTGTAAGGTCAACATTACGCCAGACTTGCCAATTCCAGATTCTGCTTAAAAGACTGAATTTGGTAGAACCAATTTAAGTAAAACCAACAACTTAATCATAACTAAAGCTCTGATTTTTCAACAACTCACTGTATTTTCATGAACAACTTAAATGTCCCAGTAAATTCCATGTATTGGGTTTAAGTGAGCATGTAAATATTAGGAATATTTAAAATCTCCTTCCAGGCACAAAAGCACAGAGTCCTGATATCTTTAAGAAGAGACAGATTCTTCCAGTTACCCATAGAAAAACAATTAACAAGGAAATGATGGCAGAGGATAAAATGTGCTACATTATCGTCAACATGAGGCGGTTTGGCTTGCCACCTCTTCTCAGTCGCCGTCTCTTTAAATGTGGAATATGACCATTGGAAAGAACATCTGACCACCTTATTAACACTTTCTAATTCTACAATGAAGGCAGGGCGTATAGATAGTTGAATTGATCACATTAATTAAAACCTTTGTTTTCAATGGGAAAAAATACATTTAACAAGAAGTTCAACAAATGACACACTAGGGAAAACAAGCCTTTTTCCAAACATATTTTACAGAAACAAGTGCAATATTACATATATTTTATAAAATTATCTTAAAATTATACTGAATAAATGTCCCAAATTATTGTTAACCTATTTTTATTCAAATATGTTTATGCTTTAAATGAAACACAGAGATTTTAATTGGTTTTATAATCAAAACTATTTTTTTAGGCATTTATTAACTTATGAAAAGTTCACTTGCTATAAATGGAGCCTTAATATAAAATGATTTTTGGTCCTTTTGTACAATTTGTAAAACAATTTCTCCAGTAGAATTATGTGAAATTTCACCTATCTTTAAAGCAAATTAGAGGGGCTTATTAAAGCTCTTTCAATTTCTATAGCGATGAAGTAAATTTTAATATGGTGGTTCTCAAAAAACAGGGTTCCCTGTACCAGAAGCATCTGTATTACCTGGGAACCGATTAGAAATGCATGTGATCAAGCCAGGTCCCAGACCCTCTGGATGAGAAATTCTGGTGGTCGACCCCAGCAGTCTGTGCCAACAAGCCCTCCAGATCATTTTCCTGCTGCTGAAATTGAAGAACCACTGCCATAACGATTGCCTAGTCTAAGGCCTTAACAATGACACTGGAGCATGTTTGGCAGTGTGCTTTGAGAAGCTCCTAGTGAAACCAGTGCTGACCTTCTAACTCAGTACTCAATCACCATACTTCAGTTTATTTTAAATAGCTGGAAGTCACCAATTATTCAAAACAGTGCCTACTATGTAACTGGTTTCAAAAGACTATGTAAAGAATAAATGAGGATATTTGTAAAGTGCTTAGTGTGCTTATGTATGTGTGATAAATGTGCTATGCTTCACACATAGGGGACATTATTTTAATGTGGATAATTGGTATTCAAATTATTACTCTTAATTCACGTTCTCTTTTCTCATAGTAAAATAAACAAAAACAATACATTCTGCTCATTGAACATTTATGGACATTTAAACCCAAGGTGAACAATAGAGGTCATTTGGTTCAAGCTCTTTGTTTTACTGGTGAGAAAACTGATGACCAGAGAGGTCAAGCGACAGGTCCACAGTCACATAGGAAATAATGGACAAAGATTAGAAACCACAGTTCTCAATTGCTGGACTACTGTCTTGCAAAGGAAGACTTTCATGTTATACTCATTATGACAACAATACTTACTATGAAATTTTCTCCTTTGGCCTTATTAATTATTATCCATTACTAACCTCTCCATCTCTACTCCCTCACATATAAACTGACACTATTATTCAAAATTATAAAACTATTTATTAGGCTTAAAACTTTCTAGATGTACATAAATAGAAAATCAAGTAAAATATACATGCAAAAAATACACGTCTACAACGTTCAGTGAAATTTTGATGCTGAATATCAGATACATATCAGATGCTACATATGTACAAATTCAAGTTTCCTGTGTATATGTGGTCATTTTATTTTGTGCTGTGGACCAGTAAATGTAGATGCAAGAAAAAACCTTCAACATGTCATTTTATTCTGAAAAACCGTCTTTGGATTATCTTAGCAATCACGATGTTCTTTAGAATGTCACTCTCACTAAACCATACACCAGCATGTGGACGAAAAGTTCATATAGAAGGAGGAGGAGGGACTTACCTATGTATAAGAATAAAAAAAGATCTATTTTAATTTTAAAAGCCTCCAGTGACATTGTTGTTCACTATTCTCTTTTTCTTTTATACTACCTCAAATATTTCTTAAACAATTACAGAAAACATAATTTGAAGGACCACAGTATAAAAATTCAAGTCCTTAAACGTCCAATTATAGCATTGTACAAATCTGAATGTATGTGTGTTCTCTATTGTCTGTTCATGTCACACATTCGAAGCTGATTAGTAGCAGCAATGTTTTTCAGCCCAATGTCATCCATCGATTTAGCATTCTACTCCTTCCAGAAACCTAGTCATCCCCAAACTGAAATCTTTATATAGTATGTGCTACATTACAGGCGATAAAAATGTGCTGTATCCATTTATTAGTATGAACAGTTAATGACACATTATTGAATGCTCCTCCTTAATTGGTTCATATAAAGCTTTAACACAAGGAAGTAGAGGATCTGTGGTGTACACAGAAAAATTATTATGTTTCAAGCTGGGCACTGAATTAAAATCTTATCCTAAGTCATGCATCATTAGACAAAAAGCCTGAGGAACTGAAAGAACCATGTAAGCATTTTCTACTTTCAAAATGCTTAAAGAAGTTTTAGATTAATGGGATTTGATGCTTTTAATGATGTCAAAGATGGGATATAAGTGCCTTATTAATTTCACTGACTTACTGCCAAATGTTAAAGGCAATTCATGATTACTAATTTAATCTTTTCTGATTATGAAAATCCATTATAGCAAGAAAAAATATAAAGTTCAGGAAAGTAGAAACAATTTATTTAAAATATTAGAATATATTTATACAAACAGAATATTTGGACTTAGGCTTAAAATTCCTCTAGAAGGCCAGGAGCAGTGGATCATGCCTATAATCCTAGCACTTTGGCAGGCCGAAGTGGGTGGATGACCTGAGATCAGGAGTTTGAGACCAGCCTGGCTAAAATGGTGAAACCCGGTCTCCAATAAAATACAAAAATTAGCCAGATGTGGTGGTACATGCCTGTAATCCCTGCTACTTGGATGGCTGAGGCAGGAAGATTGCTTGAACCCAGGAGGTTGGGGTAGCAGTGAGTAGAGATCGCAATACTGCACTCCAGCCTGGGTGACTAAGCCAGACTCTGGCTCAAAAAAAAAAAAAAAAAAAATTCCTCTGGAAGGATTTGTTACACTATTATAAATATTTGCATGTATTAATAGTTAAACCATTGTTTCATCCTTACATTACAGAGATTATGTTTTTCATTTTTTAAAACTCTTATTATTGTCAATCACAATCCTAATACATGATGCAGTATAAACCTGAAATTATTTATTTAATCTTACTACACTAATCAGCTAACAAGATCTCTGTCTTCTCAGATCTTGGAGCCTGGGAAAACCCAGTTACTAATTCCCTAATATCCCTTCCCAAAATTCTCTGGTTGGCTGACATGTTAATAAGATTCCAAGAATGATTCTTAAGAAAGCAAAATCACCATGAAAAATGATTATGCTGAAAGTAAAAACTGCGATGTTTTTCCTTCTCCCATAATTTATTTTCAATTAAAATAAATTCTGTCCTTGAATGTGTATACATAACTCTTTGGTCAGGCTGTGTTTCCTTATCATCAAATATAAATATTGAAAGCCCTAAAGATTGTTCTTAAACCCCCAATTTGAATTACCATTGCCAGCATACCAAATACCCTAGGGTGGGTGTATTAAAAGCTCTAAGAAGATTCTGCTTTTCCTTTCTAGCCAAATGCACATCTTTTATTCAGGTTCCCAAAACAAAATCCTTATTCAGCTTACCCACATTTCTTTGAGGCTGTGTCTTTTCTTTCTAAATTCTAGCAGCCTTAATGTCCCTAATGTGGCCTCTTCTTGCTCCATCCTCATCTCATTCTTGAATCTTTTATCCTTTCACTACTTCACTCCTGCTTCCTGCACCTCTTCAGCTCCCATCCATCTGAGAGCTTCAGTGCTTTGTGGGATCACCCCTTAAACTCCATCACACCAGAGAAAATGCCTTCTCTTCTATCAAGTTCATTATTTCTTTCCAAGCAGAAATTTACCTGACTCACCCCCACTTCCAGTTTCATATGATGGCATCTCTATGCTTACATCTCATAGCATCACAACCTCTCCATTGCAACTGTTATTATGCATGCCATTGTATATTTAACAGTGCCATTTAAAAAATTATCTATCACTTAGCACTACTAAAGTCAGAGTTCATGTTTTTTCCATTAATCTCGGGCATCTATATGCCTGCCAAAAAATAGACACATATACTCTACCTATTAACTGAATGACAATAAATGAATGACTGTCCAAATACACACATAAACACTGGCTGGCAACCAGAGGATTGAACAGATGAGAAAGCACAGAACATCTCTTTGTGAACTCTGCCAGCCATTAGTATTTATACTGGCCCGGGGTCCTATAGAATTTTTGTGTTCCAAAACTTTTATAAAACACCGTGGTGGCCTTGCACAGTGGCTCACGCCTGTAATCCCAACACTTTGGGAAGCAGAGGTGTGTGGATCACAAGGTCAGGAATTTGAGACCATCTTGACCAACATGGTAAAATCCTGTCTCTACTAAAAATACAAAAATTAGCTGGGTGTGGCAGTGCATGCTTGTAATCCCAGTTACTCAGGAGGCTGAAGCAGGGAAATCACTTGAACCCAGGAGGTGGAGGTTGCAGTGAGCTGAGATTACTCCATTGTACTCTAGCCTGGCGACAGAGCTATACTCAGTCTCAAAAAAAACCACACAAAACACTTTGGTACACATACACACACATATGTGTTTGCATGAGCATGCCAACATAAAGATAAATCACTGTGGTACACACACACACACACACACACACACACACACACACGTTTGCAGGAGCATGTCGACATAAAGATGTCAGTGGTTTTGTTGGTTAAGACTGCTGTACTCAGCGGTGATAAATCAAGTTTCTGGTGGTGGTTGTTTTCAATAACTCACATTATTCAAAATCCCTGAGAGCTAAAGAACTATTTTAGATTATAATCCTGCAGTCCCAAGTTAGGCAGGATTAGCAAGGTCCCAAGATGGTGAAGGAAGCTGATGAAAACTCTAGGTCCATGCATGCAGACAACAGATTTCTGATAAGTCATATTTTCCTTCTGGCAGCCTTTCAAGAGATGATGAAAAGAAGTAACAAGTCTCAATTAAAATGAAATGATGACTGTTTCCCTGTAAGTCTTAACGTGTATTTTTTTTTTTTTTTACTATTCTTTTTATGCAGTATGATTTTTAAAAAAGAAATAGAAACAGGTTTTTCAAGAAGAAAACTGACTTTGCACTGGCTATGTAGCCTCAGACATTCTCTCCAGTCCTTAGTTTCTCCACGCGAAAAATAGAGGTGATGCTGGCTATCCCCACTGATGAATTGAGGAGGGGAGGTCTGGAAAGCATGCAGCCGTGACTGGCCACAGGGTGTGTGCTTGCTTCTCTTTCTACCTGCTTCCTGGGAACACTGCCCGGTTCATGTTGATAGCCTCCAGTTTATCCAGGTATCTGTGTGATGTAATTATTCAAACAGCTTTAACTTAGGAAACTAAACATAACACTGAAATAGAGAGAGGGCATTTTTCTTTTATCTTTCCTTTATAAGAACAAAGCAACCTAATATTTGTATTTGAAACATACACAAAAATACATATTTGAGGATAAAACCCATCTTGGTTATCATATTAGGCCGTGCTTTCATCAGAAAAAAAGTTGTTTTTGAACATGAAGAAAATTAATATAATGCCTTTCTGAGATTCTTTCTTAGACACACACACACACACACACACACACACATACACACACACAGCATTACATTTTCACCTATTTCCCCTCCCATCAGAAACACACCCTTTATTTCTATACTTCCTCAGAAGTGGAGAATGCAGTTACTCTCAAAACCTCTAAGGAATTTACTAGTATTAAAGCTCCAGTTAATTCTCTCCAGTGTTTGGTCACAGGGTTTTTCATTCTGTCCAAAGCTGATTGAAGGTCTTGTAACATGTCTCTGTGGTTATTTCCATAGTGAGCACTCCAGGTATAGAGAAAATCATAGGCAGGTTTCCACATCATCTATAAAGAAAAAAAATAGACTAGAGTAGTGTGGAAGTTGAGATGAGAGGAAAATAGACTTTTTAAAAAAAAGATGTAAAAAGCCTCTTAAGACTTAAAAGAAAATGAAATACCAATTATACATGGACTTATTTGATATCATAGAAAATATGGTTTAATAACTACCAAGTTTCCTGTTATATCCCTGTGTTTTTAAAACTAGAGATTTTTAAAATAATAACTACAAGTGGGGGCTTATTTCCCTTGATTCATCATCTATACATTGCTGTTGCCTTAATGTGAGTATAAAATTCCTTGCATAGTTTGTGGATGATAATAAATGTTATTGAGATAACCTTTTTACTATTTGAGAGACTTTTAAGGTTAAAGTAATAATTTTTATTGTTACACCTCTCTGTGGTGGGTTTTATGACACCAAATATCATATAAGGAGCTAAACAGCATATTTAACATTTTAAATCATTTTACTTGATCAAGTCTATAAACTAGCAAAAATGTAGTTTCATAATCAAGTCAAAATGAAAGCAAGATATAGCTCTCTAATTTAAAATATTTCTTTAATTATACATTTTATAACCTAAAGAAAAACCAATATTCAATGCTGCTTCTTTTTGCTGTTCCTAAGCACCTACCCATACCAATGATGTCATTGTTTCCATAGAAATAAATGTACGTCAAAGAGAAACTTCACATACAAGCAGGTATGTAATGGTAACCAAGGCAACCAGGCTAGGGAGAGAATAGAGACAAAGGCAAACAAGACAAATTGTAGAGTACACACACACACACACACACACACACACACACACCTCACACAAACAACAGCTTAAAATAAATTTTCTCTTTGAAAACAACAAAATGAATCCCACATTTATAATTGGAATATTTGAAAAATAAACTTTATTATTTACTTATATTGGAGGGGTTTGCTGAACTAATTTGGTTATGATTCTATCAACTGCAAAATGTAGGAATATAGACTCTGAGCTAAACATTGTGCAGAATGCCCTTTTAAAGCAGAACCTCCGTCACAGTTTAGTAATACCACACGAACTAATGCCTTGACATATAACTTTCACCATCCTTCAATATTCTCATATAGCCTAATTTTAAAGTTAAAAGACTTAAAGACCTAAATAAGGAGTTCCATTATGTTTTTATTCAATCCACATAAAAGGTTCTAAGGATAATTTGATGTTATTTGTCCAAATTGGCATTCCTGGGAAGCCATAAACACCTATTTTCTTGTCTCTCTTGACAAAGCTTAATTTTTGCAAGGTAGAGAATAAAAGACAATTATCAAAGTTATACCATATCAGTATATGATGCAGCAGCAAAAATCATCTCAGATTTTTGTATATAAGTTTTACCCTCACCAACTGCACCAACAATTTTATCTTCTATGATTGATAGAATGTGAATGACTTATCCTCTCATCTATATTTCTGAAGATTTGCATTGAAACCAAACTTTTCAAAGTACAATTGCTACCACTTTCTCAACAATGGAATATCAGTTGAGATATAATAATAGAACCTTTCTGTCAAACTCAATCTTGGTTGTCACTGCTCAATTGCAAAGAATCACTAAACAAATAGATTATTCTGTAGTGAGTATATTCTGTCTGTAAAATCTCTGAGTCAAAGATTCTACCTTGAATTCACTTAAAAGTCCCTGATGATCAACTAACTGGTTCAAGTTGTCATGTATTTTTTAAAATAATGGTGTTTATAGCTAAAGGCTTCTAAGACCGTTCTAAGTCTCTTAGTGACCAAGTCTGATAAATGATATATTTGAAGATATTTTATGATAAACAACAACTTAAAACATTTCTGTAAAAAGGGGATGGCATAGAATAGCATAAAGCATCGCAGAAAACAGACATCTCAAGAATTATAAATGGGTAGTTTTAGGATTGTCCACTACCCTACAGATTCAAATACTTACATAGACCACAGAAGCAGCCCAAATGGTCCCACCTACTTTCATGGGTAGAAAAGCTCTGTATCTATCCCCTGTCTTGCTGTAGCACTGTGAATTGCTATGTATAGAAAAGTCCTTAGGCACACTCACTGAAGAAGCAGCTTCTCCATGCTGTTGAGGGCAGGAAATACCCCAGGTGATGCAAAAAATAGAAACTACAGATTCAGGAAAGGTCTGATGACACATCTACTCACACACTTACGCAGAACACCACATGACGTCCTCACATTTAGCAATTTGTACTAACAACAGAGTAATGCCAACAGCTCTTTCAAATCAGAGAAATTTGGGTACATTACTGAGTTGTAGGCCCTAATTAAGACTTTTGAAGGTGTAAAGACTTTCCAAGTATCTCCTGAATTTGTCTGAAATGCAAGCGGGAATATTGCCCTAAACCGATTTGAGATTCCCCAGAGCATAAACCATAATCTGGCTAGAAATGGGTACAAAAGCATTGGGCTGAAAACAACAGGGTGTTGCTAAACTTTATGATCTACTCTAAAATATGAGCGTATTTTGCATTCCATTTTTCTTCCTCATTGCAGCAAATTAAACTTGAATGTTCATTTAGTACAAAATTTCATCTTCTATTTACAAAATCATTGGTAGCTCTCAACAATGATGATAGAGAAACACTTTTATAACACAAATACAAGGAAAATATTTGATATTATCATTTTTCATTAACTAATTATTTCACTTATCAAATCAAGGTTTATTGAGTACGTTCTACTACAATAAAGTTTGTTACAGTAAGAAATGAAATGATGAATATTGCATGACTCTTGCTTTTAGAAGTTTCCAGCATAGGAAGGAGATAGATACTTGCACAAACACTGGCAAAATGGGTAAAATAGATAGGATGTAATCATAACAGAAAAACTCAAAAATTACTTGCATATTTTAAATCCATGTGAGGAAAACATGATTGTTCCACTAACTGAGAGGCATGATGCCATAAAGGAAAGAAAGATAGGTTTGGGTGTCAGAGTCCTGTGTTTACATCTGAGCTCTGTTGCCTATTTGAGAGGTCAGTTTGATAAACTAATCAAGTTATCCCAGCTTTGGATTTTTTTAATCTGTGAAATGTGGATAATGATTCCCGAGTTTTGTGTTCAAAGTACCTCATGAAGTACTGGCATGTAGTTTGCATTTAATGCTTTTTAATAGGACAGGAATGAAAGTACTTATTTTTTGGGCAAGGGCAAGCTAAGGAGCTTATTTTCTGCCCTACTAAGCATCAAGCAAAAGGGAGGGTATCTGATAAAAAATTAAAATTGGAATGGGGAGATGACCTTGAGAGGACAGAAAAGGGTTTAACATCACTTGTGCTACAGGCATGGTGAAACACATGAGAGTAGAAAAAAATGCCAAGAAAGAGAATAAAGGGATGCAAAATTTATTTCTCAACTAAGTCAGTGATTAGTGGCTACAAGAAAGAAATAAAAGTAATAAAAGGTTGGGGAGAAGCTGGAGTCAAAGAGAAAGAAAGTGAATTACATGCTTCCTCTTGCAAAAGCCAAGAAGTATAATAACATCCCAAGGAGGACACGCACTGGCTTGCTGGAGCCAGCTCACACAAGCTCCCTCGTATCCTCCCAACTCCATGTTCAGTGACATCACAATGGCAGGTTACAATGATGTATGATCGGAATAGTTACACTAAGAAAATTAACAAAAGCTATAAGTTAGGGTCTTTCCCTTTGCAGGGCGGGTTGTTTAACATATGCCAGTGTGACACTAAGGACTCCCCTTTTCTCTTACCTCCACTGCTACCTGTAACATCAACAAGGTGGGAACATAAATAAAAACTTGGCAAATCCAGGATTTTGGAAATTAGCAGGCCTTTGGTAACTTGGAGAAGGCAGTTTAAAGAGAATAGTAGGGGGCATACAACAGGTACGAGCAGGTATAAAAGAAATGGGAGACACAGAACAAATGGGTGACATCTCAAATTTAAGTGTCAAAGGAAGAGAGAGAGAAACAGAACAAGCAGCAGTAGAAAATAGAGGTATTTAAAAAAATTTTTGAGTCTTTAAAATGTAATATTTTATGATGGCAAGGAGATTTGGTTTTGAATCTTAACTTTGCCATATGGATAATTTAAGGTTAATGAGAATTAAAGAGGTAGCATATGTAAAGCACCCAAGAAGAAAGGTTAACTTCCTTGGCAGAAACATAAATACGAAAGGATGTTAAAATCATTATGAAGTTAGGGCACAAAATTAGAGGGGCAAGTATCATGAGGAATTGAGAAGAAATGTATGTACTTAATACACTGGTAAAAAATATTAAATTTGGGGAACTATGTTTTCCCTTAATAAGTAAATCTCTGCCAGGTGATTCTATTTGAGCTTTGCTATAACAAAACCTGATTAATAGGCTGGGTTTCATCAATAGAGTAAATAGGACAATCAGTTGTTTGTTTGTCCTTTGTGGAATAGATATATGAACATTTGGACACAAGTCCTAAAGATGCTTTTTTTCTCTGCATTTCTTATTATCTCATTTCATTCTAGTTTTCTTACAAAGTAAATATATGTTATCCAAGGAAGAGACATAAGAGGTAATTTGTGTACATTATTATGCCCTAAAATACCTACCCAGTAAGGTCACGTAAGTTTCTACATTTTGTAATAAATTACAAAGAAAATGAAGTCATCTTTTCTGGAAATGTTTGAAAGAATAAAATGGGTAGAATAAATAATTTTCTTTCCGGGCTGACCTAAGTTTAATCCTCCAAAGGCTAGAAGGAGTTGCAGACAGTCAAGATCTCAGACAGCCAGATTTATGTTGTCTTGTATCTATTCTGCGTTTTAAAAATAGTTCTTCCTCTCTTGCTCAATGTTACAATTAAGAAAAGATATGCAGAAACTCTGCACTTGTGTTCAAGAAATCCAAAGGAATGCATGCTCCTGAGGGTTTGCCTTTCAGTTGTTAAATTATTCTTAACCTCATAAATTCTCTCAGCCTTTTCGTTTCTATCACAAATCTTTAATACATAGACTGCATTCTTACATCTCTATTCTTAGATTTTTAATGGTAACTTCATGATGTTGTAGTTTCATTCTTGAATAGGAAGCATGAGGCTGATAAAAGCACATAGTTGTTCTTTTCATCGATGTGTTTTCTCCTTATAAAAAGTACAGCAGCATAAGTACTTAACATATGAAGTTGAGCAGTTTTCCAAAGTTCCAGCTTTTGTGTGGAAGGAGTGTGTCTTAGGTTATCTTTTCAGTGTTAGAAGACAAAGTAAGAAGTAATGGAGCAATAAAAAGCAATAAGTGGGATACCAAAAGAAATGAAATAGGAATAAAAACAAAAAACATATAGTTTTCCAGATTTAGAATGCTTATTCCCAGAAGCCAATAAGACTCATTAGATAATGCACTAGATAATGAAAAGCAACAGGAATAAAAGAAATTCAGATTTGAGCCTAGCAGTCTATGTCTTTTTTTTAGCTTATAAAACATGAACAGCATAAAGAATGGAATTGGTTTTAACTACTTTTGGATAATTACATTTTGCCACATGAAAGGATTAATCATCCACTGACTTTTCTCATAAACTTACAGGAACAACATTTCATTTTCAGTACCATCAGCTGAAGAAGTATTAAGGCAAGTTTGCCTTCTTAATGATTATTACATGTGTTCTATTCTCAGTACATCATTTACAACATTCAGGTAAGCTTTATCATCACCTATAATTAGTAAGTCCATAAATATTTTTGAAGGTAAGATTGCTGTTGTCTTCAGAAGAGAAGAGAGGCTAACATCAGAGGGCCCCTATGTCCTCACGAGGGAGATGCTGCTTGGTTAAAACTTGATATGAGATTCTGTTAAAAAAGGCTGGTTGGGGACAACTAGCTAAGTTTGGGTGAGAATAACCACTTGGAATTTCAGTGGGTAAGCATGAGCCAGAGGAAGATAGAGGACCTATTTCTTGCTAGTTAGTGCATCTGCTTAAACAGTCAAACACTGTAGGAAAACCTGCTGTAAAGCCATTCTTATCAATTCCTAGTTGGGAGGATTACTCATTGACTCCTTATCATCACTGCCACCCACACCCCTGCCAAAAACATATATTCATGGAGACAACTAAACATCAGAGTTTAAAGAAACTGGACTTCTCCAATTTAATTTTTTAGTGTAAACATTAAAACAAATGAGAAAAATATAGTGTCGAGAGCTCTGGATTTAGAGGCACACATCTTGGTTTCAATCTAGACTCTTGCTTTACTAGCTCCAGGATCTTAGGTAAGCTATAAACTTTCTTCAGGCCCTTGCTTTGCCCTTCTAGCAAGTAAGAAAAAAAGGTGTACCCAATGCCATAAAAGCATTGCTAAGTATACAAAGGAATGGATGTAAATATTTCCAGCATACACTAAGTACTCAATTAAGGCTAATTCTAGTTGAGTTTAAAGTTAAGTAACAAAATCACAGTCAACTATCCAGGAAAAGAACCCAGGTAACCTAGCTATAATCCAGGGCCATTTTACTAAAGTATTGCCACAACTTTATTTCATTATTAAGCAGTTCTAACAAAGGCTGATTTAAGTCTTACACATAGCTGGATTTTGGTTTTCTGAAATTTCTTATTGTTTATGTTCCCTAGTACTAAAGCTTGAAAAAGAAAACCTAAAACCAAAGTTAAACAGTGTCTTTAAAGCCATTTTAAATGTTCTTAATAATGTTTAACTTAATATGCTTGTTATTTCTATTTGATTTTCAGTGTACATTATAAAATTAAATTAAAGATCATAGAAATACAGTGTGTTACCCCAAATATTTCCCTGTGCTATCTTTATTTTATTACCTCATTCCCCAGAAAATGGAATATCTTTTTGAAATGAAAGGTTGTAACATGTATAAAATTGTACAAACTATTATGGTAATCTAAATAACATCACTGTGCCAAATCTCCAGTTCAAACAATGAAGATTTGAGATATCATTCTATATACACTTTACAACTGGTATATGAATTTCCATATAATACTTTTCCCTTCTAAGAAATTATAAATATATTTCTCACCGCAAAAGAACAGCAAACAGAAGAATTAAGTACCAAGGCTAGAACTGAACCAGGCCCCGATAACGAACTTGATAATTCAACATCCCTGTATTACAGCAGAATCCAGAAGTTGCCACGTAAGCCAGAAAACCATATAGTCCACGGAAATTTCCTTTAACTTTTGCAAGAGAGTTTCCAAGGAAAATTAAATGTTGTTAAGCCCAAAAGAAAGAAGTTTATCAGCCAAGACGTTTTCTCATTTTTTTCCATGCATTGCTATTCTGCCAGTTTCTCAGACAAAAAACCTTGAAATCATGGCTAACTTTTTCCTTACATTCTTCCTATAGACACTCTCAGTCATATTACTGAAAAAACACTGTATTTTATTCTATCTTCCAAAAATCACTAAATGTTACACAGTTGTCAAATTCAGCTTTTCCTCTTCCTCTTCATTAATAAATATGTATTTATTGATTATAATATGCAAAACATTGTCCCAAATATTACACATTTAATATCGCATTCGATCTTCTAAACATCCAATGAGTAAGATTGTATTATTCTCCTTACTTTACAGACACACAAAATAGATTCCCAGGAAAGTAATTTGCCCAAGACTTTAGGGCTAATAGATGGTAGAGGTGGAACAGAAGTCCAAAAAGGAATCTTAACCTCTATGCTCTAGTAGTCATTGAAGACTCTCCTCCACTGATACCAACATATGTACCTGACCACATCACCCAGTAATTATTAAGATAAAATCTCCCCTCCAGGCCACATCTTCTCAGTAGTCTCTAGAGCTCACCGATATTTAGAAGCACTGAAATCTACTTCTATTCTTCTCTGATTACTCAAAGGCCACCCATCCTTCAAAGCTAGGCTGTATCTCCTAATTGCTTCTCACCACTTTGATATTTTTTAAATAAGTTAATTTTGAAAGGGCTTATCATTAGTATAATATAGTGGTTAGGACTTCATATAAGACAAAGTGAAGTCAGATCTAAGTACTTGCAGTTAATAACCATGTAACTTGAAAAACTACACAAATATATTCACCCTTCAGTTTGTGTAAATGTAAAAAGCAGATGGCTACAATGTCTTCCTTACAAAGTGTATTAAAATAATAGAGATACTGTAAAGAAAATACTCATAATGACTAGTTGACAATGAACACCTGGTAAGTTAAAACTATTGCCATTGCCATCTAATCATATACTTTAAAGAAGTATTATAATGCAAATATTAACATTTTATCCCAATTGCCAGGCCAAAATAAAACTTGGCTTTTAAGAGGAAAATAATCATTTTTCGTGTTTTTTTTATGGCTCCTAAACCAATGTTCAGAACTGACAGACCCAGAATAAGTGTTAAGTATATGTATGAATTAAATACTGAAGGCTAGGACACAGATATAAGATATTAAACAAGTGGAAAAAAATTCCATGTGGAATCTTTCATTCACTTATAGAAAATAAATAAAACTGCTGGAAAATCCACAACTTTCCCATTTTTAATCTAGACTTGTAACAAAGTACTTTGAACTCTCCAGCAACCAGTCAGAAAATGAGGAGTAACAGGTTGTGACTACAAGATATGAAAGAAAATGAGATCTATGTTGATCTATGGTGACTACAAAAAGACTGAAAATACATCTTCCCAATTATGACTCTCTACAGATGAGTAGTTTCTGAGATGAAAAAAGTTATCATTAGGAACATTGACTTCACTGGCTTCCACTGGTTGAGTGGCCTATTCTGGCAGGTCAGATAAAAAACTATTCTCAACAGAACTATTAGTGCCTGTGGTTGAGGTAGAGCCCAGTGGGCAAAGGTAGTTTAAGAAAGGAAGTGAGGCCAGCGCAGTGGGTCACGCCTATAATCTCAGCAATTTAGGAGGCTGAGGCACGTGGATCACCTAAAGTCAGGAGTTCAAGACCAGCCTGGCCAACATGGTGAAACCCTGTCTCTACTAAAAGTAAAAAAATCAGCCACGTGTGGTGGCATGCGCCTGTAATCCCAGCTACTCAGCAGGCTTAGGTAGAAGAATCGCTTGAACCTGGGAGGTGGAGTTTGCAGAGAACCGAGGTTATCCCATTGCACTCCAGCCTGGGTGACAGAGCCAGACTCAGTCTCCAAGGAAAAAAAAAAAAAGAATGGAAATGAAACTTTAGTGTCTTTGGCAAATATGTGTCCTTATTAAACAAGATAAAAATGGCATAATCTATATTGTTAAGCAAGGGTGCTGATGAGGGAGTCATAGAAAGATTATTATAACTTGTGGTATCCATCCCTAGAAGGTTAAATGAAGAGCACCCAATTTAGGCTGGTGAATTTCTTATCACTGAATCCCCAGCATATCCCCTTGTCAAATCCAACTTGTAAAAAGTGAGCTATTTTTGTAATATTCTATTGGTTTATTTTTTTAAAAATTAAAGCTCTAAATATATTCAGAAAACTCCAATAAGTTTTCACTAACTTTTGTGGAAAAACCTTGGCAATAGTGACATCTTTGTAGAGCATAACTGTATTTTCTCTGAAAGAAATAGTCTGAAAAACACATTTTGCTTATAATCAGATCCAAACTTTACAGTTTTGCTTTTATGTAGCAATTACCATGTCATTAGAGAAGATGAGTAATATTTCTTGAAATTTAACTTGAGGAGGTGGTTAATTTAAAAAGTGACACTCTCAAAAGTTTCCAAACAGAAGCTTTTTCTTTAACTTAGAAAAAATAAGAAACGGTTAAGGTATTCAGAAAATCTGACAAATATAGTATTAATATACTTCATTCTTTAAGCAGCTTGAGGCTTGGTAAATATTTAATATTGAGGCAAATTTTGATAGAATGATGGCTAGTTTACATGGGTTGAAAAAAGAAAAATAAAAAATAAAATGAGTTGCTTAACCCTGATTGCACCTTCTGACTCTGCAGCTTGGTCACCGTATTAAACAGTGATGGACAGAGTGTAATGGTTAAAGTCATGAACTCTGAAGTCAAACGTATGTGCTCTAATCATGGTTCCATGACTTTCCAGCTGTGTATGTTTAAGCAAGTTACTAATCCTCTCTGTAATCTTAGATATTAGTGTCTGCCCCATAAGTTTTTGTGGAAAGGATTAAATTAATTGCTGTAATATTTTCAGAACAGTACCTGTCACAAAGTCAGGGCCAGAAAACTCTCCACAAGATACAATAAAAATAGAACAAAGGGAAGAGAAAGCAGTTAAAGGAGAAAAAGTAAGTGAAAGCCCAGCTGCAGGCATTGCCACACATAGAGGGCAATTTTTGGAGTGTGTGCTCTCTGAGGAAATGAGATACAGGAAAAAAGGCAGCCCAGCAACTGCTAGACTCAATTATCTCCCTGCCTCAATGCACTTCCCTCCCTCCACACCCACTACCCAGAACTAATAACAGTGTGTTTTGAAATCAACTACTTGACTCGTAAATTGATCATATTTAAGAATCTCCTCTTAAAGAGAAAAATTATACAGCTATTTCTTAGGAGGCTGGAAATTAGCATATAGTTACCCATTAGATAAGTGACCTCATAGGTAAGATTCCTGTAGATTATTTGGAATGACCTTAGGCCAATACACCGTGGATTTTTCTAAGTATTTAATAACATGAATCAGAGAGATGACTATTAGAATTAATCACAATAAGTTGAACTATCATAGACACCTAGGGGCTTTCCTTTCTGCTTCTGAGTGTTTATCAGCCTCAGGCAAAGACTTAGTCATTTATGATTTGGGCTGTGCACAAGTAAATAATGGAAAAGTAGGTGGTTTGCAGGCCTCCATCAAGATTTAGGGGAAGACAAACTATAAACAACCACAATTAGAGAGAAGCCAGATGCTTACGGAGGCTGACATAATAAATAACTCTGATAAATAACTCTCAACAAAACTCTTTCACAACAGAATCTTATTAGGAAAAAAAGGTCCGGCTTTCAATTAGGTAACTTTTTAATCAGTTAACTGAAATGTCCTAATCAGAAGAGCATATCCTTCATAATATTTTTTTCCTTCTTAAAGGCTTCCTATCTTTCATCTCATTCTGTAAACACGTGAGTCCATTTTGTATACTGCACCGAATGCTATATTATGCTTATTTACAGGCTATAATGCCTGTCTAAATTTATGGAGATAAATGTAGTCTCTGAGGGGAAAGATATTCTCAGTCCCTGGTTGCTCCTGGCTAAAGAGTCTTATTTTAGAGAAGTCGTGGCTGGAGAGCCAGTC
This sequence comes from Aotus nancymaae, assembly GCF_030222135.1. Classification (NCBI taxonomy): domain Eukaryota; kingdom Metazoa; phylum Chordata; class Mammalia; order Primates; family Aotidae; genus Aotus; species Aotus nancymaae. The sequence goes on along the minus strand of NW_026988438.1, from coordinate 40,087,725 downwards.
TGCAGGAACTCAGAAACCAGTGTGCTGACACTTCCACTGCAGCTGCTGGAATTCAGCTGACTTGTATTCATTCTACTTTTCACGCAAAGGTGGCTTTGCCCTGTTCACCCAACTGGAATGGTTGCATCAATGTAAGAAAATTTTCTCCACAAATGAATACCCAGCTGTATGCCAAAAACAAAGTGGAGAAAATAGCTTCTGCCCTCATCGAATCATCTCTAATAAGAGAGATAATATTTCCTAAAAAAATGCTTATATTCATTTGAGAGAAAGATACAGAATATTTTACATGTGCCCCTCACTGGAATGTTTTTATTTAATTCAATAAAAATGGACTCACAGTTCTTTATGGTAATCTGGAGAAAATACTTATTTGACTCGTGTCTAACAGCATGCATTCGTTTTGATAAAAACAATATTTTCATGGTAAATATTTACTTTGTGCTAAGTGCTGTCATTCTGCAATTGATGTCTGTAGTTACTGCAGGCAACATTGTGAAGGAGATAATGAAGGTCTTAGGTCTCTATCTCTCATCACCAGTGGCTCTACATCCACTTTCTTAATGCTTCTTGTCACTGAGCATTAGTTATCGCAAGTGACTAAGTCTATGCCTGAGGCCTATAAATGCATATTATTTTCCTCTGTTGCCCTGACTTGATCCTGTCTCCTACCTTCAAAATTTACCTGTTTTAGACTCGAGTTCCTATAGCCCTGCCCACTTACTGGCCCAATTTGATCAATTAATTCATTGATCAGAGGCCATCATAATATGAAATCTAAAAGAAGAAACATTAACATTTTAAAGTCTTCCAATGCCTTTTATAAAGTCTGTGTGTGTATATTTCAGATAGTATTGATGAGTTACCTGGGCAGTGATTTAGTTAGTGGATCAGCTTGGACATTTCCCCATTGAATCCATGAATGTGGTATGGGTTTGATTACATTAGTGTTACTTGGTCTGCAACTTCTCACTATTGAATTAGACAAACAAAAATCTTACCTCAACAGCAACATCTCCAGCATTTCCTCGATGAGGAATTTCATATGCCTCTATTTGTTGCTTTGTGAGTTGTGCTAACTTTTCAGCTAGTTCCCTCCAGCCTTTTCCAAGCTTGACAGCTGAAGTCAGAACAGCAGCTTCTTGGGTGAGACGTGCTGCTAATCCTTGGCAATCCATTTTCAGAAGAGCCTGCAGCCACAATTACGTGTCACAATTAAAAGCAACTAACTTGGGCTTTTTTCTCTATAACTTGGAGTTTTTATTACATATTCTAGAAATGAGAGTCCTTTTCTTCACTACACATATAATTGAGCTTTCTAAAGCTCAAGAAGTTGATCTACATTTAAGCAAATTCTACAAGCAAACTACAGTGGACATAACTAAGCCAGAGTTAGGGGAGATTTAGAACTAATTCAGCGGCTAATTATAGGATCTTGGATAAACCACTTAACTAATGTGCATCTTGGCATCTTTAATTGTGAAAACAGGAAGTTAAATTACATACTTCCAACATTACTCTGAAGTTCCAGTAGTCTATAATTTATCAATCTATGGTTGATTATTTACTCAAGAGAAATAATGCCTTGCTCTACCAGAGGATTGGCTACAAGAATTTCTCTAAAGTGTGTGGGACTGGTGGTAAATATTATTCTACTTTCACCAAAATATGACTTAACACTTCCCAGAATCATGCCTGGTGCTTAAAAAAAAAAGAGACACTCCTTCAACTTTGAACAAAGCTATTGATGTTTATAAGTTTAAATATATATATAAACTTATTAAAAATACTCTCCCTCGTCACCAATATAATGGTGTTAAACATAAACTATGAGGTATTAAAGACAAAACATTTAGTCTTCTACAATGCAAAATAGAAAACCATCAGACTCTCAGCTAACCATGCAGGTTTCAAACAAGTCTACAAGTTTGTACTTTGCCTTGAGTACCATTTTTAAAATATGGAATTATATCTATATTTCTTCTTTGTTCAAATGAGCAAATACAGTAGTTCCTCTTTATCCAGGAAACATTTCAAGACCGCCCAGTGGGTGCCTGAAACTGCAGATAGTGCCAAATTTTATATACACTGTGCTTTTTCCTATACATACACACCTGGAAAAGTTTAATTTGTAAATTAGGCACAGTAAGAGATTAACAAAAATAACTAATAATAAAATATAACAATTATAGTTATATACTCTAAAAGTTATGTGAATGTGGCCCCTCTCTCTCAAAATACCTTATTGCACTGTTCTTACCTATTTGTAAATCATGGTTAATGGTAGGTAACCAGAACCACAGAAAGTGAAACTGTGGATAAGAGGGAACTACGGTAAGCATGCTTGGTAGTCCCTCATTATTTAATGGCACTTTGGAGCCTTATCTAGCAATATGAAACAATAAGTAAAAATGAGTAAGAAAGTAAGGCAACTATTAAAGTTGATAACATGTTCATTTCTCTGGAAGTATGCAATTAGAAAGACTACCCATGGATTTGATACATAAACGGATCCATACCTTGATACTGAAGAGTTATAGCCTCAGTGAGAAACAATACTGAGCCAGCAGGCCTGTGAAAGCACTTTTAGGAAACTGTGGAGTGGGGTTACCACTTTATATTCCAGTTTCTTGTTTTAGGGAAAAGATCTGTGCTTGGAGTCACAAAACATGAGTTTAAAACTTAGCTCCACATAGTATAAGTCTTTAGATGCATCATACAGTATCTCAGTATCTCTTGAATGATTTTTAAAATGGATATAGTGTTAATTCCACTTTGTCTAAACCTCCATAATCATTGTGAAAATCAAATTGGATGCTGAAGTGCTTTAGAGACTGTCAAGTATATAAGGACAGCCAGTGTCAACGTTGAGAGATCACTAAAGGGTTTGGATCCCACAATCTTTTTCAGCTTATCATGTCTCTTCCTGCCACACCAAATTAATATACAATCCGAGAAAAATGTATATTTATTATGCAAATAAAGTTTCAAGAGACAACTCTATAACCCATGCTCCATCACCTGCCAGTCAGAGAACCAGGCCTGAGCCCTTTCATACAGAAATCCTGACACCTCCACTAAGATTTAGAAACTCCCCACTTGAATGGACTCTCTACTGGATTGTTTAGTTAGCCACTCGAGGCACTCTGATAATTAACATACCCCAAAGAGTACAGGTATGATCAGGCTTGAACTTTTAGACCATTTGGTCATTACAACTTTTTGAGGCCACTAAAAGAACAAAAGAAATTGATTTTCTAATTCAAGTCTTTGCAGGTGAATATTGAACATAAGCTATGAGAGTTAATGAGCTATTACAAAATGCATATGCAGTTTCCACCAGGTAGAGCAGCGTCTGCAATTCAGTCTCTAATAGTTCTGAATGGCTCAGGTGAGATAAGAATGCAGCACACCATAAAAAATCTATCAACTTAGCAAGTGGGTATTGGAGCTTTTGAATTTCAACTCCTGTAAGAATCACTGTAGAATCATAAAAAATATTGAAAGAGATAATGTTATATATACTTATTTATTATATGAATGAATCATTGTCAATGCCATGGATTAAATTTTTTCTCCAAATACTTTCTATTTCTTTTGCATCTTGATTAAAACTTTGCTCCTTTGCATGAACCTGCCTATATAATTTTATTTACCTTCTACTGGGCACCAGCCTTTCACAATTATAGAGCTATTTAATACATACACCTACATATATACAGTACTTACACAAACATTTTTATACACACACACATTACTTTGTTTCATGAAGGCATAGTGGCTTTAAGCATGATTTTGGAGGCAAAAAATATTCAATCCCATCTATAAGAATAGGCAACTGTAGGACCTGGGCAAATTGCCTCACTTCCAAAGACTTGATTTCCTCCATCTATAAGGCGAAGACACTAACTATATTACCCCATAGAGTTATTATTAATGGCTAAATGAGATAAGGTATATAAAGTGTTCAGCACAGTGACAAATACACAGGAAGCACTAGAGAAGTATTAACAATCACTATTATTTTTACACTCATCTTTTAACCATTTTTAGAAATATGCTCTTGATTTTTTTTATTTTTATAAAAGTTTGAATTTCTACTTTAAAGATAAAAAGTACTTTGTAATTCTCCACTGAGCCTTCCACTGGGTTGACTACTACGCTAAAGAATTTGACCCTAAGAGTCCTATTAAAACATGAGGATTAAGATGAGAATTACTAACATCATTGTTTGGACTGTAGTGCATTGCATACATCAGGATATTAAATTGCTAAAATGAAGGACATCGATAATACATTTATAAAAGAAAAAGCCAGGTGTGGTGGCTTATGGCTGTAATTTCAGCACTTTGGGAGGCCAAGGTGGGAAGATCGCTTGAGGCCAGGAGTTCAAGAGCATCTTGGGTGACATAGTGAGACCTCCATTCCTAAAAAAAAAAAAAAATAGCCAGGCATGGTGGCACATGCTTATAGTCTGTTACTTGGGTAGCTGCAGCTGAGCCCTGGAGGTTGAAACTGCAGTAAGTCATGATCATGCCACTACACTTCAGACTGGGTGACAGAGCCAGACTTTGTCTCAAAACAAACAAACAAATAAACAAAAAAACCCACACACTGAAAAGTAGATCTCTAACAAACAATGGTCAAGTTAGTCTTCTTTAATTTCTTTAGTTTGCTCTTATCTACTTTCATGTTATGGAGCCTCTCTGGTACGTTAACAGCTGTCTAGATATTTGAAAAGTCGTATCTGAACTGTTAAGCCTAGTACAAACAGTAAGTACCTTTAATTTTCTTTTAAAATATGATTTTCAGAGGCCTCTTTCTTGGAGAAATCACAATTGAATCTCAAATTTAAGAAACCAGTTTTACGATCATGTAGGAAAAACTATATTTGCTATAACGTGTCTTCAATGTATTTAAGACTGTTGAATTTTTAAATATTTCTCCTCTCACGTGTGGTTATAAATATCATCAAGTTAATAAAATTCTCTATAGCAATTCATTACTATGATCAAGCAATACTCACCACAATAAGTTCATACAGAAACTTCCTCGTATTTCTATCTGTGTGGCAATCTTCCTTTAACTTCTTTATAACATAAGAAACTTTTTCTGATTCTTTGTCTACTTGGATTTGATCAAAATCTTCCAGTGACAGATGTGAGTAACCCAGGACATCAGCTAAAACTTTCCAGTCATAAACTTTCTCTGACACCAAGGTCAATACAACTGAATAGATATAAGTCAGTTTTTTCAAAGGCAGGGCAATTTGTTCAAGAAGATTTCTGGTTGTAAAGACACCATCTGATGTAAACATTACTTGCTCCTTTGGAATCACCTTGACATTTTTGCAGTGTACAAGTCCAATCTTACCTCTGAGGACTCCCACATACCACTCTTTCACTTTGGACTGCCCAATAGCTTTTACCTTCCCCTCCCTGAGGAGAGCTATCGAGTCCCCTTTGAAATATTCAAGTAAGTAGTCAATCTTGCTTTGTCTTAGCACGGCTTTCAGGGTTACCCCATACTTGGTAAAGTTCAATGTTTTATCTTGAAATGTGGGATATTTAACAAGCATTTTTGGTAATAAAGGAGCAGACTTGATTTCCTCCTTCTTCTCCAAATAGCTTGGCAGATTAGAGAGCCTTTTTAGGTTTCGGGCTGGATCAGGGGTAGTGACAGAGAACTGCGCAACTGTTTCACCACTGAGAGACTCCACCTGAACACAAAAAACAAACAAGTGCATTTCTCTGTGCTCAGCTAAAGAAAATAAAAATTGTTGACGAACTACTTCACCTGCTTCCAACTGCTTTTGTTTAATTTCTTTTCTTTCTCTTTCTGTCTTTACTTTAAAATCAGAATCACAGGAAAAAACAGAAATGCTTAAATCTTGTGGCTTGTCAAGTAAAAATGAATGCTTCCCCCAGAGCTGAAATACAGCTGGAGATACGTTTTTTCCACCCCGCTTAATATCAGAAATTGTAAGCTTTCCTGGCATATAACTGTGTCCACAAACTGTGAAAACAACAGTAAAACTGGGATGGATATATTTGGGTCCATAAATTCCAATTGAGGTGGTTTTGTGGATATAATCCCAAATGGTGGCAGTTGGTGACTGAAGAGCTTTAGCTTGTGCAGCAACCACTAGATACATCACCTGACTCAAGTCGATTAGCTTGACTTGGATGGTGTCTTTGTAAATATAGCAGTTGTTTAACACTTTAAAAGGGCCTTCTTTATCCAAGCTGTGTAAGCAAACCATTTCTGTCATGACTTGGCTGAAAGGATCCTTTCTCACTTTAGCCCCAATTTTCATCTCCAGCAAAAGGGCCTCCATTGTATTGAGGTTGCCTAACATGATTTCCAACAGTGGACTGACAGTGCATGAAAGATCATGGTTAAGCATTTGTGGCGGATCAAGGAAAGCCCTTAGAGACACTTCTTGGAATTCTCCCACAGCCACATGACCTTGGGGCACATGAACAGTGATGTCTGATTCAGGTAGTTGTATCGACCCTCCTTGATGGTTTACTTTACAAGCTACGGTGATCTCTGCAAGTTGTGTTTGGGCCCATCCAGGGCTCTGACTAATTGTATTCAAATCAAGGCAGGAGCGGGCCAGCTGGCGTTGACTTAACCAAGCCATTTTATAAGCTTCTCGGTCATTTTTAAGCCATTCTAAGTCTTGTAGTAGGATCTGGTCAGAGTTATGTATATTCTGATGGGCATATGCTGTATCGTCTAAAATGCCCAGAAGTTCTGAAACACTTTTAGATCTTCCAGATTTTCTTGAGGAAGACTTCCTAAGTAACTGATGCACATCAAGTTCATCACCTGAGGAATCAAAAGAATTTTCATTTTCTATTTCTCTAAAGAAAAGAAAAGGATCTTCCTTTAAGATGGAAATATTATTTCTCTTTCCATTATTTCTTAGCTGAGATATATCATCCAAAAATGGATTAGAAGCAGACAGTTCATTCCAGAATGGATTTGTAACTTTGGAACCATTATTATCATGAAGGGTGAAAGCATCTGGCCAATTGTGAAGCAAGCCTGAGTCCTGGCATCCTTGTTATTTAAAGAAAAACAAAGCAAAACAAAGATAAAGTGGCATTCTGAGTTATAATCAAGATTAATTTTTCTCATAGCTTAAAAATTCAGGACTTACTTTCATTTTTCTTTCTGATCTCTAGTCTACTAGCTAACACAGAAACTGTGTCAAATTTGGTCAAATTTGTATGTAACAAGAAAAGAATATTTTCTCTACCAGGTTATTTTTTGAACATATGTAATGTTATTTTAAGATATCACAATTTATAAACTAAACAAGTAAATATTTAATACGATGTAATAATATTTTTAACACATTTTCTTGAAAATGAATTAGACTAGCATGTGCTTGTACTTTATTATTTAATGTATCGTGCTTATAAAAGCAAATTTCTAGTCAAGTAGAATAATCCATATTTTTCTAAACATTGAATAGTTGGTCTCATTACATCCAAAATATTAACTTAATGTTTTCCTTTTCAGAAAATATTCAATATGTAGAAAATATCAAATACATCTGTCAACATTTAAAATAATTTTTAAAACAACATGCTAAATTAGAAAGTCATTAATTTATTAGATAATTCTGAAATAACTTTGTATTGATAAATGTTAATAACATTGAAATTTTTCAGGAAAATGAATTCATAAAATGAACATTGAAAAATTAGACCACCATGTATTTTATCAAACAAAGGAATTCATTGCACTCAAGCTTTCAATGACAAATAACAATTTTACCACTAGAAATTGAAGCATTATTACTTTGGAAAGTAAGTGTCTTAAGAATTCGTAGCATGAAATATTTACATTTCTATTATAAGAATTTTTAGATATCCCACAACATTGAAGCCATTTTTGTGTGTATAGAGCAACTCATACTTGGTCATTTCTTAGTAAATAATTGTAAAGACTCTGTGGACTTTGTGAAGCTAGTGCTGCTTTTAGAGACAGGCTGAATTTTCAGTTCTATTGAAAAAAGAATTTAAGCCAACTGTCAGAATTTTTTTGGTTTAATATATATAGAACTATTATCTTGATAGGAATGTTTTTAAGTCTTATATGCTAAAAAATTAGAAGATGCAGGCCAGGCATGGTGGCTCATGTCTGTAATCCCAGCACTTTGGGAGGCTGAGGCAGGCAGATCACAAGGTCAGGAGTTCGAGACTAACCTGACCAAGATGGTGAAACTCTGTTTCTACTAAAAATACACATTAGCCAGGCTGAGGCAAGAGAATCACTTAAACCCAGGAGGCGGAAACTGCAGTGAGCCAAGATCGTGCCACTGCACTCCAGCCTGGGTGACAAAGCAAGACTCCTTCTCGAGGAAAAAAAAAAATTAGAAGATGCATTTTGAAAAATAAAGGTGACATTTCTGTTACATTCACATTTTTCTCTAATACAGTTGCCACTAACTCTCTTTAAACTCACTTTTCCTCTGAGAATCGGGTCAGCTTTTTGATGCACCATGAAGATTTCCTAGGTTGATCAACTTTCAGAGAGACTTTTTAACCCCCAAATTCATTATAGTTATGGCATATAACCCTCATTTATTAGCAATGTTTTTGTTTTTATAATAGCTACCATAATCCGTTGGCTGTGCTATTTTATTTTGCACATCTTTTTAACAATTCATATGATAAAAACAAGATTTTATAATTCTTTTATCTTCCAAAGTATTTTCAGTGGTAGATCTCCAACAGTTATTGGTGATGAATTTCATGTACTTACATGGACAAATCACAACAGTTATACATTTCTGTACCTGTAATATTGCAACTTTCTGAGAGTTTTCCAGCTTCCATGTCAGCCAAATTTCCTTCAGACCTACTTTGTGTAATTCCTCCTGACCAAAAATGTTTTCTTTCACTGATTAACATTTTTCCACCTATAAAGTAAATAGATCCATATTTTTTGTAAGCATGCATATACATGTTGGCAGAGAAAATAAACTGGAAGACATCATACATATTTCTATAAAGAATTGCATGTGAAAATCCTCTGTATAAATAATCTTCTACTCCTGGTAGGATACTGGACTAGATATACTAAACTATGTATTATCACTCCACTAAAAAATGCTCAATAAAATGCAATAAATAAATAAATAAATAAAAATGCTTAGATTTGGATTAATACCAATAACCAAATCTGGAAATGCATTACTGATCCCATATAAAGTAATTAATGAGAATCCCAAGGATAACAAAAAAATAGTAAATTGAAAACTCAGTAAATAAACGATTCCAGTTGGGTGATTGGAGGACTAAATATCACAAACTAAAAATTCTCCCCTAAATCATTGTATACATTCAATGCAGTTCCAAGAAAAATTGCACGTAATTCATTTGTGTATTTGTTACTTCTTTTTGAATTTTTAAAATTTTATTTATTTCCTAGTAGGTAAATTCATATATATTTATTGCATACAGTGTATTGTTTTGAAGCATATTGTGTTTAACAACATATACAGCAACAATAACTTTGTAAGCTATTTTAATATTTATATGGAAAAGCAAAGAGCTAATATTCAAGATAATTCAGAAGAAAAGCACTACAGAAGTAATATGCACTACCTATCAGATATCAGCATTTATTTTAAATAGGTCCTAAGACAACATGGAAGTAGAACACAAATAGATGAAAGATATAGAATAGATATTCCAGAACCAGACCTATCCTTATATGAAGGATTGGTATATGGCACAGGTGGTCATGCAGAGTGGTGTGGAAATGGTAGATTATTCATTAAACAGTGATGTTGCCATTGGTTGTGCATGCTAAAAAAAAAATTACATTGATCACTATCTCATTCTGTGAACAAAAAATAAATGCCAAAGGATTAATAAACCCAAAAGTGAAAAAAAACTTTAAAATTTTAAAGATAGTCCAGAGATTGCCTTTATGCTTTCTGGGAAAGAGAATTTCTTAAGGTGCACACATTTATGCAATATGCATATCCTATTTTTAGGATATGCATAAAACCGCACCTTATAATGAAACATCCTATATATCAAAAGACATCATTTACCATTAGTTAAAAACACAATGCAAAACTGGGATAATTTATTTTTATTGCATATGACTGAAAAAGGAAAAAATAATTGGATTCTGAAATATATCAAAGATTCCCACAAATCAATAAACAAAACAACACTATAGAATTTTTTTTTTTAATTCTCTGAACAAACATTTCTCAAAAACTGGAAACACAAATGGCCCCTAGATATATGGAAATATGATCAATCTCATTGGTAAATAGGAAAATGCAAAATGAAACCCCATGAAACACAATTTTCACCTTCCAAATTTGCGAACGTTTTAGTCTAGCAACACCAATTATTGACAAATATGTGCAACAAAGGGAAAGACTCTATACTTGTAGTGGAAGTGTCAGTATGTGCAACCAGCTGGAAGTTAATCTGGCATTGTGTGGGAAATATGTTTACAGCTTAGTACCCAACAATTCCAATCCTAGATATTTGTTCTAGTAAGAACTCTGCAAATGTGCCTCAAAGAGATACACAGGAATGTTCATTATATTATCAAAAAAAAAACAAACCTGAAATCCCTAGGATATTCCCCAGAATATCTTTTGCCATATGAGTGGATAAATAAATTGTGGCATTTTAATGCTATGAAGTATACAACTATTGAAACAGATGAATCACAACTAAAAGTATGAACATATACTAGTAGTCAGCATATCATGCCTGGGACTCAGTCTTCTTTACATATATAATTTCTCTTTAGCCCACAACAACACTAAAAAATAGGTATTTTAAATATGACTTTCAGAGTCTTAGCAACAGAATATAACTAAACCACAATGTCAAACATCAAGTCAGCCACTGACCAGAAGAAATTACTTGTTCATGTTATAGCTACTGCATGCAGCCCATAACTCACGATGCCACATACACTATGTCAGACTCAAGGTTCCCAACGTAACTTCTGAGGCTGTCCCACCTTCCAGTTCACATTTCCTTTATTTATTTATTTATTTAGAGACAGAGTCTCACTATGTCGCCCAGGTTGGAGTACAGTGGCATGATCTCAGTTCACTGTAAACTCTGCTTCCTGGGTTCAAGTGATTCTCATGCCTGAGCCTCTGGAGTAGCTGGGATTACAGGTAACCACCACCAGTCCTGGCTAATGTTTGTATTTTCAGTAGCGATAGGGTTTCACCATGTTAGCCATGCTGGTCTCAAACTCCTGACCTCAGGTGATTCACCCACCTCAGCCTCCCAAAGTGCTGTGATTACAGGCGTGAGCCACCACACCCAGACCAGTTACTTCAGACCTTACTTTGTGTTCTCCTTTGTGTGTGTTGACCACATCTCCTTCATCTGTGACCCCCTCCTTCTTTTTTATTAGACTGTTCTTTCAAGTTCCTTACTTTTTTTTTCAAGTAGTTTATTTTATTTTTTAAAGAAACCAAAAGTCTTTTCTGGTATATAAACATGAAAGAAAAAATTAAAACAAGATGGAAAAGAGGGAAAAGGAATAAAAGAAAAAAAAAAAGAAAAAAGAGGGAAGCATGTGTTTCCAGACATGATAATGAAATAAATCCAAAAATCATCTCATAAGGTGGCATGCCTTAAAAAAATCCAATGTTGCAATAGCAATTTTTTTCTCTGATTGGGGAAACTACATTGAAAAAAATGGGTAAAAAGTTGAATTATGCAATATTCAAATTGCACTAAAACCTCAAATTTCCTGGCAGATCTTCCAAATGCTATGGTTGATTTTACCAAATATGATGTCCAAAATTAAAAGTTTTTAGCACAGTATGAGTAGCCAAAATTTTGAGGTAGAAAAACTGAGCTCGAGTTCCTCAACAAAATGTAACACACTAACTTAAAATTAGGAACAAATGTCTAAATGGAAAAATATTTTCAAAAAGACAAAATATATTTAAAAAGAAAATCAACTTAGTAAACTAACTAAGCTCTTTCATTTTTTGTGAAGAAAGAGCAAAATGAACGATATATACTGAGGATTCCTTTGAGGCAAATAACCGTTAATATGAAAAATAGTTACAACCAAATGGAATGTAGGTAGATGTCCTTAACCACATAAAAACCAACGATGCCTTATGCAGCTATGACCTTGAAGGATCATAACCTCTCAGAAACAAGGGCACTAAGTGGTCATCAGCTGAGATTCTTTGTGGATTATCCTTATTCTCCAGTCACCCAGGCAGATCTTCACTGTCCTTCAGAGTAGTTGTTCCAAATCTCAGTGGCACCAGGATCACTTGGAAGGCTTAATCAAACAACCCTTTGGAACCACCCCAATGTTTCTAATCCAGAAGGTCTGGGACTGTGCACAAGAATTTTATTTCTAACAAAACTGTCAGATGGTACTGATGCTGTGGTTCAGTTCTAGGGTGCACATGTTGAGAACCACACTCTGAAAGCTCCTTCCCTAGCCAAATGGTTTCCCTAGCCACTCTCACTATCCCCAACAAATCTTCTCTCTCATAATCTTTCTCTACACACACACATCCCTCACAATACTATCCTAAATCTAATTTTTTTCTATGAATCCAAGGAGAAGTGGTACAGGGGGGAAAATGTCCTTGACTAGAAAAACAAAGATCCGCCCTGTCGATGGCAGTGCTTGTTTACACGGGCGCAAATCACACCAGCCACGTTTAGCATTTCCCTGGGTTTTCTTCCAGTTAAACCCCATACTCGATGACAACTGCTGTCCAAAACAGGATTTTTTTTTTTTAACATTTTCTAGAGAAGCATGAGTCAGTTTTTGTCGGAATGAGTAAATGAGAATAGAGCACTCTAGTATTTATTTAATTAGGGACATGGTTTTTCAATATGCCTTTTAAAAACACTTAGGCTGATTTTGCATGATCCATTACTTTTTCCTTAAAAAATCAACAAACAAAGTTTTGTCCTTGATTCGTTTTACTGTTTAAACTAGACCCTAAGAAACTACAAACATTTACCAAATGTACAACTTAGTAAAAGATGTCAGAAGATATTTTTTGTGAGGGTAAGGGGCAGGGAGCAATGCAGTGTTTGGAATAAGTAACCAAGAAAATAATGCCACTTAAAAAAAGTCTTTAAAATGTGTCCTTTGAATTGCTTATGGTAGTAATTACATAGTGAAAATTGCTATTATTATCCAGTCAGCAGGTTCAAAGAATTTTCCAATTAGTCCTTGAATACCTGAAACCTCAATTATTTCCATGAATTTGTACTGGATTTAACTCTTGATCTATGTTATAATCAAAATATGTTCATGTTGGCTGTAACTCTTATAGGTGACTGCAAATACTAAAATGTCAGGAGAGCAACTGTCGGACTAGTAGAATTTTCCTTCAACCCCCAAATGCCAAACCTGCCCAAGTAACACTGTATTATCTTGCAAATGCAACTAGTATATTTAAAAAAAAAAAAAAAAACGGCTCACAAAGGAATCATAATCAGCTGATGATACTCACCTGGTATGATTTTATTGGACATTACCATTCTGGGAGTGGCCTTACTGGATCTTACCCCTAGGGCAACTTCTGATGGGCTAGTGGCATTCCCTGATTAGTAATTTTTAATAATATTTAGACATATACAAGCACACCTTCTCCCAGTTATTAAATACTTAGGGCGTTACATCTGATTATTCTGACCAAATATTTTAAAAACCTGACAGCCTGACAGGGCAAATTTTAGCAGTTACTTTTCCCCAAGGCAGAGTTTCAGAAGATTCTCCAGTGAAGAGAGCAGGTGCCCAGGGCTTTAAGCAGTATTAGAAATCCATAATAATTTCTATGATACTGCTAACCATGGTAATTCAAAACATTTCATCAATACACCATCTTGTTAATATCACCATGTCAAGATGTCTATCACTTCTTTATATCTTGTTATCCTTCCATTACTGGCAGAACTGAAGTTTAGGAAAATCATAATAATTGAGCAGCATAACATCATATTAGTGAGCATAAATCAGGGATATAAAAACAGTAGGTCAGAAACTGTTTGATGTGCAGCTTAGTGATGTAGTCAAGGAACATCCTAGAAACCTGTCTGGAAGAGAAGGTATGAAGGACATCCTGAACAGACACACAAAAGGAATATCTTGGGCCTATAAAAAAAGATAAAAAATAATCATAGGAGCTATTATTTATTATTTATTTGGAGCTTGCCACGCTTCTGGTATCATGCATGGCTTTTCTTGTTTGCTTGCAAAAATTCTAAAAAGTTGCTCTACTATTATCCTTATTTTAAAGGTAGGGAAATAAAGGCTTAGAGACATTATATACCCAAGATTATAAGTAGCAGAACCAATCATTGAACTTAAGGACACTAGATGCTAGCAAACACATTTTTTTTTTTTGAGATGGAGTCTCACTCTGTCACCCAGGATGGTGTGCAGTGGTGCAATCTCAGCTCACTGTAACCTCTGCCTCCCAGGTTCAAGCGATTCTCCTGCCTCAGCCTCCTACATAGCTGAGATTACAGGCGTGCACCACCACGCTTGACTAATTTTTGTATTTTTAGTAGAGATGGGGTTTCACTATGTTGGTTAGGCTGGTCTTGAACTCCTGACCTCATGACTCACCCACCTCGGACTCCTAAAGTGCTGGGATTACAGGTGTGATCCACTCACTGCACCTGGCCCACAGTTTTTAACTCTACACAACACTTTTGGGACCTTCTCTTGCAGAGGAAATGAAATTTGAGACTATACCCTGGGCCTGTTGCTGGAGAGTAGTATCAAGCCTCAATGTTAATCCCAGATCTCCAAGTTCACAGCAAGACATACGTCACAGCCACATGACCTGTACAGTAACACAGAATCCCACTCTCGAATAGGCCCTATGCTTAGTGTAATGCTCTGCTACTGCCATCTTGAAATACCTAATATGTTTTGAACAAGAGGCCCCATATTTTCATTTTTCACTGGTGCTGCAAATTATGGAGCTGGTCCTGGTTCACAGAGTTGGGAACCTTTACTCTTCAGACCCAGAGAAATGACTAACATTACAAGGGGCCATGAAGAAAGGAGAAAAGCATGATTTTGAATGAAGAATGCTCATTTTACAGGTGATGAAGCCAACCTGCAGAGAGTTTGATAGATATTTGTCTTTTTTATTTGAATTCCCTACAGCATGTTCATTTTACACGTGTGTGTGCATGCACATACCCACAATGCACATACCCTTCCTTGGCTTAAAAATAATTTGAGATTGCTGGCAAGATGACTGAACAGGAACAGCTCCCGTGCACAGCTCCCAGAGAAAGTGAAGCAGAAGGTGAGTGATCTCCACATTTCCAACTGAGGTACCTGGTTCATCTCATTTAGGACTGGTTAGACAGCAAGTGCAGCCCAAGGAGGGTGGGCCAAAACAGGGTGGGGTGTTGCCTCATCCAGCAAGCACAGGGGCTGGGGAAACTCCCTCTCCTAGCCAAGGGAAGCCATTAGGGACTTTACCTGGCACTCTGGCCCAGATACTGTGGTTTTCCCATGGTCTTTACAGCTCACAGACCAGGATTTTCCCTCTGGTGCCTATAACACCAGCACCCCAAGTTTCCAGCATAAAACTAGGCAGCCATTTGGGAATATACTGAGCTAGCCACAGCAGGTTTTTTTCATACCCCAGTGGCACCTGGAACACCAGCAAGACAGAACTGTTCACCCCCCTAAAAAAGGGGACTGAAGCCAGGGAGCCAAGTGATCTGGCTTGGTGCATTCTACCCCCATGAAGACCAATCCACTGGCTTGAAATTCTTGCAGCCAGCACAGCAGTCTGAGCTCTATTGGGACGTTTGAGCTCAGTGTGGAGAGGGGTGTCTGCCACTGCTGAGTCTCTGGTAGGCAATTTTAACCTCTTCTGTGTAAACAAAGTCACCGGGA
This sequence comes from Aotus nancymaae, assembly GCF_030222135.1. NCBI lineage: Eukaryota > Metazoa > Chordata > Mammalia > Primates > Aotidae > Aotus > Aotus nancymaae. Next base: position 40,071,795 of record NW_026988438.1, on the reverse strand, counting down.
AGTTTACACAGTGACTGGGTGGAGCCCACAGCAGCTCAGCAAGGCCTCTACAGGCAGACTATGTCACTAGACTCCCTCCTCACTGGGCAGGGCATCTCTGAAAAAAGGCAGCAGCATGTCAGGGACTTACAAATGAAGTCCCTACCTTCCTGAGACTGAGCACCAGGAAAAAGGGATGGTTGTGGGTTCCGCTTCAGCAGACTTAAACGTCCCTGCCTGGCAGCTCTGAGGAGAGCAGCAGATCTCTCAGCATGGTGTTCTAGCTCTGATAAGGGACAGACTGCCTCTCCAAGTGGCTGCGTGACCTCCAGGTATCCTGACTGAGAGATACCTCCTAGCAGGAGCTGACAGAGACCTCACACAGGAGAGGGTACCCACCTCTCTTGGCATCTGGTGGGTACCCTTCTGGGACAAGGCTACCAGAGAAAGAAACAGGCAGCAATCTTTGCTGTTCTGCAGGTGATTCCCAGGCAAGCAGGATCTGGAGTGGACCTTCAACAAACTCCAGCAGATCTGCAGCAGAGGGGACTGACTGTTAGAAGGAAAACTAACAAACAGAAAGAAAGTTTCAACATCAACAGAAAGGACATCCACTCAGAGACCCCATCCAAAGGTCACCAACTTCAAAGACCAAAGGGAGATAAATCAACAAAGATGAGAAGAAACCATCATAAACGTGCTGTAGTCAGGGAACTTTTCAAAGGGTGAAAATTCCAAAAACCAGAACACCTCTGTTCCTCCAAAGGATCATAACTCATTACCAGCAAGGGAACAAAACTGGACAGAGAATGAGTCTGACAAAGTGACAGAAGCAGGCTTAAGAAGGTGGGTATTAACGACCTTCTCTGAGCTAGAGGAGTATGTTCTAACTCAATGTAAGGAAGCTAAGAACCTTGAAAAAAAGTTAGACAAAAAGCTAACTAGGATAACCAGTGCAGAAAAGAACATAAACAACCTGCTGGAGCTGAAAAACACAGCATGAGAACTTCATGAAGCATACACAAGTTTCAGTAGCTGAATCGATTAAGTGGAAGAAAGATCAGAGATTGAAGTTCAACTCAATGAAATAAAGTGAGAAGACAAGATTAGAAAAAAAGAGTGAAAAGAAATGAACAAAGCCTCCAAGAAATACAGGATTATATGAAAAGACCAAATCTATGTTTGATCAGCTTATCTGAAAGTGATGGGGAGAATGTAACCAAGTTGGAAAACAGTCTTCAGGATATTATCCAGGAGAACTTCCCCAAACTAGCAAGGCAGGCCAACGTTCAAATTCAGGAAATACAGAGAACACCACAAAGATACTCCTCAAGAAGAGCAATCCCAAGACACATAATCATGATATTCACCAGGGTTGAAATAAAGGAAAAAATGGTAAGGGCAGCCAGAAAGAAAGGCTGGGTTACTCACAAAGGGAAGCCCATCAGACTCACAGTGGATCTCTTGGCAGAAACCCTACAAGCCAGAAGAGACTGGGTGCCAATATTCAACATCCTTAAAGAAAATAATTTTCAACCCAGAATTTCATATCCAGCCAAATTAAACTTAATAAGTGAAGGAGAAATAAAATATTTTACAGACAAGCAACTACTAAGAGATTTTGTCACCCCCAGGCCTGCCTTACAAGAGCTCCTGAAGGAAGCACTAAACATGGAAAAGAACAATCAGTACCAGCCACTGTAAAAACATACCAAATTGTAAAGACCATCAACACTATGAAAAAACTGCATCAACTAATGGGAAAACAACCAGCTAGCATCATAATGGCAGGATCAAATTCACATATAACAATATTAACCTTAAATGTAAATAGGCTAAGTGCCCCAATTAAAAGACACAGACTGGCAAATTGGATAAAGAGTCAAGACCCATTGGTGTGCTATATTCAAAAGACCATTCTCACATGCAAAGACATATATAGACTCAAAGGGATGGAGGAATATTTACCAAGCAAATGGAAAGCAAAAAAAAAAAAAAAAAAAGCAGGGGTTGCAATCCTAGTCTCTGATAAAATGGATTTTAAACCAACAAAGATCAAAAGAGACAAAGAAGGGGATTACATAATGGTAAAGGGATACATGAAACAAGAAGAGCTAACTATCCTAAATATATATGCACCCAATGTAGGAGCACCCAGATACATAAAACAAGTTCTTAATGATCGACAAAGAGAATTAGACTCCCACACAATAATAGTGGGAGACTTTAACACTCCACTGTCAATATTTGACAGATCAATGAGACAGAAAATTAAGAAGGATATCCAGGACTTGAACTCAGATCTGGACCAAGTGGACCTAATAAATATCTACAGAACTTTTCACCCCAAATCCACAGATTATACATTCTTCTCAGCACCATATTACATTTATTCTAGAATTGACCACATAATTGGAATCAAAACACTCCTCAGCAAATGCAAAGGAATGGAAATCATAACCAACAGTCTCTCGGACCACAGTGCAATCAAATTAGAACTCAGGGTTAAGAAACTCACTGAAAACCACACAACTACATGGAAATTGAACAAACTGCTCCTGAAGGACCACTGAATAAATAATGAAATGAAGGCAGAAATAAAGATGTTCTTCGAAACCAATGAGAATGAAGACACAACATACCAGAATCTCTGGGACACAATTAAAGCAGTGTGTAGAGGGAAATTTATAGCACTAAATGCCCACAAGAGAAATGAGGAAAGATCTAAAACTGACACCCTAACATCACGATTAAAAGAACTAGAGGAGCAAGATCAAACAAATTCAAAAGCTAGCAGAAGACAAGAAGTAACTAAGATCAGAGTAGAACTGAACTAAATAAAGACACAAAAAAATCCTTCAAAAAATCAATAAATCCAGGAGCTGGTTTTTTGAAAACATCAACAAAATAGACTGCTAGTCAGAATAATAAAGGAGAAAAGAGAGAAGAATCAAATCAAATTATTGCAAGAAGAATCATGCAATAAAAAATGATAAAGGGAATATCACCATTGATCCCACAGAAATACAAAATACCATCAGAGAATACTATAAACACCTCTATCCAAATAAACCAGAAAATCTAGAAAAAATGAATAAGTTCCTGGACACTTACACCCTCCCAAGACTAAACCAGGGACTGTGTTTGTGCTCTCCCCTGGTTAAAAAAAATAATAAAAAGACTAAACCAGAAAGAAGTCAAATCTCTGAATAGACCAATAGCAAGTTCTGAAATTGATGCAGCAATTAATAGCCTACCAACCAAAAAAAGTCCAGGTACAGTTGGGTTCACAGCAAAATTCTACCAGAGGTACAAAGAGGAGCTGGTACCATGTCTTCTGAAACTATTCCAAACAATACAAAAAGAGGAAATCCTCCTTAACTCATTTTATAAGACCAGCATCATCCTGATACCAAACCTGGCAAAGACACAACTAAAAAAGAAAATTTCAGGCCAATGCCCATAATGAACATTTATGTGAAAATCATCAATAAAATACTGGCAAGCCAATTGCAACAGCACACCAAAAAGCTTATCCATCACAATCAAGTAGGCTTCATCCTGGGGATGCAAGGCTGGTTCAACATACACAAGTCTATAAATGTAATCCACCACATAAACAGAACCAAAGACAAAAACCAAATGATTATCTCAATAGATGCAGAGAAAGCCTGCGACAAAATTCAAGAACCCTTCACGCTAAAGACTCTCAATAGACTAGGTATTGATGGAATATATGTCAAAATAATAACAGCTATTTATGACAAACCCACAGCCAATATCATACTGAATGGGCAAAAACTGGAAGCACAAGGCAAGGATGCCTTCTCTGAACATTCCTATTCAACATAGTACGGGAATTAGAGCAATCAGGCAAGAAAAAGACATAGTGTATTCAATTAGGAAAAGAGGAAGTCAAATAGTCTCTATTTGCAGATGACATGATTGTATATTTAGAAGACTCTATCGTCTCAGCCCAAAATTTCCTTAAGATGATAAGCAACTTCAGCAAAATCTCAGGATACAAATCAGTGTGCAAGAATCACAAGCATTCCTATACACAAATAACAGAAAACAGAAAGCCAAATCAAGAGTGAACTCCCATTCACAATTGCTACAAAGAGAATTAAATACCTAGGAATACAACTACCAAGGGATGTGAAGGACCTCTTTAAGGAGAACTACAAACCACTGGTCAAGGAAATAAGAGAGGACACAAACAAATAGAAAAACATTCCACGTTCATAGTTATGAAGAATCAATATTGTGAAAATGGCCATATTGCCAAAAGTAATTTATAGATTCAATGCTATCCCCATCAAGCTACCACTCACCTTCATCACAGAATTGTCAAAAACAACCTTAAATTTCATATGGAATCAAAAAAGAGCCTGCATAGCAAAGACAATACTAAGAAAAAAAAAACAAAACTGGAAGCATCACACTACCTGACTTCAAACTATACTACAAAGTGACAGTAATCAAAACAGCATGATACTGGTACCAAAACAGATATAGACCAATGGAACAGAAGAGAGACCTCAGGAGTAATGCCATACATCTATAACCATCTGATATTTGATAAACCTGACAAGCAATGGGGAAAGGATTCTCTATTTAATAAATGGTTCTGGGTAAACTGGCTAGCCATATGCAAAAAATTGAAACTGGATCCCTTCCTTACACCTTATACAAAACTTAACTGCAGATGGATTAAAGATTTAAACATAAGGCACAAAAGCATAAAAACCCTAGAAGAAAACCTAGGCAATACCATTCAGGACATAGGCATGGGCAAAGACTTCATGAGTAAAACACCAAAAGCAATGGCAACAAAAGCCAAAAATGACAAATGGGATCTAATTAAACTAAAGAGCTTCTGCACAGCAAAAGAAACTATCATTAGAGTAAACTGGCAACCAACAGAATGGGAAAAAATTTTGGCAATCTACTCATCTGACAAAGGGCTAATATCCAGCATCTACAAAGAACTTAAACAAATTTACAAGGAAAAAACAAACAACCCCATCAAAAAGTGGGCAAAGCATATAAACAGACATTTCTCAAAAGAAGACATTTATGCAGCCAAGAAACATATAAAGGAAAGCTCATCATCACTGGTCATTAGAGAAATACAAATCAAAACTACATAGAGATGCCATCTCAAGCCAGTTAGAAAGGTGATCATTAAAAAGTCAGGAGACAACAGATGCTAGAGAGGATGTGGAGAAATAGGAAAACTTTTGCACTGTTGGTGGGAGTGTAAATTAGTTCAATCTTTGTGGAAGACAATGTGGTGATTCCTTAAGGATCTAGAACTAGAAATATCATTTGATCCAGCAATCCCAATACTGGGTACATACCCAAAGGATTATAAATCATTCTGTTATAAAGACACATGCACACATATGTTTCTTTGGGCACTGTTCACAATAGCAAAGACTTGGAACCAACCCAAATGCCCATCAATGATAGACTGGATAAAGAAAATGTAAGAAAATGTGGCACATATACACCATAGAATACTATACAGCCACAAAAAGGGATGAGTTCATGTCCTTTGCAGAGACATAGATGAATCTGGAAACCATCATTCTCAACAAACTGACACAAGAACAGAAAACCAAACACTGCATGTTCTCACTTATAAGTGGGTGTTGAACAATGAGAACACATGGACACAGGGAGGGGAATATCACACAGGGGACTGTCTAGGGGTAGGAGGGTAGGGGAAGAAGAGCAGGGGGGTGGGGGCTAGAGGTGGGATAGCATTAGGAGAAATACCTAATGTAGATGACGGGTTGATGGATACAGCAAACCACCATGGCATGTGTATACCTACATAGCAAACCTGCACATTCTGCACATGTACCCCAGAACTTAAAGTATAATCATAATAAATTAAAAAAAGAAAATGAAGAAAAAAGTAAATAATTTGAGAAATTTACAAATAGGCAAATAACATCATGAGTTTAAACAACAAGTAAATGTATATCATTCTTCAGTAAAAAAATTTAAAAACAAGTGAATAAATTAGGGTGACATTTGCAGGAAGTTGGTAGGACAACTTCAAATAAAAGCAACTTCACAAACATCATACTGTAAATTCCAGTATACATACTAGTGATGGACCACACATTGGCTCTCCACTTTCTGAAAGTGACCAAAAATAAGGCAAACATGGTTAGTTACAAGCTTCACAGTGATCATAGGCTACAAAGAAACCACTTAGGAGCAGCACTAGCAATACCTAGAATAAAGAGGAGTGAAGAGGAGCATGTAGCTACTGGGACAACATCCTCAGTCCTGCCTTTTACAGTATGTTCAACAATAAATCTCTTTCATGGAACTCTTTCTTAATGTGTGTTGATGTCATCTCACCCAAAGGCAATTCTGTCAGGTCAGATGGAGAAAAGTGGACCCAGCTAGGCAGCTATCTGCCTCCCTATTCTAATATAAGCACACATGTCAGGTTACAATTCCAAAAGGACAGGACCTAGTCCATTAAAGCCCACTATATTTAGTTCCTCTCAACTGAGTTTCCCTTTCCACTTTTCAAGCCACAGCTGACTGAGACTTTCTAGGCCTAAGATCTAGAGCAGCTTTTTCTCTCGAAGACCCAAACAATCTGCTAAGTTAAAGATGGGAGTTACATTCTCTTGTGAATATTGAGATGAGAAACTTTGAGATAAAAATTGAGGTGAGTAGCTAAAATGTAGCCTGAGCAGAAGATCATTCTACCTCTGCATGCTGTGCCATGAGATGGACTGCAGTTTTCCTCAGAAACAATTTTGTTACCGCTCCTATACAAGAGTATGCATTTCCAACTTTCAGGGTCACAGAGCAAAGCTGTAGTACTTCCGGTGGGAAAAACATTTAATAAATTGTTTTACCTAATCCCCACTGTTGCCATAAAATAGTCCCAGTGATATGTCTCTCAAGTTCAACTTTAAGCAGATGTTTCTAGCAAACTCTGAGAAATAAATTAGCTACAAATCTTGTCCCTGGGACTGAACAAGTTTAATTATTGTAAGAGGAGATGGATATGACTTTGACTCTGTAATTATTGACCTGAAGTCATTTTTCTTTCCTGCACTCTTCAATGCAAAAGAAGTTTTCTGGGTTGTATTTTTCAAAAGGTATAAAGATCCACCCCGAATTCAGAAGGAGTGGACAAGAGGTGGGTTTGTAGTACAGCCAATAAAGCTGAAACTGTAGGGTCCTTACTTGCATGGCCCTTTCTAGGCAACTAAGCCAAATTCTATATGTGTTTTCTCTGCAAAATTCCACTGCTTCCTAGAACACTTGACAGTAAATCAAGAGACCTCACTGGTTGTCACCAATCAGCAATGTCTTTTCTTTTCTTTCTTATATGTAAATACATTTTTGTAAAGTAGAAAGAATATAGGCTTTGGAGTTAGAATTCCTGGGTTACAGTTCTTCTAGTATAAACTTGGAAAAGTTACTAAACATTTCTGGAACTCTACTTATCATCTATAAAAAACTAAAATAAAATAAATAATAATTAGTATTACCATTAACATTTAATAACCCCACATATGGTTCATTAGGATCAAATGAAATACTGTATAAAAAGTGGCACAAGATGACCCCTTGCTTTTCCCCTGGTCTCTCCCTCCTGATTATTCCAGTGCATACAGAAATAACTTTGCCAAATGGGCCCATTCCAGAATCTTCTCTTCTTAACCAGATGGCTTGGGACTCCAATCTCATTTCTTCACTCCCTAAGGAGCAACAATGATAACTTACGAGTTGTGTCTTGGGACCCTATATCCTGTTCTTCACTCTTCATAGAAAATTTTACCAGTGCCATGATTCCTGCCAAAAAGAGTGACTGGACTCATGACAACAGAGACACTGCAGTGCAATAGAAGGAATGAAAATAAACAGACATAGGTCAGAGCAATGCTTAGAAATAAATCCACTGGTCTTAGCACCATTTTTTAATCTATAAAAAGAGGATAAAATATTGACTTCAAAAAGTGGTTATAATGATACGTGAAATATACCTCAATAAAGCTTTTTTAAAGTTGCTGTAAATATTAAATAACATAAATGCCCAATGAACATCAGTTGCTGCTAAAATGATCATTCTTGTCTGTTTTTCACTTCTGTGCTGATTCTGTTGATCCTAGCCAATGTAATGAGTGGCTACTGACAAAGACATGTAAAGAATATTGGAAAAGAGGAAACAGAATAAACACTGTGAAAGTTTGTCATTTTAGCTTAATAGATTATTAAGCTTAACTATACTTTTCACCTCTCAGAAGGGGATAATGTAAAAATTATTGTATTATTTAAAATTAGATTTGTATTAGAACTTTTGCAGTAAAACTAAGTATTTTTAGCCAATACGTGCTCAGTTGTTACTGTATGGAATTAACTGTAAGATTCCCAGTATTCTTTGCCAAGAGAAAAACACTCTGACATTGTGTGCATACCAACACTTTTCCTTAGTTTGCACTTCAAACACTGATGTGAATCATTTGCATATCATCTGACAAGGCTACCTACTTTACAGAGTAAACATGAATCTTTGGTCACTGTTAAGTGAAAACAGAATGTTTATGCACTAACATTTACTATGAGAATAAAATTTGGTAGAAAGGACAAGATTAAAGAGAGACTTATTATGCCGCATCATCCAATTCGTAAACCAGGAATTTCCCTTAAATTCTCAACAATTTATTACATCTAGTTTTTAATGTTTCAGGGAATCACAGTGTTTTTATTTGTTATTTTTGTAAACAGAATGGTGTGCAACAGTACAAACTCTTTGTTAAAGTACTGACTTGAAAAATACTAATGTGCATACATGTGCATGTATCTATTCAGAAATATAGAGCTTTCCAGCTACTCAGGAAGCTGAGGCAGAGGAGAATTGTCTGAACCCAGGAGGTGGAGGTTGCAGTGAGCCGAGATCACACCATTGCACTCCAGCCTGGGTAACAAGAGCGAAACTCCGTCTCAAAAAAAAAAAAAAGAAAAAAGAAATATAGAGCTAATAAAGATGGATATTGATATATACATATATATGATTTTGCTGAACATAAGATAGTTCTGTTATTATTAATGCTCCACTGCTTTCTGACTACTGGAAACTAGAAGATTATTTTCTTTCTTAGAGAAAATTACTTTTTTTTTTTTTAAGACTAAGTCTTGCTATGTCACCCAGGCTGGAGTGCAGTGGCGTGATCTTGGCCCACAGCAACCTCTGCCTCCTGGGCTCAAGTATTCTTCTGCCTTAGCCTCCTGTGTAGCTGGGATTACAGATGCCTGCCACCACCTCCAGCTAATTTTTCTATTTTTAGTAGAGACAGGTTTCACCATGTTGACTAGGCTGGTCTCGAACCCCCAACCTCAGGTGAACTGCCTGCTTTGGCCTCTCAGAGACAACTGCATCTTCAAAATTTCACCTATTTTAACACAGTATCAAGTAGTGATGTAAGTTACACAAAGTCTGAAGGAAAAATGCTGAGAGAGAGGAAAGTTGCCCTGGGTAAGAAAGGAAGCCAACTGAGGAGACTGAGGATTGGGACAAGTGATTGCAGCCTAAAAGGGAAATAAGACTAAAATTAACCCAGATGGATTAAAGACTTAAACATAAGACCTAACACCATAAAAACCCTAGAAGAAAATCTAGGCAAAACCATTTAGGACATAGGCATAGGCAAGGACTTAATGACCAAAACACCAAAAGCATTGGCAACAAAAGCCAAAATAGACAAATGGGACATAATCAAACTCCATAGCTTCTGCACGGCAAAATAAACAGTCATTAGAGTGAATTGGCAACCAACAGAATGGGAAAAAATTTTTGCAGTTTACCCATCTGACAAAGGGCTGATATCCAGAATTTACAAAGAACTAAAACAGATTTACAAGAAAAAAACAAACAAGCCCATTCAAAAGTGGGCGAAGGATATGAACAGACACTTTATAAAAGAAGACATACATGAGGCCAACAAACATATGAAAAAATGCTCATCATCACTGGTCATTAGAGAAATGCAAATCAAAACTACATTGAGATACCATCTCACGCCAGTTAGGAGGGCAGTCATTAAAAACTCTGGAGACAACAGATACTGGAGAGGATGTGGAGAAATAGGAAAACTTTTACACTGTTGGTGGGAATGCAAATTAGTTCAACCATTGTGGAAGACAGTGTGGTGATTCCTCAAGGACCTAGAAATAGAAATTCCATTTAACCGAGCAATCCCATTACTGGGTATATATCCAAAGGATTATAAATTGTTCTACTGTAAGGACACATGCACACGAATGTTCATTGCAGCACAGTTTACAATAGCAAAGACCTGGAACCAACCCAAATGCCCATCGATGATAGACTGGACAGGGAAAATGTGGCACATATACACCATGGAATACTATGCAGCCATAAAAAACGATGAGTTTGTGTCCTTTGTAGGGACATGATGAACCTGGAAACCATCATTCTCAGCAAACTGACACAAGAACAGAAAATCAAACACCGCATGTTCTCACTCATAGGCGGGTGTTGAACAATGAGAACACATGGACACAGGGAGGGGAGCATCACACACTGGGGTCTGTTGGGGGGAAATAGGGGAGGGACAGCAGGGTTGGGGAGTTGGGGAGAGATAGCATGGGGAGAAATGCCAGTTATAGGTGAAGGGGAGGAAGGCAGCAAATCACACTGCCATGTGTGTACCTATGCAACAATCTTGCATGTTCTTCACATATACCCCAAAACCTAAAATGCAATAAAAGAATAATAATAATAATTTCTGAACCCCCCCCAAAAAAGGGAAATAAGAAATAAAAAGATCTAACTGAGACTATTCTGAGTGAAATAGTGAGAGGTATGCATTGTCAACCCTAATGTCTAGTTCTCCCACACAATCTTCAGAAAAATCCATGTTACTCACTGATTCAGGAAACATTTATAGTGAATATTAAGAGATGTTGACTCCAACTTAAAAGTAAGAATAACAGGAAAACACAGCTGCCCAAACGACCATATGGGTGACAAGTAGGGTGAGCAACTATTGATCTGGGTTTTCCCAGGACTGTCCTGTTTTAAAAGCAAAACCTCTCAGCCCAGAGCAAACCAGGATGGCTAGTCACCACAGTTACAGGAACATAGTAGTATATAAGTACATAGTCCAACATAAAGAATGTAAAATATTGGATGTAAATCCCTTTTCTATCTGTAAGGATTTTTAAAATATTTTAAACCATCATCAGGAAAAAAACCAAATATATAAATAAATATATATACATATATATACACACATATGTATTTGATCTATATAAAAATTAATTTCATATTTAAATTAATTATGTTGTTATTCTACTTTCAGGTATTAAGTTCTAGTGGAGACAGCAAATAGAATACAAAAGAAACCATTCAGAATCGGCAGAATTGTCCATCACTGTCATTTTAAATTCTTTCCATCAACCTAAAAGTTGAACCCTGTCACTTAACAGCCCAAAGTGACAGTGAACCTCTTCAAGGAGCTCCTCCTCTCCTTTCTCCTCCATCCTCCCTTTATTTAATGCACGTGGAATACATAAGGTCAGGAGCCTGTTTCCTAGCTGAGAGCCTGTGCTGTTCTGGGAAAGCAAGTGGGTTCCTTGTGATATGCTGGGGAGACTGGAAAAATGCTCAGCGTTGTCCCCATAGCACCACCTGGTGCCAGGTTGGGGTCTTCCTGTACTGCTGTTTAGGAGTTTAGTCCTGTTCTTCCTTTCCACCTCCTGATCATTTTCCCTAACCAGGTTAGTATAAAATTGTGACTCTCAACCATTCTTCTGCATCAACATCAATTTCAGAGATATTTTAAAAAATACAGATGCCCAGAAATCATTCCAAAAGTCTGAGAGAGATCCCAGGCTTTATTTGTTTTTATAAAAAGCTCCTGGGAGATACATTGAAAGCCACCAAATCATAATCATGAGGTGATAATACACATGTTTTATTTCATTTTGTTTTATAAAAGCATATTATTAAACATAATATATGGCAGCTGAAGATGCCCATTCTTACCCTGGCAAAAACATGTCTTGGGACACTGTGCTAGACATAGGATTTCACTATGATAAAGAAAAAATGTATGGCTCTCTTTCCTGTAGCACGGCCCTTTCTAGTACAGCCAGTCTTTTTATAGGAAAGACTAGTATTGCTCCAGATTTTAGGGACAAATTCTCCCTCCCTTAGTATGATTATTGGGGTCAATGTCTCTTTGTCTTTTCTTTCCCTTTGAATTGTAAGATCTAGATAGAGACACTTCTGGATAGCAAGGTGATGTAAAGCCTGCCTTGGCATAAGTCCTTATTCTGCCTGTAGCTTATGTAAAAAGTGAATTGCAAATAGAGTGTGAGCTCAGCCACTCATAAAATTGTGTATTTTCCTAGCATTATCTCCTTCAAACCTATTGTGTTAATGGACAATCTGATCTTGGGTCCTAGCCACATGCCATCTTGGCCCAACTAATCAGTAGTCTCTAAAAGGTAATGCATTCATTCAAGTGATGGTGCCTTTAACCTGTTTTAGAACTGACGGATGGCTGAGGTTGATGCTCTTGGGTATGATGGGGAAACTAGCTCTGAAAGAGAGGCTAAAGGAACTCTCCTGTCTTTTGAGAAGCAGTTGCATCACATGAGTATGTTCATAACATGGATAACTACCTGCCTTTGCATGTATAGATTCTGATTTGATTTATAAAAATTGGTTTGAGTGCATGGTTTCAAAGAAGTATGTAAGTTCATGGATGGTTAGATGGATGAACAGACAACAACATTTGGCATTTAAGTGTGATTTCCTTAAGATCTGAGGTTGCTTGAATCACAGGGATTGTCTCAATCCTCTTTGGACCTCAGCACTTAATGTAACTCTAGAATAGGATCTGAAAATTGGTGTAATTATTAAAATTAAATGATAATGCAATATGTGTATAAACACAAAAGAGAACCAGACAGAACTTGACAGTTAATAAGATGACAGCTCATCGGTAGGAATCATGTCGGGAAGCTTTCCCCATCAGCATCTGGCAAAACTTAAATATTTCAGGGGAAGGAATATGAGGAGTTCATTTTAAAATTTCTAGGTTCAAATACAATGACTCTGTTGTTTGAATTCATGTGTGAGAAAGAAATTTTAAAATGGTTAACTAAATTTCATGGCACCAGCAAAATCAATGTTACAAAAATATAACTATTTGGGAAATTGTAGATATTATAATGTTATGTGCAAAAGCAAGGTATAAACTATTTTATATGTATAACATGCCTTGTATGGGTATACAATCACATACAGCTTGTGGAGTTTTTTAATAAAGTATGAGAATAAAATTCTTAACCGCCAAATCTACTAGAGATGTTTTATTTTGTGTGTATTTTTTCAAATGGCATTTCCCTAGTCACATAAAATAGTATTCAAAAGGGAAATATAAAGCATGTAGTAAAAGTATGTACTGTGTGGGTATCTCTGAAAGTGAAATAATGCTTGCATTTGTATATGACTATTCATGGTAGCAATATTCATTTAAATACTCTTTTCTCTTTGCCTTTAAGAACAATTTACATCCTTACATTTTTTAAAAAATATATTTGTTATTTTGTATTTGTTTTGCAAAATCCTTTACTACCATTTTCCCAGTTTTCTGTGATAAACTTGAAAAATATTCTAATACTAAATACATCAATGCTTTGTATATTGTATGTCACATATCACAAATATTATCTCCCAAATCACAAATATTATCTCCCAATATCTTCTCAGTTCTTCAATTTTATTTATGATATTTTAGGTCACATTCTAATTTTTATGTTGACAAATTTATAAGTCTTTTCTGACTTGCATTCTGTTTCTATATTTATGGTTAGAAAGTTACTATCTACCCTGAGAGAAAATGAACATTAACTTACATTAGTTTCTGATTCCTTATGACTTTAACTTTTTTTGAGGAACTCTTTAACCTGGCAAGATTTTATTTTGGTATATGATGCAAAATTTAAAGGATTATTTTCCAAACCACCCATTACTCCAACAGCCAGTAAAAGAAATCTGTTGCCATCAATATCATAAAATAAATGTGTGTGGATAGGTACAAAATACATACATATATTTAATCAATGTTTCGGTTTTTCTGTTCTTTTTCATGGATCATCAACTTTAAAATATGACAGGCAAAGACAGATTTAAAAAATTATCAAGCAATAGAACATAAAAAAACTCCTATTCTAGATTATTTTCAAAGATATCCACATCTAATATATATAACTCTTTACATATTTTCAAATGTATTGCAAAAATCAGCATTTTTACATAATTGCATATATGTTCATATAACTATATATGTATATTTATATATTCACATATTAGGTGTTTTGTGGCTCTGACACTGGTAAATACCCAAGAAAAATTTTAGGTAACATTCCATCCTCTTACCATAAGACGGTCACTGTGTATAATCTTAAAATCAGACTTTTCTTCTATTTCTCCTTCTTATCCTTTACTTGGATGAAGAAATAGCATTTTAACATGACTCTTGGTCCCAATGATAAAACCTAATGTTAATATGTTTGCTGACAGTAAAGCTGGAGCAGCCTTAAATCAATTCCTTAGAACTATTTGGAATATAGCAAATATTCAGCTAGAAGACTGATAAAAATCTTTCCATTGTAGGCTAAAAAAAAGAAAAAAAGACAACATTAAACATTAGAGATCAGTGCTAGAAGTGGGCTCTACAACTGATCTCTTCCATATAAAAGGTAAATCTACATAGGTGTACTACATAGTGAAACTATAGACAATCAAAAATATAGAGAAATTCTTTACAATTTTACAGAAAGATAAAAAATTACTTACACAAGAACATCAATCAGACTGTGGAAGATGTTTCATCAACACTAATACATGCCAAAAGATAATGAAATAATGTTTTTAAAATGATGAAGGCATGCAACTATAAATCTTATGAATTCAGAACAAAAGCATAGAACGTTAAGAATAATGATGAGGACAGAATTGTATAAAATGTGGACATAAATTGAATCAATTATTCTCTGGGGTGTGTGTGTGTGTGTGTGTGTGTGTGTGTGAAATAAGATTAACATTCTGGGCAACAACAAAAGTGTGTAATTTTTCAATAAATGGAGATTTTTATGATCATTTTTTGTTTTAGAGTATTAGTAAGAAAAATAAAATAAATTTACACATTCTTATGAATATTTATAACTAAGTAGGTAAACTGAGATCTTAAAATTTACCACAAAATGTACAGAGTTTAAAAACCTGGAATGGGGAACAAGAGGAATTATTGCATATTTTATTCATCTAATAGAAGGAGGAGATAAATAAAAGCAGAAAAATAAACACAAAATAAGGTAGCAGAGATAAATTTAAAAATCATGTTTTTAAATGATTTTAAAGGAATAGAACTCAACTTTTAAAGATGAAGACTATCAGTCAGTGTGAATTATTTTTAAAAGTTCAGCAATTTGTGGCTAGACAACCAGTCAAATGGTTGAACTAAGAAGATGGGAAAAGGTATGTCAGATAAATACTTTATTTCATTGGATTTAAGACTTACCCCATCTTAAGATACATTATTATTTTACATAATACCAAAAATACCAACTAAACTCCAAAATTAATTGCATATGCATCATGATTTCAGAGACATTAAACTGTGAAAAAAGTCTGAAAATTGTAAAGTACAATAATCAAAAGAAAGTTGGTATAGCAATATTAGTATCATATAAAATATAAATGAGAACCCATACCTTTCTTCAAAACTTAAAAACATTTAACTATTTTTTTATCCTAGTTTCTCTGCATTTTTCTTCTGGAACTCTGATGAAATGAATACCCTTTTCTTCATTTCCATTTGTCTTTTGCATAAGGTCTTGCTATCTTACAGAAAAAAATATTCCATCATTTAAAATCTGAATTTTTTCAGATTGTTTTATATAATTAATTCACTTTGGTTAAGTCCAATCAATAATTACGGCTGTATTAGATATATTACTCAGCATTCATTTTTTTCAAATGTTTCAGAATTTTGGTTTCCAAGGTATGTTAATTGGAAGGTATTTTGTCTGTTTGGTTTCTCTCCTCAATTGTGTGATCTCTTCTCTCTGTCTAGTGGATTTTGACTGCCTCCATCTGGCTTCCCAGGTCACTAAATGGTATTGCTCCTGTCCCACATTCGTATTAGATACATTGCAGATCCATGCTAAAAGCCTGGTGAACAGTTAGTTCAGTTCCTGATTACAGACTGTTTCTGAGTATTTTCAGTTTCCTAAGCTGCATCTTGTTAAGATCTGAAGCCCTAGACAGAAGTCAGTAGGAGTTTTTCTTTCTTTTCAAATGGCTTCCATAAGTTTGAGGTAAAGGGTAGCGGACATCAACCAGTGGTTTCCAACCAAAAAATAAGATTCTGGTCTTCTGTCTCAAACAAAGATCTTTTAAGACTCAGTCTACTTATTAAAGCCAAAATTCTGTTGCCACTCTTGCTTTCACACACAAAGTATGGTAGGTGTGTGGTTTCAATTACTTTATCACACTGTATTTCTGCTCCAATTCTGCTCTATGAATTGTCAACTTTGTTTAGGGGCCCAAAGATTTTTTTCTATTTTAATATGAGCTGTTTATTGATATTTTTAGGAGAGATAAAAGAATGTAAAAGTCTGAAATTGATCATCTTGATCAAAATACTGCTAAATTTTTTAATTTAAATGTAAAATTCTTGCCTTGTTCAGGACTGAATTCAGATAATTATAGAAAGTATGTTCAAAAATGAATAGGCTTAAATTATCAAAGCATGTAAAATGCAAAATTGAAATACTATACATAAAACTAGCAGTTTAATTGATCAATAATTCAAAAGTGTGACCAGGCACAGTGTCCTTGCCTGTAATCCCAGTACTTTTAAAGTCCAAGGCAGTGGGTCATTTGAGGTCAGGAGTTTGAGACCAGCCAGGCCAACACGGTGAAACCCTGTCTCTACTAAAAATAAAAACCAATTAGCCGGGTGTGGTAGTGCGTGTCTGTAATCCCAGCTACTCAGGAGACTAAGATAGAAGAATCACTCGAATCAGGAGGCAGAGGTTGCAGCGAGGTGAGATTGCACCACTGTACTCCAGCCTGGGTGACAGAATGAGACTACCTCTCAAATAATAATAATTCCAAAGTATGATTCATTAAGAAGACAAATATAAATTAGCAAATGTTTATGAAATATGTCTAGAAAAAAAGAAAACTAGAGCAAAATCAAAGAAGGAATATAACTACAGATTCTAAGAATAATAAATGATTTTGGAAAAGAATATATGTGACTTTAAGCTAATAAATTTGAATGACTTTACTAAAAAAATCTGTTCTAAGTATGTATGTGTGTGTGGTGTGCATGTGTGTGTATCATTAACATTTACTCATAAAGTAAAAAATCTCAGTGGACAAATAAACATGAAAGAAATAGAAATGCCACCTAAAAATATGTTCTAAAAATGACCTGGCCAATTTGATTCCATATCAGGTTCTAACAAAACTTTTAGTTATAAAAATCTTATGTTATACAAATAATACATATTACAAAGAAAAATAGATATTTTAATAAGCATTATATTGATAGAAAGGACAGTTACAGTATAAAATAAATTACCATAGTGAAATTCTAATAAATATGAGATTAAATATTGTACATAAAATATTAACAAATAAAATGTGTAAGTGTATTAAATGAATAATACATATTAATGAAGTTAGGTTTCCCAGGAACAAATGACTGCATAAGCATATGATAATATATTCATGTAATCATTGTATTAATTTAATATGTAAAAACTATAATTTACCTCAATGCATTCTAAAAAATTATTTACTAAAATTCCATATTGAATATCATTAAAATACGCCAAAAACCTAGAAATAGATGAAAATTTCTATCTAGTAAAGAATATTTGCCATAAACCTTTCTCTTATACCATAATTAATGATAAAATATTAAAAACATTTGCATTTTAAGAGGCGCATTATAATGAGACTCCATATTACTGTTAATTTCCTTCTCAGTAATCAGTGTTCATAACCAACACAATGAAACAATAAAAAGAAATTTAAATGTAGAACTTTCATAAGAGAGAGAAAAATTATTATTTATAGATTGTATGATGATACTCCTAACCAATTCAAGAGAATAACTGACAGATTACTGGAACTAAAGAGAACTCTAGGTGGTCAAATAAAATATAAATAATAAAAACTAATGATAAATCAATTCTGTAATGTGGAGACAAAAGTGACTCCATCTTGGCTGCTAATCTACCAAGTTGACTCCTGATTAGCCCCAGTCCCATGAATGCCTCCTGATTCCTATTTGCTGTTCTTAGTGTAAGAACATGTGAACCTTAATATCATTTTACAAGCTACTGGATATAATGCACATCGCATTCTTGCCTTTTCTGGAGGGTTGCCTTTAATTGTCTTTCTGGACCATACATCCCCTTTCCCTACTGTATATAAGCCCTGGGCCTGGGAAGAAACAACACGAAGAGTTGCCTGTCTTGCTACCGCCCAAGACCATGCTTCTGTTCGTAAGTTCCCCCTGTAAAACACCCAGTATCAACAACCTCACCTTGTCTTCCTCATTCTTTGGTTTCTGGGACATATATGCAAAGGCACATGGGAGTAACTCTGCATATATGGCCCTTTCACAGAATAGAGAATGTAATGAAAAAAATCTCATTAACAATAGTAGCAATATCTATAATATATAATTTTACAAAAGCTAACATGGAAATCTTATGTAAAAACAAACTAAACTGTAGAAAATTTCTCATTCTAGAAAGATATCAATCTTTCAAATTAAACATTTAAATAAAACTTAATTGAATTTGACAGTGTGGTAACCTGAGTTCTAAAATCACCTCCAGTGACCCTCGACCATGTATTTCCCTCCTATAAACGTGGGTTGAATCTGCTATTATGATGAGATGCCTCATCCATGATTATGTTACATTGTATGGCAAAAGGGAATTTTTTTTGTGGATGTACCGACTTAATTAGGTAGGCCCTTTTAAAAGCAGAATTTTCTCTAGCTCACTGCAGAAGAGGAATTCAGTATTTAAAAGCATGAGAAGAATTTGACAAACCATTGCTGGGTTGAAGACTGAGGGATATGAGCAGCCTCTAAGAGCTGAGAGTGGCCCCTGGCTGTAGTTGGTAAGAAAACAGGGACTTCAGTCCTACAGTTTCTAATCCTTCTAGCTCCTAAAGAATTAGAAACTAATTCTTTCTAGTAACAAAAAATAATCTTAGAAGCAAATTTTTCCCCAGTGTCTCCAGAGGAGAATTCAGTTCAACTGACACCTTGATTTTGGCCTTGTGATACCTTTGGCAGTGGGCCAAGCCTCATTGTGCCAGACTTCTGACCTGCAGAACTATGAACTAATGGATGGTTATTGCCTTAAGTCTCTAAGTTTAAATGGTAACTAATGCAACTAGATGCTTCTAACATTCATCAGAAGGAGAAATTGTCCACAACTTATTTTTCTTGCTTTCTCCTCTTTCCCTGTCATATTCTAATTCCAACAGTTATTCAAGTCAGGGACCTTCAATACCTGATTCTAACTTGTTTTTGTGTTTTGTGTTTTTGAGGCAGTCTCACTCTGTTACCCAGGCTGGAGTGCAGTGGCATGATCTCACCTCACTCCACCCTCCACCTCCTGAGTTCAAGCGATTCTCCTGCCTGACCTTCCCAAGTAACTGGGATTACAAGCACCCACCACCATGCCCAGCTAATTTTTGTATTTTTAGTAGAGATGGGGGGTTCACCATGTTGGCCAGGCTGGTATTAAACTCCTGAACTCAGGTGATCCACCCACCTGAACCTCCCAAAGTGGCTGGGATTACAGGCTAGAGCCACTGCGCCTGGCTCCCGATTCTAACTGTTAAGAATTATTTTTCACTTCATTAGGTCCTTCTTTGCCTCCTTCATCTGTTTAGAATTTAAGGTCCAACACTGTAGTCATTTGCTCTCAACTCTCAAACATACTTTTAAAAAATTATTTCAATAGCTTTTGAAGTATAAGTGGCTTTTTAACATGGATGAATTGTATAGTGGTGAATTCTGAGATTTTAGTGCACCCATCACCCGAGCAGTGTCCTGAGACCACTTTTGTTCAGTCATACTCATCTGAAAAACCCCAAGTTTAACAACATCCAACTCATTAACTTTTGCTGAAATTGATTGGATTTAAACATGCCCAGCAATCTCAACTATGCCTGCAGGCAGGCTTCTAAATGCATGGCATCTGTTACCTCCTTTAACCCTCATAGTAATGCTGTGCAACAGGTAACATTATCTACATTTTGCAGTTGGGGACACTGAGATACATAGAGATTAATTAACTTACCCAGCATCATCCTGGTAGGACGTAAAGAAGACATGAGAAAAATCCCAAGATTCTTGCCCCAGAGTCCACACTCTCAATGATACACACAAAGTCACATATGGCGAATATCCTTGGACCCTAATGTAGAAAGCTTTGAGTAGTTCTTGAAGGAATAACTACAGAATTACCGCCAAATGGACAGAGCTACTATTGCATTTACAATAGGGATCCAGCTCAGTAAAGCCTAACTTCTTGACTGCACAAGTTGTTTTTCTTCTTTGCTTCCTCCTGTTACCTTTCCATAACCTCTTATAATCTAAAATCATCTTTGATTGTTATGAGGTAAAAGGGATCTGCTAACTGGGATACTTTTCAAGTTTTCTAGTATAAGTAAGATGCGGTATTTACAACCAACAACATTCTACATAGTATTGGATACTTTCAACAGAAAAATTGGTCCAATAATATATTTACTAACTCATACTAAGTAATTAAAAATTACATTATAATCACCAAAACAATAATAAGATTGTGTGAATTTAAGGCTTTGGTCATAATAGAGCACCATAAAAAATATAGCATAATATTGAAAAGGTAAAATAATAAAATAAATAGGAGCTAAACATACTAAAAATGGAAAATTAGTCTATTATAGTTAAATCCATTGGAAGAGTTGTTAAAATACCATGTGGAAACTGTGACAATTCATATAACTAACAACAATGTCTAAGGAATTCGTTTGAGGAAACTGAATTCGTCTGTTTGAAGAAAAGGAAGAATGAACTTACAAAGAGTCCTCAGGCAATATAAATACTACTTTTTAGAAACCTATATATAAAAATGTTATTCTCTACACAATTTTAATACCCTAACAAATTAATATAAATATCCTGTAATGTAGACAAAATTAATTATAAAACATCCTTTCACTGGAATATTACACAGTCATTAAAAATAATCTTGATGGAAGTATTTAACAGCATAACATATGCTTAGGAGAATATGATAAGAAGAAATAACTTAAGACATGGTACAAAACGAAATACATAGAATGATTACTATCATGTTTTATAAAATCAGATGAAAAGAAACAAGATTGCATGATATGAAGAAAGTTCCTGACTTACAGTGGTTCAACTCACAATTTTTTGACTTTACAAGGGATGTAAACCCACTCATAAGTGAAGCACCTGCATTCAAAAATATTGCCAGTGCATATAAATACATGTAAATAGTAAGCCAGTACTAATTTTGTTTAACTTTTCTATTATTTTCCAATATTTAATGAGCATACATTATTTTATATTAAAATATTATTTTACATAGGACAATAGCAATAAAATAATAACTACTTTTTAATTAAAAAAGAATATGAATACATGTAATGAAAAACAGGGTGAAGTGGAAACCACAACAGGAACAAAAAAAAGATTCTTAAAATTGAGGTAAACTCTAATATGAATTAATATTTCACAACAATCCTTTGATTCCAGCAATCCTTTTTACTATACAGGACCAGCAACCTATCAATCTGACAGGCTTCTTGTCCTTTGCCTGCCTCTCCCACAAGCCTTCTCCCTCTTTCCACAGCTTAAACTCCCAGGACAGTCCTAATCACCGTGGTGCATGCCCCTTTATTCCCTAAACACTCTATTAATTTCTTTGACTAACTAGTGAACTACGGTAAGACATTTGTGAAATTCTACACTCTGCCCAATTATTGTAACCCAGAAGCTTCCTGGAACTGAAGGAAAACACACAATCCTACTGATCAGATTTGCTTTCAATTTGGGGTTGCTAACCCCAGCTGGGCTCTTCATGCTACCAGGCAATGCGAGTTTATGTTTCTGGCATATACACCTCCCTCTCCTTTCTTGTGGAATCTCCAACACCCTTCTCTGTTGTCATTTGCCCCTGATGAATTTGCTTCGTATTTTAGTTAGGAGGGAAAAAACCATCAGAGAGGATGAATTAGTCCATTCTCACTCTGCTGTAAAGAACTACCGGAGACTTGGTAATTTATAAAGGAAAGAGGTTTAATCGACTCACAGTTCTGCATAGCTGGGGAGGCCTCGGGAAACTCACAATTATGGTGGAAGGGGAAGTAAACACGTCCTTCACATGATGGCAGAAACGAGAAGTGCCGAACAAAAAGGGAAAAATCCCTTTATAAAATGAGGAAATCTCCTGAGAACTCACTCACTATCACGAGAAGAGGATAGGAAAAACCAACCCCATGATTTAATTCTTTCCACCTGGTTCCACCCTTGACACATGAGGATTATTCCAGTTCAAGCTGAGATTCAGATGGGGACAGAGAGCCAAACTGTATCAGAGAAATTCCACCTGTTTCTACCAAAACAGTCTTTCAACTTCCTGTATTTAGACCCCTTTACTTGGATTCCTTTCTCATTACTGTCAGAGAACTTCTGCATGTTTCTACCAAAACAGCCTTCTGAATTCCTGTATTTAGACCCCTTTACTTGAATTTCTTTCTCATTACTGTCAGAGAACTTCTACCTGTTTCTACCAAAACAGTCTTCTGAATTCCTGTATTTAGACCCCTTTACTTGAATTTCTTTCCCATTACTGTCAGAGAACTTCCACCTGTTTCTACCAAAACATTCTTCTGAATTCCTGTATTTGGACCCCTTTACTTGGATTTCTTTCTCATTACTGTGGGGGAGCTGCCCATGCTATCAGCCAAGTCTCACCTCTCCACAGGACTAGCGTGTCCACTCCTGCTCATCAACTCAAAGATGATATTGTAAAAACTCTCTTCCATCTCTCTAGCATTACTAGTGTATTTTCCTCTATTGCACCTTTTCTATAAGCATAAAACTTGATGGTGCTTTTTACATCTTTAAAAAAGGTCAAATAAACCCGTCTTGACCTTTCTTCCTTCTTCAGTTCCCACCGCTTTGCTCCACTTCCCTTTACAGCAGAAGCAGGCACACATACAAAATACTTTCTCTCCTTATCCACAAATATATTTCTTCTCTCTAATACCTTCCATTAATTTTCACCCATTCTCCACTCCACCAAAAGTGCTTTTATCAAGGTCACCTGTGACCTTCTATTGCCAAAGTCGCTGATAAATTCTCATTCCTCTACATGCTTGACTCATCATCATGCGAGGCAGCTTATCACCGTCTCCTCCTTAAAATAGTCAGATTATATTACTCAGGTAAATCACTTATATGTTCAAAACATTGTAATAATTTCCTTTCTCAATGAGGCAAAAGCTAAAGTAATATAGCCTCTATAGCTTTATTCTTTAACATCTGGCCTTGTTTCTTGTCTGGGTTCATCTGAGGTCATCTCATGTGACTCTAGCCACACTGGCCTTACCTTTTGTTCTTTGAACATACCAGGCATGTTCTTACCTGACAGCCTTTACACTTGCTGTCTTCTCTGCCAAAAAATGCTTTCCCCTGATACGTATAGTGACTTCCTCATCATCTTCAGGTATTTCCTAAAATATTACCTTACTTAGGAGGACTTTCCTGGCCTCCTTATTTAAAAAAATATATATATACACTTCTTATTGCACTTCTCTGCCTTATTTTTCTTCATATTACTCACAAAATATAATATGCTATATGTATGACTAATTTATTTTATGCCCTATCTCACCACACTAGGATGCAAGCACCAAAAGCATGGCTGTTTATTTATCTGTTTTGTTCATTCTTGTATCCCAGAGCTTAGAACAGTTTCTAGTACATAGTAGGTGCTCAACAAAAAATTATGGAGTGACTGTTGCATACATTTCATTTCCCCTTGAAAACTGAGAAAGAAACAAATGACTTTAATAGGATAAAAGTCATTGCAGCAAACCAATGAAGGTTTGTAAAGATTTTCTAGATGATTTGCAAATCTAGTTAAAATATGGTATATACAGTTTGCCTGAATGGCTTTGTTGAAAGAAATGCCAACAACAGTGTGAAAGCTCTGGAAAGCATAACCAACAAGTCACATATTTAAATTTTACCATCTCTTAGCTCTGGGCCAGAGGAGGAAGGGGAGAAGAAATGGAGAAAAGAAACAGAGGCAGGCAGACAGACAGACAGGCACACATACACACACACACACACACACACACACAGAGAGAGAGAGAGAGAAAGACAAAGAGAATAAAAGAAAGACTTATCGCAGGCTTCTATAACAAAATACCTTAAACTGAGCAGCTTAAACATTTTTTTCTCACCATTTTGGAAATTTAAAATGCAAGATCAGGGTGTCAGGTGGGTAAGGTTCTTGGTGACAGCCCTCTTCCTTTTACAGATTGTTGTCTTCTTGCTATGTTTTCATATAGTGGAAAACTCTCTGCCCCCTTCTTATAAGGGCATGAATCCTATTCATAAGGGCTTCACCTTCATGACCTCATCACTTCTCAAAGGCTTCACCTCCTAATTCAGTCACAATGGAATTAAGGATTCAACGTTTTGGAGAGACATAAGCCATTCAGTCCACAATGGAAAGCTATCCAGTGAAGTACACGAGACCCTGCTTTCTATTTTTCTATACTCCAATCTCTGTGACCTGACACTATACCTATACCTTTGTGATAGTCACTAATGCCATTTTTACCTGCTGAATAGCAAAGACAATTGCAATCATGACAAAATAAATGTTTAATTTTGAACAGTTTGCCTCTTCACCTTCTTTTTTCCAAATATTTGATCCTAATCATTTATTTTAGCATTTGTATGATACTTAATAACAACAAATTACAAATTCTTGTTGAACCTTGACATTAAATGAAAACCTTTCTCTTAGTATAAATTCATTTGCAAATGAACATAGGAGCCAAGGCATAGCAAATGAACATTCCTGTTTGTGAATTCTTTTGTTCAAAGCAGAATTAGCATTGGCTTTTTCAGTTCCCACAGCCTGCAGAGATAATCCTAAAGCATAAAAATTCTGGAGCAGTTCATGCCTTTAAAATGGCAACAAAGCCAAAATTGATTAGTTTTTGTCAAACCAAAAAAAAAAAAAAAATTGAAGGGTTTTCATCGCAAGCTCTTTTCCTAGTAATAGCCCACTTTTTCATTTTCCAAAGCCTGCCTGTGAACTGTTAATGACAGAATAATCCTTGGACATATTCCTGTGACTTCAGCTGTTATAAAATGCAATTTGACATTGAAAAGAAACGTTACGCCCAAGAATGTTTGCTTTCTGTTTTGCAAAAATACCATCTTTCTTTGTGAAACACAGTTGTTACTATGTATACAGAGCATATAAACAAGGGAAGACATTAAAAACACAGAAACAAAGCATCAATATTTTATAAATGGCTTGCTGATATAATCAACGTTCCATCACACTAGCTGCACTAATCTAAGTATTTTTTCTTAATGGGCATTTTATTCATATCTGCAAAAGACTAGCAATAACATAGCACCTACTTTATAACCCTGAGTACAGTAAGGAAAGTAGAAACCACATGAGGCATTTCAAGCCGAGCTAACTATTTACAAAAGTGTTTAGAAGGCTGAAAGAGCAAACAGCAGAATGTGAAATAACCCAGCTATTAACACCTGCAGGAAGCAGTTACTATCCCCAGGGCCAGAGAAACAAGAGGGAAGAGGAGGTTGTAGAACTCATGAGCCCACTTGCATTTCTGAGGTGTCTCAGGAGATCCTGAAAACACAAAGGAGGGAATACATATGTTAGTTTGAGGAGCATGGATGGGTTCCAGGAAATAGGTGCTTAGACAGCTGGGATGAAGTGTGTTTTGCAGCAGTCTGGAAATGCAACTGGGCCCTATGTAGCTGGTGTTGGAACTGATGAGGAGGTGCTGCTCTGTAGGAGTTGGTGCTGTCAATTGGTCTCTGCTTACAGATGCCGGTATAGCCAAAGGGAGTGCCACGGGGCAGGGGCTGGAACCAGGGAAGAGTTGCACTATGGGCACTGAAAATGCCAGAGGATGCAGGCATCCATAGCTTCATGTTGTTGTGGAAGAAGGCCCAGAAGCTGGAAAAGAGAAGTGAGTCATGCTTTCTCTCTTAAGACTTCATTTTTTAAGTCCCTTTCCAGGACCTCTCATTGGCAAGATCTAACTAAAATACTGCTGGCAATAACGACTTGGAAAGGTAATCTGTAAGGTACATACATCTACATTTCATAGATGTATGCAAGTTACAAAATAATATCTTTTCTTATTTCCATGAAGCCACGTTCAATGCTCTACTTAAATCTTTATTATTCTTTCAAATTTCAATATGGGATGTTATTGAGCAGATAATTTATGTAAGAAGTAAACAATTAGGGAAAATATATCACCCTGTGCTTAATGATAGCCTCTAAATTCTCACTGAAATTGCCCTTGAATCTAGACCAGCAGCCATAGTGACTTGCTTAACTAATAAGATATAGGAAAACCGATTTTCACAGATTTCAAAATTTAGAACAACTGCCCTGAGATTGCTATGCTAGAGAGAACACATAAAGGAGCTCTGCTTGTCAATACCAGCTAAGCCCTGACTTCTAGTCATCCACTCCCAAGTGCCAGACATGAATGGGTAGCCATCTTGAACCTTCCACCACTCCATCTGCAGGCTAAGAACTACAGTCTATATTACACCAAGTAGAATAATCACCCGGACAATCCCTAACTAGATCTCTCAGCCACCAAACTGTGAAATATAATAAAACCATTGTTTTGAGCTACTAAGTTTTGGAGTAGTTTGCTATGTAGCAATAGATGTTGAAACATGGCCTTTTTAACAATCAAAGAAATTATTCATGTTAAATGTAACCAGATTAAGCTCTTCTACATTTGCTGAACATAATTAAATCAGAAAACACAGTACTCATGAAGCTTCGGGGGTGAAGTGCTCATCCCGTACTGATGAAATTGAAAAGTACTACAGGACTTGAGGGAATCTCTTTGACAATGTGAATCTGACACAAGCTGAGCTTATGGCTCCTCACTGTGATGAGTCCCTTCAAGGTGGAAAGTTCCCTAGCAATTTATGTTTATAATTTCATATAATTTTTCTTAAGAAGCCTCTGCCCCCAAGTGATATAAACTTTAGACCCCACAAAACAGAATCTGTCCCCACACGGTATACGTTGATATCATAAAACTCTTCTGGCCCTTCTTAGTCATTGGTATTTTCTCCAAGAAAATAAGAGGAAGGGGGAGAGCTATGTTTATAAAACTCTTTATCAGAGCATCGTAGATAACAGAAAAATAAACCAAAAATAACCTAAATGTTCTGTAATGGATAAAAAATTAAATTATAAGCTATCAACTCAGGGCATGATGTCATCTTTTTAAAAAAGTGGTTACAAAGTTTCTAACAACATGAGAGCTTGTTTATAATATGACTAACTGTAAAAGCTAATCTTGAAAGTTTATATAAACTTTGATTACAAGTATAAAAATGTATACATTACAGATAAAACTTGGAAGGAAATTTGAAGAAGTGAAAACAATTATGTTGAGGTGACAGTCATGAGATACAACTTTGCTCTTCATTTTTGTTTTCCAATTCTTATTTCTCATCTAAGTTGCATCCCATTATAGACAATGGTAAGTGATGCAAGCTCTTTCAACAATCAGCTTCTACAGTTTCATAAGAGATACCCTGTCAAAGCTGTAGCTAAACTAAGGGAATGACTGCAATGCCCAAAGCTCAGGAAGGAAGGCCTGGTTGTGGAGGGCCACTTCTCACTTTGAAAAATGTGGAAAAATAAACATGTCCTTAGGAAGGTAAACTCATACCCTTGGGGAAGTTTGGCATCTTTCTATTCCTTTTTTTTTTTTTTTTTTTTTTTTTTTTTCTGATTGCTTGAATGGCAAAGTGAAACCTTCAGGAGCCAGAAAGCAAACAGCTGACAGCACTGTTCCCCCGCCCTCACATCTGCCATCTTTATGACTACACACACACACACACACACACACACACACACACACCCCTTCAAGAAGACATGTTTAAAGGAAACATTTGCTATTTTAATGATTTTGTGAATGTGCTAGAAATGTAGAACAGAAACAGCAAGATCTGGAATCTACGTAAGGTTTGTGGCCAGTGGTTCTCTGACCTGCGGTGACTCCTCACTTGCTGGGAGCCTCCACGTCTCCATCTGTACAATGAGGGGTTTTTCACCATGGAACTACCAACATCCTATCTTGTCACCGTTATCTGGCTCAGTTGTCAAATACGATGGAGTCCATTTGAAAAGCGGAGAATTTGGGTAAGCCACATTGCTCTGAGTGGTTTTTGCCTCTTTTTTATATCCTAATTTCAGATTATAGAAAGTTGGATCATAAAATTTTAAGCGATACAAAGAAAATAATTAAAAGGAAAGCCAGGTTCTGACACAGACATCAGTGATGTCAGAAGGCAGACAGCCGAGCTTGTCTTTTCCACTCCAAATATAGAAAACACGACCACAAAGGAGTGCTCCCCCTGATGTGTGTGTTCTTCCTAGTTTTCATTAGAAAGAAACACACAGGCTGGGTGCGGTGGCGCATGCCTGCAATCCCATCGCTTTAGGAGGCTGAGGCGGGCGGATCACAAGGTCAGGAGATGTAGACTATCCTGGGTAACATGGTGAAACTCCATCTCTACTAAAAATACAAAAAATTACCTGGGTGTGGTGGTGCACACCTGTAGTCCAGCTACTCAGGAGGCTGAGGCAGGAGAATTGCTTGAACCCAGAAGGAGGAGGCCACCGTGAGCCGAGATGGCGCCACTGCACTCCAGCCTGGAGACAGAGCGAGACTCCACCTCAAAAAAGCAAAAAAAAGAAAAGAAAGAAACACAGGAAGAGACATTTAACCTGCCCCCATGGTAGATATGTGAAGGGCCTCACTTTAGGAAGCTTCACTCCTTTCACGGTACCCATAAAAGCTCACACCTGACTCACTCAGGTGCTGGCTCAACCTCAGCCTCTTGGCCCATCCATCCACGATCTGGTGAAAAGCTCTTAAGCAAATCCACCTCAGGAACTTTACATTCATGCAAAACATCATTTTGCTGTCTTCTTGCAACAGTAAGGAAAGGCTGTCTTTCAACTATGTCTTGGTAATGAGAATTTAAAATTGCCTACCATGTAGTTTCCATTAAAAGCCATCTTGATACTAAAAGAGGATATGATAGCCATTCACAACTCACTATTCTCCTAGTTTTATGCCTAAATCAATTGCAATCAAAAGGCAGTTTTGAAAAGAGAGCATGTTACTTCAGCTTCCTAACAAAATTGGCTTTACACGGTAATGGCTTAACACTGCTTCCTCCGTTTTTCACTCGTCATAAAGATGAGATGTGGAATTCACCTATATTTTTAGTAAACCTCTAATCATATAAAGTATGTATAAGAAATTATTCTCAAAGTTTGGGGATAGGAAAAATGTTTTCCTCCTAATCTTAATGTTTTCTCTTGTTTTAAAAAAAAAAAAACAGTATCCCCTTATGCTTTAAATTTTACCTTGACTATCAAGGGAAACTTAGTTTGGCTTTTATGTGCAATAACTTCTCACATCTCTGATTTTCTTGCTTGTTTGTTTAATATAGTTATGCTCCTCTTCCAGTGCACCATACATGGCTATTATTACATGAGGTTAACTTTAGAAACTACAGGTTTTATGAGTTTAGAAAGGAGACTTTATTTCTCATAAAAGGTTATAGCCTTCAAGGTGGCCATTCCATAGGCTGAAAAGCACAGCATCCGACAACAACCAGAGACAAGGAGGGTTTAGACAGGAATTTAAGTTGAACAAGTTAAAGTAACATATGTATTCAACAGGCTATAGGAGGAGGTGTTAATATTCATGAAGGGGGTCCTGACACAAGCATATTGAACAAATATGCATATATATGACCCATGTTTACCTGGGGGTAAAGATAACATTTAAATGTACTACAATTAGGCCCTATACATCAAAAGGTCTTTTTAGGACACAAGGGCACACAAGTGTGCAATCTGCGGTTGGTGGTTTCATCAGAAGAATGTTATTGAAATCAGTCTCTTGTCCAATCAAAGCTGTAGTTATGGCTTGTGGAACAGGGGATCCGTTAGCTTCTGTGAGCTGGATGAGCTGTCATTATTTTGACACTGCTTATCTTGAGGCCAGTGCTTGCTTAGCTGCTAGAAAAAAGAAAGAAAGAAAGAAAAACCTGTTGCAGCTAGAAGATAATTTATTCCCTAAGTGTAGGGGTGTGTGACTTCACCTTGCCTGGCACGGCCTTAGGTGCTGTTTATAATTTGGTATCTTATTGTCATGAAGAGTCCATTCTGTTAGTCTTGTAATCTCTATTTTAACATTAATACTGGTCATTTGTTGTGTCTAAACTGCAAAGGGATGGGGTGTAACAAAGCGTGTCTGACCTCCTGTCTCGTCATGGCTGGGAACTCAGTTTTCAAGATTTCTCTGGGATTCCTTTGGCCAAATGAGGGTGTGTTCAATCTGTGGGAGGTTTAGAATTTTCTCTTTAGTTTCTAGAGCTTAGCTTTTATTGGTAATAATTTTCAGTTTTATTGAATATGTACTTTTGTAATTAGGCACATTGGGGAAAGATAGTGTATAAATATATAACCACGTATATATGTGTATGCATGCATGTGTGTATGTGCTCTATATAATATGTATTATCATTAATCGTCATAGAAAAAATCTTTAGAATTAAAAAGAGCTTAGCAATCATTTAATTAAGTGGTTCCAAACATATATCTATCATGCATGGAGAACTATTTTTTTCAAATGAAATATTGCCTAAAACTTAAACAAATATGGTTGAAAAATAAAAGCAAAGCTCCTTTGGCCAAAAGGTAGGAGGATAAAAACCCACAAACTTCACCTTGTAGCCACTCACTTTCACTGCAACAGAGCATTCTGGAATCACCCACAGAACTAATAATTTTCATATATATATATATATATGTATATATGTATGTATATGTATATATATAATTGCATTTTAGGTTTTGGGGTACATGTGAAGAACATGTGAGATTGTTGCATAGGTACATACATGGCAGTGTGGTCTGCTGCCTTCCTCCCCATCACCTATATCTGGCATTTCTCCCCATGTTATCCCTCCCCAGCTCCCCACCCCCCACTATCCCTCCTCTAGTTCCTCCCTACAGACCCCAGTGTAGAACTAATAATTTTCTATGGTACACATTTGACTATTACCAGTCCATTTTAGTCATTGTCTTTTGTAAGTATGAAAAATGACATACAATGAAGTTGTGAATTATCTATAAACATTTACTTAGTGAGTGACCAGGTCACCACCAGAACTCAGATTCCCTGATTTCCAGAAGCTTATTTTTGTCAAAGTAGAAAGGTCCATCCCAATATTGGCTGAAAATTAGAATTGTGGTCTTTGAAAAGAGTTGGGCTATTTGGAATTTCTGACAAAAACTAAACAGAGCCTAAGATTTTCCTAAACTCAACAAGCAGTTATTATTTCCTCTCAGGCCCGGCACTGCTATTTTCCCTCCTCCCAGGCCTAAGTGCAGAAAGGGCCTGCCCTCCCTGCTTTTCAGACTTACTTTCAACTGCTATTGCATTTGCCTATTCCCTTGGAATCCCTACTGGATCTCAATTTCTTGACCCCTCCTGTGTAAAGAATCACACGGCCTTGCATTTTTTTGTATGTCAAGTAAACTTAGCCGAGATAATAATTTTGTGAAATCTTAGGGACTACTTGTTTATCTTTCTCGAGCATTTTTACATTTTAGCCTGACTTTAGTTTTTAACATTTTAGATAACAAGATCTCTTGTCCATCTAGTAAAGCCTGAACATGTTCTTGTATGCCTACTTTCAATAAACTTGGACTGAATTAACCTGAGAGTATGACTTATTTTGCAAACACCTCCCAGACAAAAACTAAGTACAATGTACTTGCACGATGACCAAAGATTTCAGACAAACTTTGGATAGATCATGGAAATTTTAAGAAGCCACATTTGAGCTTCAAATTTCAAAGTCATGATTTATAAACTCAATTTCAGGTGAAACAGAAAAGTTTCAATCACATTTTTATTATAACTTAGTATCATGGCTTTTAGGAGAAATGTTTCCAAATCTACCATTTATTGTTTGTTTTCTTTTTATTTTTTATATTATATAGGCTTATTTTGTCCACTAAAAATCGGCTATTTCATTTATAGAAGTATCTTATGTAATAAAAACCATTTCAACATGAACAATTTCAACAATCCTAAGAGGAAAATACCACCCTCTAGTGGCGAAACCCTTAAACAGCAAAGGCCTGGGAGCAGAATGCCTCCAGTTAACCACAGTGACTAACCTAGGTGTAAAACAGGAGGATCTGATGCTTGAGTATTAACAGGAAACCTCAAGAGACCATAGCATCTGGAGATCCCTGAGGGCGTGTGATATGTGGGTATGCAGGAGAGTAGTGAAAAGAAAGGCAAACCATTGCCAAAGAGATATTGATCAAAGCAATGCCTTATCCCCTTTCATGGAACTGGGAAAACCAGGCACTAATTAAACTAGTCCCTAAGTCAAGTCCCAGGGGCTTTTCTGAACCAAAATTCGGCATCAGGTGCAAAGACAACACGGGAGATCATAGAGGGATAAAGAGCCAAAGCATCTCATGCTAGTTCAGTATGTAAACGATAAACAGAACAGGACTGCCAAAAACTAGAGTTTAATGGATATTGGTTTCCTAGTGGTCAAGAGAGGATGAAAGGAGATCAACTGGCCAACGTAAACATTTAAGGCTTATTCAGACAAGTAAACATTTTGTCCAGGCTCCACCCTTTGATTATTCAATTGTGTCTTGATAAGCTCCTGAAATCTGCCCCTAGTTTAAGCCTCCATTCTGGAGCTCTCCTTTTAGATCTCAGCCTTGCCCATCATCTCTTCTGTTGCTTTTTAACAACACAAGATTTTTACAGGGTTATCAATTTCTAAGCCAAAATTACTTGTATATTATCTAATTCATTCATTCTAAAGAATAAATCCCATACACCTCAAGGAGACTTGATGTACAAAAATTCCTTCAAATCAGAGACAGAATACAACAAAAAATAATAATAGTAACTTGAATTGCCAAAACAATGAAGACTCAATGAAAAAGAGAGATCCACTGAAGACGCCTAACAAATCTTTTAACCATAGAAGAGTGGTGCTGAGATTGTGCAGAGAGAAAGGCTTGTCTAAATTAATGTTATAAAATATTTCTCAAAATGTAAACGTCTATATAAATACAATATTTTATGCGAGGGTATTATTCAGCTGCCAGTGTGTGGGGAGAATGGCAATAACAGTAATTTGAATTTATGGAGGCCTATCATCTTAGACACTTCTGCTTTTGAAAGCCAGCTTATTAATCCTCAGGACTATCTCAGGAGAAAAGTAACCAATTTTATTAGCTCCATTTGCAGATAAGAAATTGAGACAGACACAGATTACGTGGTTCATATGAGGCTTACACAAGAAATCTGTGAGGAGAAGGAAAATTATTAGCTACTAAGGTAGGAATGTGGTTCACAGATAAACAGCTGGCAAGATTTGACCTTCTCCTATTCATACTCATAGAAAAGTAAGCACTGTCCCAGTCAAAGCTAACTAAAGCAAATATATATAGATTTATATACATCTATATGTAATATTAATTAACATATATATAAAACAATAAATATATTTATTAACATATATAATATATAACATTAACTATTAATGTTATATATATTTATATATAACATGTTAATAAATTTATAATTATAAAATTATAAATAAATTCACATATTTTAAAATTATATACTACATGTATTTATAAATTTATAATTATAAATGTATTATATAATATTGTAAATTATATTTACCAAATTTATATTTACAAATTTATATATTATAAAGGTACATATATATATATTACACAGAGAAGGGACCTGGTATGTATGAGTTAGTATTGGAGGCTGCAGTTCAACCCAGAAGACAGCAGTGAAGCACTAAGCTTTCTTAGATTGGCAGAGTGGATGCCTTGGCAACCTCTTGGCCTGAAGCCAACCTGCCCTCTCCAACACCACTCTCCTCCACCCACACCCTTGTCACATAATCATCAGGAAACCATGCCCTGAAATAAGGGTGAAATGACAGAATAAGTAAGTCTTCAAATGAAACAGGAAGCACTCAGAGACAGCAGAGCACTTATCAACATGAAATTAAAAACCAAAGTGAATGAAGAGGAACTCACAGAGGTGAGTTAAAGAGTACAGAGTCATTCACAAATGTTGCTGAAGAATTCACTTTGAATCCTTACCGTTTTCTTGATTTTAAAGTAAAAAAAACCTGTTTTTACTTGATACTTTAAAAATAAATTTAAACAATAAAATTAAATGTTCTATAAAATGAATCAATCAGAAAGTAGTGAGTTATGCATATTTCCAAAAGGAAAAAGACCTTGCAAACCAAGTTTTAAAGCTCAAATGAATTAGCCAAATCTTGTACAATTATTAACAAGATAGAGAATAAAGAAAAACAAGTGTTTATACCATTATGTGTGTTTATATTTAAATATATACATTCATATACTCATTTAAAAGACTACTAGAAATGGACAGCTATAGACAAAAGACAAAGAGAGAAAAATTATATCCCTCATTAACAAAAACTATTAAGTCATATTTTAAAATACTGATAAACACCAAAGAAAACACAAGATGACTTCCAAGGAAAAAAGAGCTTACCGAGAGACCTTTAGTATCAGTATTTCCAACCAACCTACTAGTCATAATGACAAATCCTGGAAGAGAAAGTAAATTGTTGTTAAAATTTCATAGGCAAGAGTACACACGCTAATCACAGGAAATTTTTAGTTTGGGTAACCGCCAAACTCATTGGAAGATATGAGAGATGGAGTGATGTAATTACATAAGAAGAGGGATGAAGCCATGCACTCAACCATCAGCACCTGATTTCTTTTTGCTTGAGCAAGAAGAAATCTTTCCATTGATGGACAGTCAGGTACCTGTGATATCCTCGACAACCCAGCTAGAAATGTGAGTTTTATCTAATCCTGGAAGTTTCTAAGAGCCATTCAATATTTTCATGCCTATTCCCTGCTTCCAGGCAAGGTGGATATCCAGTAAGAACACCTGAGTACCATATACTGGCCACTAACCATTCCGACGGGTCAAGTGTCCATGCCATACTCATTGCTGAATGTTTTTAATAACATCTTGCATTCAGGAAAGTATCAACCTAAGCTTACCAAGGAAGTGTTCATCTCCCTATTTAAAAATTCCAAGATGACTAGGCGTTATTTGGTGGGATGGATTTCTATTTTTTTTTTTAATTTAAAAAAGTATTCTAAAGGGAGCAAAGTGGTACTATGCCATCTGAATTGGTGAATCAAATATAAAAAAGACCTTGATGAGAGCTGGTCACACCCAAAAGAAGGATGTGACACAGTCTGAAGTTTTTACTAAAGAGAGAGAAGAAAGAAGCAGCAGGATCATGCAATACAAGAGACCAAGAGAGGCTCTCAGGCTGTCTTTCCATGGACTAATTACGCAGAATTTATGAAATGGGTTCTGGAGGTTGAGCTATCTGGGTTCAAATGCCAGCTCCACAATGAAATTTGTAGGGAGAAGCAGGACAAAGTGCTTCAGGCAAATGGAAAATGATCCACAATGGTGTAAAAACAAGAGTGAGCAGAACTCCTTCAGGAAGCAGCAAGCAGTTCAGGAAGGCTGAGGCATAGCAGTGGGGTAGGAGCAGAGGCAAGCTTGGGGGAGGGGCAAGAGGGAAGGATGCAGAGAAAGGCAGAGGCTGGTCATGACATAGTTGTAAGACCTACTGAGGAATTTAAACTGTAGCCTAAAGGAAGACACAGAGGGGTTTAAATTCAGTCAATGACATGATCCCATTTGTGATTTACATTTTAGGAAGGTGGAAAGCAAAAGTTGTGAGGGCAGTGGCCAGAACAAGGAAAGTGATTGTGAGAATGGAGCGAAGCAGACAGAGCCCACCTTGTCCCTTGTTTTCTGCTCCAAGGACTATAAATTACCTGCTTGAGGTTTTGCACTTAAGACCACCTTAGATTCCATTTTTGAGCTTCTGTCTCTAAGGTTGCAAACGTGAAGCTAAACTCCTTAACCTCTGTACCAACTAGACCATGTCTTCCTGTAGAGGAAATGAGTTTCAAACCTCACTTACTGGTAATTATTCTTCATGTTTTTTCATTTGACCCCTGTATTTCCTTTCCCCAATAAACCTGTTATCCCCACACATCCCGAGATGTTTTGGGTGAATAAATGTTTTATTATGAGTTTCATTTATCTTCACTTGTAAAAGACAGCAGAAAACGAGTCTGGTCTCAAAACCATCTCTGCACATCCAAGTCAGCGAGTAGTTTCTTCAACAATCACACAAAAGTGAAAGGATAATGTAGACAAGTACAGTTATTTAGTAATTCACTAATGCTATCTAAAACTTCTTCCATTCGTTCACAGTCTTTCGGTTAAATCACACTCTGTAAGTAAATTTTATGGATTGTAAAATGGGAAGTATTAGAAACAGATACAAGATTGTGTTTCCCATCAATAGCTATGGCATAGAGATGGGCTTAGTTTCCTTCTTTTAGAAATGTCTAGATTTCAGAATATGCCTCTTTATATTTTGAACACAAAGTGGTTTTTACATTTCCTCCTTGCCTTGATCGTCAATTCAATGTGTTTTAGAGGAAAGAAAATGGGACCCAGAACCAAAGAACCTGATCGCTTCTAAAACTCTCCAACCTTCAATTTTACATCTATTAAGTAGTAACAATAATTATAATAATAACTCTCTTTCCATTGTGTTTTATGAGAATTAAATGATTTATTGTCTATGATGAGGACCAAAAACTTTTTGATTTTGGAAATGTTCTATATCTCCCCTGTCTAATCAGCTAGACAATAGCTACATTCATATAGCTGTTGAACACACTTAATGTGTCTGTTGAACACTGATAAATTGCATTGTTAATTTTCATCAATTTAAAATTTAAAAGACACATGTGACTAACGCTTACCTTATAGGAAAGTGCAGCTCTAGAGTACTGTTTCAGTTTCGGTTATTCCTACTCTAAATTCCTTAACTCTAACTTTGCTCTGGAAATCCATAGATAGTATGTTGTCTTTGTTTAAGAATGAGTGTTCTCTTTATATGTGAGCAAAGATAAGTATGTAACCTTCTTAAAAACGATTGGTGAGATGAAACAAAGTGCAACTGTATTTTTGTCCACCACTGTCCTTTTAAAAATTTTATTCATTGGGGGAAATTTTTTCTAATACCACTAATGAAATTTCCCCAGTTGGTCCCATATATCTTCTGATCACTTTTAGGTTTAAAAAAAAAAAGTCCTGGGTTATTTTAAGTTTCGAAATGCAGTATTATTTGTAAATTTTCATCAGCACACCAATCTCCCAGGGCAAGACTGATCCTCCCCTCCCCACACCATATGGCTCTACAGCCTTTGGGGAAGAGGGATACAAGTGCGCTATGTGTCTTTTTCTACCTCACCTCTTCAATCACCCAACTAACTACTTAGCTGCTGCTACTGATGGCTCTGAAGTTGGAAGCTTTGACCCTCCTTTTGAGAACCAGAAAATATTTATTGCTGCTGCTGCTCCTGATGATGATGGTGTGTGTACACATGCCTGCACTTTGGAAGATCCTGAGAAGCTTTCAATTGCTATATCTATGATATGAATGATGCATCCAATTTTTAAGTCAGTTAAAGCCTCCCTGAGCTCTGGTTTCCAGGCAGGAAAACACCAAGCTTTCCTGGAATGTGCAATGAGGTGAAACAATGGCATCCCTCATCTCCTCACCTACCCCTCTGGATTAGGATAGCCCTCTAAAAATTATTCTCACAAAATCCTCTCAGTGTTCATTCCCCCTTTATTTTTTGTTGCAACTTAGAAGTCAGCAAGGAGCTCAAGATTGGTGAAAATATTGCCACTTGGATTTTTGCCAGGTACCTCTTTCTGGTATCTGAAATCAATTGTCTTGGAATCTTAGCTAATTTTTTTCAATTTAAAAACCTGTTTCTATGCAAAAATGATCATTGTGGATCTGGCAACAATAGCTAATGGCTGGAAAATTACATAATCATAGTGGAAAGAGCGGTACCTTCATAAGCAATATGGGCTCATCACTAAAACATATTAAGTTAAAAAAAGGAAGCCAGACATGTTTCGATTTGCATTTTAAAATAGGAGATACAGGTATGTACATACTTTTGTATTATTTGGATTTTTAATTATACAGAAGAATTGCTTTAAGTTTTTCTTATTATCTTCTGAAATATTACATTTGGATACATATTGAAGCCTGAATTTATTGCTCAACTGTTTAAACTGTGATCTTCAAGTCTTTCTATTTGGCACAATATCTCAAACATCTTTTTTCAGCCTGAACATCCTGAGACATCTGTGTCTCAATTGAAGTCCAAGTGAAAAGCACTTTCCACATAATTGATCAATTGTTTATAAGATAAACCGGAAAACTGAATAAAACACCAATGACAGAAAAAGTGAGTTTATATTTTTTGGTTAGGTGAGCTGTAACAAACGTATTTTCTTTTCACAGGTGACTACAGAAAAATAGGTTGAATTACTGGCATAACATAAAACTGGATTCACACTGTAAGTTTGTAAGCGACATGAAAATAAGGAGGAATTAACCATCACATCTTAAAGGTGGTACTATATACTTGATATTCTAAAATAAGTAATATTTGTACTGCTTTTTCAGTTTATAAAAATTATCCAAAATGAAGATGACCCAGTGATCAGAGATTGTACATTTTTCAATTAGCAAAAGGTAAAGTAGCCCCTCCTAGCGCCCTAGTTTAAGGATCTAGAATTAAATTTACACCATGGTTATCAACGAGCAAGTTTCAGTAAATTTTAAAAAGTTTGATATATGGGGGCCTGGCTCAGTGGCTCACGTCTATAATCCCAGCACTTTGGGAGGCCAAGGCCAGTGGATCACCTGAGGTTGGGAGTTCAAGACCAGCCTGACCAACATGGAGATACCCCATCTCTACTAAAAATACAAAATTAGTTGGGTGTGGTGATACATGCCTGTAATCCCAGCTGCTTGGGAGGCTGAAGAAGGAGAATCACTTGAACCTAGGAGGCGGAGGTTGTGGTGAGCCAAGATCATGCCATTGCACGCTAGCCTGGGCAACAAGAGTGAAACTCCATCTCAAAAAAGAAAAAGTTTGATATATGAATTCATACTTTATTGGCTATTAATACATTTTTTTTTAGAATGGTAAAAAAGGTGAGGAGAAAGTCTCATAAAGTTTTACCTCTGATGGATTTTCATGATGTCAAGTAGATTCGTTTTTAGCAATGTGCCTTGATCATAAACTTTTTGCTGTAACTTCAGTCTGGAGGAAAATAAGTCAAAACCTCTTGTATAGAATTAAAGTTCAGTGTTTAATTTCATACAAAAGAACATAGAAGTTGGAAAAAAATAACTCAAATACAAGATATTAATAAATTACTATATTACAGTAGATATTCTTAAAATATATTTTCCAGGACAAAGCAAGAGTTGAAAAAGCCCAGATCCTAAGGGGCTTCCTTGGTCCTCTTTCTGCTTGACCTGTAGTGTGGTCTGATATGGTCACAATCTCGATTTCCTAAAATCACTTCAACACCTATCTATAATTCAACCTATTTTTCTGTAGTCGCCTGTGAAAATAAATTTTGTTTCTTATAGCTCCCCTAGTTACCAAAAAAACCAAAGTCATTTGAAATAATATTCTATTATTTTCCTGCTATTGCTTTGACCTCATTTCTTCCCTGTTTTCTTTGGTGGCTCCTCCTGTGATACCTGTTTATTTAAACATTTCTCAAGGGTTTTTTGTTTGTTTGCTTCTTCTCACTTTCATTAATCTCCTTGAGTCATTCTACCTTTTTCCATGATTTAAAATTCCAATTTGTATGGGAAAGTTCAATGATCTTTGTCCGCAAAGACCCCTCCCCAGAGCTGCAGAACTGTAGCATTCACCTTCATGATGGAAACATCATGTGGACACTGTGTCCATGTGAACACTGCCCCTACCCTCAGGCACCTCCATATATACCTCACAGCAATATATCTCTTCCTCTTTATCTCATCAACAAAAATGTCTATTTTTATTCCTGAGTTCTGCCTTTTGGGATAGATTGACAATCTTCTCAGTCATTTTAGATGAAAATCTTAGAGCCCTCTTGAACTCCATCATCTTTCTCACACATTATTGTCATCTACTTGATAAATCCACTACCGCAGTCCCTTTCTTTCTGATGCCACGGTCCTGCCTTGGGCCTTTATTATCTCCTTCCCAGGGTCCGGATCCCATCTTCACCACACTTGCCTCCCACATGATGGTTTCTTCTTTTCCTAAGTCATTCTGCCCATGGCGAGGACAGTCATCTTCCTGAATCACAGGTACAATCATGACATGCTAGTGCCCCCTCCCTGCCACTCTACAGAAACTGCTCTAGACAAGACTTCCAGTGACATTCAAAGCACATCTTTCTCTTTTATTTGGCATTGCTGTGACATGTGACACTGTTAGCGTCTCCCTTCTTTAGAAGTTCTCCTTTTTAGTCCTCATTCACTCTACCCTCCATTGCTATTTTCTCCTATTTCTCTGACCTTTCCTTTTCAGTCTCCTCTATGGCTGTTTCTTTCTCTGATTAAACTTTAATGTTATTACATCAGAGGGGCACCACCCTTAGCATCCTAATCTTTTCATGCTGCAGTTCTTAATACCCCTGGGAGAGCCACCCACACCCATGATTATAGCTACACTGAAAGATTGCTGACTCCCACATCTATCAATCTCTACCCATTTGCCCTCCTGACTCCAAGACCTGTTCAATTGCTTAAGGAATTTCTCCACATGGAGGGTCACAGGCATGTTAAAGTCGGACAACTTCAGCTCATCTGTTCTTCCTTCCAAACCTGTTTTTCTTGTCTTTCCTGTTGAATGGAATGAGGATATCACCATCCACCCAGTTAGATTCCTATGTCAGAAACTGGGAGGTAATCCACAATCAATTTTACCCCCTCCTGCCCCCAAGTCACTGTTGCCAGTCCATGAACTTCTACAAAATTAGTATCTTTAAAATCTTCTCCCATGTTCCATTAGTAATTTTACTTCTTTTGTGCAGGCTTTATTTTTTTCTCACCTAGATTTTTGCAATAAATCTGACCTGGTAAACTGTCTCCAATCTTTTCTATTTGTCCTTCAAATTATGTTCAGGATAATCTTTCTAAAATGCAAGTTTCATCAATTCGATCCATTGTTCATTTTATTTTACTTTTTTTTGAGATGGAGTCTTGCTCTGTCACCCAGGTTGGAGTGCAGTGGTGCGATCATGGCTCACTGCAACCTCTGCCTCCTGGGTTTAAGCGATTCTCCTGCCTCAGCCTTCCAAGTAGCTGGGATTATAGGTATGTGCCACAAATACATATATATATATATATATATATATATATATATATATATATATATGGTCTCAAACTCCTGACCTCAGGTGATCCTCCCACTTCTGCCTCCCAAAATGCTGGGATTACAGGTGTGAGCTACCGCACCCACCCTATTTTTAAATATTTTAAAAGGACTTTCCTTCTCCTCTATAATATGGTCAAAAGCTTTTATATGTTAGGACCTATAATTCAAATTCTAGAAATTTATCTTTCAAAGAAATCCGGTATGTCCTAGGATTTTTGAATAATGTTCAACATGGTACTATTCACAGTATCAAATATTGGAAAAAACAGATATTTTCATCAATAAAGGACTTTTTAAATTAAAATATGACACACAAATGAGCAAGATTTAAAATTGTGTTATAGAAGAATACACAAAGATATCAAAATTGTAATATATCAAAAAAGTGAACTCAAAATATTACATAACTTCTATCAATTATTCATTCATAATATCTATTATTGACATAAAAAGTTTAACAGGATATACACACTGATATGGTTTGGCTGTGTCCCCATCCAAATCTCATCTTGAATTGTAATCCCCATAATCCCCATGTGTCATGGGGGGGATCCCATGGGATGTAATTTAATCATGGGGGCAGTTTGCCCCATGCTGGTCTCATGATAGTGAGGAACTTCTCATGAGATCTGATGTTTTTATAAGTGTCTGGCATTTCCCCTCCTGGCACTCATTCTCTCTCCTGGCACCCTGTAAAGAGATGTCTTCCATCATAATTGTAAGTTTCCTGAGGCCTCCCCAGCATGCAGAACTGTGAGTCAAT
The DNA here is from genome assembly GCF_030222135.1 of Aotus nancymaae. Taxonomy (NCBI): domain Eukaryota; kingdom Metazoa; phylum Chordata; class Mammalia; order Primates; family Aotidae; genus Aotus; species Aotus nancymaae. Next base: position 40,029,146 of record NW_026988438.1, on the reverse strand, counting down.
TAAACCTCTTCCTTATATAAATTACTCAATCTCAGGTATTTCTTCATAGTAGTGTGAGAATGGACTAATGCAGTAAATTGGTACTAGAAGTGGGGTGCTGCTATAAGGATACCTGAAACATGAAAGTGACTTTGAAACTAGGTAACATGCAGTGATTGGAACAGTTTGGAGGGCTCAGAAGAAGACAGGAAAATGTGGGGAAGTTTGGAACTTCCTAGAGATTTGGAGGGCTCAGAAGACAAGAGATGTGAGAAAGTTTGGAACTTCTTAGAGACTTGCTGAATGGCTTTGACCAAATGGTGATAGTAATATGGATAATGAAGTTGAAGCTGAGGTGTTCTCAGATGGAGATGAGGAACTTGCAGGGAACTGGAATAAAGGTCACTCTTGCTGGCAGAGACTGGCAGCATTTTGCCACTGACCTAGAACTCTGTGGAACTTTGGACTTGAGAGAGATAATTTACAGTATCCAGTGGAAGAAACTTCTAAGCTGCAAAACATTCAAGAGAAAGCAGAGCATAGAAGTTTGAAAATTTTGCAGCCTGATGATGTGATAAAAAAGAAAAATCTATTTTCTAGGGAGAAACTCAAGTCTGCTGCAGAAATGTGCGTAAGTAATGAGGAACCAAATGTTAATCACCAAGACAATGGGGAAAATGTCTCCAGGGCATGTCAGAGAATTCATGGCAGCCCCTCTCATCACAGGCCCAGAAGCCTAGGAGGGAAAAATGGTTTGTGAGCTGGGTCCAGGGCCCCTCTGCTCTGTACAGCTTTGGGACATGGTTCCCTGTGTCCCAGCTGCTTCAGCTCCAGTCTTGGATAAAAGGGGCCAAGGTACATCTCAGGCCATTGCTCCAGAGACTGCCAGCCCCAAGCCTTCATGGCCTATACGTGGTGTTGGGCCTGCAGGTGTGCAGAGGTCAAGAACTGAGGTTGAGAAACCTCTGCCTAGATTTCAGAGGATGCATAGAAACGCCTGAATATCCAGGCAGAAGTTTGCTACAGGAGTAGGGTCCTCATGAAGAACCTCTACTGGAGTAGCACAGAAGGAAAATGTGGGGATGGAGCCCCCACACAGAGTCCACTCTGGGGCACTGCCTAGTGGAGCTGTGAGAAGAGGGCTACTGTCCTCTAAACCCCAGAATGGTAGATCTACTGACAGCTTGTACCATGTACCGGAAAAGTCGCAGCTACTCAATGCCAGCCTGTGAAAGCAGCTGAGAAGGGGGCTGTACCCTGCAAAACTACAGGGCTGAAGCTGCCCAAGGCCATGGGAGCCCACCTCTTGACCTAGATGTGAGACATGGAGTCAAAGGAGATTATTCTGGAACTTTATGGGTTAATGACTGCTCTATTGGATTTTGGACTTGGATGGGGCCTATAGCCCCTTTGTTTTGGCCAATTTCTCCCATCTGGAATGGGTGTATTTACCCAATGCCCATACTCCCACTGTATCTAGGAAGTAAGTAACTTGCTTTTGATTTACAGGCTCTTAGGGAGAAGGGACTTGCCTTGTCTCAGATGGGACTTTGAACTTGGACTCTTGGGTTAATGCTGGAATGAGTTAAGTCTTTGCAGGGACTGTTGGAAGGGTATGATTGTGCTTTGAAATGTGAGAACATGAGATTTGGGCCGGGGTGGAATGATATGGTTTTGGCTATGTCCCCACTGAAATCTCATCTTGAATTGTAATCTTCATAATTCCCATGTGTTGTGGGAGGAACCTGACAAGAAGTAATTGAATCATGGGGGCAGTTTACCCCACGCTGTTCATGTGACAGTGAGTGACTTCTCACAAGACCTGATGCTTTTATAAGTGTCTGGTAGTTTCCCTGGTGGTACTCATTCTCTCTCCTGCTACCCTGTGAAGAAGTGCCTTCTGCCATAATTGTAAGTCTGAGGCCTCCCCTCAGTGGAACTGTGAGTCAATTAAACTTCTTTCCTTTATAAATTACCTGGTCTTGGGTATTTCTTCATAGCAGCTTGAGAACAGACTAATGCACCCACAAACCTTAAAGGTATGCATCCTTGGTAAGTATAATTGTGATTCTCACATTTTCTATAGTGAACATGCAACACATTTGAAATCAGAAAAAATCGTGTTATTTTATAAAAGTCTAAATCAAGTTGTCAGATTTTTTTCAAGCAAATTTCTTACCCAAAAAAGCATCTTTGAATATCTTCCCCTCTCCTTCTCCTTACTGCACATCTGCAGCCTAGGTTAGGCATCACTGTCCTGTGCAAACCTCTGGCATATTTCTCACATTGTATTATAAATGTTATGTATGTATTTATCACTTTCACTGCTCTATGACTTCTTTTATCCCTATGTACCTAGTACTAAGCAAAATACAGGTCAAATAAATGCTTATTGAATAAATGAATGAGTGATGCTGCTTATGTCATTGTGACCCACATTGATTCCTCACTGCCTTCAGTAAATAATGTGCATGCTCTTTAGGCTGATATTTGAAAATTCTTCATAACTGTATGTGACCTATCCTTTCAGTGTTTTTTTTTTCATATTTTTGTCCCCACTTCCCCAAGTACATCTCTTAGCACAGCACTCAATGAAGAGGGATGGCATCTTTCTTGTTCACTGCCGTATCCAAGAATGCAGCCTCAGAACCTCTCAATAGATAGTCAGAAATTATTTGTTGAATTAATGATTACATAAATTAATTAACTTCTTCAAAAATATTCTGCACTTGCCACTTTCGCATATTTTCTAGAGTTACTGCCTCCAATTTCTGCCTTATTAATTTCCTCTGTCAAGTCTCCAAGGCTTAGTAAAGTTTCGTCACCTATTACAATCATTTTCCAATCTTCCTAGGCAAAACTAAATTCTCAGTACAAATACAGCACTTTTTTGATATCTCTCTCCCATTATGGTGTATGTATGCTCTTTTGATGTTATTTACATAGTAACTACATTCTAAACTTTTGAAAGTTAAGGATTGTAATAATTTGATGTCTCTTTTCTCAGTTTTCTCCCATCTATTACGTCTCAACGGTCCTAGATGGAATAGACTAGACTAACAATCTCTATTTACTAAAACACAAGGATTCCAGGGAATCAGTTTCTTCATCTCTAAAAGAGGTATAATAACATTATCTGCACCTCCAAAAAATTAATTAAATAATATCATTAATGTGCTTGGCACATAGTAAGTACTCAATTGGTACTAATAGCTACTATCAGTATTATCATTATCATTATTGTGATTAACATGATTAATACTAAAGTAAGTGCCTGTTAAATGGAAAAGTCATATAAATAATACGAAAGGAAATGCCTGTCAAATGGAAATGTCACTACCATAGATTGAGAAACAGAATTGATTTCAGATCAAATTTTACACTATATTTTAGCAATGGGAGTATTCCAAACATATCTGAGCCTCCCAAATGCCACAAGCATCTGACTCCCAGTTATATCTGGAAAGATTATTTGATTAGAACATTTGAGATAAACAACTGTGTTGAGAATAGAGAGAAACAGAAACTCTTATTTTGGCTGGGCATATAATGTGGTATAAATGTTTTGGAAAGCAATTTCTCAATATCTCATAAAGTTGAAGATACACATGCCCAGTGTTCAGCAAATCAGTTTTGGAAACATTCACTAGAGTAATTCTTACATTTGGACACAAATAGGAATGTAATAGAATATTTTTATAGCACTACTTCTAATAGCAAAATGCCACACAGCCATGAAAATAAGGTGTGCTATAAGAATCTACATCGAATACATGATTTCCAACGCATTTATACCACATTATATTCCATTTACGGTTTCCATAAAATTTTCAAACATTCAAAACAATACTATAGACTGTTTATAGATATCTTCACATATCCAGCAGTGAAAAGAATAAAAGCATTTACAAAACAAATAAAAGAATAAACAAATACACTGCCGTGATATTGACAAAGATAGGATAGTGGTAATCTCTGAGGTTGAAAAGAGAGAATAGGATTAAGGAGGGTACCTTTTTATCTTTAATATTTTATTTCTTAAACTGGGCGGTGAATACATAAGTATTTGCAATATCTACCTTTGTGTACTATGTATTACATGTATTGGGGAAACATCTAAATTAGGTGCTTTTCCCAGTGGAAATAGAAAACTTACAAAACCCTTCTACCATTCCTGGAAATGAAACATGATGTCTGTTCTCCTGGCTGGGGATGAAGATGCTTTTGTTTCCTCCAAGGAAGACCCCTACAAAGAAGCATCTTATCTCTGGGCAAGGTGGTGGCCATAGTAATCAGGAGAAAACCCCCAAAAGAAAATAAAGCCTAGGAGGAAAGAGTTGGCACGCCCTTTCTCTGCCTTCCCATCCCTGAGTACCCGAAGATTCTTTCTTCAGCTCTCCTTTCCTGGAAACTTGAGTGGGGTAGGAGGAAAAGCAGAGCTAGGTGTCATTTTAATGAAGAGCATATTTGTCTCCTCCATTTCTGACCCTCCCTGATGGCGCTCCAGAATTCCAATCCCACATGATTAACAAGGTAGTTTCCCTTTCTGTTTGAAGGTCCATTCTCCTCTCAATTTCAAATAGTTTCTGAGGTACAAAACTGCATTTCCCCACAAGAACCAGTTCCCTCTTTTTAGAAGGAAGTGCTACTGTCCTTCTCTCAAGCCACCAAGCTTAAAAACTCAAGATGACCAAACAGCAAAGATGGCAGCCTGCTCCTCCATCTGGGAGTTCTGGCCCAGGGAGTTTTCAAATTTCTGTAGGCCAGAGAACACCAGTGGGAATGGCTGGAGGCCCCGGTTGGCAGTTTCCACCCAGTAAAAAGGAACGAGACTGGAGACCTACTGTATGAAGCTGTATGGTCATGCTTTTGTGGAGCAGCTGTGTGCTGTGCTGGGGTACGACTCCCACCCTGGTCTACTCAGCATCTCCAAAGCCCACAGGCTGGAACAACTACAGCATGGAAAATGCCCACCCCTCTCTTTGGGAGCTCTCTATTCAAAAGAAGACATACATTTGGCTAACAATCCTATGGAAAAAACCTCAACATCACTGATCATTAGAGAAATGAAAATCAAAACTACATGAGATACCATCTAACACCAGTCAGAATGGCAATTATTAAAAAGTCAAAAAATAACAGATGCTGGCAAAGTTGTAAAGAAAAAGGAATGTTTATACACCATTGTTGAAAGTGTAATTTAGTTCAGCCATTGTGGAAGATAGTGTGGCAATTCCTCAAAGACCTACAGACAGAAATATCATTCAACCCAGCAATCCCATTACTGTGTATATACCCAAAGGAATATGAATTATCCTATTATAAAGACATATGCACATGTATGATCATTGCAGCGCTATTTATAATGGCAAAGACATGAAATCAATCTAAATGCCCATCACTGATGGACTGGATTTTAAAAAAATGTGATACATATACACTGTGGAATATGACATAGCCATAAAAAAGAAAAAGATCATGTCTTTTGCAGGGACATGGATGGAGCTGGAGACCACTATCCTTAGCAAAATAACACATGAACAGAAAACCAAACACTGCATGTTGTCACTTATGAGTGAGAGTTAAATGAGGAGAACACATGGACACATAAAGGGGAACAACACACACTGGGGCCGACTGGAGGGTGGAGGGTGGGAGGAGGCCAAGGATCAGGGTGAATAACTAATGGGTACTCGGCTTCATACCTGGGTAATGAAATAATCTGTACAACACACCCCCATGACATAAGTTTACCTGTGTAACAAACCTGCATGTGTACCCCAGTACATAAAATAAGAGTTAAAAAATAAAATAAAATAAATAAAAACTCAAGAGCAGCTTGGCTGTCACTATAATTATTATTATTTAGTTTTCTTTTTTATTGAATGACTCCTTCATCCCTTGATTCTTTTCCATTTTAATTCCTACTACTCCTCATTTATTCATGTTCAGCTTATTGAAACCTATTTCCAAGGAGCTCTCCTGGCGTCATGTTCCCTATGCTCTAATCCGCCTGCACACTGTGCCCTGCAGCAACCCCCAAAAGCATGGATTTCCACAGTCAGCTCTTGGTCAGAACCGTTTTGAACCTCCTGCTGTCTAGCAGCTGAAGACTAAATCCCTTTAAAGCTTCCACAACCAACCTTATTCCAGCATTATCATCCAAAATCCCCTAGAATACCCTCCATAGAATACCCAATATCCCTCTTTTCTTTCCAGCTACACATAAAAACAGCCCATTGAATTTCACTTCCTAATTCTTGTGCTTGATATTCCCCCTACTTCAGTGTTTCCCAAACTTCAGGCATTCTGATACCTCATCATGATTTCTCCATTACCAATTGCCACCTGAACTACGTTTTACTTAACATTTTTTTGTAAATTCACTCTTATTTTTGGTAAGATAACTATTTAAAATGTTAATTTTTATTAGTACCATAAATGAAAAAACTGCTATCTATTTTAATAAATAGGCAATAACTATATATAAATGTTATTTTAAGGGAGTAATTTGAGTAATTAAATTAAACCAAGTACTTTTTGATTGCTAACATTTATTGCTTATTTTGTGAGGGTCATAAAGGAAACTCAAACAAGTGTTCAAAGAATTTTAAGTCATATCAAAAACAACAAAACTTATTTCTGAAGAATTGAAAGTAAGTCAAAAAATACAACTTTCTCAATCTGTCCTCTTAACGTTATTGATCAGTCCACATGTTCCCTAAAATCATTTAATGTGCACGAAGTTTAGAAAACATTGCTGTACATGAGACACTTTCATTACCTCTTCCTGCTGATCTCAACTCTGCACATTTTTCCAGGCCTGCCTAAAGTTCCACCACCTCCCACAATGTCCTCTTGAAATTCAGGGCACTGTGACTGCCCCTTCCGCTGGCAGCCTGGGTACGCCTCTCTTCTGTGTTTTAGGAAGTCACTCCACTCTGCTTTTGAGTGTCTCGTATACAAGTTCTCACGTTTATTATTTTTCTGGTCTCCAGTGATTATAGTTCAAAGAAAGGTTAATGGAGGTATCTTTTAATCCCCTGATACTGGGCATCACACCTTCTGTGGAGTGACTCTATGAACAGCATGAATGACTCATGAATTAGCACTTCCTTTCTTTAACTGTTTATGAGGACATATCTCTGCTAGTAGATTCGGATCCCATTGAGAGCGGCACGTGAGTTTCTTCTAACCTCTAGACCCAGCCCAGTGGGAGTATATTGCAGGACTGCTAGAAATCTTTATCAAATGAATAAATGACAGTTCCTGGAGACACTGTACTGTAGGCAGCATTTGACAACCACAACAGAGCTGCCCTTTTAGAAGTATACTGTGTTCAGTGCCTCTGCAGCTTTCCTCCACCTTTGGAGAATTGCAAGTTTCATTCTAACACTACTCTGGACTTGCTGACATAGTGTTTACATTTATTAATATACGGCATATCACGTATAAAACTCTGCACACTCAACTTAAATGCCAGTTGTCATCACCTTCAGTTATCACCAAATATCATAAGGGATGTTTAGTCTTAATAGATCCCTAGCATATCCGTGGTCTTTCAAGAAACAATTCTCTAAAAACTCAACAGACATGTCTTCAAGTTCAAAATCAGTATAATTCCAAAATGTCTTTTGTCCTCCAAATTAGCGAATAAATTTTAAGATAAGACGGTATTTAATAAACTTTGCCTTGGTAGTTTTAATTATCTCTAAAACACAAATAGATAAAAATATTCTATTTATAAATTAGCTACAAGGAAGGTGAGAAAACTGGAATACATTTGCTTCAAGTTTTAAAAATGAGTCATAACAAGCTTTCAAGCAAATTGTAACTAATTGTTATGACTTAACTTCTTGATTCTGTACACTACCCATGAAATCATATTAAAAATCACTACTATAAATAAAAGATAGTAATGTAATTAAGTTAAGGGGGATATAAAAGAATCACCACTGAGGTCAAGACAACTTTAAGAATATACCTGAAATGCACCATTGTCACCTAGTAATTGCTATGTAAAAACCAGACACTAACATAGGTAAGTCAATATCAATCCTAAATTAGACCCACTGAATATAGACTCAAGACATGTTTAGGGAATTAGGAAGACCTTTAATAAATGGAAAGCATTGAAATGTTCACTACATGCTTTTTGATCTTAAAAATAAATAAAGATTTTTAAATCTATTTTTATTAATTGTGGTTAAAAAAAAAACATACAATTTACCATCCTGACCTTCTGTAAGTATTTACACTTACAAATTGTAAGTTCAATAGTATTAAGTATATTTAAATTGTTGTACAATCTCCAAATGTTTTCATCTTGTAAACTGAAACTCTATATTCATTAAACAACTCTCATTTCTCCCTCCCCAAGCACCCTGGCAACTACCATTCTACTTTATTCTACTTTTCATTTCTGTGAATTTCACTACTCTAAATACCTCACGTAAGTTGACTCATCCAGTATTTGTCTGTTTCTTTGATATTTTCCAAGCTTAACTGAAACTTAATTAGGACGAAGCCAAGTTATACTCCATCACTTATTGCCTAACTACCTATTCAGTACAAAGCACTGTGCTAATTTCATGCTATTGACCTAATGAGGTAGGTTATGCACACTTTACAGATGAGGAAACTGAGACTTTGCAAGGTGAAACATCTTCTCAATGGCCACAGTGGGGTTCTGATTGCAACTTTATCTAACTTCAAAATACAATCTTTTTAACACATCTGTATGCTTTTTGAAATTTTTAAATTTTTCAGGGGATTTCAGCCGTCTACATATTTGAAACAACTCAGAATCTTTTGTTTTTGCCTTTGATGGTTAATGTCACATGGGTTCCTCCTTTTTAAAAATAAACTACTTTATTCTAAACCATGTCTCAAGGTATTCTATTCTGTCTTGAGGTTTATTCTAACACATGTTCCATAAGCCCACAGAATACCACTTACTTTCCCTTTATTTAAGCAGGCTTGATTTGTTAAGCAGTTGGTTTGTTAAATTTATCTGGAAATTATATAACTACCTAGTGAGTACCACGTATCAATAGTGAAAGGAATATTATTTGTTTAAAAGTAACACTTACATTTGTGGAAATGAGCCCCAGCTTCTTCAGTTCAGACACATGGTTTTAGTGAATAGAAGTCACTCTACCAAAATCAGGTACTCTTCAAACATGCCTTGCTCCGTAGGTAGGCAGGCACCTGCACCCCTGCTTCCTGAGCCACCTGGGACTTGAAGTTCTACCAGTGTGGCTCCAAGACTGCCAAACCAGAAACCCCGAAAGGCAAGAGAACTACGATACCCACAATTCAGGCTCCTCACCTGAAACCAGAAGAGGGTGTTTGGCTAGAGTTTCACCCTAAGAAGAAAGGAGAGGCAGGTGGAAAAGCAACTAAAAAAATCAGGTGGGAATATCTAAGAACAATCTGTAAATGTAATCCTATCTCTATGAAAGGAAATAAAATTGGTTTAATGTTTGCCAAGGAATAAGCCTCATTGTTGGCAATAACTAAAAAATCTTTATGCAAACAAATCCTCATGCAGCCAGAACCTGCCCCACCAGATTCTCTTTCGGTGATTCAGAGCTGAAGGCACTTCACTGCCCTGTGAAACAGGTGAATGAAGGCTTCCTGGGTTAGTGAAGGTGTCTAATTAGTTCCCCCTACATCAGCACTGTGATTGTCACTCAAAGATGCTATAGACACAATGGAGGCTGTTTGACATTTCATCTTCTAAAATGCTCTGGATTTTTAAAAGAGCATTTTAAAATGTAAGCAAGAATAAACTTTTATTGATATTTTCTTCCATTTTACTTTCCATTTCCGTGTTTTGTGTTTTCCTTCTGTATATTTCAGTATTATTTTGTTCAAAATTCAAGAAAGAGAAAATTAGGGGAAAGGGGAAAAAAGTAAAACGTAGTAAAATGAAATGTGCAATAATTGCTTCACTTTTTTTGCAACATCAGCAACAGAATGTTAAAAAGAAATTATGCTTCTCAATTTGTTCATACAGCGTCTCTCTCTCTCTCTCTAGCCTATTATTTCCTGTTAGACACATTCCAGAAAAATGAATAGAGACAAGCCCTGACTTGGTCTGGGTTCAGAAACATAATAGAAGGATTCATCTAAAGTAAGGAGATGGCAGAATGGTGACAAAGAAAATGTTTCCTTTCCCTTTTCTGCACTTTCTCTCCTAAGGTTCTAAATGCCCCTTTCTCCTTAATGCATCCCAGGGCTTCATGCCGCCCAAATCACCAAATCCACCCAGATTCCCTTTGAAGTTTCCCCTTGAGTCATCCCACAATCCATACTGAACTGTTCTGTTTCTCTTTGTCACAGGTTCCTCAACTCTCTACTAGAGCCTAGTTTTCCTTTATGTCATTATATTCCTTCCAAAACAAATGGTTCTTAATTTCCCCAAACCCTACAGGTGGCATTCTGCATGCTGTTTCTCCTCTCTGAAATCATCTTTGCTCATTTTTAATGTTCAGACTTTTTTTCAAAGCTCAATGAAAAACACTCTTCACCAAGATGCCCTCCTCAGTCTGCCTTAATCTGAGTTGTTCTCTTCCTCCTTATCAATTCCATAATATTGTATCTGCTCCTCTCATAACACATTGTATATCTCATTTCATTGGTTTACGTGGGGGTGTGTGTACATATGCAGTCTTACATTCCTATTTGAAGGCAAGACCTTATTGTATCTCCACCTCATTAACTCATTAATGTACATGTAGATGTTTGTGATAAACAATCAATGCATAAAATAACTGAGATACTAACTCTGAGGTGTGTGTGTGTTAATACCTAATGCCATCTTTCTCTCTCCCAGAAAACATTTACATTTAAAGAAATCTCTAAATGCCATACATAAATACTGTTATCAGAATCACCCTGCAGTCTAGTCTGGTGTGGCTTTCACAGCTTTTATTTACAGAAAGGCAAGGTGTTAAATCTAGCAATTCAACACTTGACAGTACCCAAAATGAAAGCCCTATTAAGTCAGCACTCATGGTTTTACCACCTCCAATCCCTGATGTGCACTTGCTTTCCTAACAGCTTCCCAAGGACTGGGCTCCCTAGAGTCCTCAGTCTCATGGTCTTGGAGACCTGGCCCTACGTCCATCTATGATTTTTTATTATCAGCATTTATGGATCCCTTCCCCTATTATCTAATCTACTGGCTCTAAAGATTGAACTCTGTTCTTTGGACTATTTAAATAGTTCTTAACCACTGATGTCCTTCACCCAGGGAAGGGAATTCTTTTAACAGTTGCTAGTTCCTCATACCTCTGCCTCTACGGGATTCTCCTGGTCCTCAAATGCTCTGCTGTGTCTTCTAGCTGTCAGCCACTGTGGAGAAAGTGAACCTTCTAGATCCTGCCAATTCATAAAATGAGTTTTGTGTGGACCATCAGACAAAAAGGCTGACTGGTGAAGGTGACTGTTGTCTGGAAAGTTCTCCCAGATCTCCTCTACTTATTTCGTAAGGACCGGTGGCCCCTTAGCCTACTGGTGTGAGCATCACCAGCTATGTAAAGTTGAGCCGTTAGCTCATCCTCAGCACATGGCTCAGGATCACTTTCTTAAGAAAGTCTCTTCTGACCTCCTTATCCCTACCATGTTTCTTGTACTGACTTATGCAATGGTCACAACCAACATAGAAGCTGAAATTCCAGTGACTAACTGTCCTAGCTGCCCTTGTAGATCAGGAAGAGGCAAAGCAGTTAGAATGGCAATCAGACACAGCTCTCTGGGGCCAGGAATTAGGAACTGGTGACATAAAGAAAGAGGGACAGAAGAGAACACACTCTATGGTGAGCAAGGCAGCTGTGCAAACAACATACTGTTCCGGATGTGACTGTGGTGGCTGTGGGTACAGGGTCCAGGGCTCATGGTATTGGTCATGCAAATTGTGGTTCCTAGGCCTTAGCAGAAACAATGAACCTATTCAGTGATATTATTTTGGCTGCTGCTCTGGCTTCATAAGCCATGTGCCCAATTCTTCAGCAATTCTGGGATTGGAGTTCGGTGTGTTGCTCTTCAGTTTAGATCTGCCACAGTCATTTGATGTTGCTTGAAGCTAAAAACTCTGAGTGATTCATACCTGTCACACAGCTCTTACCACATTGTCACTACCTACCTGATTAGATTTAGACTCCATCAGATCAAGGACTGGATTTTATTTATCTCTAAATATCCTAAATCTCCACAGTGCCTGGCTATAGTACATATATATTTTGACCTAAATTGAATGGATCAATAAAATGAGGAAGTCTTGCTTAAAGTTCCTTCTAACTTAAAATTTGTCTGACCACATGGAAGCTGTCAGGTTGCTCATGAATGCAGAGGTAATATTTTTCCCTTAACTAGAGTTAGAATTTAGACTCTACCCCTTCCCTCTATCTCAGAGGGAACAGAGTTAGTCATTTTCTCCACGGGAGAGGGAACTCACACACAAGCTATTGTTTGTTATCTAATAATCAAAAGAGTTTTTTTTTCCCTTCTTTTTTTTTGTATCTTTTAGTGTCCTGTATCATATGTTAAAGTCACTCATGTTCGGCCTCTATAATACAAATACACCAGAAACAATGATAGGAAACAGCATATTCCCCCACATGTTCAGATTTTTCTCAGTATGACATTATCTTGGAAAGAGAAAGGCCACATTTGCAAGCTTAGAAGAAAGTTCCCCCTGGAGTTTTTACTCTGTCCTGTTTCAGTATGTATTGACTCTCAGAACCTGGGCGGCTATGACATCCGTTTTCTGGGTCACTTTGTCCCTGAGTCATTATCATCCTGCAACTTTCTGAAAACATTTGACTATGCCATTTACAAGCTAATTTCAGCGAACAGCTTAAATCATAGTAAAATGTTAGGGCCAGAGTAAATTTAGGTCACAATGATTTTATTTCCCTAGATTAAGAAAGAGAGCCAAGTTGTTGTAACAATTTCATAGTTTCCTTCATTACATCTTTTTGGAGCTTTACCCAACCATAAGATGAATCATCCATAAATTGACCCCCACAAAGCTGTGGTTTAGACGTTCATCACTGTTTTCTTTCATTTGTTGCTTTCAGGATAACGTGCACAGAAATATGGGCCAACTCTTCACATGAGCACAAGATATTTCCATGCTACCTTTTTGCAAGTAATCAACAACAGAGAGAGCTCTGTGCAGTTTTCACTGGAATGCCTATGGATTACTTGTGTCATAACTGTAATCTAAAGAGTTGTCCATTTGTTGAATCCTCCCTATTTATATCGGTAGAATTGCCACTATCAAACCAAGATCATTCTTTGGAAAGATCTTTAGCTGTCTTTATATCAACTTCTCTGGAGCTTATGTGATTTTCCAGAAAACTTCCAAGACATAATTTTGTCCCTAAGTCCCATGAATATGTAATATTTTGTGTCTCTCTATTAAAATAGCACTTTTGTGCATTTCATTAACAATATATGTGTTTGTGTCGGTGTGTGGACAAGCATATCAACTACTTCACCCATTTTAGTGGAAAAAATAATTTACTCTGAGTTTCTAGAATACCAGATAGTAAGTAAGTTCTGTGAGAATGGAATATCAATGTTTAATTATATTCTATAAAGCTCACAATCTAGAAACCCAAGACAAGGGGGTGGCAGACATTCCTAATTCATTTCCAAATATGTTTAGATAATAGACTTCATTATATATGTATAAATTTCTTACACATTTTACACAAGAGAATGTCAAAATTTTAAAAAATATTAACATCTATTCACATACTGCTATGTTCTGTGGACACCATCCGTGGGAGTTTACAGGAGTAGTTAAATATTTCTGACAATTGGAAACTCTCTAAGAAAGAAGCAGTACATTTTATATCCTGGGAATGTTCTCTTTTATTTTGCATGCTTCTAATAAGTATTATACCACAGTGAGCTCTATTCTCTAACTTGAGATTAAAAGGTTGAACACAGAGACACAGACAGGTTCACTGACAAGGGGCCAAATCCCAAAGTTCTCTGACATAGAAGAGGAGTGCTTTAAGTTACCCATCCAATACCCCGTAAGAATTTCCACCTCGGATGATGGAGTCTGCATGAGGCTGGCTTCTTACATTCTCACACATTCTTTTGGTGCTAATATATTCATTCTAACTGTATTAGCTTTCAATTGCTGCTGCAACAAATTACTACAAATTTAGTGGTTTAAACCACATGAATTTAATGACTTACAGTTTTGGCAGTTAAGAGACTGCCACAAGTCTCACTGGGTTAAATTCTAGGTGTCAGCAGAAGCACACTTCGTTCTTTCTGGAGGCTCTAGGGGGAGAATCCATCCTTTTGCCTTTTCTGTCTTCTAGAGGCTACCCACATTTCTTAGGGCAGATCTCTGTTTCCCTCTTCAAAGCTAGCAGCAGCAGGCTGCATGTTCTCATGTCATATCTCTGATCCTTCACATCTTTCTCACTGACTATAGCCAGGAAAGCCTCTCTGCTTTGAAGGACTCATTATTACATTGAGGCCACATAGATAATCTGGATCAGCCCCTCCCCACCCCCCATCTCAAGGTACAGACCCTTAATAACAACAACAAAGTTCCTTTTGCTATGTCAGTAACATATTTACACATACCAGGGATTGGGGCGAGGACATTTTGGAGGGGCCATTGTTCATCTACCATACAGGGTTACTTCCTCAGGAAATTCTCCATATAATATTCTAGGTTGCAGTTGAATCCTGTATAGGCTACACATTAGGGAAAAGAGAGTTCCCTGATTTGCTACAGGGCCTGTGTTAGCATAAGATGTATGACTGAAGAAGCATAAAGAAAGGCATGGTGTCCCCAAAACGTCACCTGCCTCTGGGCTGTCACCTATTATTTCATTATGATAAGATGATTCAGTTTCAAACATGGTTTGCTCTCAAGAACAATTAAATTAGTTAAACAAGATGATATTAAAACAGAAATACAACTTAGAGGGATTGCTATGGCAAGAATTCATCAATTGACATTTTGGCAAGGGTAAGTTTACGAACAGAGCTGAGTGGGGAAGGATAAGGGGAGAACTAAATGGAGGAATATTTATTTCCAGGAATAAATGCAGGAATCTGCTTCCATCAGAAGGAATTGCCTCTCACACACGGGTCCTTTCTACTGAAAGAGCCGAGCCACAGATACAATTTTCCATGCCTGGTACTATATGACTCCATTGCCCCGACTCACCACAGATAATTGACCACAGCTCACTGGGTGGAAATTTGATGCTCACACCCAAACTGACCATCTTCAACTAGATCAGGATTTTAAAATTGTAATGAAAGTAATGGCAAAAAACCTCAACTGCTTTTGCACCAACCTAATTGTCCAGTTTGTGGATCATTAATCAATTTACCAACATTTTTAAGTGAAATAGAATAAATTGAAATAGAATGGAATGCTTTCTGTCTTATTGTGGCACTTATCCTGGTATTGCAATACTCCAGAGTTTGTACCTCTACTTGAAGCTTTCTGCTTGCATGCCAAAGAAAGATAATTTGATTGGTTGGTTAGTGGTTACTATCCCATATAAAAATATCCTAATAAGACATAGCTTTCATGCTAGATTATTTTATAATAATAGATGAAATGAATAGAGTAGAACAGATCAGAATACATTGAACTAAAAAGGGTCAGTGTTGTTTCATGAACTGTTCATTCTAATGTGTATGTGAGTATATGTGTGTGTAGGGGTGGGTTGGGGGGTGTGTTTGAGTGTTGAATCCAATATAAAGTAGTTTACTTTCCGTAGGCAAATTTGAAAACCACATAGTTAGACAGCAGGCTTATAGAATAATCTAGCATGAAAGCTATGTCTTATTAGGATATTTTTATATGGGATAGTAACCAACTAACGAACCAATCAAATTATCTTTCTTTGGCATGCAAGCAGAAAGCTTCAAGTAGAGGTACAAATTCTGGAGTACTGCAAAACCAGGATAAGCACCACACAAAGACAGAAAGCATAAACTACAAACTAGTCAAAAGTATTCTGCTGTAGCAGAGAGCAGCAGGGTGGAAGGCTGGTGATTGGCAGTGACAGTAGAAACAGACAAGAGATGGAAGCAGAATAAGAGATAAGCTAGTCATAGGAAAGGTAGGATCCCAGAATGAGGCAGTATTAGACACACATTTCCAAGAGCAAGGCAAGATAAGCTGTAAGTCATTCTCACATTCAACATATACTTACTGACTGCTTACTGTGTGCCAGGGGCTATTCTAAGAGCTGGCTATATTGCATTGAAGAAAATAGACAAAAATCTATGGTTTTATGACACCTACATCTTAGAGGATTGTACTAAGGGTTATATTCTAAACTATATTTAAGCTCTTCCTGAATGTACACGTGTTAGTGACTTATCGTGCTTCCTAAATATGTTCTCCATCCTTTCAACACACCTTCATTGTTTTTATTTCTTGCAACATGAAATAACCTAATGAATGTGGCCCAAGTAAAAGTTAATTGTTGAGAGTTTTGCCTAGGGCCAGTTCTAAATATAGAAAAGTCCTATTTTAGTGAAAGTAAATCAAGAGCTTATCTCATCTTGTGGATGGCACTAGGTCCAGAAAAGAAGAATGAGCTAAATTAAATAGAGCAAAACTCTCATCATTGTTTCTCTACTCATCGCAGAATTTATTTATTCATTAATGTTCCAATAATTGATTCTTTATAAGGAGCCAAGAATTACTTATTAGTCAAAATTTGCCTAACTCTGTAAGCAATTCTCAAGGCATATCCCTCCTATCTTTTTAAGAAATATTTAATGTCAAGTATCTGTTGGGTTTTTAGTATATTTTACCTCTTCCTCTTATCTGAATCCTTCCTATCCATATATCTCTCCAATCTCCTCCATTTTTTAATAATAACAAACATTATTTACATCTCTCTCAGGCAACTATGATCATCTTTGCTCCCTATTACTGATCAATGTTTTGACAGAATCTCTTCATTACACTTGCTGTTCATTATCTTCTCAGTCCTCAGCCCTTTGTAATCTGAATTCTCCCTTCATCAAGCTCTCCTTAGGGCCATTTTTCTAAATTCAATGAATTTTTTTCAATCTTTATTTTTCTTGATTTCTCAGCAGATGCTCAAACTTATCAGAATGGTCTAAATTGTGCTACAGATGAAAAAAAAAGAAACAAACAAAAAACTTCCAAAATCTCAGGCTCACGACATCAGATATTTCTTTCTTGTTCAATTTGCCTGTCCACTGAGAAGTGGTGGGAGGACTTTGTTTTAATCACTCAAAGACTTAGACCATTTGAGCAGCCTCCATTTTGAACATTGGTGTCTTCAAAGAGGGAGATCTCTGGTGAACTCTACACAGGCAATTATAAACTCTTCCCAGAATCAACACACATCCTTTTTGATCACAAGTCTTTCGCCAAAATTAAACACAGGGTCACACCCACCCACAGTAAGTAAATGTTCCCATGTTCCCAGAGGCAGAGAGCTGGAAAAATGTGATGAGTTGGATGCAGTTTTAACAGTGAAGATTACTGATCATGTCTTGGAACTTACTCTCCCTTGGCATCTAAGAAACCACAGTCTCTCAATGCCTCCCTCTCCCTGTGGCTGACCTTCTTCTGTCCTTGCAGCGTCACTCTCCTTCCTCTGCTCAGCTTGCCCTAGCACCTCATCCCTTCCCCTGAGCAATCTCATCCTTGTCGGTGCTTCTATTACCCTCCATTCATTAACAAAATTTTAAACCTATGTCCCAGTCCCTCTCTGAGCCAAGATGCAGACGTCCAGTTCTCCTCATTTCTACCTATACATCTCAGTCTTAAACTGGACTTGTAAATTAGCCCCCAAATGTCTGCTACTTCAGGGAGTGTGGCACCATGAGCCACTCAATTTTGAAAACCAAAATCCCAGGACCCATCTTTCTGCCTTCTCCTCTCTCCTTCCATATCTAATCTATCACCCTCTCGCTGTCAGGTTTACCTCCTAAGTAGATCTCACCTGGATTCCTCTTGCTGTGTGCACTGGCACTGCCCTACTCCAAACCACCCACACTTTTCACCTGGAATACTACAGTAGCCCAGCTGGCCTCTCCTTATGCACTTCGGTGGTCAGTAAATCATTTCTTACATTGAAAATAATTTTTTTCCCAAAAAATGTAAACACAATTCTTCTGCTTTAAAATTCTTAAATAGCTTTCCTTTATTCTCAGGGTGAAGCTGAAATCTGTATTTAGCCAATAAGACCTTCTGTAGTCTCCTGAGTTCCTTCCTCTCTCTCCATTCTCATCGAGTGCCTCTGTAATGATTTGCTCTGCTCCAGAGGACCTATTTTAGTTCTTGAAATTTTCTCAGTTTTCTTCCACTGAAGAAATAAAATGCTCTACCTGAAAGGCTTTCCTCCCTCTTTCCCTTTGGATTTTGCCCTCCCACAAAAAAACCCTCCTTTAGAGTATCTATATAAAGTGCTTAATTCCACAATAATTATTGGCCGGGCGCGGGGGCTCATGCTTGTAATCCCAGCACTTTGGGAGGCCAAAGCGAGTGATCCGCTGAGGTCAGGAGTTCGAGACCAGCCTGGCCGACATGGTGAAATCCCATCTCTACTAACAATACAAAAATTAGCTGGGCGTGGTGGCAGGCACCTGTCATCCCAGCTACTGGGGAGGCTGAGGCAGGAGAACCACTTGAACCTGGGAGGCGGAGATTGCAGTGGGCCGAGATCACACCACTGCACTCCAGACTGGGCAACAAGAGTGAAACTCTGTTTCAAAAAAAAACAAACAAAAAAATAGTTGTGAAGAATTCATGTTTGCTTTTCAGATAAGTTCCAGGAGGGCAGGGCCTGTGTTTGTGTGTCTTCACCATTATTTTCCTAGCTGCAAGCATGGTGTCTGGGATACAGTAAATGTTTGTTGAATATAGCTTGCATGCATGACTGAATGGCAAATATTAGGATATTAGGTTCCTTTTGTATATCAGATTTCAGTGAAAAAAAAATTAATATCTTTGTTTAAAATTTCTCCATAAAAAGAAGAGATAATATTGTCCTATCAGAGAAATTGATAAAGAATTTTTTTTAGAAATATATGATGGTTTTGCTAAAATGTACTTGTTAGTGGTATTTTAAGTGATAACATCACTTATAAAAGAAGAACAGTTTCTCATCTTTTCCCAATTATATTTCTTCTTACATAATACTTAGGGTAATAACTGTACACACAACCAGATGTGTGTGGTCATTTTTGAAAAACGGCAATTAACTGGAAAGTTGTGACAGTGATTTCCCACTTTCCAATTCAGAAAAGATTATGAGTTGTTGTAGTCAGAGCTTAAAGTCATAGAGACCATATTAAATAAATACAAGCCTGAAGATTTCACTAACTTTCTGGGAAATAAAATTAACTAGCCCCACGCAAAAGAGATTGAGGTAATATGTCACCCTAAATTCCAAGCTGGTATTTTTAGGTGATCATCCTAAGGACTGATGTTGCCAGCAAGAAGGAAATAGTTTATGTTAATTATATATATTAGCTTTTCGTGGTTACTAAGGTTCTTCTACAGGAGTTTTAAATGCTGTCTAACAAATATATGTTCTTCTTACTTTCAGGCATATTAGAATTGAGTAATCATCCAGTAAAGGAATAGGCACTGGCAATTTCATATTGCTAAGATCAAAATCTATGTTTAAAGACCATATGAAATCAATCAGGCTTTTTATAATAAACACGACCAAAATACTTTCAATATAGTAAGAAGACAAAATGTCAAATATGTTTAATACTAAAACCAAAGATACTGTTCATATTAATTACTCTATGCAACTGAATTATTTTTAACTTTTCTTATCATTTTAAAGCACTAACTTCTTAAAGATACCTAATTAGTAAATTTTGTTACTATGAGAAAATTATTTTACGTAGGGGCAAATATCTATTTTATACCTATAAAACAGATATTATCTAAATCTATAAAACAGATTTGCTACTATTGCACTCATCTTTGCAGAAGATTAGTAATATACTAATTATCTAGCAAGTGGCCTGCTGGTCAATTTTTAATGATGCCAGAGACGTTTATAGATATGCATGGAGGAGATTAGAGAGACACGAGGATGCAGTCTGAAGAGAGAGTCTTATCTTTGAAAGGTTACGTAGAATTTTTTAAGTTTAAGAGTACCTTTATTTTGTAATTTGACACAATATATATTTATTCATATGTGGAGGAGAAAAAAAGGAATACCTTTTACTTACCCATCACAAGGGTTATTGCTGACACTCCTATAATAAAAGACAAATTAGCAGGAGCCTTCAGAAATGAAGACCTAAAGACCCAGAGAAAACCACGTATTTTCGACTTGGATTTGATGAAGAATGCACAGTGGTGTACAAATGTGTTTGAACAAAAAGAGCTGTTTGTTTGGATTCTTCTTGACCTCTCTGTACAGCATCTCATTCCCCTCAAGTATGAGAAAGAACCCCTCTGGAATGAAGATCCTATGACCAGCTTTCAGGCCAGGTCGATCAAAGAATTCCTTCATGACCATATTTCACACAGAAAAGCAGAGGACAGTCAGAAAATGATTTTTCTAGGCTTTATGGCTTGCTTTAGGAGAGGAATTCAAGTTTCTATGACCTACTTTTGGGAGAATGGAAAAAGAGTAAAAAAGGAAGACAAGGTCAAGAAGGCATTGCTTCAGAGGCTCTCCCACTCTCCTTCAGTTTGAACCACTCAGCAGGCCAAGTCACCTACTCCAGAGTGTCTTGTTCTGAGCCCTGACACATGCAAAATACAACAATGTATCAGGCACGACAACAAAACACCACTCAAAGAAGGTAGATGAATCTTCTTAGTGGATGAACTGGGCTCTTGATCCAGTGTTCTTTCTACCTTACCATGATAACATTTAACATCAATATTCTTTCTGGAAGTCAATGTGCCAACACACTGGAAACCATGATACTGCATATTTTTGAATAAATGTTTTGTATAAGTGGTTAAAAGAAACCATTTAGTAAAAGGGAAAAAAGTGATTTCATAAAGTTTGTGTGGATCAAAAACACTTTAGGGGAATGCTTTAGGATTCCAAAGAAGAAATTAAATCGAGAAAAGTCCCTTTCATTTTCACTGGCGGGTAGATGAAAGTGAAAGTTTTGAACTGTAAAGGAGCCCTGGGACTCATTTGGATACACTTGTTTGTATTGCCAAAAGGTAAACCGCATAATGCGAAAGATTTCTGGCCAATTTCAGAGCCTTACAAGGATAGTTTGTGGTATTACCTCACAATTTCTTTTTATATTAATGCTGCTGATACTGATTTGTCCGTTGGTCTCTCTCCTGGAAGATTTTCCCAACATCACTGAGGCTGTAGAAGTATCAGAGAAACACTAGTTTGGAAAGTGATTTCCAAAGACTCTTTCTACACATAATCCCTTTTGGAGGGATTGGGGATGGGGAATTGACAGATCACTGCATTAACATAAGAAGAGTCATGCTATTTTTGAACAATTGAAAACTATAGAGAATATGACTGTTGTCTTACACAAAAGTCAGAAACATCTGCACTAATGCTGTCAAGGAATTGTTGCAGGAGAATGGCAATGAGAACCTCAGAATAATGAATGACCCACTGAGTGACAGGGTGGTTCCTCTCTGCATTGATGTTCACCCTTCCTCTCTCAACTGAGCAGGGGTTCCATTAGTCTGATTCAGATTGTCCTAGAAAGAAAACTTCTCGTCTGTAAGTAAAGAGAATTAACCAATCATTAGAATCTGGTGATTTCCATTAACATTATATTCCCATGCCTCTAAACATTAAGGAGGTGTTTGTAGGCTAGTCTAAGAACCTAACTACTATTTTAAAAACTGTCTTTCTGGGAAATTTCCTTCCTCATCCCCCACAAAAAAATGACTCATGCACAGAGTTGATAATGAATTTTTAAGAGTACATGTGATTTAAGTCATAAAATAATATGAAGTAACAGTAAAGTTTGAGTGGTTTGAACATGTAGGAGGTATTTCAATTCTTCAAGTGTTTGTGGAATTTTTCTATGTTACTATAGTTAAAAAACAAAAACGGAAATAGGAACCCAAGAACCTGGATTCATACTTCAGCTCTTTCACTTCCTAAGCTATGTGACCTTGATCCAAGACAATCTGAGCTACACTTTCCTCAGCTGGAAAAGGGTATAATTTCTGTTCTATCACGTCTCATCATTGTAAGCAGTACAGAGCAAATTAAGAGCATGAACTTCAAAATGAAACAAACATGGATTTAGATTTTACCTCCACCGCTTACCAAATTATTGAATTTATCTGAATCTCAATTTCTTATCCTTCTGAATTTGGACGAGGATTCAAAATAATATGTACCTAGTAACTGCTGAGCTAATAAATATTTGCAACGATTATAAGAGATGTGGATGGTGCTTGAAAACTGTTAAGTGCTAATTAGCGAATATAACCTTCTAAGTAACATATCGTTGTATATAAGAATATGTACAACCATTATGCAATTTAGATCACAACTTGAAACTATAGTGTATACTGAACTTGATGCTTGCTTATTATCTATTTTTCTCACCAGAATGACTAAATACAGGCTATGTAAAGTTAGGAGTTTTGTCTAACTTGATAATTACTTTATTCCCAGTCCCTAAAACAGTGCCTGGCACACAGTCAGCACTTGATAATAGACTAATACAGATGTAGAACCTATGTGTTAGGTACTTCATTTTTGTAACAACCCTGTGATCTAGGTGCTATTTATTATTAGCCCCTATTTACAGATAAGAAAACTGTAGCATGGACCAATCTGACAGGCAATAAAAGGCAGAGGTGAGATTTGAACCCTGTCTAGTTCCAGAGTCAATTCTCAAATGCTGCACTTTACTAGAGATAAATATTTGTTGAATAAATGAATGAATTTCCATCTTCATCCACAATTGTTTGGTGATATCTAAACCATAATAATGTTAAAGATATTTTATGAAAAAGGATGGCCATTTCCTTGCGTCTTCATACAAAGTTACCTAGAAACCTCCTTGGCACCATAAAGGGAAAATGGTCCTATTTTCTGGGCACACTGAAGGCCAGATTACACAGGGCAGTAAGGTGTAAAGGAGTTGTCCACTATGTCTTAGTAGACTTTGGGTAAAATGATTTTCAGTCCTCTCTCCCTCAATTTAATCTCATAGAGTACGTTTATTCTCCTGCCAACTGTGGAAGGAGGACCCGTGTTCAATGAAGAAGTCTGGCAGTCAGGGCTCTCCCTCCCCAGTAACAGACCCTTAGGAAGCTGCTATGGTTCATGCTTATTGTAGGTTGCAAAATTTTTATTTCCTAGAACACATTCTGCTTGCTTACGTTTGGATTTTTTTTATCTTCTCTTCTCAGATCTAAGTACTTTCTAGGCTTAATACTATTTACCTTCAAAGTAAACTCGTGTCAGAGAAAAGCTATAAAATAGCTGTGTAACCTTGCAGAATGCAAACTTTCTGAGTCTCAATTTCCTTAATAATACTTTGTCCTTTCCAAGTATAGGTTTGTTGTACATCAATATGAAATAATACATCAAGAACTATAAATGGCTATATAAATGTGAAAAATATTGTTGGTATTCTTACAGGGCTAAGGAGGTTAAATGGCACAGTGGTTAAAACCTGGAGCACTGACTTAGCACTGCCCCATTCCAACCTGGCTCATTACTCATGTGATCTATGTCCTTAGTGTACCGCAATTCCCTCATCTCAAAAGAACTGGTAATAATAAAACCAATCATCAGGATTTTGCAGGGATTACGAGAGTCAACACATATAAAGTCCCTACAACAATGTCTGGCAAGTGATAATGATGTCTTCATAAATATTATTATTTCTAAAAATTGGACCATATTACTGGAATGTAAACATATGTGAGGTTTTCTTTTCTTCCTAATAAATCTTCATATTCTGCAAACACTTTCAGGTCTATTTCCTCACTGTTTTGCCTTCTTCATTTATCCCCTGAATATGACTGTCTTTTACATTTATAAATAATTCCTACTAGTCCTCATTTTGCATATCCAGGAAGGATCCTAAAAGTCTCAAGTACATAATACTTTGTCATGTTCTGAGGACTATACCTGACTCCTGTGTTCTATAAAGTACCCAGATGTTCAGGTTAGAGTGAACTAATAAGTTTACATCTCCGTCTAGTCATTTGTTCTCTACTGCTCATTGTATAAGTAGTCATCTTTATTCAAGCTTATTAGAGTTTTCCATTATCTTTTAATGCACTTTTTGGGGGATAGATGCTTGGACTTCATGATGAATTTGTATTTACAAATTTCATTGTTCTGCAATGTCTTGAAATCTATTATTATGAATGTGAGTAGTCTAACCAAAAGGTAGCAACATTCTTTAGTTCTGGATCTGTGTTTCCAAATATTTTTTAGTAATTTTTACCTAGATGTTCATTGGAAAACTTAGCTACATTATTATAAAATTAGCTTCTTCCTCAAAATGATCTCTTCCTCTTTCTGCTATAGCTATCATCTGAACATCATCACTGACCCCAACGTCTTACTCCAAATGCAGAATTTTCCAAGTCTTCCTGATTCTACGTCCGCAGTATCTCTAGCATTTATTCTTCACTTTCTAGTTGTTCCTCTTTATTAGTTTGGCCTCCTGTCTTTTCATATGTGGACTGCTGCAAGTAGCCACCTAAGTGGACTGCTTGCCTCCAGCATCTTACATATGATCATATCACCTCCTTATTCAAAACCTTTGAAAGCTTCCTTCTGCCTAGAGTGTAACACCAAAGTATAACACTGTGGCATCCAGTGCCCTTCGCAAACTGAGTCACGCATCCTTTTCTAACTTACCTACACCTTTGCCTCCACATCCTCTCCACTTTAGTCATAGCGGACCCTTTACAGTAAGTTTGCATTCATGCAAACATCTTTTCCTTAATTCAATTTGTTCTTTCTGCTTTTTTTTTGCCCCTCTCTATTGATCTTTTATAGACTCTATTCATCCTTTAAAAACGTATCTTTCTCAGAAAAATCTACCTGATACTTTCTTCCTTCCTTCTTGAGGAATACATCCCTCAGTCTTCTATGTTGGCATAGCAATAAGTAGTCACTACCACATTGTTTAAAAGTTTATATTAAAATATTACCTATTATGGGAAACTGTGTCTTGCCTCTTGTCACTGAATCCCTAGAAAACAGCATCTTAAGGTGAAACTAAGCTACTGGCACTTTATTGACGACTACAGTGCCAAGGAAGCGAGAGTAAAAGAGAGAGTGAAATGAGGTAGGAAAAGAGAGAAGCAAATACTAGGTGATTTTTCACTAATACATTGGTTCTACATGGGACCATTATACCTCAGACCAGGCCCTCTGGGGGAAAAAAATATATGAGTGATTTCTTCTATTTATTCTTCCTTTCTCTCTTTCATTAGTCAAGGTTCATCCACAGGGCATTAACTCCCATAACACCAAAGAAAATTGCCAAGCCCCTTTGGGCAGCCAGTGGACAAACCTAGGCCCCTATGGGTCCTGTTAGACCTAGGTGCTGGAAATATGCTATAATGGCTCATTTCATCTTAGAGGAGGCAGAAACAACTCATGCTATTTGTAAATGAGTTGATTACTGTGATGACCTTTATGACAATAGGAAAAGAGTACGTGTAGGTAGACAGGTGATGCCAAGGAAATCTAGGTGTTGGGAACATACACACTGGGTCCAGTACACTTCTCTTTGTGCCCTGATGTACAGCAAGGTTAATGACTGTTTACTGTATATGGAATACAATGGTCATCAACATCACTATTTTAAAGTGTGACTTAAGGCAAAGCCAGATTACTTACACTTCACTAGGTAGTAAAATCACAGGAAAGCAGCATATATTAGGTACTACTAAGTGCCAGACACCATGCTGAAGCCCTTCATCTTCTTTGGATGAATCTTTTAGTCTAATACTCCCAATATCCTATAAAACAGGCACTTTTGACATCTTCATTTTAAAGGTGAAGAAAGCAAGAGAGTTGCTTGTTCAAAGTCAATCATGTAGTAAGCTGCACAGTCAAGATACTGGCTCAGGGAGCCTAACTCCAGAGCTTCTCAAAATATCCCCTCATAGCCATGTGCAACTCTGTTTTAAAGAAGATCTAAACTTGGACATGTGAATAGCTTGCATTATTCTTTACTTGGCAAATACAGAATCATTCTAGCAATCTCCTCCGCAATGCCTGGGACAACACAGAACTGCATAACCACCCTCAAATCCATGGTTGTGTGAACCCACCCTGCTATGCAGTCATAAGAATTCATCACTACAGAGCTCACCTGGTTTTTTAATTCACAGACTAAATTGATCAATGCTATTTCTTCAGCAATCAAAAGATTGTGAGTGCCTGTGAAGTGACTTGCTACTGAAGTCACAATTGGCTATTTACCATTTGCTGAGGACTGTACAATGTGCTCAGTTTCTGGGTTTCTCTTTCATAATTGAATTGCTATAATGATCAGGTATTTATCTCCCTTTCTCCAGAGAGGATGACTGCTGTTGAGCTCCCATATGGGCTTCTGTCCTAACTGGAGGAAAGAGGTGTGAAGCCTATTTCAATTTTTACTGAGTGTTGAATCCACCGAGGAATCTGATTGCTGTCACATCTTAGTATAGCTCTCTAGAAAAGCATGCTTAATCTCAAAAACATGCACTAGAAGAAGCCGTTTGGTGTACCTACAGCCTGACTGTGACATTGTGTAATTTACAAAAGGTACCTCTCTCAGCAATCTTAGTGAATTTCAAATTTTCACCTCCTAACTTACATAGCAAAAATTCTGCCAAATCGCTGAGTCTTATTCTTGCCCTTTATGTTTGTAAAATGGTTGTGTGTACGCAAAAAACACAAAAATATTGTGGGTGGGTTCAGAGAAGTTGTATTTTATAGATACCTGCTCACTGATGAGACAAAACAAGATAGTAAAAGACTGAATATAACCCCCAATTATCAAATGGCCGCAGGAATTTGAGACCTCTTGCAGTATTAGCTTTGTTTGAAAGATAGCTATAGAATGATAAGTTGAGAAAGTACAGAGTTGTCATAAAAAATTTGATGTTTAAGCCACATCTTATGTGTTTCTTTGGAACTACTAGTTAAATGTTGATTCAGGCAGATGCAGGTTAGAATCTAGGTTCCAACATGGAGTGGTATCTTGGGGCAAATTTCCAATCTCTTTAAATTTCATTTGACCCATCTGTAAAGTAGAAATAATAAAATAACTACTTTATAAGACTCTTATGAAAGCTGGATGACTAATATTACACTTACAAAGCATTTAGCATGTCAGACTCATGGTTATTTCCAAATTATCGCACAGCAGATACCAGAGATTCCTTGAAAATACTCACTGACTGATTTTTATGCCTGCTATCCCTGTTTCTTCCTCTCTTAACAGATCTGAAGATCTGTTCAGTACAAGGATTAAACAAAGAACTGAAACTGTGCCAAATATAAATAAAGACTTTTTAAAAACCCACTAGTTTTTTACTGAAAATAAAAAGGCTTTAAATCACTAATATAGAGATGGTTGTGGAAGTGCTGAAAATTCAAGGAATCTCTGCAATAGAAAGATGTGAGACTTAGACCCTAGAAAACCTGAACAACTAGATGGGGTGAAGAAATGGAAAGAAGAGTTGGTCAAGAAGAAAAACAAGGAAATCAAGAGAGTTTTTGAACATTTTTAGGCAGAGTGGCATGAAGAATTCCAAAAGATGAGAGATTTTTCAAAAAAGTTTCCTTCACCCATTTAAATAAGTATTGAGTGTGTAATATGTGCAAAGTTCTGGAAAACCACAATGATAAAACATGTCCTCTCTCTTTAAGAGAATTTCAATGCCATAACAAGGCTACGGATCAAGTTTGTGCACTGAAAGGGGAACGCAGGGGATGGAGCCTCCCAATCTGCTTGGCCAAGGGAGAGTAGACAGGGCAGCCTTAAGAAAGCAGGTAACAGGTGGGTGTGAACTAGAAAGAAGAGCGGTAGTTGGCTGGGCAGCATGAAGGAAAGTGTATTCAAAGACCAGGGACTTGAAATAGCCCAGCATGAATCATACAGTGAGAATCAGAGTGGACGACAGTTCTCCAGCCTGTGCACTGTCTGTGAGCTCTGTTCAGAAGGTTCACTCAGCCCTACTTCAAGTGTCCTATTCCAGTCATTCAAACCTCAGCATAGACATCATATGCGAAGAAAATCTCCTCAGACCATACAACTTAACTACTCTGCTTAGCAAATAACCGTATTTTCAGTTGTGAGCAGCATTTATACATATATATATATGTATTTTAATTTTCCTTATTGACTTATTTGTTTATTTGTCTACTATTTTTCCCCAGTAGTTTCTTAGGAGCAGGAACCCTAGCTTGTTCACCATAGCATCCCCACCGTCTAGAATTCTACCTGCCATAAAGTAGATGCTCAAAAAATATTTGCTGAATGAGTGAAGTAGTTTGGACATGTAACCTTTGCCAGATAGGGAAACCTGTACATATGTGAATGTGGAGGAGAGATTCAAGTTTAATGTTCATGTAAGGCTTCTTGTTAAAATGCAAGCAGGGACAGGACATAAAGGGATTTGTAGACTGTGATGAGGATTGTCTGTTTACTCTAGGTAGAGAGAAACCGCTGATGATTAAGTAGGAAAAGAATATAATTAGTTTCCTAGCAGAAGGTCATTCTCATGATTATGTAGAGGAAACACTGAAGAAAATGAGACTAGTTTGAAATTTACTGAAGACTAAACCAAAACATCTTCAGTGAGGAAGGACAAGAGGTGACTGATAAAAACAGTTTTAATGGGAAGGGCCTAAGGATGAGGAGAGACCTGAAACAGAGAGGTGGTGGGGGCAGGTGGGAGGTGGGAATAGATTGGGTTGACTCTCCGGTTTATGACTCCTGCATAATATAAGTACTTGGTAGTTGAGTTTTCTAAATGTTAAGGAAGCTGATAGTGCCAAGTGAAAGAGTGAGTGAAAAAATAAAATAAAACAGGGATAGTTGGGGCAATGAAGACATCATCAGTGGCATTCCAGAGCAGAGGTGAGGTTGGTTTCATGAGCTACCCACAGTAATGAAAAGTGGTGGCTATTGGTGTCTGCTTCTCTTCATCTTCAGCTCCATCCTGCATGACAAAGGGACTTGGATAGATGGACACACGTGCACACTAAGGCACACAGAACTAAGTTCGGTCCACTCCCCTCCCAGAAACCTTTCCCTGGCCACCACTCAAGCTGAAAAAGTATACATACCACCAGCAGCAAGATGGACCTTGTGAGACATCCTAAGGAATTTTTCCTGAACAAGCAATGGAAGCAAAACTAGGGTAAATTGGACAGAGAATTTCAGAGTCTTGGGTTCCTGAAGAAGGGAATATCATGAGTTCTGGGTGGTCAACCCTCATGGCCTTTCAGATTCCTTGACCAGTGTGAAGAAGCAAAGCTGGAGGAAAGCCATAACCTTGGGTCCAGAGCAGAAGTCACTTCTGCCTGGGTCTAAAAGCAGGACTGATTACCGGAGAATCTCTAGTGCTCACATCCTGTCATCTTGAAACCCCACAGTAAGAAAAGTAAGAACCCTCCCTCTCCAGAAGTCCCAATCAATTCAGATTACTTCTCATTAGCTCTAAGTGGTCACAGAACCATCTCACTGTGGGTGCCAATCACCATGGTCAGAAAGGATGTTACACAGTATTTGACTTAATGTGGTCACATGTTGTATCCTGGGGGAATGGTGTGCAGCCCCTGGTCTGAGAAGGGAGGAGGGGTAGATAGCTGGGGAGGTAAGGAGAAAGGATGCTGAGGGGCAATGACTCTTACAGGTGCACTACAGGCAGAAACGAAGCCAGGTTGCAGAATGTTCTGGAAGCAATATCTGAAGCAGCAGGTGTAAGTCAGGCCATAACAGAAAGGAAAAATATAATTAAAGCAAGGAAACAGGGGCAAGGTATGATGATAGCCTTGTCAGATAGAAGAAACCTCTGCATGTATGAATGTAGAAGACAGATTCAAAGTTTAACGTGCACATAAGGCTTTTTTGTGAAAATGCAGATTCAGATTCAGCAGGTCTGGTGGTGGGGCTTGCAATTCCACATGTCTAACAAGCTCCTTGGTGATGCTGCTGGTTCGTGACCCTCTCCTTGAGAAGCAAGAATATAGAGAATTAGACAGCAGAGAAAAAAATGAGATCGAAGACATGCCCCAACAACAACAACAAAAAGATGAGATGAACCTAAGGATGCCTAGATAGCACTCCTCTTTAGCCTCATGTAATGAGCCCTTTCCCCAACAGAGAAACACAAGACAGCATTGTGGAATAATACAGGGACATTCCAATGTTCTTTTAAGAATCCTAGAAAAATATTTTGAATAAAGTCTCATCTAGCATGGGCATGGAGCAGGAATCCTAAGCCCATTACCTTCTTGTCCTTCCCATGCTGAGAGCCCCTGAGGTGTTCATGTGACAGCTGTGCACACTCCCAGGCTACACAGCACAGAACTTGGATAAGTAGCTGGAGGTTGCTCTGCCATAACAGTCTTAGAGACAGCATAACTTCCGTGTGTGTGTGTGTGTGTGTGTGTGTGTGTGTGTGTGCTGGATTAGTTCAACAGTCTGGCAGACAACCACAGAGTTTCAGTCACATTGTCAGTGGTTCCCTCATGACTTATTTTTTAATCAGTTGTATACATAATGAAACAGTGAATTAGGGCTTCACAATGTCTTCTTTCTATAAATCATAAATCTAAAAACCATGTAAATTTGCCAAGTAATGAGGTGTCAGCATCTTAGAGTGACAATACTAAAAAGTACCTCATTAAAATGAGGAAGTAATCATTAGTAAAAATTTATTTCTACAGTCCTTGACCTGAAACTAAAATTATGTCACATTTTCCACAGATACTGACATCAGCAATGACTTTTCTGAAATATTAAGTGGAGCACTGTCATGAAAACCATTTTCAATAAAACCTTTGAATTGAAATTTCAAAATACTTTTAAAAACACATCCAATATCCTCAGTGCTTCAATTTACTGTTGGAAAATAACATGTTTTTATAGGTTATGTATTTGAAGATTATTTTTCTTAATAAATTATTCTGTAGAGAGTTATTAATTCTCTGGAAATAAAATTTGTCTCATGAGATCTCAAAAACCTGCTAAAATTTGAGTAGTTTTTTTCCCCTCTTTACCTCCTCATAGCTCTTCAGCACATTTTATTTTCATATTACTGTTTTGGAAACAGGAAAGTGTAACAGAAATCACAGGATTAGATCTCTGAAAACCTGATTCATAATTAGCTCAGCAAACAAGGTTTTGTTCTTCTTAAGCTACATTGAGTCACTGAATCCACCTCCTTCTATTCCTTCTACTTCTAACAGCCAGTCTTCCATTTTCTTTGCCTGGGCTTTTTTGACTAGTTTTTTCCATAATTTCATTATATAAAATTTATTATTTTTAATTTCTGTGGGTACAAAGTATGTGTATATTTTGGGAGGTACATGAGATCTTTTGATATAGGCATGCAATGTGTAATAATATCATGGTAAATTGGGGTATCCATCCCCTCAGGCATTTATGCTTTGTGTTACAAATAATCCAATTATACTTTTAAAATTATTTTTAAATGTACAAATAAATTATTATTGACTATAGTCACCCTGTTTTGCTATCAAATATTAGGCCTTATTCATTCCTTCTACTATTTTTGCAACCATTAACCACCTCCATCTCCCTCTTACTCTCCCACTAGTCTCTCAGTCTCTGTTCTTTATTATTTTCTGCTTCTCATCTTTCCGTGTCACATTAAATGCCACCTCCTCAAAGACATTTTCTTATTCTGTCTTTGCTAACTTATTTTCTGTCTCTTTCTTAGAATATCTAGTGCATAAACTCAGGTACATATTCTTTCTTGGTTTTGGTGAAAGCCACAGCCAAATATAGCATGCAATTTACTATCATAAAATGTGTTAAATGATTATAGGAAGGAACAAATAAATATTCCAGAAGCTCTATTAAAGCAGAAAAATTAGCTCTTTAATTTCTGTTCTGACCCACTAAATTAGCACTTGCCATATTGGTTGAGTGAATGAATATATGATCAGAGAAGTGCCTGCAAATGTGAGTGATTTCATTCAGCATTAGCAGCACCAGGATACAGAAGAAGAAGCAGGACCAGAAAGTCATGGGTAATTAAGCCCCTGTATCCACCAACCACAAGTACCCTTTTGATTTTGGTTGATATTTGCAAGGCTTTTCCCTGGTCTTTCCAAAACATGCCCTGCAAATGCTTTACTAAGTCTCATCTAAGAAACTCCTGCAGTGAAAAAAATTATCTAATTTTCTCCAAGGTTTCTTTTTGTATCAACCTGTGCTTATGTTCAATAAATTCTCTGTTATGCTCATGGGGATCACCCTCAAGAAGAGCAGACAGATATTTGGAAAAGCCAGGGTCTTTTAACCACACTGAACTACTTTCCTTCAGATCATGGCCAATGACCAGCCTCTGACATTTCGTCCTTCATACTTTGCAGCTCATTTTTTCCATGTTTCGCTTAGAACCCATCCACAGTTTGTCTCAAACAGATGGCTTGTGTTTAAGAGTCAAGACCCTGAATCTAATTGCTAAGGTCCATGCCTGACTCTCTTGATTAAATACATGACCTTGAACAAGGTATTTCACCTCTTTAGAGCTCCCACCCATAACATAAACATAATAATGTTTGAGTCATGAGGTTTTTGTTTTCATTAAATGAAATAATTTCGTATAAAGTACTTAGCCTACTGCTTGGAACATAGGAAGAGCTTGATATTACTGATTATTACAGTTATTAACATTAATGACTTCATATTTTTTTTTAATTGTAGAAAGAAACCCTCAGGTATTTCAAACAAGTAGGGGAGGAAAAAGAAAACACTTTCTTCTTCCTCAAGGCCATTCAGGAGCACTAAATGCCATCATTATTCTTTCCTGAGAGAAAAGGATGAGAGGAAGCATAAGATTCTTCCTTCTTCTCTACAGCACAGTAGAATCCCCCAGGAATGGAAAAAGCTTTTTTACAGTTTTACTGAGAATCCAGTGTGTTTTCTCCTTTGCTGTCTTTCTATTGTTTTTTTTTTTTTTTTTCATCTACTAGCTTTTCAAAGAATTTTTCATCAAAGCTTGGATATGTTAACAATGTAAGGGTGGAGACCCACGATGGCTGAATTGAAACAGCTCTGGAGTGCAGTTCCCAGTGAGAACAATGCAGAGGGTGAGTGATCACCACATTTCCAACCGAGTGTTTATTGCCCACAGACCAGGAGATTCCCAGGCCAAAAAGTGCCATGAGTTTCCAGAATGGCTGTTTCAGCTGACGCTGCAGGTTTCTGCACAAAAACTCATACAAATCTGGGTGGCCGTTTCACCTGGCACCTGGACCGCCTGGGAGACAGAGCCTCCCATTCAACTGAAAAAGAGGGGGCTGAAACAGGGATCTAGTTTGGCGATCCTACCCCCAGAAATCCCAGAAATCTGAAACGCACTAGATTGAGAGTTTCACAGCAAGTGCAGACAGACCCCAGAAGGTCCAGCTCAGTGTGGGGAAGGGCATCCGCCATTACCAAGGTAGTCCACAACTACTGTGGCAGTCCACCATTACTGAGGCAATCCACCATTACTGAGGCAGTTCAAACTGTACCTCTGTAAGTGAAACCACAAGGAAGTTTACAAAGCAGCTGGGCAGAGCCCATGGCAGTTCAGCAACACCTCTCCTGGCAGACTGTGACTAGACTACCTCCTAACTGGGCAGGGCATCTCTGAAAAAAGGCATCAGCATGTCAGGAACATATAAATAAAGCCCCACCTTCCCAGGACAGAGCACCTGGGAAAAGAGGTGGCTATGAGTTCTGCTGCAGCAGACTTAAATGTACCTGCCCAGCAGCTCTGAACAGAACAACAGAGCTCCCAGTACAGCACTTGAGCTCCTGTAAGGGACAGACTGTCTCCTCAAGCAGCTCTCTGACCCCCATATATCCAAAGAGACACCTCATAAAGGAAAGCTTAGGCTGACATCTGGCGGGTATCCTTATGGAATGAAGATAACAGAAGAAGAAACTTTAGCAACCCTTACTTTTCTGCAGCCCCTATGGCTGATCCCCAGGCAAGCAGGGTCTGGAGTGGACCTCCAGCAGTCCTGCAGCAGAGGGGCTCAACTGTTAGAAGAAAAACTAAAAAACAGAAAGAAATAGCTTCAAAGTCAACAAAAAGGATGTCCACTCGGAGATCCCATCTGAAAGTCACCAACTACAAAGACCATAGATAGATAAATACACAAAGATGGGAAGAAATCAGCACAAAAAGGACAAAAACACCAAAAATCAGAACACCTCTCTTCCTCCAAGGGATCACAACTCCTCACCAGCAAGGGAACAAAGATGAATGGAGAATGAGTCTGATGAGTTGACAGCAACAGACTTCAGAAGGTAGGTAACAACAAACTTCTCTGAGCTAAAAGATCATATTCTAACCCAATGCAAAGAAACTAAGAACCTTGAAAAAAGGTTAGATGAAATGTTAACGAGAATAAACAGCTTAGAGAAGAATATAAATAACTTGATAAAGCTGAAAAACACAGCACAAGAACTTCATGAAGCATACACAAGTTTCAATAGGCGAATCAACCAAGCAGAAGAAAGGATGTCAGAGATTGAAGATCAACTCAATGAAGTAAAACAAGAAGGAAAGATTCAAGAAAAAAGAGTGAAAAGAAATGGACAAAGCCTCCAAGAAATACGGGATTATGTGAAAAGACCTAATCTACATTTGACAGGTATACCTGAATGTGGCAGAGGGAATGAATCCAAGCTGGAAAACACTCTTCAGGATATTATCCAGGAGAACTTCCTGGATAACCTAGAAAAGCAGGCCAACATTCAGGTCCAAGAAATACACAGAACACAAAGATATTCCTCAAGAAGAGCATCCCCAAGGCACAGAATCGTCAGATTCACCAGGGATGAAATGAAGGAAAAAATGCTAAGGACAGACAGAGAGAAAGGTCAGGTTACCCACAAAGGGAAGCCCATCAGACTCACAGTGGATCTCTTGGCAGAAACCCTACAAGCCAGAAGACAGTGGGGGGCCAATATTCAACATCCTTAAAGAAAAGAACTTTCAACCTAGAATTTCACATCCAGCCAAACTAAGCTTCATAAACCAAGGAGAAATAAAATCCTTTATGAACAAGCAATTGCTCAGAGATTTCATTACAACCAGGTCTGCCTTACAAGAGCTCCTGAAAGAAGCACTACACATGGAAAGGAATCAGCCACTTCAAAAACGTACCAAATGGTAAAGACCATCAACACAGTGAAGAAACTGCATCAACTAATGGTCAAAACAACCAGCTAGCATCAAAATGGTAGGATCAAATTCACACAAAACTATATTAACCCTACATGTAAATGGGCTAAATGCCCCAATCAAAAGACACAGATGCAAATTGGATAAAAAGTCAAGACCCATACATGTGCTGTACACAGGAAACCCATCTCAGGTGCAAGGACACACATAGGCTCAAAATAAAGGAATGGAGAAAGATTTACCAAGCAAACAGAGAGTTAAAAAAAAAAAAAGCAGGGGTTGCAATTCTAGTCTCTGATAAAATGGACTTTAAACCAACAAAGATCAAAAGAGACAAAGAAGGGCAATACATAATGGTAAAAGGATCAATGCAACAAGAAGAGCTAACGATCCTAAATATATAAGCACCCAATACAGGAGCACCCAGATACATAAAGCAAGTTCTAATGACCTACAAAGAGACTTAGACTCCCACAGAATAATAATGGGAGATTTTAACACCCCACTGTCAATATTAGACAGATCAATGAGACAGAAAATTAACAAGGATATCCAGGACCTGAACTCAGATCTGGGACCAACTGGACCTAATAGACATCTACAGAACTCTCCACTTCATATCCACAGAATATACATTCTTCTCAGCACCACATCACACCTACTCTAAAATTGACCACTTAATTGGAAGTAAATCACTCCTCAGCAAATGCAAAAGAACAGAAATCATAATGAAGGGTCTCTCAGACCACAGAGCAATCAAATTAGAACTCAGAATTAAGAAACTAACTCAGAACCACACAACTACATAAAACTGAACAATCTGCTCCTGAATGTCGACTGGATAAACAATGAAATGAAGGCAGAAATAAACATGTTCTTCGAAACCAATAAGAATGAAGACACAATGTACCAGAATCTCTGGGACATATTTAAAGCGGTGTCTAGAGGAAAATTTATAGCAATAAATGCCCACATGAGAAGTAAGGAAAGATCTAAAATCGACACTCTATCATTAAAATTGAAAAAGCAGGAGAAGCAAGATCAAACAAACTCAAAAGCTAAAAGAAGACAAGAAATAACTAAAATCAGAGCAGGACTGAAGGAGATAGAGACACAAAAATCCCTTCAAAAAATCAATAAATCCAGGAGCTGAGCATTTTGAAAAGATCAACAAAATAGACAGACCACTAGCCAGATAAATAAAAAAGAGAGAAGAATCAAATAGATGCAATAAAAAATGATAAAGGGGATATCACTATAGATTCCACAGAAATAAAAACTACAATCAGAGATTACTACAAACAACTCTATGCACATAAACCAGTAAACCTGGAGGAAATGGATAAATTCCTGGACATTTGCATCCTCCCAAGCCTAAACCAGGAAGAAGTTGAAACCCTGAATAGACTAATAACAAGAGCTGAAGTTGAGGAAGCAATTAATAGCCTACCAACCAAAAAAGCCCAGGTCCAGAAGGGTTCACAGCCGAATTCTACCAGAAGTAAAAAGAGGAGCTGGTAATATTCCTTCTGAAACTATTTCAAACAATACAAAAAGAGAGAATCCTTCCCAAATCATTTTATGAGACCAACATCATCCTGATAGCAAAACCCGGCAGAGACTCAACAAAAAAAGAAAACTTCAGGCCAATATCCATAACATAGATGCAAAAATCTTCAACAAAATACTGGCAAACCTATTGCAACAGTACATCAAAAAGCTTATCCATCATGATCAAGTAAGCTTCATCCTGGGGATGCAAGGCTGTTTCAACATACATAAGTCTATAAATGTAATCCACCACATAAACAGAACCAAAGACAAAAACCACATGATTATCTCAATAGATGCAGTGAAGGCCTTTGACAAAACTCAACAACTCTTCATGCTAAAAACTCTCAATAAACTAGGTATCCATGGAATGTATCTCCAAATAATAAAAGCTATTTACAACAAACCCACAGCCAATATCATACCAAATGGGCAAAAACTGGAAGCATTCCTTTTGAAATCCGGCACTAGACTAGGATGCCCTCTCTCACCACTCCTATTCAACATAGTATTGGAAGTTCTAGCTAGAGCAATCAGGCAAGAAAAAGAAATAAAGCGTATTCAATTAGGAAAAGAGGAAGCCAAATTGTCTCTATTTGCAGATGACATGATTGTATATTTAGAAGACCCCATCGTCCCAGCCCAAAATCTCCTGAAACTGATAAGCAACTTCAGCAAAGTCTCAGGATACAAAATCAATGTGCAGAAATCACAAGCACTCATATACACCAATAACAGACTAACAGAGAGCCAAATCAAGAGTGAACTCCCATTCACAATTGCTACAAAGAGAATCAAATATCTAGGAATACAACTAACAAAGAATGTAAAGGACCTCTTCAAGGAGAACTACAAACCACTGCTCAAGGAAATAAGAGAGGACACAAACAGATGGAAAAACATTCCATGTTCATGGTTAGGAAGAATCATTGTTGTGAAAATGTCCACACTGCCCAAAGTAATTTATAGATTCAACGCTATCTCCATCAAGGTACCAATGACTCTCTTCACAGAACTGGAAAAAGCCACCTTAAACTTCATATGGAACCAAGAAAGAGCCTGCATAGAAAAGACAATCCTAAGCCAAAAGAACAAAGCTGGAGGCATCATGCTACCTGACTTTATACTACAAGGCTACAGGAATCAAAAGAGCATGGTACTGGTACCAAAACAAGAGATATAGGCCAATGGACTAGAACAGGGTCCTTGGAGGCATCACTACACATCTGCAACCATCTGATCTCTGACAAACCTGACAAAAACAAGCAATGGGGAAAGGATTCCCTGTTTAATAAATAGTGCCCAGAAAACTGGCTAGTCATGTGCAGAAAGCAGAAACTGAACCCCTTCCTGACACCTTACGTCGTTAATTCCAGATGGATTAAAGACTTAAACATAAGACCTAATACCATAAAAACCTTAGAAGAAAACCTGGGCAAAACCATTAAGGACATAGGCATAGGCAAGGACTTCATGACTAAAACACCAAAAGCATTGGCAACAAAAGCCAAAACAGACAAATGGGATCTAATTAAACTCTAGAGCTTCTGTACAGCAAAAGAAACCATCATTAGAGTGAACCAGCAACCAAAGGAATGGGAAAAAAATTTTTTCAATCTACCCATCTGACAAAGGGCTAATATCCAGAATCTACAAAGAACTAAAACAGATTTACAAGAAACAAACAAATAAACCCATTCAAAAGTGGGCAAAGGATATGAACAGACACTTTTCAAAAGAAGACATATATGAGGCCAACAAGCATATGAAAAAATGCTCATCATCACTGGTCATTAGAGAAATGCAAATCAAAACTACATTGAGATACCATCTCACACCAGTTAGAATGGCAATCATTAAAAAATCTGGAGACAACAGATGTTGGAGAGGATGTGGAGAAATGGGAACACTTTTACACTGTTGGTGGGAGTATAAATTAGTTCAACCATTGTGCAAGATGGTGCGGTGATTCCTCAAGGACCTAGAAATAGAAATTCCATTTGACCTAGCAATCCCATTACTGGGCATATACCCAAAGGGTTATAAATCATTCTATTGTAAAGACACATGCACATGTATATTTATTGCAGGACTGTTTACAGTAGCAAAGACCTGAAACCAACCCAAAGGCCCATTGATGATAGACTGGACAAGGAAAATGCAGCATATATACACCATGGAATACTATGCAGCCATAAAAAACAATGAGTTCATGTCCTTTGTAGGGACATGGATGAATCTGGAAACCATCATTCTCAGCAAACTGACACAAGAACTGAAAATCAAACACTGCATGTTCTCACTCATAGGCAGGTGTTGAACAATGAGAACGCATGGACACAGGGAGCAGAGCATCACACACTGGGGTCTATTGGCAGGGGCTAGGGGAGGGACAGTGGGGAGTGGGGAGTTGGGGAGGGATAACATGGGGTGAAATGCCAGATATGGGTGATGGGGGGATGGAGGCAGCAAACCACATTGCCATGTATGTACCTATGCAACAATCCTACATGATCTGCACATGTATCCCAGAACCTAAAGTACAATTTTAAAAAAAAGTTAGATGACAATGTGATTAAAATAAATTAGAGTGAAAATTACAACACTCATAATGAAAAGTGATAAATCTATTTAAAATAGCATTTTACAATTCATTGACACAGCCATTATCATACCAATCTTACCAACACATTGTGTGTATATGTGTCTGTGCATGCATCAGTGCAAAAATACTGAATGAAGTCCAAGGCTTAGATGAATAAAAACATACTTTCTGTTTATACTTATCTGCTATGGTTTGATTTTCTTCCCACCAAAACTCATGTTGAAATTTGATTCCAGTGTGGTGGTGTTGGGAGGTTGGGCCTAGTTGGGTGTTTGGATCATGGAAGTGGGTCCCTCATGAAGCGCTTGGTGTTGTTCCTTGGAAGTGAATGACTCAAGAAACAATACCAAGCCGGTGTTGGGAGACTCAGTCTCTGAATACCAGATTATTTATTTGCGGGAATATTTCTGCATGAGTTGATTATTAAACAGCCAGA
This sequence comes from Aotus nancymaae, assembly GCF_030222135.1. NCBI lineage: Eukaryota > Metazoa > Chordata > Mammalia > Primates > Aotidae > Aotus > Aotus nancymaae. The sequence goes on along the minus strand of NW_026988438.1, from coordinate 39,989,195 downwards.
ACACCACTCAGGTTTTGTCTCTTCACATATATCCATTTTCCCTTTGATGTTTTCTGCCCATAGTTACTTCTTAACACATATTTGTGGAATGAATGAATTTCCCTTAAAACCTGTGGAAATACTGACACAACATATATATATATACACATACACACACACACACACACATATATATACATACACACACATACATGTATACATCTATCCATCCATATATGTATATATATATTTATATGCACAATGCAAACTAGAAAAATTACTAGCTGAATTCAGTATAAGCAACAGTATAGTGTGATATAAATTTTGGCCTGGAAATCTGGCTTCTAGACTTGGTTTTGCCACCAAACATGAAGTTTAGGCAAAGAGAGTATGACTTTAAAAAATACAAGTGACATGGATGATATATCATGTGATATATGTATGAATATCTACATGTTTATATTTATGTACATATTTATATGTATATATATGTAATAATATATTTATACACATCTTTAAATATATACATATTTTTATTTACATATTATACATACAAATATAAGGCAAGCCTATTCTCCGCTGGTCTTGACTTAGTTCACTAAAAAATAATACCTGCTTGCTGCCCATTATCAGACACAGGTTGTTTGTTTTGGGAATGCGGCAATGAGGGGATGGGAAGGAGATTAGTAGTGGGGGGAGATGGTCAGTATCTTTCAGCAAATCTTTATACCCAAGAAGTTATTGGTGCTGAGCAGGGAAGAGGACAGGATAAGCACTAGGGCAATTTTCTTATTCTATTACTACCTACAAAAAGTGAGTTTGCTCTTTTGAAGATTCTCTGTTCTACAAAATAAAACTGATAACTCAAAGCAGAATCTAATTGAAACTGTAGTGCATAATAAAGTTGTTTATAGTACAAGTATTTCAAAATTTCAGTTATTAATTTATAATTTACAGGGTTTTGAATTTAGGCTTTTTATTAAAGCTTATGGAAACAAAAAATTAAACATATGCAAATATAAACCTGATTTCTTCTGTTCATTACTCCATTAGTTCAGATGCGAATTTGGTCTAATAATGGTCTTCCTTCACCCAAAAACTAAATGAAAAATACCAGCTGAAATTTTCATATTTTTTGCTTGCCTAAGAAAAGATTGTAATCATCTTAGTCTCATGATAGATTTGTGGCATTATCAGTTTGTGATTAAGTGCTAGTGAAGTATATTTAGGTATTGCCTGAATATTTGGAAACCCAACATTATTTAATATGATCTGGAGAGAAATAATAAAAATCAGGTAAGATATATGTCTTTTACAATTTCTACACAGGATTCCACTGCTAAATCATTTCCATGTATTTTAATGCTTTAAAATAAAATCATAATATACAATTCCTGATTCAAATTAAAAGTATCAAAATGAACATTAGTTCCTGGCCTGATTTTATTCTGCTGTAGCACTGACCTCCCTTGCAGCATTCTCATATTTGGATAGCAAATCTCTTTCTATGATTCACGAATACTGGGCTGTAGCATATTGTATCAGCAGAAAAGGATGTGAGATTTCTAAAAGTCTTAGTAACCACAAAACATACAATAAATAAAAAGAACATAAAATTAAAGGATAACTTTGCATTGGGGTCAAATAATGCAAAATAAAAAAGGAAATGCTCACCCCATATTTTCTCTGATACAATAGGAAAACCACATTCATTTTACTGATGGAAAAAATAATTTTTAAAACTGTGATTCCAGTTAGTAAACCTATAGGTTGTGTATATCACATCATGAAGCTCAACTCTAAGAGGCTTTGCAATCTTAGAAGAGAACTAGATGCGAACTATACACAGTGAAAAGTGAATCATAGTAGTAAATAGATAGGAGTGTGCCACTGGGACAAATAACAAGAAGGTCAGGCTTAAAGTGGTATCATCAATAAGATGGGATGTTTTAGCCCATTTTCTTGGATAATATTATTCCCCACTGACCTTGGCACTTGCATCAGAGGCAGTATTGCACAGCAGAAAGATTATGGATGGACAGTGGAGCCCTGAGTTCTAAATCAGCCTCTGCCAATTTCTAGTTAGAAATCTGGGACAAATTACTTTACCTTGAGATTCATTTTTCTCACTGGCAAAAATGGAGGTAACACCTCTTGCTTCAAGGTTTCTTGTGAGGATTAAAGGATAGCATCTGGCACCATACTAGTACATAATCAACGTTCAATAAATATTAGTTTCCCCTTCTCTTTTTCTAAAAATACAAAGCAGTCTGAGAAAAGCTAAGTGTTTTCCATGCTTACTGCATAAACATGTGAATATCTGAGTTTGGGTTTGGCAGGCATGAAAAATCTTTGTCAGAGGGGCTTTTGGTTTTTGTTTTGTTTTGTTTTGAAATCATCAACTTGGGGTTTTTAAATGGAAATAATGATAATAATTACTTTCTCATTCCCAGTCTAGTAACTGACATACACATAAACTACCCTATGAAAATGGATAAAAATTATTTTACTCATATATATATATAAGAAATATATATGATATGCTAACATCCAAAATCTCCTCATATTTACCTTAATAAAAGGAAGATGTTATGGAATTTTTAGACAGCAAATGAATTCTGGTTATAATTTTGTATCTTGTGAGCTTCTCTTCTGGGCTGACACCAACTTCAATATGATAAACACATTATAAAATAACAGCAGGATAGTGAAAGCTTTATTCTTCCTCCTCCTTTTTTTTTTTTTTTCTCAAATGGAGTCTCACTCTGTCACCCAGGCTGGAGTGCAATGGCACAACCTCAGCTCACTGCAACCTCCACCTCCTGGGTTCAAGTGATTTTCCTGCCTCAGCCTCACCAGTAGCTGGGATTACAGGCATCTGCCACCATGCCTGGCTAATTTTTGTATTTTTAGTAGAGATGGGGTTTCACCATGTTGGCCGAGCTGGTTTTGAACTCCTGACTTCAGGTGATCCACCCACCTCAGCTTCCCAAAGTGCTGGGATTACAGGCATGAGCCACCACGCCCAGCCTATTCATCCTTTCTTGAACTTCACCATCTATTCTAGGGACTAGTGTATTAAAAGTAAAATTTAGTTTTTCTTCAAAGGATCCATAAGCTGTTAGGGTTGAAAGCTGTCACCATGGACTGCAAGCCTTAACACAAAGAATGGGATATCCCCACTTCTCTCCACTTTTCAGGTTAGTGAACTATAGGTTCTCAATTAATACTCACTGAATAAATTAATAAATGAATGGATACCTAAAATTATTCCAAGATTTTAAGTACTAATTTATGAAGATGAATCACTTGGCTGCCATTTATTAATATTATAAATAAAGTATCCACAAGAGGCACCGCAGAACTGTACGGAAAGGGCCATAAGTGTATTTGCATCTGAAGAAAAGGAGTAAATGTTAAAAGTAACATATTCGGAAAAGGGCAAATTCCCTAAAATCATTTTAAAAGGTAAAAGATGAAGGTATCAGAATATAGCAATTGCCTTCATGGAGTACGCAGTCTACTGGAAGAGATTAACCCATAAACAACCTAAAATAAATGAATATATAAAATAAAGAAGTACACAAAACATATAGCTGCATATAAAAATACCACAAAGCTCAGAAGCAGGAGCAATCAATGCTGTTGTAGGGACAAGGTGTAGGGAAGAAGAGGAGCATTAAGATATACCTCTGAGGGGACAATTTCATTGCTTCTCAAAGATGAGCCAGATGTGATTGATCGAACAAGGTGAGGAAGAACATTCAGGCAGCCAGGAGAGATGTGGTACAGAGCAACACAGCCCAGAACAAAATTGGCCAGTTTAGGGAAAGGCAGAGAGATCATTGTGGTGGAAAGCAGGATAAAGGGGAAGTGAGGGCAGGGACACGTAAGGCAAAAAGGGCCTTGTTGGCCACATGGAAGAATTTGGATTTTATATTGCAGGCCCAGAGTTTTCAAAATACAGAAAGTAAAGACACGTCAGGGCCTGCTGGGAAATAAAAACGGCTTAGTTTTTATCAGTTTAGGTTTCCACTCAATGTTTCCTTTATTTAAAAAAAAAAAATTAAAACTTCTATTTTAGGCATTGACCCTATGAAAGGTTTTAAGTGAGAATAGTAAGAACAGATTAACATTTTAAAAAGTTATTGTTTTGCTCTTTAGGGAAGGTGGGAGGGGCTCAAGTTGAACTAGATTGCCCAGGTGAAGTATCTGGGGGGCAATGATGGCAGCTGCGGGATAGAAAACTGGCCACGGGAACAGAAAGTTAGTGGTCTCTAAAACTATTTCCCATCTTTCTGGAGTAAATGATTGGATTCAAGAAGAAGAAGAAGATCAGAGTTAGTTCCAGGTTTTAACTTGTTTTGCATATATTAAGGTATTCTTCACCATAGAAAAGAATAAAAGAGGAAGATTGGGTACAAACTGTGAGTTGCATTTGAAGTGCCTGAAGTCCATCTAAATGCAAATGTGTATTCAAGAGTTGGGCATCAGAATTTGGGACCAAAAAAAAAAAAGATCCAAACAGAGGATACAGCTTTGAAAGCTGGTGACATAGTCATATTTGTTGAGCTTTAAGTATGCAGTAGATCATTCAAGGACGGGATGAGCACATGAAAGCCCTAGAATAAAATGTGTTTTATTATAGTTGAGGGAATAGCAGAAGAAGAAAAGTCTATGAAAGAAACTTAAGAAGTATAGGAAGGAGGAGAAATAGGAATTATAGTGTCACACGGGTAACAGGTTTCAAGGAGAGGTGAAACCCTGAAGAAAGCTCAAGGAAAGTAAAACTGGAGGATCTGTTGAATTCGGCAATGTACCACTTCTTAGACACCTCAGCCAAAGCAGATCCATTGGTGGAATGATGAAAGCAGAAACATTTGGAAATTCACTGAATGGAGAGAAGGTTATCTGTTAGGAGGCAATCTCAGAAACAAAAATACTAATTTGTTTAGTTAGTTTACAGCTTGTTCAAGGCTGAAAAAGAGACAACATAGCTATAAAGAGACACTAAGTATAAAATTTCCACTAACCTATGAGATTAGTACCATTTTATGAAGAGAAGGTACTGGTTATAAGGACCACGGGAATTTTAAAGGAGATTAAGAAAAATGCTAAAACATACAGATGTCAGTAAATGGTCTTCCACATCACATACCATTGTCCAACAATGAATTGTGTTTAACAAAATATTTTGCCAATACCTCCCTGCTTTCTCTTTCAGGCTGATACTTGGTATTAACACTGCAGTTGATTGTACAAGTTCCTTGGTAATAGCGTCACCTATTACTGTTATATAAAGTTCATCTTTGAATGGTACTTGTTTACTGTTGATTTATTCTCTAAATTTATGGAAAAAATGTATTTTCAGGTTTTTTTTGCACTTGATTTGATTAGATTATTGTGCTTTATTTGAAAACTGTGCAAAAGCGTTTGTGGTTTCATTCTGCCACTTGATAATGTTTTATAACAAACACTGAGAAACAGGAGAGAATGCATTAATATGCAGTTGAATAAAATACAACTTTCAGGTATTTGTATTTAAAAAAAAAAAGAAGCAGGCTTGGAGGAAAAATAAATGAATAGGTAATTTCAAGTCTTATAATTGACTTATAACTTTGCCTACCCATTCATGATCCATTTTATCTGGTAGTACAATTGTAGAAAATCAGATCAAACTAATGAAAACTTCTAAAGTAAAAGTACAGATGGCCATAGCCAGGGGAGTTGGTGTCAGGAATTGGCAAATTTCTGTGTTCTTCAGTCTTGAAAGTAGAAGAGATGAAACATTGTGAAGCATTCTGAGAGCAATAAAGCTGGTCAAAGAACATGTAAACAGCTAGGGAATAGATGAAGAACACCGTGGCATTCTAGCATTAAAATGTGACTTTTATTTAAAGTTCAAGGGCTAACATATTTAGTTAATTTGGGAAGGGAAGCAATGACCTACTTTCCGTGATTATTTTCAATGAGAGAACAAATGAACCTTACTTTTCAGAGATTCTTTTTTTCCCTAAGAAGAAAAGTACTTACAAAACACCTTTTATTTTCCCCAAATTGAAGAACATAACTAAGGATTTATGTTTCCTTTAATTTTAATTAAAAGTCTATAACTCTTATTTATAAACTAACACAATTCTAAATAGATGACTAAAAAGAAATTCAGTTTTTCCAATTCTGTTTTATTTCACAGATTGTAGCTTTTCGTACCCCCAAATCCACAGTCCTGTTAGGTTTGTAGAGAGTTGACTGATAATAGGCAGAAAAAGTGTAAGTTTTTCAAAAGTAGATGGCTGTATCTCCAGGGCTTCATAGATGTTCAGTAAACTCTTACTGCACTAAACTGAGTCATATACAAAATAATATTGGCCAAAAGCTCACTTGTTCTGGTTTTAATATCATCCTATTTTTACAAAATACCTCCCAGCACTTAAAGATGAAAGAACTCAAAAACTATTGATCTTGCAAATAGATTTTGTTTGGACATATTTAATTGATTGACAAAGTTATTATTATTTGTATAAACAGAAATATTTCATCCAGATGTTAAGAACTTAATGCCAAGAGGGCCACGGAGGTAACATAAAAGGTAGAAACCTGTGGGTATGGGGACTAGTGATCCTTATTTTATTTATTTATTTATTTATTTTTTTGTGTGTGTGAGCACAAATTGTGAGTTTTATTTAACTGTAAGTGATGCAACCTATGTAACACATTCTTTTCTCATCCATGTTCTTTAACTGCTAATATTACCTTTACAGAGACAAACATTATCAAATGTGCCTGACTGGTAATTTATTAACTTTATCTGTCAAGTGATAATATTCTGTAGGCAGCTTTTGAAATTATGTTTTGAGAATTTACAACCACTGAACACAGATGGTTTTGTAAAACTGACAATTACAGGTTCCCTAAACTCACAACATACATATATTTTAATATTTGAATAGCTCATTTTCTTCAAAAGTATTTTTCCACTGCTTTTTCATAAAAATATAAAAGACATTTATAGTTTTAAAAACCTATATTTAACCCAAATCAAAATTTTTCTACAAATGATACCTCTTTCCAAAAAGTTAAAAAGACATTACAGAATATTGTGATGTTAAACCAAAGACTCTCGACACAATAACAGCATTTTACTTTTAAGAAATATTGTGCAGTATTTCCTTTTTAACCTTTCATGCTAGATTTCAACTATGTATATCCTATGTAAACACACCAGAGTAATCCTAGTCATTCATATTTATGCAGTAGACTGTTACATGACTAGTTAGCATATAAACTATAATACCATAATTGCAAAAATAACAAAAGGCAATCTTTATGAAAGCTTAAAAAAGCTTTTAATAAAAGGCGACCAAGGCTGCCCTAATTTGCAGTAAAAATTACCTCTTCCTCCTACCTTTCCCCCACTTTGAATGGTACCTTTTATTGCATGTTAATAAACAAAGGTATTTCTAGCACTTCTACTTAAGTTAGCCTCTTACATGGCTGCTTTCTTTTCTGATACACTGACTTTATCAGAAGGCACCGAGATTAGACTCCTAAGTAGTTTCAGATTTTTTGTCCCTTTTTAGGTTCCTCTAGAATAATTTTCCTCAGAAAAGGATAACTTGAAAAACTTAAGGAACCAGAAGAAAACGAATGATGTAACACAGCAACTTGAAACTTGTAGCATTCAAAAACTATAAATATATTAATAGGCTCCTTGAACATACCACTTAGGACAAAAAGTCAGAATAACTTTCTGAACATAAATGTAAAAATAGAGCACTTTATTAACAATAGGAAAACTCCTAAGCTTACAGTAACAACATATTAAATCTTATGTAACACATAGTCAAAAGCATTAGAAATTCACTGCCAAATATTCTGATGCACCATCCTGAAAATATATCTGGTATACACCACTAACATATATAACAAAGTATGGCATTTATTTCACAGAAAGAAAAGATAGTTTTATCACACAAACAGATTTGGAGATTTCAGCTTTAATTAAGTTCTAGAGATATATTTTAAAGATAAAAAAGAAAAACAGGATTCACCCTTCAAATAAAAAAGTCTCTCTCTTTATATAATTCATTATTAATACTCTTTATGCTCTTGCAATGTAAAACATTTAGAAACTTCTGAATTCTAAAAATTTTCATCAGTTAACCTATTTGGCCTTAACATATTCTAAATTCCCTTTCAAGAATCACATTAATGTTTTCAGTCCATCGGTCCAATATGGATGGAACAACTATTTCTTTTTCTTCTTCTTTGGTGGTTCATCCTCAGAGCTGCTATCTGTGCTGATGCTGCTGCTACTAGAAGAGCTGGAATCTGAGTCTGAATCAGAGGAGGAGGAAGAGGTTGTGGAGGAGGCTGAGGATGAGGAACTAGAGGAGCTTTCATCAGTGTCACTGTCCTCTGAGGAGGATGAGGTAGATGTTTCTTCACTTTCTGATGAAGAATCACTGGCTGAACTGTCACTGCTACTGCTACTTGAACTGGTTACACTCTTAGACCTTTTTTTCTTGGTCTTTCTTTCTACAGTGGTCTCTCCAATGCTTTGTTGTAATAATAATCTGTTTTCTTTTTCTTTTAAAGCTTTTTTTAGTTCTGCTGTCCTTGAGGGCCTATGTAGGTATTTTCTTTTTCCTGTGCATTCATAAGTCCAATGTCCAAATTCCAAGCATTTCTGACATCTTACATGTTGCTTATTTGCTTCACTGCAGTGACACAAAGCTGACAGGGATACTTAATAACGATGGATGACGGAATCAGGATCCAAAAGGTCTTGACAGGCTGCAACTCTGTGTCGAATTTACGCTTGTCTCCGGGCTATGAGCCGATGCATGGGAGTCGCCATTTTAGCGTGGTCAAAGACTGCCGCGCAGGGTTTTGGGAACTCCTCAGAAGGCGACTAGTGATCCTTGTAAGTGAAAGGAACAGGCAGCAGCAGCCCCACTCTAGGATCTTATGCTGCATAAGCATCTGCTTTCAGATATATGGATTTTTCAAGGAGGACAGCAATATGGATTTTAAGGCTAAATCTCAGTTTTAAAATGTTAACTCAATTGCTTTTTAAAACACCATGGGATCGACAACCTCTGATTTAAGTAGAAACTTGTCAATTAAAGTCTTCAGACATCAAATCCACTAAAAGGGGTGAACAATTATCATGAATGGATCATGTGTTCAGCCTGTGCTATCTGAATTACAAATAAACTTCCTCACTGAGGAGGATATAGAGTGTGTTCTGTCCAGCTGTAGGAGCTATTGTCAAATTCTCTTCTTTCCTCCTCTCAGATGCAGTGGTCTGTAACGCTACCACGATCTGAAAGTTGAACACTAAATGATTAAGGAAAAGAAAAGCACTTAGGAACTCTTGCATAATTCATCATTGCAGCTGAGAATGAAAGACCCGTTGTTCTGTAGCACAAATACATTACAAACTACAACACACAATGAAAATTGAGTTCAAACATACTTGAGTGAAATAATTTAAAATGTAATTCCTTTCATTATTAGAAACACTTACAAAACGGTTTATGCCTGCTGACATAATTGAACAAGTCACTATGTTTTAGATATATTTTAAGGAGTAGGACATATTGGTGCATGATATTGCTAGATGGGAGGAGGACATATTTGCGCAGTTCACCCATGATACATCCATTCCACATGGCTGGACCGTAGGTATTATTATTGTTCCATCACATGAGAAGTGCATCAGGGCCCATTCCTTGGCCAAAGTTCACTGCAGCAGAAACACCACATGGGGTGCCAACTTCTGTCACACTTCAGTGGAAGGATTTAGAATCATTTACATTAGTTGTGGGTCTTTCTGTAACAAAGATTGTCAGCCTGAAGCATGTAATACTTTCAAGAGTAGATTTAAATAACTGTGTGTTTAGGTGAGTGTGTGTGTGGAGGGGGTTGTTTCTCAAGGCATAAATGCCCCACATGCAGAGAGATCTGGATTTCAATCCAGATCTGCCACAGATTAGCTATGTAAATAATGGACAATTTGGACAACCAACCAAAACCTTTTAAAGCAGCTTCCATATGCCAGGCACAGTGCTGAGTACTGGGTATACAAGAGTGAACAAGATAGGCCAGACATGGTGGCTCACACCTATAATCCCAGCACTTTGGGAGGGTGATGCAGGAGAATTACCTGAGGTCAAGAGTTTGAGACCAGCCTGGCCAACATGGTGAAATCCCTTCTGTACTAAACTACAAAAAAAAAAAAAAAAAAAAAAAAATTAGCCAGGCGTCGTGGCAGGAGCCTGTGATCCCAGCTACTTGGGAGGCTGAGGCAGGAGAATTGCTTATACCCAGGAGGCGGAGGTTGCAGTGAGCTAAGATCACACCATTGCACTCCAGCCTGGGCAAGAAGAGGGCAACTCTGTCTCAAAAAAAAAAAAAGGAATGAACAAGATAAAATCATTGCCCAAAGGAGTTTTCATCTTAGTAGGAGAATCAAACAAAGGATAGGCAGTTCACAGAAGCTTAAAGGCTACAGTAAATATAAGCAGAGAGTATTTTGGAGGCATGTAGAATTAATATCTATCCTAATTTTAAACTGTCAGAAAAGGCTTTCTTGATGAAGTGATGTGTGAGCAAATATCTGAGCTGATATAGGAACCAGGTAAGTGAAAAGTGAGGCAAATAATATTTTAGAGGCAGGAAGCAAGATACGCAACAGCCAGAAATTGAAATTGAGAGAGGCTAGAGCTTCTGAGGACCAGCTCATTGTTTGTACGGCTATATCAGTGTTCACAATGGAATATCAGCTGGACAATTCTCAATGTTCATTCTAGCCAGAAGCAGGTTGGGGGAATATTCAAAGGTGCAGATATTGCCTTACTACACTTCATTCATTTATCCATCCTTTTAACAAATAGTTATTTCAAAGCTATAGTCATTGCTTTTTATAAATTCTATTTTTATATTAAATATAGCAATTCTTCTGACTATTGGTTGAAGTAGAGAGAGTTGACTTATTTTAACACAGAAAATGCTCATTTCTAGATAGCAACTAATTGTTCAGTAAAACACTTCTATTAAGAATTTACATGGGAAGAAAAATCCAGTGATCAAATAATTCTAGGAAATGCAACATATTATCCCTCTTAAACATCAATTATTTTATGTTAGCATATTTAGTGTTCTAAGAAGTCCTTAAGTAAACAGAGCAATCAAAAAACACTCTTTAATCTAGTATTAGATAAAAGTTAGTATAGATTTAGTCTAGGGATATGTGATGATTAATATTAGATGTCAACTTGGCTGGACTGGGAGATGCCTACATGGCTAGTGAAGTATTGTTTCTGGGTGTGTCTGTGAGGGTGTTGCCAGAGGAGATTGACACTTGATTCAGTGGACGGGGAGAAAAAGGCCTACCCGCCTACACTCAAGGTGGGTGGGTACCATCCAATAAGCTACCAGTGCAGCTAGAAAAAGCAGGCCAAAGAAGCAAGGTTAAGCTTGTTTACTGAATCTTCTGGCTCACTCTTCCTGTGCTAGACACTTGTTTCCTCTTCTCCTTCCGCTGAACATCAGACTCCAGGTTCTTCAGCCTTTAGACTCCGGGACTTGCACCAGGGACTTCCCGGGGGCTGTCAGACCTTCAGCCACAGACTGAATGGTCCAGTGTCAGCTTCCCTGATTTTGAGGCTTTCAGACTGGGACTGAGCCACTACAGGTTTCTCTCTTTCCCCAGCTTCTAGACACTTTGCTTTATAATCGTGTGAGCCAATTCTCACTTCTGCCTAATAAACTCCCTTTTATATATACGTACATCCTATTGGTTCTGTCCCTCTGGAGAACCCTTACTAATAAAAGACAATTACCATTACTGAACATGGGATCAGTGCCTAAGAGGTTGTCATTTTCAAAGGCAATCCTTGAGAATATCCCTTACAAAAGATCTAACTCTCTTACCATAACATAAAGTTGACTTTTTTTAATCAAAGGAAACTAATGAGATTGACCACATGTCCTCTATCTATTGTTCTTGAAATAGCCTGTGTATCTAATGAGGATAAAAAATATAGTACAACTATAAATCCCTTATGAAAATGAGCTTCTTTTTGCTTTGCATGGTCATGCTTGTTTGTTCACCATTTTTTCTTTTCTTTCTTTTTTTTTTCTTTTTGAGACGGAGTCGCACTCTGTAGCCCAGGCTGGAGTGCAATGGCATGATCTCAGCTCAGTGCAACCTCCACCTCCTGGGTTCAAGCAATTATCCTGCCTCAGCCTCCTGAGTAACTAGGATTACAAGGGCCCACAACTACGCTCGGCTAATTTTTGTATCTTTAGTAGAGACAGGGTTTCAGCATGGTAGTCAGGGTGGTCTCGAACTCCTGACCTCAGGTGATCCGCCCAACTCAGCCTCCCAAAGTGGTGGGATTATAAGCTTGAGCCACTGTGCCAGCCATTTTTTTTACCTTTTAATTTACCATAAAAAAATAGGGAGAAACTTGCCTATTGGTATCCTAAATTTATTACAAGTAGGTAGTAATTTATTGCCACTAAGACAAAAATTTCTTCCCTGAGAAGAGCAGTAAAAGGTGGGGAAAGAATAGTAACTCCAATAAATAGTGCTGAAAAAAATGGATTTCCACATGTAAAAGAATAAAACTGGACCCTTAACTTACACAAAATTTAATTCAAAATGGTTAAAAGACTTAAATGTAAGATCTGAAACCATAAAACTCATACAAAAAAAATGGGGGAAAATCTCCTTGATGTTGGCCTTGGCAACAATTTTTTTCGGCCATCGCACCAAAAGCTCAGAGTACAAATGCTAAAATAAATAAACAGGACTACATTAACTAACAAGCTTCTGCACAGCAAAGAAAACAACAAAATGAAAAGGCAACCTATTAACTAAGGAAAAAACATTTGCAAACCGCATATCTGATAAGGGGTTAATATCCAAAAAGTATAAAAACCTCTTACAATTAAATAACAGAAAAACAACCCAATTAAAAAATAGGCAAAGAAACTGAATAGACATTTCTCCAAAGACAACATAGAAATGGCCAATAGGTATATGAAAACATGTTCAGCCTCACTAATTATCAAGAAAATGAAAATTAAAACCGCTAGTAGATAACACCTCACACTCTTTAAAATGACTATTATCAAAGAAAATGAAAGTTAATGAATGTTGGTGAGAGTATGAAGAAAAGGGAACCCTAGTATACTGTTGGTGGGAAGGTAGATTGACAGAGCCATTATGGAAAACAGTATGGAGGTTCCGGAAGAAATTAAAAATAGAGCTACTATATGACTCAGCAATCCCTCTTTTGGGTATATACCCAAAGGAAATGCAATTGCCACCTCTTAAAAATAGCTATAATTCCATGTTCGTTGCAACATTATTCACAATGGCCAACATATGGAAACAAGCTAAGTGTCCATCAAAGGATGAATAAACAAAATCAATATTATATATATGATATAATGTTATAGAATAGTATAATAACATATATATATATATATATATATATATATATATATATATATGGATGGATATAATTTAGCTTTAAAAAAGAAGGAGATTCTGACATTTGCCATAACATAGATGGACCTGGAGCACATTATGCTAAGTGAAATAAACCAGACACAGAAAGAAAAATACAGCATGAGCTCACTTTTTGAGGAACCAAAGGATCAAATATACAGAGATAGAGAATAAAATAGTGCTTATCAGGGATCAAGAGTGAGGAAATGGGGAGATGTAAGTCAAAGACTACAAAGTAGCACCTAGGTAGGATGAGAAACCTAGAGGTCTAATCTACAATATGAGGACTACAGGTAATCAAATTGTATTGTATTTGGAATTTTTGTTAAATAAGTAGACTTTAGCTGCTCTAATCACAAAAAAGTGTGTGAGAGGACAGATATATTAATTTCATTAATTTGCTTTACCATAATAGCCATTTTACTATTTGTATATATCCCATAACATCATGTTGTAAACCTTAAATACACACAATAACATTTTTTCTTTTTAATCAGAACACCTCCCCTCTCTTGGTATGTCTATCTCTTCATGATTTCAGGGCACCCTGAGCAACCCCTTCTTATCAATCAATCCCCATTGCCAAGTGAGTGATGCCAAAAGTCAGGATCCAGGGCTTCTCAGATGTTTAAAGACAAATTTCTCAGGCAGAGAGCAGACCAGTGCCAGTGTTAGAGGTGTTACTTGGTACTGAATTTGATATGGGACAAAATATGAATGAAACTCCCATCTTATTTAAAAAAAAAAAAAAAAAAAAAAAGGAGGTTTCCTAAGGATTCATTTCCTAACCTGAAAATAATGCAAATGAGGTTTTGCATTTTCTACTTCATTGTCTAGAAAAAAAATAATTAGAATATGGTCTTGCCTGGAGAAAGAAAATATTCATAATTTTAGTAGACCCTGGAATACCTTCCTACCTTTTATATAATAACGTTATGATAAAATTTAAAGTATCTTTAAGAAGGGGAGTCAATCCAGGCTTGCCCACTCATGAATTATTTGTACTTAGCATAGTGCCTAGAGTGCCTAGCAGTCCACGGAGTGGACTGCTAAAAAATATTTACGGAGGGAAAATGGAATAGAAAAAAGGAGGAGAGACTTAGACATCAAATATGAAGGCTGCCATTTTTACTGGAGCAAATCTCTGAGTCTAGCTGTTTTAGGAAGAAATTTTAAAAATGTTCTAAGAAGAGTTTAGACTCTTTGGGGGGAATATATTTCTTTTGTACTCTTTGATAAAAAATGTAGGCCTGGACCTATTTTTATTTAAATAGGTGATGTCCTATGATTTTAATTGTGAATAACATTAATTTGACTTGCTTGATATTTAATTCATATAATTGGGGCATTCTCTACCTGCTATTCTCAAAAAAAATCATCCTATTTGTGTGTGTGTCTGTGTGTGTGTATGTGTATGTGTGTCTGTATGTGTGTGTGTGCAACACTCAACTAGCACATTAGCACAAGCATTCACAGATCTGGTTAAAAGAGGCTATAGTTGAAGAATCACTGTAATAGCACAGCAGCATATTTAAGGCTTTGATAGATGTTTCAGGTTCAACATACTTTCTTAAAATGGTCAGGGTTGTTGCACTTTTCAGTGATTGTGAAGCACTAAAATTTTTATCATCCATCCATTCATCATATTAATCAGTACTTTTTCAATAACAAGCAGCAAAAAACAAAATCAGGCAGGCTTATATGGAAAAATGAAATGGAATAAAATGAAATGAAAGAGAGGATATATAGGCTCACTTTACTGAAATCCAAAAGTAAATCCAATTACAAATGTTGTCAATAAATAATATTAGAACTAAATAACACTCTACCTCTTAGATTTCCTTTTTCTCTGTTGTTTTATGCACTAGCAGGCTCTCTCCCTGCTTGGGGCAAGATGGCTCTAGCAGATTCAGGCTTAGTTTCTTCCATCTTAACAAGCTCAGTATAAAAGATCTTCTTTCCTAATAGCACCTAAAAAAAGTGTGATGAATCAGGAACAGAGTACCCATTCCTAGGGCCAAGACTAATAGTAAGGAGGGGAGGTTCCCAAAAGGAAGACAAGATGCTGCTATATCAGAAGTAAAAGACAAGAATATTGAGGGGCAAAGATGCAAGGGCTGTCTATTATGTACATATTCTACATTCTTGTGGAATTAGAAGCCAGAGCTATTGCAGTATATTTAGAGGGTTCACAGGAAATTCATTTTTTTGATTAAATACTATTAAAATTTCTTTTTTTTGAGCCTAGAAATTGAGTGATTTTCATTTATAAAAATTGACCATTGAAATGAACAAAGAAACAGGCAGGTAAGCCTTTCACACTTTTGTGAGATATTGCATTGTGGTAACTTAATTTATGAATTTTTTTCCATTTTTCAAATGTTAACAGTCATTCAAAGATTTGCTAGTCTCAGTTCAGGAGGAAACATAAGAACAGGTAGTTTTGATATGAATGTTCATGAGTATGAGCAATACATTATCAACTACATAATACATTTGAACCAAAAGTAAAATTGCTTGATGAACATGAAGTTTTTGTCTTTAAAAAGCGAACCATCCAATGGAAAAACAAGCAATTCTGAGTCTATCATTCTGACCTCATCTGACATAGCAGAAAGAAGAGTGAACACAAAGTCAGAATATTTTGGCTTCAATAAAAACTTACCATATTATAGTCCTACAATCTTAGGCAAGTAACTATTCTCAAAGAATTACTCAATTGTCAAAAAGGGTATTACGTGGAAAGTACTTATAAAACTTTTAAAATACAATAAAGATTTATGAAACAAAAAGTTTCCTCCATACAATGTATTTACGTCTGCTCATCACATGGAAATTCTTAGCCAACTAGTGTTCTTTTATTATTTTGCTCTGATGAACTTATTTTTCTTTATGACTTATTAAATGTTTATGACTATTTCAATACATAACCTATTCATGACCAAACTAGAGAGCTGGAAATACCCTTCATAATCCTGCGCATTGAACATTTTGGCAATGCAGAGAGAATGAGAAATGGCAGTTGTAGAATAAAGAAATAAGCTCTTGCTTTGGTAATTTAGTTAAAAAAAACAACTACAGATGAGATTTAACTTATTATTAAACAACAATTGATAGAATAAGCCTATATTATTTGAAATATCAGTGGTTTCACTTGTTTATTTTATATGCAACAAACTCCATTTTCCAAATAAGAGAAAAAATTATAGCGTATTTTCTAAATTAAATGTGAAAAGTAAGGCTCTGCAAAAGTGGAATGTCTTCCAAGCACATGAATATTTTACAAAAACCCATGACAGTGCCAACACATATTGTCATCCCACCATATACTGATTTCCAGAGTAGAATAATTATACCTGCAGATAGAAAGACAGAGTCCTATGCAGAAATGCAGGCCTTCTGTTGAGGTTATTTGATCTTGTGCCATGACATGTCAGCTACAAATAAATAAGCTAAATAATATATTTCCTCATTTAGATGTTTAGAAGATGTACTACCTACACTCTTACAGGAAAATTTCTTAATATTTTCATATTCATATATTTAGAATATACAGCTTTATTTGCTTAAAGTTTGTTTCTTTGTTTTCAAAGAAGATGTGTAGTCTGTTCATTTATTATGTGATACCTTATCTTTTATTGCTTATATTTATCTATTATCTATAATAATATTAATTGGAAAAAAATTCTTAGTGGAGAATGAATTCATAACATTATTTCTATTATTAAAAATGTCATTTTAATTTGCATTTTGAGTACTTTTACAGAGCTGCAATCCCTGGAGCTTAAAGTTTATTTTGATATCTGCTCAATTCATCTGCTTAATAATGAAGTTATGATGAAACAATTGTGCTGTCAAAAGAAATGATCAGTGCTGTATTATTCTTAGTTGCATTGCTTTCTCTTTGTCACCTTCCAGTCTTTTGCATAAATCTAACAAAGGACACAAATAAGCACTTGACACATAATAAAATGAGTTCTAGATTATCTATATGGCCAGTTATTTTGCTATTTTGAAGATGTCAAAGATTTGGATAAAACGAGAAAATCTGTCTATGATCTCAGTGTTTCCTTATTCTTAAGTTTGTGCAAATACCTATTCTTAGTCACAATTGGTAAATAGAATACATTTGTTAATATTCTAGTTAACAGAGTTATCATCTATCTTATATGACAGTTTCAATAAATTGGATTTCAAATCAACTAAAATATATGATTAAAATCAACTGAAATGTAAAATGTACTGTGTCCTGGGTAGTACTCTATACAATTCCATATATAAAGTCTCAGTTAATCCTCAAAAAAACTAATGTGACTACTGTAATCATTTTACAAAGAGATTAACGGAAAATCAAAGCCAAACCAGAGAGTGTGTTATAGAGATTCAAATCCAAGATTCCAAATTTAAGATCAGAATTCTTCACACTAATACTCTATGCAATACAATAAATAATAACAATCATGGATAGCAGATATTAAGCATCCTTTACGTGTACTTTTTAAAATTGTCTCATGCCTGTGTGATTATCCCTCTGTTTCAGGTAAACAATTTGGCACTCGAACAGCTGAAGCAGTTGCTCAAAGCCACTCGGTAGGTAAATGGTGAAACTGGGATATAAATTCAAGCCAGTCCACCTAAATTCAACATTTAAAGTCTTCCTGTTCTAGCACACTGACTTACAACTGTAACCAACACTTACAAAAACTAGAATTAAATCTATATGAAATCATTAGACAATACTTCAGGAGCTAAAATTTCAAGGTTACCATCAAGGACTTATTTTCCATTGCTTTATTTATGTGAGGTACTGGTTTAACAGCTTTTTTGGTTAATAGAGAGCCAATAAATATGAATGGTTCATTCAGATTTTTATTTTGCTTAATATTACATAAACATTTGGCATTATGTGCTGTATTTTCCAAATTCTGGGAGGTTATATAGTTTTTCATGCAATCAGATTAATACATGGTGTTATCACTATGATTCAGTCAGCAAAACAAGACTAAATAAACATAAGAAAACACAGAAAAATATACATAATTCAATTTTGTGAAGTAATCTAGGCTATAAGCAGGTAAACATGCAATACCATAAATAAATCAATGCATCTTAACGTACATACATCTGTACTCACATATACGCAACGGAACAGGCAGGAAGTTCAAATAAATAAAGGCTAAGAATCCCTAAGCAGTAGGGACTTAACTATAGGAAACAGTACATTTCTAAATCAACTTATTCAGGTATAATTTTCATAAAATATAATGCCCCTATTTTAACTGTACTGTTCAGTAAGTTTTGAAAAATATGTAAACCTGTGTAACTACCACCACAGTGAAAATGTAGACGAGTTATATCATTCAAAATCTCCCTCATGTCTCTACACAGTTAATCCTATTCTCTTGGCACTAGGCAACCACTGATCTGCTCTCAATCACAGATTAGTTGTTATCTACTCTAGAACCTCACATAAATGAAATCACACAGTAAGTCCACTTTTTTGCCTGGCTTCCTCTGCTCTCCATACTGTATTTGAAATTTATCCATGTTGTTTCAATATCAGCAATTTATTCCTTTTTCCACAGAGTAATATTCCATTGCATGAATCTACCACAAATGGCTTATCTACCAGTTAATGGATATTTGGATTGTTTCTAGTTTTTGAATATTACAAAGCTGATATGAACTTTTGTGTGCAAGAGCATTTTTATTTCCCCGGTAAAAAGCTAGTAAATGGAATTTTAGGGTTGTATAAGTGTAGGCTAATGGTACACGAAACTGTCAAACTGTTCTCCAAATAGCTTGCATCCTTTTACACTACACCAGCAGCGTATGAGAGTTTTGGTTGCTTCATATCCTAAACATATTTGGTGTTGTCGTTAGTCATTTTAGTGACTATGTAGTTGTTTATCATTGTGTTTCTATTTTGCATCACTGAAACAGTTTACTTTTGAGAGGACTAGGTTATCAAGTGAGAATCCTAGTTAAATGGGTTAACACTAGTGTCACACATGGTTCTGACTCCCAGATCTGGTACCTACCATATGTGTGACTATGAATGAATTGTCTTAGCTTCTCTATGCCTCAGTTTCCTCCTCTGTTAATTCATGATAAAAATAGTAACTTATTCAGATTTTGTTTTAAATTTTAAAGAGAAAATAAACATAAAGCACTAACCATAATGTCTGCATCACAGTAAGAGTTCAATCAAATTATTATTATTCCTATTTCATAGAACGTAGAAGTTATAAATTTTTTAAGCATGCTAATTTTTTGCTAGTGACCATAATAATAATGTTATGTATTTGAAGTATCTAGCTTGCCCAACATAAGAAAGTGCTCCATAGTAATTTTTTTATTGAGAAATCTAATGTCTTCAAAATAAGTGTATCATAAATATAAACAAGCGTTACTCTAGAAGGTATCTCTGTATCTAATTCTGTTTTTGTTAACATTTTGTTTTGTTTTGTTTTTTTTAGTTGGGACTTGATCCTAACAAAATATGCAGAGAGCATTATTTTACATAGCCTTTGTTCTAGGAAAAATAAAACAGCAGTATCAAATATTTAGAACAGCCTAAAATAGTATCTTACCCTGTATTACCCCATCTCCATCCACAAGCCACCTCTGTGGTCTCAATAATGCCCTAAAATGCCAACTTCCATTTTATCCCAACATCAAATACATTAGTATATTCTCTCCTCCCTCCCTGAGTAAAATTTCCTATTCAACTGTTCACGGTGCAGTCTGTAGACAGTTCACTAACACTGCCTGTAACCACTCCTCTGTCCTGCCTGTATCAGTGACAACACAGTCAGCTTTCCTTCCCCTCATTCCATTGCCAAACCTCTCTTCAAGTCTGATAGCTCTGCCAAATCATCTAGCTTTTGCTTCTGTGTGGTCTGACAGAATTGGCACAGAGAGAGAAGCACTAGGTTCTGTGACTTCCTATTGAATTTTTTTCACTGTTATAAAGAGAGTTAGAAGTAGCCAATAGACACTTTTTTTTTTGAAAAAGTATTTTTCTGAAAAACAAAGACATGGATTAAAACTGTGAAAAGTTAAAGAGTTTGAACTAATTGCCATTCAGTCATTGACTTATTTGGTGACCCTGATATGTTTACTAACAGTTTTTAAATAGCGTTTTACAGGATTTAAATAAATACTATTACTTTTATCTTGTAACAACACACAGCAATTAACAAATTATATAATGAGTTGTACTTGTAGTTCTTTCATATAAAATCTTCTTTGAATGTCATAAATACTATCAGTTTAGAGGCATTAAGTAACAGGACATGCGACTACTGCCACCATCAACACCAAAGCTAACAAACATAGGCTCAACCTACTGGGAAGAATTACAGTGAAAACATATTAGAATCCTGCCCCAGAAG
Source organism: Aotus nancymaae (assembly GCF_030222135.1). Taxonomy (NCBI): domain Eukaryota; kingdom Metazoa; phylum Chordata; class Mammalia; order Primates; family Aotidae; genus Aotus; species Aotus nancymaae. The sequence continues at coordinate 39,968,291 of NW_026988438.1, read as the reverse complement.
ACATGTAGAGCAGGTAGTCACTAATAAAAAGCCTCAGGCAGGACAAACAGGTAGAAGTCCACCAATCAGCATTAGGATTCGGACACAAAGCCGGCACCAGTCAACAACCAGAGTAAAGGTAAGAGTTGTGTAGATTTAGCTAGGCCGTAGATCATATGGGTCCTGAAGATTGGCACAGAAGTCAGGCTATCTTTAAGCAGGTGGCAAATGAACTCATCCATGAGGAGGGTGAAATGGGAAAGGTGGGAACCAGACTGCATATGCCTCCAGACTTGGACCGTTTAATAAGACAAGAAGTCATTTGCCATGTTCACAGCACACTCCACTTCCTATGCCCCGTTTCTGGCATTTTTTTCTTTTAGGCCCATCCATGTTCAATCTACTTCTAAAGCTAAGCAAGATGCAAATTGGGGTTCACTGTCCCACAGCTGTCACTGAGTATTAAATTTGAGTCTATTCTCATTAGCCAAACCCTTAACCTAAAGTTGAATCAATCGAGGATTGAACTTCTCTAATACTTGGCTGATTTTCCTTATCTTAGCATAGCTTTCTGGGCTTCCTCTTCCTTCACTCTTAATGTTGAACTAGACTTCAAATCCTGACTCCTCCTGTTTAACCCAGCTCTGTGGCAAACCATAGGTTACACTGACAATCACTCTTAGATTCTCTTCTCCAATCACTCAGAGGACTATGGTGGAATGGCTGTAGAGGAGGACAACAAAGGGTACCTTCTGCCATTGCCACAAAGATTATTAAAGAATGACCTCTATAAATAAACAACATGCAAATCCCTTCAACTGAGCAGATATGAGCATCAGGAGAGTCCATGGATGGAGGAGTTTCTAAAGTGCTTCCCCAGGGTGTGACATTGGCATTTTCTCACTTTGCTTTTCACTCCAAGTTCACACACTGTCTGTAAGAAGATGCTACTCCTCCTTTTAAGTCTTAGGCCTCATCTACCCTGACACACAGGATATTTTAAAATTCCATGAAAGAAACAAAGGGAATCAGTTATAGAAAATCCAAATAGCAGAAGCATGGCTAAGTTTCCATATTTGGGGATTTATGTCCCAAAACATGTGAATTTTGTTCTAAAAGGGGCTGAACAAAATTCACAGGTCTCTTTCCCATGTGGCAGGTATGATTTTAACAAGCACACACTCAACTATCAGAAATGCAATTGGGCTTTACAGCTAATACCTTGTTCTACCTACTCCAGAAAACCCCCCTTCCCACAAAAAATAGAATATACATTTTTTTATTTTGTTATGAGTCTCTCATTCAAATTCTTCCCATTCTTCCAAATTTAGTGCCTGGGTGTAAAATGAAGCTGACATGGTCTCGGACATGAATGTGGAACATACAAGTCTCCAGGTGATATACTACATCCTGCTTGGTCCCTGGGTAATGGCCTCTGTCCTGATTACTCCTGCAGTGGTCTCACCACGTGGCTGCTGAAGATCCTTCTGAGTTGAGACTGTCCTGCTTGGTCTTTGGAGTAAATCCTGTTACATTGCTGATGTCCATGAACTTTGCCTTAGCCTCCAGTCACAAGCATCTCACATCCTACAGTCTATCTGGCTACACTAGCCTTCTATTGATCACAAAGGCACATAGCACTTATGAATGGCCTTGGGGACATATGCTCTCTTATTTGCTTTCTCCACACCACACTAAAGTGAGATTTCACTGAGGCCCACCCCCTTGGATAACTATTGCTAGATAAATACTGCTAACATTTCAGAGACATGGGATTTCTCCATGAAACTTTCCATATTTCCAGGTTATGTCCAGGAAAGCAAGGCATCACCCCTGAAGATCTTAAAATTACCAAACCTACCCGAATGTTGTTTATTCGTTCTTTGGGATTCAGCCATAGGAGGGGAATAAAAACCCTAGAGACATTTCTTTATCTGTTTTCCAGGATCCATCTCTTTCTGACCAGCTGGGCTGTCCTCCTCCTATGGGCCAAGAAATTTCCTTGCATTGCATATTTTTTCCCCTATTCATTGGTTCTGCCATATAAATTGCCTGATCCTCTTCAAGCTGAATGTCCGCTTTGGGAGTTGTGAGAAAATCATCTTCTTCTCAACTAAGCCAGGCAGTTTCAGTGTTCAAAAAAGCTTGATTTCAGACTACATTCAGGCCTATGTATCCCTGTTTGTAAGAGTGTCCTGCTTTCTCCATGAAGTAGTGCATGCTATTGACTCAGTGGTTTGGAGAACCAGAAACTGAGAATGACTGCAGCTAAGCTATATTGATTTATTTTCTTGGAATTAGTACCTCAATTTTCCCTGGCAGCAAAATTAGTGTCTGTCTGTAATTCCTAACAGTCTTCCCTTGTGGCATATATTTTCTTTGTCTTTTTTTTTTTTAGATGGATCACAGAGTATCGTCCAGGCTAGAGTGCAGTGGCTTGATGTTGTCTCACTACAACTTCCTCTGCCGAGGTTCAGGCAATTCTCCTGCCTTAGCATCCTGAGTAGCTGGGATTACAGGCATGCACCACAATACTTGGCTATTTTTTTTTTTTTTTTTTTTTTTTTTTTGTAATTTTAGTAGAGATGGGGTTTCACCATTTGGCCAGGCTGTCTCAAACTTCTGACCTCAAGTGATCTGCACACCTCGGCCTCCCAAAGTGCTGGGATTACAGACGTGAGCCACTACACCAGCCTGTGGCATATATTTTCCACCACATAAGTGTAATTGCTGGACATACTTGACCCTCAGGGCAAGGACAAAAAAATCAGACTCTAGCCTCCTGAGTCTCTCCCAGTTATTAAATGATTGGCAGCATTATGGAGGTTTCGGGAAGAACCTTCATCCCACCTAAGGCACATGGCCTTATCTATTATAAGAGCTTTGCTTTGTAATACTTTAATTGGTCATTACCATAACAATTGACATATAATAAATATATGTTAATAAAAACACACATAGAAGAGCTGTTCTGCTACAAACCATAGATAAAAACAACAATTATGCTCATACTTGAATAGGAAGCATGTGAGATGAAAGTCTTAACTCTTTATGGAAAAAGAAAATGCACTAGACAAGAAAGAAGTACATGAAATTACTGGGAAACTCCTGCAAGGATCAGGATTCCACTTTTCTGTTGTCAAAGAGCAATTTAATTTCAGAGCTACCAGAAGAGTTAGGCCTGCAGTGTGTTCTCTAATGAACTCTGTTGACTCTAAAGAGAAACCTAAGACTACCAATTATTGGATGCCTGTCAAATGTCCTTGGTTTAATCTATATTATCTCATTTTTTGCCCACAACAACATTTCAAAGTGGGCATTATTAGCTTCATCTTTAAAGGTACAGAGATAAAGACCCCAGTCACCAGCAGAGGTACGTTTAGACTTATTTCTAAAAGATGAAAAAATGTCCTCAATGTGTGATTGAAGCAAGTTTATGAATTGCTTCAAAATCTTCCTGTGGGGAGTGTGGTATCAGAAACATGTTCCAAAAACAGTACAAGTAAGAATTATACTTTCACCTCGAAGTTGATCTTTAAATTCAGCTTTTAGTTCCTGTTGAGATTTAGTATTGGTTGTCTCCTGTTCAAGTCAACTGATACTTCAGTCAGTTGATTAGTGAAAAGACAGGCATTAAAAAAAAGCAGTCTCTTTAAAGAAAATGCCTCAGCAGGATTTGAATGGGCACTGGGGGGAGAGGAGCTCTCCCCATTCAGTAGAATAGTTACTCAAGGTGAGCCCTCTCCTCTGCCCTCAGGCAATCTTTGAAAAGAACTACAGTTGAAAGCAAACAGAGAGGCAGAAAGAGCTGGCCCAAAAAGTGACACTCAGTTGTGGTCTTTTATCCTTTCAGTTCCTCCCTTTCACATGCAATTGTGTACCTCTGTGTTCTAAATCCTGAAGCTTATTTTTAAATACACTTTAGTAGTTTGAGGAGATTTTTAAATTCTATTTGATTTTTATGTTTTTGAGCGATTTAAAACATGTCTAGGAAATGTTGCTTTGTGGTATGTTGCTATGGAGGATCCAATAGGGAGCAAAGACAGTATCTGCTTTTTATGTTTTGTGATGTTTATCTTATTGAATCCTAGAATATCCTCTCAGAATTAGGTTGGAGTCAGGTTTTCTTATTTTTATTTACAGGCTGGAAGTGAAATAAAACCCAGGTAGGTGTTAAATGTCATGCTAGAAGCAAGTAGAACTTACAGGAATATATAACTGAGCTAAAATACACTAAAACTGCATTTTTCAAAGAATTATTCATGCAGTCCAAGAGATGATTTTTTGGAAAAAGAGTTTCTTAGTGAAATATATATGCATACTCATCCATATTAAATGTGCTTCTTGAGATAAACAGTGCTCATATTAAAGGATCTGTGAAGTCCTGAAATTAAAGACAATCTCAAAAACGTTTAACTCAGCATCATTTCATCTAGTACATTTTGTTTGCTTGTTTAGTAAGTATCTGTTTATAGCAACAAAATATATTTTGGGAAATACTCCATGAAAGAATATCATCTCTCAATACCTCTATATATGTCTGTATATATATGTCAGACTTACATGATAAGATTAACAAACTATTTGCCTAAGATAGGGACACATCTAAATTATCACCAAAGAAAGGTTGCTGGGGGGATGGAAGGAAGGGTGAGAGAGCTGCTTTCTTATCTGACTTTGCCATTTCTGTCACTGGTCATTTTCTTTTTTCTTTTTTATTATACTTTAAGTTCTGGAATACACGTGCAGAATGTGTAGGTTTGTTACATAGGTATATATGTGCTATGGTGGTTTGCTGCACCCATCAACCCATTATCTAGATTTTAAGCCCCACATGCATTACGTATTTGTCCTAATGCTCTCCTTCCCTGTGTTCCCCAACCCCCAACAGGCCCAGGTGTGCAATGTTCCCCTCCCTGTGTCCATGTGCTCTCATTGTTTAACTCCCACTTATGAGTGAGAACATGTGGTATTTGGTTTTCTGTTTCTGAATTAGTTTGCCAAAAATGATGGTTTCCAGCTTCATCCATGACCCTGCAAAGAACATGAATTCATTCTTTCTTATGGCTGCATAGTATTCCATGGTGTATATGTGGCACATTTTTCTTTATCCAGTCTATCACTGATGGGCATTGGGTTAGTTCCAAGTCTTTGCTATTGTGAATAGTGCTGCAATACACATACATGTGCATCGGTCTTTATAATAGAATTATTTATAATCCTTTGGGTATATACCCAGTAACAGGATTGCTGGGTCAAATGGTGTTTCTGGCTGTAGATCCTTGGGGAATTGCCACACGGTTTTCCACAATGGTTGAACTAATTTATACTCCCACTAACAGTGTAAAAGTGTTCCTATTGTTGTTTCCAGGCTTTTTAATGATTGCCATTCTAACTGGAATGTGATGGTATCTCATTGTGATCTTGATTTGCATTTCAATAATCACCAGTGATGATGAGCTTTTTTTCATATGTTTGCTGGCCATATAAATGTCTTCTCTTGAGAAGTGTCTGTTCATATTTTTTGCCTACTTTTTGATGGGGTTGTTTCATTCTTGTACATTTGTTTAAGTTTCTTGTACATTCTGGATATTAGCCCTTTGTTGGATAGATTGAAAAAATTGTCCCCCATTCTGTAGGTTGCCTGTTCACTCTGATGATAGTTTCTTTTTTTGTGCAGAAACTCTTTAGTTTAATTAGATCCCATTTGTCAATTTTGGCTTTTCTTACAATTGCGTTTGGTGTTTTACTCATAAAGTCTTTGTCCATGCCTATATTCTGAATGGTATTGCCTAGGTTTTCTTGTAGGGTTTTTATGGTTTTAGGTTTTAGGTTTAAGTCTTTAATCCATCTTGAGTTAATTTTTGTATAAAGTGTAAGGAAGGAATCCAGTTTCAGTTTTCTGCATATGTCTAGCCAGTTTTTCCAGCACCGTTTATTAAACAGGGAATCCTTTCCCCATTGCTTGTTTTTCTCAGGTCATTTTTCAACCCTATGCTTTCTGCTCAGCTCAGTCTCTCTGCTTAGCTGCTTGGTTTATTCCACTGTCCACCCCCCACTCCCATTAATTGGATTATATTTCCTCAGTAAACAGAAAGAACACCTATTAAACTACTGGGTCCTGCGTCAGTCACATAAAGGCTAAAATTAAAGCACAGTTCTTGTCCTGGAGGAGTTTTCTACCTAAAAAAGGGAAAGCAGGAAAAAAAAAAAAAATACAAGCAGACAAGACAAGCTCCGAGGAGGAGCCTCCAACACAGGCAGGACAGAGGTCTTGCTGCATGAGGTGGTGGGACATGGCTCCTTCCCGCTTCTTCAGTCATGTTAAAAGATAAGCTATGACACATTAAAATTTTAAAGAAGTTATTTGAGCAAACAGCAATTCATGAATTAGGCAGCTCCAAACAGGAAGTGGTTTGGGATGCCCCCCAAGGTGGTTGAAAGGGAATCTTTTACTGGGTGAATGCTGAAGCAGAGCCAAGAAATCAATTGATTGGTGAAAGTTTGAGCAATTGCCTTATTTGAACTTTCTTGGTGGGAAGTACAAGAAAATATAAGTAATGTCCAATTGACCACTGGTGATGGGCTAAGCTTAAGTTTCATTTTGCCTACATAGAAACCTCAGTCTAATGGCCTCCCATTTAATGTTTCTGTTTGTTTTGTATTGTTTGTTTTGAGATGGAATCTTGCTCTGTCACCCAGGCTGAAGTGCAATGGCACGTTCTTGGCTCACTGCAAACTGTGCCTCCTGGGTTTAGGTGATTCTGATGCCTCAGCCTCTCAACTAGCTGGGATTACAGGCACCCACCATTGTGCCTGGCCTATTTTTGTAGAGACAGGTTTCACCATGTTGGCCAGGCTGGTCTTGAACTCCTGACCTCAGGTGATCCACCAATCTCGGCCTCCCAAAGTACTGGGATTACAGGTGTGAGCCACTTGGCCTGGCCCCATGTAATGTTTAAACAGTGATGATATTAAAGAAAACAGTGCTTGCTGTTATGGATGACAAATAGATTTAGCAAATTGTAGCAAATAAGAGAGTTTTTAAATTGCTCTTTTTACAAAGCAGTTTCTACCAAGGCATGTAGATGAGAAAAGCAGGTTCATTTGGAACATTGCATGATTAGCGCCTCCCAAAGAGAGACACTAGCTAAAGAGTCATGGAGAGTTAGATAAATGTAACGTGGTAAGGAGTTTGAACTTTATCCTGGAGAAAATACCATTAGTAAACACATATAAATTTTAACCCCATAAGTCATTTTGAGTCTCTAAAGATTCTCTCACCTTTTGCAACTGCATGTTCTCAAATCTTGAATCCCCTCTCTTTTTCTGTGTACACATCCAAAATCTATCCATGCATCCAGATCAAACTATTTCAACTCATTATGCCATAATTTCTCTAAATATCTCAACCCAGACTTCTTCCTCCTGTGAATTCCTCTGCAGTCACTGACTGTGTATTCATGTACTACATTATAAGTTACTCCTTATAAATACATGTGCTTCCTACTGAACTCTATAGCAAACACCTCAAAAGCAAGGAACGATATCATATATCATAGGAACACTGTGGTAGGAAGCGTCTACCTGGCTTCCAGGGATACCCCTCTCCTAGTATTCATGCCTTTGTGCATCCCGCTTTCCTTGAGTGTGGGCTGGACCTAGTGACTCACTTCTAACAAATAGAATACCATAAAAGTAACAGGGTTTTTTTTCTAAGAATAGGTTACAACACAACTCTGGTTTTTGTCTTTCTCTCCTTCTCTTGTCCTCTTCCCCTGTTTCTCACTCACTTTGAAAGAAGTCATCCACTATACTGTAAGCTGTCTGAAAGAGACGCCCATGTGGCAAGAAACTCATGTATCTCTAGCCAGCAGCACATGAGCTATGAGCTAATGTGAAAGCTGATTATAATTCAGGAAAGCCTTGAGATGACTTCAGCCTCAAAGGACATTTGGTTGCAGCCTTACAAATTCTGAACCAGAGATGCATAACTAAACTGTACCTGGATTCCAGGCAATCAGTAATGAAAAAAAATATGTATTGTTTTAAACTACTAAGTTGTGGGATAATTTATTACACAGTCATAGCTTAAAAAAATCTAAAGTAACAAGCTACAAAATAAACATAAAATACTTCTGAGGACAGTTGAATAGATAAATGGAAGAACATATTGGAAATAATGGATCCAATGTTTATTGGATGAATGAATCCAAGATGGATATTCATAAAAATTCCTTCGGGTTTATTTTGTATTAAAATGGCCACAAATTTATCTTTTTTTTGAAAGAAAGAAAGAAAAAAATGAAGAAGAGGAAGAAAAAGGAAGAGAAAGAGAGAGAGAGAATGGGAGTATTGCTTTCTTTCCCAGGCTAGAATGCAGTTTAGTAATGGGTGTTGAAAACCTCTTTTATACCAATAATTATACTTGATGTAGACAGGAAGGAATAAGGGAAGAAAATAACAAACAAGCAGCCAACCAATATTTCATTTAAACCTATGAAATGCTATGTGATTACTGAGGAGTGATTTACTTCCAATTATGTAGTCACTTTTGAAATAGGTGAGAGGTGGTAATGTATGTTTTGTGTATTTGAAGTGGAGATTTCTATAAATGTTTATTAAGTTTACTTGTTCCGGGTCTGAGTTCAACTTATCTTTATATTATACAAATACCCTTGCTTTTATTCTTTTGGAAATTTCAATTATAAGAAAGGTTATTGTGAATCACTTGAACTTTTTTTGAGTTTCTGTAGAAAACACACAATCGAAAGGCACAGAAGATACACTTGACAGGAAATTTACCTGCTTACTCACATTTCACACCACTGATGCTCTTCTCCCATATACGCATGGCTATTTCCGTGGAACTATGATACTGAGAACATCTGCCAGGAAGACATTTATGGATTCAGTGTGCCTGGGACTTACAGGTGAGAGAGAGAAGGCAAGACATCCATGTAAGGAAGCAGGGGGCACCATCTTTTCCATGAGGGGTAACCATGAAATGTTCTCTTGGTTAAAAGTTAGTCTAGAATGGGATCTGGGAATCAACATTTTTATGTACTTATCCTGACCATATTTTGAAAAATTTGAGCTGAGGGCTTCAATGTAGATAAATTAGCTGCTAACCCAGAAGCACTACAGATCTAAGTTTCTAAAGAGTTGCTGAAGAGACTCCCTAGGGGATAAAATGAAAAACTGGGAAGCAAGCCGCTCAAAAGCGAAAGGGAGAGGGGAATCAAGAAAACTTTCTTCTACGTAACAACCTTCTTCAAGACTGGCTTTGCCTTGGGGTAGGGTTGGCATGAGGTGAAGTTGTGTGAAACAGTCTGCTCTCTGACTGCAGGATTGTCTCTGCTTTTCTACATAGAGGTGGAGCTGGAGAGGAGGGAGAAAGTCATAACATTCTCATGGAATGATATGGGTAAATATGGCTAATAGGTGAAAGAACTGAGATATAAGTAGAACTCAGACTAGATATTCAACATAGAAGACCAAGCTTGGATGTTTTCCTTTTATGTTCTTGCTTTCTCTAGGAGACTGAGAGAACTAAGCTACGAGTGCTTTCTCTGCCCCATTGTGATAGTGAACAGTAATTCCCAGAGGTGGTCTCACACACCAAAGGGAATGTGTGCAGAAGTAGCAAATCGTTCAGCTATTCCATTTTAAGGGTTATCCAAAAGTCTATTTAATCTCTAGCCTCTTTATACTTGCAAAAGATTAATTTTCCTACCAGATAAAATATTTTAAGAACAAACCTGGTTTGTTCTTACTTCTCTGCTGTATTAGTTACATTCCAGTCAGAAGATAGAAACCGCATAGTAATCTGAACAGGGAAAGTGTAATATAAAGAAACAGCAACAAAGGATTGGAGTCATAGGGAATTATGTAACAGTGGATGGGAGGAAGAAAGCTCTGATGGAGAAGGGCTGCTGGAGAGTACTCACTCAAGAAAGGAACAGCTTGGAGGAAGAGAATCCTCCCCAAACCTGGAATTCAGATCCCATTGAGGAGGATATAGTTGAAGCGCACTAGATGGTGGAAAATCTCACTGGGTTATTCTAAATCAGAGAGGGTCCCCAGCTGTCAGTTAGGCCAATTGAGAATCGTCTTTTGAGACACTGATGAAATTCACAGGAAGCTGCTTGATTAGGTTGCTGTTGACCTGCTGGAAAACCAGCTGGTGCATCACTAGACTCATAGGAAAGCCACCTGGAAGTGGTGGGAGTCCAAAAGGTATATGGTTACTTAACTGGAAAACCAGGCAACTTGTTAGCTACTCTCAGGAGTACCACTGAACTTACTGCTGGAAACAGCCCATGATGGGGATTGTGCTGAAGGAAGCTGGAAAGGTGCCACTTTCTGCTATATGTCACACTGCTGAAAAAAAAACTATGCCTTCTGCAGGAGCTCAACTAGAAGAGCACACTTAAAGCAGAAACAAAACAAAGCAAAACATATCCTCAGGTGTCCCTTCAATATCATCTGCTGACAATGTTAAGCAAGGCCCATTTTTGTTATCACTGAGCAGGAAAAAAGGGCTTATTTAGAAGTGAGAGGGAATAAGTGGATAACTGGCACATCTAGCTATCTACCTACAAGCCAAATTCAAGGTTTTCTTTTCTCAGAGACATTTTCCAATGTACGTTTTACTATATATATTTAATACATGGGAAAATGTCATTGTCCTGAGAACTGGGTAAAAAAAATATTAAATGAATTAGCATTTAAATTACAACTTTTGTGCTTTCTCATTTATTTGTCTAAGTGTCTCTGTTTTCAATCTAGACAGACAACTGTATGACCAGCAAACAAATACTTCCTGTTAGGGTCCAACTGACAGTGTTGCGTAAGTCTATACTTAAGATGAACTGGAAGCGATCCTGGAAAACCTTTACATCTCTTTTTAATTTTGAGGATAAGCGGCTTGAAAGGCTCATAATATCTACAGATGACGACGATATGGAGAGCTATGTGGTCAGCAACAACAGGTTTATCTATCCCAAACTCATTTTTCTCCTCAATTCTATTCTTATAAAAAATTCAGTTTTGGAGTCATTTCTTGGATTAACTATTTCTAGTATACCCTTTCTAAGAAATAACAGATGTAATTCTAAAAGGAGTAGCACACTAAGTGATTCAGTGCATTAGCAGAGGCAAGTAACAAGGAAATGATCTCTATTGGTGGCAAAAGAAGGGAATAATTTTTTAATGCAGAACAAAGATCAGCAAAATTTTTCTGTAAAGGTTTAAATAGCAAATATTTTAGGCTTTGTAGGCTGGATGACCTCTATTGCAACTACTCAGCTCTGCTCTGTAGCATGAAAGCAGCCATAAGTAGTATGCTCCGTTACAACTTTATTTAGAAAAACATGCAGCAGGCAGAGTTTGGCCCATGTGGAGTTACCCGACCCCTGAAGCAGAGAAACAGAAAGAAAATTAGATAAAGAGGACATTTCAGAGGGGAAAAATAAGGAGTATTATAGCCCCTGATATCTAAAGATGTAAAAGGTACAAAAATTGTTAAGTCTTGGCTTATTAGCCAGCTCAGAAATTTTGCCCAAGGAAGACGTAGCATAGTAAGTGCAGACTATGGCCTAACACAAACCTGGAAGCTGCCTACACGCTAAGCCTCAGTTTTCTCTTCCATACAATAGAGAAATTATAGCTTAACTACCTAGTTTTTGTGAGAAGCAAATAATATACAGCTACATTATAGATGCTCACTGTCTGTTCTACATCCTCTGTGTCTCAATTTCCTCATCTTTCATTGAGCAGGTTGCATTAAGTTAAGCTCTAAGGTTCTTTTCAGGTTTAATATATGATCACTGGATATCATGGAGCTGTCCAACAAGAGATGTGTATCATAACTTAATCAAGTAGCGAGGGCCTTTGTTGTCCACCATCACAGACTCAACAAAACTGTTTTTTCCTAGTGTAAAAGAAACACAAGAGGACTCCTTCCTGTTCTTCTACCAAACTGTCTAAACAGTGGCTCTCAGTAGGAAGACGGGGTTATTATTACTATGATTTTTGTGAGTCTCCAATATTGGGAGACCTACCAGTATTTATTTAGTGGGCAGGAATCAGGGATGCTAGGCCTTCTGTAATGTATGAAGCAGCCACGTGAAATGAATAAACACTGTGTTCTGTATTGATTTTTATTTTCCTGCTGGACATTACACGAGTTTAGTACTTGCTGGTAATTTTCTGAGCCCAGAACTGAATCCATTTCACATATAAATACAAGCCATTTTTGAACTCTTAGTATATACTGATTTCTTTCAGAAGTGTAGCTACCATGTAAATTGATGAAAGATTGTTTTTATCAGTACTTTACAAAGACTAAAAAAAAAAGATTTCCAAGAAAAGCACATCATTGATTCCAATGCCTATTACGACATTTTAGTCATAAACGTAGTGTAGTTGTATCAGTCTTCAGTCATGTCCACAGTGGTTCTCTACGTGAAAGCATCCAACTACCACACTTTGGTTTTGTTTTGAAAGCATCTGACTACATTTTGTCTTATATTTGCTTTAAAATACACATAACTTAATTCTTTATTTCTTCTTTAAGAATTAGAGAAATATGTTAGTGTTTTTAAAATATCACTTGCAACTGGGTTCTATTAATTATAAATTTACTTTCAGATTGCTAAAGAGGATGTTGCCTAGCATCTGATAAGATTGAGGACTCCCCTACAAATTACCCTAAGCAATCATTGTCCTAGATTTCTTTTATTAATGACCAATAAGTAAAGATGACAAAGTAACTTTGTCTCAAGTTCCCTAGAGCAGATATTACAGACTCTCATTAAATATCTTATATTTGCAGATGCTACCATGTTATTAATAAGACGAAATTTTAAATGTTACTTTCTAATACAAACACTAAAGTTGTTTGATTTTCCATGAGATAGAAAAATAGTGGACCCGATAAGTCCCTTTATTTGTAGAAAGATGATTAACAGTTCAACAGCCAGAAACAGCTGGCATTGTCCCACCAGATCTTCCTGGAGAAGCTTCGGTGTTCAGATTTCTGCAGTGATTTCTATTGGCATTATTATCAATTAACCCCTGCTTGGTGCTGAGTTTGTAGACCTGTAGCTTTTCTGGCTCGGACTTTTATAGCTGTTTGTCAGGTATTTGAAAGAGCCCTAGCAGTGCTTCCTCAAAAGAGAAACCTGAGCAAAATGTCTTCAATTACCTTTTTCCATTTCGATTTGAAATGAAGAGAAGGAGCTCTTCAATCTACTAGGGGCTGAGATCCAAAATTTCTTTTTGCTCTAAGTGAAAAAAGCCAGACACAGAAAGACAAATAATGTATGATCTCACTTACATGTGAGATCTAAAATAAACAAACTCATAGAGGCAGAAAGTAGAATAATGTTTGCCAGGGGTTGAGAGGTGGGACAAGTGGGGAGGTGATGTTAAAAGGGTACAAAGTTTCAGTGATACAAGACGAGTAAGTTCTGGAGATCATTTATACAGCATAGAGCCTATACCTAACAATATTGTATTGAATTTTTAAAATTTGCTAATCTCATGTAAAGTGTTCTTCCTCCATCCGCCCCCTCCAAAAAGTAATATTTAGAAAGGCAGGAGGAAACTTGGGAAGGCGATGCATGTGTTTATGTCCTTGATGGTAGTGGTGGTTTCATGGGTATATATTTATGACCAAACTTCTGGAGTTGTATTCATTAAATATGCACAGTTTTTTACATGTCAATCATACCTCAATGAAGTATTTCTAAATGTATACTTGCCAAAGAAAACACCCCAAGATTCTTTCATGTAAAATGAAGATAAATATAAACTTGACTCTCTTCACTGAAACTTGCCAAATACAGATTAGAAAGTCCACCATGACAGGTATATAGAACTTTGAATGACCACTTTTTAATTTATGCTTCTTCACTTCCTCCATAGGTGAATGCTGTTTTTTCCAAAGAGACTCTTAGACTTCGTGGTAGCTCCTTGATGCCATGTGAAATAATTTAGACTGACTTTAGAAATGTCATCTTGCTCTGTGCTTGTAAGGCAACTTCAGAAATTGTAGTTCAGAGTAAAACTGAATGGGCTTTTCTTCCATCTCAGATAATAGATTCAAATTAGCAGATCAAGTTCCATATTGAAACTGGTCAAAGGGATTTTTCCTTCACACTTTCATCTTGTTGATACAGATGAAGTGACCAGTTACAGTGGACTAATTTTCACTTTATTTTACAACTCTGTCTGCTCTTAAGGCTGGGACAACGTGTGTCAACTATTTCAATGTTATTAACATCTGAAACATTGAATGTATCCTAGCATCCACAATTTGAAGAAATTCTTAGGTTTTGAAAATGCTTCCTAAAGGATATACACATTTTTTTATTCATATGTAATTTCCATTACTGTTAGGCAATATCTCTCTGGTATCTCAAATAATTTGCTTGCCATGTTTGACGTGAACATCTCTTCTAGAGAACATATAAATTTGTATATAGAGCCAGTTTACCTCTGATTTCATTTAATCAAACTTCAAGTCTCCTCTTCTCACATTTTCAAGGGAGGAGATAGGCTATAACACTATCAAAGTCTGCACAAGGTACTGCTGAGATTCATTCAGGCCTTGAGCACATTGGATGACTAGGGGCTTCATGATTGGTTTTGGCTCAGAGGAAAATCAAAAGTGTTTGGAGGATTGAGGGATTGGGATGAAGATAACAGCAAGCTGTCTCATTCATTTATGGCTCCTGTCTCCCAAGAGGTACTTTGGGTGCCTGTCTGAATTGCACTGAGAAGGGGTAGAGGTGAAGGACAGAGGCATTAGTGTGGGACCTGGTGGCGTGGCTGCTTATTCAAGCTATTACCTAGAGTGGGGAAGAGGGTCGTAGGGACCCCCATGTGTCTCTAGTGTGCTGAGAACTCCAGCTAATGAAATGTAGCTCTATCTCTTTGCCAGCATCCAGAGACAACCAGTCTCTGGACATGCTGAGCCCCACCAGTGGTAGCAGTGGAGTATCATCTTCAAGCACTTGCGAAAGAACACAGCTCAACAACAAAGTTGGAGAAAATGAGACAATAGTTTATGAATTTGCATGGGCTATCCCCAGGAACTACCAGAAATAGTTAGATGAAACTTATGGGGTGGTGAAACTTCTGTATTATTCATAAAGAAATACGAGCCAGTGGTTTATCATAAATAAGATAACCCACTCTCTAACCAAAGCTGGGGAAATTCCCGAGCTTGAAATATCATCCTCATCTCACCCAGTTAGAATGGCTATTATCAAAAAGACAAAAAATAACAAATGCTGATGATGATGCAAAGAAAGGAGAAATGCTTGTATGCTGCTGGTGAGAAGGTAAGGTAGTATAGACATTATGGAAAACAGTATGGAGGTTCATCGAAAACTAAAAATAGAACTATCCCGTGATCCAGCAATCCCACTACCAGTTATATATCCAAAAGAAAGGAAATCAGTATATAGAAGAGAGATCTGCCCTCCCATATTTATTGCAGCACTATCCACAGTAGCCAGGATATGGAATCAAAGTGTCCATCAACAGATAAATGGATAAAGCAAATACTGTATATATACATAATGAAATATTAGCCAGCAATAAAAAATATGAAATCCTGTCACGTACAGAAACATGGGTACAATTGGAGATCATTATGTTAAGTGAAATAAGCCAGGCCTGGAAAGACAAATATGGCATGTTCTTATTCAAATATGAAAGAAGTAGATCTCATGGAGATAAAGAGTAGAATTGTAGTTACCAGAGTCTAGGGATGAAAGCGGGAGGCAGGGATGAAGAGAAGTGGTAAGTGGGTACAGAAATGCAGTTAGATAGAAGGAATAAATTGTACTATTAAATAACACAGTTTGGAAATTACATTCAACAGTAATATATTGCTTATTGCAAAATAGCAAGAAGAAATTGTAATGTTCCTAACACACAAAAAAAGTTTGAGGTGATTAATATCCCGACTACCTTCACTTGATAATTACACATGTATACATGTATCAAAATATATGTACCTCCAAAATATATACAATGATATGTCAATAAAAAACATACACACAAAATACCACCCTAAAGTCACATTAACATCCAAGATCACTATTTTGAGCTCAGACTATGTATCCAACTGCCTACATGATATCATGAGTTATATATCTCACAAATATATACAACTCAAGGTGACCAAAGGATGTTTATATTTCCCCAAAACCCTGTTTCTTTTTCATATTTCAATGAATGGTACAGCCACCTAAACCAGTAAATCTGAATCTTGACTGCCACATATTAGAATCTTCCGGGAGTTTTAAAACCCCATTAAGGCCTAAGCCCCATTCACATCTATCAAATTAGAATCAAATCACTATAAATGGGGCCCAGGCATGGGATCTTTGTAAAATCTCTCAGGTGATTATAATGTGTAGTTAGTTGGAGAGACACTACTATCAGTTTAGGCCAGAAACTTGGAAGTCAACCCAACACTTCTATTTCCTCATTCACTGCCCTCATCCAACACATCACTGAAAACTGTTGTCGCTACTTTCAATATAGTCTACGAAACTCTCCACATTTTTTTCTCTAACCTTACCACCACCCTAACTCAAGTGACCATCACCCCTTGTATAGATTAATGCAACGGTCTCCTTATGGTCTCCCTTCAACCCCTTGTCCATCTCGAAACAAGTCTACTACGAATGAATCTTGCCCATGCTGTTTCTGCTACTTGGGACTATTTTCTTTTACCCTTTACCTGGATTATTCTGGCTCATAATTCAAAATTCTATGGAGTAAATACTGTTATTCATTCATGCATTCATTAATTCAACAAATGTTTATAAAACATCAACCATCATCACTTTTTCCAATATTCTCTAAAGATTGGAAATAATAGAACTATGAAAAGATAGGTAAGTACCCTGCTCTTTGGAAGGCAAACTAACAAAATACAGATATTCAGTAAACATGTGAACTGAAGACTTTGGCTGAGATATAGGCAGGCTAAATAACTGTCCTAAGTTAACAACCAATGAGATGCAAAGCCAGGATCTGAGCAATTAACACAGATGAATTGCAGAGCCACTGCTTTTCATCACTATGTCATATGTTCAAGAATCAAAACAAAATATAAAAGTATATGAAATTTCCATTTTATAGATTAAAAAATGTCAAATTTTGACAATGTCACATGAATCAACCTATACTTATAATTTCCCTACCTGTTAGTTCCTTTTTTCATTCCCAACAACTCTAAAGTCAAGAATTAAAACCCATTTCAGAAGATTTTCATTACTAGAAAGTTTGGTAGGTCAGTGGGCATTATAGTTTAATGGTGATTTGTTGGTCCATCTGAATTTGTGAAATCTGACCCCTAACAGGTATTTAAAGGGAAAGATATGGCCTCACGCAGTTTCAAAGTAGTAAATAATTGTGTACAGAGAATTTATTCATTTATCATTGGTTATATTGCTTCATTCTTAACAAATATAAATCAAGTCACACCAGTTGAACTAAGACAAAGATGACTTCATAAGAGGTGGTTTTCTTCCAAATTTGTGTTTCCTTAATATATATAAATAAAATTTATATATCTATAATTTAACGTACAAACTAAATATTAAATTTGATATATCTATAATTTATATCTATATTAAAAGTATGTTTATATATAATATATTAATATAAATACATATATATGAAGCTTTATATATATATATAAAGAAACTGTGTGTGTGTGTGTATGTGTGTATGTGTGTTAAAGAGCACTGAGCCATGACAAGACATCTCGGAGACGTAACACATTTAGATGCCAAGAACAATGTGAAAATACTATTATCTGAACTGGAAATACAATAATGTGTTTGACGAGTCAGAGTAACCTACTGGGGAATCATAAAACAGCCCAGTTGAAAGAGCCATGGTCTTCTAACAACATAAAAGAAGACCCTGAAGAGAGACAATTATGTGAGTATATGTGAATAAATATTTACATTTTTCATCAAATACATGTCTCTCTAGATCAGGGTTTCTCAAACTTGTCACTATAAATATATTGTTAGTTGTGTACATTTTGTGTATGTGTGTGTTAGGGGAGGCAGTTGTTCTGTACATTGCAAAGATGTTGGAAGCATCTGTGGCCTCTGCTAGTAATACTCTTTGGTTATGGCAACTAAAAATGTCTCCAGACATTGCTAAGTATTCCATAGGGGCAAAATGGTCTTCATTTAAGAACTACCACTCTTGATAGACATAGGAGGAGATAGGTATAGGAGTATATTGTAAAACAGAGACATTAATTTATATCTAGGTATGCAAAGAAGAAGATAGTGTTTCTGTATGTCATTATGGACCCTGCGGTACAATGGTTAAGAATAGCTGCATTCGCACTGATTGACTGTATTAGGTTGGTAAATTTCAATCCTATCAAATACTAACTGTGAGATATTCAAAACAAAGGTAACAATAGGATTTCAAAGATTATTACGAGCACTTAATGATATAATGCACTGAAACTACTTGGCATATTGCTTAGTACTGAGTAAGTACTCAGCAACTGTCAGGTCTTACTATTTTAGGAGATCCTACTGTTTTTTTTTTTTCTCAGTGCCTCTGTCTTTCTCTGTGTATACAGATACACACACATATTGTACAAGCAGCTGTATATAAATGGACATATGTCTATGTATGTATAAATGCAGCACAGGTAAAACACACCAATGGCATATATGACTGTGAGTGCTTGTGTGTGTGTGTGTGTATTGGGGTCTAAAGCAGGGCTGAAAGAGAGTGTGAGTCATTCCATAATGCAAAGCAGATGTTTGTTTGATGATTTTTTGGCAGATTAAAAAAAAAGGAGTTAAGTAAACTTTAGCTGGCAGGTTTGAGGAATAAGGTAATCAAATTTTATAATTAATAGGGTGTTAGCACATAAAACCAAACATGGTTTATGAATTTTAAAGCATCTTAAAATACAACAAAATGCATTTAACACTAAAATTTGCTAAGATGATTAACTCACTTTATTTCAACAATTATTTATAAATCTCTTGCTATTTTCTTAGCTATATGCTAAGCATGGATTTTTGATGAAATTTTAGGAACTACCATTCTTCCTAATGGTTCTAAATATCTTTTTACAAGTGTAAAAGATATAGGAGTTTATGCTGATGACATACTCCATGTATCATTATCCGAAGTTGTCTTGGAAAGTATTGATATTACTGACATTTACTTACTCCCATTGTATGTGCCTCTTTTATATAAATTTAGAATACAAAGTTTAATAGACGAATAGATTAATAATTTATCCTTCCTTCCATAATTAAACTTTTACATCAAAGCAAAGAAGCTCTTTTGTAAATTTAAATCATATTTTTCTGTCACTATAGAAGATATCTAACTCTTGCTTCTTTTGTAAATTTAAATCATATTTTTCTGTCACTATAGAAGATATCTAACTCTTATCTACCATATCCTTAATTCCTCCTCATTATTCAGAAAAGGGGTATTTACTATTTGTCAACAAAGTAACTTGTCATACTTATGGACAGCTGAGATGCTGGAAAATTATCTGTTATGTTGAACCAAAACCTGCCTCAAATGTATACACAATATATTTATCTGATCATGGCAAACATCAAAAAATAGGTTTAATCTTTACATATGACAAACTTACAATTATTAATGTATTATCTTAGAATTATAAAAATAAGTTTAATCTTTTCATATAACAATCTTATAATTAATCTTAAAATTATATATAAATGAGAACATAATTCTTACATTTATCCTTCAGCTTAGCTTACCCAGGAACAAACAGCCCTGGCCTCTTCAATTAATCCTACCTGAAATACTTTCTGATCAATCCCACCTGAAATGCTTTGTGGTCATTTTACTTCCTTCTGAGGGTGGGTGGGTGGGTGTGGGGGGTGTGGGTGTGTGTGTGTGTGTGTGTGTGTGTGTGTGTGTGTGTTTTCAATATTCTTCTTCAGATGTGATATATGGGAAATAATTCAGATGTAGTTCTTTCATTTATTTTTCACTAAGTACTTCTTTATTATCTTTATCCTTGTCAGGAGACATTCTGTGACTCAGAATGCTCTGCATCACCATCCAGGTGTATACATTCCTTGTCTTTGTCAGTTTAATATATTTTTAGATTTGTTTCAATAAAGTGTATGTAGACAGTGAATGAGCATATATTCTCCACCATTTCAAAATTATGTCCTTCTCTCTTATGCTATTTAATCCCTCCCTTCTACTTTATTTTCTTATTTATTTAACTATCTCTTCATCTCTTATGGCATTTTTGTTTGACTCAGTAACAATGCAGCCAACTTTAACTCTTCTAATTTCACAGCAGTAAACAAGCCATTTTCAATATCAAAAAATTAACTCAAGATTTTTATTCTTTTTTTTTACTTTTTATGATGATGATCCCAACAAGAAAATAAAGATGGCTTCTTCTCAATTACAACTAATAAGCTTTCGAGATTCAATAATTCATAACATAGGAGGCAAAAAAACCCAAAAAAGTAGTGCTGATTAATCTATTTTTCAAGAAGGAAATGATATTGTCCTAAAATTATACAGTATAGAAGAAATATCCAAACAGCCTCAGAGAAAACAAATAGCCTATATAAAAGTAAATACATTCATAAAACAAAGACAGATTTATTTAGTCTATTTCAGATCCAAACATCAGAAAACAAGTTTAATATTTCCATGTAACAATCTTATAATTATCTGTTAATGTATTATCTTATAATTATAAAAATAAGTTTAATCTTTCTATATAACCTTATAATTAATCTTATAATTATATATGAGAATTTAATTCTTATGTTCCTCCTTCAGCCTAGCTTACTTCTCTATACACAAACATATCACACATGTACATACTCTCTGCTTAGCAGATTATCTCACAAC
Organism: Aotus nancymaae; assembly: GCF_030222135.1. NCBI lineage: Eukaryota > Metazoa > Chordata > Mammalia > Primates > Aotidae > Aotus > Aotus nancymaae. The sequence continues at coordinate 39,947,372 of NW_026988438.1, read as the reverse complement.
AGTAAAATTGAAAACAAATAATGCTTTCCTTATAGCTATTCTACGCACCAATAAAACATGGAGGATAGTTTTATAAATGTAAGTAAGGTAATTTTCTATAATTAAAAAATTATCTACATCTGCAGAGAGGTTTGGGCTAAGGGCATGCATTTGTCAAAATCCTTTGAATGACACATCTAAAATTTTAGTTATTTCACTATACATATATTCTACATTTAAAATTGCAGAGAAATATTGAACTCTGGTTAATGTTTGCTTTTCTAAGTTGTATGAATTAGCGATTTTGAAACTACCTTATATATATTCTACAATTAAGCAAAAACCTAAATATATTGAATGTGATGGGAGTGGGTTTCTCACAGTTGGAGGGGAGAGTTACATACATGGAAGTACAAGACTAGAATGTAGACCTGTAGTATTGGACTAGGATTAGAGACACCAATTTGGATTCAGAAAGAGAGAGAAACAGAGGAGAAAAAGACTCAAAATATTACCAAAAAAAGTCAAATATTGTTATACCAAAGACTTACTATGCTATACTCATTATTTGGTAATTAAAGAAACATGCATAAAATAGGAAGTAATAATGTCAGAAATTTCAAACTTACAAATATGCAACAATTAGTTATTTATGATGATATTTATATTAATGGCAATTTCTTTTAAACATTTTATTCCAAAATGAAAAAAAATTTTTTTAAAGGTACTATAATTTAAGTATTGGGAATGTTTAGAGTTAGAATAATTATGTTTATCTGAATACATAGGGATATGTCTATTTATCTGCCAAATAAATATAAAACACACAGAATTTATCAGTTGCAAGAACTCTGCACTAGAACTGTAAAAAAGTGTTTCATTTTGAAACCTGAAACAAAAAGACATTTAGCTAATTTGGGAGTGATAAATACACTTGCTAAATGTCCCTTAAACTTCTGACAAATGATGAAATATAGTTCCACGTTTTTTGGCTAGGTCATATTGTATACAGTGGTTTCATTTTTCTTCCATGGTGAGTTTTTCATTCTTGTTTCCATTTCTGGCTTTAGATGAAACCTCACAATTATGCTGAGAAACCCTGCTTTCATGTTGTTTTGAAAATGAGACTTTCATGATGAAGCCACAAATCAACTCAGCAATAATACATATTAAAGAAACATGCTGTTTTGAATTCTTATTTAGTAGATTTGGCAAAATAATCCATAATAATTTGACAAGCCAGAAGTGGACTAGAAGACAAAAATCTAAAAACTAAATATAAATTCAAGTTACTCATCCATCTTCCTACTCACTGATCTCCCAACTTTTTCTTTTCTTTCCTTCTTTCCTTCCTTCCTTGTCTCTTTCTTTTCTCACCTTTTCTTTTCTCCTTCCTCGTATCCTTCTCTTTCTACTTCCATCTCTTTTTCCTTCCTTTCTTCTTTCTTTACTTCTGTTTTTTCTCTTTTCTTTCTCTCTTTCTCCCTCCTTCTCTCCCTCCCTCCCCCACCCCTTTCTTTCTTTCTCCCTCAGTTTGAATAAGTGAAAACTAGGATGTCACTATTTTATGGAAACATATGGTAGAAAAAAGGAATAAGTACTACAATCAATTCTACACTCAGGTGTTTTGTCATCTGAAGTCATAACCAGACCTAGACAGCCCTAAGCAGTTAGTCATCATCACAAATTCAAGAAAACTCCATGTAACTCTATATTCACAAATACCCCACTGTTTTAGAATTAGGAAAGTCACACCCTAGGTATTCCCCAGCGGGGAAGGGATACCCCCTTGGAAGTGGTTGAATTCCCACTGGATCTCCCCATTTGTGTTGGGGATCTTGGCTCACATTCCCTCCTTGGGGAGCCCTATGGGTTTCTTTACTTTTTTTATTGTACTTTAGGTTCTGGGGTACATGTGCAGATCATGCAGGATTGTTGCATAGGTACACACATGGCAAGGTGGTTTGCTGCCTTCCTCCCCCCATCACCTATATCTGATATTTCTCCCCACATTATCCCTCCCCACCCTCCCCACTCCCCACTCTCCCTCCCCCAGCCTCCCACAACTGACTGCAGTGTGTGATGCTCCCCTCCGTGTCCACCCATTCTAATTGTTCAACACCCACCTATGAGTGACACCATGCAGTGTTTGATTTTCTGTTCTTGTGTCAGTTTGCTGAGAATGATGGTTTCCAGAATCATCCATGTCCCTATGAAGGACACGAACTCAACATTTTTTATGGCTGCATAGTATTCCATGGTGTATATGTGCCACATATTCTTTATCAAGTCTGTTGATGGACATTTGGGTTGGTTCCAGGTCCTTCCTATTGTAAGCAGTGACACAATGAACATATGTGTGCATGTGTCTTTATAAAAGAATGATTTATAATTCTTTGGGGATATACCCAGTAATGGGATTGCTGGGTCAAATGGTATTTCTATTTCTAGGTCCCTGAGGAATCGCCACACTGTCTTCCACAATGGTTGCACTAATTTGCACTCTCACCAACAGTGCAAAAGTGTTCCTACTTCTACTTCTCCACATCTTCTCCAGCATCTGTTGTCTCCAGATTTTTTAATGATCACCATTCTAACTGGTGTGAAATGGTATCTCAATGTGGTTTTGATTTGCATTTCTCTAATAATCAGTGATGGTGAGCATTTTTTCACATGTTTGTTGGCCTCATAGATGTCTTCTTTTGAAAAGTGTCTGTTCATATCCTTTGCCCACTTTTGAATAGGCTTGTTTGTTTTTTTCTTGCAAATCTATTTTAGTTCTTTGTAGATTCTGGATATTAGCCCTTAGTCAGATGGGTACACTGCAAAAATTTTTTTCCATTCTGTTGGTTGCTGGTTTGCTCTAATGATTGTTTCCTTTGATGTACAGGAGCTCTTTCATTTAATTAGATCCCATTTGTCTATTTTGGCTTTTGTTGCCATTGCTTTTGGTGTTTTAGCCATGAAGTCCTTGCCTATGCCTATGTCCTGAATGGTTTTGCCTAGGTTTTCTTCTAAGGTTTTATGGTGTTAGGTCTTATGTTTAGATCTTTAATCCATCTGGAGTTAATCTTAGTGTAAGGTGTCAGGAAGGGGTCCAGTTTCTGCTTTCTGCACATTGCTAGCCAGTTTTCAGGACACCATTTATTCAACAGGGAATACTTTCCCCATTGTTTTTTTTCCTCAGGCTTGTCAAAGATCAGATGGTTGTACATGTGTGGTGTTGCTTCTGAAGGCTCTGTTCTGTTCCATTGGTCTATGTCTCTGTTTTGGTACCAGTACCATGCTGTTTTGATTACTGTGGACTTGTATTATAGTTTGAAGTCAGGCAGCATGATGTCTCCAGCTTTGTTCTTTTTGCTTAGGATTGTTTTGGCTATGTGGGCTCTCTTTTGATTCCATGTGAAGTTTAAGGTGGTTTTTTCCAGTTATGTGAAGAAGGTCATTGGAAGCTTGATGAGGATAGCATTGAATCTATAAATTACTTTGGGCAATATGGTCATTTTCACAATGTTGATTTTTCCCAACCATGAGCATGGAATGTTTCTCCATCTGTTTGTGTCCTCACTTATTTCATTGAGCAGTGGTTTGTAGTTCTCCTTGAAGAGGTCCTTTACATCCTTTGTTAGTTGTATTCCTAGGTATTTTATTCTCTTTGTAGCAATTGTGAATGGGAGTTCACTTTTGATTTAGCTCTCTGTTGTCTGTTATTTGTGTATAGAAATGCTTGTGATTTCTGCACACTGATTTTGTATCCTGAGACTTTGGAAGTTGCTTATCAGTTTCAGAAGATTTTGGGCTGAGACGATGGGGTCTTCTAAATATACAATCATGTCATCTGCAAATAGAGACAATTTGACTTCCTCTTTTCCTAATTGAATACCCTTTATTTCTTTTTCTTGCCTGATTGCTCAGGCTAGAACTTCCAATACTATATTGAATAGGAGTGGTGAGAAAGGGCATCCTTGTCTAGTGCCAGATTTCAAAGGGAATGCTTCCAGTTTTTGCCCATTCAGTATGATATTGGCTGTAGGTTTGTCATAAATAGCTTTTATTATTTTGTGACGCATTCCATCAATACATAGTTTATTGAGGGTTTTTAGCATAAAGGGCTGTTGAATTTTGTCAAAGGCCTTCTCTGAATCTATTGAGATAGTCATGTAGTTTTTGTCTTTGGTTCTGTTTATGTGATGGATTACATTGATAGATTTGCGTATGTTGAACCAGCCTTGCATCCCCAGGATGAAGCCTACTTGATCATAATGAATAAGCCTTTTGATTTGCTGTTGCATTCTGTTTGCCAGTATTTTATTAAAGATTTTTGCATCGATGTTCATCATGGTTACTGGCCTCAAGTTTTCTTTTTTAGTTGCATCTCTACCCAGTTTTGGTATTAGGATGATGTTGGTCTCATAAAATGAGTTGGGGAGGATTCCCTCTTTTTGTATTGGTTGGAATAGTTTCAGAAGGAGTGGTACCAGCTCCTCTTTGTATGCCTGGTAGAATTTGGCTATAAATCTGTCTGGACCTGGGCTTTTTTCAGTTGTTAGTCTATTAATTGCTGCCTCAACTTCAACCCTTGTATTGGTCTATTCAGGGTTTCAACTTCTTCCTGGTTTAGTCTTGGGAAAGTGCAAGTGTCCAGGAATTTATCTATTTCTTCCAGATTTACTGGTTTGTGTGCATAGAGTTTTTGTAGTAATCTCTGATGGTACTTTGTATTTCTGTGGAATTGGTGGTGATGTCCCCTTTATTGTTTTTATTGTATCTATTTGATTCTTCTCTCTTTTCTTTTTTATTAGTCTGGCTAATGGTTTATCTATTTTGTTGAATTGAGAACTCTTCCATGTTGGGGAAACCTAGAAATCTCTATTCCTTAACAAGATATGGGACAAGTTAGAGATTGAGGAATCCCTATGACAGTCTTTTTATGGTTTCTGCCTTTTAACTCATAGAAATGACAAGATTTAATCTTTGTTATATGAAGAGACCTAGCTAATATCAATATGAGATTTTACTGAATACCTGATGAGTAATGGTCATTCCTTCCTGTCTCTTGTTCCTTAGATACCTTCACAAATTGGTACTTTATTAATTCTACCAATTTGTAATAAGGAGGCATTAACATAATAACATAACAAGTTAGAGGATAGATAGGTAGATAATATATATGTGTATATCCAATTTGTTAAATAGCTAAAATTACAAAAATAATTCCATTTATGTTTCCCAGATAAAGATCCCCTTGAAAAAAATTTTAGAGCTTCTGAAAGGAACTAAATGTGGATTATATGTCCTGATAAACTAGTTGGTTAATTTTATAATATTGATGAGAAGTATATGTAGCCCATTACAGTTCAGTCTTTGCCTTGACTACGAAGAAGTACTTTGTGATTTCATCAGTAAGAACATTTTAAAATATAATTATTATTTTATTTTATTAAAGAATGAAATAATATTCTGATTCCTTTATTCTAGATTACTGTGCTTGGGGATTTTTCCCCCCTATACTTCTTTAACTGTAAACCATTTAATTTTTTCAGAAAGTAAGAAATAGATATACTTTAAGTAATCAGAATTATGTTACTATCTAAAAAGAGAATACAAGACTGATAGACAATAAGGTTATTATTTTACAGATCAGAAAACCAGAGAGATAAAAAGGAAAACATCTCACCTGAAGCTTTTTGTCAAAGCCAGCGCAAATATCAGGAAACAGAGCGGGGTGCTCACCTAAAGTTTCAAAACTCAAACTAGGGTCATTCTTGTCATAAAGTCCTCAAGAGGACGCAAGTTGCTATATTTAGGGCTAAAACACAGATATAGTCTTTTTTTTCCCCAAAAAATACAGGAACAAATGTTTTACTTTGTGCTTATTAATATGCATATGTTCAATCTTACTCTTATAAATAAACATCTTCCTTTAAAATAGCCAGCAAAATTTTTTAGCAAAAGATGTTTAAACACATGATGGAGGAATCTTAGGGAAAATCCAGAGATTGAATCCAATTTATTCCAAGAAAGGGACAGGAAATTAAATTACTAAACAAATTCACTATTTATATAATTGAAATGCTGTTAGTTGTGCCCATGTTTCCTCATTGGTGACACAGGCATGTTTCCTGAATGTTTATGCTAAAATTGTCTACCTGGTCTTATTACAGTATATTTGAGAGGGGAAAATTTTTCTTTAACAGATTTTAGAAAATCCCCATTGTATTTCATATATCTCAGTATATACAATTTAATAAAGCATAATTAATTATACAGAGTATGTAATTGAAAGATGAATAATTCTCACAGTCCCTTAATTGACCTAATTATTCATTATAGACAAAATTGGAGGAAAATAAAAAAGCAAGAAATACAATGACATCATTTGTGGGTTATTTGATAGCTAGGCTTAATTTTATTGTTGGCTCTAGTTAAATATTGTTTCTTTTTAAAAAAAAATAAAACAGTGCCTAGTTCTCCAACATTATACAAAAAAACTTGACTTCAGTATTTGTCATTGTATAGGCATATGTAACATTGCTTGCTTCCTTGAGTAAGTACTATTGGTGTCTTTGTCACCTTGGGCCCTCAGCAAGTGATGCTGTAACTGGCAGTGAATAATCTAAATCATTGCTCCTGAGAAGCCTCTTTTGTTTGCAAGAAGAAAAACTCTACTCAAACTAACTAGAAAAACTTAAAGACAGGTTTATTGAAGAATATTAAAATATCCAGGAATCTAAAGATACAAAATGAAGTATAGTTGGACTTTTTGTGACCTGGGACTAAAAGAACAGAAACTAAGATATTTCAGGAACTACCTTTATTTTCTATTTTACTCTATGAATATGTTCAATATGTAAATTTTAATCACCTTTCTTTACAGCTACAAGCCCACTCTATATTACCACCAGTCAGTTCTAACTCTAAATTCTGAACTGTCTGGGTTCCTCAAAATCTTAAGTCCAAATTTCTGAGGAAGAAATGTGACTTTTTTTTTTTAATACCTGCTCAGAGTCTCTCACAATTTACTGTCATGGACAACTAGTCAACCTGTGGATTCATTTAGCCGTGACTGTAGTAGGGTAGAGTCATGTGATCAACTAGAGTGGTAGGTGGAAAGATAATAGTTAACATGTCTCATGAAACTGATTAAATATAAACCTCAGCCTGGTAATAGATAAGAATCTGTTTCCTCCTGTGTAAAAACTAATGTTTACTTAATATTTGCTTTTCCTACCCTTAAGTTGTATCTCTAGGAATAAATGTGTTAATACAAAGGAAAACACATGAGCAATCATAAAGTTTTGGAATACTGTCAATGACAATATATCTACTGTCAACCAAACTGTTGATAGACAAAATACACATCGGTAAGAATCACAGTCTATCGCAGTATTGGGTGACTTCATATAGATTATTTTCCAGTTTAACTTAGATGAAATCAAGTATCTGACATAATTATTAAGTATATTTCTTCCTTCCCTGGTCATTCAAGTCATGGTGCCTCTTTTAGAAAAAGTGAAGAGCTGAATCTCTCACCCTGATATACAAAGTTTGAGGGACATACATTGATTTTTACAGTTTTGTTTTATTGTTTATATGTGTCTCTTATTGCAGGTATGTTTATTTGTCTTGGAATTTGGGTGCCTCCTTTGACTTTTCTTTGTTTTCTTATCTGTATTTGATTTTTCTTTAGCTTCTGCTGGTTCTGGTGGTTTGTTTCTTTTGTACATTCTATTTTATAGAAATCTATCACTGGTGAGGTCTTAAAAACAACACAGACCAGAGAAGAAGGAAAGGAGTAAAGAGTTCACGCCCTGAGAGCAATGGGATTCATCCAAAAGTTCGCAAAAACAAAAGGAGGTCTGTTGAAAAATAAGTTATAGACGCTTGAAGTCTATATTTATTTCTTTTTGTTACTCATTTTGGAATGAATGCTACATTTTTTGTAGATTCAAAATATCCTCAGAATCCCAAGTATGTAGTAAGACCTAGAAAGGCATAATTAAGTCTTTGTCATTAAGACAGATCTTTTATTCACCAATTTTAGTAAGGTATTTAAGGCCGGGTACGGTGGCTCATGCCTGTAATCCCAGCACTTTGGGAGGCCAAGGTAGGCAGATCACCTGAGGTCAGGAGTTCTAAACCATCCTGACCAACATGGTGAAACCTCATCTCTACTAAAAATACAAAAATTAGCTGGGCTTCACAGCATCTGCCTATACTCCCAGCTACTAGGGAGACTGAGGCAGGAGAATCACTTGAACCAGGGAGGCGGAGGTTGCAGTGAGCTGAGATCACACCATTGCACTCCAGCCTGGGCAACAACAGCAAAACTTTGTCTCAAAAATAATAATAATAAATAAAATAAAATTATTTACATTTTCAGCAGCTTATATTTATATGTTACCATCATTTTCCAAATTTCATTATAATTGTCTACAGATATTTGTTGTAACTAATCACAACACAGAGTATAGAACTTGCTGGAGTTTTAAAAAGCAAGTTTCAGCACTCTTCACAATAGCAAAGATGTGGAATCAATCTAAATGCCCATCAACAGTAGACTGAATAAAGAAAATGTGATACATATACACCATGGAATACTACGCAACCATAAAAAATAATGGAATCATGTCCTTGGCAGCAACATGGATGGAGCTGGAGACCATTATCCTAAATGAACTAACACAGAAACAGAATATAAAATACCACATGTTCTCACTTATAAGCAGGAGGCAAACACTGAACACTTGTGAACACAAGGAAGCAAACAATAGACACCAAGACCTACTTAAGGATAGAGGGAGGGAGGAGGGTAAAGATCAAAAAACTACCTCTTAAATACTATGCTTATTACCTGGGAGGTGAAAGAATCTGTACACCAAACCCCAGTGACACACAACTTACCTATATAACAAACCTGTCCATGTACCCCAGAACCTAAAAGTTTAAAAAAAAAAACAGAACTAGTATATCTATGGCAATGATACAGAGATGTTTTATGTGTTTCTAGAACCATTGGTACAAATAATTTTTTAAAAAATTCTAACCTAAAACATTTTTATTTTAGCATCTTTAAAAATTCAGATATAAATTTATATTATTCAATATAGAGCTATTTATGAATATATTTTTAATTCGATTCTATTAAATGAATGTATTCTGTATTAAAAAATAAGTCTCTTACTACAAAATTTAAAATGTTTCAACTTCATGGTATTTTTGAGTAAATATAATAGGTGTATCTTCCAGAGCTTTGCTACTCAATGTGTGGACTGGACACAAGCAATATTGGCCCAGCTTGGCAGCTTATTAAAATTTCAGAATTTCAAATTCCTTTCCTAACTACCAGGTAAGAAACTGCATTTTAACATGATTTCCCTGTGATTCCTGTGCACACTAAAGTTTGTGACACATGGATATGAAACAATAGCTTGATTAGCAAGAATATAGTACACCAAATACTTTCTTAGCAGAAAAACAAACCCCTGCTTAAAATCTAGCTAATTACATTGGAGCAATTTAATTTCTGACCAAAAAGGAATAAGGTTCATTTTACTCAAAACTGTTTAAGAATTGTTTTGCAGGACACTGATCAAAATGTTTTCTATATGATATCTCACAGAATTTAATCCACCCCAAAATATAATCTTACATATTTTCAAGAAAGTTGAGTTTTGTTTTAATTATGTAAATTTAAATTCAGAAATAAGTCTTCAGTACTTGATAAGTCTCACCGACTATAAAACTTGTAAATTTCCTCTTCGGTAATATTTAATCCCACTAATTTATGTAACAGTTTTATTTTCTTTCAATATTTTTCTCTATAAATGCAGTATAGCGATATTAAACAATAAAACTGAATAAATATAAATAAACAACAATAAAATAAAAAGTTAGTTTGCTACAAAGCTAAATCAACCAAACTGGAAATTCAACCTGTTTTTTTTTTTCCACCCCTGTGGAAATGTTAAACACATTAACCCCAAGTGAAATGCTTAGTAACAGTAAAATTCTTATGGTACATGACACAATATAATTATATGATTTTTATAAGAAAGTGGATGATTTTTAGAATAATTTTTGAGCACCTGTCTTGAAGAAGGCATTGGCTATTTAACAATAAAGATTTTAAAACTCTTTATGGGTACTTATTTCCAAAAGGCAGAAATTCTTTTGGGAAGATAGGTACATAGACCTGGGAAGGTAACTGAGCTTAAGAGACAACGTAAGCATGGTACATGCCAAATAAGTAAGAAACAACAAGTGTTTTAGCAGCTCTGTTGAGAAAACAATGATTAATTGGGGAAAAGGGGCTATAAAGCTGATTTCTTAAAGAATGTTAATTTTAACTTGGGCTTTAAAGGATGCAAAATAATTGACAAAACAATATAGAATTTCAGCGAAGTGTAATTGCTCAGAAAGATGCAGAGATAAAGTTCCACAGGTTGAAATGGGAGAACTGTTTTAAGAACAGTGAGTGATCTGCTTGGGGCTGCTTTGTTTGTGATGGATCTCAATTATTACACACTCTTTCTCACAAAGTCATTTTGAAATGATGAAAAAAAGAACTTACAAAATTAAAACCACAAGGAAAAGGGTATCAGCAGTAGACCAAAAATGTTGAGGGATTTCCATAATTAGAAAGTAGATGGGATAAGATTGACACAGAAACCAAAAGAGAGAAACTCACAGTCTACAGAAAAAAAATCTACTGTGGTGAGAACTCTTCCTGAGGGAGGTGCAGAAAAACTCCAAGCTCAGAGTGAATGAGCACAAGATGAAAAATGAAAAGTTACGATCCAATTTATGACACTAATTTACAATTATACTAATATAGATTTATATATTAACTAATTAACCAAATTAAATAACTAAAGATGATTTAATAAAATATATTCTTATATGGTAGCTGGAACAGAAATAACTTTCTCCATCCCCATTATATAACTGTAGCTGTTAGCTATAGTAGTTTGCCTCTAGGATAAAGTTTATAATGCGCTCTGAAAACAAAATGTAGGATCTTTTTTGAGTGGACTTGTATTGAGGATCCATGTCAGAGAGGGCAATTCTGCAAAACATTGAGAAAGTCCACAGTGGATGAGGAAGAAGTTATTTTTAAAAGGAAAGACAACTTTACTTGACAGTAAGATATAATAAAGCTCTCTACATGCAGTCATTTTTTGCTTCCTTTACCAAACGTGAGAACCTTTAGACTGCTTGTATACTTTGTGCCTACAAATCCTGATAGAAAGTGTGTAAGGCAGCAGCTTCCCCTCACTGACACAGTGCCCGCAATAGCCCTTCCATCAAGTGAAAGGTCTACTGTGGAAACACATTTATAGAATTGTTTAGGAAACTCATAGCATCTGACTACCAGTCATCCTAGTAATAATGAACAATTAGGAAGGGATCACCAAGGATCACAAAATAGTTGAGAAAAACCAAGAGCATGCAAGACAAAGATCAAGACAAATAAAGCAAACATCTAAACATCTAAACAAGAGCTGACCGTAAGGCCGGTCGCCTCGCCGGGAGCTCGGACACACCCCGCCCCCCCAGAGCTCGGCCACGCCCATCCCTCTCCTCGCCTAGAAACATCATCACCCCGTACCCACTTCTGCACTCGGCACTAGGCTTTGCACTCAGCACCTAGCCAGCCATTGGAAAACCCCGCCAAAATGCAAAAGAAGTCTTGTAAATCTACCCAATAGCATTTGAGTCTTGTAAAGCTACCCAATAGCAGTCGAGTTTTGTAAATCTACCCAATAGCAGTCAAGTCTTGTAAATCTACCCAATAGCATTCAAACCCTGCCTATCTGCCAATAGCAAGCTTGCCCTGCCCATGCCCTGCTCTCCCACAACAAATCAAACGCCTCCACTCTCTATAAAACCCCACGTCTGAGAGGAGTCCATGCGACTTCTCTGGCCCCTCCTGTCAGACCGCAGAACCTCGCCTGGGAGCTGAATAAATTCGCATTGGATCTTCTTGTGCTGGTCTCAGTTTCCTCATTTTAAACTCAGCAATAACCCTTACGCTGACTGTCTCAGAAAAAGGAGAAATTAGAATACCTATATATTAAAAACACAAGTAATAAAGTAAAATATTTAATATAAAGGTTGACTAATAGAATGGACCTAAATAAAGACTGAACAAATAATCCAGAACATAGTGTAATAAATTCTCCAAAGAGTAAAACAAAACAATAAAGGAGTAGATAACAATAGGAGTACTACCACATGATAGTAAGCCATGTGGCTAATGTGTATACGCTCCTTTGGCACTCAGTTGGAGTTTCAGATGGAGAGAACAGGAAAAATGCGATGAAGAAAACAAAGAAAAAATAATGGAAAAATATTTATCTGAATTGACAATGCATCAGTGGGCTTTTCTTTGGGGAGCACAAGGAGAATCAATTAGACAAATAGGGACCCCCCCCCAAGAGTACTTAAGAAAAAACAAAGGATTTAAGATGAAGACTTCGTCAACATACTCTGCTAGGTTGACTATTCTCAACTTGGGGTAGGATGGGGTGGGGTTACAGCAGGTGGATGTTTACCCCAGGCAATGTCCAGAGACATTTGTTATCACAGTTGGTAGGAGGTGGGAGGGTAATTTCTGGCTTCTGGTGGGTCCAGGCAAGAAATGTTGCTAAACATCCTACAATGCACAGGACAACTGTCTGCAACAACGAGTTGTCTTGTCCAGAATTTTAATAGTGTAGAAGCTGAAAAACTGTGCTGAATAAATTTTCTCCCTACCCCTGAGACCTTAATGGCATTGTGAAAATACTTTCATCCTCCCCAGCACATGCTTTAGAAGCTCTTCTTTTTTTCTCTACCCCCAGAAGATACTCATAATCTTTTTAAAATTATTACTACTTTTTTTTGGAGATGGAGTTTCACTCTTGTTACCCAGGCTGGAGTGCAATGGCTAGATCTCTGCTCACTGCAACCTCCGCCTCCTGGGTTCAAGCGATTCTCCTGCCTCAGCCTCCTGGGTAGCTGGGATTACAGGCATGTGCCCTCATGCCTGGCTAATTTTGTATTTCTAGCAGAGATGGGGCTTCTCCATGTTGATCAGGCTGGTCTCGAACTCCTGACCTCAGGTAATCTGCCCACCTCGGCCTCCCAAAGTGCTGGGATTACAGGTCTCAGTCACTGTGCCTGGCCTTTCATTATTTTTATAAAGCCATTCTCACAGAAAGTTGAGGGTATCCTGAAAGTCAACACCATCTTGTGCTTGATGTCTATGAGATTCAAATTTCTCTATGATTCACTAGAGGAAAATCAATCACTTATACTTACCTTTACCAGTACTTTCCTGTGTCTGCTGGAGGATAATTTAACCCATGTGTTTGTTCTTTGTGTCTCCTTTAAGACTAAATGCAAATTCTTCCTAATTTGCAGCAATCCTTATTGCTGGTTGGCTGTATTATGTCCTAGAGTAGTTGGGGATTTTATTCTTTTGTTTGCATTTTTTGTTTTTGTCATTTCAATGGCCTTTGTGGAAACAGGAGAGGTAAGCACATATACCTGATTGCCATTTCTACTGAAATTTTCTCATTACCTTTGAAAACATATCCATAAGATATTACTGTGAAGAATTGAAGAATCACCAGGAACTTGTGAACATTTATCTTTTCAGTTGTTTTTGTTGTTGTTGTTTAAAAAAAGATTGAAAGTATTTCCTATGTGTTTTTAAAAATTTAATTTTGACATTGATATTTTTACAAAAAGAAAATTTTCTTCATAGGATCAGATCTTAAAGTGGAAACTTATTTTAAAACTGGATATTAACAAACATTATCATAATAATACTTTATAGCCTTTCAGATAAAAAGTGCTTTCACAATGCATTACCCCATTTGAACCTCACAACTCCAGGAGTAGGTATTGCTATGACCTTTTAACTGTGAGAAAACTGAGGCCTTAAGAGACTGGGTGACTTTTCAGTGAAGCCACAGAGTTAGATCTAAGCCACGTCTTCTAATTCTTTATTTAATATACCTGCTGGTCTACGGTATTGCTTTCTTAACATTGTATCGGTTGCTCCATTCTATGATGAGGAGGGAGTTATGCAATGATCCAGGTAGAGTGTCTTGTATTACATCTTCTCTCTTGATATGTCTCCATAGATGCCAGCCACAGAACCCTATTAACATGAGTATCCACTAGTTCATTGTTAAAAAAAAAAAAATCAATAAATAAATGACAACGCTCACAATGTAGAAAAACTTCTAAGGAATCTGAGGCATAGAAGCATAGTCAAGCCTAACTTCTCGAGTATAGATCAAAGAAAAAATAATTTTTAAAGAATTTTCCAGATGTGGCTTAAATCATGCCATGTTGTGTGTACTTCTTCCCAGTATATAGAACCTCACTTTTGTGTGTTTTGGTTCATTATTTCCTTACTTCTACCTTCATTCAGTATTTGGGAAGTTAGAAAAATGACTTATTCTCAGTTCTACTTTTTTAGAAAGTCAAAGCTTTACTCATGGAAGTACTGATTTCTAGTCGAATGAAACTATATGTTAATCATAACCTCCTTTTCTCTTGGAAATTGAGGCAAGTACTGTGATTTATCATCAAAAATGTAGACTAATAAAAATGTTGTCTTCCTATTTTTTCCTTACTACAACTAGTCCCTGCACTGAGCCCAAAGGGAAAAATACCTCTTTATTGTTGGCCACACTCAGTGTTGCTGGGTCAAATGAGCATTTGCATAAGCTAATGAAAAGTTAACGCAGCAGGAACAACAGAAATATGTGTATGACCCTCCCGTGAGAAAAACATTCCTGTCTTTACTGTTTCTTATAACTGGTATTAGGAATAAAAATAGCTTAAACATTTGTTTAGTATTTAATATGTCAAGTATTGTTTTAAAAAATAGGTACTTTGCATTACTGCCTAGTCTTCACAAAACTTCATTGAGTATGATACTATTTTCTCTCTGATCTTACAGATAAAAAAGAAAAGAAGAGAGAGGTAGTAGTTTGCCTAACAAGTTGTAAGGTCTGGATTCAAACTCAGTCCAATTACAGTATTTGCTCCTAAATTGTATGATAATTTCATTTTTTCAGGATTATAGGAAGTTTTCAATATATTATCAAGATTATTTTTTCCATTTCTGACATATTCTTTTCATGGCAAGTTAACATGCTACTGAATTTTTCATATGTGCATCAGAATTGTAGGTAGAAATATTAATGTAAATTATATAAAATTGTTATTGTATGTACCACTTTTTAAAAAAAATTCCAGGTTTTCTGGGTGTAGCCAAAGTGCTTGCATTTTCTAACTGGCTCTTGACAGCAGACTGTAACTTAGATACATAATGGTTTTTGTCATTTCTTTAAATTCTTTCATTTTCATTTGATTTGTTTGTGGTAAACTCCCTTTCATATGCTCTCAGGTACTGTCCTAAATCTCTGCATTGTCCTCTAGATCATTACTATCACACTCATCTTCAGCAAATACCTATGTTTCCCATTTGACGGGCAACTACAGACCATCCAGTATAAATGTCTTCAGGTCTTTCATTGTGTTAATACGGTGTACCAAATTTATTGATTTGTGTATGTTGTACCATCCTTGTATTCTAGGAATAAATCCCACTTAATCATGGTGAGTGATCCTTTTAAGGGGCTTTTGAATTCAATTTGTTAGTACAGGTAAACCTTGGACAACAGGCGTTTGAACTATGTTGGTCCACTTATATGTGTATTCTCTCCCACCCCTGCCACTCCTGAGACAGCAAGACCAATCCCTCCTCGTCCTCCTCCTCCATTTCCTCTTCAGCCTACTCAACATGAAGACATTGAGGATGAAGGCCTTTATGATGATCCACTTCCACTTAATGAATAGTAAATATGTTTCCTCTTCCTTATAATTTTCTTTAAAATACTTTCTTTTCTTTAGCTTACTTTATCATAAGAACATAGTATATAATATATATACTGAACAACATATGTGCTAATCAACTGTTTATGTTATTGGTTAGATTTCTGGTCAAAAGTAGGACATTAGTAGTTAAGTTTGCCAGAGTCAAAAGTTATATGTGGATTTTTGGCTGGGTGGGGTGGCATATTTTGGATCAGCCCTCCTAATCTCCATATTGTTTAAGGGTCAGTTGTACATTGATATTGTCATGTAACCATCACCATCATTCATCTCCAAAATTCTTTTCATCTTGTAAAACTGAAACTCTGTACCCATTAAACAATAACTCCCCATTCTCCTTTCTTCTAGCCCCTGGCAACCACCTTTCTACTTTCTGTTCTATGATTTTGACGAGTACCTTATACAAGTGAACCTTCTTAGATGTTTCTATTTATGTCTTTCATCAAATTCAGGAAATTTTCAAGTAGTCTGTGACTTTTATCTCTCTCTTCTCCTTCTAGAATATCCACGATGTATACGCTGGTCCTGTTGATAGTATACCACAGGTTCCTTAGTACTTTGTTTATTTTTAAAATTTCTGTTCTTCAGGTTCAATAATTTCAATGATCCCATCTTCATGTTTACCAATTATTCCTTTTGACTTCTCAAATCTTCCTTGGACTCTCTCTAGAAAACTTTTCATCTGCATTGCAGTAGTCCTACATTTTCCATGGGAGATGTTTCAGCAAATGGATGCCTGGAACTGAAGACAGCACCAAACCCCACTGTCATCAATCAGAACGCATTTCTGTTCACGTCTTTCATCCACAAACTTAATGCATTTTTCATCTTAACTAAACACTTGTAATGCATTGTGACCACAACATTTGCAGTCTGAGGTGCAATGGCAAACCCAATACAATTAGTTTTCCTTCTTCACAATAAGAACATCCATTTTTATGACAGATCTTAGCAACCGCAGCATACACTATTTTCTTTCTTAATTAAGCCAAGAACTTTCACCTTTTCACTTACAGAAAGCACTTTACAGCTTCTCTCTGGTATTTCTGAATTGCTAGCATCAGTACTCTTGCACTTTGATTCCATTATTAATAAGATAAGGGTTACTTGAACATAAGCATTGTGATACAACAATGGTAAATCTGATAACAGAGATGGCTCCTAAGTGACTCATGGCAGATAGAGTATATGCAGACACATTAGACAAAGGGATGATTTATATCCTGGGCAGAATGGAGTAGGACAGTGAAAGCTTTCACCAACCTACTCAGAAAAGCATGCAATTTAAAACTTGTAAGTTTTTTATTTTTGGAATTTTCTATTTAATATTTTTGGACCATGGTTGAATTGAAGTAATTGAAACTGTGGAAAAGAAAACTGCAGATAAGAGGGGGACTACTGTATTGTACTTTTTAGCTTCTGAATTTCTCTTTAGTTTCTTTTTAGATTTCCTATCTCTTTATATTTCCACTTTGCTCATACATCAACTTTCTTGGCTTTTTCAGGTTTTCCTATAGTTATTTGAGCATCTTAAAGGCAACTGTTTTTAAAAAGTTTTTATATAGTAGATCTGCCACCAGTTCTGTTGGCTTACATTTTCTTCTAAATGAAACATACTTTCCTGCTTCTTAGTATGCCCTATGATGTTTTTTAAACTGGACATTTGAATCTAGTAGTATGATAATTCTGAAATTCAGATTATTTCCCTTCCTCAGAGTTACTTAGGGGTTTTATTGTTTGTTTTGATTTGATTTGATTGTTGTAGGCTGTTTCTGTGCTTAGGATAAGCCTAATGTGTAAACAAGGTATTTTTTGAGCCTTCACCTGTCCCTGGCATTATGGTGACTTTCTAATTTTCCCCATATATGCAATCACTTTTGAATATCCTACTCTTTTTTTTTTTAATTTCTGGCTCTCAAAAGGGAAAAAAGAGAAAAATGAACGGGGAAAGAATACTGACCCTTTAATTCTCCTGGAGGTCACTTCGTCTGGAGGGAAAAGGGCTTCCAACAATGCAGGGAGGTATAACACTAACAGATGCTCATCTCTGGTGTTTGTACTTCCATAATCAGAAGAAGCTACCAGTGATTAGAACACAGATCTCCACTATTGTAGGACAGGATCTTTATTGCCCACCTTGGCTCCTGCAAGCTATGTGTAAGCTCCTCGAAGAACACATGAACTGCTGCCTGCCACAAATCTGGGGGTATGGGGTGGGTGGCTGCTGTCAAGCTAAGAGGTGATACTTACTGATGTTAACCATAATTGACCATCCACATCTTCACCTGGAACTTGCAAACCTTCAATAGACTCCAAATTTCCAAAATAGTTACACTGAACAGATTCTGCCACTGTAGTTGCCTGGATGGGGAGATGGATGCCTGCTGCTTTCTATTCTGCCATCTTTCCAGAATCTTCTCATGCCCAAATAAGTCTTTGTAAGGGTCATCAATAGCTTCTTATACCAGTAATAAATACAAAGACTCTAGGATGAGAATAATATTTTCATAAAATACTTTCTAAAGTGGATATATAATATTATGGAAGACCACTGTCCTACTGTTTGCTCAATACATTTGTGCAACTTTAAGTCTTTTTTCCAGTGGCCCCAAAATATACCCTAATATATATGTTGATTAACTGATATTGAAAACTGCTAACAATTTTCATTTTCTATATCCTTTCCTATAAATTATTCCATTTGATGACTCTCCATCTCAAACACAATAGGAGTATGCTTCCCCTATGGGTTCCATAAATTTCCATTGGAAGAAATGATTTTCCTTGTCTGGCAATATTGCCTGTGCTATCCAAAGTATTTGCTCTCCCAACTTAGATTTTGAAGTTGGAAGAAGTGGCAAGAAGTGAAAAGCAAGAAGCAAATGTTACTAGAAACACCTATGAAAAAGAATTATTTCTGAAGAACATTTTTAAAGAGCCAAAATCTGTCAGGTAAGAATGAAATTAATGTGCAAAATGAGTAAGAATGGACTACCTGGATGTAATTTCTGAAATGGCAGGGTATGTATTCTGGCATAAAGCACAAAATACATGTCCTAACCTGAGTAATTTTGTCCCTTTGTTTATGATTATGAAAATGGTGGGGAAGAGACAGGGGATTCTTCTTTCTCCTGGAAAATCCCTGTTTCTTCCCTCTTAAAATTGAAAGGGGCTACCTCTGTGTTATGAGGCTACTAGGGGAATTTCAGCGAACTCCTGTGGGGAAAGAGATGGAAGCAAGTATTCCTCACAATCCCACTAATCAACCACGGGTTTCTTATGAGCATCTATAGGATTCCCATAAGTCCCACTGAGGGATAAGCGGTCAAAACAGAATCCCCGCATTTAGTCATACTTACTATACTGCCTGTTACTAATAACAACTGTTCATTCCCCTGAAGTCTGGAGCCAACTGGGCATGGGCTAGAAGTTAAGAAGTAGTAGGAGGACTTCATGGTCACCATGGCTTCCCTGCATGCAGGATCAGTTCAGTACATACAGGAGGATGCCCATGACATTGGACATCTGAAGACTTAAATTTATACAACTATCAAAATTATTTAAAATCAAATTTCCATTCATTTAATGGAATCCCATCTATGGCAGTTCTGATTAACCCCTAACTCTCAATTTTTCTCATGTTGACTTCTTTCATAAAGGCTGCATATTCTCCCATAAGACAAAACCTCAGCCCCTGAGGCAGGGTTGTAATCCTCCTGGCTCCCTACTGCCACTTCCTGTCTATTGCACATCCATTTTGGTTAAGAAGTCTCTGCTCCTCTTAAGCTTATTCTGTCTGGTGTTAGATTCTTTTACCCAGATCTGCTGCTCTCATGATCTTACCTTCAGTCAATTTACTGCCATTTAATGAGAATATTGTCATCAGACCAACAGTCTTCATCCTCACCTATCCGACATCTTACCTTACGTCTAAGTCACTTAACTGACCTCCTGTATACCAAAAATCTTTACCTCCATTCAACTTCCACAGTGACACATGTACAAACTCACACCATGCATCTAGGCAACCCCTGAAATTAACTCACCTTCAGAATCTAACTACAAACTGCTATTTTAAGTCTTTTGCTCAATAAAAAACAAAAGAAGGAAAAAAAAATCCCTTCACGCCCTCTAGTGCTGTTTCCTATCATCTTCTTTCATGGCCACATTCCTTAAAAGAATTACCTGCCCTCACTGTCTCTAGTTCCTCACTCCACAGTCTTTCTTTAGCCGCTGCATTGCAGCTCCAGCCACAACTCATGAAACTATCCTCATTAAGGTTAAAATTGTCCTCCTAATCACTTGAAAATCATCTTTGAAATTCTTTTTGGTTTGGCTTACTTGACTCCCCTCTCTTCTGCCACTTCCCTAGTTATTCCTTGTTTAGTTTTCTATCCACCCCTTAAATACTAGTGGCTCCCAGAGCTCCATCTGTGCTTGCTCTCCTTCCGGGCCCTCTTCTAAAACAGCTTATCCACTGCCAGTACTTCACCCACCAATGGTGGACAATGACTGCCTAGTCTATATACATCAGTCCCATGATATCCTCTCAAGCTTCAATCACGATTTTCCTTTGCCTCTCAAATGTCTCCAGTTAAATATACTGCAGATACATCACTATAACATGCTGTTTCTCCATGCACGTATGTAGTAGATCATACCACACAAACAAGAAGCAGGGGAGATTTTCTAGGCTAAATATCACAGGGCTCAAAGTTATTTTCCATGTCTATGGCTTACTCAAACATTATCTGGATTATTACAATCATTATCCAGATCGCATAGCAATACTGCCTCTTTACACTTTTATTTTTAACACCCACACTCCTTTCCTTCTAAATATTCAAGTTACTTAGTATAAGACCAAACTTTTGACCCGGTAAGTTGGCTTATGCCTGTAATCCCAGCACTTTGGTAGGCTGAGGTGGGAGAGTCACTTGAGGTCAAGAGTTAGAGATTAGCCCGGCCAACATGGTGAAACCCCGTTTCTACTAAAAATACAAAAATTAGCCAGGCATGGTGTAACATGCCTGTAATTCCAGTCACTTGGGAAGCTGAGGCAGGAGAATTGCTTGAACCCAGGAACAGAGGTTGCAGTAAGCTGAGATTGCACCATTGTACTCCAACCTGGATGACAGAGTAAGAATCCGTCTCAAAAAAAAAAAAAGACCAAACTTTTCAAAAATCTAAATACAAATACTGATACCATCTAATATAAAGTTAAATAGAGTAGTGTTTTGTCTTTTAAACTGAAAATACATTTTAGTAGTGCTCTTATTGGTTAGTAAAAACTGCATTTGCATTTGTGACAAAAATGTTGTTATTCTAGTCTAAAGAGAAACTGTCTCAGCAAAGATCATTAGAAAATCATTTTAGATACCTAGTTGATCCTGCCAGTAGCATAAAATAAATAAATTAATTAATTAATAATAATAAAATTTAAGAAGAAAATCATTTTAGAAACCACTAGGTCATTAGCATAATTTTAAAAAATTAATTCAAGAGTCTCTGTCATAATATTGCTCAACCTAACCAAACTAGAATTTTAACAATAGAAAAGGCATTTTCACAATAATAATCAAGGCTATGATAAATGAGTTAGAAGTATATGCAGGACATCTCCAATTTGCTCCTCAGATCCTGGACTCCTTCTTCACACAGTTCTGCCCTGGGAAACTGGCCAAAGGAAGGGGAGAGAGAAGAAAAAGAAGCTAGACTATTTCTCTTCCTCTCCCTCCTTATGTGACAATTAATTTTATATGTCAACTTTGTGGAGCTGCACTGCCCAGATATGTGGTCAAAGATGATTTTGAATACACCTATGAAGATGTTTTCAGAGGAGATTCAACATTTACGTTGCTGAACTTTGAGTAAAAAAGATCGTCCTCCATAACATGAGTGGGTTTCAACCAATCAGTTTAAAGCCTGAGCAGAATAAAAGACCGACTTGCCCCAGAGCAGGAGGGAATACTGGCAACAAATTGCTTTCAAATTTCAGACATGAATTACAGCATCAGCTCTTCCTAGGTCTCCAGCCTGCTGGCCACTCGGCAGATTTTGGAATTGTCAGCCTCCATTATTGCATGAGCAAATTCCTTAAAAAATTCACACACACACACACATACACACACACACACACACACACACACATCCTATTAGGTCTGTTTCTCTGGAGAACGCTCATACATCCTGCTTCAGCTCTAAAAGTCAGGAAATAGAAGCATCCCCCACTCCCATACTATAGCTCAGGTAAAATAGCTCCTTCTCCTCTGGTCCAGCTCTCACTAGGTCAATCTAGTGTCTCTCGCTCCTTGATGATAAGAGCAGTAGTATTTTCCCCTGTAGCTAGTCTCTTGTGTCTTACCATCCTTTCATCCTAGCACTACTCATACTTCTGAGAGCAGTCCTTTCATTCGCAACTCAGGGGTTGAGCCTGGGTTCTTAACTCAAGCTGCATATTAGAATCAGCTGGGAAGCTTTTAAGACATCCCAACAGCCAGGCCACAAACCAGACCAATTAATGCAGAACCTCTGAGGGTAGAACACAGGCATGTATTTTTCAAAGGTCCCCAAGCATTTCTAGAGTACAGCCAAGACTGAGAACCACTGCACCAATGTCTCTTCATTTGAACAATTTGAGAGGAATGTTGTTTCCAGCCAGAATCTGAACAAATATACTACTATCAAATATATACATATATTTGTTTAAAATCCTGTAAGCACTTGCCACCAGTATTTTTCATATGACTATTTTCTACACTTCCATGTATTGTTATTTTATCTCACTTTTAAGACTGTGATTGATTTTTTTCTCTCTCCCATTCTCTCCAAATGTTCCAACTCGTGGCCCTCCTCAAACCTTGTCTCCCAGCCACTGTTCTTAGCTTCTTTACACACACACACACACACACACACACACACACACATATATATAGTTTATGTATACATGAATACATATATACACACATCTACATATATATACACAAACACACATACACATATATTTATACACACGCACACACACACACGCACACCCCATATCCACCCCTCTTTCTAAAACAGGGCTGACCATGTTGCCTCATACAATGCAAATTTCAGATTTGTGTTAATGAAGCTCTATGGCCCATGTAAGTTGTAACCCGCTGACTAGGCACTAAAACCTCTGCATTCATCACAGTCTGACATTCATTATCCTCAACGATCCTCACCCTCAGCCCTTTTCTAATGTCATAACACTAACAATTGTTATCGGCTCTTTTGACTCCTTTTTCCCTTCACATTTCCTTCTTACGGTCATTTCTCCTGCCTGAACCCCCATTCTGTGCTTCAGCAGCCTGTCCTTTCAGTCTTTCAAGACTTACATGTCCCCTCCTCAATTAAGACATCTCTAGCCCCTTTATACTGCTAAATAAATGTAAATCATTATTAGCTCTTTTGAGGACTCTGAGCAGTTTCTTGAAGGAAGAGATTTATAAACGGAGGCTTAAAAAGGTGGGGAAAGAGATGGCAAGATGGAGAAGAAAGGTTCAGACCGCTAACATAAAAGCCCAAAGATGAGATGCATCCATAGCACGGGTGTGTTGCACTGAAAGTATGGAAGGATAAATGAAGGAGACTGATGAGCAAGGGGCCTTGTAAACCTCGGAAGAAGTTTTGCCTTAATCCTGATAGCAATGGAGTGCACAACTTTACAAGCATCATTCACAGAGTTGTAGATAATACGCTGGAGAAGAGAAATATCACAGAAAGAACAGTTGTAGGCTCTCAGAGAAATGCAGTCACCTGCAGCCTGAGCTGGATTGGTGGCAGTGAGAATGAAAATGTACCATTTTCTGCAAGGTTGAAAATTGTGCTGTTGCCACATGGAAATGTTAAGATTTGAAGTAAGAATTCAACACCTCTAGAGTTCTTTTGACTGATTTAAATATTATTAAAATGGACATTTCTTTTAAAAATAGTCAAATATCTTTAATGACATATCAAATCAATTACCATCAAAAGTCAACCATTTCATTTTTTTTTCCCCAAAAGTCACCTTCTGGAGCAGCGTTTTCTCATTCCATCCCATATTTATTTTTTGCATTTAACAGGTTTGTCAGTCATTTGAATATTTTTGTTTTTACAGGTACATATGTAAGTCTTGAAAAAATTTTTGTGAGCCAAGATATTTCAGTATATAGAACTGACTTTTTATGATTACACCAAAGAATAAATATTGTTAAAATGTGGGTGACAATGTACCAGGGTGGAATCTCCGTTTGTTGTCATGATAGGTAAATACAATTTGACCTACAACATAACTCAGAGTTAGAACTTTATTAAATGATTTTGCTTTATTTATTTAATATATGAGAAAGTTATTTATGATGAAAAATTTAAATACTAAACATTTCTATTTCAAAATTATTCTAATGAGGATGTTACATTGATAACTGTCATACATGGAAGAATATAAACTACATAATGATGCCATGTGGCCATGTATCTGAAGCAAATGTCACCAGAGACCTTCACCCTCAGAGATATATATGAGTGTCACTCAAACCATCAGTTTGAGTTTGATGCTCCAAATCCTCCCTATGAGGTCTGTAAATGTCTGAGGGTTTGCTTGTGGGATCCCCATTGCTTCCTTTCTTAGATCTGTGCCATCTGGTAACCTGGTATGCATCTAGACATGAAACTATAACTTTGCTGGTATCCACAAAAACTTACAACAAACATTCTGTCAGTCTAGTAACTTCAGTGATCATGGGAAATTAACATTATCCATGGAATTGCTGTGTGAGTCCATTTGCTTTGCTATAAAGGAATGCCTGAGGTAAGGTAATTTATAAAGAAAAGAGGTATATTTGGCTCACAGTACTTCAGGCTGTACAGAAAGAATACAGCCTGGGCCCCTCACCAGAATCATATCCTGGTGAGGGGCCCAGGAAACTGTCAATCATGGCAGAAGGCGAAGGGGAGCCAGTGTACCATGTGGGAGGAGATGGAGCAAGAGAGAAAGTAAGGAGGTGCCATGCTTTGTAAAACAACTAAATCTCATGTAAACTCAGTGAGAACTCACTCATTATTGTGAGAAGGGCATGAAGCTATTTATGAGGGATCCACCCCTATGACCCACACACCTCCTCCCAAGCCCCACCTCCAACATTGGAGATTACATTTTAACATAAGATTAGGAGAGGACAAACCATCCAAACCGTATCAATAGCTTTCTTCTGAGTCCTGTTGCCTCTTCTTTGTACCCATTCTCAGTCCTCTCATCTCTTAGTTTTGTCCTCCTCTGCTCCCATGTGTATGAACAATCTCATCTGAATGACATACACACAATTACTGAACCCCTGGTGAGGTCAACACTATGCCTGCAAGCACTTACTTCATTAAGAAGTTTATCAAGAGCCTTTTAATAAATTCTGTTCTCCATCTACTATGCAAATAAACCTGTTGTATCTCATTATGTGTGGAATAAATGTGAACGCAGAAAGCAATCTTGCTTAATGAGATCTGATATTTTGCCCAGATCACAATCTCTTTGGTATTTGCCATTATCCATCACTATCCATTATTATGTATCGCTCATCTTCATAGAGGAAATATATCATCTTTCGTCAAGAAATGGATTACACTGAGGAGAAGAAAATGCCTTTTGTCTTCCAAGGCAGAAAAGATGGAGGAATGAGTTGATGGACTTGGGAACAAATAATAGCTATATGCCAGATGACCTCCTAGGCATTTTATAAATACTACCACACTTAACATGCTTTTTAATTGAGTTTTCACAACAAATACATAAGGAAATTTTATCATCGCTCTTTTACACAAATGAATCTTAAGGCTGAAAGAGACTGAGTAACAGCTATTAAGAAAGGTAGTGAAGCCCACTTTTACCCTGCTAAAATTCTGAGTTTAAAGATTGGCAGAAATGCCTAAGTTGTTTTTTTTTTTTTTTTTTTTTTTTTTTGGCGAGGGCAGGGGATTGGTTGTTTGTTTCTGTTTTTGAGACAGAATCTCACTCTGCTGCCCAAGCTGGAGTGCAGTGAAACTTCCACCTCCCAGGTTCAAGTGATTCTCCTGCCTCAGCCTCCAGAGTAGCTGGGATTGCAGGTGCACACCACCACACCCAGCTAATTTTTGTACCTTTAGTAGAGACGGGGTTTTACCATGTTGGCCAGGTTGGTCTTGTACTCAACCTCAGGTGATCTGCCTGCCTCAGCCTCCCAAAGTACTGGGATTTCAGGCGTAAGCCACCATGTTGGGCCATGCCTAAGCTTTTTAAAACATCCCTCTTCAACATAAATTCATGTTCTTGCTTATGCAAGTTAATCAAAAATTAAGCAAGGGGTGTTTGTCTTAGTAAGAATTTAGGTTTATTATACACCTAAGAATGAAAATTTCAAAGTCCAAGGCTTAGATATCACCTATTTCTACAGGAGACAGTAACAGGAGATACAGTTAAAGGTCTACCTTAGTCAAATCATTCTTTCTTTTCTTTATCTAACACCATTGCTTTATTTCAAAGTCAAGTCGAAATTCGAAACTGAACGTGGATCCTGTACTATCACAAAGTTCTGTGACCTCAAAATATGTACCCAGAATTTTACCACTCACGTCACCTCCCAGACAGAGGAAATGACTCATCTTTTTTAAAAAATGGAAGTCTTAAAGCTAACATAAAATACCCCATGACAAAAATATCTTTTTATAAGTAATATGGAAGTATGAACTTGTGTATTATTATAAATGTAATTCATCTTCAGATCTTTAATTCTTGAGTATCTATGTCAAAATTTCCTTAAAAGTAAACCCTTAACTGAAAAATAAATACACTATTAACAGAAAGGAGCATCTATTCTTGTGTTTAGTTACATATATAAAAAATTTAAACTTAAAAATGTGCATCTATTACAACACTGTAACTCCAAATTTAGCTCATTTTTTTAAATTGTTGAAAAGAAATGATGTACTTTATTTGGTTACAAATAAGGTATGAGTAATAAAAATATGACTATCCTAATTTTGTACTTAAACATTCTAAGACTCAATTTGAAGACGTCAATTGAAATTCTTAAAAGTCAGACTGACCTGACCATGGACATTCAGCAGGAAAAAGCCATTTTCAAAGAGCTAATGCCCAATACACAGTGTATATATATATATATATGTACACATATACAAACACACACATATACACATCTATGTAAATATATACATATATGTGTGTGTATATACATTATATATGTAAATATATATATAAAAATATAAACTGGAGTTTTGCTTTTTTGCCCAGGCAGGAGTCAAGTGGTGCAGTCTCAGCTCAGCTCACTGCAACCTCCACTCCCCAGCCCCAGCCCCAGTTCAATTCTCCTGCCTCATCTTCCCAAGTAGCTGGAATTACAGGCACCCACCATCATATCCGGCTAATTTGTATTTTTAGTAGAAATGGAGTTTTGCCATGTTGGCCAGAGTGGACTTGAACTCCTGACCTCAGGTAATCCACTTGCCTTGGCCTCCCAGAGTGCTAGGATTACAGGCATGAGCCACCACACCTGGCCCACAGTACATATTTTTATATGATAAGGAACAATATCTCAGAAGACAGAATAGCTTCAGATATGAACCTCAAAAAGAAGCTCAAAAGGCAAAGAAATCTGCTTATAAAAAAAAAAAAAAGTTGAAGGTCTTGCTCCAAAAGAGGGATTTGCTTCAAATTACTTCGGAAAGAATGACTGGCTGATAACCAGAGAAGAAAAACGCTTTGCATTCCTGACATCTGATATCTTAATGCATGATACATAAAAAGCCATATATGCCAAGGACACACTAGTAATCCCCATGCAAAGGGAAGATTATCCTCTCAGGATAATCTGTCGGGGTGGCGGGGGGGAGAGAGAGAGAGAGAGAGAGAGAGTACATACACAAGCCTGCCTGTTACTGGAGGTGTATAGGTGCCAGGATTTTTTACCCAAGGGTCCAAAAAGCTTGGCTGAATATAACATTTCAGTTGTGCTCTGAAGTGAAAACAGTAATATAAAGACAAAAGAAAGCTCTGAAGTTTAAGGTCAAGACCAAATTGTATAAGAACCAAGGATGTAACCTAGGGTTAATGACTGGCAGAAAAAAATCACCCAGCATTTTGAGAGTGATTTCAGGCTGTGAGAAGGCAGGTTGTAGAAATGATAAGGTTGTTTTATGGCATGCTTTTATTGGCTGCATCAGAGAGGTGAGGGTGTGTTGGGTATATTCTTGAAGTGATGGGACCTTGGTTTAAATAAACTTTATTGCATATCCAGTAATAATAGTCAAGGCATTTCTTATTCTTGGCTTTTATTTTCCTTTCCTTTGTCCTGTCTTTTTTCCTGTAACGCCTGCCTTAGTTAATGACACCACCACTCCCATCTTGGAACAATCCAGAAAGAAGGGAGCCATCCCAATTCTTCCTCCTGCCATCACATGTCATTTTTGTCTTTAAACAGACTCGATGTGTTTCATTTAAGTAAATACATTTGGAAAGAAAATGTCATATTACTTATTAAAAGGGAAAATGACTATTAGTTCTATAAAAGACATCTTTTTTTAATTAATGAAAATAAAACTGCATCATTAAATGTTGGCAGAAATTCACTTTTTCTTTATTAAAAAGGCTGATTAGAAAATACCATTTAAGGCCAGGTGCAGTGGCTCACACCTGTAATCCCAGCACTTTGGGAGGCCGAGGCAGGCCAATTACCTGAGGTCAGGAGTTTGAGACCAGCCTGCCCAACATGGAGAAACCCTATCTCTACTAAACATACAAAATATTAGCCAGGCATGGTGGAGTGTGCCTGTAAATCCAGCTACTCGGGAGGCTGAGGCAGGAGAATGGCTTGAAGCCAGGAGGCAGAGGTTGCAGTGAGCTGAGATCAAGCCACCACTGCACTCCAGCCCGGGCGACAGAGCGAGACTCCATCTCAAAAAGGAAAAGAAAAAGAAAAGAAAATACCATTTAAGACACAGATTAGCCTCAACCTAAGTCTTTCTCCTGAAGTTAATTCGAGGGACATGAGATAATTGAAAAATTTTTTTAATTATGTGACAATATGATTTCATGCTTCATCCTCATATCACCAAATGTTATTTGTAAATGAGTCTCACACTTTGTGAAGCACTAGACTATGGTATACAATTCAAACTCAGTAACCTGATACAATCTTATTTTTTTAATATATGTATATCTGATTGCATTGTAGGTTCTGGGGTACATGTAAAGAACATGTAGGATTGTTGCATAGGTAAATACATGGTAATGTGGTTTGCTGCCTCCATCCCCATCACCTATATCTGGCATTTCTCCCCATGTTATCCCTGCCCAGCTCCCTATCCCCGACTGTCCCTCCCCTAGTCCCCCCACCACAGACCTCAGTGTGTAATGCTGCCCTCCCTGTGTCCATGTGTTCTCATTGTTCAACACCTGCCTATGAATGAGAACATGCGGTATTTGATTTTCTGTTCTTGTGTCAGTTTGCTGAGAATGATGGTTTCCAGATTCATCCATTTCCCTACAAAGGACACAAACTCATCGTTTTTTATGGCTGTATAGTATTCCATGGTGTATATGTGCCACATTTTTTTTGTCCAGTCTATCATTGATGTACATTTGGATTGGTTCCAAGTCTTTGCTATGGTACAGTGCTGCAATGAACATATGTGCCCATGTGTCCTTATAATAGAATGATTTATAATCCTTTGATATATACCCAGTAATGGGATTGCTGGGTCAAATGTAATTTCTATTTCTAGGTCCTTGAGGAATTGCCACACTGTCTTCCACAATGGCTGAACTAATGTACACTCCAACCTACAGTGTAAAAGTGTTCCTATTTCTCCACATCCTCTCCAGCATCTGTTGTCTCCAGATTTTTTAATGATCGCCATTCTAACTGGCGTGAGATGGTATCTCAATGTAGTTTTTATTTGCATTTCTCTAATGACCAGTGATGATGAGAATGTTTTCATATGTTTGTTGGTGTCATATATGTCTTCTTTTGAAAAGTGTCTGTTCATATCCTTTGCCCACTTTTGAACGGGTTTGTTTTTTTCTTACAAATCTATATTAGTTCTTCGTAGATTTTGGATACAAGTCCTTAGTCAGATGGGTAGATTGCAAAAAATTTTTCCCATTCTGCTGGTTGCTGATTCACTCTAATGATTGTTTCTTTTGCTATGCAGAAGCTCTGGAGTTTAGTTAGATCCCATTTGTCTATTCTGGCTTTTGTTGCCAATGCTTTTGGTGTTTTAGTCACGAAGTCCTTGCCTATGCCTATGTCCTGAATGATTTTGCCTAGGTTTTCTTCTAAGGTTTGTATGGTGTTAGGTCTTATGTTTAAGTCTTTAATCCATCTGAAGTTAATTTTAGTGTAAGGTGTCAGGAAGGGGTCCAGTTTCTGCTTTCTGCACATGGCTAGCCAGTTTTCCCAACACCATTAATTAAACAGGGAATCCTTTCCCCATAGCTTGATTTTGTCAGGTTTGTCAAAGATAAGATGGTTGGAGATGTGTGGCATTGCCTCCAAGGCCTCTGTTCTGTTCTATTGATCTATATCTCTGTTTTGGTACCAGTACCATACTGTTTTGATTACTGTAGCCTTGTAGTATAGTTTGAAGTTAGGTAGCATGATGCCTCCAGCTTTGTTCTTTTTGCTTAGAATTGACTTGGCTATGCTAGCTCTCTTTTGGTTCCATATGAAGTTTAAGGTGTTTTTTTCCAGTTATGTGAAGAAGGTCATTGGTAGCTTGATGGGGATAGTGCTGAATCTATAAATTACTTTGGGCAGTATGGCTATTTTCACAGTATTGATTCTTCCTAACCATGAGCATGGAATGTTTCTCCAACTCTTTGTGTCCTCTCTTATTTCGTTGAGCAGCTGTTTGTAGTTCTCCTCGAAGAGGTCCTTTACATCACTTGCTAGTTGTATTCCTAGGTATTTTATTTTCTTTGTAGCAATTGTGAATGGCAGTTAGTTCTTGATTTGGCTCTCTGATAGTCTGTTATTGGTGTATAGGAATGCTTGTGATTTTTGCACACTGATTTTGTAACCTGAGACTTTGCTCAAGTTGCTTATCAGTTTAAGGAGATTTTGGGCTGAGATGATAGGGTCTTCTAAATATACAATGATGTTGTCTGCAAATAGAGACAATCTGACTTCCTACTTTCCTAGTTGAATACACTTTATTTCTTTTTCTTGCCTAATTGCTCTGGTTAGAACTTCCAATACTATATTGAATAGGAGTTGTGAGAGAGGGCTAGATTTAAAAGGGAATGCTTCCAGTTTTTGCCTGTTCAGTATGATATTGGCTGTGGGTTTGTCATAAATAGCTTTTATTATTTTGAGATATGTTCTGTCCATACATAGTTTATTGAGGGTTTTTAGCATAAAGAGCTGCTAAATTTTGTCAAAGGCCTTCTCTGCATCTATTGAGATAATCATGTAGGTTTTGTCTTTGGTTCTGTTTATGTGGTGGATTACGTTTATAGACTTGTGTATGTTGAACCAACCTTGCATCTCCTGGATGAAGCCGACTTGATCATGGTGGATAAGCTTTTTGATGTGCTGTTGGATTCGATTTGCCAGTATTTTATTGAAGATTTTTGGATCAATGTTCATCATGGATATTGGCCTGAAGTTTTCTTTTCTTGTTGAGTCTCTACCGGGTTTTGGTATCAGGATGATGTTGGTCTCATAAAATGATTTCAGGAGGATTCCCTCTTTTTGGATTGTTTGGAATAGTTTCAGAAGGAGTGGTACCAGCTCCTCTTTGTATGTCTGGTAGAATTTGGCTGTGAACCCATCTGGACCTGGGCTTTTTTGGTTGGTAAAGTATTAATTGCCGATTCGACTTCAGCCCTTGTTATTGGTCTATTCAGGGTTTCGACTTCTTCCTGGTTTAGGCTTGGTAGGGTGTAAGTGTCCAGGAATTTATCCATTTCTTCCAGGTTTACTGGTTTATGTGCATAAAGTTGTTTGTAGTAATCTCTGATGGTGGTTTGTGTTTCTGTGGAATCTGTGGTGATATCCCCTTTTTTGTTTTTTATTGCATGTATTTGATTATTCTTTTATTTTTTATTAATCTGGCTAGTGGTCTATTTTGTTGATCTTTTCAAAAAATGAGCTCCTGGGTTTATTGATTTTTTGAAGGGTTTTTAGTGTCTCTATCTCTTTCAGTTCTGCTCTGATCTTAGTTATTTCTTGTCTTCTGCTAGCTTTTCAGTTTTTTTTTTTATCTTCCTCCTCTAGCTCTTTCAATTTTGATGATAGCGTGTCGATTTTAGATCTTCCTTGCTTCTCATGTGGGTATTTATCACTATAAATTTTCCTCTAGACACTGCTTTAAATATGTCCCAGAGATTCTGGTATGTTGTGTCTTCATTCTCGTTGGTTTTGAAGAACATCTTCATTTCTCCCTTCATTTCATTGTTTATCCAGTCAACATTTAAGAGCCAGTTGTTCGGTTTCCATGAAGTGGTGTGGTTCTAAGTTAGTTTCAGAATTCTGAGTTCTAATTTGATTGCACTGTGGTCTGAGAGACTGTTTGTTATGATTTCCATTCTTTTGCATTTGCTGAGGAGTGATTTACTTCCAATTATGTAGTCAATTTTAGAGTAGGTGTGATGTGGTGCTGAGAAGAATGTATATGCTGTGGATTTGGGGTGGAGAGTTCTGTAAATGTCTATTAGGTTTGCTTGGTCCAGGTCTGAGTTCAGGTCCTGGATATTCTTGTTAATTTTCTGTCTCGTTCATCAGTCTAATATTGACAGTGGAGTGTTGAAGTCTCCCAATATTATTTTGTGGGAGTCTAAGTCTCTTTGTAGGTCATTAAGAACTTGCTTCAGGTATCTGGGTGCTCCTGTATTGGGTGCATATATATTTAGGATCATTAGCTCTTCTTGTTGCATTGATCCTTTTACCATTATGTAATACCCTTCTTTGTCTCTTTTGATCTTTGCTAGTTTAAAGTCTATTTTATCAGAGACTAAGATTGCAACTCCTGCTTTTTTTTGCTCTCCATTTGCTTGGTAGATCTTCCTCCATCCCTTTATTTTGAGCCTATGTGTATCCTTGCATGTGAGATGGGTTTCCTGGATACAGCACACCAATAGGTTTTGACTTTTTATCCAATTTGCCAGTCTGTGTCTGTTGATTGGGGCATTTAGCCCATTTACATTTAAGGTTAATATTGTTATGTGTGAATTTGATCCTGCCATTTTGATGCTAGCTGGTTGTTTTGCCTGTTAGTTGATGTAGTTTCTTCATTGTGTCGATACTGTTTACCATTTGGTACATTTTTGGAGTGGCTGGTACTAGTTGTTCCTTTCTATGTTGAATGCTTCTTTCAGGAGCTCTTATAAAGCAGGTCTGGTGGTGATGAAATCTCTGAGCAATTGCTTGTTCGTAAAGGATTTTATTTCTCCTTTGCTTATGAAGCTTAGTTTGGCTGGATATGACATTCTAGGTTGAAAGTTCTTTTATTTAAGGATGTTGAATATTGGCCCTCACTCTCTTCTGGCTTTTAGGATTTCTGCCGAGAGATCCACTGTGAGTCTGATGGGATTCCTATTGTGGGTAACCTGACCTTTCTCTCTGGCCACCCTTCGCATTTTTTCCTTCATTTCAACCCTGGTGAATCTGACAACTATGTGTCTTTGGGTTGCTCTTCTTGAGGAATATCTTTGTGGTGTTCTCTGTATTTCCTGGATTTGAATGTTGGCCTGCCTTGCTAGTTGGGGAAGTTCTCCTGGATAATATCCTGAAGAGTGTTTTCCAGCTTGGATTCATTCTCTCTGTCACATTCAGGTACATCTATCAAACTTAGATTAGGTCTTTTCACATAATCCCGTATTTCTTGGAGGCTTTGTTCATTTCTTTTTACTCTTTTTTCTCTGATCTTGCCTTCTCGTTTTATTTCACTGAGTTGATCTTCAACCTCTGATATCCTTTCTTCTGCTTGGTCGATTCGGCTATTGAAACTTGTGTATGCTTCACGAAGTTCTTGTGTTTTGTTTTTCAGCTCCATCAATTCATTTGTATTCCTCTCTAAGCTGTTTATTCTCATTAGCATTTTGTCAAACCTTTTTTCAATGTTCTTAGTTTCTTTGCATTGGGTTAGTATATGATCTTTTAGCTCAGAGAAGTTGGTTATTGCCTACTTTCTGAAGCCTGTTTCTGTCAATTCATGAGACTCATTCCCCATCCAGCCTTGTTCCCTCGCTGGTGAGGAGTTGTGGTCCCTTGGAGGAGGAGAGGCGTTCTGGTTTTGGGTGTTTTCATCATTTTTGCACTGGTTTCTTCCCATCTTTGTGGATTTATCTACCTGTGGTCTTTGTGGTTGGTGACTTTCAGATGGGGTCTCTGAGTGGACACCCTTTTGTTGCTGATGAAGTTATTTCTTCCTGTTTCTTATTTTTCCTTCTAACAGCCAGGCCTCCCTGCTGTAGGACTGCTGGAGATCCACTCCAGACCCTGCTTGCCTAGGGATCACCTGCAGTGGCTGCAGAACAGTAAGGGTTGTTGCCAGTTTCTTCTTCTGCTATCTTTGTCCTAGAAGGATACCCGGCAGATGTCAGCCTGAGCTCTCCTTTATGAGGTGTCTCTTTGGTTATACAGGGGTCGAGGAGCTGTTTCAGGAGACAGTCTGTCCCTTATAGGAGCTCAAGTACTGAGATGTAAGCTCCGTTGTTCTGTTCAGAGCAGCTGGGCAGGTATGTTTAAGTCTGCTGCAGTGGAACTCATAACCACCTTTTTTTCCCAGGTGCTCTGTCCCGGGAAGGTGGGGCTTTATTTATAAGCTCTTGTCATTCTGCTGCCTTTCTTCAGAGATACCCTGCCCAGTGAGGAGGTACCCTAGTCACAGTCTGCCAGCAGAGGTATTGCTGAGCTGCTGTGGGCTCTGCCCAGCTGCTGTGTGAACTTCCTTCCAGTTTTGTTTATAGAGGTATAGTTAGAACTTCCTTGGTAATGGCAGTCTGCCTCAGTAATGATGGACTGTCTCTGTAATGGTGGACTGCCTCCGTAATGGCAAACTGCCTTGGTAATGGCGGACTGCCTCGATAGTGGTGGATACCCTTCCCCCTGGGATGGTCCAGCTGTGCTTGCTGTGAAACTCTCAATCCAGAGCATTTCAGATTGCTGGTCTTTGTGGGGGTGGGACCAGCAGCACCAGATCACCTGGCTCCCTGTTTCAGCCCCCCTTTTATTCAGCTGAACAGGTGACTGTGTCTCCCAGGCATTCCAGTCACCAGTTGAAAGGGTGCCCGGATTTGTGAGAGTTTTGTGTGAAGACCTGCTGCGCCAGCTGAAACAGTCACACTGGAGACGAGACTCATGGTGCTTTTCTGCCCAGGAATCTCCTGGTCTGTGGGCAATAAAAATCTGTTTGGAAATGCAGTGATCACTTGCCCTCTGCATTTTCCCTAGGAACTGCAATCCAGAGCTGTTCCTATTCGGCCATCTTCGCCTGATACAATCTTACTTCCTTTGATCTTATTTCTTGCCACTATACAAGCCGTATTTACAATTCTAT
The DNA here is from genome assembly GCF_030222135.1 of Aotus nancymaae. Taxonomy (NCBI): domain Eukaryota; kingdom Metazoa; phylum Chordata; class Mammalia; order Primates; family Aotidae; genus Aotus; species Aotus nancymaae. Next base: position 39,911,939 of record NW_026988438.1, on the reverse strand, counting down.
TCCTGCTAAAGGGCGTATCATTTGGCCTCACTCATTTCTCTGTGTCTACTGAGAAACCTATTAGGCCTCTGAAGAGGTTTCTGATGTGAAGTTTTCAGAGGCCTCACCCAGGCACCTTTCTCCTTAGTATGAGCAAAGATTATCACCTTGACTAAGGGTTAGTCAGGCTACTCTGAGTTCTCTTGTTGACTAGGCCTCAAGCTTAGCCTTTCTAGGTTGAACAAACACTAAGACAGTTTCTAACAGCTCAGCGTTGTTTCCTTAGTATCAGCCTACCCCCATCCCTGCTTTAAATGCCAGCCTGATAACATTCAAGGCTGCCAAAAGAATTTCCTGTTGTTCCAGCCAACACCTGAAGACCAGGCCCCTGTTTTCCAGTTTCTGTGGGAGGAGAGGGGCCAAACTTCGATAAACACCAGTGAACAAAGCTAGATGGGTTTCACATAGACTAACCTCTTTTCCTGATTTTTGTGCTTTTTCATTTTCCTGAAAAATTCCATATAGAGTCCCCACTCACCCTTCTCCCTGCTCCTTCATTCTACCCAGTCACCTCTGTACAGGTCAAAGTTGAACTTAGTTCATGTTGCACTCTTTTCCCTATTGTAATCATATATATTAATTCTCACCATTTTATTTAGTGTCCAGCTTTGTTTATCTTTCACAGCATTTCATACCTACTCCTAATGCACTATATTGTCATTATTCATTTAACTATCGCTCTCACCTACTACGTTGTGTTCTGCTTTGTAGTCCGAGTGCTGAGGTCAGCCCCAGTACTGTGCCTCCCATATTAGAACTGACAAAAATTCTCTTTACTCACAAGTTAATAAAGTGAAATAATAAACAATGTATTTTGTCAGATAGGTACCCATCTACCACTGAGGTGGCATTTTGTTAAGAGCAATCTTTGTGCTTAAATAACTCTTAAGAGCAATCTTTATGTTTAAATAACTTATGTTTAAATGTGCTCAGAAAGAGGGAACTAAGTTACCTGACTACTCTGAACAGGGTCATAAGGAGAGAATCTAACACATTGCTTTAGATTTGTTTCAACTTCCAAATCATAAGAGGGACATTACACATTGTATTAAATTCTATACTGTAAAAATAAAATAAAAATATCAGCTTATTTTCCTTCTTTCTTAGTTTGTCTGTATGATTTTTAATTCCAATATTTTCTTAAACCTCACACCTTCCTCTTTTGAATTTCTACTTCCTTTTAAAGTGGCGACTGCCAATTTTTTGTGTGTCCTTTGTCTTATATTAGTAAGCGCATTTCTCTAATTATAACATGGGGAATTTATGTGTGGGTTACAAGGGAAGACTAGATTTTTACATCAAAATTAATTTTGTTTTATTTGCTTCTAATTTATAGGTGAAAATGCTATTTTACATGGAAACCTATTTTATTCCATAAAACTAAATGAACCGTAACCCAGAAGTGCAATGAGACACACACAGCATGACCACATTATTTCTGAAAGCTGAAGAGTTGCCAGTCTGCTGATCTCAGACTTCATGAGCCACACAGTTCAGTTCAAATTGTTTCCCTGCAATAGCTTTGAGCCTCTGCCAAACAGCCACCACAGGACTCTAAAAAATACAAGGTAAGGAGATGGCACCTAAGAACATTTCTTAAAAAGTGTTAGCTCTTTTATTGAAATTTATTTCACTGCTTTTATCAAAGAGACTGATGTCACATCAGACATTTTCTCACCTCAAGGTAATATGCAGTAATTGCTATGATAGCATACTATTGAGAATATGGAACCAAATGTGTGGCCTGCATGGGCATTCTTCCTTTGCCAGTGAATTGCAAATGCTTCTTTTGATGTATAGAAAGTAGATAGTGTAGTCAGTACACTATCTACAAGTGTACCAATGTTAAACGTTAAATGTAGAGGTCTTATTGTGGGTTAAACTTCAGCAAATCAGGTCTTTTTATTTTCAGTTGCTGCCAGCATCACCTATGCTCTGAGTCAAGGTTAATGATGTTAATGCAACCAGGCAATATATTAAAAGCTCTACCCACAATCATTAACTAGAGACTAGAGTAAACCATGCATTCCAGAGCCCAGTATGCAGAGCGTCTGTGGGGTGTCAGCAAGCTGCAGCCACTTCCCTATCCAACAATGCTGTTACCTAAACTTCCCTGTTAGATGCCTGTTCTTGTAGGCATCCACACTCCACACTCTAAGCTAAACCACCACCTGTTGGACAGCGGCCCTGCCTCATGACTAGTATTTGGCCTTGAACTTCACAGTCTGTTCCCTAGACACTGGCTGGAGCTGTGCTTCCAACTAAATGGGTTCTTTCCTTCTCTTGCCTAGCACTAAAGCCCTAGCATTGCCTGCAATTCCTGTTGTCATATCCTCCCCACAAGATTCCAACCCTTGATAAATCATTCCTGACCCAGAAACGCAGTTCCACTACCCTGGGATATAATGATTTGGAATGCTGGTGACTCACCCGACTTTTAGACCCTTAGTCCTAACCCCTTTGTTCTTGCTTACTTCTTTTTCCCTGACTTAAGACCCAGCACATCTCAAAGCCGATATGGTATGTAAGATCCTGTCAGCGTGCAAAAAGTGCTCATCATATGAGGAAACTTAAATGTATTTTTTTAGTCAATGCAAATAATTACCACAATTAATATGTTTTGTGGTTTTTAACATTTTTCATGAAAACAAAACTTTGCATTTTCTCTAATGAGAAAACAGTATAGTTTCCTTTTATTTTTCCAACATTTGATAAGGCATAGGGTCAAGTTATTCTTTTTGAGATGCCATAATAGCTTAGGTATTGGAATGCCCAGCTAGTACTTGCATTACATAGTCAACGTTGTGCTATAAGTGTGGTTCTTCCTAAAAGCTTTCAGTACTGTTTACATTCTGTGCTACCCAGTTCCCATGGTAACGTGTTTGTTCCCATGGAGAAACAAAAGCGAACACCTAACCAGAGTTGAACTTGAAGATTTAAAACTTCACTCAGTAGATAGTTCACTCAGAGGCTATTAAGGAGGAGGAGGAGAAAACAGAAGAACAGAAAATATATCTAGTTTCTAGTTCCACTTCAAAGCTAAGAAACTACTGATTCATTTTGACCTGCTAAGTAACAAATCATTCGTGGTGTCATTAGTTGCAGCTTTAAGCAGACCTTTTTTTTCTTCTCAAAATCAATTTTATAAGTGACTACTTAGTCACAGGGTCCTTTTAAACGGTGACTTGATAGTTTATTTTAGCAATTTGGTCCTTGTAGTTGCGATCTGTATTTCCATACTTTAAGAATTTTTGGAATTTTCATAAAACCATCTAAATTTAAGTAAACGATTTAAAAAAAAAGACAAACTAAGGCAATAAGAATGTAAGCAAATGAGCATAAGATTATCTTTAATGAAAACAGATTCTTTTTCTTTTTTTAATGCCCAGAATTTTTTCAAGCCTAGCTATTGCCAGTTTATGCCATTTGAAAAAGGCTTGCAAGCTGCAAAAGGTTGTAAATTCAGCTGCTTTGGTTTAACGTGAAGGAAAGTTGATAGCTTGTGTTAAGGCTGCCACTACCATGCCAAATTCCTGACAACCTTACAGCAGGACTTTGAACGCCAGTAAAATAATTCACACCCATTTGCAAGCTCCAGTCAAGTGGCATAAACTCCACTTGCAGAAGACAAAGCAAAATGACTGGGCTCCTCCCGCTGCTCTGGCTCCTCACTCTGCTGCCGCCTCCCTCCCCACTGCTGTTGTTTTCTGCCCCACTTTACAATCCAGACACTTGCTCCCTTTCCATTTGATACTACTTCTTTGTTTGCTGTTCTTCAGCCTTCTTTGTGCTTTTCTGACCTCCTTTTTTCCATTTTGTGCCGCTTTCCTTTTCTACGTTCATCTTTTTTTCTCGAGCTTCACTTTTGTGCATTACACTCTTTCCCACTTCAATCTGTAGCATTTTTGTATTGTCCTGACTTTCACTCTTTTTACTTACTTTAGTTTATTTTCATTCTGACCACCTTTTCTACTTCTCTTTGCAACCCCTCTGTTAGAAGTTTGGCATTTTGCTCCAACTTTTTAAAAAAATGCATTGTTCCTGGATGACATTCTTTCCTCACTCCTTCTATGTATTATTTTTCCCTAGTTGTTTAAATCCCAGTCCCACTGACTTCATGCAAAGGTATTAATTAAAGCAATTTCAAGTATTTCTTTAATATAGTAAAAGGTGAAAAGAAAAAGTTGCCTTAGAAAACCGCATTCTAAATAGCAGACTGCCTTTTAAAAAAAAATAATAAATATCTGTCCCATTTATAGGTTCACAGGAAGTAAAATCAGTGAGATCTGCCATCTCCTATACATGTCTACCTCAGGCATCATTCACTAACTCACATCAAGTAGTGAAGAGTGAGACTCAAATCAGCAAGCCCATCCTGCTGAATTGCTGTCACTCATAACTTTCTCACATTGTATGGTCTGCTAGCAAGTGGCAGAACTATGGTGTATCCAAAGATTAATTGTGGTTTCGGAAGCAATTGTAGCAGGAACACGGAACACAAAGGTTTTTTTCTCTTATTTAGTTTTGTGTGGTATGGGAGACAGAAGGCATTTCCATCATTTTATATAGCTTATTTCATATGAAAAACAGAATAATGAAAGTTTTCACAATATGAAGGTTTTCTTTAATTTCTTATCATCAAATAGGCATATGCTTTGAATCGATTTTTTTTAAGTTTTGAGAATTGGATGTTCATCTTTCTTTTATTGACTTTCATCTAATTTTCAAAAGCGTGCATGGTAGATTGCATGTGAAGGTAAACGGTCCACTCAGATTTAAATGAATTGCTTTGAACTAAAGAGATATAAATTCTAATATCTTAATTCTTCATGGCTATATACATATACACTATATATTTTTTGCATAGTGGTAGATTCTTTATGCTTTTGGCATATTTGAAGTTACATTTTAATTCAAATTACATTTATTAAGTGCTAAAAAGACACATCCATTATTTTAGAATTTTTGACAAATTTTCAGTCTCGTAAGTTTATTAAAAAAATATTGACACATTGTAATATATACTGATGTCATAGCACTTACAGCCTTGGTAAATTATGCCTACAAGAAAATCAGTTCTTTGTGTTTTTCTCAGTTTACTGTTTTTGCATTTAACAGTTTTTACCTTGATTAAAGACTCCAGATTTTCTGGGGACAGTGTAGTTGACTCAAAAACTAACTGCAATCATACAAAATTTTATTTGACAGAAACTACGTATATCTTCTTTTTTTATTATTATTGCTATGATTATAGAGCCAACACACACAGTCATGTAGGTTGAGCATTGCTTAGGTACCATTCTCAACTTATGTGTGGGGCTTCATAGACAGTGGGAGTCATTTTGCAATTTTCACTGAAACTACGCCATGAGTTTACTTATCAGATGGAAAACAATTTATGCTTTGACAATGTTGAATAAAGTCTTGCTTTACTCTGTCAAAGCATAAAATGTAACATTTTAGGTTTGAGGGGACACTTAGAGATCTTCCGGTTCTCCTCTTTGGTTTTACAGAGAAGAAAAATGCCTCCAGAGAAATGACTCCTTACCACAATTTTATCACCATATATATTCTAAGAGTCAGGATTAGAGATGGCTCTCCTGATCTCTGGCCTTGGGAATATCATTTTCAAAACATTATGGCAACATAGAAAAATATTACATTTCTGTCACATAATTCCATAGCTGCAAACTTCTAAGATTTTAGCCTAACTTTCTTCCTAGACAATTTTGTATTGTAAATTACTAGAGGGCAGAAATAATTTCTGGATAATTCTGTGAGCAGCTTGCCATGCTATTCAGCAATATTCTAAATAGTTTTTTGTTTTGTTTTGTTTTTTCTCTTTTTGAGAGAGAATGTCACTATCTTCACTGATTAATGTAGTGAAAAATATTTAGAAAAGAAATTGTTCCATGCTGCTCTGGCATCTATATTGTGAAAGTATAATTTTGGAATATTTACATTAAATAACGGAACTAGAGTTTCTTAAGAATTAAAATCTTTACTTCCCATTAATGTATTGGGAAACTTCACTAGTTTATTTATATTCCCTATGGAGCCTTTCTTTATTACTATCAACCCACACTTTCTCATCTCTTTTATTACTCAACACTGACACGTGGTGTGTAATATAGTATTTTGTTTCTATTCTCTTGCTGCATCTAGAGAACTTGTCAACTCTTTGTGTACAGAGTTTGGGGTTTACTTTGTTTTCTCTCCTCTGTGATGCTGGGTATGTATACAGCCAATGCTAAATGTGTACTACTTAAGGTTATAAGAATTGAACTAGAAACACTTCATCAAAAAAGCCCTGACTAATTAGAAGCAACTACCAAATTTAGTCTATGGTGTCACAAACCCTTATCAAAAAGTGTATCATTAATCTAAATGCTAAGAGAATTAATGAAATTTTTACATAAATATTACTATAAAACAATATCTAATAATGATGCCTAATTTTTTAGATTAATGCATACTGATGAAAAAAATAAACAAGGAGTTGAAACTAGTGCATGTCATCACAAAAGCATAATGCCCTTTAAAAAACATTTTAACTTTTTTTTTTTTTTTTTTTTTAGAAATGAAAGGGGCACGTGGCAGATATAATCAAAAACATTCATTTCAAGAGCAATAAATAAGGAAAAGAACATGTTGGTACTCCAACAAGCCATAGCTTCTGCCAGATGTTGCAAAAATGAGTCAGATTACTGACCTTTCTTCTAGGGCCTGTATCGACTTTGAATGGAGCTTTCAATTGCACAATAAGCATCTGGACAGTTTTGACATCTTTATTACACTCTTTGAGTTCTTAAAAGCTACCATTTTGTTTAAAGATGACATATGAAAATTAAAACAATTATTTAAGTGCTGACAGTTATTAATCCTGTAACTCAATATCAATACCATTATCTTCTTAGAACTGGGTCTCTAACTACTATTTATAATCAAGACATCAACTGCCAAATCAAATTAAAATTGAGATTTGATTGATTATTTGATGACATTAACATTCACATCTATTTCCTTCATATGCCTAATTTTGTTCTTGTGTTTGCTTTACACTGAATTATTGTGGTTTAAATAGCCCGTTTTACATGACCACTTTCAAACAAGATCATAAATTTTCATAAAAACAAACTAAGGAATTCATAATCGCAGCTCTTGGCCGCCACCTAAAGGTTTCTTTCTTGTTTTATTTTACATAAGACCTACTATGCATTCCTTTTATAATAAAACTGTCTTGTCATCACGTTTCTACATAAATACAGGGTAAAAAGACTTTTTCAAGTATGTTTTTTCACCTTTACATATTTAAATTAACAGCATATATAATTACATCCACTCTTCAATTCATTCAGCACACACAAAAAATTTAAACAAGGTCCTTTTAAATGGTCTGAAAATTTTTCATGCATTTAAGTAATAGTGTGTTTTTATTATGTATCACCCCACCAGGCCTAGGCCCATCATGAAGAAATTTAATTAAATCATGTTTACTGAACATGGTTGAATGTAATGTAATACAAAACTCCTCAAATTCTACCAAGTACATTAACAGGTTTAACTTCTTCATTACCCTTGAGAGTAAATGAGGTACCATAATTAATAATTCTTGCTCCATATCCTATTCTCATGACCTTTACTCTCTTAAATAGCATTTGATTGAATCAAGCCAAGTATCTTCATTGCCTTACTTGGACTCTGACAAAGTCAACTTTGGAGGATAGAATCATTGCCATTTACAATATCATAGGGGAAATTAGTTATGAACTCTACAAACTTCTCATCTGAAAGCTCATCATGAGCATCTATGAATCACCCAAATTCTTGTTAAACATATAGACAAGTTGTATTAGCACATACACTTTCCAATATATATCCCATGTACTTACCCTTGATTTATTTATAGAACACTATTCATAATTTTATTTTTTTCTTTTCTTTTTTTTTTTTTAAGACAGGGTTTCATCAGGTTGGCCAGGATGGTCTCAATCTCCTGACCTCTCGTGATCCACCCGCTTTGGCCTTCCAAAGTGCTGGGATTTTAGGCATGAGCCACTGCGCCCAGCCCCATGATTCTATTAACTCAAAAATATTTATTAGGTACTAACTATGTGCCAGGCACCCATCATTATCAGTGTTCAATAAAGCAGACTGGTCTTTCCCTTCATAGAGCTCATGAAGAAAACAGAAAAGGAACAAATAAATAAGTAAAACACATTAAGATACTGGCTGCAAGGAACTGAATGCTGTACTATAATAGAGAATAATTCTGGGGAGACACAGACCAGCATTAGGTAGGTAAGTCAAGAAAGGCCTCTCCTAGTAGACAGTTTCTAAACTGGGACCTGAAGAATAAACAGCTAGCTCTGCCAACAAGAGAGAAAGAAGTGGAGGAAATTATGTATGCAAAGGCCCATGTATTAACAGAATGCCAAGGGAACTAAAGTGGAGTGACCCAAGGGGAGTGTCATGGGATGGGATTAGAGAAGTGAGCAGGAATCCAGTCATGCAAGGCCTTGAACATGGTAAGGACTTGGGGTTTTATTTGAAAGAGAATGGAGAGCCATGATAGCAGGTTAAAAAAGGAACTTGATGCATGAAGAAGGAATTAGAGGCAGCCAAGAAAAAAGGGAGACAGAAGTCTATCACGGAAATACAGATGGGAGAGATAATGGTGATGGTAACGTGGACAAGGTGGTAGCAGTGGAGGCAAAAACAAGTGAACACATCTGAGATGCATTTTAGAACGAGGCCTCGGGGGTAGATCAGATGACCCTGTGGTTCTGCTACGCCTTCCCGGCTTGTTAGCGTTTGCTGATATTAACATGACTTTGAAAAGCTGATATCATTTTCCACATAAGATTTTATATCACACCCACACTTTTAATTTAGCTTTTTAAATTTTAAAGACAATATCTTAATAGAATCACCAATTTGTACATCAAGAAATAAATACTTATTATCTAGTATCTTCTGCAAATGCAGTAGTCCACAAAAATTAATTTTATAAATAATGGAAGTTTATCCATTAAAAGCATCAAAGCTTATTTTACTTTAACCACTTTGAAATAATTATTTTCTAAAATTGTTTAATATTTCCTTAATCTTTTAAAATGAATATATTTAAAATAAGTTAGGCTTTTCAAAAACTCAGACTTATTATCAAGAAATATATATATGAAACATACCTCTGTAGTATGTAGCATGGCTAAAAAGAGTGAGATGTAAAATGAGTTTCCCCTACTCTGAAAACGATCTTGCTTTGAAATTATTACATTTTATTTTGTGGCCTCAGTTTTCTATAGCTCTCATTGTGCCTGATTGTAGCTATCAACTTCTGACTCATTCTAACACACTGCTTTACCTTGGCTGTGAGCTGGGAACCCTGCTATCAGAAATGTATGCAAGTTAATAGAAAAAGACTCCAAGTAAAGGGTATGAATTTTTTACTTCTATTTTGATTGCATGGAGGCCTTTTTACACTCTGCTTTCCCAAGTACAGTTTAGGCCCCTGAAGCTGCTTGATCAGCAGCATGTAAGTCAGGGAAATGTCCCTATACTAATTTCCCACAGTTTCATAATGCTCCTTGAAAACTGAATCCACATTAACATATACATCATCATTTTTAAGTTTCTACAAAGAATCCTTCCTTGTGATACATCTTCAACTACATCATTATAAATGTTGGCTTTTCATTTGATGCCTAAAGTACAGTTTTCAAATGTAACATAAAAGCATATAAAATTTGACCCAAAAAGTAAACTAAAAACTAGTTTCAAATTTCTTGACTCAGACTATAATGTTATCTCTTTTCTTTTTTCATTTTGACATGGCATGGAAACAAGAACAGATCAAATGTCCACAGAAACCCAATCAGCAACATTGCTTTCAAAGTGTCTTTTGACAAGTAATATGTGCATTTTACAAATCCAAAGGCAATATTTGAAGTAGCTCTTCAAAAGAGCTGCATTACTCAAAGCTATCTCTGTATCACCACCTTGTCTCATGGAAGAAAATGTGGAAATGTGTTCTAAAAATGTGTAAATGATTAAAGCATCAGTATAAAGAAAAGACATTCTGAACATGAATAAAAATTATAACGAGGGCTTATTGAAAAATCAAACACCAGATGTCCACGGCTGACTTGACAAATGAAAATCCTTGAAAGAAAGGTCCAGAAATTGGCATTTCAAATGAATATACCCCAGCTGATTGACACGGGCATTCCTTTGAGCAATCCCAGATAGCACTATGGTAGACCCCAGGTAAGCAATCTTATGTGATCTGCTTTTTCTACTTTGTGGTAGATTGTATTTTCCAAAGATGACAGCACCAGTACATACCATCCCATATGCTCTTCCTACAAGGTGACATTGACATTTCTCCACCAAATGATAGCATTTACATTACCTCCTCTTGGACCTGGGTGAACTTTTGACTGCAGTAGAAGTGACACTAATGTGACTTCTAAGACCAATTCATAAAATGCAATACAGCTTCCTCCTGGCTCGCTTGGGATGCTTGCCCTAGGAATCCAGCCACTATGCTGTGACAAAGCCAAGCAGCCCACGAAAAGGCCACTTGTAGGTCTTTCAGCCATAGCTCCAGTTGAAACCTCAACTGACAGGCAGCCTTTAACCACCATGTGAGTGAGACTTTAGATAATTCTAGCCCCCAGCTTTTGGGCCACCCCAGTAGACAAAAGACAAGCTCTTTCACCCAATCCTGGTCAAATTTCAGATTAGTGAATAAAATTAATGTTCTCACTGTTCTAAGCCACTAAATGGTATAGTGGTTTGTTACATGACAATAAATAACAGAACAAACTCCAAATACTTCCACATCTTCTCCGGATAAAATGTGAAGCCCCAAGTAAACCTTCATGCATTCCAGTTTGCATTTAAGGATTTCATATTCTGTCCAGCCAGATCCACCCCCAGCCCGGACTGACTTATTGGGTCCTGCTTTAGCGAATTGGCTAAGTCTGTAGTTCTCAATCAGGAGAGATTTTGCTTCGCACAGAACGTTTGGCAATGTCTGGAGACATTTAATGTTTGTCACAACTGCGGTGTAGGATACAATGGTATCTAAGTGGGTAGAAGCTAGAGGTATTGCTAAACATCCCATAATCTACAGCACGACGCCTACCTCTGCAACGAAGAACTATCAAGCCTAAACGGTGCCAAGGTTGAGAGGCTCTGACCTAGCTCTGGCCCCCAGCAGCGAGGTACTCAGTTTTCACCACTGTCTTCATCATTATGTAGGTTGAAGGTTCTCAACCTGCAATTAAAGAAATAGTGTGTAGGGGAAGGTTGAGAAGGGATAACACGGGGAGAAATGCCAGATATAGGTGACAGGGAAGGCAGCAAACCACCTTGCCATGTATGTACCTATGCAACAATCCTGCATGACCTCTACTTGTACCCAAAACCTAAAGCACAATTAAAAAAAAGAAAGAAAGAGTGTGTGCTGGGTTTAGGGGAGGTTAGAATATCATGATTTTCAACCTATGCTATTGCTACAGTCTGGATGTTTGTGTCCCTCCAGAATTCTTATGTTGAAATCTAATCCACAATGTGATGGTATTAAGAGGTGGGGCCTTTTGGAGGAGATTAGGTCATAAGGGCTCCCACGAATGGGATTAGTGCTCTTTTAAAAGAGGCTTTAAGGAGGCTTTTTTCCCCTTCCACCATGCAAAGACAGAGTGAGAGGGCACCATCTATGAGAAGCCAGCTGGCACCAGACTTTGAATCAGCTGGTATGGTCATCTTGCATTTCTCAGGCTCCAGAACTATGGCAAATAAATTCCTACTTTTTATAAATTATCCAGGCCAAGGATTTCTGTTATAGCAGCCTGAATGGACTAAAACAAGTGAGCTCATGGTGCTCAACCACAGTTACAAATTAGAATAAGTTGGCGAGGTTTTTGTCGTTGTTGTTAGTTTGCTTGTGTTTTTTTTTTTTTTTTTTTTTTTTTTTTTTCCCAAATATCACTGCTTAATCCCCAACCTGGAGATTCTGATTTTAAAAATACCGGATGCTAGTATTTTTTTAAAGCTTCTTAGGTTATTTTAATGGGTAGCTAAGCAGGAGAACTGAGGCATTGACCATTTTTCACCAGGAAATTGTGACTCCTAACCTGTTGCAGGTTAGGTCCAAAAGGGGACATTGGGGAAATCTAGAAAATCAAACTGAAAAATCCCAATGGGTGATTCTGTTGGCCCCCAGCCACTTTCCTTACTGAAAACCTCTGCCTTACATAGTCCTCTGCTATTAGTTTGCCATAATCTGGCAAGAAAAAGACCTGAGCCGGACTCTTCCTTCATTCCAGTGCACTCATTCGGGATGGAAGCAAATCTTAAGAGTTATTGTTTTCTGTCAAGCCAGTAAGTAGTACCATTTTTTAGTAAATGCTGAACAACCAATTCTGTCGTAATCGGCTCAGCCAGCTGTGCACTTCTTCACCAATAAAATAAGCCCTGTTTACTAGATTTTCCATTAATTGCCTAAGATGGATATAAAAACATTACTCAATATTCTTAGAATTTTACTATTGGAGTGTCAAGCTAAATCAAATAATTTATATATTTACATAGTTCAAGATGATGACAAAAGTTTACTGATAGTAGGTTATTCTGCTGAGGTTTCTCTCTCTCTGTATAGGACTTAACCTTGCCCCCAAACCAAAAAAAAAAAAAAACTGGCAGTTAGGCAACTGTACTGCCATCTGCCTCAGATGCTAAGCAGATAAAAGTCGGCTCATTAAAAACAAAAATGACTTGGGTGGAGAAGGAAAAATGTGACATAGCCTGTTATTATAATAATTACCTCAGTAAAATGTGTTATTTTATCATGACAGTGACATTTTCTGAGCATGTTATTATTACATTTGTGGTAAAAAGAAAAAAATCAAAACTATGTTTTTCTTTTCAAAATGCAGTCGTCAAAGGAAAACATCAATTTAATAAATTTCTCAATAATTATCAAATTGTAACTTTTTAACTCTTTCCTATTAAAGCCAATACCAGAAAGAATCCTTAATGTCCTATTTATGCTCATTATCTACAACAGAGAAAGCTGAATATCTATAATAGTTTTGAGTGCTAAGTGTACAGAGAAACTGCCCATGTGTGCTGGAAGGCACTCATAATTGTGAGCACAGGTTCTTAAATCATACTGCCTGGGTTTAAATTCTAAGTCCGCCATTTACAATGTGATCTTGTGCATATTATTTTCCATCTTGTAACTTATCTTTCTCCTCTAAAAAACAGTGATAATAATAGTACTGGGATCATAATTACCTTTAAGGACTAAAAGATACAATGAATAGAAAATGCTTTGCCTAGTCCATGGCACACAAGATATACTTAAAGAATGAGCATGTTTTCACTCTCAAATCTATAATGACAGCTTATACTTCCCTTTTTAAGTTTCAGAACCTAGATTTCCAACTGCCTTCTAGATGTCTCCATCTGAATTTCCTTAGGCCACTTGTAAATTATCTTTTCCAGTATGTGTTAGTTTTCCTCCAACACTCCTCAACTTATCACTAATACCATTTTACCAAGACAGAGTAAGGTGTTTGAATGATGTTTCGAGCTCTGGTATCCTTCTAAAGGAAGGCTAGATGGCAATCATGCTTCCAGTTGTTCTTTATCTCCCTTTTCTAGAGACATACTGTTTGTTGTCAATTAAATAATTTTCACTGACACCTTAAGGTCCTCAAAATATTGTTATCTTATAACCTTTTCAATATTCTAAAGAACATTTTTAATAGTTTCTTAAAGTTCCTAGGCCTCATGTCTTACTGAACATTTCATATAAACAACAGAATTTTATTTTGCCCAGTTGTATGTACATCATTTCTTGAGCACCTCTCTGATTCTGCCCTCAGCGTCCATGATGAAAAGCCACATTTTTACTTAGTTTTGAGAACTAAAACCAACTAGGCAACATCTAGGACTTTAGGACCTTTTTGATAAAAGTTGAGGCAATCGATAATGAGCATCAGGAAGATATTGCTAGGCTCAGCCCAAATGGATAAGTTAAAAACAGGTGTCCTAACAGGATTCCGTGAAATTTACTAACTAGAAGCAATGCAAGTTTTTCTCTCAGGTGAACCAATAATTCAATAAATAACACCTGAAAATCAGAAAATGTCAGTCTTATAGAGCTACAATAAGGAGAGTATATTTGGAGGATTCAAAGTCAATTGAACTTCCAGAAAAAGAGAGTTCTCAAAAGACAGGAAACTTTCAGTTTTACAAAAGCCAACTAAAGTAACAGGAGAGAAGCTATTATAACTTGAAATTTCTTTCTGTAGGATGAATAAAAGAGTTAAGAGGTACAATGGAAAGTTGTAGGACACAGATCAGGTAACAGGCAATCACTATTTGGCCAAAGAAATTACAGAGAGTTGGTTAAAAATTTCCGTTATGCCACATTTCATTGACAATAGTAATTCCTGCTGAATTGATACTAAATGCTGAGTTGACCTGAGGAAATAAAGAATCAGAGACTGGGCACTGCTCCCTTTGTCCATGAGCCACTAGAGCAGGGATCACAGGCTTAAATTCCTATGGGACTCAGGCATGTAACATACATCACTGAACTTAGGCTGGGTACATGAAAAGCAGTAACATGAGCATACACACACAAAAAAATGGTACCTGACTCTTGAGGAGACAACAGCGAGTGGTAAGGGTTGTAGCAAACTGAAGAGCTTAGGCCCCTTCTTAAGTGGGTGGAAGATAAACAGCTCTGGCTCATTGTCTTAAAGAAATGCAGTTGTGCCCAATATCCTGATTAAGGGATGCTGAAACTGGGATTTCATGAAACATCCTGATTTTTAAGTTTTAAACAAAATTGATTAATTTTTAAACCACTCTGTGGATTGATGCTAGGAGGGCCAAAATCTACTGGTCACATTTGTTCTGTGGGCTGCCAATTTGCTAGTCTCTGCAACAGGCTTTTAGAACTAAGCAATGGTCTTTGTTTATCTTCCTTCACTTTCATTCTTTGTATTTGATTCTGGGACTTGCGTTTTCCAGTCATTAAAGAAGATCCAAAAAGTCCAAGTGAAAAATTAGGAGTATATTTGGGAGCAAAGAGACCTTAGTTAGCAAAAAAATGCAAACACTTAATAATTAATCAAATATGTAAAATTTAGACTAAGGAGCAATTTTTTTGTATTTCTTTTGCTAACCTTGCCAAGATAGGTTATTGCCATCTTAATGAAAACCAATCTCTTTTCCCTTGGCCATCTGATATCCTTTAAAGCTAAATCTGTTGGATATTTTCCATTTGCTCATCCAGTTTCCTTGTCTACCCACTCTGTGCCCCCAGGAAGCTGGCTGGTATAGATTGCCTTAAAGGACTACTTTACCGCTAGCTTCCATTGAGTTTGGCCCATCTGGGAGCACTGGCAGGAGTTTGGAGGGTGGAGAGAAATGAAAGTCAGGGCATTTATTTGCCCCGCTTTCCCCCTGCTGGTCCATTGATTTAATCTCTTCTTCCTATTTGGAGGTCCTCCTTATACAGTTCACCACCCTCCTATTTGTGAGTGTATGTATGTGTCCCTTGAATACTGTCTTTTACTGTCCCTCCAAGCCAGGGATGCTAAGGTTCCCCACTATTGTTAAGTCCCAGAGGAATACACCATCTCTTGCTCCTTTTCTTAAAACCTTCCCTACAGGCCTCAACTACTCAGTTTGTCTGCTTTCTGTTTCCTGCTGGAAGCCTGACTTAAAAAAACACCTCAAAGTACACAATCCTTCCCCAGCATTGGGATCTTAACTAAACACAGTGTCTCATCAAGTCCTTTAATTGTTATTTCTTGGGTCTTTTGGCTTGCCCTGTCTTCTTCTACCTCCAGAGTAGCAACTCTCCTCCCAACCAAACCAATCACACCCACCCTTTCCTTCTTACTCGTTGTCAGAAAGTTTTTCCCGAAGCTTACAATCCTCAGGGTTTAAACTATAATGAAAAAGTGCTTTCATGGTTTTCTGGTTGCAGGATGAATTTGTACAATCTTTTGGAAAAGCAAAGCCATTTGGCAGTAAGTATTAGGAGCCTTGAGAATATATCTAACTTTTGACCCAGTAACTTTACCTTACAAACTTTTCATAAGAATCCTAAATATTAAAAAATTTGGATAAAGATGAATGCAAGTATGTTTATTAACAAAAAGGGCCAAAAACGATAAACAGAACATACTCCATCAGTGACGTATGCCAGGTGTTTTCTGTTTGCCCCACCTGCTTCTCTCTCCAATTGCCCTCTGAAATGAGAGCCTAGCCTTCCTAAGACTCTGACTATGGCTCCACTACTTTCTAGCTTTGGAATGAAGTTTACTAATGGTAGTTTTGATAGAAAATTGAAGACGAGAAGAATGAAGTAGGAGTAGTTATTTTCCCTGTCCCCTTTCTGCAATAGCCTCAGGCTGGCCACGATTCTTGAACAAAGGTAAAAGAGCCTTTCAGGTGGCCTTCTTACACAACTCAATCTCCTTAAGGTTCAGTAATAAATGCTTTCTCTTGTCCTTTGAAGCCTAAGGATACTGATGCATTCTATTCTGTGCCCTGCCCCCATGCACACTGTTTCTAACTCAGGGATATTGTGCTATCACTAACACCCTATCCCATGTTTATTAGCAACTTCTCCTCGAATTACCCAATTTGAGTACACCAAATATATTTCACTGTCAAGAATCTGGTGCAATCACACAGCATGTTTAAGTATACTAAGCAACACAGTCAGTATGGAATAATACGTAACATAGAAAGATAATCACAGAAAGTACAACAAAAAAGGTAAATCTAGTATGAACACAGGTACATAAAAATAAAGCAAATAACATTCATCATGAAAATGTAATAAGTTTTAAAACATACTACTTTTTAAATGAGAAAATGATTAGTGACTCAAAAGGAAAGACACTGTACATCATACCTAGAGGAATTTGCAAATACCTTGCAGGAGTGGCATTAGAAATGATTCTTCACAAACAAGCAGGACAAACGAGAAAAAAAAAAGTGGCAGGGAGGTGGCGAAACATGTTTGGCTGAGAATGAAGCCTGTGAAAAGGTAAGTGAAAGCGCTTGCAGAAAACCAGGATTCTCTTCTGAAAAGCCTGGGGTAAACAGAGTTGGGAAGGAGCAGGGGATTTCATAGAAAAGGGTACTGGGAATGTGATTTGGGGTCAGAATGTCCAAAGTTTCAAAGTTGATGCTAAAGTTCTCTTCATGGCCTGGGAGAAAGTTTGGGGGGTAGAATTAAATGAACCATAGATGGGTTTAAGGAGAGGATAACAAGTTTAGATTTCTGTCTCCAAATGAAAACTCTCCTCCACTGTGGAGAAAGAAGGGCTAAGAGTTCCTGGGGAAACAAAAAAAGACAAAGCCTGAACTCAGAAGTTTTACTAAGGAGTAAAAAGGGTAAAGAGAATGGAAAAGATGTCAGATGCTTCACTAAGATGGGATTAATATAATTAGTACACTAATGAAAGACAGGGGTTGTCCAGCATACATCTGTAAAAGGGAACAATGATACCTAGGGTACACTTAAAATCTTGATA
Source organism: Aotus nancymaae (assembly GCF_030222135.1). NCBI lineage: Eukaryota > Metazoa > Chordata > Mammalia > Primates > Aotidae > Aotus > Aotus nancymaae. The sequence goes on along the minus strand of NW_026988438.1, from coordinate 39,894,321 downwards.
AACTTCCCTGCCACTTTACCTTGAAAAGGGTTCTAATGGCCAAAAATATTTTCATTTTTTGTTGCAGTTGTATATCATGCTGAAACGCAGATCTTTATAAATAAATTTCTTATATTTCTGAACCTTTAGAGGACTAAATTCCCAGATATGGAATTAGTATGTCAACTATTCTAATGATTTTATTACACAATTCCAACTGATTGCAAAAAAAGTTATAGCCAATTTACAATTCCACCATGAGTTCCTATTTTAACCTAGCTAGCATTAAATACTGTCATTTTTAAAAAGTCTTTGAGCATTTGATGGGTAATAATAGTACCTCATTTCTTAAATTAGTATTTCTTTGATAACTAGTAAAGCTGGACTTTTTCCATGTCTTTAAGCATTTGTATTCCCTGTCCTCTTTTCACGTTTATCTATTGTAGACTAAATGTTTTCTTATACATTTGTATGTGCATATTTTATGGTATGTGTTTTTATCCATTTCTGCAATATTTATAAATACCTAAGGTTTCAAAAAAGTATCATCAAATGTGTTCATTTGTTTTCTTTAAGTTGGATAAATTATTTTTACATATAAAAAGAACTTTTATTGCCAACACCAGAAAATACTGACATATATTGTCTCCTAGTTTTACATGAAGTCCTTTAGTTTATCATGAATATATTTTGATACAAAGTAAGTTTCTAGACTTTTTGTCCAAGTAGCTAATAATTGTCCCAATGCCATTTATTATTTATCCCTTCATCCATTTTTGAAGGATGATTTACATTATATTAGATTGCTATTAATGTTGGGTTCTATTTCTGAGCTATCTTACTTTTAACAATTTACCAAATGAGTCATCTTTTTTATTATTATTACATATTATTTGCAGGTCAGATTATAGTATCTTTCAAAAAAGGGATTGAGTTCTATTGATGCTTGTGTTTTCCAAAGGGCCTATCACTTTGCACATACTAAATGTTCAATAAATATTTACATATTTATTAAATGAATGTTTAAATTGAATATCCTGTGCCTAACATGCAAAGAATTTCCTCACTGTATTAAAAGGTCACATTCTTCAAGGTGAAACATGAAGTAATTTTGAAATTGGAAAAGGGGGCTGAGAATGGCAGCATTCCAAGTATAAAAATTCCATGTGAATTTGATTAGAATAATTTAAATTTTATAGTGACTTCGCTCTCCAGAGGCTATGTGATCATGAGAAAATGCTGAAAGGGAGACTTTTAGTCATGGGCTCACTCTGAGTTGTTGAAGTTCAGAAAGACCTTTAGCTGTGTAATGATGTGCAAATCAGTCCACATTCCATGGTGGCTCAACAGATGAACTATGTCAATGGTGAAATGTTGTCTTTATAATGTCTGCTGATACCTCTATTTGAGAGAACCAGCTGTTGATCCTTCATACTGCTACCCATTTAGAAATCTGAGCAATAAAGCAATACTTAATAATTATTGCATATTCATTTACCCCCCCAACTACATATTAGTGTAAACATGTTAAATTTTAAATAAAAGGCAATATTAAGTATGCATGTCTCTGGCACATACAAGTAAGTGAAGCTTTCATACAGTTATATATCAAACTGTACAGAGATGACTTCAGACTAAAAAGATTGTGGAACAATTTTGTTTGATTAAAGAGACATAAAACTAGATTGTCATAAAGAATGCTAGGATTACAGATTTCTATAAAAAGACATGCTCACTACATCTATTAATGTGGGTAAAGAATAGTATAGTTACCAGAAAAGGAAAAGTTATGTATTCAGCAAAACCAAAGGTATTTGATGTTATTTTTATGACAATATGCAAGTCTCAAAATAAGTATTCATGTATTTTCAGTGTTGTTTATATTATGAAATTAAAATAGTCCTAATTACCATTGCAAAAATCCTTGGGATAATATATGATGAATTCTAACATGTTTTACTCACGACCTCTTTTGATTTCTACAATTATTTTACTGAGAAATTTCATGTGGCATGTGTTTGTATTTTATAGACTTGAAGTTTTAGAGCACTTTTAGATTCACAGCAAAATTAAGGAGCAAGTACAGAGTTCCAATATACTCCTTGCCCCCAAATGGGCTCAGCCACTATCAACATCCCACATCTGTTACAATCGATCAATGAACATTGACATACAATTATCACCCAGAGTCCATAGTTTACATTAGGGTTCACTCAGTATTGTACATTCCATGGGTTTTGATAAATGCATAATGACATGATTCCACCACTGCATTACTATACAGAGTAGTTTCATTGCCCTCGAAATCTTCTATGCTCCACCTATTCATCCCTCTCTCCCTCTCACAATCCCAGGAAACACTATCTTTTACTGTCTCCGTAAGTTTGCCTTTTCCAAAATGTCTGGATTCATACAACATTTAGACTTTTGTGGTTGGCATCCTTCACTTAGTAATATGCATTTAAGCTTCCTTCATGTCTTCCCTAGGCTTGACAATTCGTTTATTTTTAGTCCTGAGTAATATTCCATTGTCTGGATGCACCACAATTTATTTAGCTACTCACCTACTGAAGGACATCTCGGTTACTTCCAAGTTTGGGAAATTATGAATAAAATTGGTACAATATTCATGTACAGGTTTTGGGGTAGACATAGCTTTCAACTCCTTTGGGTAAATACCAAGGAGCACAATTGCCGGATCATTTAGCTTTGTGAGAAACTGCCAAACTGTCTTCCAAAGTGACATTCCCACCAGCAGCGATGATAGTTCCTATTGCCCTATATCCTTGTCAGCATTTGATATTGTCAGTGTTTTGGATTTGGGCTGTTCTAATAGGAGTGTAGTGATATTTCATTTTAATTTGTAATTTGATAGTTGTTTTAATATAGTCATCACAGAAATGAGTTGAGGCTGCAGAAAATTAAGTAAGTTACCTATGATTCTATAGCCACCAGGTAGCAGATTCAAACCTACTTTTTAAGACTCCAAAGTCCATGTGTTAATTTCACTGTGGTTGCATTATAGCTAGAAAAGAAAAGAATTTAAATGCATACATGCAGAACAGCAGAGGTTAGTTTCCAGTCACATTTATTGCTTGTCTTAATTTGGTTTTCTCCAGAAGAAGACCCTGACACTAGGAGATATCAGGGGTCACAAGGAAATGAAGGAAGGAAAGACAGCCAATGATGGATCTATTTGAATATAATTATCACTGTGGTCAAGTACAACTTACTCCTACAGGGGAACTTTGGAAAATGATGCTAAATATTACTCAAAAGGTAATGTGTGTGACAGTACCAGTCCTTCTACTGTTTGAGACTGGCCCAGGACAAAGAATGTATAAAAATTAAAAGTATTAAGAAACTTTTATAGCAGTTTGACATTTTAGTGATACCCAATTTTTCAATAATTAATTTTACTTTCTTTTATTTAATTCTCAACGCATGATAGATTGAAAATTAAAAACTAGTCCAAAAACAGTGTAGCACACAAGGCCTAAAGTGACTCATACAAGAAACGGGGGAGCTGGGGTATTTATACCTCACTTCCCATCTGGTCTGTACATAGTTGAGAAACCATCCAGAAATTTTGTTCATTCCCTAGCACTTCCAGCACACAGATGTCCAGCTGTGTGCGATGAAGTGGTGAGCCAGGGCAGACATCATCTTTCTGATGATGAGTTAAAGGCTAAAAAAGTATTCGTTTACTACATGCTATAAAAGGATAAAACTATGCCCAGGGTCTGTGCACAGGATTAGACTATGTACAAATAAAACGTTTCATTCAAAAGTACCATATTTTCTACCAAGAAAGCAAAAGACAAGAGCCCCTCCTCTTCTTTTCCCACACCCAGAAAGCCAGTGTACTAACACGTGATGAAGATTCTGAAAATTAGATATTCCCAACAAGGATTTTGAATCTTGAGCAAGTGATCCAAAGCAAAGGGAGGATTCAAAGCCGTTCTTAAGAATTAGACACTTTCTGCTACTGCTCATGCCTCCGTGTTTTCTGGCCTTGCTTAGTCTTAGTTTCCCAGCTTCCTGCTGATTCTACGAGCTCCCAATTTTCTTCCAATAATTTATCCCCCCCCTTTTTTTGAGACAGAGTCTCACTTTATCACCCAGGCTGGAGTACAGAGGCACAATTTCAGCTCACCGTAGCCTCCGCCTCCGAGGTTTAAGCAATTCTCATGCCTCACCCTCCCGCATAGCTGGGACTACAGGCACGTGCCACCATGCCAGGCTAATTTTTATACTGTTAATAGAGACGGGGTTTCACCATGTTGACCAGGCTGGTTTTGATCTCCTGAATTTAGGTGATATGCCTTCCTTGGCCTCCCAAAGTTCTGGGATTACAGTTGTGAGCCACTGCACCCAGCCAATAATTTCCCTTTTTACTTAGAACATCCACAAACTGACTCCTTACTTGAAACTAAAAGTCATCACAATATGAGATGATTGAGAAAACTCAGAGCTCTGATTCCTGCCTGCTCATGAATTCCCTTGAAAATGTGAGGTTGGTTTCTTTGGCAATCTTTGTCTCAGTTTCCACACTTGTAAAATGGGGCTAGCTCTCTAGCATACTTTGAAGAAAATTAATCTGTGAGATGTTCGCTGAATAAGGGGTTCTTCCTTTGGAGAATCTAATCACATGCTGGTCTATTGGGTTTCTGGGAATTCCTCTAGTAAAGGATTTAATTTGACTTTAATTCAGCATTTTAAGCTTAATCATGGAAGTCTTGTTTCAGAAAACATTAATATCTTATAGATTGAGTCATCCACAAACTATCTTGGCAAGAGACATTGGCTCCAGCAGTTCATTTTTCTTTGAATTTGCACCTGACACTGGACTTTGTCATTAAAGACTCATGAAGCCTTTGAGGAGTCTCTGTATTAACCCATTAAAGTAGGAGGCTCTTAAACTTCAAAGCATATGAAAACCATTTGAGGACCTTGGTATAATGCAGGTTGCTGAGCACCATACGAAATCTACTAATTCAGAATTTCCTGGAATAGAGACAAGGAATTAAAACTCAGAATTACTCTATGGGGGATTGCGTTATATGTAGTCTTCAGTCTACAGTATGAGAAACACTGTCTCATGTAACAAGTCAGTGAAAAGCATCTTCAAGCAACTTATGCACTTTATCATTAGAAGAAGCTAGAATTCATAGTCACAATAATATATCTCACTGCTTTGACCATTCATCATCTTCTGAGATGTCTCAGGCAAGCTCACAGATAACTTGTGAATATCCACTCAAAACCTACTGAATGGCTCTGATCCCAACTTCAAAAAGACATAACATCAAAATTCAAATGTGTCTTTAGGTGCCACTATAAGATCAATAATTTGGGCAAATCTAGTTAAAGCATGAATAGTCACAGCCGAATGTGGTGTCTTCCACCTATAATACCAGCTGCACAGCAGGCTGAGGTGGGAGGATAGCTTGAGTTCAAGCTTGAACCAGGAGTTCAAGGCCAGTTTGGGCAACATAGTGAGATAGCAAGATCCCATGTCTTAAAAAACAGTCTGGATGTCTCCCTCACTCCTGCTACCTCTCTATGGCTTATTCATTCTCATCGCAAACTAAATTAGTGAGGAATTAAGGTTAAAGGATTAAGGAAGAAATTTAAGTCATCTAATTTTATGACTTTTTAGTAACTCAGCTCAAAGACTCTAATGATAGGAAGCCTGGAATGAACAACCAAAATGCTATTTTTAGACTCTCTGTAAATTTCATTTCCTCTCATTACCACAAATGGTGAAAAAATAACTGTCAGAAATTTCAAAGTAAGATAGCAGAAAATGATAGAAAAACAGAAATTAATCAAGTCACCATCTTCTGAGACATTTTTCCTTTATTAGAATTCTTCAGGTATTACAATGAAGATAACAATATTGCATTTCTTTAAAGTATGCTGTACATTTCCTTATAGGAAAAAGGATGAGTTATGGTGACCAGTGACATTTATTGGAAACAAGCAAACTTTTTGTTCCTGGGCCAGGGCCAATAGTTGTGTTTACTTGAAGAAAACCCTACAGATGATTTGCAGTCTTTCAGGAGAATTTACTTTTATGTTTATAGCCCAAAATATGAGGATAACTTGTTTGTAAATAATTGGCAGAGGTCACAGTCTCACAGCTAGGATGTTTTATCTTATTTCGACAACCAGAGTTACAGCCTCTTTACAACTGAGAAGTGGTACTAAATGGTATTGTGCTTATTCTTCAACAACTCCACAAAACTGGCATCCTGACATATATTTGCATGGGTGTCATGTAACAAAATGTAAAAATCTTTCCTTCTAAAGGGCTTCAAAATTTCCTGAAACAGATTTTTGAACTTCATTTTATTCTTCTTGCTACATGGTTGTTTTGGATTAGTATATACAATATATCAACATCTAAAAATATAGTTACAAAAATTAGTACAGACCTCATCGATTTCATAAAGTTACATCCCTTCTTGTTTGCATACATTTATATTTTATTTATTACTGTAACTGCCACTTACAACCCAGCAACAAGGGTTGTATTTTAGAACACTATGGAATGATGATGTGATAGACATTTTAAAGTGTAAAGTGTAGTGAAATGTCTTTATGGGAATTAGAGATTTAATTTTTTTTTTAATTGGAGCACTGCACTGTCTCAAGGGTGGCTGCATTCAGTAGATCTGGGGCATAACCTCTGAAAAATACACTGGCTGCCCAGTGGAAGAGTCAGCAATCAGATACTGAATATGATACTTCTGTGTTGAAATTTTCAAGTCCTCACACTCATCCTAACTAATTTTTAGGCCTTTGCATTAAGATAACCACAAAACAAAACCATAACTGTTCAAACCTGGAACTAAGAAAATAAAAATTAAAGCTGAGCTGGATTTATTTCTATTTATTTAGAGTACATCACCTATAGTAGAATTATGTTGCTAAGGATTAAATCCTGGCTTTGGTCTCTAAAAAGGACCTGCTTTGTAGATCCACGGCGCTTTTAATTTTCCAGCTGGGTTCCTGGTTTGCTGAACTAATTCTGTGCACTCCATTGTGCAGTCCACACCTGAAAGGGGGAGTTTCGATGTTGTGGTTTATTAACCAGGTACTTTCCATTCACTCAGTCAACAGAAAGAAAAAGAGAGAGAGCGTGCCTCCTACTTTTTTTTTAACTACAAATAAGGAGACGGAAACTATTAAACAAATAAGAATGGGGGAAACTCCCGCATATTTCACCTTGACCTGGCTGGACTGGTCTGATGCCTGTAAGAGGCGGGGGTTGTATTAAAACAAGAGGTCAAACTTCTCAACTGGGAACCACTCCTGCCCCTAGTGGGAAAAGACAACCATCACCGCGTTTCCTTGTTTCCAAAGCGGGGTACTCAGTTCCCACCCTCGACTTAGCGTGGTAGTGACAGGACCCGAGGAGGCACGCTGCTTCGCAGACAGTTGCCCAGCATAACACTCGCTCCCCACTTGCACCTAAATTTCTGAGCTGCAAGCAGGCAGAAATGCCTCCCACCTTCTCTCCTTAGCTCCTCTCTCCCCGCTTTGCTGCTGTCTCTAACTATTTTGTTCCGTTTACTGGGAAGGTGACACTTAAGATCAAAAGACCCACTGTAATTTGCAAAAGCCCAGAGCCACCACCAGACCCTGGGCAAAAACAGGGCTGTCCAGCCCAGGGTTAAGGCTATGAGTAGAGAAGGAGCGGCGAGGAATCTTGGCCAGTCGCTCCAGGAACAGCCCCTGCAGACGGGTCCAACTCTCCAAGGGCTAGGGAGACCCGGGCAGCCTCGTGGCGGTGCAGAGGACGAGCTCCTAACTGCAAAGTGCTGAGTAGAGGGCGTTGGGGGCAGGGGAGGCCCCTGGACTCCACTTTGTATGCAGCAGCTGCGGGGCAGTGAGTATCTCCGAACAAAGCGGCGCGCAGCGCGGGGGTGAGAGATTGGGGTTTGCTCGCAGCTGCCGCTGAGCGAGTCTCCCACCACCCCCGCGAGCGTTAGGGTGGAGGGACTCGGGGGAGGAGGGAGAAGGGAACGAAGCGTGCCATTCCTGTTGCGCCGCTACGCTTCAGGAGTTCTTGTGAACGTTGGGAATGGCCACTATCAGAGCCAAGGGGGAAAAGAAAGAGCTCGAGTGAGCAAAACAAAGAGCGAGTGTGGGCCGCGGTGACTTCATGCCTCACCAATGTCCCGCCCACGCTGCTCAGAGCTGTGACTGCTGCTGCCGCCAGGGCTGCCGCCGCGCCTGCGGGCAGCAGTAACAGCGAGGCGCTCCGGTAGCGTGGGGAGGTTTCCTAGCAACTCTCTGCCCTGAGTGCACCCTGCTACGGGCAGATGTGGAGCCCTCCACCCCTGGGGGCAGAGCAGGACCACCCCTCTCCCGTCCCTCGCCAGCCTCTCTCGCATCCTAGCCGTGTGCACCTCCGAGCGCGCCAGCAACCCGGGCTCTGGACTGTGGGACGCCTGAGCCGCGCACTGAGGCCAAAACGACAAGGGCACGCAGCCCCCGCCCCGCGAAGCCGGGTTCCCGCACCCCGTGGGAACCTCCCCTTCTGCGCTCGCGGCCGCCGGCCTCACTCCCGGCCAGGCAGGGAGAGGCGATGTCTCGCTCTGTGCCTGCGGGTGTCGGCGGGTGCTTCTAGGGCGCTCCCACAGCCGCCTCCCCCTGTTGTTGGCATCCCGAGCTTCCTCCCTCGCCAGCCGGGACGCTGCCGACTTGTCGTTGCCCGCTGCTCCGCAGACGAGGCTGCAAGCCGCCACTAGTGGAGGTGGCCTCCCTGCCCACCTGTGGAAGAAACCGCCCTGATTGATGCGCCATCGACTTTTTCCCCTCGACCTCGCCAGCGTCCCCTCCCACAGATTCAGCATCACCCAGTGAATGTACATTAGGGTGGTTCCCCCCCAACACCAGCTTCGGGCTTTGTTTGGGTTTGATTGTGTTTGGCTCTTCGCTAAGCTGATTTATGCAGCAGAAGCCCCACCGGCTGGAGAGAAACAAAAGCTCTTTTCTTTGTCCCAGAGCAGGCTGCGGAGCCCTTGCGGAGACCTCTCTTCAGTCGCCGCCGGGGCCCTTGGCGGTCGAAGGAGGTGCTTCTCGCGGAGACCCTGGGACCCGCTGTGCCGAGCCAGGAGGGCCGCGAGGGCCCTGAGATGACGAGCGGTGCCCGGGCCCGCTTACCTGCTTCGCTTGCTCCGAGCCGTGGGGTTCGCCTGCTGGGCCTGCGGGAAACGTCCTAGCGACACTCGGCCCCCGAGGTGCGCTCGTGAGGCGCGAGCACGCGACCGGAAAGCAGCCAGGCGGCGGGCGCGAGGCGGGCTGTTTTGCATTATGTGCGGCTCGGCCCTGGCTTTTTTTACCGCTGCTCTTGCCTGCCTGCAAAAGGACCGGCGAGGTTCCGCCTTGTTCCTCTGGGCAGCCTGGGTGTTTTCGCTTGTTCTTGGACTGGGCCAAGGTGGTAAGTTGTTTTGTTTTGTTGTTTTGTTTTCTTCTCTTCCTCAAGGTGTTGGGCTGGCACGAAGAGCTGCCCGGCCAGAGCATCCCGCCCAGGTAAGTTGCAGGCATCAGAGAACTTCAGGAGGGCGGGTGTGTGGCAGGTCCTAAAGCACACATGGTCTCTAGGCCAGGTGTCTTTCTGCCCTGGAGTGAAAGCAAGAACTAAGGATCACAGGAGACACTGTGTGTTATTCCTAGGTGTTGGGGAAGCCGCAATAGAAAGAAATTTTGGAAGAGAGGGTGTCCTGTTTACAGAAGTCATTTAGGGGTCCTGGTCCATTCTTAAGGGCATCGTCTGTACAGAACGTTCTTCCCATCTTTCTAACATTTGGGTCCACTAACAACTAACGTGCCTTGTTAACTCGAGGCTGTAGGTAAGTTGGTTATAATGGGAGTAGTCTTCAATTTTTGAGTCCAGAAAAGGACAACATCCAAGTTTCTATTATCTTTAGTGCTCAGTCTGAATGAATTATACACACTGGAGGGATATTCATGCTTTAAGTCACCATCCTTTCAGCTTTTTTTTTTTTTTTTAATCTATCTAATTGATCACTCACTGAGATCAATCTCTGAGACAGAGAAGCAGAAAGAATGCTGGACCAGGATTGACAACTTTCTATCCAGGCAAGCCATTTATGTCAGAATTACCTTGATGTGGAGAGGTTAATGTTTTATAAAATTCATTGTCCTCATCTGTAAAATGAGGATAGTAATACCTGCCTTCTGAGTTCAAATCACAAAGGAAAGTTCAAGTCAAATACCATATGAGAAGGTGTTCTAGGACTTTTGATTTATGAAACAATCAAATTGGATTGTTGGAAAACTATACAACTAAGTAATAGGACTAACATCAGTTTAGGATAAGTTCTTAATGGTTTTCAATATAGGCCCAATATTTATTTTTGCTAATGCAGTGACTATTGTCATATATTTTTAAAAAGATTTCACTTTTTCTCTGTTTGGTCACCAAGCCCTTAAATTATATTAGAGCCTTTCTCTGACCTCTGGGGCTCAAGGAGAGTTTAAATAATAGTTGTAATTGTTTTGTAGGTTAAAATTTACTCCTATACTTTAATGTGCCAGGTTTTTGCCTGAAGCTAATCAAAACAGATCATAACCTTATAAACAGCTTATACGTATAAACATATGGAAACATCCAGCTATCTTTAATTAATTGTTGCATATATAGTTTTCTAACATTTGTTTCAGGGAGATTTACCTAGTTATCTGAAATGGAGAAATTAGAGTAAATCTCTTTATCTTGTGGTTATTTTTTTACTTGTTTGTTCATTTCAAAATAAGTGAAAAGGAAAAGGAAAAGTAACATTTATTATGAGTTATCTTTTAAATGAAAGAAACCTGTGTTTGTTGCAGCAAATTTTCCACTGAGCACAATTCCATCCTGTTTCAATAATAAAGTGTTTTTCTAGATTTAGTAAACACACACACACACACACACACACACACACGTAAAATGACCAAAATTTGTGTTAACGCAGTATATTTTGTTCCCAACGTATAGGCAAAGGAAAAAGTCCTACTTGCCTCTAAAATGTGCCATTTATAGTAAATTTTTTAAAAACATTAACTGTGCTTATAAACATTAGTCAGGCTTTGGTGAAAAAGCATTGTATTTCCACCCAGCGACTAAAACTGATTTGAAGGAAATATTATGAATGGGCCTCCCTGCACCTGCAGACCTGAAAAGGGAATGCTTATCTGAAATCAGAACAAGGCATCCTTTTCCCAGTCTCTGTCAATATACAAAGGTTTCTGATGTATACTCATTTGCATGGCAGTTAAAAACATGCAAAAAATGTAAATTATAGCCAGTATAACTCAGAAAATTAGAGATCAGCATAAACTGCTGTACTTTTGTGATATAGCTACAAGTCTCAAATTATATGTCTTTACAGCGCAAATTAGATGCTTAACGCAGAATAGAAATTTAGGTATCAGTTACAAAGGAAATCTTGTTCCCTTGCTCAGTAGTTTACACCAGGAAGATGTTGAGGGCAATAGAGCCATACAAAAGAGACCAGAAGCTGGGTAAGACCAACATAACTTTGGGTGTAATTTTTGAAGCAGAATGTATAGGTCTTAAATACATAGTGGACTTTTAATAACAAATATATAGTGAGCAGTGGGGGATGTTATTAATCAAATCCAAAGATTTCTGATGTAGAAAAAATTATTGCAGTTTTTTTTTAACTATCTCTGGTGGAAATTATCCACAGCTGGAGAAACAATAGCACTATAAAGTGGTTAATAAATAACTGGAAGACATAAGGAATATCTAGTGATTAATATTTGAAGAGTTAATGTAGCAATATTGTTTCCACATTTACTTATTTTAAAAGATTAAGAACTTTTGTTACCTAAATTTTTATATAGCAATATAAGTGTAACAAATTTCAGAAACCGCAATTTCCTTTAAAAAAGTGGTAACTATTATTGCAATGAAATTTCACCTTCTGTTTATTCAATTATCAATTATTTATTCTTTTCAACAACGACCAACTAGATTAACATTACTTTGTGACTGCAGCATTACTTCCTCTGAAAACATTGCATAGCATGTGTTTCCAGAATTATTTATGCTTACCTAAAGTGATCTAATATTTAAAAGAACCAAGGTATCATTAACAAAAATTGAGCCTTCTAAATTATTTGCATAATAAGCATCCAAATTAATTCTATCTTGAAGCAATGGAAACACTTTCTGATCAATTAAAAATAATACATGTTTGCCCTCTAAACTGACACCAAAGTAGCTGATTTGGTTTCGAAAATGCCAGAAAAATTCCTGTGCCCCAAAATAACTTCTCTTGTTACCAAATTATTGAAATCTCACTATTTAATGGATTCTTTTTGGTTAAACATGGTATTAACCATGATTTTTTAAGTTTGATTAAACATGGTATTAACCATGATTTTTAAAGTTTTTAACATGGTATAATGTAAATTTTCAAAAGCATACAGAATTAGAGAGAATGGTATAAGGTATACTCATCACCCAGCTTCATTAACTATCAACTCAAAACCAACTTCTTTCATCTCTGTTCCCACCACTACCCAATTCATCCCCTTCTCCCAACTAAATATTTCGAAAGAAATTTTTCATATCATTTTATTTTAAAATATTTCAGTAAATAAAAATACTACTGGAGAAGGAATACACTGTAACTAATCTTAAACCATGAATTTTTTTTAAAACTAAAACTTAGGGCAAGAAGAACGTTCACAATTTTTAAAGGAAGCAATTGCAAAAGAGAAGGACGTGGGAATGACAAAGACATAATTTTAACCATTTACTTTTCTGTTTATTTGTTTTTCGAGACGGAGTCTCGCTCTGTTGCCCAGACTGGAGTGCAGTGGTGCAATCTCGACTCACTGCAACCTCTGCCTCCCAGGTTCAAGTGATTCTCCTGCCTCAGCCTCCCAAGTTGCTGGGACTACAGGCACATGCCACCATGCCCAGCTAATTTTTGTATTTGTAGTAGAGATGGGGTTTTGTCATGTTGGCTAGGCTGGTCTCGAACTCCTGACCTTGTGATCGCCCAAAGTGCTGGGATTACAGGCATGAGCCGCCGCACCCAACCATTTACTTTTCAATAATTCTTTTGTAGTTCCATTAGAAATATTTTTATTTAAAAGGTATGGAGATGTAATAGCTTTTTGATATGCATGTATATGAAGAGGGAAAGACAACATAAATAAATCTCCTTCCCCAGACAAATGTTAATTGTTTTATTCCAGTGGAATCACAGCAGGTATACCTTGTTAAAGTTTCACTTTTAAGGATCCCCCACACTTGCATGATTAGTTTTTCTCCTTTCTACTGTATCATTTAAAGCAATATCCATGAATGTTGCAAAAGCTCTTTATCTCCTATTTTTCACTCTCCTTTTGCTATAAGTCCTTGAAAGAGTTGTCTATAACTCTTGCCTCCGATTCTTCTCCTCACCTTCTCTTTGAATCCATTGCCAGCAGGCTTTCTTTCTCACCTCTACAGTCCACATTGCCAAATCTGATGGCCAGTTGTTAATCTCCATCCTGCCTGATGTATCATCTGTTGGTGAGTTGACACTGTTGACCTTGCCCTCCTTGGAAACAGTTTTGTTGGCTTCTTGGACCCACACTCTCTTGGTTTAAGCTCCTTTTCCATCTCTGATGTTGATTCGTTCACATTTCTTAACATCCAAATGTAGGAGTGGCTCGGGACTCCCAAGAACTGCTCTGATCCAGTCTTAGGTCTTAAATACCATTTCTACACTGGCACCTCCAGAATATGTATCTCTAATCCTAACCTGTCATATGATCTCCAGAATGTGCAGCAAACTGTGTGTTCCACGTCTCCACTACACATCTAAAGGCAAAATCACCCCTAACACATTCAAAACCAAACTCTGTTTTCTTGTCCAGTCTTCGTAATGACACTGTGAGAGAGGTCCCTGTTTTTGAAACGAAGAAACAGAAGCACAGAGGAGATAGGTAACTTGCCCAATGTCACCTATCTAGTAAGTAGGAGAGATGGGATTTGAACATAGTAGACAAAGCCTGAATTAGGTTTCATATCATGAGCTTCCTAAGTCATCTTCATCATCTCAGACCTTTGTCCACATGTTCCTTTCTGCTCAGAACCTTTCCCGTGCTCCCCATTTCCCAGGCTCCTCATACAACTTCCTCCTAGCCTTGCTATGTACACATCCACTGAGACCTCCTTGAGGGGAGAAGCTGCCTATGTTTTTGTATGTCTAATGCCTGAGACACAATAGGTCTTCACAAAGTATTTGGCGTGAATGACCCTATGGATAACTTGAGGATAATAGTGAGCAATCTAAAATTGGGCAGTTAAGCAAATTATCTCTAATCAGTTCTAAGCCTCACCAGAATTTGAAATTAAAGAAATGAAGTTTTCTTTTAAAAGTAGGTTACACCATGAAGGACACTTGTTTCTGCTTTCCCAGCCCACATCAGAAAGCTGTCTCAACCTTCTGGGCAAATCATTAACAAAGATTAAAAGCTGAGACTTAGTAATCTTTAATCTTATTTTTCAAAGACTGTCTTGTTTTGAAAATTTCAGTGACAATTATTTTTATTGTTGATAAAATAGAAAAAGTAATCCTAATTATTTAAGTATTTTCAACCAAATACTTAAAAAATTATATTTAAATATTTAAGTATTTCAACCAAATACTTAAAAAAATTCTAACTCTTTTCATCACTATTCATTCAGACTTTCTTAAAGCACATACAGCTTTATGACAGGCACTATACTGAGTTCTGGAGTTAAAAAATAACATTGTGTATAATTTTCTGTAGGCCAGACACCCTCCTGGACACATTATATGAAAACATAATATATCCTTTAATGCTTACAACCCTCTTAGTTATGTACTGTTATTCCCATTGTATAGGCAAGCAAACTAATTAAAGAGGCATTGTGTGGTTTGAGTCAGCATTCTGAATCATAATTATAGACGTACAGATTGCCTTCCAAAGGTGAGAGAAATCTCTACCTTGAGCCTTGGAAGGTTCAGCTCTAGCCGTCCTCCGGACATGACCTCAACCATGGGCAGGGAGTCCATGGGGCCCGCTTATGTAGGGTCTGTCACCCCCTCTAGATCATCTCCAGAATTCTTAGCCCAAACAGCCTAAGGCTACTTTTATGGCCTGCCTTCTGGGGTAAACTGAGTCACCCCTGTGCCAAATTCTACGTGAAGATGGCCAAGGACACTGATGTAGGAGAAGTAAACAGAGCTTGGACATGCAAGCTGAAGTCTGCAGGCATGTAAACGACAGGCTACTTGTGCTGCAGAATAAATCTAGAGGTGGGAGAGAAGAGGGGACGATCATGGCTGGAGAGGCAATGCTTCACACACTGCCCAGTTCCCAACCAGAAATCTGGAGGTGACTATTCTAAAGTCAGACCTAGCCTTCTGGGTCATTATACATATATATTTATCAAGGAAGGTAGATAGAATTTATTTTACTTGTGGGTTTCTTTGCCTGGTTTGTAGCTGTTAAATATTTAGTCTGTTATGCTCACTGCTATTTGGACTCTTGCTTTTGGCCCTGAAAAAGTTAGGGACAGACTTGTCTACTAGTTTAAATATTACTGGGGGTTGGGGGGGTGGGGTGGGTGCAGTGGCTCACACTTGTAACCCCAGCACTTTGGGAGGCTGAAGTGGGCAGATCACTTGATGTCAGGAGTTCAAGACCTGCTTGGCCAACATGGTGAAACCCCGTCTTTACTAAATATACAAAAATTAACCAGGAGGTGGAAGGTGCAGTGAGCCAAGATCATGCCATAGCACTCCAGCCTGGGCAACAGAGCGAGATTGTGTCTCCAAAACAAACAAATAATAAATAAATAAACAAATATTACTGGGGGCGGGGGAGGGGGATAAACAAAGAAAGCACCAGAAACCATTGCATAAGGTAGTCTGGTAGTCTCGACTACGTCGTGTCAAAGTGCTTTTATATTTTAATAACTATATCCCTTTCGGTAATCTTCGAGATGTGTACAGATTATACAAAATTTTACTCCCTTACAAATCATGTTATAATGAGAGTCAAATGTATGCATGGTCTTAATTTAGTTTTACTTATTTCCCACTATTAATTTTAAAAATGTCTTAGGAAAGAACATTTTACTGACACGAATGACCTAATTTGGCCAAATTATTCAGCTGGCATGTATTTGACGTTTCATATCTGTAAGTGAATGACTATGTAGAAAAGCAGTGCCATACTACATTCATGGAGTAAAAGGATTATTTTTCAACTTAAAGTCAATCTTAATGTGACCTTATTTCCTCTTTTACAGTAAGTAAATTATTTAATTTACGCACCAAAACTATGTATTGAAAGTCAAAATGATTTCCGTTAGGATTTTATAATTTAATTAAAACAGACCCCCCTTTTGACAAAAGTGCTGAGATCAGTTCTTGCTAGGAGACTAATAATATTAACCATATATATTTAAATTATCTTTCTGTAGTTATTGAAAAGAGTCTTGAACTAATATTAGTTTAGGAAATAAAAGTAAGATTATTAACTTAAAATTGCATTGTTAAATTATAGTGTTCTTATCAGATATATACTTTTAAGATGATTTTAAAAGATTCTTCTATTTTGAGTGCTATTATCCAAAGTACTAAAAGTTTATTTTAGGCCAGGTGCAGTTGCTCACACCTTTGCCTCAGCACTTTGGGAGGCTGAGCCAGGTGGATCACCTGAGGTCAGGAGTTCGAGACCAGCCTGGCCAACATGGTGAAACCCCATCTCTACTAAAATACAAATATTAGCTGGGCGTGGTTGTGGGCACCTGTAATCCCAGCTACTAGGGAGGCTGAGGCAGGAGAATCACCTGAACCTGGGAGGTGAAGGTTACAGTGAGCCGAGATTGTGCCACTGCACTCCAGCCTGGGAGAGAAAAGCAAGACTTTGTTTCAAATAAAATAAAATATAAAAGTTCATTTTATAAAATAGCATATAAGATCTCATAAAGTGGCCTTTCATGCTGACCTCATCAACGAGCCAACTATCACTGCTATAATGGCTTTAGACGTGCACTATCTCTGCCAGGTGTTTTGCTGTTGTTTTGCTTTGTTGTAATCAACAAGTGCTGTTACATTTGTTCAAGACAGAATCTGCTGCTATTCCAGATAAATGTTGGTATGGTTTGTTTATTCTAGAGGGTTGCCAGAAAATTCACAGTCTCAGGATAGTACAGGGTAAGAAAGCGGAGTAGCAATCAAGGACTAGTTCGAGTCAAAGTTCACGGGAAAGACTGAGTTTGGAAGTGGAAAGCAGGGCTGGTGATGAAGACAGGAGGATGAAAAATCAGAAATACTCCAGCTCTGAACAATGTACCGAATATGTCTTATTAGGTATGTGGGATGTGTGGTGGATTTGGGCCAGGAATGTTTTGGTGTTTTCCATGGTTTTGGACTCAACTTCCTTTTAGGATGAAAAAGGTTAATATTTCAAGATCTACCCATATTAAATGAAGCCACAGTTAAAAGTACTGCTGTTTCATGTGTACATGTGGTACCAGGGTTCTTTCCTTAGAATTGAACCACAAACAGCCTCCTAGGTAAAAGCATTTTTTTTTTTCTGATTTTAGTAAGGACCATATATTTAGGATAATTCCTTAGTAACTGTTACAGGTACTAGGTAGTGAAGGGGGCTGGGTAAAAAGCTTCATCCTTATGGAATGAGGGATTACCACTGTGCTCTAAAGGGTCATTAGAATATAATGAAGTCAAACAAAGAAAATAATTAAAAGGAAAATTCAAAGTTCTACAAGGACTGGATTGATAGGATTTACATTAAGGAGTACCAAATAGGGAATGTCTTTTCTAATTGCCTGCCGGAGAGGTGGAAAGAGGCCAGGCTGGGTAGGCTTAGTCATGTAAGGTATTCATTGACTGAAATAGAACAAAGGATGCAAAGAAGTTTTGGGGTGGCCAGGACTTGCTGTAGAACTGCCTGTTCTAGCTGGAAACAAAGACGCTATTGTAGCAGAACTGCATTGTTGGCAGGAAAATGACCGGCTGGTCTCTTTCTTAGTACAAGCCATACCTCCCAAGGTATTGCTCCATTGTTTTTTTGTGCATTTGGTTTGGATTTTTATGGGGAATTGAAGACAAGTGGATCATACAGTGCAAAAGAAAATGCTCTAGAAATGACAAATGGGGCCCAATTTCCAGGAAAATTCATCCGGACAGTGTTAACACTGAGAAAAGAAAAGAAACATTCAAGAAGGGAGTCACAGTTCCAGCCATCCTCAGTTTTGGTTAAAAATGTCCCTTTTAATGAGTATGCCAGTCACTACCAGCTAGAACAAGAGCCCTAAGGTGAGGACCAATGTATATAATCAGAGAGCCTGACCTCAAGTTGGTACTGAAAACATGAGAACTAAATGGCATTACCACTGTCTTTAGTTTAGAAGATATAGCATGTTTGATGCCTTGTAAAGAAGGTGTCCAAGGCCACATGATACTTTGTTACATCTGATGGGACTGTGGTCACATGGAAGAAGGGGAGGGGGCTCCTGAGTGCGTGCCTATGGCCCACTGAAGACAGCATAGCCAGCTAGCCAGCTGGAGATTGGTCCCAGCCTGCCCTGCTAGGGCTGTCTGAGGCTGACAGTTGGCTACTTGGGAGTCAGCATAGCACTGATGCCAGAACTCACTGTTGTCTGAGGGTGGATTATCTGGTTATAGACTTGTCTGGGCAGAGACTGACTTATGGGCATTATGAAAAGTCAGACATCTGGTCTTTTTGGACAAATTCTGCCTCCTAGGGATATGTTTGAGATAAAAAAAATGTGTTGCTTCTCACTGGTTTCTACTGGTGGGGTGGAAATGTTGGGTCAGCCAGAACGATCACTGGATGTTACACTTCCTCTCACAGGACAAACGTCTAGGATATTGCCCAGATGGTATGTGATATTTTCTCCTATACTGCATAATTATCAATTCTTTTGGGTTTAATCTTAAAAAAAAAGCCTGTGTGCAGAACCAGAGTATTCTTGACCCTTTGAACAAACTAGATGCTTCTAGCATGATATGAAAGAACATCAAGCTCCAAAGACCCCCAGAATTGGCCTCCAAGTTGTATAATATAAAGCTGCCCTAGTGTGAGAGGAACCACTAACTGGTCAGTCCACTTGACAATCTTTGTTAGGGCTCTTTATTGACAAACAAGGAGCTAAATACTTTGAAAGTCCCAAGAAATACTGAATTACCTCAACGTGTTGGAGCTTACCTTTCCAGCCTAGTGGCACTCTTTTTTTTCTTTTTTGAGACAGAGTCTCACTCTTTCACCCAGACTGAAGTGCAGTGGCATGATCTTAGCTCACTGCAACCTCTGCCTCCTGGGTTCAAGCGATTCTTCTGCCTCAGCCTCCCAAGTAGCTGGGACTACAGGCATGTGCCACCACACCCAGCTAATTTTTTGTATATTTAGTAGAGACGGGGTTTCACTGTGTTAGCCAAGATGGTCTCCATCCCCTGACCTCATGATCCCATGACCTAGTGATCACCCCACCCTCACCTCAGCCTCCCAAAATGCTGAGATTACAGGTATGAGCCACTGCACCTGGCCCCCTAGTGGCACTCTTAATACATGAATGTCCTAGGAGGAATTTGGATTCCCAAAAACATTACCCTTAAAAGTACAAACTCACCTTTCTAGACAGTTGAGGATGCTGTACAATAAGTGCCCCAGGATAGTCTAAATGAGCTGGTTACATAAGACCAGATTGTCGGATCTTGCCCAGATATACAGGAAACCCTTCCATCCAGAATATCACAAGAGATGCCACCTAAACACTGGGAGACTGGCTGGAAATTACAGCATCTGAGAGGACATTACCAATAACTTCTATACCAATGGCATATTTGGTAAAAGATTTTTCATTCATTTTTTTCTAAATCGTTGGTGTGCAAAAGTGAAACATGGTGAAAATCTGGGTACTTTAGGGTTGTCCAGGAGGCAAGGAATCAAGGCCACAGATATTCATGCTGCATGTGAGAGCGCAGAAACCTAGAAACACAGAGTTTGGAGTTTGCTTGCCATTTGTTTGTGAGTAGTGCAGAGCCTTCCAGGCCAGAAGAAACAGATTAACTGAGCTGTCTCTGCATAATCAATGGATATGCAATGTGGGTCTGACAAGGTAGAGACATCCTATCGCCTCAACCATGGTGAAGGAGTAGCTCCTGTATTTCCCATTCAAATACAAATTGATTGTATATTTTGAAAGGCAGCTTGCAGGTCTGTAGTAGACACTGCAGAGTTGAACTTTAAAGGGGTTATTAAGTGTTAAAAGACAAAAGAGATCTGAGGTCCAAGGGAAAGCTAAGCAGGTAACAGAGGTCAAAGTTTAGACCTGGGGGATGTTGGATATTGGCAGATAATTTATGTCTCTGAACAGGTTTGCTGCTGTTTGGCCAGTTTTTATTGATCCGGCTGCATGGGCTGACTCTCAGTAGTAACCTAACAATACTGCGTGGTTTTTAACAGATAGGGTATATTTGGGAGCCAGACAGAATAAAGATGCGATCATGTAATAAAACGGGCCAGAAATTCCTTAAGGAAGTTTTCTCGGGCCCTCCCTCTCTCCCTTGAGGTGACATCGTCCTGTTATCTGCTCCCTGCTGCAGACTGCCTTTTCCTTTTCATAGCACTCTTGTTAAGTTCTGTCTTATGTCAGGTTTTGTTGTTACTCTACAGCAGGAACATAAGCAGGTGCCCTATCCCTAAGACTCTGTACAATGCAGCAACTTAATTGCAGGTATTAAATAATTACCAAAAAAAATTCAGGGATGGAGAAATGCCATCAAAATTATTACAACCTCAAAATTCTTTAAGAAGTGGACTTTTCTGCTCTCCACTCCCACATGATAATGTTCTTTCTCTTGACTAAATCTTTGCCCATTCTCTTCCTCTAATCCAGTAGCTTTTTCTTTTATTTTATTGAGATGGAGTCTCACTCTGTCACCCAGGCTGGAGTGCAGTGGCTCAGTCTGGCTCACTGCAACCTCTGCCTCCCAAGTTTAAGTGATTCCCTGCCTGATACTCCTGAGTAGCTTGGACTACAGGTGTGTGCCACCACACCCAGCTAATTTTTTGTATTTTAGTAGAGCCAAAGTTTCACCATGTTGGCCAGGATAGTCTCAATCTCCTGACCTCATGATCCATCCACCTTGGCCTCCCAAAGTGCTAGGATTACAGGCATGAGCCACTGTGCCCGCCTTCAAGTAGCTTTTGATAATACTAACAGAGCTACCTAACGAGCAGGTAAAAAATAGTAACAGTAAAATCCTGGTCACCTAGAGTGCCTATGAAAGGTGATGTTTCAATTAATTAAATTCTATGGCCATTTATATTCTAACTCTTGCTTTTGAACATCTTTTTAATACGTATGTGTACACTTTCCTTTCTTGGTAAGTACATCATTTAAACTTTCTTTGATTTTTGAAAAAAGTCTTACAGTTATTATTTGATCAGATTTGCAAAGTTTCACAGTTACCATTTAATCAATAAATGAATTCATTGCTTGAGCACCTGCTCAGTGCATTTCACATTGGACTAATTGCTATGGGAACAGAGAGGAAGTAAGGTATCAAGTAGATGGGGTAACTAAGCCTAAGGAACTGTGTGAGCATACAATATGAGATAGTGCTCTGGGGTGAGGTGAGTGGTTTGGGCCATCAGTGCTGTAGAGCTTTAGTCTTCGGATTCAGACAGGAAATAGGTCAAATGTATTCTGATGCAAGAAAGAATCTTGCAGTCTCTTGAAAAGAATAATACTTAGTTTTAGTTTTTCTCATTTTTCAGGAGAGAATTCAAATGTAGTGCCCTGATTAATTGAAGGTTCCAGCTATTTCGATTTTACAATACATATAGTCCACATTTTCTAGGCATAGTGTATTTTGTGAGATGGTCTTAAAATGCATTAGCATAAAGCAAAGTCCAGGCTGTGTCTCCAATAGTACACATAATTATTTGCATTGTTTTTAGCTATTAGAAGAAACTTCTAAGTGTGTGTGTAAAGACAAGAAGAACAGAAGTGTCAGTTTTAATTTATTAGATGAGTAGAGTGAGGATATCAAAGTGGTGAAATTCAGGGACAATGTGTGGGAAACAATAGTGCTTTGTATGTGTGCAGGGAGCAGTGCAGAATGGCCAGAGGAGCAAATGTAGTAGCAGAACAAAGCTTGCCCAGGGAGAGGCATCTCAAGCTGAGTTCCAGAGTTGACCTAGAGAAGGGACAGTGTTGGGAGCAAGTTACCTGAATGTCACAGAAGTAAACGAAAGAGAGAGCACATAGGATGTTTTTGGGCAATGCAGGGGAGACATTCGTTCATCCTTTCCTTCAGTGAATACATACTGAGCTCTTACACTGTGCTCTAAGTGTATAGCTGGTATAGCTCTAAGCCTCAGGGATACGGCAGGGAACCAGATAAAAAGATCTGCTCTCGTGGAGCTTTCGTTCTAATGGAGAGAGACAGATGTTTGACAAATTAAAGAAAGAGAATGTACAGCACACCAGACAGCACTAAGTATCTAGCACCTTCTGTAGAGAGAAAGAACCCCAGATAGGTAGTCAAGAGTGCTGGAGAAGGAGGCATGATATTAAGTAGGATAACTAGAGAATGTCTCACTGAGAAGGTGATATCTGAGCCAAGTACCAGGGCCTCAGGAAGGGAAATATGAACAATATATCATCTGCCTCAATAATATATCACTTTCTAGGAGGATATTGACATTATAATCCAATAAATTCTATAATTTTAACTAAAATATAATATGTGCTAATTGTTTAATAAATATTTTTCAACAACTGTGTGACAAATACCATTCAGAGTATGAAAATCTGAGGAAACTGAAGGACACACGTTCCTGTTCTCATAAATCTTACATTTTTGGGGTGGGCGGACAAAATAAAAAAAAATCTTGGTTATACATAATTATCTAGTCTGCTCAAAGGTGGTAAGTGCTATGGGGAAAAGTGGAGCAGGGTTGGGGGAGGAGAGAGTTGCCATTTCAGGTAGATAAGGTGGGGTAGGCCTCATTAAGAAAGACCAGTGTTTGAGCCAAGCCCTCAAGGCAGTAAGAGAGTTAGCCTTTTCTGTAACTGGAGAAAGGTTAGAGAGATGAGAGGCTATGAAGCAATGTGAGAGATTTTTAATGTGTGGGAGGATTGAAGGACTGGTAGTGGCAGATTGCTGATGTCTGCATGCTAGGCAGAGTGAATTAGCTTGTAAGACAAGAGGTGGTGGTCAAAGAGGGTGATATGTGAAACTGGAATTGTAGAGAAGTTGCAATTACTGGTAATTATGAAGTCTAAGATCTGACCATTGAAGCAAAGTAGCTAAATCAGGGTGGAGTACAAAATAATTGGAAGAGAAGAGAATAAGGAGCTGATGATCTTGTATTGTAAAGATGACGTGTGTATATACAAAAATTGTCCAGAATTGATATAGGAGTTTTGATGGAGAAAATTATAGCAAGCAAGGAGGAAACATTTTCTAGAAATGAGAAAGCATCTCCCTGTGGTTGGTAAATATCAGTGAATGCCTGCAACAATTCAGAATAGTGGGTGTTAAGTTACAAGTGTCAAAGCTGGGGGTGGGATGATTAAGGGATGAGAGAGGGAGAAGTGCCTGTGAGTAGTAGTGAGGACTCAGGATGACACTTACATATCTCCAAGCTCTGCTTGTGAGTAGTAGTGAGGACTCAGGATGACACTTACATATCTCCAAGCTCTGCTTGTGAGTAGTAGTGAGGACGCAGGATGACACTTACGTATCTCCGAGCTCAAGGCCATTAGGGTTCTGGGAGAAACATCAGCCATTACTCATGAGGTCAGGGGAAGACGAGTTCTCAGGGGAAAGCCAGGTTTCTGTTCAAGCAAGACGGTAAAGGGAACATTCAGATAAGGGACTGGGATATGGGCAGTCCTTCTGGAAATGGAGCATGAATTTCAGAGGGCACAGGGGATGGGTTTCTGGAGTTGTAAAGAAGTGGGAGATAAGGAGGAAAGAGGGGTTGTGCAGAGCCTTCTAGGGATTAGAATGTTTTGGGGGAATGAGGGTGAATCTAGGAGTCTTGGGTTTCTTGTAGGAACTGGTGCAATAAACAGGGATAAGTGAGATTAGTCTTTGGGATCTAAACTGGATAGTGGTGATGATACTGTGAGTGGTTGAGGGGCAAGGGTGAGGTTCTGAGATTTGCTCTTGATTCTTTTGAAAGGAAGAGACAAGGTCTCAGGAAGCCTGACTTAGTTCTGGTCTGAGGAAGCCTGACTTATTTCACTCCGCCCCATCTGCCAAAAGAACATGGACTTCCTTCGTGTGTCTTAAGTCACTTTTGACTCCAGGTGATGAAAGTGATTGCCTGAGAAGTATACAACACCTGAGGATTATACCTGACGGTGGCTCTGCAGGCAGAGAGGAGGTGTGTACATTGAACATGACATAGGGCCTTAGGGGAGAAGCAAAAGAGAGCACCTTGGAGTTAAAGGCAGGTAGATTTGTTAGAACTTTGTGCTATGATCTGAATGTTTGTGCCTCTCCAAAATTCATGTGTTGAAATCTAATCATCAATGTACTGGCATTAAAGGTGGGGCCTTTGGGAAATGATTAGGTCATGAAGATGAAAACCTCGTGAATTTGATTAGTGCACTTATGAAAAAGGCCTGTGGGAACTCATCTATCCCTTCTGCCATCTGAAGATACAGCAAGAAGGTGCCACCTATGAGGAAGGCACCCTCACCATACCACCACATCTGTTGCTGCCTTTGTCTTGGACTTGCCAGCCTCCAAAACTATGAGAAATAAATTCTGTTGCTTGTAAATTACCCAGTCTAAGGTATTTTGTTATAGCAGCGTGAATGGACTGAGACACTTTACTACTCAGGTGGTGGGAATAATTCCAGGCATTTTGTTTTGTTTTATTTTAACTTTATTGTTTAGTGGAATACTAATGTGATCACGCTGTATCAGCAAAAGACACTGGCAACAATATATGTAGTGATTTTTAGTGGTAAGTGGTGTTTGTAAGAGACTTTGAGAAAGTTGTTACATTAAAGCAAATGATCAATAAGGAGGGTCTCAACTAGGATCCATAGGAATGGAAAGAGGGAGTGAGAAATACTAAAGACACTAAGGTAAAAGCAAAAGGTTTTGCTGATGGACAGGTTATCGAGGCTGTGGTAGAAAGAGGAGTCAAGGTTGACAACAAAGATTTCAATCAGAATAGATGGGGAAATAATGTAATTAATGGAATAGATCATTCAGGTCAGGAAGAGAAACATAATGTTTGAGACTTGGAGATTTTGAAGTTGTGGCAGGAATCTGAGTGAGTTGCCTAGCAGATTCCTGAAAGTTTAAGACCGAAGCTTGGGTGAGGGTTTGGAACTGAAGCTACTAATTTGGTGGTCATGTTCAAGGAAGTGAGACTTGGATTCTTGTTAGTTCACAGTCATCAAGCTGTAGAGTTGAGAGAGCAATGTGAAAATAGCCAAAGACATAACAAGGGGAGTTGCTTGAGAATGAGAGAAATGACAGAGTGCCCACTCACTGTTGAAAAGCAGTGGACATTTAAATATTGCTAAGTGCTAGTTGCTAAATGTAATTAGGAATTATTATTTGCCTTTGAGTGAGCAATTAACTAGAAAGGTAGAAGAAATAAGACAATTTTGGCTTGAAATAAAGGAATATTATTTCAATATTCTTGATAATATAAAGGTAATGTTAGGGTCATATCTTAAGTGAGAGGACTTGGTATGAGTTCTTGCGGATTTGATGAGAAAGAATTAGAATAATGACTATGAAAACGTAAGATAGAAAGTCAACAAGAAATTAATGAAAGCAGGGTCTAGGAACTAGCTGAGGTGAGAAAGAAATTTGGAGGGAACCCAATCCTTAATAGTCTTCTGGCAGTGCCCCATAAGGCAGCCTCAGATAATCAGATGTTGCTTAGGATGCATTACCCCATTTGTGTCTGACCTCCTGTTTACTTTCAGCTCCATGTTTTAGAGTTCTTGAATCAGTAGCCTGCCTTCTGTCTCATCCTCTGGCTCCTATTGAATTTGTTATTGATTCTGCTTCTCTTTGGTTTTTCATACCTAAGAACTCTTTCATGGTTCCTTTATCCAGTGGCCCCTCTATAGCTCATGAGAATTCTCAGCTACAGCTCCTGGCCCCAGAGATTCCTAATGGCTCTGTCCATGGTGGAGGTAGTGAGGTGTGGAGGTAACTTGGGTAAGAGAAAAACCTTGAGCAAGGAGATGAAGACCTTGTAAATTTAGCCGTTTCTGGTGCTGATAACAAGATCGGAGAGCATATAAATAAGAGCTGTGAGCTTTGAAAGAATAGAGATTGATAAGTGTTGCAAAATGTAAGCTGGGAGAGAATCTCATAAGCAGCCAGTGGGAACAAGGAGAATATGTTTGAAAAGCACTGTTTGAACATTTCCCCAAGGAATGATGAACTCTGCATAAAGCTGACTTTTGATGAAGGAGAAACACTAGCTAGACCATTTGGGGAAATATGGAGAATATGGAAAAAGAATTTTATAGGACAAGATGGACTATAGTTCATAATACAGTATCAATATTAAATTTTCTGAATTTACCACTTCTGTGCTATATTTTTCCAAATTTCTACTGATGAAATTAAACTGAACAAATACTAATTGAAAATTGTAAAATTGTAAGATATTATGGAAGATTATCTATCCTATAAGATATAGTTAGGTTAACACATTTTATAATAATTCAGATTTCCCTTTTGTCTGAGTCTCCAAATAAAATGAATTTTAGAAAAGACAAATATTTAGAGTCATGTTTGGCATTGAGCATAGAAAAGGATTTTCTTTAGAGAACAGAATATAAAGTATAATATTGATGTGCAGCTCAAACTATATTAGTATTACTATTGATCATAATATTAGGTTGGTGCTAAAGTAATTGCGGTTTTTGACATTACTTTCAATGGCAAAAACCACAATTACTTTAGCACCAACCTAATAGTGCTAATTACTAAGATACTTAATCTTACATTGGTATCACTACCTACTCCATTCAATTTGTCAGGCTGCTGAGAGTTGGCAAGAAATTGCAAGCAGAACATAACAAATAAGTTTTGAATTTGAAAAAATATTTTATCTCACAAACAAGTCCAATCCATATGAAGAAGCATTAAAATAAATTAATCTGAATAAAAGATGATATGTAAATCAAATGCCATATAGGGATAAACAATTTTAATTAGCCACTATCTAATCTGTAATTTTAAAAAAAAAAAGAACAACAACAAAATAAAAACATAAGGTGTCACTGACTTTTTTTCTAAAAACACATATACTGTAGTTTAATGTTTTGCTATATACTGGCAGGAAAGAAATACATTTATTCACTGTGCACTGATTGTCTTTTATCTAATAAATACTCCATCTAAGTTAACTTACAATGCTAATTGTGAATAAACTTTATTGAAATAATTTACATCAATGAACTGTATTTATTTAAAATGTCAGTGGATGAGTTTTGCCAGATGTGAAGCTACATACTACTATAGTCAACATACAGAACACCCTTCCACCCACCAAAGTTTTGCTCATGCCTCTCTGCTGACAGTGCTAACACATAAAACAAAGAATAATCAGTCTGCATTACCAGTAACTGTTGTATCAAATATATAGGGATTTTGCTGTCCTTAAAAAAAAAATTTCCTTCATTGAATTAGTTTACTTTTTTTTTTTTTTTTTTTTTTGAGATAGAGTTTCACTCTTGTCGCCCAGTCTGGAGTGCAATGCCTCGATCTCAGCCCACTGCAACCTTTGCCTCCCAGATTCAAGTGATTCTCCTGCCTCAGTCTCCTGAGTAGCTGAAATTATAGGCACCCACCACCACACTCAGCTAATTTTTGTATTTTTAGTAGAGACGAGGTTTTGCCACATTGGCCAGGCTGGTCTTGAACTCCTGATCTCAGGTGATCTGCCTGCCTTAGCCTCCCAAAGTTCTGGGATTACAGGCGTGAGTCACTGCACCCAGCCTTTGGTGGCCTTTTAAAATAAATCTTTTCTATTATAAATTGTATCTTAAGACAGTCCCATAAACTCACAGAACTGTACATGCTATAAAGCAAATGTTTTTCACTAATCATGTCATTGTAAGTCACACTCTACTTTTCAAAATGTTTTCACAGCTCAGTGGAGGAACACAGCACATAATGAGGGGAACATTTTTCCTGCATCATCAATGAGGAAGCAAAGCCTCAGTTCAGCAAAATTAGCTTATGAAGCTGAGGCCAGCGCATAGGCAGGGTTAGGACCACAACACGTTGCCTTCTCCCCTTTTCAAGATTTGATTTTCAGGACAGACCTAGAAATTCACAAATGGAAATAGCAACTGCGAACACCACTTCCTGTGCTACTGCCTAATTAGAATGCAGCTCAGAGCTGTACCGTGACAAGAGGCTGGGGAAATACGGTTGTAAATGGACAGCCTTCCCCCCTGCTGAACAAGTGCCAGCTTATCTGCTTCATGTGCTCAGTGAGGTGTTCAAGCTGGGGCTTTCACGCTAAAACTCAGAGTTTCCCTGTGCATAGAACGTAAATGAATTTTGAAAAGGGTACCAAAGTATTTAGGAGAGTCTTTGACTCCAAGGAAGGAAAATAATCCTAGTAGGGAGAATCTAACATTCTCATCTTTAGAGTGGGAAAATGGGATTACTTTAGCACTGATGATAAAAGTAATGACATACTATGTGTATTAAAGAATTACCTAGAGGTACTTGGGGATTATTGTTGAGTCATCAAGCAAGAACTAATAATAGTACTAAATAGCAAGGGGTTTTCAGTCATACTTTGGAATAATTGTCTTTTTCTGTGTTATTCTCTATTCCACCTAGGACAGTACTTACAAGAAGAGGTTCTGTCATCAGAACTGTGTTCAAACTTAGTCTCTGTATTTACCACCTCTGTGACTTTAGATGAGACTTAGCCTTTCTAAGCTGTAGTTCTCCATCTGTAAAATGGACATAGCAGAACTTTCCTCATGGGAGTTTTATGAAGCTTCAAGTAGATAATTTATATAAAGTGCTTGGCATAGGGCCAACACAGTGTAATCGTGTAACAGATACTTGATTTTTAAAATTTTCTCTAATTTTATTGTACTGTATGTAGAGATTTAATTTTCAAGTGCAGAGTCTTGATATTAAATACATTTTTGAACTTTCAAATGTGATTACAGGAAAGCCAAATGCTAAGTGACCTAAAATTCATGTTGAGTTTTAATTTATCAGTATTTGTTTTTTACTTATAACTAAATATCTTACAATATAGCATGTTGCTTTGTTACTCTAATCAAGT
The DNA here is from genome assembly GCF_030222135.1 of Aotus nancymaae. NCBI lineage: Eukaryota > Metazoa > Chordata > Mammalia > Primates > Aotidae > Aotus > Aotus nancymaae. The sequence continues at coordinate 39,864,954 of NW_026988438.1, read as the reverse complement.
CCACACCTGCAATATGACTTTAAGTTTAAAAGATGTAATATAGAGAATGCATTCCTACTATCCTAGGGCATTTTTTTAAACCTCCTTAACCATGGCATTTGAAGTTTGGACATGAATAACAGAGTACTTTTTTTTTTTCAATTGGAGAAAGGAAATCTATACCTGCCAAGAGTTGGAAATGAAAATAGGAAGAGCCCCTGGAACTCTAGTGTGTTAGACTGAAAACATTATTTAGAAGAACAGAGTGGGAAACCGGTGAATATTTTGGCTTTTATAGAAAGGGAGTGTGCCTCATAAACAGGACAGTTGGAATGTATGGAAAAGTTCCAGTGAAAACAAGACACAAAGCACATGACTAATATTGCTTTTCCAAGTTAGACAAATGCAGCTCTCACCAGAATTTGCCATTGAGGGGCCTTGGGAGCCCTCCTGGAATCTTGAGATTTTGATCCTTTTTTCAAGTTTCAAGTCTAATGTAGGAAAATCTGTACAGAGAGACGATATGGTTTTGACACCCATCTTTCTTCCTGTTTCTGTCATTCTTGAAAATTCCCAGCAGGTGAGTGTCAAAAGACAAATTGAAGTATTCTGGTAAATGAGCAACTGCAAAACTGAATTTATTTCTCTTCAAGAACTACTCTTCTTGTGTGTTGAGTGACCATTTGGCTGCCTAGAGAAACTGCTTTGCCTGGGAAATAATATGGACTACAAAGTCAGTTTCAAATACAAATGACAAATATTCTTTATGTTTGGTCATCTCCTTTCCACATCAAATAATATAGGTCAAGATGTACATAAGTATAATCTGAAGATAATCAAACAGCTCTTAGCCAGATTTCTGCATTTCATCCTTCAAAACCAGCTTCAAGTCTACTTTCATGTTGAGAGAGTGCCTCATTAACTCATGATGTGCTCTTTCTCCTTTTATATCTCCTGCAAACTCAGCATGAATTGCCTTGTTTATCGTTTTGATTTCCCATTCAACAACAAGGAATACTCTGTGTTTAGGATGACCTTAGACTTCTACTTTCCTGAGGAGTTCCAGTTTACACCTCTTGCACTGGTAAAATTAACAGTGCACCTTTCAAGTAAAAAAGTCTCCTAATGTAGATTGTAAATTCTGTAGTCACCCAATGTGTGCTGCAATCACAGCTTTTTCATTGCAAGGTTGATTATGATGGGCATAGATGAATCATAATAAAAAGTTGTGTGATGGTCCCATCTGACCGGGCTTCTCATGATGGCCCATTTCAACACCACGGATGTCATTAGCGGCTTCACAATGGTTCTTGTAAATTCCCTCATGACCTAGAGTTTTGATTTATGCCATCCCAGCCCACTTTGAGCTGTGACTCATGCTGGGATTGCCCTAAACAGGGCAGGGCAGACTAATGGAATGCATTCCATTGCCCTAACATTTCTTAACCTGCCCAAGGTTGAACATGTTTGTTTGTTTTTCTTTTGCTCTCCAAAGATCTTTACAATAGCATAAAACCCTGTTATAATCACATAAATTACTCACTATGTAACAGGAGAAGTTGAAGTTTGTCCCTGAAACATAAAGATTATATATAATAAAAGCCTTAAAAACCTACCTATCGAGAACCAAAGATAACAGTGCTGTTTCCTAATCAGCATTACAAGAAAATTCTGCTCAGTCAGGGATACTCACTTTTCAAGGGACAAGAAACATTTGATGAATTTAAATTTGTTTTAGGTCTGTGCAATAAGGAAAAGTAAGTGAATTTGGGGATACATCCTTGGACCTGAGGATGGCAGCATTAAGAAAGACTATTTTAATTCAGTATCATTTTATTATAACTTCAAAGTTCTTTAAAAATAAGCTAGTTCAGCTGAACTACACAATATCAAAAGACCAAGTTTAAGAAAACAGTAATCTGTTTTTGTCTGTGGAAACATAAAGATGAATTCAGCTAGTTATGTATCATTATGTAAACATAGTTACACTGCCTTTTGCAATAAATAGGTTTTGGAAATGAAGATTACTTAAAAATATATGTAGTTGTTATAAAAACTCAGGAATTAAATGGCCAAACTAATCTCTACTTAGAATACTATTTATTAATTACACATTTATTATTGAGTATATGCTAGTATATTGAGTGTATATACTAGGCTCACATACTGCATATATAAAGAAAATGTATTTAAGCACCTTTCCTCCCAGGAACTGATATTCTGATATTCTTACTTTTCCAAGGGAAAACAAACAAATAAACATTTAGAAATACATCTCTAGTGTGGATGTTCTACTTCAAATAATTTTATGCTTAACATTTCTTTTAAAACATTTACACTTATTCTGTTAGAGTCTCTTATTTATCTTTCAAAACTCAGATTAAAATTTATCAGTTAGGAATTGTGTTTATCTGCAAGTAAGAGGGTCTTTGAAAATAGGATGAAATAAGATTCAAGTAAAATTTCCTTTCACATCAGACACAGTTCTGAGAGTAAACAGGAGCAGATACAGGGTCTCTGTGGTGTTCTGAGAGACCTGGGCTTTTTTCCTCCTGTTGTCTTTAGCCTTGGCTTCTGTAAGACAAATTCCCTCAAGTCTGATATGGCTGCTGAGAGTCTGGACATCACATCCATGTTCCAGGCAGAAAGAAGCAGGATGGGCATAGGGGGATAAAGTCGGTGGGGGGGAACTTTTTTGAAAAACTTTCACAGAAGCCCCATTCCGAAACTTCTGCTTCCACTTAAATCATCATAATTAGTTACACAATCATCATCATTGCAAGAGAAGGTGAGAATTGTGGCATTTCAGTTCCCAATGCCACCTTCAACAGATCTAGGATTCTGTTAGTTAAGAACAGGCAGGCAAACAGCAATGTCTACCACAATACTCTAATCATTTATCACCCTCTGGGGGAGATTATTGCATAGACATTGCTAGTGCCCCACCCATGCTCTTTTTAGAGGGCTGGTGCACCATCTCCAGCTGCTCTGTATTCTGGCAGTTTATGGCTCACAGTTGCCACCTTCTCAAAGGAATTGCCCTCCACCAAAAGGAGTGACTTTGCTCAGAGATGCCTGGAACATCGGCCTACTCCAACCTCACTCCTCCCCGTACCAGGCTGCCTGCAGCCAATGACCATCCCATATGGGGTAGAAAACAGGCCCCAGGCTTCCAGGTGGGACAACGTTGTGTTGTCATTTGGGCTCAAAGCTCTGGGAGGGGTCAGGTTGAAGCCAGACTCCCATCACACCAACATAGATGCTTGCTGCCACGTGTCACTGCCTGTTCCAGTAAATCACTTGCTAACAATCTCTACTCAGGGTCTTTCTCGGGAATTAAAACAATTGTTTTTTTCTTGTAATGTCCTCATTCCCTCAGTGTCCTGCTGAGCTACTATATAAGAATTGAACATTATTATACCACCTCCTTCTCTTCCAAATATATGTTCGGATGATCAAACCTAATCACTGAAGCAGCAAACAGAAAAGACAACAAAGAGGAATCCAAATTGGTCTTCACCAAACATAAATACTGTTATATGTTTTCCCAAGTGAAAGTAGAGACCAAATTATTTAGAGAAAATAGTTTGTCCCATAAAAATGCTATTTTCATTTCCATGGGCTGAATGCTTGTTTGCTACAACTTTGAAACAAATTAAAGACCATGGTGGAGGCAAAGGAGAGGAATGTGCCAGTCTAGGCTGCGTGATACTACCAGAGAGTAGTAATTCCTGAAAGCATAATTCAGGAGCGAACTATAGATATTTTGAATTTCATGAATTTTGTTCAATTAATTCTATAAGACACAGTTTAAATAAGCATTGGTGGAATTCAGGAGCTAAAGTTTTACCACAGATGTGTTATCATTATTTTAATGACATCTGCTTCTTTGTCTATTTCAACAAATAGGTCCTTTCTTCCCCTGTTTTGAGGGATCATCTCAGGCACTAACTTCCTGGTAATATAGCTTCTCTACCTCTTCAGAACCTCCCTACTCAGATCCACCTTGTTCAGAGAGCTTGCTGTGCTTCCTCCTTTTCTCTCATGCCCCTTTACTTAACCCCTGGAAGCATTTAACTGACTTTTGTTTTGTTTTGTTTCCTGTGCCTTATTTTCAAAGAAGTAGGCCTAAGCACCTACTCCTTCCCTTTATTTTTATAGGGGACTTTAGGAAACTTCAAATCAAAACTTGGAATAGGCCGGGCCTTGTGGCTCACGCCTGTAATCCCAGCACTTTGGGAGGTCAAAGTGGGCGGATCACAAGGTCAGGAGATCAAGACCATTCTGGCTAACAGGGTGAAACCCTATCTCTACTAAAAATACAAAAAAAAAAAGATTAGCTGAGTGTGGTGGCACATGCCTGTGTGCCAGCTACTGTGTGGCACATCCCAGCTACTCAGGAGGCTGAGGCAGGAGAATCACTTGAACCCAGGAGGTGGAGGTTGCAGTGACCCGAGACTGTGCCACTGCACTCCAGCCTGGGCAACAGAGCAAGAGTCCAACTCAAAAAAAAAAAAAAACTTGGAATAACTAGGTAATGGCAAGTGATTAGAATGGCAATGTATTTATTTGTTTTAATTTTTATATTAAATGATAGCATATATATTTCCATGTAAAAGAGAGATTCAGTAATCAAGTAATATATATTTAAGGTATATTTACATGACCATGATATGTATATTTAGAAGGAGGAAAACCCAGTTATACTCTAAACTTTACACTCAGTTCCTCTGATTTTGACTGTTATCAAAGTAGAATATATATTCATTAAACAGTGTTTACTTGTTTTTTTAAGGAAGTAGCTTTATATGCTTGTCCAAATTTAATTTAATTTATATAGTAAATGCAATTAGGAAAGGGATATTGCCTGGAAAAAAAATGCATTTCTCACAAATCATTTGTCTAGGAATAACAGAAGAATCTAGAATGATTGATTCTAAATATCAAGTACTACGGTCTTTATCAGTTATAACTGTTCTTTCTGCCAGATAACCATAAATATCCTTTAAATGTTGTTGAAATTTTGTTGACTTCACTGCAGAAAAAAACTAGAAATGTCTTTAAAAACTTTTACTTGATCTGATCACTTGACTTTTGTAAAGCTCCCATTCTAAACACTGAAACTTCTATTGGCCTTTTTAGTTTTGGGGAGCTTGTTTGTCCATTTCTTCCCCCATCACTTCTATCAGTTAAATATTTTCAAAATAATATGAATAAATGGCATCATCAAAAACAAAGAAGACCTAAGTGGGTGTCATAAATATGTAGTTTCCTGATTTTTGTGTACTCTATCCTGTTGATGATGGATATTTATTATACTTTATGACAGACAGCTATAGAGGTCATTTCACATATGTCATAAACATCTAATTCTGGGAAATAATTTAAAAGTTATCCAGCTTAAATCAATGTTCATGTTGCAAAATATGAATAAAATGCAGGTGTTTTAAGAGATTTTCAGTAAGCCAGTTCATAGTCATACCAAAATTGTATTTGTAATAGATTGGATGGATGTGTGTATATTCAGCCTTATTCGTTTTTAAGAATCATTTTTGAACAACTAAAATAAATGCAGTAACTTTTGACTTAATAACTATTTTTATTTTTTAAAAACCTTGTCTTTATGACCCAAGGGACTTTCATTTTAAAGACAGCATGTTACATTTACAACAAATTTGAGGACACATAATAACATCTTTCTTTGTTTTTTTGAACATAGAGTTTAATACACACACGAACATACATGTATGTATATATCCATATATACGTGTGTGTATGTGTATATAGATAATATCAATTATAATAACATTACAATAGTTTCTTTATGGAATACCTGCTGTGCCCTGAGCACTCTGTTTGGCATGCTTTAGCTTACTTCATCCTCACATCAACAATTTGATATGGTTATAGTTAGCCCTGTGCCACAGTGGAGGAAATGGAGGCTTAGAGAATTTAGGTAACTAGACTAGTAAGTAGCTCTGCTATGGAACATTGAAAGTTTCTTCCCAGTAACTATTTAGCAATACTACCCCATCACGCCTGTTATCTACAGTTGTAAGACAAGGAGAAAATGTAAGACACATAGTACATGCTAACAGATTTAGAAATAGAATTACTTAGAATGCACACACATCGACAACATACTATTGATCTTTTTCTGATTTCTGTCAAGTCAGTTTTTGTTTTGTTTTGTTTTGTTTTGTTTTTTGAAATGGAGTCTCGCTCTGTCACCCAGGCTGGACTGCAATGGCATAATCCCGGTTCACCGCAACCTCCGCCTCCCAGGTTCAGGCTATTCTTCTGCCTCAGCCTCCTGAGTAGCTGGGACTACAGGCATGCCCCACCATACCTGGCTAATTTTTGTATTTTTATTAGAGATGGGGTTTCACCATATTGTCCAAGTTGGTCTCGAACTCCTGACCTCAAGTGAGCCACCCGCCTTGGCCTCCCAAAGTGCTGGGATTACAGGCCTGAGCCACAGTGCCCAGCCAGCAGTACACTTTTTTAAACTTTTATTTTAGATACAGAGTGTACATGTGCAGGTTTGTTACCTGGTATATTGCATGATGCTGAGGTTTGGGGTATCAATGATCCCATCTCCCGAGTACTAAGCACAGTACTTGGCAGTTTTTCAACTCTTGCTCCCCTCCCTGTTTTCACCGTCGAGTAGTTGCAGTGTCTACTGTTCTCATGTTTATGTCCACATGTACCCAAAGTTTAGCTCTCATTTGTAACGGGTAACATGTATTTGGTTTTCTGTTCCTCAGTTAATTTGGTTAGGATAATGGCCTCCAGCTGCATCCATTGTGCTGCAAAGGATTTGATTTTGCTCTTTTTTATGGCTGTGTTGTGTTCCAGATTATATATGTAGCACATTTTCTTTATCCAGCCCACCACCGAAGGGCACCTAGGTTGATTCCATGTCTTTGTATCGTAGATAGCACTAAGGCAGTATATTTTTAATAACACTGGCATCGTGAGGCGATGAGAACTAAAACAAATGAGCACAAGAGGAAGATCTGAGGATCTGTGCTTTAGCATATTATAATACTTCTTCCACTGGATTTAAAAAATCACCCTTATTAAAATGCAGTGCTCAAAGAATAAGGTGCATATTGCAACATCACTAGGCAAATAGCTGAACAAGCAGCAACTGCAATTATAAAGTGGGAAAAACCACTCAGGCACACCCTCTAATGAGGTGTCATTGCAGTGCTGAGGGCTGCTAGGAAACCATTGCTGGAAAGTAGTTTTCCTGTAATGTTAGATGGGAGGGCAGATGAACTAGGTAGACCCAGAGGCTGATGACAAACTGCCCCTGTCTGTAAACAGCAGTCATGCATTGTTGTATATGCAGTGTAAAGATTTTTACTTTCACAGAAGGGTGTGTTTGTATATGTGTTGTGGGAGGGGAGGGAAGGAGAAAGAGTGTGTGTGTGTGTGTGTGTGTGTGTGTGTGTGTGTGTGTGACAGAGAGAAGAAATTCCTATCACACACTGACTAATAGCATTCATAATAGTTTGAACATTCAGTGCAAAAAAATTTGCTGTAATTATTGATATTGGTACATTCGGTATTTTACTTACTTGCATATTTTTAAATTAGACAGAAAATTGTTAAAATGCTGCACACCAAAGTGTATCTGGCATGTTTTCTGTGAAGCATAACCATGACACTCTCCAGAAATAATGTTTGACACTCTTCCCATGCAATTCAATTTATGACCTTCCTCCAGTTCTGTAGAACCATGAGGCCACCTCCTCCAGATCCACTTACGGGATCTTTTTCCTGTGGTTATGTAGACCCTGAGAAATGTCAGCCCTGGAACCTGGGAAGTATTGACAGGACCAACATTTCTCTCTCTTTGGGTCATCATTGTTAGGTGTCTGAAATTTGAGAATAGAGATTCTCAAATAGAGACTTTTTAAAGGAAAGAGTCAAATACAAAGAAAACATTTTCACCTATGAATTTGTTTTTACCATGTGTACAATGGAAGTAGGAGCCTTATCTGAGCTTGAAACTGGGTTAACTTAGAACAGAGTCAGACAACTATTAGAAACAAAGACCGGAGTCCTAGACTCTGCAGCTTCCCTTCCATGAGACTACAGTCCTTAATTTTTTTTTTTTTACTTGAATAGCATTAGGGTACAAGTGGTTTTTGATTACATGGATGAACTGTATGGTGATGAAGTCTGGGCTCTTATTGTTCCTATGTGTACATTGTACACAATAGGTAATTTTTCATCCCTCAGCCCCCTCCCAAACCCTTCTTCTGAGTCTCCAGTGTTCATTAAACCACTTTGTATGCCTTTGGATACCTATAGCTTGGCTCTCCCTTGTAAGTAACATGTGCTTTTTGATTTTTTATTCCTGAACTACTTTGCTGAGGATAATGGCCTCCAATTCCACCGAAGTTGCTGCAAAAGGCGTTATTATTTTTTATGCCTGAGTAGTATTCCATGGTATATCCATACCACATTTTCTTTGTTCACTCTTCCACTGATGGGCACTTAGACTGATTCCATATGTTTGCAATTACGAATTGTACTGTGATAAATATGTGCACACAGGTGTCGTCTTGATATAATGACTTCTTTTCCTTTGAATAGATACCCAGTGGTAGGACTGCTGAATCAAATGGTAGATCTACTTTTGAGACTGCAGCTTTTTTTTTTTTTTTTTTTGGAGTTCCTTCAATTATATTATTGTACGTGAACACTTGGAAAAAATGTTTCTTTTTTTCACAACCTCACCAGCATCTGTTGTTTCTTGACTTTTTAATAATCGCCATTCTAATTGGCATGAGATGGTATCTCCTTGTGGTTTTGATTTACATTTCTCTAATTGGTGATCTTGAGCTTTTTCTCACATTGTTAGCCACATGAATGGCTTCTTTTGAGAAGTGTCTGTTCATGTTCTTTGCCCACTTTTTGAGCCTGCAGCTTTAACTGCCAACACAAAAGTTTTCATGTTGAGTGAAAAGCTTGGTCAGGTCTGAACTGAAATAGACTTAATTCCATGTTTTAGTTGAGTCAAGGCTAAGTAAGTTGGCAAAAGTCAAGTTAGATCTGTGTCTTAGTTCATCTGTACTGCTAAAACAAAATACCTGTGACTGGGTAATTTATAAACAATGGAAATTTCCTTCTTACAGTTCTGGAGGGTGGGGAGTCCAGAATTAAGGTGCCAGCATCCATCGTCCTATGAGGGACTTCTTGCTGTGTCCTCACGTGATGAAAGAGCAGAAGGACAAAGACAGCTGAAAGCTTTGGAACATTAATCCCATTCAGAAGGGTGGGGCCCTTATGATCTAATCACCTCCTAAAGGCCCTACCTCTTAATACCATGGCATTAGAGAGGCTAAGGTTCAACATATGAATTTGGGGAGACACACCCAGACTGCAGCAGTTTGCGACTGTGCTTAATGTCTAGTCCTAAATTGGTTTTCTTTCTGTAAACAAAACTAAAAGGGTCACTCACTTTTCCGAACATTTTAGTAGTAAGCAGATTTTACAGTTTGGCAGTCTATACCACATGGAAAATTTTTAGACTAAGGACTTTTCATACTTTGGATAGCCAAGCTGGTGGTAGAGGAAGCCCAAAATTTTAGAGTTACCTTTAGTGCTCTGAGTTCTAGGCCAGGTCTAGAAAGATTAGTGAAGCGAAGAAGTTTTGGTCAATGTATATACAAAGTTGATATAAAGTGAAGGTCAAAGCATAGGAGGTGATACATAGAAGAGTTAATAGAATATTAGAGGTGCTAGGGAAAGATGTTTTCTGCTTACACCATTGAATGTCTGGGAAATACAGGGAAGGGTGCTCCATACCACCCCAGCTAGCACTTCTAACTGTAAACACAGGAGTAAACACAGTTGCTCCCTCTCTTCTCTTCTCCCACTACCTTCCTCTCTCTTCCCCTCCACCTCCAGGTCAGAACTGCTTTTATCTTGTATTTCCAGAATGTTGGGAAAAGTTGAGAGAGAAAGAAAAAAAGAGAAAACTGTTGGAATGTGGCTAGCTAGAGATTTTGTGGTCTCCATTCCCTTTAAAATTACCACATCCATGTGTGATTGTGCACATGCACACAAGTGCATGAATGTGCACACACACATACTTTTCTTTTATATGTAATACATTTTTAAAGTGATAAACATGGATTAGAGGAAAGAAAATGAGATGACAAAGAGAAATACCAAATGTGACTGCCTCTGGGGAGCAATCCTTAAATATGCCCTCTTCCTCCACCCCTATCCATCCTTCTCTAAAGCAGAGTGAGAGGCACCTTCTCCCTTCTCTTCTAGCACTTTGGTGAAATCTTTCTGTGCATCTTATACTATGTGATACTGTTTGCTTATGTGCTTCTCTCCTCATCTGATCTGTGAGCCACCTACATCCAGAATGTCCCTCTTATTTACTGTGAGTGAGACGGACAGATCACACTGTGACTTTCATTGTCCTTAGAACATGTCATGGTAAAGAATAGACTCTAGGAAGTATGTGATTGTTCCACTACAAACTCATGATAAAATGATGTATGACTCATTCTGCATCATATGTTGTGTTTCAACCTATAATAATGAGCCTTATTTTAATTGTTTCAGCAGTTAGTGGATAAAGAGATAAAGGTAAATAATTTCCAGGCACAACTGTGTTATTAAAATACTATGGACATGTGCAGGAATCTATGGAAATATCAATTGTTCATGATCTTAGATCTTAAGTCATCCAATCTGAGAAATTAAATTAACTAAAACAAGTCATTCGGTTTAACCACTTTATTTCTAAAATACTGAATCATGCCAGTATGTCTGATTCTGATATTTCTCAAGCCAAAATAATTAATATTAACACAATTAGAATTCTCAATTACTTTATATATCCATCAAGATTATTTCTCAGAAAATTCATTCACTGTGATTTAATGTGACTGTATATGTTGAGATTTATGTATATAAACAATAAGTTTTATAGGAAAAACTCTAGAACCCAAAGCACCTGCTTGCTCAGAGAATATGAAATACAGTGAAACTTAAATTTACTAAAAAATTTGAAGGATCCTCATCCTCTACTATTGTAGCAGAATTGAAGCGAAACCCCCAATCTGATCCAAATCACATTTTTGTCACTCTTCTTTCTCCCAAACTCATAACCAAATCATAGTTATCCAGGTGTCTATTAATTACAATGAGCAGGCCAACTTCCTCCAATAAATGATATATCTTTGTTGTCAGATTTTTGTAATAAGAGGTCCTCTTGTTTCAGTTTTCAAAATGCATTTTAGTCTAGAATTACATATCCTTTCTATTTTGAGAGTAAATTGTAACTGTTTTCTCCTTCCTTACAGAAGACAATAGATGTGCATCTTCAAATGCAGCATCCTGTGCCAGGTGCCTTGCACTGGGTCCAGAATGTGGATGGTGTGTTCAAGAGGTGTGCCTTTTTCTTTTTTTTTCCTTTTTCTCATGGTTGACTTGAGCTATAGCATGACTTCATTTTCCGAATATTCCATGTCCTAAAGGTGCATCAGGAAAAAGATACTGCTGAACATAAGGAAAATTTTATTGCGTTTTATGCTTGGAAACAGTGTATCCGGCTGACTATAATGTATAACCTTTTTATTAGGAAAATTACGGTAATTTTGAAATGAAGTGCAAACCATTTTATGTTTTCCATCTGTTCTATAGAAAGAATTGGCAACCACAGCTAGTAACTTTTGATAGTTCAGTAGGCTTTAGTGTGGAATTCCTGCTTCAGCTTGAGGCATTAGGTTATGTATCCTATTGTTCAAAATAAGTGTTTTTCTGTTCTACCAAGAGAGACAAATCCTAATAACAAAATTCTTAGTAAAACAATTACAGTGCATTCCTTCTTTCTTGGCTCTAGGGCTGTTTTGTTAGTTTTCTTTTGTCAGTAATCTGCAGTTAGAATTAACTGCCTGTATCTGGTAATTTGCACTGAAGAGGTGATCTGCTAACTTGGAATTTCTTCTTGTATGAGATTGCCTAAATAATTTTACATTCACTTATGTAACTCCTGGGAATTGGAACAAACAAATAGGTCTTTAGTGACCTTTTGCTTGACATGGAGATAAGTCTCTAGTTTTTGTCTCCTCTGACTTAACAACTGTGCCTACCGTTATCTTTCCAACCTCCTTTATTACTTCTTAGAGAAAACAGAAAGCTGAAAGGTAGCAACAGATGGTGGACATCACTTTCTTCTAGGAAGCAAGTCAGAATAGAGGCAGGGGAGAGGTTCAAGAAACAGTAGGTATATCTGAAAGTAAGTCTCCCTACTGATAGACTAAAGGCTTCTCAGATGGACTCTGGGCTCCATCAGTGAGAAAACCAGATGTCATTCATGAACTAGAAAGTGCTTCTTCAGAACTTCAGGAGCCAGAGATGTCACAGAGAGGACAATTTCACAATTTCTGGGTCCAATCCCATCACTTCCTGTGAGTCAAATGACCAAAGGAATTCACTTTATTCTAGCATCTCCCTTTCCTCATCTCTATAACCTCAGATTTGGTGTTTGCTTCCAGGTTTTTCTCTGTCAAGAATGTTTCATGGCTTATTATTTCCTGACCCCAAACCGGTACTTCATTTTAGATTTTCACTGCTTCACTAAGGAAAATCCTTAGAGCCCTGAAGTTTGTGCCAACTTGCTGTCAACTGCTGAATGCTTTAGTGAGGGTAGTTTGGAAGAACCTTCAAAAGACAGAACAGAAGCCCAGTTGTCAGCCACATGTAACATGTTAGCCATAGAAAGTCAGGTTTCAGAGGGACTCCTTCTCCCTCTCACACCTCTGACTAGAAGAAAATAATCTGGAGAGCCACAGCTCTAGGAATAACTGTCCATCCTGCCACAGAAAGAAGAATTTTGCATATTCAGAAAAATCAGTTGTCAGATGAAAGGAGCTAGGTCAAGGAGCAAGGAGAGGGCCACTGGAAGGAAGAAGGAAAACCTGTCACTGTTGGCCACATTCTTCAGATGGGATCTTGGAGAAAACAGAAACTCACTTGGGTGCTCATGTCCCCAAATATTCTATGTAGTACAGTGCAGTCTAGTGTATGTATTGAAAGAGCAGGCTCTGAAGAAAAACTGGGTTGGATTCAAATCCGAGTTCCACCAGTTTCTAACGTTATACACTTGGACATGTTACCTAATCACTTTGAACCTCAGATTTCCATACCTCTAAAATGGAAATACAAATTGTACCCACCTCCCAGTCTTGTGAGGATGAAATGAAGCAATGTGGGAAGCACTGGGCACAGAGGCATGGCTTAAGAAGCTCCAGAGAACTTTGGCAAGTCTCTGGAGCAACTCATTCAGGGTTAGGAAACCAGGAGGATTGCCTGCATTAATAACACAACCTCAGGGGAAGCAGCCAGTTTTAGGACTAAGCCACCATCCACACCATTAGCTGTCCACTCCCTGCAGGCTGCCTGACATCATTGAGAGGAAGAATGGATTATTTAATTTTGGAAGATCCCTCACCCTTTAGGCACAGATGTGACTGACGCCAATGATTTCTCAACCAGCAAGGCTGGAGGGAGAGGCAGGGGTTTTTTTTTTCTTTTTTTTTTCCCTGCTTATGATTAGGATAGATAAATGGTAAGAAAGTAAACCTGGCTTAAATCATTTTCAAAGCTACTCAAAAGTAAAAGGTCTCTGGAAAATTTAGACAGGATGTGTTCAGTTTGCTTGCATTGTTATGTGGCATGTTAATCTGCCATTCCACATACTTTGCTTTCTCTTTCCTTCTACACTACTACGTAAGTAATTGGAAAATAATTAGGATGGAAAAGTCTCCATCAATATGACCTAGTTTAATGCCCCGTGTTCCTTTCTAACATCTAGGAAAGACATGATAAGTTTTGAAGAATTCCCTTCCTCTCCTACCTGATATGTGTGATGCAGGGTGTCATACATAGTGAGAGTTCAGAGGGCAGGCTTGGAGCGTAATTATGCTTTCATAACATATATGATAGGAAAGCTTTCACTGTCAAAGGCAACATGATAGAATTTTCTTGTTTCTCTGCAGGTTGCTATGTTTGGAAGTCGAACAGACTCAGGCATGAATAGGAGAAAAAAAAACCTTCTCTCATATATATATCCCCAGAATATTATATTAAATTGATGAAAATAACAACCAATAAAAAGCCAAACAGGCCAGGTGCAGTGACTTACACCCGTAATTCTAGCACTTTGGGAGGCCAAGGCAGACGGATCACCTGAGGTCAGGAGTTTGAGACCAGCCTGGCCAACATGGCGAAACTCCATCTCTACAAAAAAATACAATAATTCGCTGGGCACGGTGGTGCGCGCCTGTAGTCTCAGCTACTTGGGAGACTGAGGCAAGGTAATTGCTTGAACCCGGGAGGCAGAGGTTGCAGTGAGCAGAGATCGTGCCACTGCACCCCAAGCCTGGATGACAGAGTGAAACACTGTCTCCAAAAAAGAAAAAAAAAGTCAACTAGAGAAACTTCAGTCCGAGCTTTTCCTTCTCAAATAGGTTTTAGATGCAGAAAGTTGGAGTAGGATTTTTCCTTGTGGGTTTTTTCTTTTTTTTGTAGAAAAAGTAAAAACATAAGGATTAGAAGAAATTAAAATGATACAAAATACCAAAAATGCAATATTTGCTATGTCGTTTTCTTTGGATATAATTGAGATGATATACACTAAAAACATCAGTGATTTTCTTTCTTTTAAACAGGATTTCATTTCAGATGGATCAAGAAGTGAACGTTGTGATATTGTTTCCAATTTAATAAGCAAAGGCTGCTCAGTTGATTCAATAGAACACCCATCTGTGCATGTAACAATACCCACTGAAAATGAAATTAATACCCAGGTGACACCAGGAGAAGTGTCTGTCCAGCTACGTCCAGGTTGGTCATTTTCAAATAAATCTATAATGATTCTTAATTTGAAATTGCAATTTATTTTAATTTGCTCATTTTTAATATTATGTGGCAGGCAATATTGTTATTGTAGAAACCACAGTGGACTCAGATTCAAGAAATTAGGATTCTAGTCTTTATAGTGCCTACAGCCAGCTGTGTGACTTTGGACACTGCAAACCTGACCACACTATATTCTAATTATGTGTCTGTTCACATAATCTGATCAGGTTGTGATGTAATTGTGTTTTTCTACTCTACTGCCAGCCCTAGGAGCAAGGGACATGTTTAGTCCACTTTCTTTTTCCAATGCCTAGCAGTGTGCTGGCATGTAGTAAACACTGCATAAATATTTGTTAGGTTGATTGATTACTTGATTAGAAGGAGATGTGAATTAAGCTAAGTTCTTAGAGCCTTTGTAATAAACTTTTAATCACAAGGCTGTAATTCGTGATTATCATAATTACATTGAGCAGTTTTGTGATGGCCTCTGAGATTAATATACACCTTTTCTCCTATACCTTTTTTGTACTTCCCTTCTATCACAGTGTATTCATAGTTTGACCTATGTTGTAGGCCACTGGACATTATTCATGTTTCTCCAGTGCTACAGAATCCCAGTGTAAAAACTACATATAGTAAGGTAAATCAAGGTACACAAGTGTGCACCACTCAATTAGATGAATATAGTTTAACACAGTTTGCAATTGTCTTCAAGCTTGAGTCATTTCAATGTGGGTGGTCCTGCCCTGTCATTAATTTTTAAATAGCCATTCTTGATACAGTCCCTTTTCCATTCCAAAACTGTGCTATTTTTTCCAGACTCTGATTATCAGAAAAACAAAATCCATTACTTTCTTGGCCCTGGGCACAGTCCCAGCTTCCAGTTAAAACTGTGCTCTTTCCCATATTAAATAATGACACAGCCCAGTATGGACAGCCCAGTATGGAGCAACAGTGGGAAAGGAATATATGAAAATGAAAGTAATTAGATTGGTAAGATTGCAGCTCTTCCCACCTTCCATTGCAAAAAATTATTTAGTGTGGTAAATAAATTCTTTTTTAGAAAAAGAGAAAGCGGGATGGAGAAACAAAAATTATATGTTCTTATTCATCTAATTCCAACTCAGTATGTCCACTAAACTCTGCCCTTAGGTATTCCTATAATCACACATGCCTCTCTCTTGCCCATGTTTTCTTTTGCCTTTTTCTTAGTACTAGAAAGTTTGAACATTTTCCCTTAAGCTGTTAACTATCTTTATCTCTCTTTTTTGTGTAATTTGCGTCTCCATACAAATATCCTTATTTTTCTGAGTGTTAATTTTTAGCAGCTTATATATAAAGTATATTATATATCATTTGCCTCTGATAAATATGACTACATTCATCAAAGTGTCTTACTCTTTTTTAAATACTTGAGATTTGAAAATTATAAGCTGCATTTTATTTATTTATTTTTCTTATGCTCCTTCATGCACACTGAATATAAGCTACATTTTAATGTTATAGCCCAACCATCTTTAATAACTTTTTTTTCTTTTCCTATTATCCTAATAGGTTTGTAATCCCAGTTATTCTGATCTACATGAGTCTATCTGAGATTATTTCTAACATCCCCAATTTCTTATCCATTTCCATCCTCAGCAAGACTATAATCCAGGGCCTTTCCCATTGTTAATCTACCTGATTCTTCAGGATCTTAATCCAGGACACTGCCCCTGTCAGCACACATGTAATTCAACAATATTTCAGTTTTCTGACTCACATGAGTCTGGAAATATTTCCTAGTTCACACTTGAATTTAAGAGTAAGTTGTTAATATCATCTTTACTGCAAAACTTTCTTTCAAAATTCTCAATTCCTTCCTCTTCGCTCTTCATTTTCCTTCAACAGGATTTTTAAAACAGCAGAATTGAAAAACCCACCCCTTAATATTTGCACATGAAGTAAATAGCAATTAAATAATACAATAGAAAAATAATTAATAAACAGTCTCTTTGTTTGGCTGCTATAACAAAGTACCATAGATTGGGTGGCATATACAACAGTAATTTATTTCTTAGTGGTTCTAGGGGATGAAAAGTCCAAGATAAAGGTGCTAGTAGATTTGGTTCCTGGTGAGAGGTCTCATTCTGGCTTGCCATATCCACACAGAGGACAGAGAAAGTGATAAAGAGAAAGAGCACACATGCACAAGAGTAAGAGAGTGAAAACTCTCCGATATCTCTTCTTAGAAGGGCACTAATCCCATCATGAGGGCCCCATCCTCATCATTTCATCTAAACCTAATCAAATCTCCCAGAGACCTCCCCTATTCAAATACTGTCTCATTGGAGGTTAGGGCACCAACATATGAATTTTTCAGAACACAATTCAACTGATAGCATTTGATACCTAAAATAATATTTTTTAAAGTCTATGGAATATTTTTAGAAGTGAATTACACTTTAGACAAGAACACAGAAATCTAAAAAAAAAAAAAAAAAAAAAAAACTTCTTATATGCCGATACCTATAAAGCATAGTGCAATAAAATTTTAAATCAATACAAAAGGATAAGTAAATATTAAATAATAGCAAGTTTCAGAGAATCCTCTCCTAAATAATTCTATCTCCAAGAATAAGTTGAAACTCTAGTCATAAACCAATAAGAACAATAACAACACATCAACATATATGGGATGTTACTGAAGTTGTCGTTAGGAACAGTCACAACTTTAAGTGCTTTTATTATTAAAGAAGAATGAATCCAGATGAACAAAATAAGCATCCAAAGATGTAAAAACAAGAGAGACAAGGAAATTCATAAGAAAAACAGAGAAAAGAGGTATTAAATTTAAAAACAAAGCAAAATTAATGAAATGCAAAATAGGAAAAAAAGAATAAAATGGATGTATAAATTTGAGAGCTGGTTCTCTGTAAAGTCTAATAAGGTAGATAAATTGTTGGCAAATCTAACTAAGGAAAGAGGACAAAAATCAAATAACCTAATGTATAAACTATAATTACAGAATAAAATTCAGAAAGAAGCCTTTAAGAAAATATTAAGCACAAAAATATAAGATAAAATGTTTAAATCTTGATAATATAGATATTTTTAGGAAAATATGTCTAAAATTAACAAGATAAAGAACTCTAAGAGACCTAATATATAAGAAGTTTAAAACATTATAAATGATTATAATTATAAAAATTATAATTACCTCCCTTAATAAGAAATACTCCCTAAAGACATTAGATCCAAATGCTTTCATGAGAAAAAATGTTTCATGTTCAAATATTGAAAGAATACATTATCTTTATGGTATATAAACTCTTACATCACTTTATTTATTTATTTATTTTTATATATTTTTTTGAGACAGAGTCTCTCTCTGTTACTCAGGCTGGAGTACAGTGGTGCAATCTGGGCTCACTGCAACCTCCGCCTCCCAAGTTCAAGTGATTTTCATGCCTCTGCCCCTGGAGTAGCTGGGATTACAGGCACCTGCCACCACATCTGGCTAATTTGTGTTGTATTTTTAGTAGACATGGAGTTCCACCATGTTAGCCAGGGTGGTCTCAAACTCCTGAACTCAGGTGATCTGCCCGCCTCAGCCTCCCAAAGTGCTGGGATTACAGGAGTAAGCCATGGCACCTGCCTAAACTGTTACATCACTTTAGAGGATGCCTAGAAGCTACTTAATTATTACAAGATTCCCATAACCCTATTATCAAATTCTTAATAAAATTTTAACTAATCAAATTAACTGCATGTGATAATAAGAACAATATCACCAAACAAATAGGCTTAAGCTAGAAAACCAAAGATAGTTGATTTTTTGGAATTAATGCATTTTTATGACATTACTTTGCCAAGAAGAGATAAAACATATTGTTATCTCAATAGATAATGTAAAAATCATTCAATAAAATTTAGTGCCCATTTCTGGCAAAACCAAAATTGAAGAATACTCCCTTAGGATTTGTTAAAATCCTTCTCAAAAGTATACATAAATATGATTATGGTTTTAAAAATGAAATAAGGGTTACAAACATTTTGAAAAGATAAAGCAAAATTATCATGCTATGGAAAATCCAAGTAAAACTAACTATTGAATTTTTAAAATTTTACTCTGGCAGATTGTTTTTAAAAATATTCAAAAGTCAGTGAATTTCCTTTATAATATTAAATATAATGAAGAAAATGGTTAATTTTATAATTAGTTCATAAAAGCAACCTAGAATGTAAACTGTCTAGGAATAAACTTTTTAAAAAGTATAAGATCCATTGTGCTACCTAATAGAAAATACGAATAAATAGAGAAAAATTTTATGCTCCTGAATGTAGTATCATAACAATGACAGTTCTCTATATAGTCTATAAATATAACAAAGTCTAAGTGAATCAATAAATGTAAGACAATCCCAATCAAATGTGAATGTAGTTTTTTAAAACACATCTTCACTGAAGCTTATTATGCATGTAACTTTGTATATAACCACATATTTCTTTAGCATGCATTCCTGGCAGTAGATCTACTAGGTCAAATATATGACAATATATTTACTTTTTAATGTATTTAAAGTATATTATTCACAAGAAAATCTGATGTTCAGTTTAGCCTTTCATGAGTCAACCATGTCTGCTTTCATTCTTTTTAAAATGTCTTTGATTTGTTTAACTAGTTCATAAGCTGTTTGCTTTTGCCTTTTTCATAGAACTAGAAAGTTTGAACATTTTTCCTAAGCTATTAATCATCTTTATCTCTTTTGTGTGTGTGATTCATGTCTCCATACAAATACAACTATTTTTCTAATTGAATGCTAATTTTTAGCAGCTTATTATAATTTGTCTCTAATAAATATAACTATATTATATAGTTATATTTAACTTGCTCTTTTTTAAATACATAAATTTGAAAATATTAAGTTGCATTTTTCTATTGATATGTTACAAATAATTTATACACTTCAAAGACTTTAGCTTTTTTTTTTTATAGATATAATAATGGTTTAGTCCTTCTGAGACTATAGACGAACAGTTCCAAAGTTTGGGAAATTGTTTCAGTGCTGTAGACAAGCAATGATGGTGGTAATCACATAGGAGAAAAACTAGGTAAACTCGAGAGAATGGAGAGATGGAATCCCCAAGAGATGGTGATTGATGGGCCATGTGGGACTCCCAGGATCTGGCAAGCAACTTAGTGTGGTAGGGAGATCCACTCTTTATGAATGAAGTGATGTTTATTTAAACTGGGACATCTTGAGTTGAGAGAGAGAGACTTAGCTATATGAGGCTGAAACTCAGGAGAGAGATAGGGCTTGGAGATAGCAGAGAAGCAGGAGACATCAGTAGGAGATGGAAAGCGAACACAGTGAGGAAGAGATCATGGGGAGTAGGAGAGTGAAAAAAGAGAAAAAAATTTATGTCAGTCATTGTGGAGCTTGATTTTATTAAATTTCCCATTACCTTTTGAATTTCTTATGTGCAAATTAGCATAATTGTCTGATGTGTGTAAGTCATCTTTCCAACATAACCGTGAGCTCCACGTGGCAGAACTAGTTTATAATTCCCATATATAGTAAATATTTATTAAACCAAAAATAAGTTCTTAAAAAATGTATTTGACATCAAAGACATATCCACCTTGGGGCATAATATATAAAGCTAAATTTTGGCAACCCCAGATATATAGAAATATATATACTCTATGATGTAAAATTCCTTTTCACCATGAGACAAATAAGAGTCAAGGGCTTGATATAATGCATACCTAAGTGGAAAACACATTGGCCTCTTAATATTAACTTTGATTTATCACTTTATTCTTCTCTGATAAAAAATTATGACTTTCAATATAGCATCTGTTAAGAATTTTTCATGGATATATTTATTACATCATATACTGACTAGGTTTCTTAAAGAATGCTAGTAGGACTATGTCTTAATTGAATGTTTTAAATGACATTTAAAAATGACATTTTCTTTTCACTTCTTAAATTATACCTTTTTCTAATTTTCACTTATGAATTTATGTAAAATAATAACAGAAATAGACTACTGATCCTAGTTGATGGTCCCTAAGGAAACTGGATTTTAAATATTTAGGAAAGTAGGAGAGAGAAGGGAATTCTCTAATTCTAATTCAGAAATAATACAACATACATGATAAGGATGAGTTTAACATGTATTTCACTAACAAGAAAATGTTTCAGACTTGGCTCATTTTAATGTGCAAAAAATAATCTTCTAATTTAGTGTAGATTTAGTAAGATTTTCCAGATGTGCCTTACTCTTTCTTAATTTCAAAATTTAGAAAACAAACAGAACTTGCACATTTTCTCTTTACCCCCAGCACACATTCCTCACTTTAGTTCCCACAGAAATTAGAATTGTACTGGAGTCTGTGCCTTGCCACTATAAACTGGTCCCATTTGGGGGCACTTCTCCTTCCCCTGCTGAAGTATAATAAATAGAAATAGGCTTATTATTCTTCCACTTATAGTTTTTCACATTTTCTCATAGTTTTAATATTACATATTTTCCTAGTATGCAGTCATGTTTGTTGTGCCCAGTACATCAGAGATGCTCACACCATTCTCTGAGTAGTTTAAAAACTCATTTTAACCACTTTTTATTCTTTGTATTCAAGCCAGTCACTGGCAATAGCTCTAAGTAGGTCATTAACTCTCCTCCATGTCTTCTTTCTATTTCTGTACAGACTCACTTCTTCCCTTTAAAGTTAATGGAAGGAAATAAGGGTCTGAGTCCTTAGAACCTCAAAAGGACGAGGATAAAGCTTTCCTGGAGATAACATAAGTGGTGGCAGGAACATTTGGGAGCCAGATGATACACTTTTCCTCTTAGAGTAACTCTGTGGAAGCTTTCCCTACACTGTGGGAAATAAATTCTAGATACTGGCTTCTTCCTGTGGTAAATATGTGGGTATGTGAGCCCTTTGAAATGGTGTACCAAAATGTGCTTCAAATATAGTTTAGTTATAAAACATTTATGGGTGACTATGCATATGCTAACCACAGAGGCTTCAGAGATGAAACAGTTCTTACCCTAGTGTTGCTTAGAATCTAGTAGCAGTAAGTAGTAATTACTAACATATGTATTTACTATATGCCCAATACTATGGTAAATATTGTACATAGATTATCATATTTAGTAGCCTTTAGCTGCTAAAAAAAATAAATAAATAAAATAAAGATGCCCAGCCTAGAATCTCATAATTATATGGTAAACACTAAAATGGTGGTATGATCTAGTTGCCATGGAAACACAGGGGCAGGGCCCTCAGCCCACTCTAGGGAGGAGCAGATTACTGAGTGGTGTCTTTAACTGGTAATTACATGAAGAAGAGGTTGTGCACCACAGGCAGAGGAAGGACCACAGCAGGGCATAGGAGTATGCATTTGTAGGGTGTATAAGAAGAATTAAAGCAGATTTGTTTTGCTAGAACTAAAGATGTAGACAAGAGTCAGTACTACGTAGGAACTTTGATCTGATGTTTTTAGCCATTAGGCATTGGCCATCTGGTGGAAAGCTGTTGACAGAACACAAGCAATTTTGAATTTTAAAAAGATAGGCTCCGTGGTAT
This sequence comes from Aotus nancymaae, assembly GCF_030222135.1. NCBI lineage: Eukaryota > Metazoa > Chordata > Mammalia > Primates > Aotidae > Aotus > Aotus nancymaae. Next base: position 39,842,489 of record NW_026988438.1, on the reverse strand, counting down.
AGATAATGATGGCAGGAAGATGAGATGATAGAGGTAGACAAACGAAGAGGTTATGGAAATAATCCAGGCAAAAAGTCAAGAAGGGCTAGGGTGGATAGGAATATATCCCAGTATTCTGGCATGCTAGAGGGGTTTATTTGAAATGTTTAACTTGATGCATAGTAGGTAAGTGAGTGAAAACTAAACTACCAGATTCTCAACTCTCAAACCCATTACTGGGTCAACAGTACTAAGTTTGAACTACAGTGTTGAAATTAACCTGATTCTACCTCATGTTAGAAATTCTACATTCATAAAGGAAAAAAAAGAAGGAAATGTTACAGTCAGCCCCAAATTATAGTCAATTATAACTATTTTCCTCAAAATTGGTCTTACCTATGTTTAGTGGTAAGAACTAATTGTTTAATATAGGGAAAAAAGACCTAAAATTGGTGAGATAATTTGATTTGAATTCCAGAAAAAAGGGAAAATTAGATAGTTCTGCATTCAGAAGAATTGACAGTATTTTAAAGACATTCACATAAACACACACCCAAATAGATTCTTCACATTTACTTATACTCCAAAAACAGAAAATTATTGAAAAGAATGAAATATGTCAACAAAGTACATTTAAAAAAAAAAAAAAACTAAAACATCACCAGAATTTCATCTGCTGTTGTAGAAATTTACTTAGGTTACTTTCTGAGACTGGCATTTCAAGAAAGATACCAGAAATGTAAATAAAGTAATCATTATCCTTTATCTTCAACACCCCAAAGCCCTAAAGTGACAAGAGCAGCTATGATTAACTTTGTGTGAAATTAAAAAGGGAACATTGACATATCATCTATTAATATTCAATATAAATATTAACCCATGGTAATTTACAACTAAAAGTATTTGGAGAGCACACGCCTGGTTAATATTTGTATGACAAATCCAGTTGCACATAACTGTTTAATAATATCTGATAGTTGGAATAGCCAAGGTAATTTTAAAGTATGAATAGAAATACATTCAACATGGCTTGAGCAAAATTAATAAAATCCTTTAGGTAAAATAGCTTTGAAAATCATATATTATGCTTGAGAAGGAGTGAATGTAGGGCTTGTCCTACATGGGAGGAAGGAGGAAAAGTGAGGAGCAATAATTCCTCTTCCCTTCCTTCCCCTCCCTAACATTCCCCGGCTCTTTGTTTAAAACCACTGGATATTGTCATTAAGCATGTGATGAAACTGAGGTTGCTGTCCCTGTCAGGGCAGGGATCCATGGTCTATCAGGACATTTCTGCTGTCATTTTCATATAGCCACGCCCCCATGCCAACTAGAATCCTTTGGTAATAATTCTGAAACCACTGATGGGAAGTGGAAATTTCCTGGAAACCCTGAAATGGGTCATAGCACTTCATTAATTAAATAATTTCCAAGGTCACTCTAAGCGCATGTTTTGTACCCTATTCTATTTCTCCTCCAAAATTATGCCCAGGCATCTTGTCCAAAATAGTTTATAAGTGGCTCTATGATGAGATCATGTACAAAGGGTAAGTGGGGAAGTTAACTAGGAGCATAATATCCACAGTGCCACAAAAAAGTATTTCTAGGTCCTCTTACTATGGAATACTGATGCCTAGGACACCTGCCCCCAAGAGTTTTCACCTTTATTTATAATTATACAATCCAAAGCCAACTTGAGAGCATCTTATCAGGAACATCTCAAACTCATGACATGGTAATCCAACCCCTTCAGTTTCCTCCTTATCTAGCAGAGCAGGATTTGGGGTCAGCCTAGCTAGGTCTATTTACCTTGAATTGACTACTTAAAGCTAGACCTTCACAGAAAGCTCAAGGGTCTTGCAGTGTAAAAGTGTTGATTATTGTTCTTGCCAGCAATTACTAAAAGGCCTGTGTATGGAAATATTCTCTTTTCCTTTTCATTGGAAACTTCTCTACTGAGGCCTCAGGTGACTGCGGTATATGTGCTAAGGTCAGACTCTATAGAATCCAAAATCAAGCCACAGCAACTCACTCTCAAACCCTGACCATTTGGCAGTCCTCTCTCACAGACACCTTCTTTGCTGAGGCCAGTGAGACCAGAATTTGCTTGCTAGGCTATGAGCATCTGGTTTCAGCTGAGGGCCTTGTGTGGCTAGCATTTGGTTAGAGGGCCCTGAATAGCTTACCTCCAAGGACTGTGCCTTTGCTGATGCTACGCAGGCTCTGCTTGTTTGCTGAGGTGACCAACCCATACCTTTGCTGGGTCCCTGGCACAGTATGCTGACTATCTAGTAAATCTAGCAATACCTCTGAAAGCAGCCATTCATTTTTAAACAGAGCCACCATTAACTGCAATGATTCACCAACATAAAAATACCATGATACCATGTGGCCAGTTTAGAAAAACAATTTTTTTTTTTAATCTAAAAAGATGACAGTACTTTTCATCAACAGCAGTTCTAGAGAGAGTTGACACTTTGGGTCTGAGTGAAAAACGAAAACAAAAAATGCTGATCCATACATGAAGGTTCAAGTCCCTGCATGAGAACCGCCCTCCCCACTAGTGCTGAATTTCTGCTTCTCATGGATCTGGCCCAGTGTACTAGTGTCTAACATTCTCTTTAATTTAATTTCTCCACTCAAATTGCAGAACACTGCCACAGGGAATGGTTCTTTCTGTCAACAGAAGACTAGGAGCAGAGCCGAATGTAGGATATGGTCTCTGGAAGCAGCCTAGCTTCTGAAGGCAAGGGATGAGAGAATGGACTGGGCTGGGCCACACATGCCCAGTTTCTCCCCTCAAATAGGGGCCAAAACCTAGGAGCATTACACTAAAAGGGCTGCCTGGACATAAAAGCAAATTCAGAATGAGTAGTTCCTTTCTCCCATAATTATTATTATATATCAGCAAAACCGTATTATTTTGAATACAGTAAGTAATTTGGCTGAAAAACATCTGATTTGTGAAATAATTGAAAAGAAAAGATTGCTATTTTATACTAACACCAAAAATATGATTTGATAAATTAGAAGATTCCTTAAATAAGTAACTTATGTATACAAATCAATGTTTATTTTAAAAATGTTTTCCATTCAGAATATTCTTATGAAAAAATAATGACTTACAAAGCATTTGCTTATTTGTTTAAAAAAGTAAAATTCATAATGTAAATTGCCTATATTTAAATAGTTGCCTTTTCACCATGCACTTTAAATGAAAAGTAGAGGTACCAACTCTATAGAGGGTTAGGGGGATAACCCAGGTCCTTTATCAAATAGTAATATAACAGAGAACTAAATAAAACTGTAGTTCCCGGTGGAGACTACTGATGTTTGTCCTTGTGGCAGCCCCCTCTTCTCATCCAGTTGTTGTGCCCAGGGTGGGTACCTTGCCCATGGGACCCTCTCCAGTGTGTGTTCATTGAACACCCACCGTGTGTTGGACAAATGCTGACCCTTCCCTTCCCCAGGTCCTCCATATGGTACTGCAGGGTACAGTTCTTTAGCCCACTGTCTCATTCCTTCTGTCAGCCAACTGATGAGAGGAATCTTATCAACTAACTAGTGACGAGATAGTAATTATTTTGAATAGCTTGTTGTACTGTGCAGTACCAGAGTTTTCTCTTCTCGTGTGTAAATACACTTTAACCCAAAAGAATGAATTTATGCCTTTATTCAATAAGAGATCTTTTTTTAAGATACATTCCCAGTTTTCCTCAACTCATTCTACAAGTAGAGCCCCCTCACTGTCTTGAGATAGAATGCTGCTGGCTGGTTTGCACTGTGTTTTCCAACTACTAAGGCACGGGAGGTTCATATAATGATACGATACCCTGTTACATTTATATGGAGCTGGCCCATTTGTTATCATCCCTATTCAGCCTATAGAACTGTGGGAAATGTACTGTAGGATTTGGAGACTAATTAATTGGTACAGTTTTCAAATTGCCTTATAATTATACTAGAATAGTAATTATAGTATACTTGTCATAATTATACCAGAATATTCCAAAATTTATGCACAAATTTGTGATGATTGTGTCTGGTGCTAGAATGTGACTAATTTATTGAGATCTTATCCTGAAATGTTTAAAATGAAGACTACATGATGTTTTTCTTCTGTTGAACTAGGAGCTGAAGCTAATTTTATGCTGAAAATTCATCCTCTGAAGAAATATCCTGTGGATCTTTATTATCTGGTTGATGTCTCAGCATCAATGCACAATAATATAGAAAAATTAAATTATATTGGAAATGATTTATCTAGAAAAATGCAATTTTTCACCACTGACTTTCGTCTTGGATTTGGCTCGTACGTTGATAAGACAGTTTCACCATACATCAGCATCCACCCTGAAAGGATTCATAATCAATGCAGGTATCTAGGGTTTGATGTGGATATACACAATTAATTGTTTGCTCATAAAATCTCACTTTGTTTTTAATGTAAAGAACATACCAAATTTTATATTTTTGTATAAAATAGGAATTAAAATATTTGGTGAGGTGGGGAGGTTTGTTCATATGTGAAAACGTCTGAGATGACCTGTAGATTAGGGGTTTTTTTTATATTTCTTCAAATATTTAGTCAGTTTTTTTCATCAAAAAAAAAAAAAAAAAAAATCCTACCTAATGTTAGTAACTTTGAATAAACCTTCAATAATTAGTCTGCAATGTATATAAATACCTCTTCGGAAATTCTGTATTTTTATTTTTTGATTGCTCCAAAATTATTGAATTATGGTTTGATACACTTTAAAGAGTTTGTGCCAGTGTTTCATCTGTCTCTCCATCACTGTGTTGTGACTGTGGATAATGACGTCGCCTATAATGTGACTACAAAGCAAACTCAGCTGTCACAAAGAAAGTGGGTCAAAAGATGAGAATTTGACTGCTTAGAAAGAGCCTTTTTTCTTACCGTTTTAGAATTCTGATTCTAAATAACATACATCCCACTATGAAAGAAGAATTAACCTTAAAAATACAATCTCACACAATATTGCCACTAGCCTGTAGAATTTTCAGAAAAGCAAATCTGTATGGATCTTTTTTTCATAAAAGACTTTATCTTTCTTGCTCCTAGAAATTGCTTAGATTACCTTACAATATGTATTCCAATTTACTGAAACTACTCTGTCATCTGTTGTACCAGAACAGGATTGACACATCCACTAATGGAGTTTCATAAGCCTTCTTGAGGTGAATGTGCCAGAGGAATCATTCTTACTTTCTGGATATCATGGATTCTCAAAATAACTTTCATGAATTTTGATTGTTCATCAGTAATTCCACCAAGCATCATTTTAAAAATTAGTGCAGTATTAAAAACAAAACAGTAATATGATATTTCAACTAAATTTCCCAAAAACCTTTTTCCAAAAGGGTTTCTCAGCTGTTCAATGATAAGAAATCACTGCACATTCTTATATTCACCTTAAAAATTCACAGTGCAGATTAAATATTGAAAGCCCTTAATTGTACTGTATTTAAAAACACATTTAATCATCTTCATTTTCTGAATAGCAAATGCTTAACAGTTTTATTTCCTACTTGTACAGAAATTATTACCAATATCAAACTTCTAATTTTATAAGCACAGATTTTTGTCTTATAATATTTCCCTGGCACAAAAGAAGTACTCCCTTTTCACACAACTGCAATTTTACTGTTTAGTATTCTAGAATGCTTAAGAAAAGCAAAATTTTACAAAATTTTACACTTCTTCTTTTCCCATATAGTGACTACAATTTAGACTGTATGCCTCCACATGGATACATTCATGTGCTGTCTTTGACAGAGAACATCACTGACTTTGAGAAAGCAGTTCACAGACAGAAGATCTCTGGAAACATAGATACACCAGAAGGAAGTTTTGATGCCATGCTTCAGGCAGCTGTGTGTGAAGTAAGACGTGTTCACATTATTGAGTGTTTGCTAAGATGCAAAACTTTCAAAGAATTTAGAATTTTTATTTTCTCTTTGATTTGTGAAGTAAAAACATAGTGTAAAATACATATCTTACTATCTCTTACTCCTCACCAAGGTGATTCATTTTGGTGTGTATTTGGGACAGAGGGGCTAAATTTGGGGAGGGATTTAAATAGGAAAAGATAAAAGGGAAAGAATAGGTTATGCACAAGAAAATTCTTTCCAAAAACGTTGCTTTTCTCATGCACCACACTCCAAAGAACTAGAAGTAGACGGTTGTCCTCCTCACTTCAGCTTGTTCCCCTACTTTTTAATCTATCTGGTTCTTCCTCCACTGGAACACTAGAAATCTCTAACGAGGAACTAGTGTGGTCACATGGCTGTGGGAAAACAGAGGATATGCAAATAAAAGTTAAAGCTATTTATGCAGCAGCGTTATATCCATGCACATGGTTCTAGCCTGACTTAATGTTCCTCAACTCAAACATAATGTTTACTTGAAGTAAAAACCACAGTACAGATCTATGTTATTGTACAAAGTCTAATTACATGTTTATTTTTAAGAGTCATATTGGATGGCGAAAAGAAGCTAAAAGATTGCTGCTGGTGATGACAGATCAGACATCTCATCTTGCTCTTGATAGCAAATTGGCAGGCATAGTGGTGCCCAATGACGGAAACTGCCATCTGAAAAACAACGTCTACGTCAAATCGACAACCATGGTAATGTAGCTGTTGCCTCTTGGTAGATATGAATCTTTTGGTTAAAGAACAATTTTTAATTGGCAACTCAACTATTTTCGTACCAGGAAATTAACTAAAAAAGAAAAATACAGAACAAGGATAAGCCATGAGAGAGAGTTTATGGAGCAGTGCAATCTATGAACACTGATCAATAAAATATATCACTAAAATACTTTGACAGTTTTTAGTAGCTGACTCTTTGATGAATGAGAAAGCACTGTGTACTTTTTGAAAATAAAAATGATACAAGATTTTACTTTTTACATAATTCAAGGACGGGGAAAAAGCATACCTTTGCTTTATAGAAATAGACCAATTCTACAGGGTCGGTATCTACAGACATTTTAAGGAGAAAATCTCACAGTACAATAGGTAGAAACTAAAAAGAAACCAGGGAAAAAAGATAAGAGAGAAAGAGAGTAAAACAAGGCAGGTTTTCTCTACTTTGTACCTTACTTCTCTCTGCAGCTTAGCTATTTAAGGACACTTTAAATCAGTGAATATCTGGCTTGCTTCCTGAGGGTTAGTATAAGCCCTGAATCATGTATTTTTAATATAATCACCTAGAACCACACCTCCCCTGGCATTAGCTAATTCTAATTGTGAAGAATCAACAGCCCAAAGCATCATTTACTTTTGATGTTGACATTTATATATTCTTGCAAATGTTAAGACAGTGCTCTTAAACTTTCTCAGTTCGTAAGTCCCTAGTGTCTCAGTGATCTTTTTCCATGGCACCCATCGGCCAAAAGAAATACCTAATAGTTCTGTTTTTTGAGTGGTTAAGTCAAAATAACTCAACTATTTATGTCTTAACAACTTAGTAGCTCCTTAAAAATAATACAAATGTATCAAGTATAGATAGACGTGTTTCGATTTTAGTAAGTAACTTATTAAGAGAAATTTTCAAATCCTGTAGTTAGATTGGACATTATTACCCTCATTTCTTCTTCCATGTTGATTTTCAGGTTGACCAACTTGGCAAAAAATTAATGTCATTTAAAGGAATAGGACCAAATGTAATCTGAAAACTATGAACTCCCTCCAATCAGGTTGTTCATTGGTACCTGATACATGCTGAATGTCACTGTGTTTCTCTTGAAGATTTAAATTACTTCCTGCCACCCTTGGGAGTGTGCTGCAGTGCACCAAGACACCTCACACACAGTTTGGGAATCACAGTATCAGAAGGTTATGCTGAAATGTGTGTGGTTCCCATGGGTAAATTTTAAATAGATCACCAGTTCATCTGCAACACCCTACCAGATTTGTTGAAAGTCTAGAGGGGCAATTGTATTACCATATAAAACGAGTTCAACTCTTGGTCATTTTAGTTTCTTGCAAGTAGTATGAAAATATAAAGATTTTAAAAGGTAACTAGAGATTGAATTCAAAAATTCAAGAATTGGAGTTATTCCAGTAGTGTCTTTCCATTTACTAATTGTCTTCTATTCAGCCTTATTTCACTTTGACAGACCCACCTACTTCTACTTAGTCATTTCTTATCTATCCTTCCTTCTATTTAACCTCTTTTGATCAGTGGTAGAGTTCTAATTTATTTATTGGGGAATAGAAGAGGGTACAGGAAGAATTATTCTATTGTAAAACAAAGAGAAGATTTTTATTTTTTAAAGAAGAAATAACAATGACATTAGTCTTAAATTATATTATTCTTTTGAAGTTTTTCCAAGTCGCTGAAGTCATTTCTCTATAATTGTATTTGAAACGATACTATTGTTCATCTAGGGAGGATTTCCTAGGCAAAGAAATGCTGTCATACTTTTAGGCAGATACCATGTTATAGAACCTTATGGAAATAAGTTATAATTCCAGTGGAATTTTAGATAGGGCTTGGATTCTTATGACATCAGGAAATTGGATGATTACATCAAAAACTTTTTTTTACCGTCTTGGTCATTGTTTCCAGCATGTAAAGGAATGACCCTCCCACATGTCACTGCTGTTGTATATTGAGTAATCCAAGGAATGATGTGTTTGTTAACACCTTAGAAGGATACTGTTATTTTATTTACCCCAGGTCTTTGTTTTAAGGGATTATCTTCCTAAAAATTCTCATTCCCTTCATTTGTAGGGTCACTTCCTACATATTAGGCCAAAGAAGCTGAAGCATTTTGATCAATCCCTTGGCCAGAAATTTATATATTCAAGATGTACTGCTGCTTTGGAAACTTCTATATCTAAAGCTACCTTGACCTTGACTCTAGGCATATTTATTTGCACATTTTAAAATGACCTCTATCCTCTCCTATTTGGCCATTATGGAGGGATTTTAAATTTTGTATAAGACAAGTAATCAAACACTTTGCTTCCTGGCTTTATCTCCAGCAGCCGATACCAGTAGTGTTGAATGGTGTCTGAGCTTCTTGGTTCAAGGCTCTGAACCAAGATTCCTGAGTTTTTTATTTATAAAAGTAAATAATCGATTTTTTAAAAACCCTTTATATGTCTAAATTATGTGGGACAGAGTTCTGTTGCTTGTACAAGTAGTTGTTTCCTGGAGGTCAGTGTGAACCCTAGACAAATAACAACTGCCATTTTATTGAATATGTATTCAACTGAAAGCGCCGTAGCAATCACTTTGCATACAGTTACAAATCAATCCTTACAGCAACTCTACAATGTAGTCATAATTAGCCTCCTTTTACAAACAGAAGGACTGAGGGTCAGAAACGCTAAGTATGTTGCCTGAGGATAAACAGCTAAAACATTAATAAATTGCAGAGCTGGTCCCAATCCATCTCAATCTTATATTAAAATCTGCGTTCTTTACTTTGCCACAGTCTATTGACCGAAACATAGAAGAAAAAAATAATAATGTTCCTGTTGTTGTTCCTTCTCTTTCTGGTTGCAGTCTTACTTACGAAAGTATAACCCAGATGATTTGACTTACATAAGTTATGAAACAATATATAAAATAATTTATATTTACACATTGCGATATTTGTCTATGGTTGCTGGCAAATGATGTTACACTTTTGAATAAATTCCATTTTCCACTGATTTTTCTTCAAGATCAAGTGCCAGAATAAAAAAATACTTTAGCAGTAGTATAGTTTCATAATTTACCCAGTAATAATGACAATTTGAGGTGTGACATTCTATTTTAAATGGCAGATGTTAATACAAAAATTACTAATGGCATAGAAGATAGATTATTAATACTGAGGGTCTGGAATTTCACCCTGTCTCCCCACCCAGCTTCTCCAGGGCTATTTCCACCCTGAGTCAGAGCCCTCCCAGAAACTGTTCACCCAGCCCTTGGCAGAGGCCAAGAATAGCATCAGGATTTTCAGTAACAATGAAAGGAGACCAAGGAACAACTAGGTGGAGGTCATCCAATGAAGCTTATCAATGGGATTTTCAGATGTTGATGTGACTCACAGTTTTAAATAGAGAGAATCAAAGTGGCAAGATCCTACCACATTCCTATTTTATGTACTAGTGCACACCATATATTCACTAGTAATTACTAGTTTAGGCTTGGTGTTTTTCTATGCAGCCTTTTATATATGCCTCATCATATTATGGCCAGTGATTTCTTTTATCCCTTCTATCATGTAACTTCTCAGAATCCCCTTACTGCTGGCTTCGTAGTTCATTCCTTTCCCTGAAGGCTCATTTGGGTAGACTAGCTGCCGAATAGATCAGCATCGTATAGTGTCTAAGCAGAATGCAGAAGGCATACTAGGCATTACTCAACAGTTTTGCTTTCTCATGGGCAAAAACAGTCAACACCGTGCCTCTCCTCATGCAACTTTAACATGTACTTGACTTTTAAGTATACCATTGAGGAAGCTTTCTTTTTGCTGTGAATCCTAACTATTTGGAATTACACTTAATTTTTCCAGGACTACAGATGAATAAAGAGAGCTTAAGAAGCTAGTTTAATAATGTAATCTGTAACTTTGCTACCCAAGTTAACAAATGTTCAAAAAAAAAAATCCCTTTTTTCTGAAAGGGATATTTCTGACATATTCAAAGTCTGCAAGACATTTATAATGCTGAGATCAGACAGAATTCCATGCAAGGAGATAACTATGATCTTTTAGTAAAGAGATCTGTTAATTTTGTTTGCTGTTCCCTGACAGAGACATGACCTTTTCAGCTTCAGAATATGTTAAATCTCTCTCTTGCTGCTTCTCAGCTTCTTTGTCTTAGGCACACACTAATAAAAATGCAAATTCATTTTACACTTATTTTGTGCCAGGTATGGAATACAACTAGAAAGTTTTAAGCACATGTGCAGCTTTTTAAAACTATCGTTACATCTTTTGGGGCATTTAAAAACTATAAAGTGCCTGAGTTCAGCTTGTTGAATGACGTGCTTCAAATTGTAAACACCATGAGAACATTTCAATAATAATTTTATAGGCGAACTAATTTGAATGTTTCTCATATTCTCAAAAAAGGTGGCCTGGAAAGGATCTCTGCAAACAATATTTAGTTGGAATTGTCTTAATTGAAGGCAAAATTGCATGTAGAAATCACCTGTGCCAGACTCAAAGTGGCCCAGCTCTGCTTGCGTAATACCTTTTAAATGGTATTGCAAAAGTGACACGATAAAATTCAAATTTGATAAAAGTGTTAATGGAATGGAATATTCTCATTAAATTAGATGTTTTAGGTAAGTCATACTGAAGCAGAAAGCTTTTTGTTGCATTATTGAAAAACTTACAAAAATCAATGCATGCCCTTCTTCAGTAAATAGAGTATCGTGATTACAACTGATGTCAACTTTGGCAGGGGCCACAAACTCAAACATCTCCAGGGCCAGGTAAGAGAGACGAGCAAGTGACATAGGTCAAGCAAAGCACATCCAAGAGCGTATCTTGCCTTTAGGAACGGCCTCCAAATGTCTGTTATGAAGCAGTCTTTTGGTGAAAACTGTCTTTCTTGAGCAGACCTATGGTGTTTGTCTCTTCATGTTCATTTAACACCATTCAACATTCCAGTGAAATGTAGATATTCCTTTGCTTCTATTTTATAAATGAGGAGGAAAAGAGATGCTAAAGGGATCAGAATCTTGTCTGGAGTCACACACCCCTACATAGCAGTGCCCATAGTAGACACTAAGCATTGTGACATGAACCGCTACTCATCATTGGTCTTAATAATTACAGAATGATAAGTGAAAGGCTTTACACAAGTTAACCTATTTAATTTTCACCATCTGAATGGTAGATACTAGTTTTTATACCTGCTTTATACCTATGGAAACTGGATTCCAGAAAGGTTCAGACAGCCGCCCAGTGTCACATAGCTAGTAATTGCAGAGCCAGCAGTTGACGACCAGGTGATCTGTCTCCAGAGCCCCTGCTGGTGGTGTGGTTCTCAGCTGCAGCAATTTTACCCTTCAGAGGACATTTTCATGTCCCAAGACATTTTGGCTGTCATAACTAGGGAAAGAGGGTGCTACTGGCAACTATTGGGTAGAGTCCAGGACCCTGTTAAACATCCTACAATGCACAGGACAGCCCCTTTGTCAAATAAAAATATATCCAGCCCTAACTGTCAATAGCACCACTCTTGAGAAACCCTGGTCCGTGCAGTTATCATGGCACAACTATGTAGATAAAAGATTAACTATCAGGACAGATGTTGACTGACACGTCATTTAAAGTTTCATCTCTAAATAAATCTCTATTTGATTACTTCTATGCTGTTTGCCTCTTTCCTCTAAATAATAATGCAGATAATTGAGGTTGTTATTTAAGTTCTTTGGTTTTTATATCTTATTATAATATTCCATATTAAAATTCTATATTCTATTCTAAAAATTTATATTTTGAATCTCACTTGTATAAAGAGAAACTTAAATGCTTTTTTTAATCCATCTAGATATGCACATTATTAAAATTCTACCATACATCCATACACAGTTATCTCTACCCAAAATTGTTCCCAAAGAATCTTTCTTACCTCTTTTTGCCTTCTGACATTTATAAGTTACTTCCCACAGCTTTAATTACTTAACAGCTGTCTTGGCATATTGCTTTCCTTCTCCCTTTTACCCCTGACATGCTTGTTATCTCTATTAATTATTTTCAGAGTTAAGAGAAACAATGTGTAATGGGTTAGACAGAGAGGGAGTTGGAGTCCAGGAACAGTGAAATCACCAAAACAGGAGAGTTGGCTGAGAGGGAGTGTGTCTCCTGCTAGTGAAATAAAAGACATAAGAGATAAAATACTTTTTTGAAGACAGGCTGTTTCATGAAGGAAAGGGGAAGGGGCTTAGGCAATGGCCATTAGTCCACAGGTCTCCTGTCAACAGTGGTTTATTTAAACATCTGTTATAGATTTGTAATTTTTAAAAATCTGCCTTGAGGTACTTGGAATTTTCTTTTCAAAGAGGTATCTCTCTAGGATTCAAAAAAATCTGTTTTTGTAAGCTTGAAAAATCGACTTATCTTCTTAATAAGCTTCTGACCAAACTAGAACTTTCTAGATTTAAATGTTGTATACATTTGGTCAAAGTGACTTCCTGTTTTTGGAGAGGGGGAAGAGATTAAGAAGTCTTCAAAAGCTGCTTACATCTTAGAGTGTCATTTAAATATTGATTTTACATGAGTTAAGGAAAAGCTGGTTAAAAACATGAATTACATTTTCCTTAAAATACAAATGTTTCTAAAAACTAAGAAGGGTGAATGGTTGGCAAGATGTGACTATCTTTTGTCAAAGCAAAAATACTTGAAAAGTAGTTGTTACCATTTAAAAAATTTTCCAATACAGCTAGATTTACCTTGCCTCTAACTTGTTCTCTCTATTCACTAGCATTATGCAAACTGCCATAAATATATTTTAAGATTATGCTTTTTATTAGGAACAAGGAATAAGAATTTGCTGGCAGAATTTGGATTTTTGCAGCTTTTTTCAATTACTTTAAAATAATATTCTTAAGAATTGCTGTGAGAAAACTTTTCTTATGCAGACCCACATGTTAATACTTTTTTTTTTTTTTTTTTTTTTTGAGAAAGAGAGAGAGAGAATAGGAAGGAGGAAAAAGGAAGAGAAAGAGAGAGAGAGAATGGGGAGGAGGGAGAAGGAAAAGAAAGAGGGAGAGAGAATGGGAGTATTGCTTTCTTGCCCAGGCTAGAATGCAATTTAGTAATGGGTATTGAAAACCTCTTTTATACTGATAATTATACTTAATGATGTAGTCAGGAAGGAATAAGGGAAGAAGATAACAAACAAACAGCCAACCAATATTTAATTTAAACCTATGAAATGCTATGCGATTACTGAGGAGTAATTTACTTCCAATTATGTAGTCACCTTTGGAATAGGTGTGAGGTGGTAATGTATGTTTTGTGTATTTGAAGTGGAGAGTTCTATAAATGTTTATTAAGTTTACTTGTTCCGGGTCTGAGTTCAAGTTCTGAATATCCTTGTTAATTTTCTATCTCGTTGATCTATAGAATCGTTAGCTCTTCTTGTTGCATTGATCCTTTTGCCATTATGTAATGTCATTCCTCGCCTCTTTTGATCTTTGTTGCTTTAAAGTCTACTTTATCAGAGGCGAGAATTGCATCTCCTGCTTTTTGTTTATTAGTTTATTTTTACTCTCTGTTTGATTGGTAAATCTTCCTCCTTCTCTCTGAGTCTTTGTGTATTGTTGCATGTAAGATGGGTCTGGATGCAACATACCGATGGGTTTTGGCTTTTTATGCAATTAAAATATATATAAGTTTAATACCGGCGTTTGATGCTAGCTGGCTGTTTTGCCCATTAGTTGATGTAAATTTTTTATTGTGTTAAAGTTCTTTGCTTTTTGATATATTTTTGGAAAAGCTGATATTGTATACTTTTTAAGCTTCTTCATAAGTTGGTGTCATATCACATGTAAAGCCAACTCATGAAAATTTGATTTGTTTCTATCACAACAATTATAGGTGACAGAGAAATAAAGTGTTATTTGTTACTTAGAACTTATAAGTGAAACTAGTTAATTTAGCTCTTTTACCAAGTTCACATGGTTGCCACAATACAGAAATGTTTACCAAGATAGTTTAACCAGATTTTCCCTTAAATAAAATACAGTTAATATTGGAGAGTTCAGTGGGAAACAAAAACTATGGAGTAATTTGAACCTAAATGTTATGATGCTAGTTGGGCTCAGTTACATACTAATTTGGCTTATGCCAAAAGGCACCGATGAATGAGGAGAGACTACCAGTGAACTTCTACATCATCTCTCTGTGAGGTAGCTAGTTATAAACTTGTTATTGGAGATAATCATCTTAATTTCTGGAAGACTATTTATAGAAAAAAAATACCAATAGTATATCTAACTATATAACTGTAGATAGCAATTTATGTAATCATCAGATTTCTCATGTTCGCTAAATTCCATTCTCATTTTCCTACTCTTCTCTAACTTTCTCATTACCACAAAGAATGGCACAGTTGGCACTACATAAATTTTATTTGTCAAAGTAAAGCAGGTATAAAAGATAGCATACAACAAAAATATTGAATATAATAAGTTGAGAAATCTGTAATCTATACCTTGTATAAGCAGTTGGAAATAAGAATCAGAATTGATATTAGTTTTGAGCACTTACTGCCTGCAAGAAAACACACTAAATAGTTCACATACTATTGTCATCTTTTTAATCTTGCCAGCAATCGTGGAAGGCAGGTATCATTCATGCGTTACCGAGGATGGAACTGAGAACTTTTGTTGTAAGGTGACAAACCTAGGACTTGCGTAGAGGATTTTCTGCTTCTAAAGAGAGTTTATACTATATCGTGTTATATATCAAATGTGTATATATAGGTATACGTGGAAGTTTGAAGGTGTATGTGTATATATATGTTTATAGGTATACACACATACATGCGTATATATTTACAGTTCAATATTTGTTACTGAATTTCACCTTAGAATGTGATTGTCAGTAATGTGTCTCTATTTCTGAATATTAAATTCTCTGTCAGTTACATCACTTGGAGTCCAGTGTTAATCTACAGAGATGCTGATTACTCTTTGTTAGTTATGTTGAATTCAGCTTTCTTCATCTTTTTAAGTCATGGGTTTTTATGGGACTTTTGTATATAAGATATTTTAATACATGGATATTGACGTTATGCTTTTTAAAAATGTCAATGTCTGTAGTAAAACCATAACGCTTCCCAGGTACATTTTTAGGTAAGTCATACAGTTTTCTTCATAATAGATGTTTGAATATGCATAGAATGGAGCTGTGAAATTTCACTCCCTTCTTTATTTCATTATTCATTACAGGAACATCCCTCACTAGGCCAACTTTCGGAAAAATTAATAGACAACAACATTAATGTCATTTTTGCAGTTCAAGGACAACAATTTTATTGGTATAAGGTATGTTAACTCCAAAAATGTGAAAATTACAATTTTTTCATTGGTAATTGAAATTAAGAGCTTTCTTTAGAGCCACAGATAAGGACTCTGGAATTATTATACTTTGTACAATCTAAATTCTATATTGTATTACTAAAGTATCATTTACAATGTCCTAACTTAGCATTTCAGTATAATTTCTATTTAGGTTTGTAACATCTAGAACTAAATTTGAGAATTGTATTTGATACACTTGAGGTCAGCCTGATGCTTAGGGTGTTCTCAAATGTGACAACAGTAGAGAAGACTTCACAGGCAAAAAGTAGTTCACAATCTATCTCTGCATCTTGCATGTCCAGATTCCTTCTTATTTTGGTCCATGAGCATATCCTCATGACAGGTTAAAGCTGGAGAATATCAGCTTAATTCTCAATAGCACTGACCCACCTAGCTTTGGTCTAGGTCATTCAATAATGGACCAAAAGGGTCCACTGAAGTGGCTGAGCCAGTCAAAGCCTTCACACATAAGAATAATCTTGGTGGTGTCCAGAGTCCTTTGGACCAGGTGAGACCCTCAAGCAAAATTAGCAGCTGTGTCACACTGGAGGTGCCACGGATACCCCAGCATAGACTGTTTCTCTATGACCCTGCTGTAGCTTTCTTTTCATAGTCTTTAAGGCTCTTTTTTCCTAGAAACTCTCTTGTTTTCCTTTTCATGAAGCTATGACACCCTAATTTTCATTGTGCATCTCTGTTCACTTGGTCTCCTTCATCTGCCTTGCTATCTTTGCTTCTACCATCTACTCCCTAATTGTACATCCTCCCTCACTGGCCAGTCCCAGTGCCCTCTACTGATGTTTTAAAACTGCAGAGAAATTACATTTTCATTTGGCTTCAGTAAATACTTGAACTCATTTGCATATGCCACAGCTGGTGTTCCTTCTACCAGTTTCCCTATTACCTCCCTACTTTATCATCTGAAAGTACTACTTTAATCATACCGCTTCTTCCCTTAAAATCTATGGTGAAACTTTGCTTATTTCTTTATTCATTTTGTGTAAATTTACGGAGTGCAAGTGCAAGTTTGTTACAGGCATAGATTGTATAGTGGTGAAGTCAGGGCTTTTAGGGTAGCTATCACTCAAATAGCACACATTGTACCCATTAAGTGATTTCTTATCATCCATTCCCCGTCCCAGGCCCTCACCCTTCTGAGTCTCCATTATCTATCATTCCACATCATGTATACACATTATTTAGCTCCCACTTATAGGTGAGAACATGTGCTATTTTTCTTTCTGTGTCTGACTTAGTGAAACTTTATTTAATTTCCTGTTTTCTCAAATTTATATACCATGGAACCACTGTTTAAGGTAACAACAAACTAACATCTGCAGAAGTAGGACTCTGGCCAAAGTTAACCAGCTCAAACCACTTTATTAACCACAGTAACAGCTCCCACTTACTGGGTACTTAACTATTGTCAGGCATTGAGTTCTTAGACATTTATTAATCTAATCCTCTTAGTAACTCATAAAAATGAGGGCAGACATCTTAATATGCCCATTTGAAAGATGAGGAATCATATTTAGGGAGGTTAAATATTTTCCCAAGGATTTCTAACAACCCAAATCCTGTGCTCTTAATGGCTAAGCTTCATAGTTGACTTCGAAACACTGTGCAGCTTTTTATAGCTTTTGCGTCCTCTTTGCTGTTCCTCTAACATTATTTTTTGATAGCATTATTGGCTTTAGCAGTTTCTTCCTATTCTTTTTAAAATGTGCCACTAACTGAAAAACCATAAAACCAAGTTTATTAATTGAATTATGTGCAAAGTCAGAATCAACTGACTCCAAAGCGTGGGAAGCTCAAGTGTGAGCCCCATGCATGCCCCTGTAGTCATCTCTTTTGACTACCTAGATAACTTTTTTTTATCAATCACCTTTCACTTGGGTTCTAACAACCTGATAGCTGATCTCTGTAATCCATCCTCCATCTGGCTGCCAGGATGATCTATTGAAATCACAAGTGTGACCACAGTACTCCCTTGAGTAAAATGTTTAAGTGGTGCCCTCTGAATCAGAGGACCAAGTCTCGAAGTTGGCACATGAAGCCACGTGGTCTCTGCCTGCCTTTTTGGCCTTACTGCCCCACTGTTCCTTGCCTTGCAGGAATGCTTCTCATCCTCCTGCGCACAAGCATTCAATCGGGCTGTTTCTTTCCTCTGTGCCTTTGTTCTTGCTGCCTACCCTAGCTTCTCATGTCTGGAAGCCCCCTTCCCTCATTACTTTATTAACTCCTACCCATTCTTTAAGATATGGCTTATAAGTTACCTCCTCCAAGAGACAGTCCTTGGCAACCTTCCCCAGCTCTGAAATGCTTGCCAAGTATCCCTCTCATTAGGGTCTGTGCATATCACTATTGTTTCTCATGTTCAAATGTACAGGGTTTAGTGAAATTGTCATTTATATACTGTGAGATTATTAAGGGTACAACTATGTGACCTAGTGATTTAGCATCTCCAAAGTGGTATACAACAGGAGCTCAATAAAAGGCTAATAAATGAATTTTTTAAATCTATAAATGATAGAGTTTTCCCTATGACTTGTACCAAATTATTAATGTCTAAGTAATGGCTGGCATACAGCAGGAACTTAATGATACTCATGAATAGAATAAAATGCAAGAATTAGTGGATTTCAAAACTTTTTACTGTCTGATTTCCTACAAATAAGTGCCATTTAGTCAGATTGGCCTTTTTTCTATTTTTGCTTCATCTACAATTCTAGTAGACCTTTAAGCCTTCATTCATTCTCCCTAAAAATGCCTACGGTCTTCTCCGTAATTAATAAGCAACATCTATCAAGAACACATACTCCATGAAGTTTCCACTTGTGACTATGAGTTTTCCTAACTAAAGGGGTTTTGGGAAATGCTGCATTAAACAGTGTTAAATCATTTCCAAACTGCAGGCCTACTCTGAACCTTTTAATTTGCAAATGTGCACTTTATGTTTTTAAGTGGAAGAAACCATATGCAAAACTTCTCAAACTTTTTTTTGTATGTTTAAAATCTTTTGGGGTTACAGTCCATGGAAGCCACTTGGAAGATGCTCATCTACACTTTGACTGGATTTTTAGTTGTCATGTACAGTGATTTCAGATGCACACACACAGTCGTGCACATGTACAGACACACACAACCACTATACGGGTATATGTTCCCGCTGCTCTATTAGGATGCTTATATTTTTCTTGTGTCTTATATGTTTTCATTCATGTAATCATTCACCTTCAATGGATAACTACAAAAATATTTAATATGTGTTGGTTGCTAAACCATTGCATACTATTGTCATTGTTTAAATGCTACTGATATGTTTTATAGGATCTTCTACCCCTCTTGCCGGGCACCGTTGCTGGTGAAATAGAAGCAAAGTCTGCAAACCTCAATAATTTGGTAGTGGAAGCCTATAAGGTATGTATATATTATATACAATTTTTAAAATAAACTGTTTACCCCAATTTATGTGGCAAGGTACAAAGCAGTGCCATGTCACCTTGAGAGAAGTAGAAAGCATATTAGATTAGGAATTAGGAATCTGAAGTTCATCCCTGGCCCTACCACTAACTAGCTTTCTGCTTTGGGAAAGTCATTTCTGCTTTCTGTGCCTCACTTGTCTCATTGATAATCAGCTAAGATTGGGCTAGAGGCTATCTAAATTTCCTTCTACATCCAATGCTCAGTGAATCATCAAATCATGGCTATAGACTGTACTTTATTACCATGAAATTACATCATTTCCTATGCCATAATGATAAAGTAGAAGTCCACAGTTACGTAAAGCAATAATCTGCCAGGGAAGTTGAACTATCTGGGATATAACAATTATTAAGAGGACTCTGTTGGAGTCTTTATGATCAACCACTTGATTGTTCAACAATTATTTTAGCAGTTTTATCAAAAGAGTTTGATGAAAAGAATCACCTTAGTAGATATTCTATTTTCTTGAGTTGATGGTTGTGTGCTGTCGTCAGTCCTATGAAGAGTGAATGCTTCAATGCAAAGAATTTAAAGAAACATCTGTTCTTTCCACCTGGGTCATTCCTAGATAGAACAACCTCTGTTAAAATGCTGCGATAATAGTGACTGCTACTTTTTTACCACTAATATCCAGTCACTTTCCATACATGATCTCATTCAGTTCTCACACCTGACCTGTAAGGCAGGTGGTTAGTACTCCCATCGTATATCAGTAGAAACCAAGACTCAGGAAAGTGAAACAAATTCATCAAAGGTTCCTCAACTAATAAGCAGAAGAAAGTGGAATCAGAATCCAGGTGTTCCTCTACTTCCAGCCTCAGGTGCTTCCTCCTGTGCAATACCACCTGTTTTTCATTGTTTTACAGGGTGTCAAAAGATATGCTTTATGCTACCTCGACTTTACCAGCCAACTATAAAGTCTCATTTTCCCAAATTCTCTGACTCCCTTCCTGACACATAAAGTTTAATAGCTAAATTGTAGCACAAAAATATTTCTTTAGCAGCTTTATATGACAGAAGCATTTTCCATATTTTAAGTGTCAAGATTTACCCTTTGTGATGATATATGTGTTCTCAATGTTTAGTTAAACTTTATCATAAAATATAAGTATTACTGGATTAAAAATGACTATTTTGTTAACAGACAGAAATATCTTTGAAGGGCTCAAAATGCAGTCATGGAAATATGTTAAAAAAAACAGAAGGATTTGAATGAAAATAATCTAATCCTTCAGTATTTCTTATTTCAAATATAATTGGGTCATTATGTGGAAACACTGTTTTTATTCATCATTTTATAGAAAGAGACTCTTTGATCTAGTTAAAATTAAATCTATGATTTAATAAGCTTGACTCTGCTTTGTTGCTTACATTTGAAACTACTATCATATGTAATTTAAAAAAATAATGTCTCTGCAGAAACTCATTTCAGAAGTGAAAGTTCAGGTGGAAAACCAGGTACAAGGCGTCTATTTTAACGTTACCGCCATCTGTCCAGATGGGTCCAGAAAGCCAGGCATGGATGGATGCAGAAACGTAACAAGCAATGATGAAGTATGTGGGTGTGCATTTTTCCCTTTTAAAATAAACTAAGTTGTCTGGCATACTTTCTTACAGAAAAATCAAACCATTCTGAAAAATTTTACTTACTATTGACTCTAAGTATCATATTTATACTTCAAGGTAACTTTTATTGTTCCTCCTCAAATTTCCTATTTTAGTTCAGTTGATCTCTCCAACTCTCAGGTTTTAATATGTGTATGTGTGTGTGATATTAAACAATTATTTATCAATAGTAACTTTAAACTTAGGTGTCATGACCTGTATAAATTAGGAAATCACATATCCTCACATCAGTAGTGTCTATGTTTATAATAATGGTAATGCCTTTTCGGTTACATATTCACAAATTCTCAAAATAAATGTGAAATTGAAAGTCATATAACATAGAAAAGAATGGGAATGATAGAGCAGTTGAAAAAGGCTAAGAATTCCAAAATCTTTCACTTTGTGATTTCCCCAAAACACTCATAATTATCTAAATTATCTAAAAAGAAGTAGAGAAATTTGTTAAGACCAATACAAAATGAGAAAAGTCATGATTTACCAAAAAAGGATTGGGATGTAAAGAAGACAGACCCAGATTGTAACAGTATCAGCAAACAGCAGCAGAGGAGATAGAGATTCCCCAAGGACTGGCACAATAGAGACAGTAACACGGAGAAATATACCCTTTAAGGGACTCATTGCTGGGTGAAGTGATTTTGGGTGAGTCACTGACCTCATGACATTCCTTGTCTCATTTTTAAATGAATGACTTGGACTAGAAGATTTCTAACCCCTTTTCCGCTAAGGTTTTATGATGATTAATTATGTAATATCATGCTATGAAAAGAAAAAGTTGTTGAAAGTGATAGAAGATTCTAAAATTGAATAAAAGAGAATCCTCTCTGCTTTTTAGTAAGAATATGTTTTTTTAATCTTAGGAATTTTAGAGCTGTATATTTTAAATTAATTATTGCAAGTTTCAAATTCTGTAGTTTCTTCTATAATCACTTTCCTTGGATTTTGTTCAAAAGACATCACACACTAGTGTGCAAAATGCACTTTTGCTTTTCATTAAAACTACAGAGAAAACTTTTTACTAGCAAATGTAGCACTAAGTTACTTTATGAAAAAATGGTTACTCTCTAAGAAATAGTTATTTTCTTCAAAATCTCATTTTGGAAGAATGGTTTTTCTTACCTTTTACATTTTTTTCTTTTCATTTGCTTATATATCATCTTTCCTTCACTTTCAATTGAGTGGTATAAATAGTTTAACTCTCAGGAATAATCATATGACCTCTTAATTACAGAAACCCCAGAGTTTGATCTACTGTTAGAGATGGCAATGACCACATTAACTTACATATCTGTTAATCCTCAGCATTCTCAAAAACAAAAGCATTTTAAGTATAACACCAATTGTATTGATTTTAACATTATGGAACCAATTCTAATTTTTCATGTATATATAAGCCTAAATTTAGATATTTTATATTATATCATCATATACATATATCCCAACCAAAAAGCTCAGCACAAATTAGTTTTAAATTGTAATGGATCTCAGTCCAACATGAAAGAAACATACCCTCTTATTTACCAAAGTACCTAAAGATGGTAAGATGATCCAACAAATATAAGTAGACATATTAAATAATTGTGTTGTGCAAAAAGAAGAAATAGAGAAAAAGAAAACATTTGACCAGTTCCTGCCAGCGCAGTTCCTGAGTTCTGGGCCAACTTCTTCCACTGAGACAAATCAATGACCTGTGTTGATGTCTTAAGATTTGAAAATGAGAGTCCTAAACATTTTTCTTTTGCATAACATCAGAGAAAGCCAATGTGTTCCTCCACTGACACCCTTTATAAACTAAAATTTAACTCTGAAACTTTACTTGGGCTCCTAGAAAATAGGAACAAAATTAAAATGGTTTGTTTGAACATCTCATCTCAGGGTTTTGATTTTTTTTTTTTTTCTCTGATACGGAGTCTTGCTGTGTCGCCCAGGATGGAGTACAGTGGTGTTATCTCAGCTCACTGCAACCTCCGTCTCCCAGGTTCAAGCGATTCTCCTGCCTCAGCTTCCCTCCAAGTACCTGGGACTATGGGTGCAGGCCACCGCAACCAGCTAATTTTTGAATTTTTAGTAGAGAAGGGGTTTCACCATGTTGTCCAGGTTGGTCTCAAACTCCTGACCTCAGGTGATCCAACTGCCTCACCTTCCCAAAGTGCTGGGATTACAGGCATGAGCCACCTCGCCTGGCCTCATCTGAGTTTTAAACCAGTAGAGCAGAAGCCTTTTACTTTGGTTTATGTGCTCTATTCCTAGTATCAAATATTCAATAACCCCACATTTTAATGACTGAACTTAGAAAATGGTCTATTCTTTCTCATGTTTGCTAAGAAATTAATCATCAGTGGTGGGGTAGATGCTTCAAATAGGCTTGCACTCAAGTCTATTTAGTGGTGCAATATAGACATTATTCTTTAGCTCTCAAGTTTGTTAATTGGGAAACAAGTGACATTAAAAAGAGATGTTGCATATATGTGAAAGAGATTACATGTGTTTAACAAATATTGTTAATTTCTCCAAGATGGTTTCTTATCAATTCAGTTATTAACAGATATAATATTGGTAATAAAAATAATCAAGGTATATAAATATATTTCCTTTTTCCTCCTAAATTTAGGTTCTTTTCAATGTAACAGTTACAATGAAAAAATGTGATGTCACAGGAGGAAAAAGCTATGCAATAATCAAACCTATTGGTTTTAATGAAACCACTAAAATTCATATACACAGAAACTGCAGTTGTCAGTGTGAGGACAACAGAGAACCTAAAGGAAAGTGTGTAGATGAAACTCTTCTGGATTCCAAGTGTTTCCAGTGTGATGAGAATAAATGCCATTTTGATGAAGATCAGTTTTCTTCTGAGAGTTGCAAGTCACATGAGGATCAACCTGTTTGCAGTGGTCGAGGAGTTTGTGTTTGTGGGGAATGTTTATGTGACAAAATTAAGCTTGGAAAAGTGTATGGAAAATACTGTGAAAAGGATGACTTTTCTTGCCCATATCACC
Source organism: Aotus nancymaae (assembly GCF_030222135.1). NCBI lineage: Eukaryota > Metazoa > Chordata > Mammalia > Primates > Aotidae > Aotus > Aotus nancymaae. The sequence goes on along the minus strand of NW_026988438.1, from coordinate 39,818,333 downwards.
ATGGAAATCTGTGTGCTGGTGAGTATAAACATATACGGGCAACTTTTACTTGTCACTATTATACTAGCATAGATATTAAAGTATCTTTAAATCACATCTTTATAAATTACCAAAACTGAATCTGAATTTGTTAAAGTTTCATAGACCATGAAATTAGGGCATGACAATAGATTTATAGCATGTGATTTTGATATTTATATTTTAACCTATTTTTTTTTACAGGAAATGCTTCAAAATAAAATCCTAAAATTAATTGTTAGTCTCATGCATTTTTTGATCTTGGGAAAAAAATATACAAGAAAAGGAAATGCTGATGATGTCTGACACATTTTCTAGAAGAATCAGAGTATTCTTCTAGAAGGATCTGATTCATTCTGGTAAATGGTCACTCCCTCCAACTTGCTCAGAGGATTTTATTTCTGTCAGGATGATGGGGAGTGAGTTATAAGAGTATACTTTTCATTCATCTGAAAATCCTTAATGCATTATTATAAATGGTATTCTAAGCTGGCAGTAATTTAAGCCTCGGCAGTTTATTTTGGGCCACCACCAGCAACAAAACTGCCAAAGGACAGCATTCTTCAAGAAAACGCTGCTTGACTAAGTAATCTAAAAGACTTGTCCTTGAGGCCACACACAGACCAAATTTTAAAAATGGAACAAATTAAAATAAAAATCCCAGGATTACTCTTGGGCCATTCAATTTACTGCCACCTACAGGTTAGAGTCCAGAAAATCTAATCAACATTTGCAAACTAAAACAAAATACTGTTTTAAAATGAATTAAATAAACTACTCGTTATCTGAGTTCTGTGATAATTTTCCTGTGACAATGTGCTGAATTTATTCAATGCGAAAAACATCTTTTTAGTATTTGCATTTTAGTAAATAAGTATTTGTTAAATTATTGATGAATGGAAACATGTCATCATAAGTATATGGGAAGTAACAAACCTATAAAAAAAAGTTATAATCTAGTCTAAGCCGAAAATTTGGCCTGTATCACCTAAATGTGTAATGGAAAATTATCTTCCTATTCTATTACACACATAGACTATTTTAATATACAAGCATTTATTCAACTGTAACTGACATCATGGGTAGGATGGTTTATAGGTGACTTTAGAATGAACCAGCAGTTGTCTACCATATTTTCCAAGGAGGAAAAATATTATTTTATAGTAAAGAGAAAGAATTTTCTGAGGTCACATCCCACAGCTGTCAATCTCTCAAGAAAGTTTCAAATACATTTGAGTATTTGTCCCAGTCTCTGCAGTAGAATATCAAAAAATTAATGTACTAGTTTTTCTATATGATTATACTACTGATCTACAAGCAGTTGATAATCTGTTTTGAATTGTTTCTGTATAAGTACAGACTGTAACTGACATGTACTTTCTCCACTAGTCTCCGTTGGGAATAAAAACACATGTTCACAGGCCTACTGGCTAGGATTCAGCATAAGCCTGCACAGCAGAGAGGGTCTGGCCAACATTTGTCTGGCCTGGACCTCATTAGTTTTACACTTAGCAAATAAAGCTGGTCCTACAGTAGAATCTGTGGAACGATTACCCTGTGATGTGCTCAGCCATAAAAGAACAGAGAGAGGGAGCTAAGAAAGGAAAGAAGGAAAGAAAGAGGGAAGGAAAGGAGGGAGGGAGAAAGGAAAGGAGGAACAGAGGGAGAGAGAGAGAGAAAAGAGGAAGGTTGGTTTGTGGCTAGATAAGCTTCAGAAATCTTATATAATCATATAAAATGTACCGCCTCTTGACTATTTCTAGTGCACATTGGCATATTAAGTTTTGGACACTTTTTGCTGTCTAAAATCCATTTAACTATGTGTAACTGTGCTTTCTTCACCCCACATGCATAAGTGTCCCCCCACCACACACACACCATCTTTCTTTCTTTTTTTCATTTTCCATCTAAGAAGAGCTCACAGCATAGAGGCGGATCTGCCCTGCTAACTTACTAAATAATGCACTGAGGACATGAAAGCATCAACTTCTCAAGGGATCTGATCTTTAAACATGGCACCAGCAGTACTGAAGCACTAGAAAGGTTTGCCTCACAGTCCTGCAAAGTTATCCTAGGCCTTCAGCAATATCAGAAGACAGAAAATAGATTATGGAAACCATTAATCAAATACCCCTATTTTTCTCATTTCAAGTCAGACAGTTAACGTTACTTCGGCCTTTGCAGTTTATTTATATGTATGTGTTTTAAATTTAAAACTGAATATGCAATGATATTCAAGTAGTCTGGGAGCCACTGAAGCAGGGGTGCCTTCGTGCTTGTTAGCAGAGTTCATTAGCATGGGGAGATTATCTACAGTACAACAGCTTTGAAAATAGATCCTCCTAAATCCAGCACTGTTTGTGTCGGACCAACAAAAAAGTGTTGCTGTTTCCATTCATTGGACTGTTATGTGTGTTTCCATGGAGATGATACAGGAATCTATGGTTGAAAACTCTTTACAAAGTCAGTGATCCGGATAACATAGGTTCTGTGGTGTCTTCCTCACAGGGCATGGAGAGTGTGAAGCAGGCAGATGCCAATGCTTCAGTGGCTGGGAAGGAGATCGGTGCCAGTGCCCTTCAGCATCAGCCCAGCACTGCGTCAATTCACAGGGCCAAGTGTGCAGCGGAAGAGGCACGTGTGTGTGTGGAAGGTGTGAGTGCACCGATCCCAGGAGCATCGGCCGCTTCTGTGAACACTGCCCCACCTGTCATGAGGCCTGCAAGGAAAACTGGTATGATTTCTCTGACTCCAAACATACATAAAGAATACCTACTTTTGTCCTTTTTTGTTCTGCCTTCCTTAATCTTAAAAGTTGCCGGATATATTGTTACCATCATGCCACAAAAGAATTAAATGAGAAATGCTCTGAATAAGAAGACTTGGATTCAAATCTTTGACTGCTGGATAGCTGTGGAAGCATCAGAATAAATCTAGACACTCATGACCTTACCTTTTTTGAAATAGGTTTTTGAAATCAGAAGTTGCCTGCTACCCAGCTTACTATTTAGTTATAGTGGGATCAATCTAGAACAAGTTGTTATAATTTTCTGTGCCTCAGTTTCCTGATATCAAAAGTCAGGATAGTAATAACAATAATATCTTGCTATATTTCTGTGAGATAATCAAATGATTCATATTTAAAAAAACTCAGCTTTGCACTTTGACATGATTGATGCATGTCAATCATAGGATAAATGTTAGCTGTTACTGCTATGTTTTATTTTTAATATTTTAATGATAAGGAACAATGGTGTCTGTGACACATCCTAGAAATAAGTGATATGTTAAATGAAGGTTACGTTACTGTTTTGTGTCAACAAATTTTTCAGTAGCAATTTGAGATCGGCACAGAGACTACTAATCTAAACATCACTGTAACTTCTAGTTTGTTTTATTCAACATTTTAAACCATTGACTTTCTCAGATTAGTAGCTCAAGTAAGTTTTTTAGACTTATGCATGGTAATTTATTTTAATCATTTGGTAATGCAATCCTTCAACATAATGATGGAGTTCTTTCTAATAAACCTAATCAAAATTTGAATTGTCTCTGCATTGTTATTTTGTCTTTTTTTTCTTGCAGAAAATGATAGTCTACCACCTTTTTAAAAAATGAATACTTTCACTTCTGTTTTCCCTTGCAGGAATTGTGTGCAATGCCCTCACCCTCACAATTTGTCTCAGGCTATACTTGATCAGTGCAAAACCTCATGTGCTCTCATGGAACAACAACAGCATTTTGTCGACCAAACATCAGGTAGGCCAAAGCTTAATAATCAAAGCACAAAGAGTGTCTGTAGAGGATGCTGTTCCCCAAAGACCCATACTAAAGAAAGGACTGGGCCGGACATGATGGCTCATGCCTGTGATCCCAGCACTTTGGGAGGCCATGGTGGGTGGATCACCTGAGGTCAGGAGTTCAAGACCAGCCTGGCCAACATAGTGAAATCCCATCTCTACTAAAAATACAAAATTAGCCAGGCATGGTGGTGGGTGCCTGTAATTCCAGCTACTCAGGAGGCTTAGGCAGGAGAATCTCTTGAACCTGGGGGGCAGAGGTTGCAGTGAGCCGAGGTCGTGCCACTGCACTCCAGCCCAGACAACAAGAGCAAAATCCCGTCTCAAAAAAAAAAAGGACTGAGGGCTTCATTTTTAAATTATGAAATATTGCTTTATTCTTTATAACATTGTTTTATTTTTAAACAGCTTTATCATTGATATAGAAAAACTGCACATATTAATGTATACAATATGAGTTTGTGATTCAGTTTTTTAAATCTTCCAGAGATGGTACTCTATAACCAACTGAGTATGCTTACCATAGTGTGGCTGAGTGGTTAGGTTTCCTGCTCATCTATACAGCTGAATCTCCATGCAATGTACTTCCATGGAAGGGCATCCAAATAAATTGGCTAGCAAGGCCTCAGTAAACCAGAAATACGATTTCCCCATGTAGACTCATTTCACTAAGAGACAAAGTCTGCGGAGCAATAATTTTCCTTCATAATCCAAACTTGCTTCCATTTCTGAATATCCTCTTGTCTATTCAATATTTGCTTTCATGTTTTAGGTGAAGCCAAAAAACTCTAAGTAACAATGACCTGCTTTTGCAAAATACATAATTCAGAAGGGCCATTCCTTCCTAGTACTTTTCATTCTGATAAAAATATAGCTTAGGGGTGAATGATTATAAATGTGACATAATGCAAAGGGTATGGAAGTTTTAGTTTGAAGACCTTGGTCTAAGACATGTCTCTTAACATTACTAGTTAAGAGATAGCAGCCTTCCTACAAAAATTTCCCTGAGCCTCAGTTTCCCCATCTGTAAAATGGAGATAATGCCAATCTCAGAGCTGTATGACATTAAATGAGCCAGTGACCACAAAGGGAGTATCTAAGGTAAAAGATGACACATAAAATGGGGGACACATGAGAGCTATACTCGAAGACTATTTTTAAACAAAAGTTAATTAGAACTTGCCGGCCGATGGCTCTCGCCTGTAATCCCAGCACTTTGAGAGGCCAAGGCGGGTGGATCACCTGAAGTCAGGGGTTTGAGATCAGCCTGAGCAACATGGTGAAACCCTGTCTCTAATAAAAATACAAAACTGGCCAGGTATGGTGGCGCATGCCTGTAATCCCAACTACTCGGAGGCTGAGGCAGGAGAATTGCTTGAACCTGGGAGGCAAAAGTTGCAGTGAGCCGAGATCACACTATTGCACTCCAGCCTGAGCAACAAGAACAAAACTTTGTCTCAGAAAAACAACAACAAAAGCAGAACAAAACAAAAAATAGTGTATTTAGAACCCAGAACCTTATTCTGTACAGGGGTAAGGTGTGGAACTCCACATGCATTAGAAACTAACCTTGAAATTCTATCTTTATTAAAAACATTCGTATTGCAACTATTATTTCAAGTCTCTCCAACCTGTAAGAAAAATTCCATCTCTTAGGAAGACTGCACAAAAGAATACACTTTCTCCAGAGTTTTGCTTCCTTTTTCCCTCCCATCCACACTGATCTTAGCCCATAATGAACTTGGCTCTGAAAAGAGCCCCATGTGCTGCCAGCTGGAGCTGCAGCAATCACTCCAGAAAGCCAAGTGCCTTTCTAATAAATAGGGACTTACTATCAACATGTCATTTATTATGTTAAGTAAACACTACTCTGACTTAAGTGTTGTTACAAAAAGTATTCCCTTAAAGCTTCTTAGGAAAAGCCCTAGTCTGACCTAAACTAAAGAAAGCATAGGCTAGGCATGAATGTTTGACCACTCATGGTATTTAAATATGCATACAGATTTGAGCTCTGAAAATGCCCTCTGTCCTAACCTATTAGAAATATTTCTAAAATGTCAGTAGCTAGGGGGCCCCCCTCCCCTTCACAACTATTGTGCAAGGAGAGGGAAAGGGCATTTGTTAGGCACCTCTATTATCTGTCCACTCGGTCACACTTAAAGGCTGTTCTTTCAGTCTCTCTGGCTGAGCTTCCACCAGGCGAGAAGCCAGTAAGTGGGATCAAGCCACCTGCCCCCTCTGAGGATCTGCCTTAGCTGACTGAGTAGTCCTAAATTAACCAAAGGAAATGACAATTCATCAGAACGAAAGGCATGTGTGTTATGAGCCTGAAAAGTCACTGTGGAAGCCTCAAAAGACACCACCTTTGAGTAGAATATTTTGGATTCCCTCTCTGTGAGACCTGTAGCAACAGGGACCTGCAGTGGCATTTGGTATCTCCATTCCAATTGGAGTAGCCTTTGACTTTTCTTTCAAAGCATCTTATTACCAAAAAAAAAAATTAGGCTTAATTAAGTCTTCTCCCTTGAGAGAAACCCTTGCCCTTGTCACTCAGTTTTGCCTTATTCACGAACATGCTTGGTCCTCACTGGAAATCCAGACCCAAATCCCCTATATTGGGTGGTGTACTATTCTAAGCCTTGGTAGGTCACCTCCCTAGTGGCCCTCTCAGGGAGACCTTGGAGCTTGGATGAGGTCCACAAAGTCTGGAGAATGGGTAGAAGAACACATGCCTGTCTAGCTACAAAGTGCTTTTCTGAATCTGGGGCAGCTGGAGTGTTCCATGGAATACTTGGCTATTGTGCAACCATCTTCCTCTTAGATTAGGGTCATGCCTCTGGCAACAACAGAGCCAGTAGATATTTTAGCACCAGCTCTTTGGCAATGAAGGTTTGCTAACGATCTGGTGCTAAAATGAGATCTAGCATGTCCCTCATCTTAACACAGCATTTCTTTTTCCAGTTAGTAATTATTTGTTCTAAGTATTTGTTCTTAAAATACACATTGCATTTTTAGAGGCAAATGGAATAGGTGTAGTTACCAGACAAGTAAAAGGTAAATTAATGAAAAATGAAGAAAGATATTTTCATGTTGTCCCTTATTGAACACTCCTATTTCCTGGAGAAGCCATGTATAATAATAATGAAAAGTTATACTTCAATTTCTGAATAAATATTTATTTACCTATTAGTTTTGATTTTAGCTTCTGCAGATGTTTATTTTCCATTACTGGCATGGAACAAAATGAAGACCAAGCATAGCAACAGAAACATATGCTTAGGTCCAGAACTGTTCAATAGTTTTTTAAAATCCTATTTTCCATTTAGTGATCAACAGTACACACCACAAAAACTATTCCTCTTTCTGTCATGAATAAAATTATGCTTGGTTACAGGACATGGACATATTCCAGTTAATACAATTAAAGAATCAAGCTGCAAAGAAGTTATATGATTGAATATCTCAATCGTGGCTATTCTCTAAAGGAGGATTTTCTATTGAAAATATTTTAATAGTAAATGTGTAAGAAAAGTTAGAGAGCTTACTGTTTTTGAGTCAAAAGTAATTTCAGTGCCCTGTTTTGAAAATGTATATTTACAAATATCTCTGACACTGTTAATTGAGGTGTGAACATCATTTACTTGATGGACTCTTTTGATTTACTTATTCTAATTTTTAATCCATTTATTTGTTTGCTTCATTACAGAATGTTTCTCCAGCCCAAGCTACTTGAGAATATTTTTCATCATTTTCATAGTTACATTCCTGATTGGGTTGCTTAAAGTCCTTATCATTAGACAAGTGATACTACAATGGAATAGTAATAAAACGAAGTCCTCGTCAGATTACAGAGTGTCAGCCTCAAAAAAGGTCAGTGAATTCTAAAAAAAAAAAAAAATTCTCACAGTATGTTATTGTGTAGTTAAAATATCTAGGCTCATAACTAATAATATTTCTTCTCCATTAAGGATAAGTTGATTCTGCAAGGTGTCTGCACAAGAGCAGTAACCTACCGACGTGAGAAGCCTGAAGAAATAAAAATGGATATGAGCAAATTAAATGCTCATGAAACTTTCAGGTGCAACTTCTAAAAAACAATTTTTAAATACTTAATGGGAAACTGGAATTTTTAATAATTGCTCCTAAAGATTATAATTCTAAAAGTCACAGGAGGAGACAAATTGCTCACGGTCACGCCAGTTGCTGGTTGTACACTCGAACAAAGACTGACAAGCATCCTCATCATCGTGTGACTCACATAGCTGCTGAGTTTTTCAGAGAAAAATGTGTCTTACTACTGTTGGAGACTAGTGTCATTGTAGCACTTTACTGTAACATATAACTTATTTAGATCAGCATAGAATGTAGATCATCTGAAGAGCACTGATTACACTTTACAGGTACCTGCTGTCCCTATACTTCCCAGAGAGACCTGCTGTGAGAGAGTTTAGCATTGTGTCACTACAAAGGTACAGTAATCCCTGCACTGCACATGAGGGAAAAATAATCCGCCAAGTATATTCTAAGGTTGCCAAACACTTCAACAGTTGGTGGTTGAATAGACAAGAACAGCTAGATGAATAAATAATTCGTGTTTCACTCTTTCAAATGGTGAACAGATAAAACCTTAATCTTAAGAGATTACTGCTTTTTAAAGTGTGTAGTTTTATGCATGTGTGTTTATGGTTTGCTTCTTTTTACAAGATAGATACTAATTCCAGCATTCTCTCCTCTTTGCCTTTATGTTTTGTTTTTCTTCCTTACAGGATAAGTTTATATATGTCACAGATGACTGGATTAATTAAGTGCTAAGTTACTACTGCCATCAAAACCTAATAATACAATGTCACTTTATTAGAATTCTGGTTTTAAGAGCTGAATGTTAATAGGGAACACATTAAGTATCATCAAAACCTGAATAGCTTCATTGTGCACAGGTGTGGAGTTTTGTATCCTCTTACCTGGTAAACTGAAGGGATTGGCCATTGCATTTGTCTGATCATTAATTCACAAGATATTCAGAAACTCTGCCTCAAGCAAAGTACCACATTTTGAATGTTTTCTTAGATTTTGACTCAAGTAGATATCACTATTTTCAAATGAAAAGCTATGTTATCTTTTCCCTTCAATGCAGCCTAAGGATGTTCTTTCCCTGAATCACTCCAACCCTTCTTGCCAGAATTTATATATAAAAAAAAAAAAAAACAAAATTGGAGGAGAATAGATGATATCTTAGAAATAAGCTATTTTTTCTTTTTTTTTTTTTTTTCGTCTTTTTTCTTTTTTGAGACAGAGTTTCACTCTTGTCACCCAGGCTGGAGTGCAATGGCTCAATCTGGGCTCACTGTTACCTCCGCCTCCCAGGTTCAAGCTATTCTCCTGCGTCAGCCTCCTGAGTAGCTGGGATTATAGGCACCCGCTGGCATGCCCAGTGAATTTTTGTATTTTTAGTAGAGACATGGTTTTGCCATGCTGGCCAGGCTGATTTCAAACTCCTGACATCAGGTGAGCCACATGCCTCGGCCTCCCAAAGTGCTGGGATTACAGACGTGAGCCACCGTGCCCGGCCGCTAATTCTCCTTTTTAGTGAGTTAGGGAACTGAGCCTCAGAAAACTGAAATGATTTCTAAAAAAACACTCGTGATAAAGTGGCCACGTTAGAGAGGAGTTTCTGTCTTCTCATTGCCAGGCCAGTGTTCATTGCACAATATCATGCTACCTCTTGGATCTTTACAATATTCAATTGGCAAATGTTTTCCAATGTGATTTACTCGAGTCTTAAGTGTTTGAGAAAAGTTCAAAGCAAAAGAGAAAGAATAATTCAGCTTGCAGTCTTTCATGCTAATCAGCTTCTGAAGAGACTGAAGCATGGCATACGTACAGGCGAATTCCCTTGCACCAAAGCCTGCATGAACAGTGTTCCCTGGAGTTCTCCAGTGCTCAGCTTGAGACCTTGACACATGGGCTATGAGCCCTGTCTTCCCCAGTGGAAATTTCTTTAGACTTACCTTATCCCTATGGACTTAGTCTGATTTTATTGGCTAGCAGTCTAACAGTCCTGTGTGGAGTACACAGTTTTGCCCATGACAACAAAGGACTCTAGTTGAAATATCTTTTTATAATTAACTTCTATGATTTGCTGTCTTCCAGCACTTTAAAGTACCAGATATTTGCATTTTGATGAAGACTAACCCCATCCTATATTCTACCCTAAAGAGAACTGAAAAACCTATAATAAGCTGTTCAGCAGCTCCACTGGATGTCCTCTACAGCCAAGCAATTATAATGCTAATTTGAACCATATTTCCTTCCTCAAATGGGAGGCTGACATAATTCAGTACTATGAGTCACTTGCATAAGAAACCTTTGATCACTAAAAATAATGTAAAAATTGCATTTAGTAGCCTAATACACATAACATTCTTTTTAAAAAGGAAAATGGATGGATGCCTGACAACTCTCTGAAAGAAAAAAGTGTAAGATAGCCATTAATTAAGACGATGACAATGTTTGAAAGGAACATGATGATGTGTGTGAACAATAAACAAATTTCTGTATGTAATGAATTATCCAAAAGTTTTACAAAATGAAAGCCTTAAAAATCAAGGGTTTATATATGTTTTACACCGTAACTAGTTTGTACTAACTTTATAATGGACTAAGCTGTAACCATAGGAAGGGACAAACTTCCTTGTAGGCAACTCAGTGTTAGATGATCGTGGTTATGCTTGCAAAGTCTTGTGCTTACTTTTTTTTTAAAAAAAAAACTTTAAAAGTTAATTTTTAAAGATTGTAGGGCTTATATTTTACTTGAATAATTGATATTTTCCTGTGTAATGCTTTGTGGGATGAGAATAGTTGACTAATTAGAATTAATTAAATGGTAAGGGAACACAGGGTATTCTTAAGTTAAATAATTTATGTAAATAGACTGTTTTCAACTAATATGGCCACAGGAGCCTTTTGAGATTCATTGATATTAAACACAATTAATGAAATTTTACATTGTTAACAGAATTGAGAACTTGAACAACACTTTTAGTACAGCAGCATTTTTGTGCCCTAAAGTAATGATTTATAAATGTGCCATACATACACTACAACATAACTTCTGCTTTGTAATGCATTTTATTTCTCTGGGGACACCATTGCACTGCAGTGCACATGTATTTATAGACATTTGTTATATTTTTGGAAACTTAGTAATATTTATTAAGTCATAGACTTTTCTGGAAGACTTAAAATTTTCACTAAAATCTGATTATGTCTTAAATGTTCAGTTTAGCTTTGGTTTATAAAAATAACAAAAAAAATCTAAGGTTAAACACAATAGATATTTCTGGAGGCAATTTTTCAAAACTCAAAATTAAAATTTGTGGATTCATGATATGCAATACTTCAAATAAATCTGAAATATATTTTTAATATTTACTTAATATCCATTGAAGAGATCCTTCCTTATGTAAGACAACAGGCAGCCATCAGACACTGAAATATGTTATGACAGACTATGAAGAATTTTCTCTGTAGAATTATATTCCTCCTGGAACCTGGTCAAGTAGATTAGACTCAAAGGCTTTTTCTTTCTTTTCTGACTCCTGCTTTTTCCACTCACTCTTCCCAAGATATTTTCTAAAGCTTCAAGCTTAGTAAGCCTAGTAGTGAAAAATAACTGAATTTAATAATTAAGTTCTTCATTTCCAGACATCTTTAATTGATCTTAAAGCTCATTTGAATCTATGCCCCTGAACAAAGACAGACCTATTAAAATCTAAGAATTCTAAATTTTCACAACTGTTTGAGCTTCTTTTCATTTTGAAGGATTTGGAATACATATACTTTCTTAAAAGTATCAAGTGAAATACAGTTACATGGGAGCTCAATCATGTGCATGTTGTATTCTGATTTGTTGACTCTCAATAATTAATTTACAACTATCCTCATTTATATTGACCTTAAGAATTCCATTTTATGCAATGCAGACACTGAGATATATTTTCAAATAAATATAAAGCTAATGTTATTTCAGGTAATTTTCCTTCCCTAATTCCTCTATGGCAAATTTTTATGTATAACTGATTATACATATCCATACTTATATTTCAAAAGACATCACTTTTTCAAATTAAAATCTCTGCAATTGTGACATCTTGCCATTGTTGGCACTTCAGATGCAGTGTTTTAAATTATGCTTGAATAAATATTACACTAATTCCACTTTAATGTTCACGAGTCTAGAGGAACTTTGTTTTCTTATAAATATTTGAGAGCCCATTTATGATAACATGTGAAGCCAAAATTTCAGGACAACTGAGTCACGTACAACTCAACATGGAGCCGAACTGATTATCAGCTCAGATCCCACATATCTTGAGTTTACAAAAGTTCTTTCAGGCCCCGGCTTATACTTTACGTGAGTGCAAATAATTTCAGCAAACCCTAACTTAACCAACAAGAGTGGGTGGGTTTGTTTCATTAACACATTTTTATTCTTTTTATTCTATTCTATAAGATCCTTTCATATTATCATCTCATTTTTAAACAAAATTAACTGGAAAGATATTACATGGAACTATCATAATTAGATTTTGCAGCATCTTGTATGTCTTGTATCAATGGCAGAAAATACGATAAAACCAATCAGTGCTGTGAAAACCAACTTTCTTCTAGAGTCTTCTTACTTTTTATTCTTCTTTATCATTTGTGTTTTTTTTTTCTCCTTGGCTCTGATCACTTTAACTTCAAGTTATAACAGTAACGACTGTTATAAAACTGCATATTTAAATTATTTCAACTACATGAAATAATTGTTCAGCTATCTGGGCAGCTATTAATGTGAGCCTGAGAGTAAGAACACTACTCTTTTATCTACCTGTAATACCTTTCTGCATAAAATTTATCTTTGTAAGCTAACGCTATTAATCAGGTTTCTTCTAGCCTCTACAACCTACTTCAGTTAAAATTGTCTAATACAATAATAATTTTTTTAAAAAAAACTGCAATTGTCAAGGACGGAAAATGTGTGACTTGTGTAAAGAATTTTTACGAACTTTACACTTTCCTGCAGATAAATGTGAAATTCTGATAAGAATCCTACACAATGACAAATATGGTACATAAATTTTATTAAGAATATTGAGTATAAAATACTTTAATTCTAAATTATAAGAAAATAAAAATTTGCTCATATTAATATAGAATTTCATTTTGTGTACATTTAACATAGCTCTTAAACTATCTTACATTTATTAGCTACTTCATTATGGTGTTTTGAACTTCTGAAAAAAATTAGAACTGTTTTAAGGTTATCAGTAACATAAAAACTTATTTTGTTTCACCTAACAAGTACTGCATTTGTAAAAGGAAATTCAATACAGTATATTTAAATTAAAATATTTGAATATAAAATAGCACTAAGAAATAAGCAAATTATCACTGAATGTATTTCTTATTATTTCTGGCTTTGAATTATACCTAACTTAAATTGTCTAAATGATACAGAATATTGGAGAATATGATACTTTTACATAATATATTATGAACCCGTTCATATAACTCTGATTGACCACTAACCTCTGTTTTACGTATTTATTAAATAGCTGACACTGTAGTTTGTTGTGAGATGTTTATTTTTCTAACAGAGCTTATAACAGGACAAGGCATTTAATTAATGCACCATTCTGTTTAAAAGTAGGTGTTAATATGAAATTGTTTTAAAATAAAAATGTAAAAATCTAAAACACAAAATGCTTCTTTATTTCCTGTGTGTTACATCACTCTCAAAGTTCCAGACAACAGTACATTGTACCACAAGGAAATGTAATAGCATCTATACACTGTCACCAGCAAAGGACATTACATAATTCCAAAAAGATACTACTTCTAGAAAATTGTAGGGCCAATGATGAACAAGGGAGGATATCCTAGCTGTTCTTTTCTTTTTTGATAGTTATTTGTGGTTGAAACAGAAAAAATATTCTAATGACAAAAACCTGAAAAAATAGCTAAAAGTTAAAATAGGCATTTTCTACATGCCAGAGGCTTCTACCACCTTGAGTATAACATATTCATAACCTTCAATTGCACATTCTCAAGAATCATACTTGAATTAATTGAATTTTATTGACTATCCATGTATTGTGATTTTCCTTTATTTACCCTACAGGAGAGAATAAAGCAGAATGTGGTAGATATATTAAAAATAAGGCATTTAGACTGATCATCTGTTCTTAAGGAGCTTTTAATAGTTTCAAGGAAAAGATAAAGTGTAATGCACCTGATATGGTTTGGCTGTGTCCCCACCCAAATCTCATCTAGAGTTCCCACATGTTGTAGGAGGGACCTAGTGGGAGGTAATGAATCATGAGGACAGATACTTCTGGTGCTATTCCTGTGACAGTGAATAAGTCTCACAAGATCTGAAGGTTTTAAAAAGGGGAGTTTCCCTGCACAAGCTCTCTTTTCTTGTCTGCCACCATTTGAGATGTGCCTTTTACCTTCTGCCATGATTGTGAGGTCTCCCCAGCCACATGGAACTGTAAGTCCAATAAACCTCTTTATTTTTGTAAATTGCCTAGTCTTGGTTATGTCTTTATCAGCAGTATGAAAACTACTACAGCACCTTTCAATAGAAGATCTGTGTTAGAGATACCACATGGACACTTAGCGGTAAGTTTCACAAGGCCTTTAGACTTGAAAACTCATCTCAGTTGTGTTTGGACTACAGTCTTTCAAGCATAGAATCCTGATTTTTTTTTGATGAGTATTAATTGACCCATTTCTTCCTTTCTTCTTTAGTAAGAGAACCTACCTTTTGAGTTGCAGCAGAGCACAGTTGAGACTCCCAGACTATTATGTAGCTGAATGTAGAGACAGAACTTAATGTGGGTCAGTGGGATGGAAGAGGAAGTGATATGTGCAGCCATGGGGCTCACTTCCTCTTCTTCTTTTTTGTTGTCTGGGACAACTGGAGCAGCTGTCCCAGCAAAGGAAGCCTTGTGCTGAAATCGTTAGAGCTTCCCCTTTAGCTATTGACTGTTCACCTCTAGACATCTCTATTGGAAAACAATCTTAGCTGAACCATTGCATTTGATATTATAGCAGATAATCTGTACTATAACCAATGAAGTTTTCTTTATGTAATTGTCTCACTGAATAATCAGGAGCAAAAAGTATCATTTTCCTTAATTTTTCAAATAGGGAAAATACGTCACAGAAAGGTTAAGGATCTTGTACGAATGCATGCAGCCAGTAAGTGGCACTTACTGCAGGATTCATACCCAGATCTATTTTGCTTTCCATAGGTAACTGATCATATGAATTGTGAGCACAGACTTTACTAGTTCAACAATCAGAAGTCAACCTTTGTCCCCACACCCCATAAAACATATGCAATAAATAAAGCTGAGGAGTGGATATACGTGTACAAATGCTACACAGGAAAACATTAACATTCTTTACAAAGACAAACAAAATGTGAAGTGTACTCAGATGCCAGAGTTAGAAGAGTCAGGAGAATAAGAGGAAGCCCATGGAAGACAGCATCTGGCCTAGTCTTGCAAGAAAGGTATGAACATGCAGAAAGAGAAGGTAAACTGGAAGAATTTAGAAATGATAAAGTATAACCAAATGCAGGAAACAGTGTGGACTCCATCCATGAGCACTGAAATCGTATTAAGAGATGGCATTACATAATGAAAGGCAATAACCAACAGGTCCTAAGTTATGGACAGCTTGATTCCCAGGCTAAGAATTTTGAGCTTTGGTTACTGGGGCAAACTGTAAAAGTTTTGCACAGAAAAGTGGTATTACTGGAGTTAAAACATGGTTGACATATAATTACATAAACTGAATATAATTTTAAGCATTAATTTTTATTCTCTAATACTAAATGCAAATAGTAGTTGACACTATTAAACATTTAATGCTATTAAATGCTATCTAATACTAGATTTAAATGCAATTTAATACTAGTGTAAAAGAATTCGAAGCAAAGTATTCAAAAGAAAAAAAGATATGAAATCTAACCTCCTAGTGGCAATCACTTTTATATGTAGGCATATTTTCATTTTATTTTTCTATGCACTTTATAACTGCTATTATACAGAAAATGCATATTTACTCTTAAATGTATTTATACGCATTATATAGATAATGCATAGTTATTGTAATATCTAGGTTAAAAATACATAGAAATTGAAATTAAAGGAAATAATGCTCTAATCCAACCACCCAGAGTTGGTGATCGCCATATATTTTTCAGGAAAAAAGTACATATATATATGTAACAATATATGTAATTACATATATTATATATTAAATATATAACAAATACATATTACAAATATATTAATATATTTGTGACTAAGAACTAAATGTGCTATATACAGTCCAGTATAAAGAGATTTCTTTCCAAAAATGTATCAACATTTATGTCAAGATTTATAGCTGTTTTAATAGGTGAATATTGCCCCATAAATGTGCTACAATCATATTCACTGAGAGCCCTTACATTCACTGAAAAAAGAATGAGCAGGATATGATACAAAATATCAAACAATATTCAACAAGAAGGGACTAGTTAAATTACTTTTGACTGGGGAGACTTGCACATTTTTAATGCAGAGGAGGAGGAGCCAGGGTAGAAACAAATGTTTATGTTCTTATGTTGAGAAGGTTTGGATGCATCTGATGTACAATAGGAGGGCATTTCAAATTGTGACAAAGAAAAGTCAGTGAGGCCAGGCACAGCGGTTCACTCCTGTAATTCCAGCACTTTGTGGGTGGATTATCACTTGAGCTCAGTAGATCGAGATCTGGGCAAAATGGTGAAACCCTGTCTCTGCTACCAATACAAAAACTAGCTGGGCATGGTGGTGTCCACCTGAAGTCCCAGCTACTCAGGAGGATGAAGTGGGACATCACCTGAGCCCAGGAGGTTGAGGCTGCAGTGAGATGTGATCACACCATTGCACTCCAGCCTGGGTGACAGAGTGAGACTTTGTCCCAAAAATAGAAAAGAAAAGAAAGAAAATAAAAGTCAGTGAAATGGGCATAAAGGCTTTTTATGAAGAAGTAAAGCAGAAAGGCAGGAAATAAGTGCTATTGCTAAAAGGAAGATTTGAAAGAACTTGGGGACTGACTAGATATAGGTGGTAAGGAAAGGAGTTAGTGGAAGCACCACCTCCAAAAGACACTACAGGCTCCTATTCAAACTGGATAAAACTCCCAATCTGGTCTCACAAACTACACTGGTCTTGCCAATCCATGTCTTTTAGACTAAATTCTAACTTTATCAAAATATTAGATAAGATAAAGCTGAGAAATTTTAAACCATGTCAATGATCATGCTTTCAAATATAAAAATAAACCTAATTGAAACATAATCACTTATGATATAATGACTTACAATGAATATTTTTGTCATAATTAGAAGCAGTGGTGGGCTGCACAAGAAAAACAAGTAATACTTTGTCTTTCAACACTGCTATTCTTTAGCACTGATGTGGGCTGGTGCATTATTTCATACTCAGGGCCCAGTGCTGTTAGACTTCAATGAGTTATACCTTAATATCCAAAAAAAAATTTCAGACTAGATTGGTGAGAGGAAAACTCTTTCTTTATTGGGCTTTGTCATGCTCTTGCTGTTTTACTTTGTTATGAGTACAAAATTCATTCTAACCATAATTAATGAGAGATAATTATTCACTTAAAAAATCTTAATTTGCCATTTAATATTTTTCCCATTAAATACAGGATAATCTATAAGTTCACAGTTATCAAAGGCTAGTTCCCAGACCGGGAGCATCAGCTTCATCTAGAAACTTGTAGAAATGCAGATTTGTTGGTCTCCATCCAGACCTTCTGAATCAGAAACTCTGGGACTGTGGCCCAGCAATGTGTTTTGTTTTGTTTATTTTTTCCCCTGGAAGCTTAATAGAAACCAGCAATGTGTTTTAACATGCTAAGTGACCCTAATGCCCACTGATGCTTGAGAACCACCCCCAAAGAGTAAAAACTAGCATCAGATGACCAACAAGGTACAGATTATGCTCACCCCAGACAAAACTTTATCTGATCTTGAGGGGGAGGAAAATGTTCTAGGACACACAGCAAGACTCTGTCTTTTTTTTTCTAAATTAGCCAGGCCTGGTGGCACATGCCTGTAATCTCAGCCACTCTTGAGGCTGGGGCAGGAGGATTACTTGAGCCCAGGAGATCAAAGCTTCAATGGGCTATGATTACTCTGATGCACTTCAGCCTGAGTGACACAGTAAGATCCTGTCTCAGAAAAAAATAATATTGTTCTATAAGCACACATCCAATTTTCCTCTATGTCACTAATTTTGCTCTTATTCTGGTAGGATGCCTGCTTTATTGAGGGCCTGGAAAAGGGAAAATGTCCCTCTGAGTGAGAATCACTAGCACATATACACATGTCTCTATATTTTGTTTCCCTTTTGCTAGTCATTGGCACTCATATGTATAAGGGTCAGTCAGACCCAAAGAGTAAGTGAAACAGCAGGGATAAAAACATGTGCCTCGTCATTGGAAAAATAAAGGCTGGGCAAAAGATGAGAGATCATCAGTCAATAATTGCAGGGAGGAGGCAGAGGGGACTTGGATTAATGGAAAGTGTAAATCTAGAAAGTATAACTTCGTCTAACATAATTTTCCATGATACTCCAACTAGAATGTAAGTATCTAGGACTTCTTTGAGCCATGATGTCTGTATGTGTTCCATTTTTCTAGAAATATACTAAATGGAAATAGGCCAAAGCGTAATTTAGGATATAAATTTTTTCGATGAGTGTTCCATCTTCTCTTACAAATGTTTACGATTTTAGCTAGAGAGAGTAACTAGCTCTCATTTTGGATAGCAGTCTAAGTGGGTCTACTAGTAAGAGGGTGCTAAAAAGTTAGCTCCAGGATCTCACCTCAAAGAATGTTATTAAGAAAAGATTTACGGACTAAGATCACAGTGTTCATCTAAGAACTGTCCATTAATAAGCCACAGAGATTAAGCAGTAGGTGCTTTCTGTTCTTTCTGAATATTGTTAGGTTTTACCAGGGATAATAGAATAGTATTAGCAGGAAATAAAAATTCCCCTTTTGTTTATTTAATACCTTATTCATTTGTTAACTTGCTTGGTCTCTGTTTAGAATATTAGTTAGCAAGGAACAAATATTTTGTCTACAGTTTCCCAAAAAGTTTTCTTTTTTCAAGAAAACACAGTCCTATATGTTTTGGATGGGGCATTGAATAGACCTGAAAGAGCTTAGCAGGATAGAAATTTGCCATGAAAATTTACTTTTAATCCCTTCCTCATCCAGTAATCAGGTGGGAAATCAAAAGCACAGATGCTAGAATGGGCCTCTACCTACATCACTTTCAACTTGGGCACCTACTAATTGTTATATCAAGATACCAAGGTGAGGTGTGCCTTCCCTCCCACAATTTCAAATTTTCAAAGGAAATGGTACTAAGAAACTGCTATAGAACTCTGGACCCCTACCATGGAGGATGTAAAGAGGGAAGAGCTGGGAGGAAAGGAAGATGGTTAAAAAAAATTTTTGAGACCTCTCTGCTGTGAGTCTCTACTCCACTTCTCTTTGGGGATAGTCTGAAGATGTTCCATCTAACCTTCAGCTTGGTGGGGCTTCAAGGGAACCATGAGGAACTTTGAAATGTATTCCTTACTTTTAAGAGACAGAGAAGTCTGATGCTTGGCTTGTGCCAGAAAAAGCCATCATTGTAGATTAATGCTAATAACACACAAGGCTATGGCCTGGGTCCTATCTCCTCCCAGGAAAACTAAAAAAAAAAAAATGTCTAGTACTAGTTTTGTTATGTCCATTCTAACTCTAAGAGTTCTTAATTAGAACTCTTATTAACTTAATTAGAAATCTTATCTACTCTCACTCTACAAGTTAGTTTAATTTGAAATATATAAGTACCATTTTCTTTCCTTTCAAATATCAAAACAATAATATCAGACTCTTTTCAAGAGTGAATTTGGATATAACTAATAACTCCCTCTCCCCTGACCAGAGAATCTGAAAAGAACAAAAAAAAAGTTTTAAAAACATTTTCGATTAAGCTGTTTATCATGTTTTCTTAAAATTGGAGTTTATATTTTGATACATCTGAAATTTATGAGATTACTTTGCACAAAGTAGATTGCCTTTTTTAAAAAGTGGATTACCAGCTGGGCACGATGGCTCATGCCTGTAATCCCAGCATTCTGGGAGACCAAGGCAGGTGGATTACCTGAGATCAAGAGTTCGAGATCAGCCTGGCCGACATGGTGAAACTCTGCCTCTACTAAAAGTACAAAAAATTAGCCAGGCGTGGTGGCAGTGCCTATAATCCCAGCTACTCAGGAGGCTAAGGGAAGAGGATTGCTTGAACTTGGGAGGCAGAGGTAGCAGTGAGCTAAGATTGCTAAGATTGCACCATTGTACTCCAGCCTGGGTGACAAGAGCGAGACTACATCTCAAACAAAACAAAACAAAACAAAACAAAACAAAACAAAACAAAACAGTGGATTACCTTAATCTACAAATTAATTCTTGAAATGCAGTTGTCCCTTGATATCTATGGGAGATTAGAACCAGGAACCCTGAGGATACCAAAATCCAAGGACGCTAAGGCTCCGTATATAAAATAGTGTAGTATTTGCATATAACATATGCACATCCTCTTGTACACTTTAGATCACCTCTAGATTATTTATAATGTCTAAGACACTGTAATGCTATGTAAATATTTGTTATACTGTATTGCTTTTTATTTGTGCTTTTTTGTTGTATTGTTATTTTTAATTGTTTTTAAAAAATATTTTCAATCTGCCATTGGTTGGATCTGCTGATGTGGAACCCCAGGATCTGGAAGGCCAACTGTTATTGTTTACATCTTACTTAGCAATTTCCTAGAATTCCTTTTGTTTCACAACTTTTATTTTTTTTTAATGTAAAATGTTTTCCAGTGCTTAAAACAACCACCCTGTTTTCCTTTTGACCTGAATAAATTGTAAAAAAAAAAATCAATTACTAAGTTTTGAGGTTTCATTGTCTTGTCTTCTGATGAGAATAACTCTATTTGGAGAAAAAGATTATATAAAACTTTGAGTCATAATTAAATGACTAGAATGGTGGCTATATATGCCATCTTTACAATTTTTCTTAGTAATAATGGATAAATATGCAATTTAAGTTTCTTCCTAGATTCTCAGTCATTTAGTAAGAATAAGCATACATTTTATATCTATTCTGGTAATGGGGAGATAATGGTCTAATTAGTCAGCAATCACTTGGAAAAAATGGCAGAATAGAGGAAGAAATCCACATACTTCCAAAGAATTGGAGAGAAAATAAATGCAGTCTTAAATATGTTAATGAAGGCGTCAATGAGTTTCACAATTGTTGTGGTTGGTTCAAGAATAAGGGAGATGCAAACGGAGAAAAATGTTACAGGAGGGAAACTCTCCATCACTTATCTACCATCCTTAACACACACACACACACACATTGTATAATATATCACATCAGTGATAACATGGCTCCCCAGGACCACTTCACAAACCATGTAACACACAGATCTTAAGTTACAGCTTGAGGAGTTTTGATAAGTGTATACATCTATGTAACCATCACAACTATATTTTAAATATCTGTCACTTTAGAAGGTTCTTTATGCCCCTTCTAGCCAATCAATTCCATCATGTGATATTTAATTTTATGTGTCAACTTGACTGGGCCACAGCACCCAGATATGTGGACAAACATTCTGGATGTTTCAGTGAGAGTGGTTTTTGGATGAGATATATGTTTGAATATTGGAGTTTGAGTAAATCAGACCGGCCTCCATAATGTGAGTAGGCCTCATCTAATAAGTTGAAGGCCTGTGTAGAACAAAAAGCTGAGTTTGCAGAGAAACAGGGATTTCTCCAGCGACTACCTTTGGGTTGCATCTGCCTTGGCTGTTCTTATTTTGCAAGCAGATTGCCTTTGGACTCAAACTGCTACTCTCCTAGGTTTCCAGCCTGCCAGCTGCCTCCATCAAAATTTGGACTTGCCAAGACTCGAGAATTACATAGCTAATTCCTTAAATAGATATCTTTCTCTAGAAGTACACATACTGTTGGTTCTGTTTTTCTGAAGAACCGTAACACACCTCCCTTTCTATGAAATCACTGATTTCTCTTACAACAGCCAACAGCTTTTCTTACTTTAATTACCCTTAGAAAAATAGCCTTTTTCCTAATATTTACCCAAACCTAATCTTTTCATAGCAACATTAAAATATGGAAGCTAGCATAATATTTAGATTACATTTCCTTTTCTGAAGTCAGATTTACTGTAGCATAATTTACTCTATAGAAAAATTCATTCTTTTTAGGTGTATAGTTAGATAGATCTTGACAAATATGCCTATATAGTTGTGAAACCACTACCACAATCAAGATACAGAATATTTCCATCAATATTCCAATGCCTCTTCATAATCAATCCTCTCTCTATTCTCAGCTCCTGGCAACCCCTGATCCGATTTCTCTCCCTATAGTTTCTCTATTCCAGAATGTCACATAAATGGAATTTTATCATATGTAATCTTTTGTGTATGGCTTCTTTCATTTTGCATAATGCTACTGACTCAACCATGTTTGCATGTACAAATAGTTATTTTTATTGCTGAGTTTTAAGATTCCACTGTATGGATGTACTGAAATTTAATTATCCACTCACTGGTTGATGGCCATTTGCAGTTTTCCAATATTTAGTGATGATGAGTAAAGGCTCTATAAGCATTCTCAGACAGCTCACTGTCGTTTACATACCTAGGTGTAGGATTATTATGTTGAATGGTAAGTGTATGGCAACTTTATCAGAAACCACCAAACTGTTTTTGTAAAGTGCCTGTACCATTTCATGTTCCCAGCTACATGAGTGGGATGTCTGAGTGTTCCAGTTTCTCAGCATCCATGGTAGGACTTCATATAGTTATGTTTTAAATAGCCATCTGATATGATTTGGTTGTGTCCCCACCCAAATCTCATCTTGAGTTGTAGTTCCCATAATCCCCACATGTCATAGGAAGAATCCCATGGCAGGTAATTGAATCATAGGGGTGCTTACCATGCTGCTGTTCTTATGATAGTAAGTTCTCATGAGACCTAATGGTTTTATAAAGGGCTTTTCCCCCTTTTGCTTGGCACTTCTCCTTCCTGCCATCATGTGAAGAAGGATGTGTTTGCTTCCCCTTCTACCATGACTGTAAGTTTCCTGCGGGCTCCCCAACCATAAAGAACTGTGAGTCAATTAAACCTCTTTCCTTTATATATTACCCAGCTTAGACAGTTCTTTATAGTAGTATGAGAATGGACTAATACAGCATCCTAGCAGGTATGTAGGTGTGCACTACTATATCTTTGAGGTTTTAATTTGTACTTCCCTAATGACTAAAGGTGCTGAGCTTCTTTTTATGTGCTTTGTTATCTGCAGCAGCCAGCCTCTAAAATGAATCCCTAGATACTGATATTCACAGTTCTATGGAGTTTTTTCCTAAATTTAATAGGCTGTGTAACAAATAGTATATGCAGGAATGATGGTGTGTGACTTCTGAGATCAGTCATAAAAGCCACTGCTGCTTCCTCCTTGATGTCTCTTGGCTCACTCATTTTGATGAAAGCCAGCTGCCATGTTATGAGGGTATTCAAAAACTCTATAGAGAGATCCATGTGACAAAGCACACAGGCCTCCTGAAAATAGCCAGCATCCACCTCCAAGTAAGCCATTTTGAAAGCAGATCCTCAAGCCCCAGTTAAGGCTCAAATGACTTGCTGCCCTGACCAACATATTGACTACGACGTCAATCAAAATCAGAACAACAAGCAAGGTTGTTCCTCTTTTACTGAGCTGCAAAAACTGTGAGATAAAAAATGTTTATCATAATTTTATGACACCAAGTTTTGTAGTAAATTGTTATGAAATAATAGATAACACAGCATTCATATCTTCTCTTAGGAAAAATATCTGTTCAAATCTTCAGTCTGCATTTTAAATTAGGTTATTTGTTTTTTTGTTACTTCAGATAAAAGAGTTATTTGTATATTTTGAATTTAAGTCCTACATAAGTTTTTATAAATATTTTCTCCCAGTTCTTGGCATTTAAAAAAGTTTTCTTAAGCACATCTTTCTAGAGAAGTATTATATTTTGATGAAATTCAATTTGTCTATTTTTTCTCTAGTTCATGCTTTTGGTGTCATATTTAAGAAATCTTTGCAGAGTAAAAGGTCACCAGTTATTTTCCTATATTTTTCTTCAAAAGTTTTCTAAATTTAGGTTTTACATTGAGATATATGATCCATTTTGAGGTTTTTTTTTTTTTTTAAATATGGTTTGAGTTCATTTTTTGAAAGTCTAATTGTTCCAGCATCATTTCTTAGGAAGACTATTCTTTCTCTGTGAAATAACTTTGACACTTTTGTCAAAAATCACTTAGCTACATGTGCATGTTTTTATATCTAGGCTCTCTTCTATTCCACTGTTCTACATGTCTACTCTTCTACAAATATTCATTGGCTTTATTACTCCAGTTTTATAGTAAATCTTGAAATAATATAATATGAATCATCTAACTTTGTTTTGCTTTTTCAAATTTCTCTTGCTATGCTAGGTAATTTGCTTTTCCATATACATTTCTAAATACATTTTTTCAGTTTCTATTTTAAAAGGCTGCTGAGCCACACACCTACAACTGTCTAATCTTTGACAAGGTTTACAATAACAAGCAATGAGGAAAGGACTCCCTATTCAATAAACGATGCTGGAATAACTGGCTAGCCTTATGCAGAACATTGAAACTGGACCCCTCCTTTACACCATATACAAAAATCATCTCAAGATAGATTAGACTTAAATGTATAAACTAAAACTATAAAAACTCCAGAAGAAAACCTAGGAAAAAGCAATTGCAACAAAAACAAAAAAGGACAAATAGGACCTAGTTAAACTAAAGAACTTCTGAACAGAAATAAACAAACCCTCAAACTATCAACAGAGTAAACAACCAACCTACAAAATGAGAGAAAATATTTGTAAACTGTGTACCTGACAAAGGTCTAATATCCAAAATCTATAAGGAACTTAAACAAATCAATAAGCAGAAAACAAACAACCCCATTAGGGCAAAGGACATGAACAGACACTTCTTAAAAGAACACATACGAGTGGTCAAGAAGCACAGAAAAAAAAAATGCTCAACATCACAAACCATTAGAGAAATGCAAATCAAAACCACAATGAGATACAATATCACACCAATCAGAATGGCTACAGATGACATAATTTTTTCACTAAATGTTTAAAAATAATACATGCTAGTGAGATTGTGGAGAAAAAGGAACAGTTATACGCTGCTGGGGGGAATGTAAATTAGTTCAGCCATCGTGGAAAGCAGTTTGGAGATTTCTCAAAGAACTTTAAAAAACTACTATTTTGGGCCGGGCGCGGTGGCTCAAGCCTGTAATCCCAGCACTTTGGGAGGCCGAGGCGGGTGGATCACGAGGTCAAGAGATCGAGACCATCCTGGTCAACATGGTGAAACCCCGTCTCTACTAAAAATACATAAAATTAGCTGGGCACGGTGGTGCGTGCCTGTAATCCCAGCTACTCAGGAGGCTGAGGCAGGAGAATTGCCTGAACCCAGGAGGCGGAGGTTGCGGTGAGCCGAGATCGCGCCATTGCACTCCAGCCTGGGTAATGAGCGAAACTCCGTCTCAAAAAAAAAAAAAAAAAAACTACTATTTTGATCCTCATCCTCCTCACAGCAATCCTATTCCTGGGTATATATACCAAAGGAATATAAATCATTCTACCATAACAACACAGGCACATATATATTCATCGCGGCACTATTCACAATAGAAAAGACATAGAATCAGCCTAGGTGCCCATCAATGGTGGACTGGATAAAGAGAATGTGGTACATTTTCACCAAGGAATACTATGCAGCCATAAAAAGAGAATGAAGTCATGTCCTTTGCAGCAACATGGGTACAACATAGGTATAAGCTGAAGACCATTATCATAAGCAAATTAACACAGGAACAGAAAACCAAGTACTGTGTGTTCTCACTTATAAGTGGGAGCTAAACACTGAGTACCTATGGATACAAAAAGAGGAACAATAGATACCAGGGCCTACTTGAGAGTGGAGGGTGGGAGGAAGGTGGAGATAAAAAAAAAAACTACCTATTAGGTACTATGCTCATTACCTGAGTGATAAAATTATTTCTATATCAAATCCCAGCAACACATAATTTGTCCATGTAACAAACATACACATGTATACCCTGAACCTATTATTACTAATTTTACATAACTTTCAACATATATATCTTACATACACTTTTAATTATCTCTAAGTATGTTATATTTGGGTGCTATTTTAATGGGTTTTATCTATTCTTTTTATTGTCACTATGGAGAATTACAATTAATTTTCATGCATCGATCTTTTGCCCTGTGACCTTACTAAAATCACTGATTAATTTTAGTAACTTTAAGAGTTTTGGGGATTTTTTTTTGTATAGATAATCATCTGTCCTAGCCATCCTCTGGGGCTAGGACCTCCAATGTTGAATAGGAATGATGAAAGCAGAGATCTTTCATCTTTGCATTGTCTTCAACTGTAAGATGAAAGTATTCAGACTTTTACTATTAGGTTACCAGCTCCAGGTTTTTTATATATTCCTTTCATTATCGAGTTAAGGAAACTATCTTCTGTTTTTAATTTGCTGAGAGATCTTTCACAATAGATGCTAAATTTTGTCAAATGCCTTTACTACCTCTGTTGACATGATCATATGGCTTTTGTCCTTTTTTTAGCTTGTTGATATTATGATTTACATTTATTGATTATTCTGAATGCTAATCCAACCCACCTTGTTTAAAAACCCTCCATGGTGTAACCTCATTCTACCTATGCATCCATATTTTGCAGAAGGTGCAATCACAATCCCTAAGTTGTGGTTTCTCGCTATGCTGCTTAACAAGTTTGACCTGCAGTGCTCTTTTTCCTTCAGATTCTATCTGAATCCCCATCTCTTTAATTCCACCTCCTCCATGAGGTTCTCTCCAATTACTTAAACTCTGTCTCCATGGGCCAATCATTTGCACATGAACACCTTCCAATCCATTTTTCAGTAGCAAGAAGCTGTGTCAAGAAGTGGGAGAAATTACTAGGTTAAGAGAGGCCTGGAGTGAGGACAAGAGTCAGTGGGGGAGAGGACTGAGGAGGCAGGGGAGAATGATATTTGAGGATCACAGTTGGTATTTTGCTCCCAGGACAACATCACAGGGAATTGCTTTAGTTCTGGGGAGATTCCAGTAATGTATAATCACAGATAATACTCCTCCCTCCCTTACTATTCTTGGAATAATTCTGGAAGACTGTGATTTTTTTTTTCCTTGTGTGGGACTGCAGAGAAAAACAGAACCTCTTGTTTCACCCAAAACTCTTTGCAAAAATATGGATACAATAATAAGGCAAAATGTTACATTTATTTATTCAACAAATGCACAGTATCACCTTGTATGAGCCACTTTGCTAAGCTTTTATACTATATGGGATCCAAAAATAAAACCTATTTGACATCTCTAAATTTAACTATATATATTATCTTGTATATACTTATTCTTCCCGTTGCATCTTCACCTCTTTGTAATTTCCCATCCCAGAAACACTCAACTTCCTTTCACTCAAGGAAAAATGCTATTCGGATACAAAAACTAAAATATATGGTCACAAAACAATATCAATTTAGCACTATTTTGCATCACTTTACACAGCCAGGTTCATTATCAAATAATCATAAAAAATAAACGATAATTTTTAAAAACTGAGTATTTCCTCATACTCTTCCTCATAATTTCTCTAAACAGAAAAATTTATCTAAAATATAGAAAACTGGTTCCCATTAAAAATTAAGCATAAAATTCACCTTGGTTAAAACCAACTTTTAGAATTAAAACAGTATGTAACTCTGAACAGTACAGCTTTTGGCAGTCAGGATTTCCTGTGATGAAACTGGCATCTGTTTTCATGGAAGTATTTTGTTACTTATGCCTTCTGGACAGTTTCAGCTTTCAACCTTAATAACAGTCTTCAGACAATTACTAAATTACCTGGGTAAGAAACTTCAAATTGCAAAGTATTTATTTTCAAAATGTATTTGTCTTAGTGTGGCAGATATACTACAGAGTAACTGCCTGGTAAAATAGAAATTACCAAATATATTGGATTAGCACTTACCCGCCCCCTCAGATCAGAATCTTAAGACACAACAGTAAAACTTTGGTGATTTCCATGACCCAAGATGAAAAACAAAGAAGAAAGTCTTATACTGTAAGTGATAGTGGGGATTTTTCTCTCTTATATTAGAACTTAGCTAAAGTTCAGCTGGAATTTACAGGGCTGAATGGTCAGAATCAAATGTATGGCTTGAACGGAAAACACAAATGAGTTGTAGTAGGAATTACAGACTAGGATACTTGAGGAATTCCAGCTTTATGTATTACTCACAATCAAAACACTGTGTCTGAATTCTACCTCAAACAATTTAGGAGTCATCTGCCTGGGAAAGTCTGTATTCCCCTTTTTTCAATCCTTGGACACTCTGATTTTTGATATGTTTTTCTAGTTAAGCCTTGTGGATGCAAAGTAAATAATTTATTAGTTCTACGGAAAGATGTAATGGTAGAAGAATGAACAACATAATACAGTTTATAAAAGGACTGTTTTTAAAGTATACAGCTATGTAGAGAGTATTCTTCAGTGCCTGCCTATAAATCATGTGTGAAAACCAATAGGGACAGTCCAGAGCGTTAGGGCTGAGAGGGAATATAGGAAGGACCGAGAGGGAAGAGGAATACCTTGCCCATTCCTTGTCAGCTCCCAGAAGGCAACACCATATTGTGGAACTAATCTCCACAGACACACAGAAGTCCACGCTCTGCATATCCCCAAGCTCTCTTTCTCTGTTCATACCCTTCTCCTTGTAAGGGGTGTCTGCTGTGTTATCTAAGAATATTCAATTCTTTTGTAAAAGATAAGAAAAGCAAGTAAAATTGACAAAACTCTTAAGAAATCTTAAATATAAATAGTAAGTATAAAAGGAACTTTTGAGACACAGAAGCACATAGTAGATATTAAGCCTAGATGGCAAGTGAATGACCTAAGAACTATGTCAGACATAGGGAAAGAAAGAAGCATGTGTGTTAAACAAAGGTGGGGATGGAAAGACCAAAGGCAGCAAAAATTCATGGTCTGTTAAATGTTGATGAGTTAAGAGAGAAGCCAAATATAATACTCACGGGACACTGAATAGGCATGAGAGTTTAAATTGCCTCAACTCACTGTTGACACCTATTCTGGCTCGGTATCCTCTGCCTGAGATATGCAGATAGAATCTACAGCTGCTCAGTGAGTTAATGTGGAAGCTACCACTGAGACCCTGTGTCTCTTCTACAGTCCAATTATGTATTGACTCCCGACACTGTCCTTGTAATCATGTAGACAATAGAGAGAGTTGATAAGGTGAAGAGAGGGATAAGACCTAGAAATATTTTGTGATGCAGAAGTCATATAGCATGCTCCTTTTAACCCTCTACCCTCTCTGGGGTCTTCACCTATACCAAATCTTTTTTCTTGCATCTCACTCTGTTTTATGTTGATTCAATCACCACAAGCTTTGACAATTTTAGTCTCTGAGCCTTTCTATTCTGTGATCTCTGGGATAGTTCTCCTGATTGTATACTAGAAGGTTACCATTGCATCAAGGTTATTTTCTTAAAACATCCTGCTTCTCCATCTCCAGTGTGGATTCTCAGCCTTGCTGTTCTGCCTGGGGAAGAATGGCGACAGGTATGTAAGGATCCCAGCAGGCTCCAGATACTACTGTTGAGCTCCTCACGCTTAGAACTTCTTATTGTCATCTGAATCCAAACTATGAAGTGCCTCCCCATACTTCAGACTTTTTAGTTGAGTGGGCTAATTTTCTTTTCTTTTTGAGATGGAGTCTCATTCTGTTGCCCAGACTGGAGTACAGTGGCACGATCTTGGCTCACTGCAATCTCTGCCTACCAGGTTCAAGTGACCCTCCCACCTCAGCCTCCCAAGTAGCTGGAACTACAGGTGCCCACCACCACACCAGGCTAGTTTTTGCATTTTTAATAGAGACATGCTTTCACCATGCTAGCCAGGCTGGTCTCCAGCTCCTGACTTCAAGTGATCCAGCTGCTTCGGCCTCCCTAAGTGCTGAGATTACAGGCGTGAGCCACAGTGCCCAGGCCGAGTTGGCTAATTTTCTACACATAATCTCCTATTTTTTTTTTTTTTTACTATCTTTAGGTTGCCAGGTTTACATTTTATTATTTTGTTTTAGTTTCCTTACTTTACTTATTTTCATTTGTTTTATCATTATCAAACTCTATTAATGGAATTAAATTAGTTGTTAGCTCTCTAATAAAAGAATATGACAAAGAGTGCATAATTTTTTGCATCATCAGTGTCACTTGACTGGGTACATGTAGTTCATCAGAAGGAAATTCACATGCCCAACAAGGAGAAGCTGTGAAAGGCAAAGGATTCTTACATATTTAATATTTTTAAGTGTTTTCTTCTGTCGGGAAAAAGAATGGCATTTTTATAATATTGTATGTCATGGATTCTTTAGTCATAAAAATTAAGAGTGGGATATAAGTCATTATCAATCCTAATCCAAATAGTGAAACTTAACTTTACAAAGGGATTTTCTTCTCTTTTGTATAAACTAAAAGTTGATTGTAACTTACGAAATAAACTCATAATCCTGATCCCAAAGCTTGTTTATTTAATACTATTTTTATCACTAGTAATTTTGCTATTTTAGACCATTACTGAAAAGATTTAAGTTTCTGTAAGTGTTCCTCCTAATCCTATCCCCAGCCACCCAGTTCCCTTCTCCACAAGCACCAAATGTTTTTAGTTTCTTTAGTAGGAGAAATTAGATAAAAGAGAATGACTCAAGTCACTCAATAAAATTTAGTGTTTACACTATTCTTAAGTTTGGTAAGTATGAGAAGAAATAATTTAATCAATTTTCATCAAAATACATTTTAATATTTTATTAATAATAAAGTAATTAAAAGTTTAAATGTTTTTTGATACTTTACAATATGCAAATGAATTTTCAAATTATATTTTTATATTCACTGAAACAGCTTGAGAAATCATTATACTATTGTGTGATTATACCCAAGTTTCTTAGTCTCTCTGTGCCTCCATTTCCTTATCTCATAAAAATGAAAATAATAATAGTGCCTACCTCATAGAGCTATTATAAGGATTAAAACAATGAATACATGTAAGGTGCTTAGAATAAATGCCTGACAATCATTTGAATTTCTTCTTTTGTGAACTGTTCATGCTTTTTGTTGATTTCTGTGTGACGTGTTTATCCCTTTAAAAAAAAATAATACTCTGCATTCACTATTTATAACAGTTACAAACCAGTTGTAAGACAATACTTTACTATACTGAATTCTTACCATGTTTCAGGCATTCTGAAAAGCATTTTGCCTACATCATCTCATTTAATACTCCAAACAGGCTTAGGAGGAGATATCATTATTATCCTCATTTGATAGATGAGGAATAGATTAGAATGATTTTTTTTTTTTTTAATTTTCTAGCTAGGTGATCTTGGGGAAATTGATTTAAAGGAATAAATGCCTCATAGAGAAATCAAGAAAGAACATGAACAATTCACAAAAGGAGAAATTCAAATGATTAAGTGCCAGGCATTCTTCTAAGCATCTGACATGCATTCAATATTTTAATCACCGCTCAAAAATGGGTAGTTATGTTAGGATTTCAAAAATTAATTTAGCAAGAATTGACTTCTTTAAAAACAAAATTAGATTTCCTGTACAAGTTTATCTTATATGACTCTGCATATTCAACTCTTCTTTTATAACTCTCAATATATTATTGTATTCATAGGCCATGTACATACTTTGGAAGATAATTCCTGGATTTGTTATATACTTTCCATTTTTCTATTCAATACAATATATACCCACCCTCTCTCATCATTATTTATTTTCACTAGATATAAATTATATCTAAGAAAGTTATTGATTTTTATTAATCTCTTATTATATCTTATCTATTTCTTTTAGTTCTAATCTTTTTCTATTATTTTCTCATGTTGGCTAGGTTATAATCAAATCATCTACAAAATGACCATCATCCCTTCTGCCTTCTTAAAATTCTATTGTTAAACCTTTATTCCTTTGAACCAAAGTGTCATCTCTGAGGTGTAATATCCTTTGGGAAGATAAGGAGATGATTGGCTTTTATCAGACACTTTAACTTAATGTGAATTCACTAATCACATTCTTTATAGGAGGATATTTAGTTAAGATGATGCCTTAACTGGGAAAGCAGAGAATGTACTGGGAGAAAGAAAAGGTTGAGAATTGTTTCTAGGCCTGTGGAGGTCACATATGAGCAAAGCTGCTAAGCTTGGCTGGAGAAATAGCAGAGTGTCTTTTCTTTTGCAATGATGATTAGGGGAGGCCCTGATCTCAAGTGACCTTTCCACTCGTCACCCTGGCCCTGTCCCAGGTCTTGATCTGGCTACTGCTTCCACTTCACTTGATGACAAGAACTGAATGAGAAATGCTTTTACAGGGAGCTTGGCTCAATACCCGCACATTTCCTGAATTGCCCAGGGCTTCATGCTCAAGATATGAATAGTAGAATACTGTGGATTTCATTATTACCCAACCAAATTATTAAGCATTATCCTGCTTCTGGAACTTAGCACAAACAAAAATAAAGAGCTTTATTACTTTTCATTCTAGTGATCTAAGATTTTTGAATGTTTCTTTTTTCAAACTCAAAACTTCTCTCTTGCTAAGCATCATATAAGGAGAGGGAAAGAGAGGAAGAGAGGAAGAGAGGAAGGAAAGAAAAGTGGAAGAAACTCTTACATGCTATGCATTTAAGTGATTTTTCCAATCACATTTAACTCTCATATCTGCATTCTTTTTCTTTAGTCAATATACCCTTCTGCAAGCCATCTTTCCAAATACCCTTGAGGAAAAATTATTTTGGGGGTTTTCCAGATGGAAGTACATTTCTGAAATGTAAAAATGTCTAATAAAATGATTACCTTTAGACTTAGGTACTACTTAGACTAAAGCTGAAAAACTTGCTTTCGCGCTCAAAGAGCTAAGACTTTACAAAGTCATCCAGGAATACCTTTTGTGATTATCGTTTAGGAAAATGAAATAAGATTAACACCACCTGTTTTGGAAATCTTTCAGCAGAAAATTAAAAATCATAAAATATAAAGCTAGAAGTATTTATTTCATAATTGGATCCATGTGAAAAACATCCTGGTTCGATTATTCAGCAGCAAGCCCCTTAAAATTCCTTATGTTGTAAAGTATGTTGTTAGAAAAAAAGATTGCCAGGCACAGTGGCTCACACCTGTAATCCCAGCACTTTGGGAGGCCGAGGCGGGCAGATATGAGATTGGGAGGTCAAGATCAGCCTGGCCAACATGGTGAAACCCCGTCTCTACTAAAAATATAAAAAATTAGCCAGACGTGGTGGTGCCCACCTGTAATCCCAGCTACTTGGGAAACTGAGACAGTAGAATCACTTGAACCCAGGAGGCGGAGGATGCAGTGAGCCAAGATTGCACCACTGGAACTCCAGCCTGGGTGACAGAGAGAGACTCCATCTCAAAAATAAATAAATAAATAAAATTAGCATTATTTAATTGTAAACATTTAAATATAAGACTCAGTGAATTATCATCACTGTCTTAATCATAGATTAGAAAATATTGCTTTTTAAGAATCTTTCAATGGACCATATTTCTTGCACAAGATGCTGATTAACACAAAATAAGTCAAAATAAATCTTGATTTATTTTCAAAAATTAATTTATACAATGAAGTATATTTTGAATCAAAATAAAACCTTTTTTTTTACATTTTACCAAAAATAATCATCATATTTTCTTTTTTTTTTTTTTTCTCTTTTTTCCGGAATGCTTCACAAATTTGTATGTCATCCTTGCGCAGGGGCCATGCTAATCTTCTCTGTATCATTCCAATTTTAGTATATGTGCTGCCGAAGCGAGCACAATAATCATCATATTTTCTATCACATAAAGCCATCTAATACCTTCCATAATTTTGTGCTGTCCTGGTAATTCAAGCCACTCTTGTTATGAATGTTGGATTCTTGAAACTCTCAGAAATAAAAACACCCTTCAAAATGCAATTTGCTACCATTTGGGGCAATGAATGCCTAGCCATACCTTCACCTTAAAGTTTGCTCATTAAACACAGACACAATTTGCGTCCCAGAATTATTTATGTATTCATAATTACAAAACTACTCTAAACATTTAAGTGTTATGTCAAACTTCTATGTTCCTTTATTTATGAGGCAACTCTTCTATATTTTGGTTTCCTTTTGTCAAGTGAAGAATTTGACTGGCTTTTCTGTGGTTACTGGAAGTTATCTTCTAAATCCTTAAAATTGCCAGAGTGTTAGAAGTGTCTTTGATATTTACGGTGGGACTCTGGGACCATACTTGAGCTTACACTAATGAGGTAACACCTTGTAGGTTCTTTGACAGTTTATGCTAATTCAATGATTCACAGTGTTGGTCAAGCCAGACAAAAGGAAAGACCGACCACGTGATTAGAGAGCTGAGGTTTTAAGCTAGGTGATACCAGTCCATCCTCTGGAAAGGAGAGCCAGGTTGGAGACTTAATTCAACCACATGGCCAATGATTCAATCAATCAAGCTTTTGTAATGAAACCCCAGGGAAAACTCTGGACACCAAAATTTGGATGAACTTTTCCTGGTTGGCGATAAGTACTGTTACATATTGATGTGCTGGAAGTTAACACGAGCTGACTCCTTGTGTACAGGACAACTGAGGCTTTGTGTTTAGGACCCTCTCAGATCTTGCTCTATGCAGCTTTCCCATTGGCTGCTTCTGATTGGTATGTCTTTTGCTATAATAGAACTATAATCCTAAGTATAATGCTTTCCTAAATTCTGTGAGTCACTCTAGCAAATTATCACACTGGAAGGGGTAATGTGAACCCCTGATTTGGAGCCAGATGGTCAGAAGTGAGGATGACCTAGGGTCCCCTGAACCTTCAACTGGTGTCTATGATGAGGACAGTCATGGGAGACTATCCCCTTAACATGTGATGTTTGACCAAGTTAGTGTCAGAACCCATTGCAGTTTCTTTTTAATGACAATGATATCATGTCCTAAAAACATTCTTCTAAGTTTTAAAAATCTTTTTTTTCCTTTTCATTCTCTACTTAGTGATGTTATAGGCAAACTGGGAGAAGGAGATAGGGCTTTAAAAAAATGTAATTGGGTCAAAACTTTCATTATCACTTTTTCCTGTTACTTTCCTAGGGGCTGGGGTGATGTTCTTGCATCAGGATTCATTTCTGCAAGCCACATTCCAGAACACCATCTTAACTTTGCTAAGTAATTACCTTAATCTCTCAAGTTTGTTTGTTTGTTTTTAAATACTTTACTTCTAAAAGAAGCCACATTTCTTAGGATCATTATCAGAATAAACTGATTTAAAAGCAAATTTTTATTATGATTTAGCTCTCTTTGCTAACTTAAATTATTAAATTAGTTCTAGTTTATGGAGGAAAAATCTATAGAATCACTCCAACTCTTTTCTCTGCTAGGATACACAGACATTACCCAGGTAAGTGTGCTGGTTATCATGGTCTCTGAAGTCTACATTGAATACCATATGAGGACTCCTAGCTGTAAGAAGTTTTAATGAGTAATGCACCAGATTAAATGCGCCTTAGGCTATGTAAACTCTTCTCTTATCAAAGGATTTAGTGTTCTGAAGATCTGAACTGTAAGGGGGGAAAAAAGATCTCTGCATTTCCCTTACCATTATCAAGAAAGTTCATGTTTCTGATTTTACTTTATAAAATTAAATTTCAAATGAGGAAACAAGATCAAAAAATATAAGTGTCTTTGATAGGGGATTAAGAAGCAGTCTATTGGGTATGTTAGCAGATCATATAATTCCCCTACTCCAGTCACAATACAGTATCAAAAGCTTTGTTTTCTCCTTGTTAAAAATGGTGAACCTATGAGATTTATGTAAACGAACTGAACAGTATCAAGAAATGTTTCTATCTAATCCTCATGCTATTTTTATGTCTGGTAATTTTGGTTACAAGGGTTTGAAAAATGAGGAACTGACAGAGTCATACCCACTTTATAAGAGCAATTCAACACAGCATTCTGCTTCATTTCTCACGAGATACACGGCTTGAATTGGTGCAGAATGGAAATCACGATGAGGGTTATTTACAGGCAACTGTGTAAGAGGGAGAAGATGTGGAAGATTGACTCAGCCATGGACCATCTGCCTCTTGAATTTCCCATTTTATAGCTAGCTTTTTATTTTTTTTCCTCCCAACTTGCTTGTTAGGCAAGAGGCAAATTTCAAGAAAAAGACAAGTGCATTCACATCCTTTTTCTGTCTGGGTTTTACTTCAAGCAGTCATAACCATACTCTCAGGCCACTGGAGAAAGAAGAATCAGGATGTCTAGTATCATGCAGATCTACCTCCCTTTAGTGCTAGGATTTTCTATATGCCCAAAGTAAACCCAAACCTCTGGGGCTCAATGGGTTTTTTTGGCATTCTGACCAGATTACACTCCTAATTATTTGGTTTGTTTGTCTTTATTAAAATTCTGCCTTCTCCCTCTGACTTGAGGTATCAATAAAACAAAGGTACAATATAAATAAAAAGAGCATCTGAACAAACAGATATACCAACAGACAACCTAGACCACATGCACGAATATGTAGATCATATGAGCCATCGAGCTTCTTTAGCCTGGTTTCTTATCCCCCGGGAAAAATAAAAGGGGGCTATTGATACAGAAGGGCTGGGCTCCTGGCTAAACCCCACCCTTAAGCCTAGAACTGCAGCCCTAAGTGAAAACAGCTAACACCGTCTTTCTGCCCAAATATTGCCTTTTTGGCCTAACACGCCCCTATCCTGTGCCCATAAAAGACTTCAGCTGGCAGAGCAATGCACGCAGCTGACCAGCGAGCAGAGAAGCAACTGAGCATCAGAGACTAAAGACAGACGTGGGTAACTTCAGACAGTGTGTCTTCCGAAAGGGGCCTGGCCAGAGATGGCCAGGCTTCAGGGAAAGATCACCTTCCCATCCTCTTTCCAGCCTTCCTTTCCACTGAGAGCCACCCACCGTTCAATAACGTTTTCCACATTCATTACCTTGCAAACAGTGCGTGTGACTTGACTCTTCCTGGATGCCAGACAAGAACCCTGCTGTCTAGAGCGGGGAAGCTGCCACCCTGACCCCCTAGTGAGCTGGTAGCTGTCCCTGGATGGCAGAGCTGACAAAGAGCATTGGTTGTACTAAGCTTGGACACCGCTGCAGGGCCTGCATAGAGCCTGCTCCCTCCAGAAAGGAGTGACCAGCCAGTTTCAGCGTTTGTTTGCTCTGGTTCCTAAATTTGCTCACTCGCACACTCCCTCCCGCAATTGAGTGGCTAGCGACAGGCCGAGTGTAATGAGCTACTCCAGTTCCTGCCCGCAAAGGGGTCAAGGGAACTATCCCGACTCATCCGCGGGCTCAACCAGGTTATGTCAGACAAGTGAGAGTCCGTGTGGAAATGTCTTTCTTTGGGGGTCTGTTTCCCTTCACAGGTCTGGCTGTTGCCTAGGACCGGAATAAGGTACTGGGGAACTAAAGGAATTTGGCTGAGGCCACTCCTCGGTGTTGCTGGAAGGTCCCAAGACTAAACTGTCCCCGACCACCCT
Source organism: Aotus nancymaae (assembly GCF_030222135.1). Classification (NCBI taxonomy): domain Eukaryota; kingdom Metazoa; phylum Chordata; class Mammalia; order Primates; family Aotidae; genus Aotus; species Aotus nancymaae. The sequence goes on along the minus strand of NW_026988438.1, from coordinate 39,780,582 downwards.
AACAGGCATCCGCCAAGACTTCCAGACTTTGCTGTGTTATCTTTGTATCTTTTCTTCTTTCACGGTTTCAAATGGCTCCTATCTCTTCTTTAATAATGTTAAGGGTTTTGCTACAAACTGCAGAGATGTTGGCATACTGATGCCGGCAAAGCTTTTCCTCCCATGGCTAAGGGGTCCTTATCGGGGGATGGATACAGTGATGAAAGGAACCCATTTCTATAGAGCAAGAGGCTCTTCCGCCAGGCCCCCTTCCCTTATGCACTTTAAGCTGGTTCTTTTTTTTCTTTTCCAGGAGAGAGGATTCCTTTCCTACCTCAGCATTCTGTGATTGGGTGGCAACAGAGGAGCGACCCCTGCTGGCTGATAACTGCAAATCTGGCAAGACCCATCGGCATCTAAATGAATTGGTGCAGCCCCTGAAATACCTTTTTGTCTCAAACTAAATTCCGAGCCTCAGATCGAGGCCCTAGAAAGGAAAACCACATCTAAGGGATCCAAAGCCAGGGACAGGCAAGTGTAAATTGGTGGAACTAATTTCTGCCAATTAAACCCCTGCTTCATGGAAGGAGGTCATGCTCCATGGCATAAATGAGGCCCGGGGAACTCAAAGGTTGTTAAGAGTATTCCGGAAGGTAGAGGCATAGATGAGTGTGCATAATTCCTATTCCCTAGGCCCTCCCTGCTTCATGGGTGCAAGCCACACTGGCATCCATGTGTGACCAACGTTGCTGGGACTTGGGGATAAAAAGATGGAAGAGAAAGGGGGATGCCTGCTTTCTCTCACTCTTTTCCCGGGTTATTGCCAAAAGAAGGAAGGGAATTGAAGGACGCCCAATTCCCTGGCTTTCAGAATAGGCAGCCAGCTATCTTTACCACCCCTTCAAAGCTAGGTTTGTCACCTTTGAAATGACGGCCTTTTCTCACCAATGATCTTTTGCTAGACCAACAGATGTCTGACTTAATTAAACAAATAACCTCTTTGGCTCACTTCCATCAGAGGTTTAAACAACTATCGTAGGCCCAGTCCCACGAACTAGGGCCCCCTCTGTTCAACCCAGGGGACCTGGTACTAGTAAAAGCACCTTTTTCCTTTTCTCCTTCTCTGGCCCAGACTCGGAGAGACCTTATGCTGTACTTTATACTCCTATGGCAGTAAAGATCACTGAAGTAGATTCTTGGATTCATTATACCCAAATAAAGGCCTGGGAAGCTGATAGAGTTACCTCTATCAACCCAGAAGGGCACCCTAACTCCTAATGTGAAGAGATTGGGGACCCCAAGCTAAAAATATCAAAAGGGAAGTGTTAATAATTAACCTTCCATGGATATCCTCTTTATAGTTTTGCCTGTGCTTGCCGTTCCTACCTTTGCTCTGTTCTATACCATGAGGCACAATATTGTTTTCAGAATGATTAGTATATTTTGCTTATTTCTGTAATCTTTGGCACTAGATTCTTCTGTATAATACACATATTTGACCCATGCACACTGTACCTTGTAAAACTTGTTTCTCTTGCCTAGAGGCCATCAAACTCCAGACGAGCAGGCAGCTGGAGCCTCAGACGGTGACTTTCTTTTGCCGGGGACCTTTGGGTAGACCACTGGGAGGAAATCTGGCTGTCCTCTTCCCCAAACAGTGCCCCTTTTCAGCAGGAAGTAGCCAAGACTGGTCATTGTCCATATTCTAATGGCAGTTAGCGGTGCCTCTTCAGAGGAGAGAAATGATACAGAAGGGCTGGGCTCCTAGCTAAACCCCACCCTTAAGCCTGGATCCATGGCCCTAAGTGAAAACAGCTGACCCTGTTTTTCCACCCAAACGTTGCCTTTTTGGCCTGCCCCACCCCCATCCTATGCCCATAAAAGACTTCAGCTGGCAGAGCATCTCAAGTGGTCGAGTGTTAAGGATATAAGTAGCTGAGCAGTGAGCAGACAAGCAACTAACTGAGCATCAGAGACTACAGACAGACATGGCTAACTTCAGACGGTGCAGCATCAGAGAGGGCCTGGCTGAGACGGCCAGGCTTCATGGAAAGATTATCTTCCCATTCTGTTCCCAACCTTCCTTTCTGCAGTGTTCCACATTCATCATCTTTCAAACAGTTCATGTGACCTGATTCTTCCTAGACAACATACAAGGGTTCAGGTGCCAAAAGGGCAGGGGCTGCCATCCTGACCCTCCACTGAGCTGGTTTGCATTTGGCCATCCCCAGACGGCAGATCTGAAGGAGCATTGGTTGTAACATACTTGGATGCTGCTGCAGGGTTCACACAGAGCCTGCTCCCTCCATAGAGGAGTGACCAGCCAGCTTCCGTCTTCCTTTACTCAGATTCCCACACTCATTCATCCACACACTCCCTCCCACGAGGAGTGGCCAGCGATGGGCTGAGTGAAATGAACCACTCCATTTCCCACACATGAAGGGGGTCAAGGGAACTATCTGAGCCTTTTTAGCTGGTTCCTATATGCCAGGAAAAATAAAAGGATGATCACTCAATGATCGTTTTGGAGAAAGAGAAGATTATAAGCTGGTTCTCTAGGAAATCTCTGTCTTTGTATTGACAGGGTACTGAGACCAGGTTGGCCATAGAGACCCCCACCGAGGCAGCGCTGATGGAATTAAGCAGACAACCAGATAGAACAGCAAAGTGGAACTATCCAGGGGCCAAGAGCCTTCTCAGCTGAAAGCCTCAGGGAGCTGACAGCATAGCCTAGAGCCTTGGGCAGACTCTGACCTGCGTATTTATTCTCTGAACAGGTGCTTATGATTAACAGACAGGTGTTCTGTGTTTTCTCATAGAACAAAGATAAACTAGGCAGACAGCTGGTGCCTGCTTAGCACTGATGAAGGATAAACCAGAAAGTATTCTCCACGAGGGAGCCACGGGGGCAGGGTCACATAACCCGTGCTTAAAGAATTGCTTTAACCGGTGTATGATATGCATATACTGTTTTGCTACTTTAGAATACCCCAAGCAGTATTCCACTTTTGGGGGTGTGGGGGGGCAGCCGGCTAGATTTTCCTTGCCACTGTTTTTAGCAAACAATATAATTTATCATACACTCAGCATTTCTCGGCAATCATATAATCAGCATTTCTCAGCAATGGCGTTTCCTGGTGAGTGCTCTGGGGAATAGCACCTGTGGGAGAGAGAGGAAAACCAGATGGGTAGAGACGGGGTGGGGCTGTGAAGCCAGCAAATAAAGGCTCCCTGGTGGGTAGCACTGAAGCAGGGATGGCTCTGCAGAGCTGTTCTCATTTGAATAACACAAACCTTTATGCCCCTCACCCCACTGCCCAGATTGTGCGGTCACTGGATGCAAGCTGTTCCTAGAGTGGAGTGAGTCCTATTGAGCCAGGTGGCTCTCTTTATGAGAGGGCAATGGAGGCATGGATGGGAGAAGGCCTTAGCTACAAATCATCAGCTCTCAATTCTTCCAGCAGCTGGGTTATGAGTGCTTTGGTCCTGAAGGTTGTGGATTTGTGCTGCTCCTCCAGTTGTCCACTATAAAAGAAAGAAAACAGATTACTCTCTCTCTGGGAAAGCAAAGTTATTCCAAAACAGAACTGAGTAACATGATGGAAAAATTCTCACCAAAAATCCCACAGGAAACACAGTTAACAGATTTCGTGGAGCTATTTTCTAGCATATCCTTTGATCAGAGAATAACATTAAAATTCCTCTCTCCCTCAGCGTGATTCTGTAAGGGATTAAACCAAAACAACTCTGGGATTCAGTCTTCTGGAGATCCAGCTACATTCATTCATTCCTTTATTCAACAAATATTTACTGAACGTTTGCTGCTTGCCAGGAATAATGTTGAGCATAATAAACACGATGAAGTAAGAAGGAAAGGCCCCACAAATGAGAGCACCTCCACAACAGTGAGAGAAGCCTAGCATGGCTGACTTCACCTTGCTTCTGGTCTCACAGGCAAGCTGCCCTCCCTAATTCCTGAGCATAGGCCAAGCTAACCATAGGAGGAATTTAGTTTATAGTTTAACTTTGAAGCAAGGATAATAGTCCCTCCCTAAAACTAACCCCCTCCTTTCCTCCTTTGTGAAATTAATGATAGGCCATGAGATAAAGATTATGAGAGAGGCCTGAATTCTGCTAAAATGTAGGCACAGTTTAACAAAAACCAGCCATTGTCCCCTAGCTTCCTTTTATATCATTCCTTGCTGTTTGGGAGTCATGTAGCCAGAGGTCACAAAATTGGTGACTTTTCCAATTGCTCCAGTAGTTAACTTGTTATACAACCTAAAAATTGGTCTTTTGAGATGTTTTTCAGACTTTCGCATTCTGCCCTCTGACTGACTCCATCCAGACCCATGACTCACGACAACTGGTCCTGTGACCACCACCCAGAGGCAGACTCAGTGCATGAGGACTGTTTTCCACACCCCTATGATTTCATCCCAAACCAATCAGTAGCACCCATTTCCTAGTTCCTTGCCCTCCAAATTATATCCACAAAAACCCTAGCCTCTAAGTTCTAGGGGAAGCTGATTTGAGTAATAAACTCTTGTTCTTTTCAGCCAGCTCTGTGTTTATTAAACTCTTTCTCTACTGTAATATCACTGTCTCAGTGAATTGGTTTTATCTGTGCAGCAAGCAAGAAGAACCCACTGGGCAATAACATAAAGGTTGTGGATTTTAATCAAAGAACCACATGAACAAACGTGAAATCATACCTTTGATAACTGTTTGCAAGAGAGGCTCATTATCCAGTGTTATCACAGGTTTGAATCGAAAACTGATTTGTTATAAAGGTCAGAGATGCCTTCTTGACAAAGTCAGGTTTCATCTGAGGGTTGCAAGGAGAGCAGGAGCTAACCAATTGAAAAGAAAATGGGCAACAGACTCTGTGTTAGAAGGAACCATAGGATATCATGAAGGCTGGTGTGGCTGGAGTGTAGACAAGCATTGAAGGTGAGCTTGGAAGATGTGACTGTAGAGTTAGGGAAGGGAAGTTGAGGCAGAGCCTTGTAGATAGATCCTATCAAGCAATTTGGTCTTCACTCTAAAAGGAACAGCAAAATCGTTCAAGTGTTTTACAGGGAAGTTCTGGATGGGAAAGTATTGCTGATGAGATTCATTTGGAGGATATGTTACTGTTCTATGGCTACTATAACAAATTAACACAAACTTAGTGGCTTAAATCACATAAATTAATTATCTTAAAGATCTCACTAGGTTAAAAACAAGTTGCTGGCAGGGGTGCATTCCTTTCTGGAGGCTCTAGGAGAAAATTTATTTTCTTATCTTTTCCAGCTCCCAGAGGTTACCCACATTCCTTGGCTCATCGTCCCCTTCCATCTTCAAAGCCAACAATGGCCAGTCAAGTCTTTCTTATATCATATCACTCTAACACTAACTCTTTTCCTTCCCTCTTTCACATCTGACACTTGACATTATAGTGGGCCCACCCAAATAATCCAGAATAATCTCCCCTATCTCAAGGTTACTTGATTAGCAACCTTAATTCCATCTGCAACCTTAATTACCCTTTGCCATGTAATCTAACATATTCACGGGTTCTGGAGATTAGGACATAGGCATCTTTGGGGTCTGCCTACCATAGAGAGGACTTGAGTGGAGGCAAGGAGACCAAGTACAGAGGCGACTGCAACTGGTAGTGGTGAATATGCAGAGCTGTGGACAGATTTGGGAGTCACTTAGGACCAAGAGGACTGGGTCATGGTTCTCCTGAGGGTGAAATCTATGCAAGGAGCAATATAGGGTATCTGAATTTATTCATTAATTCAGAATATTTCTTTGTGTTCAGATACTTGTGAATAGATACTGTTCTAGTTTCTTGGGTAACACACCGGGCAAGTCATAAAAGCCCCTGTTCTCATGGCGCTTACCCTCAAGGTAAGCTATTTTAATATACATCAAGAATGATTGTCCATAAACATTATTTTTCTCTGGCAGATGTTAGATGCATGTTCCATTTCTGACACTCCTTTCTGATCAGGACACATTTGAAGCCTTGTTGTGGTGTGTCCCAGGTTGCTGACACAGGCTACGTGAATTTTAATTTCAGTTTTGATAAAGGTTATACTTTCATGTTGAAACAGGAAATTATGTAACTTAGGCAAATATTCTCCTCAATTTGCCACAGTTGGATTCATTTTTCCAATAGATAGGGAAATTTGCCGTAAACTTGCTTCTTAATTCTGACTATCCCATGGTATATGAAGGTTTTAGAAGAAAAGAGATTGTCTTTTGACATTCAGAATAAGGGGCTTTACATTAGGTCAGATTTATCAGATTTTTTATCTTAGAGAAAATGTTTGTACTTTGTAGGAGTCATCTACATTTATACATAATCTGATTTTTATAAGAATGCACAAATTCTCCTTATAGGTTTTGAGAGTAAGATCAAATGAAAATTATCTATGGTTAAAAAGTAGTAACCTGGTTGGAAAGGTGACATAGCACTATAAAGAAGGCGTTCTGCGATGCTGAATGTCTTTTAGGTTATCTAAGGCTTGTATTTTATGTTGCATAATTTAGTCTCCAGCTACTGAAGCAGATGTGGGATTAGTTTCCTACATATCACTAATCCTTTCCCTTTTAATCAAATCACCCTGTTAGAAAATTAAAAAATACTTAACATACATATAACAGAAGGTTGCATGCTTGTATTGTAGATATTTTATAAACCAAAAATATCTAACCTCTCATTCAAATAGTATTATGTTTGCTTCTCTCCTTTTTATAAAACTTAATCACGGAGCAATGCCAAACTAAAATCAGCATCTGAAAACAGGAAAGACTGAAAAGACAACTGCATCTTAAGAATTTACCCCCGTTTGCAGTTTCAGGTGGCTGCTAAAACCTTCAACTAGACTCATTTGGAGTAAGACTATGCAAAACCATTCATTCCCATAAAGTTGGTTATGCCTTTTTCAGCCTGGAGTTTGTAATTCTCTGGTAATATACTTCTAGAAATCACTTTGTTAGCTATAAATGTTATGAATAAATCATTATTTTTTCATCAGAAATTTAGTTATGACAATTAACGTGAAAAAAATAATTTTTTAAAGCATTTTAAACATACAGACACAGACAATTTCACACATCAGATGTTCTGCTCTAAATGCAACATGGAGAAGTAATTGTGCAGATGGTCCTAAACATTTGTCTTCCTTAGATCATCTGGCTTGACTATTCACTTCATAATTTTCAATTGCTCATTTCTTTTTTTAAAAGAAAATTAGTGTATAACAATGAACTAGAAAAAAACTGGAGACTGGCTTTTATGTAGTTCTGGTAGTATTTTTTAGAATCTTACGACTGGATGGCCATCCATAGAACAAATATGAATGCGTATGTCAAATGCAGAAACAAGCGGTGCTGATATCCCATACGTGCTGCACCTTAAAAGTATGCCGTAGAGTGCAGAGTGTCATGGGTGGAATAAGATGGAGGCAGAAGAGCCAGCATTCTTATAAGTGCAAGAGAAATTAACTCCTTGGAGGAGACAGAGGAAGAGGGAGGAATTAAAGAAGAATTCATGAACACCTATTTCATAGCAAAACTATTCAACTAGCCAAGAGGTGGAGGCCACCCAAGCATCCGTCAACAGCTGCATGGATGAACAAAGGGTGGTAAACACACACAATCGAATATTATTCTACTGTAAAAATGGAAGGACATTCTGCCACATGCCACATGCTACAGTATGGATGAATTTGAAAACATATGCTAAGGGAAATAAACCATCACAAAACCACAAATCATGTGTGATTCCACACTTACGTGATGTACCTAGAGTAGTTAAATTCATAGAAACAGAAAGTGGAATGGTGGTTGTCAGGGAATGTGGGGAGGGGTAATTGTAGATCTGTTTAATGAGTTTCCATTTTGAAAGATAAAATGTTTTGGAGATTTGTTGCACAGTAATGTGAATATACTTAACACTACTGAACTATATACTTCAAAATGCTTAAGATGGCAATTTTTTTTATGTTAAGTGGGTTTTTTTTTTGCCACAATATTTTAAAAAGAGATCTTCGGAAAGAAAGATCATTTAAACTGAACAATAGTATGAATGATTACCAAAAAATGGCAGGGGTTGGGGGACAAGCTTAAACCAAAAAAATACATTGGTAAGGGATAGAATTGGGATGATGTAGAATAGTCACAGATCAGCAACTCTCTCAGGACAGGTCATCACTTCATCGAGTAATAGGCCAAACAATGAGGCTGGAAATGTAGATCTGAGCCTATGATGGACATAGGTTTGTCTGCACAATACCACCTCCCCAGCTTTGAATGACTTGTCTCCCTCCCTTTCTGCTTAATCTTCCTCGATCCATATGATTTGGATAGACTTAACCCCAGGCTTGAATAATCAGAGTACTCCCTTCTGCAAACATATACACACATAGGAAGAGGTCACGTAGGTTCTGCTTCAGAATTTTGTTGGCACTGTCTGAGAAGCGACTCTCTTCCACTGAGATTCAAGATTTAAGTACCATGTAGACCTGGAGATGCCCCTGGACATTTTTCCATATGTAGAGAAAGCCTGCTGAAAATACAGAGGAAATCAAAAGTGAAAAAGAAAAAAATAGAGGAAAGGAAAGAAAGGAAGGAAGGAAGGGAAAGAAAGAGAGAGGAGGAAGGAGGGAGGGGAGGAGGAGGTGGAGGAAGGAGGGAGGGGAAAAAGAAGGAAGGAAGGGAGGGAAGGAAGAAAAAGAGAGAAAAAAGAAAGGAAGAAAGAGTGAGAAAAAGGGAGAGAGGAAGGGGGAAGAAATGAGAAAGGTAGGTAGGCAAGGAGGAAGAAAAGAAGGAAACAGTACTGATTAATGTTGTTTGAACATCTGAATTCAACTATTCTATGCCTAGAACCAGATCAACCCTATACTGTTCGGTTTTGTTAACCAGCCTCCGCCTCCGGAAAAAAAAAATTCCCTTGTTTGGCTAAAGCCAGCATAAGAGGAGTTTTTGTCATTTGAAATCACACGAGTTCTGACTAATACAGGGCTAGATTGTGGGGATCCTAGAAAAAGCCAACTGGAAAATATGATATGAGTACTCACTTTGTCAGACACTGCACTAAGTCCCTCAGCTATCACAATGAACAAAACAACTTCTTTTCGCTGCCTTCATGAAACTAACAGTTTCTTAGGTCCCAGCTACATGGGTCTCATCCCTAGATACAGGCATGTCTTTGTGTTTTTGGCTTCTTTAACAAGTCCTACTGCCAATAGTAAAGCAGAGCTAGATTTGGTAACCACAGATCTAAAACAGCATATCCCAAATTTCCTGATGAAAGAGTCACCTGGGTCACTTGGTTTAAAAAGCTCAGGCCATCCCCAGTCCACATAATTAGGAGCTTTAGGGGTGGGAGCTGAGAGGATTTTTAAACATTTTAGGCCCAGATGATTTTTATCATTAGAGAAGTGAGTGAAATGCTGATCTTGTTATTCAATATAGTTTCCACGTAAGAGCAGCAATGAATTTGTTAATAATGTGGCGCTTCAGTCCCATCTCCAGACCTGGTAAATCAGGAGCTACCTGTCATATTTTGATATGAATAGCTTGTGTTAGCTGAGACTTTTTTTTCTGAAAATCAGAGGCAGGGAGAAAGAAATCTGACAGAAAACTTCACTCAGAAGTGCTTTCCAACAAAATCCATTTATTTCAAACTCAAGATGACATTAAAAATTAGATATCACCTGCACTGCTTCAAGCCCATTTCTAGTGAGGTCACTCTCTGTGAGCTGTATCTAAGGTCTAAATAGCACACCATACAACTCTAGGAGGGAACACTGATGCTGTGTGCATGTGGATGGCATCCTCAGGAGATGTCTATTACAGCAGTCCTGCATCCAAATCCAACTAGAGATTAATTTAGAATCAATCTCTGAAGACTAAACCTGGTGACTCCTTTGAAGTGATAAGGAGCCCCACCTCCATAGTCAAGATGATTGCCATCCCAAAACACCTTGTGGACAAGTCAGAACTTCCAAACACGATGTGTTCTTTTTTTTAAAGGAACAAACAGAGATATTACAAAATAGCAAGCATGCGATAGCATGATGCAAAACCTAACGACGACAGAACAGTTCTGCTTTTTTCACCCCCTTTTTTTACATTTAGTTCATCTTCTAGGAAGAGAGAGAATTGCTTTCCCAGGCTCTCACAGTGACAATTTGCCACATGCATGCGTTTGGAGATGGTGGAAGCATCATCGTATGGCGACTCCTAGAACCCCTCAGCCCTATTTTGCAGAGTTGTTGACCACATGGTACAGTTGGCAGTCCTTTGACCTCACGAGGTACCTAGTTTTAGTGGCCACAAGTGGCAGAACTACTTAGCGTAGTGGCAGCCTGGACTACCAGAGCCTGCCTGCCAGATTCACATCACACTCCACCACTCACTAGCTATATAATCAAGCAAGTTACTTAACATCTCTGTATGTCTCTTTCCTTACCCATAGAATGTGGAATGGAATTTTGTGAAGAACTGTGAGGGTCTTAAGTTTAACCGCACTTGCAAACTAACAAATTAACTTGCCAGTTTCATTAATGCTGATCAAAGACATGACTCCAGGATCAGAGACCTAATATTACTTATACCAAAAGCAGTAGCCAGAGTATCAGCCTGGCTGAGTCAGTTCCCTGAACCGGGTAGTACCACAGGTCTGCTTAGATGGATGCTGGGACCCAACGTGTTGTGTTACAGCAGAGGAATACTGGCCCAGGGGAAATTGTTACTTTAGAGCAGCCGGTAAGCAAGCCTACTCTTTGTCCCAGAGGGAGACATCAGCTCATCTCCTAAGGTTATCACTGCAAATATAAGCCTGAGAAGTGTCCTGGGTAAAGAGTGATCAAGGCTTTGTATTCATGGCATAGTCAGCAAGATGAGTAAGAGTGCAGGGGGCCCATGGAAGACTGTCTCTATCAGGTTGTTGAGTGAGTTGAGTGTGTTAACATGTGCAAAGTGCTAAGAAGAGAAATAATTCTGTATAAGTGGTAATAGCAAGAGTAGTATTAGTACTACTAGCTGCCTATTTTTTTAAGTAACCCCTCAATAATAGATGTATATATCTCATATATAATATATATATTAGATTCATATACAGTATTAGTAGATATAAATATATTAGATATAATAGATATATATTAGAGAATTTGGGAAATGCCAATGAGAATAAAGAATCTACCAAAATCTCCAGTAACACCAGAATCAAGTATTAGCTACTATTTTGTTTTGTTTTTTGTTTTTCTTTGCATGTGCCTGTTATTTTACTAAATTGATATCCAAGTTATTTGACAATACTTATTCTACTTTCTTCACTCTTTATTTCATTATGAGTATTTTACATTTAGTAAATATTCATTTAATATTGATTTTAATGGCTACATAATGTCCCATCATATGTATGTATCATAAATCATTTACTCATTCCTTACTGCTGGATATTTTGACTGTCTCTCATTTTCTGAGAAATACTAACCTTCTACCCCATAAATGGTTAAATTAAATGGAATTTCAACTAAAAACAATCTAAAACATAAAATTATGTAACTCTAATTCCTGAACTCTAAGTCTCTCATTAATTAGTGATGAGTTTGTCTGTTTTCTTTAAACCACATGAAACAACACCTAACTTATCCTTGCTTAATCTGACCTAGACACTTTTCTCATTAATAGTGCATCACTGTAGCAATGAGTTTTGCAAGGGCAGAATACTAACTAACATTGTCATAGAGGTCTATATAATTTAGGTAAACAAACTCTGGAAAATGTATGCTTCTCTGTGGAACTATGTCCCCTGTCTTCCACCCATCTACTAATTAAATAAGTAAGCAATAGGAAAAAAAAAAGCAGCGGGAAAACAGGTACCAAAAACACCCACACATAAAATAATAAAATGTATGTATTTCCCTGTATGAGACCTCTCAAGATCAACCTAATAAATTTTACTCTAGACCTATTAATAATTATAAACAACTTTCTAAGCAGTTAACATTTATTGAATCCTTTCAACATACCAGGCTCATATTATGTGTCTCATTTTAGTCTCTGCAAATTGGGAAACATTTATAAATATTGGACAAGGATTTTAAAGGTGGGCAGCATGTATATAGTCAGGCTTACATGCAGAAAGCTGAGAAAATAGAGAAGATCTATGAAAAGTAGATCTGAGTTCTAAAACCATAACCATCTTAGCATATTTAGTATATGGGCATCTATAAGGAACATCCAAAGAGAAACTTTAATTCATAAATATTCCTTCAAGTTATCAAGAAAATACCTCATTGAAGTTTACTTTGTGAAAAACGTGCATTTACTCAAGATACATTTAACAAGTATTTTCACCAATGTGCATAAAGCATTTATCTTTATTTTTAAAAAATTGCATTGATGTGGAATCAATTGTTTTTTGTGTGTTAAGTACATGGAACTTTTAGTCACTGCTTTGTTGAATGGGCCACCTGTGTCATTCTTTCTTTTCATTTTGTTTTCATTTCATTTAATGATTAGTTTGCTCCTCTGAAATTTTTATAGCAATGAAAGACATAGCATTGGCTAATCAAATTAAGTGTAAAGAATAACAATGAAGAATTAAAAACCTGCATCAAAATGATACTCTAATCAGAGGACATGGAAATGGAAAAAAGTGTGTGCTATGAGATGTTAGCATACATTTCCTTTGTTTATAAGCCAAACAGGATTAGGCTAGCCTTCCAGAAATTTTGGAAAGAAAAATTAATGGAATTTTGTTTAACTGTCTGGTGTCTTGTTTATTGTCACTGTCTCTTCTGTTCCCTGCCTTATCTCAGTTTGCTTTATTTCTTCTTTGCCTCAATAGTTTTGTTGGAATAAGTGCCCAGCAAATGTATAAAGCCAATTAATGCAACCCAATTACCATTCAAATTTGCCAAGACCAAAGTTCTTTAAGTTCTTTGGCTCCATTAAACTTCTATTTATTTAGTACTTCCATTAAGAGGCAATTAATTCAAACAAGTTTGGAATGGGGATAAAAATAGAACAGCAGCAGTGAAAGGTGAGACACAGGGGCCAAACTGTGGTGCAGAAGCTGAGGATCCTCAGGTAAGGTTAGGAGATTCTAAATTCCTCCAAAGAGGAGTACACTTTCTTTCCTAAAGTCTTAAGACCATCACTCGTTGAGGAAGAGGACTGACAGTGAGTGTGATGACTTGAGAAAGGAGTCTCTATGGGCCCTGCAATTATGAGAGGGAAGGCAGGAAAAGGATGTTGCTGGCAATGAATCAGTCACATCTCTCTATGGAGCAGGCTCTAGGGATCACCCTCCCCCCAGTAGGTCCTGAAGAACTACGGAGATGGGCCAAGGAATAGGAGCAGCGATAGGCTTAGAAATGGTCTCTGAAGACCACTTATAGTCTAAAATTTTTGATGGATTGAAATACTACCATTTTCCTAGTTAAAAGAAAATTGTCATCATAAACACTAATTTGCAAATAGCAGGCACACATACCAAGACATGTACTCATATTTGTGCCAATATAAATGAAGAACTCTCTACTGGGCAATTATATATGAGGGAAAAGTCTTTAGCCTTGAGAAGTAACAGCTCACTCAACTGTAAGATCAAAGAGTGTCCTGATGTTTTCAGCACACTATTTTAATTTTTAGCCAGGAAAAAACAAGTATTCTAACAGTCCTTTATTTAGTTTCAATGTGTAACTTTCAATCTGGCTTTTGAATATAATCACTCAATTCTATGATTACAGATATTAAAATAATGCAGAAATTATACATTATGATAAAAAATAGAATATGACTTAGCCCTTATGTCTCAGGCACTGTGAATAGGGTATCTCATTTGACTTTCACCACAAATCAAAAATATTGAGTAACTTACTCATTGTCCAAGTTGATATAGCTTACTGGAGAAGAAACCAAGATTTGAGTTTAAGATATTCTGGCTTCATGTACTGTCCATCAAACCAAACTGCCTTCTGCCATTTCCTGAACATAGAAGGTGAAGGACTGATACTTTAACTGGTAGAGACACAAACCATGGATTATTTATCCAACTGAGCAATAAATGCATTGTCATGACACAAAGACATTCGGAAAAACTTTAAAGGAAGTGAGAAAAGGCCCTATCCACTGGAAAACTTTCTTGATCTTCCAAATATTTTCAAAATACTGGGGATTCCACATTCAGTCAGCAGAGACCAAACACCAAAGAACTGATTGTCCACATGACAGGGGATTCTCCAGTCATCACCTTTATTTTCCCCTTCTCAGCACCAAGAAATGTAACACCACAGAAATGTATATATGGAATATTTAAGATATAAAATGTATATAAAAAACAACAAATAGCTAGGGACTCATCTCTCAATTTAAGAAATATCACCTTAAAAAACTCCGGAAGTCTCTGAGAACTGATCTCTGATCACAGCCCACTCACTCTCTCACAGAATAACTATTACTATAAATTTCATGTTTATTTCCATGCATTTTTATACTTTTACTCCATCTGTATACATTCCTAAACAACATATACCATAGTTTTTTCACGTTTCCAAAACTAAATGTAAATGGGTTCATATAGCACAAATTCTTATGCAACCTATTTTTTTTTTAATTACACTTTAAGTTCAGGGATACATGTGCAGAATGTGCAGGTTTGTTACATAGGTATACACATGCCATGGTGGTTTGCTGCACTCATCCCCCTGTTATCTACATTAGGTATTTCTCCTAATGCTATCCCTCCCCTAGCCCCTCACCTCCTGACAGGCCCCAGTGTGTGATGTTCTCCTCCCTGTGTCCATGTGTTCTTATTGTTCAACTCCCACTTATGAGTGAGAACAAGCAGTGTTTGGTTTTCTGTCCCTGTGTCAGTTTGCTAAGAATGACGGTTTCCACCATCATCCATGTCCCTGCAAACAACATGAACTCATCCTTTTTTATGGCTGCATAGTATTCCATGGCGTATATGTACCACATTTTCTTTATCCAGTCTATCACTGATGGGCATTTGAGTTGGTTCCAAGTCTTTGCTATTGTGAATAGTGCTGCAGTAAACATACATGTGCATGTGTCTTTATAGAATGATTTTATAACCTTTTGGGTATATATCCAGTAATGAGATTGCTGAGTCAAATGGTATTTCTGACAACCTATTTTTTTCTTTTTTTCTTTTTTTTTTTTTTTTTTGAGATGGAGTCTCGCTCTGTTGCCCAGGCTAGAGTGCAATGGCATGATCTCGGCTCACTGCATCCTCTGCCTCCCAGGTTCAAGCAATTCTCCTCCTGCCTCAGCCTCCTAAGTTGCTGAAATTACAGGCATGTACCACCATGCCCAGCTAACTTTTGTATTTTTAGTAGAGATGGGGTTTCACCATGTTGGCCAGGCTGGTCTCAAACTCCTGACCTCAGGTGATCCACCCACGTTCGGCCTCCCGAAGTGCTGGAATTACAGGCGTGAACCACTGCACTTGACCTCTTTTGTTTTTTTGATATCAGGATTTATAATAACATTTCCACTGCATTATTCTATTGTATCAATATATAACCATTTTCTTATTTACAAACAGGATTGCTTTGCCATTACAAGAAATACTGCTGTAAATGTTCTCACCTATTTCTACAACTAAAAGTTTCCCTGGGCTACACTTAGAAGTAAAATTAACTAGACATTAAAAAAGAAGTTGTACAAGTTCACAATCCTCTCTCCTTTCATTTTTTTTTTAAACAGATATTACCAAACATAAATTTCCACTCTACCAATGCTTGGTTCCAAGTGTATCATCATTTCAGCAGACATTTTTTAAGTTTGCTTGCCTTTTTCTCTACAATTATGTTCCACCTCCTCAATGCAAATAATTAGCTAAGGAAGTCAGGCCAGAGTCCAAGCTGATTACCAGCAATTAAATGTAGCTTTTCTTATCTTTAGTGTGTCCATACTGAAAAATAAAAAATATCTTACCTTTTCTTGAGGGCAATTTGGCAGTATCTGCCAACAGCCCTAAAAATTGCTTATCCTCTGACTCAGAGACACCTAAAAATTTACTTTAGGAACATATCCAGAGGTATACATGAATATTTGTATATTAAAGTATTTGTCTTCATGTTAATTATGATGTTCATTGCAATGCTGTTGGTCCAAACAACTGAACTCAGTGTTCAATTATATGAATATACAACCATTTATTCAACTAGTTTCTACCTGATGGATAGTTTGCTTGTTTGGACCAACAAAGAAGAAGAATGAGGGGAATGAAAATGAACTAATATTATTGCTTCAGTTACTGATTGCTATATAACTAACCACTCAAGTGTGAAGCAATTATTTATTATGTTTCACATGGCATGGAAAGACCAGAGGTGGTCTTCTGCTCCTTGTGCCATTGTCTGGGGTCACTCATAGTGCTTCATTCAGCTGGTAGCTGAACTGAGGCTGGAACATCCAGAAGACCTCACTAACACATCTCTCAGTTGGTTGCCACCTGGAACAACTTTGGTTCCTTTCCATACAGATGCCCCTCATTCAGAAGGCTAGAACAGCTTCCTTACAGCATGGTAGTGGTTTCAAGAGGGAATGAACCAAGAGAACAAGCCCTAGTGTACAAATTCTTATCAAGCCTCTGCTTGCATCAAGCTTACTAGTGTTCCACTGGCCAGGTGCATATTCCAGGAGGCAAGATTTGTTGGAGATCAGCAATGTAACAGTCTACCAGAATTATTGTGAAAACAAAAGAAAATGAAGAAGAGTAAAATAGGATAACCACTGTTTTAAAAGTGTTTGTACAGAAAATATGTGGAAGAATACATATCAAAGTGTTTGAAACAGTGGAGTGAAATTTGCATGTGAAGTGGTAGTAGGAAACTTGAGATTTTTAAAATTCATGTATGTGTGTATGTTTCTTGATTTTTTATAGTAATTATATACATAAATATCCATATACATATATTTTTACATATAAGAGACAGGGTCTCACTCTGTTGCTCAGGCTGGAGTGCAGGGGTACAATCACGGCTCACTACAACCTTCAACTCTTGGGCTTGAGTGATCCTCCTGCCTCAGCCTCCTGAGTAGCTGGAACTACAGGCAGGGGCCAGCACACCCAGGTATTTTTTTTTTTTTTTTCACAGACAGAGGGTTTCACTATATTGCCGGTTTCAAACTCCTGACCTCAAGCGATCCTCCCACCTTCGCCTCCCAAAGTGCTTGGATTACAGTTGTGAGCCAACATGTTCAGCCTAATAATCATGTATTTTATAACTTAAAAACTATGAAAGAAAATGACAATGTAGAAGAATGATTATGTAGAAGAATGTTTATAATATGCCAATTTACAAAATGTTAATGGTAATTTTAGGATAAAGAATTGTGAGCAATTGATTCTCTACATCATTATTTTCTGAAATTTCTACACTTTGTATAAGAAATACATACAAATTTTGAAATCAAAGAAAACAATAAACAGGAAATAGAACCAACTCAAACCACAGAGCATATCTTTCTTATTCCCCATACAGGTATTTCCACATTATTGCAACATCATTTTGTTGACACATTATATTATCAAAATGTTCACATCTAGCAATAACAAAATAAAATTTTCCCAGTGACTTTATGTGCTAATCTATTCTGCATCATGTTTTGCAACTTAAGATCATGAAGCAACTGTACACTGCTATATGATGGGTTTTTCCAAATGTGCATATGGGATTTCCCAAACTTGAATCCATATTTGTTAACTTATGAGGCAGTTTCCCCAATTGCTTACAGCAATAATTATGTCTTAACCTTGTCATCAGTCCTTGGATAGCAAGGAAAATGTGTATTTCTTTGATATACTGTGTCTTGAGTATAGTTTTTCTCCACCCCCACTGCATTCAATTTTTAAAAAATATACAAACAAATCCGATCTTCTGTGGATCTTCATCTATTCTTTAAAATGGGCATCGTTAATATAATCTAGTCCTATTCAACTGGATGTTCAGTACTCTATATGATGGCAAAAAATCAAGATCACTTTTCCCTGCTTCTAATAAGGAGATCTTTTTATTTTTAATTTAACATTATGTTTAAAAATATGTCCATTGTATTTCATGAAGAGCTAGTTAAATTTAACTTTGGTTTATTATTATTTACATAACATTTAAAACACAAAACAAATTTATGTGATGTTTATGGATACATAGCACATGTAGTGAAAATAAACTATGTATGCAACATATTCGGGATGGTGATATTCCAGGGACAGGAGTAGAAAGGGTTGGGGATAGAGATTTATTTATTTATCTATAATTTTTTCATTAAAAACAGAATGCAAACTGAAAGAATGGTTAGATCTGGGTAGTGGAAAACTGCCATCTGTTATATTATTGTCTGAATGCTGAAATATTTTGTAATTACAACATTTTTTATTAGAAAAGTATAAAAGTAACTTAAGTGCAACTGTGCCATCATTAGGGTGGTTAAGATAGAGCTATTCACAGCTAATGAGGTGATTTCTGAAATAAGCCAGGCCCAGAAAGGAATCAGATGATACACAGCCCAGTCATTCCAGGGTTATTTTTGGGCTAGGAATTCTATGCAAGGCATGTATACAAGAGTTCTACACTTTCTTAATATATTGTCTTTGGAGCAAAAAATAAAGCCCAAGTTTTGGCAGTGTATCCCTGCTTTATAGGCTCTTGCAGGAGATTGAATGGGAATCTGAATCCAACCATCTCTTCTGCTTTGGGGACTGGACCTTGGGTCTAATTAAGGCCCAAGCCTAATTAGAATCCAGAAAATTTCCAAATACCTGGAATTTGCTTGACAAAAAAAAAATATCAAGGAGTGAAACATTTTCTTTTTGTGGCCAGAGCTGACCTTTCCCAAAGATGGGAGAGAAATACAAATTAGAGAGTTGAAGGAGAGGTCTATAAGGGCTACGTTCTAGATAATGTATGAATATGCAACTTACATATAATCAAAGCTTCTGGAATTTCTATGCTGCATTGTACAGAAGCTTTTTCTGGGCCTTCAGTGATAGAAGGGCACTTACTTTCATCAAAGCCCATGAGTGCATGGTCTGCAAAAGAAAGGAAAGGTTGTGTACTTGGAAAGGTAATGGTAACGATATCTGAACCATAGGCCAGAGTGGGGACAGAAGTACAATTATAGAGAGATGGCATTTCAGGGGGGCACTGGTTCCTTGTCCTGTAGACTATCATGAAGAGCATGGTCACAATCGCTATACCCCAGTTCTCCAGATCCCCAATCTATCTTTCTACTGAATTTTCAAACCTGGTAGATGGTTAAAAGTTTCCATTATTTTCATTATTTTTGTAAAGAACAGATTCTCTACTCCCCCCACTGTAACACCTGCTCTGAACTTTGTTTGTACAACCTGGTTGCGTGTGTGCATACATGGTGCTGTGTGTGTGTGATGTGCAAATGTGGTATGTATTTGTGTGCATGTGTTATGCACATTTGGGGGGGTTGTTGAATGTGTGTGTGTGTGTGTGTGTGTGTGTGTGTGTGTTTAAGCTTCCAAGTAGTCCTGATACAGTCTGTGTTGTGACCTTGGGTTGGGAAAACCTCTTCATTTAGATTAAGTTATTACTGAAACAATGCAAAGATTTATCCCACAAACAGTCTTCACTTCTGATATAGCAAGGCACCATTTTCCCTTGTCAGAGATGTTGTCTTGACCTAAACAGTGGAGCTGAGAAATTGTTATGAAGAGGGTGGTAAGTAGTATCTGCATTTTTGAGTAAAAACTGGACTTGGTTCTTGGGATTGACTAATTTCTCAGGAAGGAACAAATCAATTATAAGAATGTAAGTTCTGTGAGGACAGGGATGTGTCTGTCTCAAGGATTTGGTAGCATCTGGCATATAGTAAACACTAAAATATTTGTTCAATGAGCAAAGGACAGAAGAAATGCAGATGTAGACTTTGTTCTCAGGAAAGCTCGGTAGCAATGAAATTTCTAATGCAGATGTTTCAGACTGAATCCTCAATCCATCTGTACCACGATACAAAAAGCAGCCTTCATTTGAGGCCTGATGGCCTAAGCGCAATCATAGAGTTGTTTAATTTGTTTGACCATCTGTGTTGATATCTTCCTTGCTTCGGATTGGGGAGAAAAGTATGGGGCCCTGGTGTGACCCAAAGAGGAAGGAAAAGAGGAGAAAATCTAAAGGGGACTTCACTTTGGCAACGAGAAGCAGCCCCCCAGCAACATGCAGTGCCTCAGGAGAGTCACAGCCACTAAGGGGGCACTTTCTGAGGAAGCCTGACCTACAACAGTGACCACTGAAGCAGTGTTAAGTTCTCCTTGTATTTTAATTCCTGGGCTGGCTTCAGCCTTGAGAAAGCTATGTTAAATCTACAACTCACTGGGAGGCCAAGGCAGGTAGAGCACCTGAGGTCAGGAGTTCGAGACCAGCCTGACCAACATGGAGAAACCCTGTCTCTACTAAAAATACAAAAAAAATAGCCTGGCGTGATGGCACATGCCTGTAATTCCAGCTACTCGGGAGGCTGAGGCAGGAGAATCGCTTGAACCCGGGAGGCGGAGGTTACAGTGAGCCAGGACTGCACCATTGCACTCCAACCTGGGCAACAAGAGCAAAAACTCTGTCTTGGAAAAAAAACCAAGAACTACATCTCAGTGTCAGCTGAGCATTGGCCTTAAGATCTGGGGACAGGAGGGGCAGCCACATGAAGGGGCATAGGAGGCTGCAGGATGCAGAGAGCAACAAAGTTGAGAGCCATCATTGGAAATGGCCCTCACAAGCACAACCCTCCACGGATTTATGAAACAAGTACTTCCTGTAGCACTCAGTAAACTCTGGTAGGGAGAGTACAAAATAACATGGCAGTTGAACATGTTACAAAATAACATGAGTTGAGAATTTAGAAAGGGGCCTTAGAATAAATATTTGGGGACTTAAAGAGAGAAGTGTTTTCAGCAGGCCAGAGAAGTTGAAATTTGGAGTGAGCTGGTGGTAATGAGGAACAGAATCTCTCTGTGTCTTAGAGTAAGTAAGACTAAACTAATATTTTAGTACTCAGTAAACATTGAAGTGTTTGCTAGAAGCAAAGTATACTAATCGAAGAAAAGGGATGAATACAGGTATGGAGAATAAAAAGGAGATACTTCACCTTTATTGAGCACACTTATTAATGCCAAGACACTAAAATGTTCATGGCTGATATTGTATGTTCTCAACAGGGTCAATATCATCTGAAGAGGCAAAAAATAACTCTTGGGGGACAAAAATATCATAGATATTACAATAGTCTGTGGTCCTGAAAAGGGCCAAAATACATAAACAGATATAATATTAAAATTTTGTGGCAGGGGTGAAGAGGGACAGCAATTAGGGAAAAAAATGTCTATGGTAGCAACAATGAAAAAAAGATTGTGAAACACAGCCTTTTGGTAAAACTAATAGTTCAGATTTGGTTAAGAAACATAAAATTTTAAATATGTGCTTCAGAATTTCTCCCATAGAAATGTAGAGAAAAACCTGTTAATTCAATGTTCATATGTGAATATATAATAATCATAAATATATATTTCTGTATATATATTTATATATAATTTATATGATTAATAAATTATATATATTATGTATAAATATCTATGTGCCATTTGTTTTCTTTCTTAAAACTTCTATTTTTTTCCTGGTCATAAAAATAATGTATGATCATTTGAAAAATCAAACCAAAAAAGATAAATAAGAAAGTAAAAGCCATCTGAAAAATCATATACCCCAGACATAATTTCAGTTTTTAATTTGTAAACTAACTTTCTAACATTTCTCTATGTACATATGCATGTACACACATTTATACATACATGCATTTAAACATGCATACATGTATTAACTCATACTCAACACATTATTCTTATAGCTCTTATTCACTATTATTAATTTCAACTTTTAGATTGGGGTTCATGTGCAGGTTTGTTACCTAGGTACATTGTGTGATGCTCAGGTTTTTGAATGAAATTGATCCTGTCACCTAGGTACTAATCCTAGTACCCAATAATTAGTTTTTCAACCCTTTCTTCCCTCCCTCCCTACCCTCTCCAGTAGTCCCCAGTGCCTACTGTTGCCATCTTTATGTCCATGAGTACTTACAATGTTTAGCTCCACTTACAGATGAGAATATACTGTATTTGGTTTCCTGTTCCCGTGTTAATTCACTTGTAATAACAGCTTCCAGCTGCATCCATGTTGCTGTAAAGGGCATGATTTCACTCTTTTTTATGGCTGCATAGTATTACATGGTATGTATGTATCACATTTTCTTCATCCAGTCCACTGTTGATAGGCACCTATATTAGTCACTATTATTAATAGGTACGTATTATGTAATGTAATACCATTGTTAGTCACCATGTATTATGTCATATAATGCCATTGTTAGTCACCATTATTAATAGCTGCATATTATGTCATGGCAATGTTTCTTTCTTTTTGTGTGTGTGTGACAGTCTCACTCTGTCAACCAGTGCAGTGGTGCAATCTTGGCTCACTGCAACCTCCGCTACGTGGGTTCAAGTGATTCTCCTGCATCAAACTTCTAAGTAGCTGGGATAATAGGTGTGTGCCACCACGCCCAGCTAATTTTTGTATTTTTTAGTAGAGAGGGGGTTTTACCATGTTGCCCTGGCTGGTCTCAAACTCCTGGCCTCAAGTGATCTGCCCACCTTTACCTCCCAAAGTGCTGGGATTACAGGCTTGAGCCACTGCACCCGGCCTCATGGTAATGTTTTGTATTCATGCAAACATTTAATGAATATTTATTGAATGCCTGTGAATCTGTTAGAATTCGTTCGGCTGCAAATAACAGAAAACTTTATAATGCAGGATGACTGGGAGCTCACTCCAGACAACAAACTATCTGAGACTGGGGCTCCCCTTTCTCTCTGAGGGTGGGGCTGCACTCAGCGTGGCCCACTAGTCTCATGACTCCTCCATTTTATGGACCTTAGGGGAGCTCTGTTCCAAAACAACTCCTGCAAGCACCTGGTATCCCCAAAGCCCAGCAGCCTGTGTATTATCCCATTGCTCTCAATGCACGTACTCCTAGGAGAGGAACAGTGCAGACCCACACAGCATCTTCAGGAGATTGCCAGGCTCCGGCATGCTTCCCAGTGTGATAATGAGACAATGAGAACTGGTCCTTATCTTCTCTTGCCAAGTTTGGTGGGAGGCAAGGGCTATTGGCATCGGTTGAGTGGCTAGACTACATCAGGGCCAGTATTTCTGCTATTTTCTTGGCCTATTCCTTATGCTTATTGTATAGGGCTCACAAGATGTATGCTATTTGCTATCCTGATTTGTAATTATAAAAATTTAGATATCTGATGCAAGGACCTCCAGGACTCTGTTCTGGATGCTGCAAGGGTTAAGAAGGAACCCGTTTGTCTCTACCCCTCCAGTGAAATAACTTGTCAAGGCCACCAATGATTTCCACATTGCCTACTCAAATAGTTTGTATCCTCATTTCCTCTGACTTGCAACATTTGATATAGTTGCTCTCTCCCTGCTCTTTGAAAAGCGTTTTCCCCATTGGTTTCTAGGAGAAAACTCTCACTTGATTCTTCTTCCCTGCTGTCCACTTCTTCCTGATCTCCTGTGAAGGTTTTTCCTAATCTTCTCAGTTTCCAAATGCTGAAGGACCTAAAGGCTCAGTCCCAAGAGCTTCTCCCATCCTTTAAGTGATCTTAAATTTATCTATTCATCACCTCTTGACTTTCCAGGAAATTTTAATAAGCATCTTAAACTTAACGTGACAAGTACCAAACTCTTTACTCCCTATCCCCTTCCCTCTAATTCTGCTCCTCCACATATTTCCCCTTTTTAGTCAGTGGCAGTATCTTCTTTTTTTTGTTTTGAGATGGAATCTCATTCTGTCACCCAGGCTGGAGTGCAGTGGCGCAATCTTGGCTCACTGTAACCTCCGCCTCCCGAGTTCGAGTGATTCTCCTGCCTCAGCTTCCCAAGTAGCTGGGACTTCCGGCATGCATCATCACACCTGGCTAATTTTTTCTATTTTTAGTAGAGATGGGTTTCACCGTGTTAGCCAGAATGGTCTCGATATCCTGACCACATGATCCACCCACCTCGGCCTCCCAAAGTGCTAGGATTACAGGTGTGAGCCACCATGCCTGGCCGGCAATATCTTTTTTTTAGTTACTCAGGGCAGAAATCTTGTGATTATCCTTGATGTTCTTTTACTCTCACACATTCAATCCAAGAGAGATCCTGTTGGCTGTATCCTCACAATAAATTCAGAACCTGTTATTACCTCAAATGCCACTACCTTGGTCTCAGCCTCATAATTGCTTACCTGACTATTATAAAAGCCTCCTAACTGTATTACCTTAGCCAGTTCTTGCTCCTTATACTGTATTTCAACACAGCAGCCAAAATGATTCTGCTAAATCATGTCAGATTATGTCACTTCTCTGCTCAAAACCTTTCAATGACTCTCACTCTAAGTGAAAGGCAAAGTCTTTAAAATAGGCTCAGGATGCTTCAGGATGCAGTCTTCACTTCCTATTATTCTCTTACCCAGTCTCCTTGCAGTTCCTTCAGAAACAGAAGATGTAATTATCCCTGATGCTCTTTTACTCTCAAACATTCAATCCAATAGAAATTCTATTGGCTGTATCTTCAAAATAAATTCAGATCTGTTACAGAGCTAGGAACTTTTTCTATTAAGACAGTTCAAGTTCAGAGGATCCTACTGTCTTAGCACATATTTTAGTAATTGTAATCATTGGCTATGTGCAATTAATTCAGCATATCAAATGCAGCCCCTTCCTCCTGCCCCATCCCTTCTATTTGCCATAGTAGAATTTTTAGTATCAAGACCTTAGCAGTTGCCAATTCCAAAGGGTTTCTTCCATTCAGAAAATAGGTTATTATTACTGCCATTAATACTTTGTGAATCTCTGCTGTCAATAAGAGCATGCTTGATGAGGTTTATTTGCTTTATATATCAGATTTATTTGCCTTATATATTATTTGCTTTATGTACTTTATATATCAGTTATATATTTATGTTATATATTGATTTGTGTGTATATATATATATATGTATTGTGTATATTATAATTGATATTAAATATACAGGCTGACCTTAGAGAATTAAAACTTATGCTATGAATCCAAATTTAAAATACAAACAGTTTAGCCTATTGGTTATTAACTTAAGGTCCACGGAATTTGTTCCTCCTAACTGTGCCAGATTGCCATGCCTGTTTTCTAACTCAGTGTGAAAGCAACGGGTGACCAAATTAGGGTAAAAACTGCTCTCCAACTAGAAGCCCAGTTCTTCTTTATAACTGTTCATGTACATTGTTCTTGGCTTCCAAGCCCTTTTACTGTTACGTCACTGCTAGAAGGCAAAGCTTTGATCTAGGAACTATTATCAGTTTGTTCTGTTTAGGCAGGATTATTTAAAAATTGTTTCTTAAAAAGGAAAACAAGAGAAGTGTAAGAATATTACTGAAGTCTTATGTATCCATTTACTAGGTATTTTTAAACTAATATCTCATTTAGATATTAGAATATTCGTAGAATAACTCTGGTATCATTCTTCCCATTTTACAAAGGAGGAAGTTAAGGATTAAAGATATTAAGTAATTGATACAATGTCATAAAAACAGCCAAGTTTGTTTGACTCTAAAACTTGGCTGTTGCTATTACATCATAGCACATTCTAGTCTAAGTGATATTCCTTAGTAGCAAATCTCAATACTGTCAGAAATTTTCCATCAATAAATCCAGTATTAAAGTGCCCTATTATTTCTGCAGCAAATCTATGCATTTTTTTTTGTTTTTTTCTTTGTTGTTTATTTCATAAAGATGAGGGACACTGGCCAAGCACGGTGGCTCACATCTGTAATTCTAACACTTTGGGAGGCAAAGGCAGGAGAATTTCCTGAGCCCAGGAGTTCGAGATCAGCATAAGCAACATAGGGAGACCCCCAGCTCTACAAAAAAAAAAAAAAAGCTAGGCATGGTGGTACCTACTTGTGGTTCCATCTACTAAGGAGGCTGATGTGGGAGGATTGCTTGAGCCCAGGAGGTCAAAGCTACAGTAAGCCATGATCATGCAACTGCACTCCAGCCTGGGTGAAAGAGTGAGACCCTGACTCAAAACACACACACATGCATGCGCGCGCACACACACACACACACACACATACACACACACCCCTAAACCACAATCCCTGAATTCCTACTTTACAAATGGCACTATTAGGCCAGGACGGTGGCTCATGCCTGTAATCCCAGCACTTTGGGAAGCTGAGGAGTGTGGATCATAAGATCAAGAGATCAAGACCATCTTGGCCAACATGGTGAAACCCTATCTCTACTAAAAATACGAAAATTAGCTGGGTGTGGTAGCACGTGTCTGTAATCCCAGCTACTTGAGAGGCTAAGGCAGGAGAGTCCCTTGAACCTGGGAGGTGGAGGTTGCAGTGAGCTGAGATTGTGCCACGGCACTCCAGCCTGGTGACAGAGCAGGACTCTTTCTCAAAAAAAATTAAAAACAAAATAAAACAAAACAAAATACAAAAACAAATGGGACTATTATTTCTTGCTTTCTTTTCAACAGACCAAATGTTGATTCCAATGTTTATCAATCTTTTAGATCATTTAAGTTCAAATTTTAAAATGTGTTTAACGATATTTCTACAATCTTTAAATCATGGAGTACTGACTGCAACTTGCTATTTAAATAATATCAACCAACTCTGAATATAAAATATCTAATTCTACTACACATTCACTGTTCTCTGGTACCTCCTAGTAAGTGCGGTTTCAGTAGTTTCCTATCCAAAAACACTCTTCTCATTGATCCACCCTAATATGCAGGATGGCACCATTTAGAATTTCAACTCTTTATTCCTTTTAATATGTTCTCTATTAAAATTACCACATCCCAGGGATAAGTGCCATTTTGAGTACTCATAAGTTAGCCCAAGAGTAGAATAATTTTTCAGATTCCTTCTAGATTGTTATCCAGGCCTGACAGTGCTTAGATGAGGAAGGAGAAAGAGGTTGCTTTAAAGGGTAAGTGAGAGGGCATCAAAGACGAAGTTCCCTTACATCACAAGTTTGCTTCACTTCCCCTTTAAGTCCCCCTTAACACAACCTTGGAAATGAATCTCAGTGGTGATGTCAGGATCCCTTTCATCTACCATGACTTTACTCATGGATAAAAAGAAATTTACTTCTTGAAAAGAAAAACTTGCAACAAAATTTAGTTTCCCAACAGCATATGATTCTGAATCATTTTCCCATCCTTGACTACTACAGTAATCTGGCATTACCGCTTTTTTTCTCAAAACTTAGCAATCAAAAGTCATTTAACCACGGGGCATTTACTCCCCAAGAGCCACACCCTAGGCCCACATCTAACAGCTTCAAGGGAGAACCTGGGGCTTCCCAAGGAGACTGAAGGGTAAGTGGCCACCATGGTGTAACAAAAAGATCACCTCAAAGTCAAAAAACCCGGGTTTGAATCACAGCTCTGCCATTTACAGTCTTTCTGGCTTGGGGTAAGTCACTTAACTTGTCTGAACTTCAACTGCTTCATCTAAAACCTGGGTACAATATGATCCACCTCACAGAATTTTTCCAATACTGACATGTGAGAATACTTAGCAAAAGAAACAGTAGCAAAGAAAAGATGCTCCATAATAGTTTTTATTTTCAAGCTAGACAGAGTTCTGTTTTTCCTCTCTAGTCATGGGGTAAGAAGCCTTGAGCAACAGAGTAACCCTTTCTCCTAACTATCCTCCAGCATTCTGGGGCCCAAACCCCAGATTTACATGTACAAAAATGAGAGGATATAGTAGTCAAACACAAAATGCTTAATTTCAAGAGAACAACACAACAACAATTTTTGCCTAAAACCACCTCCAATAACAACACAGAAATTCTCAAATTCCACAGTTAGTATTGATTATCTATTATTTATTTTGATGGTTTCCATTTATGGCATAGATTTCCCTGATAAAAGTAATATATTAATCTTATCAACTATTTATATCTCAGTAGGAATGACTTTATGATATAATTTTTATGAGACCACAAGCACAGTGCCAGGGTATGGTGTTTGCCCAGGAAGTATTTCCAGTGCCACTGAATGTACAAATGAAGCACGAGTTTCTCACGAAGGAAACTCGACATAAGTGAGGTCTCTGCGTGGCTCCTACAAGAAGAGGAGCCTATAGGAAGGGGACTTGGAGGCTCTCTGAAGGTCAAATTCTCTTGGTCCATGATTTTGCATTGAACATACCCCATGTGGAGAGCAAATCTAGGACAGGATCCTGAACTAGGAAATGCCCTTGATGGGCAGACAGCCTTCTTAGTCTTGCACAGAAAATTACTTTAAATTAGGGTTGCCAGATTTCACAAATAAAAATGCAGGATGCCCACTGAAATGTGAATGTCGGATAAAGCATCACTTTTATTTAAATATAACATAATTGTACTTCATAGTGTACTTTACTCATTGTTTATCTGTAATTCAAATTTAACTGAGTGCCCTGTATTTCATTAGGCAAACTACTTCACATTCTTGAAAGGTTCAAGGACAGTAGGACCCTCAGACTTTCCTAAGACTCAGACGTCAGATTATAAACAGAATAATATTGTAGTCAATATTGTTACTGCGAAAGAAAGATTGTAGGATGAGATTTACTATCCATGCAGAGAGAAGCATCTCTGTGTCCTTCCTGCTCCAAGAGATGGATGGTACACTGAAACTGTTTCTTTATTCGTTTGTGCATTTAATTGTGCTGGAAATACCTCCTGGGCAAACACCATACTCCAGCACTGTGCTTGTCCCTGGGAATAAAGCAGCGAACACGACAAATACTATCTGTGCCCTAACAAAGTTTTCAGTCCATTAAGGGCTAGACACTAAGCAGCAATCCTCATGTTTACACGATACTAGCAACTATTACAAGTGCTATGAGCTAAGTCCTGAGAAACAAAATGTGTGACTTCAGCTGTCATTCACTGATCTTGTTCTATGTATATGGCACCACACTGGATAACGTCAAGCATATAAAGATGAGGAAAAAGGCCGGGCGCGGTGGCTCAAGCCTGTAATCCCAGCACTTTGGGAGGCCGAGGCGGGTGGATCACGAGGTCAAGAGATCGAGACCATCTTGGTCAACATGGTGAAACCCCGTCTCTACTAATACAAAAAAATTAGCTGGGCACGGTGGCGCGTGCCTGTAATCCCAGCTACTCAGGAGGCTGAGGCAGGAGAATTGCCTGAACCCAGGAGGCGGAGATTGCGGTGAGCCGAGATCGCGCCATTGCGCTCCAGCCTGGGTATCAAGAGCGAAACTCCGTCTCAAAAAAAAAAAAAAAAAAAAAAAAAGATGAGGAAAATGTACTCCTGCTTCATTTATGTTTTAGTAAGGAAGACTTCCATTGATATAAGCAAATAAAGTAAGGCTGATTCTGACAAGGTTCTAATGAGGATACTCCTATGTCCATTTTGTAGCAAGTAATGCAGCTTGCTTGCTTGCTTGCTTGCTTGCTTCCTTCCTTCCTTCCTTCCCTCCCTCTCTACCTCCTTCCCTCTCTCCCTCCCTCCTTTATTTCTTTCTTCTTTCCTTCTTTCTTTCTTTCATTTTGAGACAGAGTCTCAGTCTGTCATCCACACTGGAGTACAGCGCGCGATCTTGGCTAATTGCAACCTCTGTCTCCTGGGTTCAAGCGATTCTCCTGCCTCAGCCTCTCAGGTAGCTAGGATTACAGGCATCTGTCACCACACCCAGCTAATTTTTGTATTCTTAGTAGAGAAAGGGCTTTACCATGTTGGCCAGGCTGGTCTCAAACTTCTGACCTCAGATGATCTGCCCGCCTCGGCCTCCCAAAGTGCTGGGATTACAGGTGTGAGCCACTGCACCTGGCCTGCAGCTTCTTCTTTACACTAAAATATTTTATTTGCCTTTGGGAGGAAGATGGAAGTACACATTTCTGTATTCATTCAATACACATCAAAGTCACTCTCCTGAAAATATTGATAGTTTCCCAACTGAGTGGTCCATTATTTAAAAGTATATGTTAAAGGCAATTAAAGAAAATTGAATTCATGTCATTTCCTCTCTCTTATTTGAAAACCAAATCAATAAATTTCATTTAATTATTTCATTATTTTCTGCCTTTTTAAAACATTATTACTCTGTCTTTGTAGGACTTTCCATATGAACTTAGTTTGGGGGGAAGGATGCTGCATGAAAGCTTTGAATTCACCACGAATTTTGTTTCTTAGGACATATGGTCAAACTAAAGTAGTAACCTGCACACCTTGAACATTAAAGTCAATATCCAGACCTAGAAAGGTATATTTTACACAGAATAGACGAAGAAGCCAAGTTTACTTTTTCTCTTCTTGAAACTAAAATCTTCTGTTCAGAATAGGGGTGCATCATCTATAACTGACCTTGTCTTTTCTATACTGAATCTCACGGAGATTGGTGGAACATACATATCAAGAATATGGGGCAGCAACATCCAGGCTAATAGGAGATTATTAGCATGACCTATTAATCTCTAATAAGCCATTTCTGTAATATTTTTGCCAAAAAAATAATGAAATATCCTTATTGGTATCTAACATGAATGACTACAACCATGCTACAAGTAATATTAAAGCACTAGCTTAAAATTTCCAGAAAAAGAAACAAAAATTAAGAATATTTAGCAAAACCTTTTTGTTTTCATTTGTTTATAACCCAGTCTGTGATAATTGTAACCCAGAAAATCATACAGGTTCTTCTCACCTTAAAGAAAGAATGGCAGTAATTGTAGGATTAATATAGTTGCTAAAAATAAAGGCTATGTAATGAAAATATGATATATATTTTTAAAATTACTTATCAATAATGCAAAGCAGACCAGAAGACAGGACATTGTTGTGCAGTGTACTGCCTTTTATACAAATTCCTAAAAGTTAACAAAGGCAAAGTGTGTTCTTTCCCTGGGCTCCTCTGTCTACACTGTTTCCCTCCCTTCTCCATTGGTATCAGCCTTCCTATCCATTCCCACAGGTTCCTGGGACCTTCCTGCTCCCCTCACTCCCCCGGCTCCTTCCCTACAGAACAAACAAAACAACACAAACAAAACATGAACAATTATAGCTACATATTGATTGTTTAGTCATCAATATTAAATAATTATACTTTATATGTAATCAATTAACAATATTAATAACATTAAACATTTATTACCTAATAATATTTAATGATAAATAATTTATTAATATTGTTAGTTAATTATAAATAAGTAATTAATGATTAATTTGAATGTATTTTTATTAAACAGTAATTTAGTAAAAATGCATTCAAATTAATGATCTATTCTCACTGATGCCTAGACTTTTTCAGGTTTTTATAGGAAAAAAATGTTCTTAAACCTGGCCTTACATGGTTAATCTCAGAGAATTAAACTTTGCCCCAATCTGGAGTGTCCCAAATCCATCTAGCTTGGGGTATTCTTAATTTCCTCTTCCTCATGTTCTGCCTCTTTTATGTAAAGGTATCACTTATACCAGAGATCAGAAATCATTCCTGAATGCCAGCTCTCTCTTATTCTTCATTCTTTCTAAGATCTATTCCTGACTAACAAAACTCCTCAAAATGTAGTGGCTGAAAGAAATAAAGATCTGTGATTTCTTTTGGCTCTGTGGGTTGGTTGGGCAGTTCTGATAATTTCTTCTGAGAAAGAAGATTCAGCTAGAATGTTCTTTACTCTGGCAGAGAATGCTGGCTAGTGTCAAAGATCTCCTCTTCCTCTTCTCCTCATATCTTGCTGGTTTTCTACCATGGTCCTCTCAGGCAGTGTTTCACAGGCCAAAAGCAGAAGATTTAAGCTCAGAAGTCACATGCTTTATTTTTCTTCATAGCACTTACCATCACATAACATGATATGACTACGCACATAGTGGACTTTCTTTATTTCTCTCTTTCCTTCTTCCTTTTCTTTCGTTCATTCGTTCGTTCTTTCTTTCTCTTTCTCCTTCTTTTCCTTCTCCTTCCTTTCCTCCCTCCCTTCCTCCTTCCTTCCTTTCCTCCCTCCCTTCCTCCTTCCTTCTTTCCTTCCTTCCTTCCTTTCTCTTTCTCGCTTTCTTTCTTTTTTCTCTCTCCCTTTCTTCCTTTCCTCAGTAGAAGGCAAGCTTTGTTAAGAAAAAGAACTTTAACTTTGTACCTCAATATTTCCAACATCAGCATCAGCATCAAAAACGGTGCGTGGCACAGAAGAGGAGCTTTACAAATAATTATTGAATGAATATAAGAATGGATTTTCCTCTTCCTTATTCACCAGGTCATGCTAATTCAGTATTCAAGCAGACAATTCAGATTCCCATCAACTCTCACAAGATGCAGTGCTCAAATGTCCTCCTAACCCATCTTCCTTGCTCAGGCTTCTCTCCATCTTCAGTCCACCCTCCATGTAAATCTAAGGGTTTTTTCTGAATAAGGCAGATCATGGCATTTCTCTGCTTCAGGACTTCAGTGGTCCCTCGCTGCCAGTAAAGTCTCAAACCTTCACCACAGAAATCAGCTTTCATGACATAATTGAAACCTCCCTTTTCTGCCCCTTGTTCCTCCTGAACTACCCCCATTTCCAACCCACAAGTCTTGCTTTTGATGTGCAGTTGCCTCCCCAACATACTCTGTCTTCCCTGAGCCCTCCTGGCTCTTTGATGTAATTTGCATCTTTGCAAATGCTGGAATATTCTTCTTACCTTTTCTGGCTAACAAACTCCTGTCCATCTTCAACATCCAGCAATTCCATCATCTCTTCACTGAAGAATTGTGCACCATCCCTTTTCTTCCAGGTTTCCTCAGAAATCTGAATGTAGCTAAATAAATAGTTTTATTATAATTGTTTTCTTATATGGCTGTCCCTTCTTCCCCCATTCCCAACGAACTGTTATCTGCTGGTTTTCTTTCTTTCAATTTCTGTATTACACTCCAGGCAGAGCCTGACGCAAAGTAGATGTTTAGCAAATTTTGGTTCCATGAATATTCCCAAATCTATATTTGGGTCGAGTACGATTCAGTGAAGATCACTATACCCCAGAATAATTCTAGATTCAAGAGCACAATGGATGCAGGCATTATGAATGAAGAGAGCTGGGAAGATAACATACCCTGAGACTTTTGTCATTTTAACTAAAACTTTAGGCTTCTTCTCAGACAGCCTCATCAGAAATCAAAGCAAGCAAGTTCATACATGCTAACTACTGAGAATGTGATTTGCTATAAACCCATGCAGATAAGCAATTGCAAAAAGGAATCTGAGAGGTTGGTTTTCCTACTCAATTTACCAGAGCATAGGACATGACAGGGTAATCAATGTGAAATACACCTGCTCAGACTCACCTTAAGTCAACTCTAGAAATGTTGGAAACCAGAGACTCCCAGAGTAAATAAATAATTCTTCTCCGGATTTTTTTCCCTAGCCAAAGATGATCGAATCCCTAACAGTATGTATATTTTTGTACACTGAAGTGTTGAAGCTTTCTTCTTGTACTATTGATAACGTTTTCAGAAATATATGAAATAGTATTGATATGGTCTTTGTTCTTTTCACATGATAATTTTTCTTGTAATCCCCTATCATGATATTTTTAGCAGAGAGTGAGTCAAGCAGGCTAACCACCTGTTCCATGACATTTTCAGCACAGATGTATAGATTTGCCCTACATAAGGTGTCCCAGCTGGCAGGCCCAGAGTAAAGGATTTCTACTGACGGTTCTCCATTCCCAAACCTCAACACCTTGTGTTAGCAGAAAAGATGAGTGCAGATCATTCTACCATGCAATTCTTTTCCTTAGGCAAGGACAATCAGATCCCAAGAGAGCATTTTGTATATTTTTACTCAATGAAATGTTCAAACTTTTTTCTTGTACGCTAATGTTGAAAACTTTTTTGGAAACATTTCAACTTGTACTGACCTTGTAAGTACTCAAGTTTCTTTTTGGCTCTGATTTTGTCTCTGGAGTTAGGAAAGAAATAATATACTTTCTACATTTTTCAACAAGCATACAATTAAACATGGTAAGTTAAATATGATTTGTTTTTCTAAAGAAAATGTATTTAATCAGCATCTTTTGGCCATTACTGATCACAGTCATGAACATAAAAATGTTCAGAATAATACTAGTAATGGCAATAAGACCCCTTCTTCTCTAAAATAACACTACCTCTCCTCCTCCTGGACTATTTCAGTGATTAGTATTAATTCTTTCCATTAAAGCAGAGACATTATCACCAGAATGCCACCAGTATCTGCAGATGTGATCTGCAAACTGCTAACGTGTCCCCATTATTGTTTTAGACCTGATATAGCAAAGATGAGGCTCATGCACAGTCAGTAACACCTCCTGAAACCATGACCTCATCACCAAACCTTATCATTCTTACCTGCTGATCCTGGATCAGAACCCAAATCAGACCCAAGAATCCTCTTCAACCAGTTGCTTCTCGTACCCATGACCTAGGGGACAAATCCGTGCTGGATTTAAAAAACAAATAAACAACTATTTTTCATGTGATATATTTGCTGTAAAAACGTATTTAGTATTTCTACTTCTCTAAAATAGGGGCACCTTCCAACTCTTGAAAAATGCTGATAAAGTCAAACCATGAATAATGACATCAGATATATACAGAAGCCACTTTTCAAAAAAATACACCTTGGCCAAAACAAAACAACCAACAAATAAAAACATGAAAGCAGAAATATCAGAGCTTGAATTGAGCCTCATTAAAGGCATTAATGAACTTGAGGGAAACCTGTCTAAAAACGATGAGGCAGGTTGAAGATGGTAAAACAGAAGTTGGGATATAAAATTTGCTAATAATTATTCACCACAACTCCTAAAGAAAGACATTGAATCTGGAATTACACTCCAAATTGTTGTCTGTTGTGGGCAAAGATAGTTCATTAACCTTTACCAAAATATGGATGAACCATTCCCCTAAATTATCCAATTCTCTGTGATTTGATCCTGCACTTACCAAGCAACTTTCCAACTTTTGAGCTTTGACATCAGTAAGAGTGTTCCCTGAAGAACCAACTCCAGCAATCCCTAGTAATAAATATTCCCCACTTAAAGTAATTAGATAGTAAAGGGAACAATTTTTTAATAAGTGAATGTTAATGTCCAGTCTGATCCATCCTGAATGTTCTCCTTATAAATAAATACATTGGCCACTTGATTTATACATCAGTCTCTTTTAAGTTAAGTCACTAGGGCTATTCTCCAAATAGTTCCAGTCTTCTGCATACTAGGCTCATGGTACTATTGGACCTCCTGACCCTTGTGGTTGGATAAGGCCATGTGACAATAATGTATTCATAAGTGGAAGTGATGTGTCACTTCTGGGATAGAGCATTTAATTGTCAGTGTAGACTTTCCAGAGCTTTCATTTCCCTAGTGATGGTGGCTTGGCAATATCTGAGGCATGGGTTGCTCTGTCATGGGTCTTGGAAGGAGGTCACTGTGGAGCACAGGTCCCCAGATTGTCAGCCCAAGAGCAAAAAAATAAAAATAAAAATAAACTGTGTAACCCATTCAGCGATGACTTGATAATCATTCTGATGTTTTTCTAACATGAATTATATATTGGCATAAATTTTTAAGTAGAATATGTTGGACATAGCTTAAATATTTTTTAGCTAGGCATGGTGGCTCATGCCTGTAATCCCAGCAATTTGGGAGGCTGAGGCAGGTGGATCACCTGAGGTCAGGAGTTTGAGACCAGCCTGACCAACATGGAGAAAACCCATCTCTACTAAAAATACAAAAAATTAGCCAAGCGTGGTGGTGCGTGCCTATAGTTCCAGCTACTCGGGAGGCTGAGGCAAGAAAATCACTTAACCCCGGGAGGTGGAGGTTGTGGTGAGCCAAGATTGTGCCATTGCACTCTAGCCTGGGCAACAAGAACAAAACTCTGTCTCAAATATATAATATATATATACATGTATATACATATATTCTTTTTCATAATGATCCAGAATCAATTATTATTATGAGCCCAAAATACTTAAGGATCCAATTAGTTATGAGTGTTCATGGAGAATTTGGGGCTTGAAAATGAAACAAAAATTGACCAGGCATTTTGCAAAATAACTTCATTTAGTGTCTACAACTTGGTCAGTTAGATTTTTCACTTTACAAATGATAAAACAGACACTCTGAGATTTTAAATAACTTGCCAAGGGTTATGTAGCTAATAAATGGGTGGTATATGGGGATTTTATATACAGAACTATTTGACTACAAAAGCCTCTACTTTTTAGACTGCTATGTCCCTAATGTTTGACATTAAATTATACCTTAAGATCTACTTCTATCTCCTCCTATGTTGAAGTTCTGTTTGTTGCTAACAATGTATTTGCTTTTAGTTACAGTCCAAGCCTTCTCTATTAATTTGCTGCTTCTAATGAGTAGAGAGCCAAAGAAAGCAATAAGCAATTGTGTTAAATGTGTTAGGAAGAAATGTGCTCTGGCCACAGACTTGGTGTACCTGTTCTATGAGCACAAAAATTTTAACATATAAACTCTGTGAAATTTCCTGATGAAGAATAAGACTGGTATTTACAAGCCTTGTGGTTTGCAGATAGGTTCTAATAAATGGATTTTACTAGAAAAGCAAATTTCAGATAACTGGAAATATTTCCATCCGTATTTAGCTCTCTGCATCTGCTTTGGAATTTTCATGAATTGTTGTTTATGATAATGGGCTTTACGTTATGACCAAATGGTTTTTTAAAATGATGCATTTAAGGATATGCTGCATAAATGTGCTGAGTTTAAATGGGCCACCTAATGATCTAGTAGAATTGCTTTTACATTATTTGAGTATTATTCCCCATTTCATGTTTCTTCAGCTAAGTTAAAATTACTTTTTGATTGCTTTCCTAATCCTACTTTATTCAGTCATTTTCAAAAAGCCTCTATTAAGTAAGTTAAAAGAAAATGTTATTGCCTTTTTGTGGACATAATAAGCAATAGACAAATTAACCAAATAGCTCAAGGAAAATCACTATGTTCTACCACAAAGTTGCTTGATCTTTCTATATTAGTAAAATATAAAATTACTGGTCAATGCCATTAACTCTTTCTTTTATCATAAGGTAGTGACTTTGCTGTTTGTGATTTCCTTTGAGTTTTTTTTTCTTCCCCATAGTTCTAAATAATAATGAATACATTTTTCAAAATTTCAAATTCTGCATTAAAAAATGCAGAACAAAGTTTCAATTTTATTCAAGCACGATTCCAGAATCAAAAACTCCAAAACTAAATTAAGAGATAGTTCCTTTCCTCCATACAAAAAGAGCCAAAAGCAGGACAGTTGGATGGTTAAGATACATGACTGTGGGGTCAAACATATTGGACTTGGGATTCTGGTTCAGCTACTTCAAAGCAGAGTGATTTTAAACTAGACACGTCTCAGTCTCAAATTCCTCATCTGCAAAATGAGAACAGAATTAGAACAGTAACGGTCCCCCCCTAAAGGTGTGGGGTCATTCCTGTAGCACATGAGAGAAGGCAGCAGTGGGGCAATATGTCAGCATGGCTAAGTCTGTAGATGCTGGCTTCTGTCTCAGTGGTTCTCACTCTGGATTTCTCATTCACCAGCCCTTAAAAATTGTCTACACCTATAATTCCGCATTTACAAAGGTGAGATCATAATAATGAAAAGCAAGGAAGATAATGAATGTAAAACACTTAGCACATGCCTGGCTGGATTAGTTTGCTAGATCTGCCATAATAAAATATCACAGACTGGGTGGCTTAAACAATAGAAATTTATGTTTTCAGTTCTGGAAGCTAGAATCTGAGATCAGGGTGTTAACAGTTCTGGTTCCTTCTGAGGTTCCTCTCCTTGGCTTATAGATGGCCATCTTCTCCCGGTGTCCTCACATCATCTTCCCTGTGTGCATGTGTATCCGTGTCTTAACCTTCTCTTCTGATAAGGACACCAGTAATATTTAATTAGAGCCCACCCTAATGATTTCATTTAACTTTACATCTTAAGGACCCTATCTCCAATTACAGCCACATTCTGAGTTACTAGGGTTTAGATTTCAACTAATTGGCATACTAATTTCAACTAGATTTCAATATACTAATTGGCAGAAGAGACATAATTTAGACCATATAACTTGACTCTAAAAAACCCTCAATAAATGTTAGCTATAGTTGTTACTGCTGCTGTTGTTATTAGAATAGTGAATTAAATAATTTATGAACTTCAAAAGGTAGAAAGCCATCAATACTCAATTAATAATAGACTATTTCTCCATGTTTTATTTCACAAACAAAGATATTTTAATCATGATGATGCATAAATCATGTTATCTGCCATATCATGTGATTTGGGAGAATTCTAAATGTAATCTTCTGGTAGTTTCCCACATTAGTTAAGCTACTAATGAGGTCAGGGTCAAAGGTTTAGTCCATGTTTAGGCCAATGACTTCATTTTATTCTGTAGTTGCAAAATGTACCCCATCCCTGGTCAGTCACGTCACAAATAAAAGCCATTGTTTCATAATGGGAACAGGGCAAAAGGGTGTGCATGGATCAGCAGAAATCTATGGGCATGAATGGGAAAACCACCCAGAGGACATGCCCTTCTCTAAGTGAATAACTGATTTCTTATCAGAGCTCCTCTTCAGCGTGAAATGCAAAAATGCTTAAGAAATAACAATTGTCCCCCAAAAAGCTGTGAGTGGAAAATAAGACTTTATTTTTATTTTTTTTAAGTACTTAAGCCAGTATAATGAAATTATGGATATCTCAAAAGCATTGAATAGTCAACCATTTACTTTACTCCTTATTCTTCTTGTAATTTCTTTGGAAGATATTGAAACACTGTGCTCTGGGGAGATAAAGGATGAATAAAGATTTGATTATATTTTCAGATATGGATACGCATACTTTATTTTCTACCTAAAAGGATGTGCAAGGATCAGCAAAAATCTATGGGCATCACCAGAAAAACAACCCAGAGTATGTGCCCTTCTCTAAATGAATAAATGATTTCTTATCATATCCCTTTTTCAGAGTAAAATGAAAACATTTCAAGAATCCAACTCTATTTTGAAAATTATTTGCCATATAATAGATATATATATCTACAAGAAGTTTATGTGTATGCAATAGCTTATTTTCAAGAATCTTAAATTGCTATCATTTGGAATCACTGATATTTTCATGCAACTTTAGTTAATAAAGAAAATGTTAAAAGGATGATTTTTTGGGGGGAATCAACTGAATATGTAAATTCACCTCTGTTGTCCCCATATACTTA
Organism: Aotus nancymaae; assembly: GCF_030222135.1. NCBI lineage: Eukaryota > Metazoa > Chordata > Mammalia > Primates > Aotidae > Aotus > Aotus nancymaae. Next base: position 39,741,223 of record NW_026988438.1, on the reverse strand, counting down.
TTCATTAAACTATATTAAATAAAAATAGAAGCGCCACTTATAGAACATAACCTAATGAAATTCTCCTAGCTAGGTCCTGCCACGAGCAGAAAACAACTGATAGATTGTCAACCCAAAGTTTTATTTGAAATTATTTTATATATTGTGCTTTTGACTTACATTCAAAACTTAGAAACCATGATTTATTTGGATCACAATAGAGACCTTCTTGAGGTACAATTGTCTCTTTCTAAAACCCCACTCCCCACTTAAAAAAAAAAAGTCATTAAATCATGTCATCAAGCAAATGCCCTGAAAGTCTCTTGAGCTCAAAATCTGTTTGGGCCACAAAGAGACAGTCGTAAGACCTCACCCCCATAGTGAACAGTAATCTTTACAGCTGGCTCCAGACTTATCAGCTCTACAATACATCCCGGTCCAAATGATCTTCAAATTTTCCCATCTGGATTAAGCAATTGAAAGACTAGGATATAATGAAGATATACCCCACTTCATATTGAAGAAGGGACATTTAGCAAGAGACTAGAATTCCAGGCAATTGCATTTGCCTCCACATCATTAAAGCAGGTTTTTAAAGAAGTCTAATTTACTATGAGCTTAAAAACCAAGAAAATGAACTTTTAAAGGAGTTTCACAACCATACAAACTCTATAGTTACAAGGATAATCATAGCACCTGCCCAGTGACACACCTTTGGCATAAATATAGTTTAGGTTTTGTAGAAACCATAATAGCTATCCATTTTTCATTCTTACCATTTGCTGAAGGCTTTCATTTATTTATTTATAGAAAATCATTTATTTGTTACAAGGTTTTAAGCAGGTAAGGAAACGAAGGCTTAGAGAGATTAGGTAGCTTGTCGATGGTACCAAATCTAGTAAATAGTAGGGCAACTATTTGAACTCTGGTCTCAGCAACTTCCCAAACCTGTGCTGTTTCTGCTATGCTCAGCTAAGTCTCTAATTTTGTCTTCAAAGCTTTCAACAGAGAACATGAACAAAGACACAGAGGTTTGAATAATCAGTGTTGTGATTTTGGGGTCCACTTAACACACACGTTTAGTTGTGCATACATCTGATAACTTTAAAAATAGCTATAATTATAAAACATATATTTTTTGAAAGATATTTTGCTTTTATAGTGAAACCAGCATTTCACTGGTTCCACCTGATGTTTTTTGTTTCTGATTTACTAGTGCAATGTATGACATGGAAATACTTTATACAATAAGGAATTGCAAAAACCAAAAACATCTGAATATATATACTACGAATTTATACCCTATTTCTTAATCAGAATCAAAAGCTTATTTCAGAGGAGTACTTTTTACCTTCTTTTCTTCAATCCCATTATCATTCCACCTTTTCTATTTTAGTATTTCTGTAACCATGAATTGTCAGTTATCAGATAGTTAGAAGACAAAGGGATTCGTGCTATTACACACGCAGCTATTGTACAACTTGGTTTGTATTATTTTCAGTATAAATAGTTCTGTTCTAGATGATTGGAGGAAAACAATAATTGCTTACAAGTTATAGGTAAACAAGAATTTAAACATTGAAAAATCTGAAAATACTATCTAAGGAAATCCTTAAAACTTTAGGTAGATCTAATTTTAAAAGCCTATAAAAGCTGTGTTTAATAATTAGGGCAAAACTAGCACAAAAGTTATGAAGTCCAATTGGACACTGTGCTAGAACAGAGTTATACAGCTGTGAAATCTGAATAAATTAATCTAAGAATGTATTTGGTAAAATAAGGCATAACTTATTGTGTAGTAACAGGCACTTCTAAGAACTCCAAAAAAACCATATTGCAGTGTTATCAGGAAAATCTACTTTGAAATTAAGCAAGCTACTGGAATTTTTCATAATATTTATTTACCTGATATTTTTAAATTTTTAAGCAAACTTTCACCCTTTTTTCAGAGATAAAGAATAGGTAGTCACTGAAATTTATAGTAATGGTAGTAAAACAAAAATACAAGATATTAGGCATATGAACCAATGAAGTAGAATAGAGAGCTCATAAACAACCCGCACACATATGGTCAAGTGATTTTTTTATAAGGGTGCTGAGATGGTTAGTCTTATGTGTAAACTTGACTGAGCGCAGGTGCCTAGACACTTGATCATTCACTATAATGGATGAGTTGGTGAAGGTGTTGCTTCATAAGATTAACATTTGAATCTGTTCTGAATACTGCAGATTGCTCTCCTGATGGTGCCTTTAGACTTCAGCGGAAACATTCACTCTCCTTGTGTCTTGAAGCTGCTGGTTATTGGACTGGAATTTACACCGTTGGCTCTCCTGGTTATCAGGCCTTCAGACTTGGACTGAAACTGCATATTGGAATTCCTGGACTTAAAATTTGCTGACTATAGATCTTCGGGCTTCTCTGCCTCCAAAAATCATGTGAACTGATTACTTACAATAAATCTCTTTATATCTCATATAGATAGATATAGATATAAATATACAGATATAGATATAAATTCTATTGGTTCTGTTTCTCTGGAGAATCCTGACTAAAACAGATTTTGGCACTAGGAGTGGGATGCTGCTATAAAAAATACTTAAACATCTGGAAGTGGTTTTGGAAATGGGTAATAGAGGATAGAAGATTTTGGAGGTATATGCTAGAAATATGAACATTAATTGATTCTGGTGAAGTCTCAAAAATAAATGAGGAACATGTCAGAAACTGGAGGAAAGGCTATCCTTATTATAAAGTAGCAAAGAACGTGGCTGATCTGTGTTCTAATGCTTTGTGGAAGGTGGACTTTGTGAGCAATAGAATTAGATATTTAGCTGAGGTGATTTCTAAGCAAAGTATTGAAGAGGCAGTTTAGTACCTCCTGACTCCTTATAGACCAATACAAGAAGAGAGAGAAGAATTGAAGAAGGAATTGCTACACAGAAACAAACCAGAACTTGGAGATTTGAACATTTCTTAACCTTTGCAAGTTGCAAAAAGTCAGAAAGCTTGTTCTGAAGAGAACATTAAAGATATGGCTGAAAAACCATTTGATAAATAAATCATGGGTGAGAACAAGAGACTTTACCAGCCATCTCAACAGAAACCAAAAATAGAGATGGGATTATAACAACAAAAACTGCCAGTTTAAACTAAAGAGAAAAAGACAGAATGAAAGGAAGGAAGGCTGTTGGACTTCTTAAATTTGACAAGATGGAACAATAGAACTATTTACTAGAAATGTGCCCTATTCATCAAGAAAAGGAAAAAATGACCCCAAAAGCAATTCAGAGATCATCAGGGCCACTATCTTCATTTCAACAAGTCAGGCTTTTTCCAGAGCATTGAGGGGACTATCACCCTGTCAGAGCCCTGCCTTTGTTCAGCAATGCCTCAGGGGTGCAATACCTAACCCGTGGGTCCAAAGGGCAGGTTTACGGCCCCAGTGGGTCCAGAAGGTAGAACATCTCACCAAATAGGAGTATTCTTCAACCATAAGATTTACTGGAATTTTCCTTGCCAAGTTTTAGACTGCTTGGGACCTATCACCCCTTCCTTCTTTCCTATCTTTCCTCTTTGGAATGGGAAAGTCTATCCTATGCCTGTCCCACCAAAGTATTTTGGAAGCACATAACTTCTCTGGTTTCATAGGTTCAGAAGTGAAAAATAATTTTGCCTCAGGTTGAATTGTACCTCAAGTCTCACCCATATCGAATTTAGATGATATTTAGATGAGCCTTCGGACTTTACACTTTAGAGTTCATGCTGAAATAAGTTAGGACTTTTGGTGCCATTGAGGTTGAATGAGTATATTTTGCATGTTAGAAGGACAAAAATTTGGGGTTGCTGGGCAGAATGTTAATGAGTGAATATGTTCTAGAAAAAGCACATTGAAGGAGAGAAAAATGTGTGAAAAGGAGGCCAATCCATGGTGAAAGGTCAGCGGTTTACACTCCAGAAATGAACTAAACAGATCTGTTTTTGTATAGCATAAGTTTAATATGCTGGGAAATGCTCCTTTGCCTTGGTTGGTGGTGGGGGGCAGAAAATTTAGACAGAAGAAAACAAAGGTTCATTTAGCACTTGGAGGTACCAAGTGTTGGCCTCTTTTTTTTCTAAAACACTAAACAAAAGTGTGATGTCACACAGATCTTACTGAACTGAATAACTGTGGGAGTCCATGGTGACCTTAACATTTAAATTCACACTCCTACTCAATGGGTGGCTTTTTCCAGAACAAAGAGGTTTTTTTTAAACATATGTGCTACAAAGCACAGCAAGGTTTCAGGAAAAGGATATGTGACAATTGAAGAGGGTGCCTATGCAGAAAAATTAACTATATGGTGATTTAAGGAGGAAGCACACACAGTTGCCGCACTGGATATAATATAATCCATGTTTATCTAATTCCCAAAGAACAATGAATCGCATATAAGTTGTAAATACTGGGCCTTTTGTTTTATAAAACCCCAAACAAAAGTGTTACCCTTTTGCATGTGAATAAGAACATATATTAATAATCTCTTGGTCTGAAAATAGTACTAGTAGGTTAAAAAAAAAAAGGACTGAATACCCAGGAAAGATACACCCAAAAGAAATATAACCTAGAAAAATGAAAAACTGTAATGCATGCTTTCTTTTGTTTTGTTTTTCAATTCTTTCTTGCTAAAAAGAATTATCATTATCACCTACAGAATTCAAAAGACACTCCTGAATTTTTTTACAATATTCTGTGTCAAAGCAAGATCGTGATATCCCAACTGCACAGTGTTCTCTAGAATCTGGCTCCTAGAGAATTTCTGATACCTAGAAAAGCAGACAGGAATACACATAACTATAAAACTAAAGCACTGGAAACCAGTCTGGCTGTTTAAAAAAACATAAAGTTCTATATTAGAAACCTCTAATAGTCAGAGGTGGGAGAGGATCTATAGTCCCCAGCCCGGTACCTCACTTCCAAGAAGTCAACTGCAGTAAAACAAATTTCAGACCACCTTCTGTCAGATGCAAAGACATTTATTATTAACAAGCAGGTCCAAACTTTCTGGAGCTTCAGAGTCCCTCTCTCTAACCTAGACATAGCCAGCAGCCTTATGTATACAACACCTACTTCAGAGGGGACTCACAGTCAGCTCCTATAGTTTGATCCTGGTCCTCTGAGGCAAGGGGATCTGCAGGTCTACTAGAGTGCAGACTTGGAGTTCCACTCCATTGACACATACAGCCTAGTTAGTGGGTATCTTCTCCTGTATATTCATTCATGCCATAGTGTTGGATCCTGTCTCACCATTCCAAGCAATCTTAACCTAAATATTACTCATTTCAATTTCACCAATAATGATACATTATTAGTTAACTAAGCCTACAACGTTTATTTTTAATAAGGAATTAATTTACTACAAACTCTCCCCAAAGTGCTGACTATTGGTAACTTGTACTTATCCTGGGCAATAGTATTCAGGATAAACTACCCCACCCACACTATAACCAGAGGAAGCAACATGGAGATGGGGCTTTATTCCAAACTTAATTGAAGACCTTCTAAGCTCTAGGCCTTTGAGTTTTAAGATAACTAAACAAAAGAAAAGAAAAAAGAATGGAATGAAAAAAAAAAAACAAAACCATGATTGTGGTCCTCCATGAATTTACCACATATCTGTGATGACAACCAAGATGGCTACAAAAGCTGGGTAGCAGAATCTTGTAAATTGATCAGAGTGAATCTGATCTGTGTCTCCGTGTGGATGGAGATGGTTTCAGACTGAATCTCTCTCTTTCACATAGTAGCCAGATCCAGTGCTCCCTCATCTCTGAAATATGGCCCCTCAAATTTGGAAAAAATTATTCAGAATATAGGATATCAAGGCAAAAATTGTAACAATTAGGCAAAGAAACTCATGCAAAGGTGAAATTTGCATGAAGATGCAAGGTTGAATCAACTTCTGGATTGCCCCAGGTTTACAACATTCGGTTCCAGCAAAGAGGGTTATATCAACCTAAACAAGAAACAATTTTCTGTTGGAGGCAACATTCAGATTTGGTGAGGCACTATAGCCTGGTAACTATATATTTACTAAATGTTTTGTTGTATCAAAGACCCCAAAGCAATTCTTGGTACTCACACAATGACAAGTAAGAAAAACAATAGTAAACAGGAAGCCAGATATGATATTGAAGGAGATCTGACAACCTTCCCAGTCAAAATATTGACAATGCTTAAAACAAACTATAAATAGAAATAGAAATGAAACATAAAATGATATAATATAATGTTATAAATATAAACATAAATGATAAATATAAACAAGAAAAAGAAAACAGAATGTCACCATGGCTGACAAACTGCTTGTAAAATACAGAAACAGATTTTTTTTTTGTCAGGAGATGAAATTATCTACTTCAAAACTTAGATGACAAGCAGATGGAAAAATAATTCTTTAACCCTGGGCTAGCTGACTCATAGCCAAAAGAATATGGCAATGTCAGTCGACAACAGAGCCACCTACTAAAAACATACAACTTACTAAGGAATAATGACTTTGCAGAGGAAGTGAAATTATAGATATAAGAAATTAGGTCAAAACTTTCTTTTCTAACACCACCAGAAACCTTAAACGACTCTCCAGATAAAATCAACTAAAATGCTGAACAAATATATATGAATAGTTCAAGTTTTAGGTATATTACTAAGTTAAAAACAAACAAAGGGATTTGTGGAACTTCCCCATTGCTGTACAGAAAATTTAGGAGATAAGCCAGTGCTAAAGTTTTCTCTGAGAGTTTCTGCCCAACCCTGGACACTTAAGTTTCTTCCAATGACTGCACAATATCCAGGGAACAGGTGATAATGCTCAGCACTTACTCAAAGAGGGAACTCTAACAGAATCTTCTGCCACTAGTATAAAGATGAAGAAGAAACAAAACCTCATGCCCAGGAGGAGACAGCAAGGAAATTTGCCTGTCTCAATCCTTGTCATTGAGTAAGATGGGGTGGGAATGGAGAGAAAAGGGAGAATTTATAACCACAAGATTGCCCTCATAGAGATTTACAGTCTGAATTTACAGCACCTCTGTTGTCTATCAAATCTCTTGTAGAGAATAAAATTTAAAGAATTGAATTCAAATGCCAAGATAACTGGCAGATGCAAATAAAAATCTAGGATAGAAATTAGTAAACTGAAGGATACATTCAAACAAATTATCCAGAATATAGCCTAGGAAAAAAAAATATGAAATTAAAAATAGGTTAAGATGACACATCTAGTCAGAACTCCAAAAGAAATAATAAAGGAAATTGAGATGAAGCAAAATTAGAAGAGATAAAGGCTAAGAATTTCTCAGAAATGTTGAAACACACTAGTCATGAGAATGAAAAATGGCAACTATAAATTCAAAAACCAAATGCAGTTCCAAAAATCAATAAATTTAACCAAATAAATGAAATATTTTTATATGTGTAAAAAAAATAACCCCATAATTAAAATGAAAAAAACAACAATAAACTAGTAAGAAAGGAGTTAAGGAGAAACAGAAAAGTTGAGGCAAATAGGAAACACATAATAAAATAATAAAACCAATAAAAATATATTAGTGACTATTATACATTTAAAATAATTCTCCATCAAAAGTAAATTTTATAATATTAAATTCACTATTTAAAAAACCCTGTTAAGTTTTGTTTGTAAGAGTCCCATTATCATATAGAAATGAAACACAATGTGAAAAGAGTGAAAAACATGTACCGATAAATACTAAACAGAAGAAAGATGGAATGCCTATATTAAAACCAGACAAAGTAAACTTAAGGGCAAAAAAAATATTAAAGATAAAGATGGGGCCGGGCACGGTGGCTCAGGCCTGTAATCCCAGCACTTTGGGAGGCCGAGGCGGGTGGATCACGAGGTCAAGAGATCGAGACCATCCTGGTCAACATGGTGAAACCCCGTCTCTACTGAAAATACAAAAAAAATTAGCTGGGCACGGTGGCGCGCGCCTGTAATCCCAGTTACTCAGGAGGCTGAGGCAGGAGAATTGCCTGAACCCAGGAGGCGGAGGTTGCGGTGAGCCGAGATCGCGCCATTGCACTCCAGCCTGGGTAACAAGAGCGAAACTCCGTCTCAAAAAAAAAAAAAAAAAAAAGATAAAGATGGTCACTACAAAACCAATTTGAAAAAGAAATGTTGCGATTCTTAATGTTTATATACATAGTACCATAACTTTAAAATGAAGGGTTGAGGGGGTGGAATTCCAAATGACTGATTAAAGATGCCTGGCACTTGCCTCCTCCACAAAGAAGGACCAAAATGGTGAATAGATAATCATACATCAAAGAGAGCTTCTAAGAGAGAACACTGGAATTCAGCAGGAAAGTAACAGGGAACAGCTGAGGCATAGAAAGAGAAGAAAGCAAAACTGCCTCCCAGGCTGGGATTGGTTCAAAGCTCTACTGTAGGGAAAAGGTAACTAAGATATCCCCAGTTGTTCATATTCTCACCATGGAACCTTGTAATCCTAGCCACAAGAGAGTTTCTTTGCCCTTACGGACCCTGATACTAGTATAAGAGATGACTGGAGTCCACATAGTGACATTGTTGCACAGAAGGGGTTTGTGCTGAGTCTCACACACCCCCTGAAACCCAAGCAGCTGCAGCACAGGGCCATTTTGAGAGCCCAGTCCCCAACAGCTATATCCTCCTCTGGAGTCCAAGAGCCCCTGAATCTCCACATTCCTGAAGTTCCACTTCCATCCCCCAATGTCCATTCACAGTGCCGTGGAACTGCACCACCAGATGCACCCAGAAATGAGGCTTCGTCTCAAGGAGTCTAACCCAGGCAGTGTTGTATACCCTGGGGAACAGGCAGTGCACCACACTAGGAAAGCTGCCCCTAGGACAAAAGAAGCCAAAGCTTACTCTCCTTACAGCCTGACAACTAACTGCCTAAGGAGACTGCTGTTGACAACAACCTCACTCCCTCCAGCAGTAAGGCTGTTGCACTCCTGTATGTACGTACCATGAGAGGGCCTGGGACTGGCCTTCCGAAGCACTGGGCCTAAGAACAGGCCTATGTCACCCAGTGCCACTGTGCCTAACTGCATTGTCTGGGGGCCCAGGGATCTATCTACTCAACCTGCTCTGGCTGGCCTGTGCATGCCACTAGGGGGCCTGAGACAGTTCCATCCCACCCACCATTGCCACTGCTGAACATGTGTGCCATCCAGGGATCTGAGGAAAGACCAGCCCCATCCATTTCCACTGCCAAAGGTGTCTGTATGCACTATCAGGGGGCCTGAGAACTGAACCACCAAGCCAACCACTGCCACTGCTAGCACTCCCTACATGCCACTCAGGAGCCTGAGGATTGAACTGTTATTCTATTGTCACCACAGAACCCACCCGCTCACCCACTCAGCCAAGCCACCACTGCCACCCAAGCAAGTCACCTGGAGGCTAAAAGGACACGCCTGCCTAGACCCTTAATCACTATGCCTGCAAACATCACCCAGGGCCCTGAGGAAAACATGCCTGATGTCCTTATCCCCAGCGAAGCCTTGCCACAACCTCCACTAACAACTAAATTCTAAGCCACTAAGTCACAGACACCACTGACACTGATTTCAGCTAAAGAAATCATACAAAGACTATGCTGCTGCACTCATTCAGAATCAAAGCCAAAGCACCCACCCAACCACTATAGAGAGATCTATAGGAAAATTTTGTCTTTTCCTATGAACATCAACCCATAATATTACAAGAAGCAACAGTTACAGCAGATATGCAGATATCAATGTAAGGAACAAGAAATATGATAAAGCAAGGAAACATGACACCTCCAAAGAAACACAATTCTCCAGTAACAGTTCTCAACAAAAAGAAAATCTATGAATGGCCTTATAAATAATTAAAAATAATTATATTGAAACAATGGAATACTAGATAATACAGATAATAGAAATAAATAAGGAAAACACATCATATCTATATGAGTTTAACAAGGAACAGATATGATAAGATAACCAAATAGAAATCCTGGAACTAAGGAATTCAATAAATGAAAGAAACATACAACTGAGAGCTCCACCAACAGATCAGAAGAAAGAATTTCTAAATTTGAAGATAGATCTTTTGAAATACCCAGTCAGAAACACAACAACAACAACAAAAAAAGAATTTAAAACAATGAAGAAAGTCTATGTGATATGTGGGACACCACAAAGCGACCAAATATTTAAATGTTGGATATTTAAGTAGAGGAAGAGAATATAAAAAACATAGAAAACCTATTTAACAAAATAATTGTTGAAAAAAATCCCAAGTTTAGCAAGAAATTTAAACATCCAGATACAGGTAGCTCAGAGATCCTGAAATAAATATAACCCAAAGGTCTTCTTCAAGGCACATTATAGCCAAATTGTCAAAAGTCAAAGACAAAGAGATAATTCTAAAAACAGTAAGAGAAAAGCATCTAGTCACTTGTAAGGGAACTCTCATCATACTAACCAAATTTTTCAGCAGAAACCTTTCAGGCTAGGAGAGAATAGGATGATATATTCAAAGTACTGAAAAACAAAGAAAAAAAGGAGTCAGCCAAGAATAATATATCCCACAAAGTTATTATCTATAAATGAAGGAAAAATAGTCTTTCCCAGACAAGCAAAAGCAGAAGGAATTTATCACCACTAGACCAGTCCTACATTAAAAGCGTAAGGGAGTGCTACACCTAGATACAAAAGGATGCTACCTAACATGATCAAAACTCATAAAACTATGAAACCCAGTGGTAGAGAAAACACATAAATAAGAAAGAGATAGGACTCAAATGTTAAGACTACAGAAACTATAAAACAACAATGGCAAACAGTAAGAGAGAAAAAAGGAACAAAGAATATACAAAACAACTAGGAATTAATTAATAAAAAGACAGGAATAAGCCCTCACATATCAATAATAGTCTTCAATGTGAATGGATTAAACTTTCCACTTAAAAAATATAGACTGGTTGAATGAATTAAAAAACATGGTCCAACTATATGCTGCCTATAGGAAACTTACCTGTAAAGACATATATAGACTCAAAGTAAAGAGATAGAAAAGGATATTCCATGCAAATGCAAGCAAAAAGTGAGGAGTAGCTATATTTATGTCAGATAAAAGAAACTTAAAGTCAAAACAATAAATAGAGACAAAGAATTGTTACAACCTCTTGCTGAATTAATCCCCTTATCATTATATAAATAATATAGGGACACATATAATGATAAAGCAATTAGTTCAGCAAGAGGATATAATGATTCAAAATATATATGCACCCAACATTGAAGCACCCAGACATTTAAAGCAAATATTAGACACATATAATGAAAAGCAATTAGTTCAGCAAGAGGATATAATGATTCAAAATATATATGCACCCAACATTGAAGCACCCAGATATTTAAAGCAAATATTAGATCTGAAGGAAGAAATAGACTCCAATACAATACTAGTTGGGGACTTCAACACCCTACTCAGAGCACTAGGAAGATTATCTAGACAAAAACGTACAAATAAATGTTGAATTTAAACTGCACTTTAAACCTTATGGACCTAACACATTTACAGAACATTTTATCCAACAGCTACAGAATAAACAGCACATAGAACATTATCATCCAGGATAGACTATATACTAGACCAGGATAGACCATATATTAGACCACAAAACAAGCCCCAACAAAATTTTAAAAACCAAAATTATATCAAGATTATTTTCAGACAACAATGGAATAAAACTATAAAGCAATAACAACCACTTTCATCTGTTTTGTTTACTGCTGTAGCCCCAGAATCTAAAAAAATGCTTACTACAATGTTGACACTTAGTATTTATTGAGCTAATAAGTAAGTGCTGTTAAATTTACTTTTATTTTACAAATTCTCTAAGATATTTTAGAACTACATGTTTAAGTCAAAATATCCCTTAAATTGTAATAGAGGTTTGTTAAACTTAAAAATCAGTTTCTTTAGAAATGACATCCTTATTGCAAACTCTGTGAATCCTATTATCTACAAGTATTTGAGTTTTATTATATGTCAAAGTATTATTTATACATATATATGTGTGTATATATATTACTACAAGAAAACTATATATAGTATGATATATATAAGTAATTATATATATTGCTACAGGAAAATTATACATAAAGACACATAGTAAAGAGATGAAAAAGGTATATAATAAAGTGTATACATATATATAATTATATATGTAAAAAATATATTTTTTATACAAATATACCTTATGTACCTTAGATTGAAGGTAGATATATGTATCTACAGGCCCTGTGCAAGTCTGAAATCCAGCCCTGCTGACTAGTGTCCTTATAAGAAGAGAAAATTGAACACACAGACACCCTGGAGTGCACACACACAGAAGAAAGACCATGTGAGGACACAGTGAAGATGGCCATCTGCCAGCAAATGAAAGAGGTCTCAGAAGAAACAACACTGCCAACAATTTGATCTTGGACTTCCAGCCTCTGAAACTGTGAGAAAATAAATTCTTTATTTATTTTCTATGGTCCTTTGTTATGGCAGCCGTAGCAACTACAACACAGGGTTTTTCAAAAGAAGACTTCTAATAAGGCTACTTCTTCAAATAAGACATGTGGTACTATTGACTTTATTTATGGAGCACTCACTTAATTTCAAGCATGTACATTGGATGGTAAAGAAGCAATGCTAAACAGGAGACAGCCTCTTACTTCTAGGAGCTGATCATCCTGACAGGGCAGCAGGGAAGGATGCAGGCAATACAGAGGGTCAAGAATGTTAACTCGTTAGTGGGAGCATGCAGAAAGGAGGAGCCAATGTTAGCCTTAGGCCAAATCAGTGAAGCACCACCAATGGGGACTGTGTGGCATATTTGAAGAGTTTTGTGGGCTCCTTGTGCAGTATAAAAATGGCTCAAAACAAATGAGAACTAAAGCTTTAGTTAAACATGTACTGGAAACAAACAAAACTTGGATTTGTGCTGTTAACATCAACCATAAACAGCCTGCTGATCTAGAGAAATATTTTTCCATTTTATGATTCCTTGCCCAACTCCTCCTCAACCTTGAAGAGACAAAAATGTGTATCAGGTCTTATGCCAGTACAAATGCAAATATAATAACATAATTTTCTTAGAAAGTATAAGCATCACTTTGGAGAAATAATATATTTTTCCAATATTTGCTCTCATCAAAAGGAGATGAAGCATTTTTCCCCAAGATTCTTTTGACTGTAGATATTTATATATACACAGCATTCATATGTATTATTGATAGTGTTGATGGCTGACTGCCAAATAATCACCATGTGTTCAATTTTTCACTTTGTAATATAATTTTTTAAATTATTTTTAAAAATCTATTTTTTTACTGAGCTGAAAACCAAATTTCTAGCCATTGCTAATATATAAATTGTTATTGCACTATATGCCCAATAGTTACAGAAGAGTGATATGTCTCAATTTTCCTAGCATAAATCCAACTTTTATCTGTCATTCTAGCATAATTATTAATAGCTACTAGTTTCATGCTCAAAAGTATTCCAGATTGGTTGATAAATTGCGTGGATGGTCAACATATGGTAAATGTTAGGCCCACTACTCTAGTGAGAGGATAAGAAACTAGTTGGCACAAAGTATTAATAAGAGAGCATTTAAATCTATCTTTGAGACTGAGCACTGTGGTTCACACCTGTAATCCCAGCACTTTGGGGGGCCAAGGCTGGCAGATCACTTGAGGCCAGGAATTTGAGAACAGCCTGGCCAACATGGTGAAACATTGTCTCTACTAAAAATACAAAAATTAGCCAGGTATGGTGGTAGGTGCCTGCAATCCCAGTTACTCTGGAGGCTGAGGCAGGAGAATCACTTAAACCCAGGAGATGGAAGTTGCAGTGAGCTGAGACGGCACCACTGCACTCTAGCCTGGGCAACAGAGTGAGACTCTGTCTCAAAAAAAAAAAAAAAAAAATCTTTGAAAGTTAGTGAAAATCACCCATCTATTCCTTTTTCCTGAATAGGTCTGATTTTTACCCTGGCTTGGGACTTATGCCTCATTATATTTCAGTGATTTAGGTGAGGTGATCTGGGCTCCTATAAATAAACCATATAAAAGAATATATAAACAGATCATCTCAATCTGGCTTCATTTTGAAAACAGAATAATATAGAATGACAAAAAATAAATTATTATTATTTATGAAAATTTTTCCTTTTATGCAGTTATGTATTGTATTTCTTTATACATTTCCATATACATTTTATTTTCTTTTAAAAAACCTTTTATTTTAGGTTCAGAGGTATATGTGGAGGTTTGTTATATAGGTACATTCATGTCATGGGGGGTTTAATGTATACATTGTTTTGTCAGGTAGGTAATAAGCCTAGTACTCAATATTTTTTCTGATCCTCTTCCTCATCTCACCCTCCACCCTCAAGTAGGCCGTAGGCCCCAGGGTCTGTTGTTCCCCTCTATGTGTCCATGTGTTCTCATCATTTACCTTCCACTTATAAGTTTTAATAATAGCCATTCTGGACTATTATTGAAAAAGTACAAGCCTAACTTTGGAGATACAATATATTTTTCTAATATTCACTTTCATCAAAAAGAGATAAATGCAGCTGGGTGGGTGGCTCACACCTGTAATCCCAGCACTTTGGGACGTCGAGGTGGACGGATCATAAGATCAGGAGTTCAAGACCAGCCTGACCACTATGGTGAAACCCTGTCTCTACCAAAAATACAAAAAAATTATCCGGGCATGGTGGCACATGCCTGTAATGCCAGCTACTTGGGAGGCTGAGGCAGGAAAATCGCTTGAATCCAGGAGGCAGAGGTTGCAATGAGCGGAGATGGTGCCACTGCACTCCAGCCTGGGTGACAGAGTGAGAATCTGTCTTGAAAAACAATAATAATAACAATAATAAATAAAAGGAGATAAATGCATTTTCCCCATGATTTATATTCCTTTGGATATATCCAAAGGAATATACCCAGGGGAATATAAATGATTCTATCATAAAGACACATGTATATTCGTTACAGTCATTCTGGACTATCATTAAAAAGTCAAACAATAATAGATGCTAGCAAGGTTGTAGAGAAACAGGAATGCTTATATATTCTCAATGGGTATGTAAGTTAGTTCAGCCATTATGGAAGGCAGTGTGGTGATTTTTCACAACCTAAAGACAGAAATACCATTCCACTCAGATTCCATTACTGGCTATGTACCCAAAGGAATAGAAATCATTATATCATAAAGACACATGCACAAGTATGCTCATTGCAGCACTATTTACAATAGCAAAGACATGGAATCAACCTAAATGCTAATAATGTAAGAATGGATAAAGAAAATGTGGTACATTTACACTATGAAATACTATGCAGCCATAAAAAAGAATCAGATTATGTCTTTTGCAGGGGCATGATGCAGCTGGAGGTCATTATCCTTAGCAAACTAATGCGGGAACAGAAAACCAAATACCACATGTTCTCACTTATAAGTGGGAGCTAAATGCTGACAACATGCGGACACATTGAGGGGAACAACATACTGGGGCCTATTGAATGGTGGAGAGTAGGAAGAGGAAGAGGATCAGCAAAAATAAGCAATGGGTATCAAGTTTAATACCTGGGTGATGGAATAATCTGTACAATAAACCCCATGACACAAGTTTAGCTATGTAACAAACCTGCACGTGTTCCCCTGAACTTAAATAGAAGTTTATAAATAAATGTAAAGATGGGCTCTGTAAGAAAAGGTGACTGAAGTTTTGGTTTTGTTTTCTTCTTTTGTTTTTAATCTTGCAAAGAGAAAACCACTATATAAATGCCTGCAGGTTGATGAAAGGTAGTGCCCAGTGAATATCTGCCAAAAGCTGAAAAGATACTTGGCTTAATTTGCAACAATGGGGCTAATGCAGGTTGAACACACCTAAGAAAGAACGCCATATCCACTGTGACAGTAATTAAGTACTTCACCTTAAAACAGGCTATGGCCTGTCTTACCTGCAGGGAAATTCAAACGAGAATGTCAGCTTAGATAAGTCAGGCTTGTACATGTCTAAGGGGAACCAAATGACCTCATCAAGTCTCTTCCAGCCCTTGGATTGATTTTCCATTAAGAGCAAATTTGAAATCACAAACTAAACACTTAAAAATTATAAGCAACTTTTAACTAGAAAGCACATTTAGATTTTAATTGAGCCTTACTGAAATCATGGCTCTGGCTAATGTACATATCTCAAAAAATAATTTTTAAAAAGATTAATAGATAAAAATATGTAGGGGCACATTTAGCCCCAAGATGCCTGCCCAAGTTGTAATAATAGTATAAAAATTGGTTTTTGGTATAACAAGCAAATGGTTGTAGATAGAATTGGTCAGTAGTTTTAGAAATAATCCCCAAGAGAAATAATTAAGCTTTTAAAAACATAACTAGGTATTTTTACAAATATACTAGAACATTTGATGCAAACACACTTGAATGTGCAAAATAGTTAATTATATACACTATTTATAAATCTGTCTCAGCAATAAAGGAGAGAGTCCTCAACTTGTGGCCCAGTGAAAAAATTTGTTGCTTCTTATCCTTTTGTTTTAGTCAATATTTTAATTGTTCAGTATCACTTATGCCATGAAACACCCAGGGGAAAAATAAAAGCTGTAAAACTCATAGTCATTAGATCTCACTTATAATTTTGGACTTGTTTTGAGAACTGCACAAACTATTTATGAACATGATATATGAAATTTTTTAAGTGTTTTGAAAAATGTAAGGGCTTTAACCAAAAAGAAACTCCCGAAATAGTATTTCCCTTAATTAAAAATTTAAAAGTGGCTGAAAAATGAGAAGTGGTCTACATTTTCACTTTCTTATGAGAAGCCAGCCCTACTCATTTACTAGACATTCACAACTACATATACACTTAGACTGAAGGTAGGCTATCATCAATTCCTACATTTTTTAATGTATCCATCCCTTCTACTAGACTATGTACCTTTATGAAGAGGACTGTATCTCTATATGCAGTGTCTGCCACATAGTAGGTATTCAGTGAAGTCCAAGAGGATAGTGAATAGATGATTAAACAAATTCCCTTAGAAATGAAGCAGATCACAGTACAAGTATTTTCAGTACAATTCTCACTATTTCTTGAAAGACCAAATGGTGAATGGGGTAAGATGGGGTCTGGCCTATGTGAAGCATGAGTCATTAAATGGCCTTGCAGATAAGGACAGGAATGCAAGTTTTCAAAGGACTCCTTAGATCTTCCATCATGAAACAAGGTCACAGGAAGCAAAGGATAACTGATAACATCTAAAACCTAGAATATAGGGTTTTAAGGTAAGATGAGATAGCGGACGGTATGCTTGGATAAATACAGTGGTAGAGAGAGTTCACATAGTTCATACTTTAAAGAACTTATCATACAAAACTAAAGAGTGAACAAAAGAGGCTTAAGGTACAATCAACATTATTGAGCAATAAAGTGATATAAATCTTATCTTTGCAGGTGGCCATTCCTGCCCAGAAAACAGACAGTTTTGAAGAGAAAAAAGGGAGAGAAAGACTACAGAAAATTACATTACTGGGGTTTTGAGAAACTGACCCCGTGGAATAAAAATGAGAAGAAAATGTTGAAGCAAGGTTAATGAAATATTTTGGAGTTTGAGTTGAAAAGATATGATGGCTGGTTAAATAATTGAGAGAGAATTTGAGGTTGAACCGAAGACTTCTGGTTTGGGAAACTAGATAAGTGGTGATCTGTTAAAAATATGAAAAGTTTAACAGGTGTGATTTTAGGAGAAAATAGAAGAAGAAACTTGGAATGTGGATCTGGAGCCAAAGAGAAGATTTGGGGCTGGGATAAAAACTTAAAAGTCATTAGTGGGGGGTGTGTGTGTGTGTGTGTGTGTGTGTGTGTGTGTGTGTGAAGTGGAAGCCATGGAGTGGATGAGACTAACCCCAGTCATCATGTTAAATAAGAAAGGAAGAGATCAAGAGAAGTCTGAGGAGCCCCAAAATTCAAGGGATATGGAAAACAGTTTATCCTTTGGCTAGTGTGTGTGCAATGTATTAAGACACTCACTTTGAGGTGCCATTAAAATAGTTAATTCACTACCATATTTTAAATGGCTATCATATAGAGAAAATTATTACATACAATAGACCTAGCAGAGTAACCAATAATATAATCATGTCTAATGTTTGCACACCATATAAGATATTATAATTCTTGCATGATATGCACTGTGTTAAAAACGACATGTTTTCAGACTACCTCTACCCAACGAAGCCCTGATTTGTAGGTACAAATATTCTCCAGAAGTAGGTGA
This sequence comes from Aotus nancymaae, assembly GCF_030222135.1. Lineage (NCBI taxonomy): Eukaryota > Metazoa > Chordata > Mammalia > Primates > Aotidae > Aotus > Aotus nancymaae. Next base: position 39,722,870 of record NW_026988438.1, on the reverse strand, counting down.
GGCACAGAGATATTTGGCAGTAAGGGATGAATCAGAATGGCTTTTTTCCCAAAGGTCCTCTGCTACCTACTAGATCTGGAGGCACACAACACAACGATGAACAATTCAGAAAGTCACAATAAGGACAGTTAAAGTGTATTTAATCACAGCCCTGCCCTTAAAAATACACAAGTGGCAAGCATAAGGCTATACTTTTACTTTACAAGAAGTAGTCATTCAATCTATCCTTGTAATAGCCAAGAAATTAGTAAGATGTTAAATACAAGTCACCTTTTTTCTAATCTCGTGCAAAAATAGAACACTACAGATATATATACCACACTAGAAAAAGTTCAAGATTATTATTCTCCCATGCTATTTTATACATAGTTTTGATATTAAGTTAAAAAGGCATATACAACATTTTTTGCATTTTTGATAAACCATGGAAAAGTATTTATTCATGCATCTGTTTATTCAAACAACATTTATTGAATTTCAATGTTTATATGCAAAATATGGAAATCAGTGATAAACAAGATAGATAAAATCTCTATGTTTATAGCCAAGAATACAGAGTCCCATCATAATTAATTAAGTAGATATTTAATTACAATAGGTGCTACAAAGTAGAAGAACAAAATGTACTTAAATATCTTACCTGGGGATCTGACCTAGCCTAGGAGTCAGGTAAGACTTCCTTAAGGAAATGTCTTTTGAGCTGAATTCTAAGGAATGGTTACAATTTATTGAGGCAAAAACTGGGCAAGAACTTATTAGAGAGAATAGCTTCTTTAAAAGCACCGGGCAGGGAGCAAGCACAATATTTTCCAGAAAATGAAAACTCCAAATGTGGCTGAAGTTCAGTGAATGTAACAGAGTGACCAGGGAATAGCTGGATTGGGGAGGAGTGTCAAATCCTGCACGTCAGATTGAGGATTTGGTCCTGAAGATGTACTGGTTATTCTTCATGTTGTCTGCTCAGCTCTGTTCTTCATGCTGATCCCTGCACAGTCAATTACCCAAGCTCCTGTTCTCCTGTTTCCAGTTAGGTTCCAATAGGAGGCACTGACAGATCTGAGACTGGAGGAGAGATGAAGCTCAAGGTACTTCCACTCTACCTCCTCCCTCTCTCACGGCAGTATCATTGGTGGTGGTTTGTCTCTCCACAATTACCACTCCTGTTGCGTGCTCCCTCCTCTTTGGGCTAGTGCTCAATGATCTCTAGTAATAAAACTTCCTCCCTTTCTCCCTTCACTCTGAGGGGTAGTAGCAAATAACTTTCACTTCCATCTTTATGTTCCTCAGCATCTCCTATTGGTCCTAACTGCAACCACACTGTGAAGTGATTCTTTTATTATAATCTCTATATTTGAACTGTTTGAGCTGAAGTTTCCTGCTGGGATCATGACTGACCCTTCACAGTACAGCCAAAATCTATTTGTAGTTTTCAGTTGATCACTCTGGCTGTTGTGAGGAAAACGGATTGGATCAGAGAGAGTGAGAGTGATGCCAGGAGATGGAGAGAACTGGACAATCTATTTGGGAAGGGAAAGGCAAGATTTGGTCATCAATGGGATATAGAGGTGAATAAAAGGGAAGATTCAACAACAGCTCTGCTCAGTAATCAAAAGAAACAAAGACTGCTTTAAGGGAATCAGACAATGAACATGTACCAAAATTGCTTACAATACTGATAAGGATGACTGGTAACATCTTAGGCCTTTCTTCTGGTCCATATCTGCAAACTTTTTATATCTTGAATCCTGCAAAAAGTTTTAAAACTATGCCCCCCCCCAAAAACTTAAAAATAACATTTTAGCATCAGGCAATATTTGCAGAATAGCTTTATACAAAGCCCTCTAGAAGATAATAAAAAGAGTCATCAAAGAAGAATGGTTGAGAACCTGGGCTCTGAAAGCAGACTACCTTGGTTTAATTAATAGCCACAGATTTACAGAAAAGAAGAAGAGAAAGAAGGAAGAGAGAAAAGAGTAAGCAACAGAGAGGGTGATGGGATAACCTTGCTTATCCTTTACTCCCTTCATAAACATACAATGTCCTCTCTCTTTTTCTGGGAACCTCTCTCTTTGGCACATATTTATATGTAAAGTTGTAGTCCAAATGGTAAGTGATCTGGAGCGATGTTTAGGAAATAGCATAATAAGAAACAATGTTTTGAATTTTGAGGGCTGTGAAGTGTTCTGAAATGACTTTGGGATAGCTAAAATAATCTAACTTATTGAGCTCTTTTTGTATTGGGCACTATGCTAAGAGCTTTATAGCTATGAATATTAACCCATTTATGCTGGAGATTGCAAATTATGTGTGTGTGTTTGTGTGTGTGTGTGAGAGAGAGAGAGAGATCTTGGCAATGACCTCAAGCAGTAGGATATAAATAACTCCCACAAGTTTAGCATTCCAATAATGGTTAATTATCTCATAATGCTTCCAACAACTCTATTTCCTTTCTCACAAGGGAAAGTCTACAGATACCAACGTATCTCAAATGGTTTTGATTTAGTCCTACCTAAGAGAAGGGAAGTTTCTACTACACTGAGGAGCATAAGACATTTAAAGCCTTCTTTTATTCTTGCTATGCCTTTTACACCTTTGGAATTAGAAAGCACTTTGGGGATTAGTTATTCTAAATTCTCAACTCCTTCTGTATCTCATACATAATAAAAACCAAGTCCCAGAATACTGAGTACCAGGTTAAAATAACTAGTAATTGTCTGAAGTGGCACTTGAATTTGACATCTCACAATTCTCTTAAAGATTCGGTAATATGTTAGATACCTGCATAGAAGTGCTGTGTAATCTTTCCCAGTTTTCTAGAATTATGTTTTCTAGAATTATGTTTCAAAACTTGTATCCAAATTTAAATTAAATTACATTTTGTTAAATGTAATTATTTTGTTAAATAATTTTTGCTTCCATCAGCATTCTCATTTTAAGATTACCTAGATTGCTATGATAAGAAAAATAACATGTTATAAGCCATGTCAGTAACAATTAACATTACACTTGAAAAAGCAAGCTACTAAAGCTGAAATTGATCAAGTTTCTAAGAAAGCTAATGCATTTATTTTACATCAAAATGACTAAAGATAACATCACAATCTTTTATAAACTACAGTTACAACTGTTCTTTCAATTTTACTAAATTTGTTCGTCTTTGCTCTCAGAGTAGACTTGAAATACATCATATTTAACCATATGCTATTTGCATCTGTCTGGTAGTGACAGCTGTGTATTAATTCAATCACCTTTCATTTTCCTTGTGGGCACACAGTTGCCAAGGGATATCTCCCAGCCTTCCTTGCAGCTGGGAGTGAGGTGGACTAGTAACTGACACCTCAAGAAAGAAGAATGCAATTTTCTCAGTTTTTAATCTCTCATTTTCCTGCCTCCACATTATTTTAAGACCATTGAGAGAGAGTGCTGTGGTAGAAACAGAAGGTCTTGTTTTTTTGAAGGACAATTTGCTTTTGTCTTCTCATCTCTTACCTATTCCAATCAGCTCTAAACATCCTCTTCATATTCCCTCCTTCACACTCTCTCTTTTCCTCTGTCATCTCTTCCTCTCTTCATTTTTTCTATTGTTCATGTGCAACTTTGTAATCTATTGTCATGGTAACAAGCATTATGTCTGGCCCAGAGCTATGCAGCACAGAGCAGTTTCTATCTTCAGTGTGTCTCCACTTTTGCTTTGTTCATCTCTTTACCTATTTGGTATTTTACCCCATTCAGCCCCTCTCAAGCTTCCATGATGACCTAGTACCTTTTTTTCCTGATTCCCAGAGACCCCCATTATGGGTCTTTCTTCTTTCTCAGGGAGACTGGGAATAACATGGATCAATCTTTTCTTCATAGCAGGATTTTTATTCAAAACAAGATTTTACTGTATAAGTATTCAGTTTCTCCAGGTTTTGCTATGTGGTTTGAAGAAAGACAATAAAGTAAACTCATCTCTGCTGTAATTTTAATGGCCAGTTGTCTTTCCTCTCCTTATGGGGTTGTTTTTTAACATGGGATTCTCAATTTAAATGCAATAAAGGCATATGTAATAATAAAATTCTAGTGTGGTTGGCCAAGGTGAGAATTTGGAATATTTAATTGCATTACCATCCTTGACTTTTGGCCAGTAGTCAGGTTTCCTTTGCTGTACATTGCTGCTTACTGTTTTACTTCCTCTAATGTATTCTATACCAAGTGCTTCTCAATCTTTAACAGATGTCAGAATTTTTTAGAGAGGTGGTTAAAACCCAGATTCCTGGACGTTGTAGCCACAAATTCCGATTCAGTAGTTTTAGAGTGAAGCCTGTTCATTTGTATCGTTTAAAACAAAAAAAAAAGGAAAAAGCTCCCATGGTGATACTGGTGGTCTGACAATGACACTTTGAGTAGTCCACAATGCAACTTGAAGCTCACAGAAGCCCAGAGAAGAAAAGTCTGAAAAATTTCTAGTTGAAATTAAGATATGATCAAAACTGGCTCAAATTTCAACATGAACCTTTTGAACAGAAACACTGCTATATCATATAACCCTACAGCTAAAATGGAATATACTAAGTCAAGTACTATTACAAAGATGAGGAAACAGACCAACAGACCTGGGAAGACTGTTTCACATCTAAAGAGAGACAGAAAAAAAGTAGGCGTATGTAGAGAAGAGAATGTTTTCAAAGACGGCCAGAACAGTATCTTCTATCTGTCTTTTGCAATGTGACTTTGCTATTAGACCTTCAAGAGGTGATTCTTATTTACCTTCCCCTTGAATCTGGGCTGACCAGAAGGCAATGTTTGACCGATAATGTGCAATGGAATTGAGGTTGTGTAACTCCAAGGCAGAGACTTAAGAGAACTTCAATGTCTGCTGTTCTCTTACCTAGATAAAAGCCAGCGCCAACTCTCAACCATGCGAGTGAAGCCATTGTGGATCTTCCAGCTCTTCCAGAGACCTAACCAACAACACAAGAAACAGAATTGCCTGTCAACCCACAGAATTCTGAAAAATAATCAACTGTTGTTTTAAGTCACTGAGATAGAGGGAGGTTTGCTTTGTGTAACAGAAAACTGCAGTGATGGATGTCCAGATCTCTCCCCCTGTAGTCTCTGTATTTCACTATGCTGTCTTCTGCTCATTCTCCTTTCTCCTACTTCTCATTTGTTCAGTTAACCAATGCTTTTTAAAGCATTTAAAATATTCCAGATACTACCAATTCAAAGGTTAACAAAAACACTTCTTACCACTCTCATTAACCTCATAATCAAGAATAGGAAATAGACTAATCAATTGCCACACATTTTGACCAAAGTACTAATGTAACTATGTATGGAAGAGGTAAATAGAAGCAGTGCGTGTGTTTATTGTGTCTGTGCATGTATGTATTTTTAATTGTTATAGAATCACGCATGGGAGAGGAAGAGAAGGTATTATGAAGGAAGTGGTGCCTGAACATTATCATAAATTACATACCAGTCAAAAGAAGGCAATGGAAGAGTAATGTAAATTCACTATTATACCTTTCTCAAATGTATTACTTTTGAATTTTTGTATCACTAACTACTCAGATAGTACATACAGATGTATGATTATATTAATGTGTACATTTACCTTGATTATATCACTAAAGTTATCATTCTCAATAAAAAGAATGTTAGAAGACAAAACACATTTCTACTTGTATTCTGAATATTTCTCTCTCTAAAAATATATTCAAAAAGCTGTTTTATTTGCTATTAATGTTCACCTAAATCAGGAATTAAATGAAAAATCAAACTATTATGGAAAATCTATGGATTCCTTCATCAGGAATGAGCAATCAAAATGCCCTTGAATAGTTCATAATCGAGGTAGGTTCTTTATTGATTAGAGTTTCGTTTAAGACCACAGAAACCTGTTATATAGAATAGAACATATCCCTAGCTATTCCTATGGCTTAAAAACTGTTGGATGATCTGAAAAGCAAGGCACATTAAGCTCCAGGCAGAATATCCAAGAAGTTTCCAGCCCCAGGAATTGTCTCACTGCTCCTACATGCAGGGATGTTGCATCTACCAATGAAGAAAGTTGCTGAAAATCAGGAAATTGGTGACTCAGATCTATGTTGCTTGTGTCACCACCTGAAGAGCAGAATTATGGTCTCTATCCCACTTAACTTAGTTCAAAATTCAAGTCAACCATCAGTGTATCAGATTGGAGGAACCCAAATCACACCTGAAACCTTAGCCACAAGGACATCTGGGAAATGTTTCACTTTGTTTTATAATATCCAAGCATTACAGTACTAGACGTCACAGAAGAAAAAAGTCTGGAATACATGCTTAAGGGAACCAAGCCACAGGATCTACCATGAAGACTAACTCTAGTTTTAACAAATGAATAAAGAAGTCAACTACAGACTGGCAAAATTATACTCTTCCTCATTCAACTGTGAATGTTGTAAAGAAGGTCAGATTGATTTATCTACTGTATTAGAGAAGATTATACTCAAGAACCATATCCAAAACCACTAGGACCATGAAAAGTACACTTTTAAGTCAAAAGTGTTTGTTAAAAAATTACGGACAGGGTTTTTGAAAATATTTATATAAATACATTATATTTCTTTAAAGCTAATACAATGCATTTGTTATTTCTTCTGTGTTTAACCATATTTCTTTTTGTTACAAATTTATGTCTGTTTTAATACATTTATACCAGAGAAATATCAAAAATTTTTATTTGATGATATATTTGATATTCCATAATTTTAATTAACATAATGTTTTGATAATGTAAGTTTTTTTTTAGTTTTGAGCATTTTAAAATAAAATACTTCAGGGATATTGAGAAGAATATATATTTAGTTTCTTAACCTCTTGATTTGAATGAACTGTCATTTCCTCTCATAATGTGCTCACATAACACAGAACCAACTGGGTAAATGCAAGATGAAGTAATACTCATAAACACTCCTAAGATCATAAAAGTCAACTTTGGCTTATTTACAACAAAAATTTCAGAATAGGACACGTTTGGGAAGTTTTAATTTCAAATAAAAAAAATTCACGTACAAATAACTTCTCTGAAAACATGAAAAAGTATTTTCTAAGAGAAAGTATATATTTTATAAATGTGCATCTTAGTAACAATTTAAAATAATTAATTTTCTGGCAATCGAATCCATTCTGAACAATGACTTCTTGAAGTCTACAAATTTTATTAAATTTCAAATGCCCATCCAGAAAACGGAAAAGTTAAAGACTTATCAAAAGATAAACTGTGGCGGGAGGTTTTCAAGATGGCCGATTAGGAGGAAGTCGGGATCGCAGCTCCGAAAGAAGGCGCAGAGGGTGAGTGGACGCCGCATTTCCAGACAGATTTTTACTGACCACAGACTAGGGGATTAACAGGAGGAGGAGCCGCACGGGTCACCAGCACCGCTGGTTTGAGTGGAGCGGCGCGCCGCTCGGCCTACGCCCTGAGGTGGGGGGTGGCGGATCCACATACAGAGCGAGAGAGACTGAATCACCTCTGAGCCAGCAAGGGGAGCTGAAGCAGGGATTCAAGCCAGGACACTCCCGGGCAAGGGCGCGGCACGAATCTCAGAGCCGCTGCTTTGGCTGATGCAGCGGCTCACAGGGCAGCGGATTTTTACTGCCCACAGACCAGGAGATTCACAGGCGGAGAAGCTCCACGGGTTGCCAGCGCCGCTGGTTGGACTGGCACGGCTGCTCTGCCTGCACCCCAGGCAGGGAGCAGCGGCCCCTTGTGCAGAGTGAGCGAGACCGGATCCCCTCTGGGCCAGCAAGGGGAGCTGAGGCAGGGACTCAATCCAAGAGTTTCCTGGGCAAAGAGGACGCCTCCGGAAACACGGCTGAACACGGGACGGTCCAGCTCTGTGGAGGAGGGGCGTCACCCACCGGGAAACACCCTGCAGTTCCCAGGACAATTTGCCCACAGCAGCTCAACGAAGCCTCTGCAGGCTGAGTGTGACTAGGCTGCCACCTTGTGGGCAGGGAAAACCATTGCAACAGCGGAAAATCATAACGCCTTAATTCCCTGGGACAGACCACCTAGGGGGAAGAAAAGGGGGTTTATGAGTTCAGCTACTACAGACTTAAAATTACCAAAATCAGAAAGACAGCAACTACAAAGTCGATAGGTGGATAAATCCACAAAGATGGGAAGAAACCAGCGCAAAAAGGATGAAAACACCCAAAACCAGAACACCTCTCCTCCTACAAGGGAGCACAACTCCTCACCAGCAAGGGAACAAGACTGGATGGAGAATGAGCGTGATGAAATGACAGAATCAGCTTTTAGAAAGTGGATAATAAGAAACTTCCGTGAGCTAAAAGAACATGTTCTAACCCAATGCAAAGAAACTAAGAACCTTGAAAAAAGACTTGACGAAATGTTAATGAGAATGGACAACTTAGAGAGGAATATGAGCGAATTGATGGAGCTGAAAAACACAACACGAGAACTTCGCGAAGCATGCACAAGTTTCAACAGCCGAATTGACCAAGCAGAAGAAAGGATATCAGAGGTCGAAGATCAACTCAATGAAATAAAACGAGAAGGCAAGATTAGAGAAAACAGGGTAAAAAGGAATGAACAGAGTCAACAAGAAATATGGGACTATGTGAAAAGACCTAATCTACGTTTCATAGCTGTACCTGAATGTGACGAAGAGAATGCATCCAAGCTGGAAAATACTCTTCAGGATATTATCCAGGAAAACTTCCCCAACCTAGCAAGGCAGGCCAATATTCAAGTCCAGGAAATACAGAGAACACCACAAAGATATTCCTCTAGAAGAGCAACCCCAAGGCACATAATCATCAGATTCACCAGGGTTGAAATGAAGGAGAAAATACTAAGGGCAGCCAGAGAGAAAGGTCGGGTTACCCACAAAGGGAAGCCCATCAGACTTACAGCAGATCTCTCAGCAGAAACCCTACAGGCCAGAAGGGAGTGGGGGCCGATATTCAACATCCTTAAAGAAAAGAACTTTCAACCCAGAATTTCATATCCAGCCAAACTAAGCTTCGTAAGTGAAGGAAAAATAAAATCCTTTGAGAACAAGCAAGCACTCAGAGATTTCATCACCACCAGACCAGCTTTACAAGAGCTCCTGAAGGAGGCACTACACATAGAAAAAAACAACCAGTACCAGCCACTCCAAAAATGCACGAAATGGTAAAGAGCATCAACACAATGAAGAATCTGCATCAACCAATGGGAAAAACAGCCAGCTAGCATCAAAATGACAGGATCAAATTCACACATAACAATATTAACCCTAAATGTAAACGGACTAAATGCCCCAATCAAAAGACACAGATTGGCAAATTGGATAAAAAGCCAAAACCCATCAGTGTGCTGTATCCAGGAAACCCATCTCGCATGCAAGGATACACAAAGGCTCAAAATAAAGGGATGGAGGAAGATTTACCAAGCAAATGGAGAACAAAAAAAAGCAGGAGTTGCAATTCTCATCTCTGATAAAATAGACTTTAAAGCAACAAAGATCAAAAGAGACAAAGAAGGACATTACATAATGGTAAAAGGATCAATGCAACAAGAAGAGCTAACGATCCTAAATATATATGCACCTAATACAGGAGCACCTAGATACATAAGGCAAGTTCTTAAAGACTTACAAAGAGACCTAGACTCCCACACAATAATAGTGGGAGACTTCAACACCCCATTGTCAATATTAGACAGATCAACGAGACAGAAAATTAAAAAGGATATCCAGGACTTGAACTCAGACCTGGACCAAGCAAACCTAATAGACATTTGCAGAACTCTCTACCCCAAATCCACAGAATATACATTCTTCTCAGCACCACATCACACCTACTCTAAAATTGACCACATAATTGGAAGTAAATCACTCCTCAGCAAATGCAAAAGAACGGAAACCATAACAAACAGTCTCTCAGACCACAGTGCAATCAAGTTAGAACTCAGAATTCAGAAGCCAACCCAGAACCGCACAGCCTCATGGAAATTGAACAACTTTCTCCTGAATGTTGACTGGATAAACACTGAAATGAAGGCAGAAATAAAGATGTTCTTCGAAACCAACGAGAACGAAGACACCACATACCAGAATCTCTGGGACACATTTAAAGCAGTCTCTAGAGGAAAATATATAGCAATAGGTGCCCACATGAGAAGAAAGGAGAGATCTAAAATTGACACTCTTTCGTCAAAATTGAAAGAGCTAGAGGAGCAAGATCAAAAAAACTCAAAACCTAGCAGAAGACAAGAAATAACTAAGATCAAAGCAGAATTGAAGGAGATAGAGACACGAAAAACCCTTCAAAAAATCAATAAATCCAGGAGCTGGTTTTTTGAAAAGATCAACAAAATAGACAGACCACTAGCCAGACTAATAAAAAAGAAAAGAGACAATAACCAAATAGATGCAGTAAAAAATGATAAAGGGGATATCATCACAGATGCCAGAGAAATTCAAACCATCATCAGAGATTATTACAAACAACTCTATGCACATAAACTAGAAAACCTGGAAGAAATGGATAAATTCCTGGACAGTTGCCTCCTCCCAAGCCTAAACCAGGAAGAAGTCGAAACCCTGAATAGACCAATAACAAGGTCTGAAGTCGAGGCAGCAATTAAGAGCCTACCACCCAAAAAAAGCCCAGGTCCAGATGGGTTCACAGCCGAATTCTACCAGACATACAAAGAGGAACTGGTACCATTCCTACTGAAACTATTCCAAATAATCCAAAAAGAAGGAATCCTTCCCAAATCATTTTATGAGACCAACATCATCCTAATACCAAAACCCGGCAGAGACTCAACAAGAAAAGAAAATTACAGGCCAATATCCATGATGAACATAGATGCAAAAATCTTCAATAAAATACTGGCAAGCCGATTGCAACAGCACATCAAAAAGCTTATCCACCATGATCAAGTAGGATTCATCCCGGGGATGCAAGGCTGGTTCAATATACGCAAGTCTATAAATGTAATTCACCACATAAACAGAACCAAAGACAAAAACCACATGATTATCTCAATAGATGCAGAGAAGGCCTTCGACAAAATTCAACAGCCCTTTATGCTAAAAACTCTCAATAAACTAGGTATCGACGGAACGTACCTCAAAATAATAAAAGCTATTTATGACAAACCAACAGCCAATATCATACTGAATGGGCAAAAACTGGAAGCATTCCCTTTGAAATCGGGCATTAGACAAGGATGCCCTCTCTCACCACTCCTATTCAATATAGTACTGGAAGTCCTGGCCAGAGCAATCAGACAAGAAAAAGAAATAAAGGGTATTCAATTAGGAAAGGAGGAAGTCAAATTGTCTCTATTTGCAGACGACATGATTGTATATCTAGAAGACCCTATCACCTCAGCCCAAAATCTCCTCAAACTGATAAGCAACTTCAGCAAAGTCTCAGGATACAAAATCAATGTGCAAAAATCACAAGCATTCCTATACACCAATAATAGACTTAAAGAGAGCCAAATCAAGAACGAACTGCCATTCACAATTGCTACAAAGAGAATAAAATACCTAGGAATACAACTAACAAGGAACGTAAAGGACCTCTTCAAGGAGAACTACAAACCACTGCTCAACGAAATAAGAGAGGACACAAACAGACGGAGAAACATTCCATGTTCATGGTTAGGAAGAATTAATATCGTGAAAATGGCCATACTGCCCAAAGTAATTTACAGATTCAACGCTATCCCCATCAAGCTACCAATGACCTTCTTCACAGAACTGGAAAAAACCACCTTAAACTTCATATGGAACCAAAAGAGAGCCCACATAGCCAAGTCAATTCTAAGCAAAAAGAACAAAGCAGGAGGCATCACACTACCGGACTTCAAACTCTACTACAAGGCTACGGTAATCAAAACAGCATGGTACTGGTACCAAAACAGAGATATAGACCAATGGAACAGAACAGAGGCGTCGGAGGCAACACAACATATCTACAACCACCCGATCTTTGACAAACCTGATAAAAACAAGCAATGGGGAAAGGATTCCCTGTTCAATAAGTGGTGTTGAGAAAACTGGCTAACCATATGCAGAAAGCAGAAACTCGACCCCTTCCTGACACCTTACACTAAAATTGACTCCAGATGGATTAAAGACTTAAACATAAGGCCTAACACCATAAAAACACTAGAAGGAAACCTAGGCAAAACCATTCAGGACATAGGCGTAGGCAAGGACTTTATGACCAAAACACCAAAAGCATTGGCAACAAAAGCCAAAATAGACAAATGGGACCTAATCAAACTCCACAGCTTCTGCACGGCAAAAGAAACAGTCAAGAGAGTGAATCGGCAACCAACAGAATGGGAAAAAATTTTTGCAGCCTACCCATCTGACAAAGGGCTGATATCCAGAATTTACAACGAGCTAAAAAAGATTTACAAGAAAAAAACAAACAAGCCCATTCAAAAATGGGCGAAGGATATGAACAGATACTTTACAAAAGAAGACATACAAGAGGCCAACAAACATATGAAAAAATGCTCATCATCACTGGTCATTAGAGAAATGCAAATCAAAACTACATTGAGATACCATCTCACGCCAGTTAGAATGGTGATCATTAAAAAATCTGGAGAAAATAGATGCTGGAGAGGATGTGGAGAAATAGGAACACTTTTACACTGTTGGTGGGAGTGTAAATTAGTTCAGTGTGGCGATTCCTCAAGGACCTAGAAATAGAAATTCCATTTGACCCAGCAATCCCATTACTGGGCATATATCCAAAGGATTATAAATCGTTCTACTATAAGGACACATGCACACGAATGTTCATAGCAGCACAGTTTACAATAGCAAAGACCTGGAACCAACCCAAATGCCCATCGATGATAGACTGGACAGGAAAAATGTGGCACATATACACCATGGAATATTATGCAGCCATTAAAAATGAGGAGTTCGCGTCCTTTGTAGGGACATGGATGAACCTGGAAACCATCATTCTCAGCAAACTGACACAAGAACACAAAACCAAACACCACATGTTCTCACTCATAGGAGGGTGTTGAACAAGGAGAACACATGGACACAGGGAGGGGAGCACTATACACGGGGGTCTGTTGCAGGGGAGTGGGGGGGACAGCGGGGGGGGGGAGTTGGGGAGGTATAGCATGGGGAGAAATGCCAGATATGGGTGAGAGAGAGGGAGGCAGCAAATCACACTGCCATGAATGCACTTATGCAACAACTTTGCATGTTTTTCATATGTACCCCAAAACCTAAAATGCAATAAAATTAAAAAAAAGAAAAAAAAGAAAAAAAAAAAAAGATAAACTGTGAGGAAAGGAAGCTCTGTGGTTCAGTGAAAAGTCAGATATTGTTAACGAGCGTGGACTGCAGCTGTAACACATGAATCATCATAAGGGGCTGAAAGTCTCACTGTTCAGAGCACAAAACTATTAGTCTAATTCAGCCTCAGTTAAGTGGCAGAGAGTTGGCAATGAGCCAGCTGGAGAGCAGGATGAGCAGTTATAGTAATTAATTGGATTTTTCTTTTATGAAACATAGACAGCTAAGGCTTATTCCCACAAGACAGAGTAATAATACCAAATACAAGGACTAAAGACAGGATTGGCAATGTCTAATGTCTAGAATAAAATTTTGTAGATATTTTTTGCTGTCTTCAAAAAAAGAGATCCTAGAAGTCACTTAATAAAATTCAAAAAACCTTCTGCCATGCTTCCAGGGGAGCACCACAGAGTACTGACTTCATATGCCCCTTTCTCAAGTACCATCTTGTGTATAATCACAGATTATTGTTATTTCTAAATGGTAGGGCCATGAACAATTTTTTGAACAATTTTTAATAAAATTTTTGCTCATATCTATTTTTCAAAATAAAAATATTTTTGTAAAGAAAAGTCTATAAAATACCAAAAAGGTATTTTGCAACCCTCTTCAGAAAAGTAAGTTTTAAAATATCAGTTATAACAGAATATTTTTTTTTCTACTTTGAACTGTGATAAACCTATTTCCATGTAGATTCAACAGTGTTGCCCTTGAAAAGCAAATATTGCAGCCTATGGAGTATTTTTATTTACAGCATATTATTTGATAACCACAAAAATAAATTCTACTAAGTAGGTGGAGTGAATGTTATTTTTTCCATTTTACAAAGGAAATTATAAAAGCTCCATGGGAATAAATATTGTGTCCAAAGATACCATAGCGCTGGTAAATAGCAAAAACAAATTTCCACTTTGGGCTCTGTATCATTTAAAAAGCAATCTCAATCCCTTCTCCCACATCAAAAAAAGCAAGCAAAAAATTCCACAAAAATGTTTTAGATTTTAAAAAATCAAATAGTAAAAAATGTTCATATGCTACCAGACACACTCTAAATTGTTTAAAAAGAGAGTTCACCTAAGAGAAGATCTGGCAATGTTGAATGGAAGAAGGGAGAGGACTTTCTCAGCACCTTCTTCTGTTCCCAGGAAACCAATAAATTTATTCTCTCAGGGTGTTAGCATCCTTACTTTGTTGTTCTACGCAAAGCAGTGACACTAATGGAGGAAATATGGCCAGCTAAGAGAAGCCCTTCTGACTGGCTGGGGGGAGTGGCACTCTGGCTGGTTAGCCTCTTCAGTTCTCCTTACCATTTTGACAAGCCTTGACTAAAGTAGAGGAACGAAGAATATTTGCATCAACAAATGACAGTATCATATGTTGACAAATGATAAAAACCCTAAATACTAAAATCCTCAAGGAATGTTTAGAGTAAAAAGACAGTTTATAGAAAGCTTTCTAGTATATTCTGTACTGTCTCAAAGGAGATTGAAGAAAAGCACATAACAGATGAAGCATTTTAATATTGGAAATTACAATATTCCTCAAAATGTTCAGATTGAATATCTAGTAAAATTTTAACACTCTTGCTTTTAGAAAACAACTCACTGAATTGAGCTACATCATGCAGAAGCTTTTCTGTACAACCCTGTGCTCCATTTAAGTTACAAATGGTATCTCTGTAGGCTATGGCTTCTTTTAACCTTAAGAGAAATTCGATGCTAAATTACATTTTCAAATGAAAATTCCATTTCTATAGTGGCCAAAAGGCTTCATATAAATACTATCAAATGTATTTACTATCGACAGCCAAGAACTGCCAGAAACAGCGTGTGTGCCAGGAAGGAAATTAAACATTTATTTCAGGAGGAAGAATATTTAATTTTGTTGTGGTTTTGAATTATGATTAACCAAAAGTTCCAAATGTGTTCTTATGTGTAGCTTTTGAAAATTGTCATCTTCTTAACAAAATAATAGACAAAATTTACTAAAAATGATTAGTAGAATGGAAACACAAAGTGTTATGAAAGGGACAAAATTTTCTGTTTATTATCTTCTATTATACAAAGGAATTAGACACTTTTATGCTATACATTTAACATTTGTCCTATGTTTTCAAACTGAGCCATTTTCAAATTTTTAATTACATATGTCCTTCTGTAAGTGAGCCCAATGGTGAAAATATAGAGTTTGAGAATTAAAAATAAAAGGTTAATATTTTAGTATATTTTAGCAATAGAAACACATTATGTACACTGAGCAGTTCTAAATGTTTTTTAAAATCATTTAAAGATATTATCATCAATTATAAGATATAGGCAGCTTGAAATGAGATTTTTTTTTTTTTTTTTTTGAGACGGAGTTTCGCTCTTGTTACCCAGGCTGGAGTGCAATGGCGCGATCTCGGCTCACCGCAACCTCCGCCTCCTGGGTTTAGGCAATTCTCCTGCCTCAGCCTCCTGAGTAGCTGGGATTACAGGCATGCACCCCCGTGCCCAGCTAATTTTCTATATTTTTAGTAGAGACGGGGTTTCACCATGTTGACCAGTATGGTCTCGATCTCTTGACCTCGTAATCCACCCGCCTCGGCCTCCCAAAGTGCTGGGATTACAGGCGTGAGCCACCGCGCCCGGCCTGAGATATTTTTAACCTCCCTAATTAGCCACGAAATCAGGTAGTTTCCAATACTAGTGATAACCTGAGGAACTAGTTTCTCTCATCCCTTTGGGTGAGCATTTAATTTGTCCCGATCTTCTTGTAAAATAAAATTGGGAATATTTTCCAATAGTCACAAAAATATTCATGTGATTTGACCTATCTCTATCGCTGAGACACGAAAATGAGAAATTTTACAAAGATAATCATTGCAGAACTATTTTAATAAAAAAATAAGAAACAAACAAACAACAGTAGATGGTATACACCAGTTACATATATATGAATGAAATCTGTAAAATAATATAGAAAATGCTTAAAAACATAAAGTTAAACTGCACCATCCCAATTTATGCACATACACAATTACAATTTTATTTAAAAATATATAGAAAGAAGTATTTTTAAATCATTGCAATAATGACATTTGGGTTGTAGTAGGGCTATGAATAATTTTTATTTTGTTATTTCTATTTTTTTGTATTTTGTATAATAAACATATAACCTTGAATTCAGAAAAATTAAAAGCAAAAATAAAAGAAGTAGAATCATGTGATCTAAGTTTCAGCATAGCTATAAATTCAATTTCTTTCCCTTATATGGATGATATCCCTATTGATTCTTAATATGTATTGTATTAAGAAGCTCTTGGTATATTGATCTACCTCATGACATTGATTAATAATTGAAAAGAAAGGCTAATAAAACAACACTTAAACATGTCTAGTAGGTTAGTAGAGACAGCAAGTGACTAATTTTGCTTTTTATTTCATGCGTTACACTGAATAATACTGAAACCTTGGTAGAACTGAAGCATTTTTTCAAATGATAAAATCCAACCCTAAACACACAGAGTAGAGTCAGGATAGGATATCTCTAAACGAGTGTTTATTTTGCTCTTCAAATAACAACCAATCGCAAGCAACTCTGATATTTGTTCCTCTATTACAATATTTGTTTCTATCTCTATAACTTCCTAATATCCAGGTTAGACTTTTTATGAGGGTTCTGGTGTATTACTTTAATATTAAATTTTTCTTTTTATAAAAAAGTATGATTTTATTATTTGGTCAATTAAATTTTTACTTTTTTATTTGATTAAACTTCTTAAGGTATTACTAAGGTATTACTTAGGTATTACTAAGGTATTACTTAAGGTATTACTCTGCTAAAATGCACTCCAAAATATTTTGCATTTATAACTGACGTTTGGGATTTATTTAATGCAAATCTAATAGTATTCAGAATTAGCCAGTTATGATAATCAGACTGGTAAGATAATTTTCAGCTCTTAAGTAAGTCACTGAGTTCCTGAAGCACAGTGAAGGAGTGAAATACAGCTCTGGGAACAAAGTCAAGCCCTCAGGGTAAGGTCATCTTGAAGTGGTAAAAAATAAGGAAAGGCAGGGATAACAGCAGGAGGGAAGTTTTTCTACGGGTCCGGAGAGGATGCTTTTGTGCAGGCTTGGAGGGACATGCTAGAATACACACAAGCATTGAGTGAATTGTGCATTGTCTCTGTGTTTGTGTTTCTACACAGTGTCTGTGATCCCATGAAAGGAGGGGCCATGGTACTTTCTGGTCCACACCCTTGAGTCACAGTATATAACCTATTAAGGAGGATGCTACCCCACTGGCATTCAGTAATATTATTGAACAAATTGATTCCATTTTATCTTTAATATTCCATCACTTTATTGGCTTTAAAACCTAGATTGTTTACACTGGTTCATATTTACTATTGCCATCCCCATTCCCAGAATGACTGTATCTAGCATTCATCTGCTGATGGAGCCTGGAAACAAATACAACCACCTCCTTATGCCCTCATCCACAAAAACAGCCCTGTGAAACTGCAAGCCAAATAAAGCAAATAAAATTTAATAACTGTTTTTTAAAACTGCTAAAAAAATATATAAGGGACCTTGTTTTTCACATTAATCAGTCCTCTGTGTTGCATAACTTATATGAATATATTTAAATTTTACTTTTTGCCTGTGATGGCAATTTCAAATTGGCCTAAATACTTGGTGATAAACAATTCTTTTCTATTTTCTGTGTATTATGGATTTATTCTGAGTGCCTAGAAGTGATGATAATTCATCCAAAGGCAGGATTCCAGGATTTCTAATCAGAGCAAAGTCAAGAGCAATTGCAGCTTGCACTCTATACAACTACACTTGCCTTTTTCCCACGAGTGTTGAATTTCTCAAAAACAGAAATAAATTAAAATATTAGATAGGATATTTTAAAATAATATGCAAATGACTGATGAGATTAATATACTAATTTTCATATTACTTTTTTTTTTTGAGACAGAGTCTCACTCTTGTTGCCCAGGCTGGAGTGCAATGGTGCAATCTCAGCTCACTGCAACCACCAACTCCCAGGTTCAAGCGATTCTCGTGCCCCAGTCTCCAAAGTAGCTGGGATTATAGGTGCCAGCCACCATTCCCAGCTAATTTTTCGTATTTTTAGTAGAGATGGGGTTTCACCATGTTGGTCAGGCTGGTCTCAAACTCCTGACCTCAGGTGATCCACCTGCCTCAGCCTCCCAAAGTCCTGGGATTACAGGCATGAGCCATTGCACCCAGCTTATATTACTTTTAATCTAGGTGTTATAGTGAAAATATAATTTTAGTGGCTTTATAAAAAGCACTGACATAAGCAAAAACTATTTGGGGATAAATAGTGAAAAGACATTTCTACAATTTATATTCAAGGAAAGCCTTCAAGGAGGTTGAAATATCTAAAGTCTTATGAAGTTGACTCTATTAGTCAAGGCAGGATATCTGTTGCAATAAACAGCACCAATGTCTCAGAGGCTAAATGCAAGATTTATTTCTTGCTCATATCACATTCCTTTGCAGTCATTCAGGGATAGGTTTTTTTCCAGTTAGTGGCTCCACCATCTCCTATGGCCTCAAAGTCTTTGTCTGCATCCTCAGCATCTACTGCTGTATGATGAAAGACAGCAAGTCTGGAAGAATCTATACATCTATAGGGGTCAGGAGATGTGTCCAACATACTTGAATTCTAATTCAAAATAATTTTTTCTTTAGATGGGGCTAGATTTAAAGGCTTTTAAAAAGTAAGTTAACATAAATAGAACCATTAGATATTTAACAATTATCTATTGTTAATACTGAATTTCACTGATAAGGCAAAAAAAAATTTAACAAGGTTTGTGAATGACTAAAGTATGGCATCTAAGGTCCCTTCCAGGTCAAAATTCTATTACTCTTCGACCTGGGTCTGATTTCCCCTACATTCCTCAGTTTCAGGTAAGTCATTTCTAGTTAAGTCTATGTTCGTTGGCCCATGGTTTTCCTGAGCAAAAGTTATGGGTATGTTGAGCTAATGATATCCTCAAGCCTCAATAGAGCAAGGGGAACTATAAGCACGTGGTACACTGACCACAGTCTGAAGGATCAACATTTCCATTTCCAAACATCTGTGACCTGGAAGTTGTTAAGAAACACTAAGATATGTATATAAACAACCCCTAGACCTGACTGGTTTTAAAGCAACTTATAGCAGAGATGATAATTTCCTTTTTTAATGGAACATCAGGTTTGGAAAAAATCTAGAGAAATCCACAAAAAAGCAAAGAAAGGCATTATACATATCTGTGGGTCATGAAATTTTTAACAGTTGCTTGTTTCTAAAAGGTTTTTGCTTGGCCTAACAGAATAAACTCAGAAGACTGCTGGCTTAGGGTCATCCATTGTAACAGGCTAATTATGTCTCCCAAAATTTATATATTGAATCCCTAATCCCCAGTACCTCCGAATAAGACTGAATTTAGAGATAAAGTCTTTAAAGAGGTAAAGTTAAATGAGGTCACTAGGATGGGCTTTAGCTTGAGATGACTACTGGTGTTCTTGCAAGAGATTAGTATATAGGAACACATAGGGAGAAGATAGCCATCTATAAACAAAGAGAGAGACCTCAGCAGAAATCAACCCTACTGACACCTTGATCTCAGACTGACTTCTAGCCTCCAGAACTCTAAGAAAATGAGTATCTGTTGTTTAAGCAACCAAGTCTGTGGCTCTTTTTTATCGAAGCCTTAGCAAATTAATACACTTGTGTTTACTAAATTATATACCTCAGTGTTTTAGAACACATGGTCTTCCAAATCCTGAAATAACTTCCATTTTCTCTAGAATAGATTAAAAGATTATTGTGAACTAAAGACAGCCATCTTATCCAAGGAACTTTTTTTCTTTTTAATGGTTCATTGATTAGTCAAGGTTATCGATTATTGAAGTGGAGCCCATAGTTTCCAACAAATATAGCACTCTTCCAAGCATCAATACAGAATTGGGTGTTTAGGGTAGGCTTTAAAATAGATTTTAAAAAATTCTCACTTGAAATCCTTTGTACCAATATCCTTTTGTCTTAAGAGGACTCCCTCTGAGAGACTTGATTCCAAAGTAATACTTAGGTCTACATGGTCATATGCTAGGGATTCAGTCAATTTGCAGAACTCTCCTAGGTTTAGAGGCTGATCCTCAGAGAGACAACATTTTTAGAGAAAAAGTCTCTAAAGCACAATTTAGAAAACCACTGTTCACTATGAATATCCCAAACAGAAAAAGAGGAGGAGAGGGAGGCTGGGAAAGTTTGAATATAGGTCCCTTATAAGAGATAATTTAATCTTATTTCTATCCAAAAAACATAAAGAAAGAGTAAGTCTTAAAAGTGGGACACAACATCAAACTGAATGGGCAAAAGCTGGAAGCATTTCCCTTGAAAACTGGCACAAGAGAAGGATGCCCTCTTTTGCCACTCCTATTCAACATACTATTGGAAGTTCTGGCCAGGGCACTCAGGCAACAGAGAGAAATAAAGCACATTCGAATAGGAAGAGAGGAAGTCAAACTATCCCTGGTTGCAGATGATGTGATCCTATTTCTAGAAAACCCCATCATCTCAGCCTAAAAGCTTCTTAAACTGACAAGCAACTTCAGCAAAGTCTCAGGACACAAAATCAGTGTATGAAGCCAACAACAGTCAAGCCAAGAGCTAAATCACTAGCAAACTCCCATTCACAATTGCCATAAAAATAATAAAATAACTAGTAGTTCAGCTAACTATGAAGGTAAAAGACCTCTACATGGAGAACTACAAACCACTGCTCAAATAAATCAGAGATGATACATACAAATGGAAAAACATTCCATACACATGGGTAGGAAGAATCAATATTGCTAAATTAGCCATACTGCCCAAAGCAATTTATAAGTTCAATGCTATTCCCATTAAACTACCAATGACATTCTTCACAGAACTAGAAAAAAACCATTTTAAAATTAATATGAAACCAAAAAAGAGCCCAAATAGCAAAAGCAATCCTAAGCAAAAAGAACAAAGCTGGATGCATCATGCTACCTAACTTCAAAGTATACCAAAGGGCTACAGTAACCAAAACAGTGTAATACTGGTACAGGAACAGACACATAAAACAATGGAACAGAATACAGAACCATTCTGTAGTCTTAGAAATAAGACTACACATCTACAGCTATCTGATCTTCAACAATGCTGACAAAAACAAGCAATAGGGAAAGGATTCCCTGTTCAACAAATGGTGCTGGGATAACTGACTAGCCATTTGCAGAAGATTGAAATTGGACCCCTTCCTTAAACCATATACAAAAATTAACTCAAGATGGAATATAGACTTAAATATAAAACTCAAAACTATAAAAACCTTGGAAGACAACCTAGGCAATATCATTCAGCACATAGACACAGGCAAAGATTTCATGACAAAGACATCAAAAGCAATTGCAACAAAAGCGAAAATTGCCAAATCAGATATAATTAAACTAATTTAAGGCAAAACTAATTTATTTTGCTTCTGCACAGCAAAAAAAAAAAAAAAACTATCAAAAGGGTAAGCAGACAACCTACAGAATGGAGAAAATATCTGCAAACTACACAACTGACAAACGTCTAATATCCAACATCTATGAGGAGCTTAAATTTACAAGAAAAATACAAGCAACCCCAATAAAAACTGGGCAAAAGACATGAGCAGACACTTCTCAAAAGAACACAAAGAAAACATACAAGGGGCCAATAAGCATATAATTAAAAGCTCAATATCACAATCAGCAGAGAAATGCAAATCAAAACCACAATGAGATACAATCTTGCACCAGTCAGAATAGCTGTTAGGAAAATTTCAAAAGGCAAGAGATGCTGGCAAGGTTGCAGAAAAAAGGGAACACCTATGCAATGCTGGTGGAAATGTAAACCATTGTGAAAGCAGTATGGTGATTTTGCAAAGAACTTAAAACAGAAGTACAATTTCACCCAGAAATCCAATTGTTATGTTATACCCAAAAGAATATACATTGTTCTACCATAAAGACACAGCATGTACATTCATAACTGCACTATTCACAATAGCAAAGACATAGAATCAACCTAAATGTCCATCAATTGTAGACTGGATAAAGAAAGTATACATATGTATACATCATGGAATATTATGCAGCCATAAAAAAGAATGATATCATGTTCTTTGCAGGGACATGGATGGAGCTAGAGGCCATTATCCTTAGCAAACTAATGCAGGAAGAAAAAACCAAATACTGCATGTTGTCACTTAAAAGTGGAAGCTAAATGACGAGAACACATAGACGCAGAGGGGAACAACACACATTAGGGCCTGCTGGATAGTAGAGGGTGGGAAGAGGGAGAGGATAAGGAAAAATAACGAATGGGTATTAGGCTTAATACCTTGGTGATGAAATAATCTGTGCAACAAACCCTCATGGCACAAGTTTACCTATGTAACAAACCTGCACATGTAGCCCTGAAGTTAAAATAAATGTTTTTTTTAAGTAAGACATTTTAACTTGTATTTATAAACCATAGCAGTGTTTCCCAAAGTGGTCCACTTGGAACACTAGAAGGGTTTCATGATCAAATGGATTAGGAAAATAGTGCACTCTCTATCACTCCAAGACTCACAATTTCCATAGATATATAAAAGGCCTCAAGAAATCTTGCAGTTGTAAACAAAACTTTTAAAAACTTAAATTCTATAAAATCTAGAATTTCTCAAACCTATCTGACCATGAAAGCACTATTAGAATTATTAGCAAGCACCCTGTGGTACCACAGTTTGGGAATATAATTTAGGACAAGTCATAACGAAACAATGATAGTACTGAAACTTTCTATACAGGTGACTATAGGTGTGCACCACCATGCCTGGCTAATTATACTAGTGTTAGAATGTGAAAGGAATAGAATTTCCCTTCCTTCAATAATAGTAACATTTGTTTGTTTTGAGCAAAGCAATGCATTTGGTCACTCAAATATACAATCTCTCACTTCCTAGAATACTTATTTGATTATATATTTCCTTAACTTCACGTACCATGTTAAATGCTTAAGCACATGTATAAGCTCACAGTTCAGCCTTTTGCTTATTTTCAAAAATTTTTGGCATTTATTTGTACTGCAGAAATGTCCCTTCTGAACTGGGTTAAAAGGCAGCATGAAGAACAAAGAGGGAACCTTCTGTAAGCATGACTTGACTCCAATTACTCCTGAGAGGGCTGAGTAGTTCCGTGTAATCTCTGTCAAAAAGATGACTGGCTCAAAGAGGTTTGGCCCTTACCCATTGGCAACTATGTTAGTTTTGTGATTGTTTATGCCAAAAACAATCAGCCCAAACCATATGCATTTCAGACAGAAATAAAACATCATCCAGAATGGTATAAAGTCAGCTGAGAACTTACTGCTTCAAATAGATTGATTTTTTATTTGTTTTACAGTTGTGTGGAATATTTTCCTACCAGCTTTTATTCTAAAAGGCAGTAGAACAGATATGCTATACTTAAGATGTGAAATTCCTAGGTCAATTTTGTTTAATTTTAAAATATCTAACTTGCATATTTTTAAGAACCTGGCCTTCAGATTTTATTCACATTTGTCTGAAAATATAGATGGTGTCAAAGCTAGGAAATATACCCAGGGCGATTCACCACAATGGGGTAGGTAGATGGTAACAATTTCTGACTGGCATAGAAGAAATTGCTTCATTATCCCCAAGTAACTCCAAAAATTAACAAGCAAATGAACCACCTGCCACTGTTGTTTACATGAGATTTTAAGATGTTTGAGAGACAAGCTGGGTTTGGCCCATTTCTTGATAAACATGTCCCAATCCCACCCCACCAAACACATCTCAGTCAAAGGAAATTCTCCAACATCTATTACTGCTTAGGACTCCGTAATCTTGTTAATTAAAGGTCTAATTAATTCTATTTGTTAAATATATTACCATGATTTTGACTCATTTTAAGAAATTGTGCCACTTATAAAATCAACATAAACATTTAATATTATATGTTCCCTTTTTCACCAATAACTGTTATAATTGATGACATCTTAAAATTAAAGAAAAGGTGTTTAGTTGCTACTTTTTAAAAAGAAATCTTTTGAACAGAATTGGATTCATGTTATATGCTGGTTCAGGATATGGAGTCCTCATTATAGTGTGTGTGTTTCTATGCACCTAATAACAGAACATCAAAATACACAAAGTAAAACTAATAGCAATGAAGGAAGTTCATGGCAATTCAGCAATAATAATCGAACACATCAATACTCCACTACTAATGCTGGATAGAACAGCTAGACAAAAAATAAAGAAACAGAAAATTTGACCAAAACTGTAAACATCTATTATATAGATGTAGACATTTATAGAACATTCAGCATAACAACAGAATATACATTATTCTCAAGTGTACACAGGACATTCCCCAGGATAGACTATATCCTTTAGCACTTATTAATGCCACAAACCTCAATAAGTTCTAAAAGGTAGAAACAACACAAAATATGTTCTCTGACCACAATGGAATGAAAGTAGAACTCAATAGCAGAAAAGTATTGGGGAAAATTACTACAAAAATATGGAAATTAAATAACACACTCATAAATAATCAATGAAACTAAAAGCTGGTTCTTCAAAAAGATTTAGAAAACTGACAAATGTTTGGATAGATAGAACAAGAAGAAAATAGAGAATACTTAAATGACTAGAATTAGTACAAAAATAGGCACATTACCACTGTCTTTACAGAAATAAAAAGTATTAAAAAGTAATACTATAAACAACTGTAGGTAATAAATTAGATAACTTGGATGAAATAAACAAATTCCTAGAAAGACACAAAATACCAAAATTGACTCAAGAAGAATATTCTGAAAACTACATTGTTGAAAGAAATTAAAGAAGATTGAAATAAAAGGAAAAACGTGCCAAGTTCATGAATTGTAAGATTTAACATTGTTGAAATGGTAATACTCCCCAAACTGAACTACATATTCAACACAATTCTCATCAGAATTCTAGCTAAGTTCTTCGTGCAAGATGACAAACTGATTCTAAAACTCATACGAAATTTAAGGGGACTTAGAATAGCCAAAATAAACTTGCAAGAGAAGAACAAAGCAGGACTCACACTTCCTGATTTTAAAAATTAACTACAAAGCAGCAGTAATTAAGACAACATAGTACTGGCACAAGGGTAGATATACAGATCAATGGAATATAACTGCCAGTACTAAAATAAACCCATATGTCTATGACCAACTGATTTTTGACAAGGCTGCCAAGATTATCCAATAGGAAAAGAATAGTGTTTTCAACAAAGGGTACTGGGGCAACTGGATAGCTACAGTGAAAAGAATGAAATTGGATCCTTACCTCACATGTCCACAAAAATTAACTCAAAATGGATTGAACATCAAAATGTAAAAGTTATCACAACAGTAGCTTAAGAAGAAAACAAATGGGCACACTTTTATGACCCTGGATATGACAATGGATTCTTAATTTGAAAATTTTGTGCTTCATCCTCCTTATAAGGATGATTCTTTATTTATTTATTTATTTTCTGAAACATTTTCACTCTTGTTGCCCAGGCTGGAGTGCAAAGGTGGGGCCTCAGCTCACTGCAACCTCTGACCTCAGGTTCAAGTGATTCTTCTGCCTCAGCCTCCTGAGTAGCTGGGATTACAGGTATGCATCACCCTGCCTGGCTAACTTTTTTTATATATATTTTTAGTAGAGACAGGGTTTTCCATGTTGGTCAGACTGGTCTCAAACTCCTGACCTCAGGTGATTCATCCACCTCAGCCTCCCAAAGTGCTGGGATTACAGGTGTGAGCCACCGTGCCCAGTCTTATTATTTTGTTTGTTTGGTTGGTTTTGTTTTGTTTTTTTGAGACAGAGTCTTGCTCTGCCACCAGGACCCAGGCTGGAGTGTATTTTTTTTTAAGAGAAAATTGTTCAGAGCCACAAAAAAAAACTTTTGTGTTTCAAAGAACACCATCTAGAAAGTTAAAATCTACACAATATATATGCACTTATATGTGTGCACATACATGTGTAAATCATATATCTGATAAGGAACTAACTTGTATATATAATCTATAAAAACTTTTACAACTCAATAATAAAAAGACAAATAACCCAATATAAAACATGGGCAAATAGTTTGAATAGGCACATCTCCAAGGAAGATTACAAATGGCCAATAAGTATGTGAAAAGATGCTTGAGAACATTAGTCATCAGAAAGATACAAATCAGAACTACAATGAGATACTACTTCATACCCACTTAAGTGGCTAGAATCAAAAAGTCATATTGATAGCGACAGAAGACAGATAAATTCCTAGGCAGACAGGGATAGGTCCCTGGCAAAACCCAATCTTCAACCCAAAGACAGTCTAAAGCCTGAAAACTGAGCTGTCGATTCTGGATAGAGTCCACAACTGAAGTGAGAACTTCTATCCCCATCTTACCATCTCTCTATCAGTTCTTTCTGGATGATGCCTTTTAACCAACTGAATGGTGCTTTTTCCAAAGCCCACCCATGGACCAATCAGCATGCATTTCCCCCTTGGAAGCCCATAAAAACTCTGGACTCAGCCTGACAGATGGTTACCTGCTCTTACATCCTCTCTCACAGCTGAGAGCTCTCCTTTGGTCTCAACAAATTCTTCTCGGCCTTACTCACTCTCTGGTGTCCACCCACCTCATTCCTCTTGATCTCAGGATAAGAACCCAGAACCTGCCAAACGGTGGGAGCAAAAAAAGCTGTAACACTTCCGCTCTCTGAGCTATGGGATTGAAGAGCTGTGATATTTCTTGGGGACTCAGACCTCGGGATTCCCCAAGAAAGAGCTGTTAACCACGCTTGGGGCTCCACGATTGCTGGCATCTCTGAGTTTTTGGGCGCTGCCGCATTCCCTTCATCTAGACGCCAGTGCCCGACATGGAAGTTGCTTATGGCATGCTTGGTCCAGCTGTGGGCTGAGCATGGAGCTATGGCAGGCACAGGATTTGGACTGGGCTGTGAGCCAAATGCAGCCTGCTGGGCCAAGCAGGCAGAGGGAGCCCAGCAGTCTCCAAACAAGCCCTGGGCAGAGGCAACAGTGGCCACAACTTTCAGCTGGCAAAGCGGCCCTGAAGGAATCCTGTAACAATATAATAACAAGTGTCAGCAAGGATATGAATAAATCAGAACCCTCAAATATCGATGGTGGGAATGTGAAATAGTGCCGCTGTTTTGGAACACAATCTAGCAGTTTCTCAAGTAGTTAAATAGAGAATCACAATATAACCTAGCAATTCCATTTCTAGGTATATTTCCAACAAAAATAAAAACATGTATCCACACAAAAATTGTACATGAATAATTATAGTAGCATTATTTATAAGAGTTAAAAGGTGGAAAGAACAAAGATGTCCATCAATGGACAAATTAATAAACAAAATGTGGTATATGCATATAACAAAATATATTTATCCATAAAGAATTGAAGTACTGACACATAGTAGGATTTAAATAAATCTTGAAAATATTATACTAAGTGAACAAAAGTCAGTCACAAAAGTCTACATATTATATGATTTCATTCACATGAAAATCCAGAATATAGAAACTAGTAGACACATAAAGTAGATTAATGGTTGTTTGGGATTAGAGGTGGGATACTGGAAGACAGGCAGTAAAAGCTAAAGGATATGGAGGGGTACTCTTGGGATGATAAAAATGTTTTAAAATTGACTGTTGTGATGGTTTCACATTATCTTTGAATATTCCAAAACCATTGAATTGTACACTCTAACAGGGTGAATTGTATAGTATGTGAATCCTCTCTCTATAAAGCTATTTTTTAATTGATAATTAATATAGGCAAACAACTTGATAGAACTAGTGGAAGAATTAGAAAATTTCACCCTCATAATGGAAGATTTTAACATGTTGAGGGAATGTATTCTCTTCCCGGGTCCACAGCGGGGCATAGTTGCAAAGGCAAGAACTTCCCAGCGCCATACCTCCACTCACCTCTCCATCAGGGATACTAGAGGTCTTTGTTTAATTTTTGTGCATGCAGGAAAAACTCAAAGATCAATCACTCCAGCAGAAGTTTAAAGGAACTCCTTTCATGGGGCAGAAAACTTGAATGGGGCAGGAATTACTCCCAGGTTAAAAGTCTCTTTCTCATCCAGACAGACTCCATTTCTGGATCCCTTTCCATGACCTCATGGGAGCTGCTCTCCCTCTATTTATTTCTTTCTCCTTTTTTTTCTTTCTCTCTGCCTAAATAAACCACTTTCTGTAAAACTCTTTGGGGTCCAATATTTACTAAATCTCTCACCACGCCCAACGGGGTCCTCCCTCCCATTCTTGGATGAGTGAGGGACCAAGAACCTGGAAGAACACATCCTAGCGGGGGAGCTGTGCCTCCCCCAGGACCTGGAACCCAGTCTCAATATCTCTTCCAATTATTGATAGATCAAGTGGATAAAAACATCAGCTAACTACAGAAAATTTCAACATAATTAAATAACACTGAATGAATGGACACCAAAATCAGAGTACATGTCCTTCTAAAGAACACATGGAAAAGTTACTAACTCAATCATATAGAAAGCCATAGAGTAAGTTCCCAGAGTTTCAAAAAGTCAAATCATGCAAAACCCCATTCTATGACTACAATGCAATTAAGTTAGAAACTAATAACAAAAAGAAATAACAAATTTATCTCATATATTTAGAAACTAACCCATAGGTAAAAAAGAAATTGTAATAAAAATTTTAAAAACTTTTAATATATTTTATCCATTTTTCAGAAATCTGAAATGTGATCAATGTATTAAAGCTACATATAATCAAAAATTTCACAAGTACGTACACTGAAGTCCTGAAGTTTCTCAAAGACTGTTATAAGTCAGTATAATCACAAGTTCTGAAGAAATTTCTAGCTGATAAGCAGAAGAAATTACTCAGCTATATATAAACATTTAAGTATTGCTGGGATACTCACAAATATTTAGGTATTGCTGGGATACTTGTCTATGAATGGTGCTATGGGTAACAAGCTTATAAAGCCAAACTTTTTTTTAACTCTCCTCCCGTAAATACTTGATTCCCAGTATGCACTGATACGGGAAGCATGTTGGAGAATTCCTGATTTTTGTGATTGTACTCCCAGCAATAATTATTCCATCTAAAAGGATATTCAGATATGAAGAGCCTGAAAAAACAAGGTTTGATGAGATTTTTCCTAAGATTTTCCTTTCCCTGCCCAAATTAATCAAAGTTTAAGTACACCTATTTTAATAGGCCTCCTAGAAACAACATCAAACTTTCACAAGCAAAAACATATCCATGTTTTTATTTCATGGGGCACTGGTTGATATGATAATTATATAAATGCTATAGATATTTTACTAACCTAACTTAAAATAGATTTTCCCTGGTAAAAATGTTATGTTACATACAGGAAGAGCTGTACAGAACTACCTAAAGTACATGTAATTAGGAATATCACCAAATTAAAATACTCTCTGTTTTAGAATGTGTAGACACACTTCAAATAATATTTTTAAAACATTGGTAATTGGTGAAAATATGACACTCATATATCTAATAGATACAACTTCTTTAATTACCAAACTAAAATTTCTGGAGTTTAAATTGTCTTTTCATATTTAGAACAAAACTTAAATGCTAGATGCTAAAACTGTAGCAATGGAGCACGGTCAGCTTTTTGTCCTTTACAGGTATCAGAAAGATGAAGTAGTTCTGAACTAAAATCTAAGAAAAAATTCAAAAATATGAAGTTACTATTTCAAAACCCTTAGTAACGTTTCAAGACATAGGAAGAATAGAATTATTCATAGAATGTATTCGCTTCCTCTGAACAATGCTCAAGAAGAGATATATATCTCTACTTAATGGCTTACAAAGCAGATTCCCTTAAATATCATACATGCAACGAGCACATATCTATTCTATGTTCTATCTCTAATGAACGGCACTTATAATAATAATAATATAGGTTACCATTGATTCACTGTTTTCTTTGTATCAGGATGTGTTATATGCTTTACATGTCTTATATATACACTCATGGCAACAAAACAAAGTGGTTCTTATTATTACTATCATTATCATTTAATTTTAAAGATATAAAACCTTGGATCACAAAAGTTTAATCAGTCCAGGGCCATGTACTCAGTAAATACTCAATCCCAGGAACGTAGTTCTCAAAAGCCTGGATGATTTCCTTCATTCCATGATTTCATTTGCTTTTCCTTGTTATCAGCCAGCTATGAAACAAAATCCAAATAGGTATATATACCCCAAAGTGTGAAAAATGTGATTGCTTTTGACAGTCTTTCAGGTTCCAGAATAAAACACAAGAATTGTGTTGACCTGGAGCAAGAAATTATTTGTCCTACTTTTGGCCGGCCTGCTTTATTTTCCAGTGAAGATCAAATATTTTGTCAGGCCTCCTTTACAGAGTTGTACTCTTTATATTCAAACAGCTTCTTATTCTCAGAGCATACCTGTGTTAAACTTAATTTTGAATAACTTTCAAATATGAAATTGTGAAAGTACTGTTTTTGATGTGTGCTTTTCCAGAGTCTTCCATAACCTCTTTTTGAGCAGCAGCTGTCAAATTTTAATGTGCGTAAAAATGCACATCTATGGACTGGCTTGATTGCCAGGCCTGGAAGAGGACGGAGATTTCCAAATGATTCTGAAGCAGGTGATACTAAGATGACACCTCAAGAAAAGTGATTGCATTGAATATGATTATAATCTTCTTTAAATAATAAGGGTGACCAGAAGATGGGATCCAGGGTCAGATGAACCTATAGTTAAGTTCTATTTCTGTTGCTTTCTAGCTCTGACCTAGGACAAATCTTTTAACATCTTTGAGCCCGTGTTGTGAGGATTTAATGAGATCAAATGTGAGAGACTCACTCTTCCCTTTTAAAGCTCAGATCTTTGCACTACAAATCTAGTTTTCTTTCTACTCCACAATACTCCTACAAAGAAAGGGCAATGTGCTGTCTGCTCAAAATGCTGTGCCTCAAAAATGCTGCCTGTCTTCTTAAACTCCTAAGCGTCAAGCCAAGGCTATTCATTTCCTTGATGATTAATCTTAATACTCATTACTTGTTGAATTTTCCACTGCACCACTTTATTTTGGCATTCTGGGCCTTCTTTTGGCAATAATGCCATTTGTTTGGACAAATAAAGTGAGGGTAGAAATTTAACACTTAACACAACAGTTTATAAGCTACCATGTTCCAGGCAGCAAGAATTCACCTGAGCTTTGTCACAGAGGCTTATTGCCTCTCTGGTTCCTTTGAATATGGCTGGCAGGTAGCTTAATTCATCTTGGCTTGAGCAGCTTTTGCTCTGACTTCAAGTAGAAGTAAAGTACCTTTTATTACTGGACACACTTCAGGAGACATAAGTGCCTTGGAAGATGCTAAAAGAGTATGTTCTGTACTCTGGTAATAGCTGTGCTATGGAAGAGGATAGAAAAAAATTTAAAAGTCAGGAGTTTATACTTTAATCTTAACATACATAGATCCTTGGTGAAATTCAAAAGAATATTCTCTGATTTATTAACTTCTTACAGCCTATGGACTTTCCATCTTAACAGGGCCCTTAATTTAAAATGATTTTCTAATGGAAAGCAAATGGTAGTAAACTTTACAAAAGGATAGAATGGTATAGTCATTAAAACATTATTGAAGTAATACGAAATACTTATTTGAAATGACTACTGGCATCACCAGAAAGGATCTTTAACCTTTCAGTAATTTTACAGTTCTGACTCTTATTTCCAAATTTAGATTTCATAAGCACTAACAGAAAATATAAGAACAATAGCCTCAGTGCAGGTTTAATTTATATTTAGAACTTATTTTGCCATCTTTAATTTACAGTTCTCTAGTAAATCAAAAAAAAACAGAAACAAAAATTAGACTAAAAATAGTTACTAGTACATTATTTTGTAGCTTTATTTCTTTCCAGCAATATTTTACTTTCAGGAATCTAATTTGTGGCACTTACTTCCTCCAGACCAAAATCCGAACTTTGGCTCCTTGGTGATATTCAACACCTCTAACCCTCCATTTTCTTGTGTGTAATACAGGAATAGCAATAATTCCCTCATAGAGTTACTGTGCAGATTAAATTATTAAGCATCAAAGACCAATGCTAAAAGATAGTGGGCACTCAACAAATAATAATTTTTACCACACTGTGATATGAATATTTTAAAGTAAATAACAAGAAAGGTCAAGTAGAGTTACAAAGGAAGACAGACAAGGCATCTTCATGGGATGTCTAGTTGTTTGAAGAATAGAATCAAACAAACTTCATTGCCACAAGAAACTGAAAAAGTCAGTGTTTGCATCTCTTTGGACTCGAGCATTTGAGTTTTCAGTGTTTCGAGGTTGAGCTCATCATGCTAGTATCTGGTTTTGATGAATTTATTAGTTTTTCTTAGTATAACCATTGTGTCTAAATCTCTCCTTTATGGGTTCATCTATGAAAGAACACTGCGTACTTACCACTTCATTAATGTAGAGGTCTTTAGATTTGGAATCTATCCTATTATACTTTAATACCTAAGATTTGAAAGTACACTTCTATAAGAAAAATGTATTACAGTTATAATAATTTAAGGATGCATTTTCAGAATGTTAATTGTGTATAGGCAAAATTACCAAAGCCACAAAATATGCAACGGCTTGAAATTTAATTGCAACTGGGAGACTACCCTTCGGAAAGTGCATGTGGATGGAAATATTTATGAGTTGGCATGGAAAGCTGGCTCAGTATATTTGCTATGGAATAATTTTAACTGTTACCTTGTTTTACAAACTGAATTTTATCTGGTGCCTTTTGGGGAGAGCTGAACAAGTCTATACATTCACTTTACATGCTGAGGTTGTTGTTTTAGTTTTCAATTTCAGATATGCTTGAAAAGATTTTAATAAACTTTCACAGGAAAAGGATCAAATGAAACAAAACTCCAACATTCTCCACATAAGAGTGACATGATATTTTACATGGTCTATTGTTTCATATACCATCAATTTTGTACCAGGTTCTGGCAAATAAAAAGATCTTGCCTCAATAATTTTTATTTTTTGGACCACCAACAAACAAAAGTCCAAAAATAAACAAAGACCAAACCAAGGAAAAAAGCATAAAACCGTAAAAATCAAAACCATGACTTGCATGCTAAATCTAAAAAGAAACCATATAATAAGTTTTCTGTCCTTTCTGATTACAATCAAAGTTTATCAGAACGGAGTGGTCTTTCTCACAATCTAATATCTAAACATCTAAATTTATCCAAAGTAAGGAACTGACTAATGACATATATTTACAATGGATTGTTCCTGCAGACATTAAGAAATGGCATTGTAAGAAAATATAATGGCATGTGGAAATGAACATTATATCTTAAAGTGAAATGTTTAAAAAATGGTGCTTATTCACTGGAAAACTGGTTTGTAATTCTATTCACCAGAGGCTTACATGTGGTATAGACTTATAGTAGTTTATTTGCTTTGAAGTTAAATATATTTTCCAAAATTTCTAGCAAAGGATATAGTAATACTTATCATTGAGAAAAGAAAGAAATTACCGTAAGAATAAAATATGAAAAACTGGGTATAAGGAGTGGCTACCGTCTCTTCATAAGTAAATAGCCTGCTTCGATATTGACATTACACTCCCAAATTTATGGCAGAGTGTTCAAGTGTGCCCAACCAGGACAAGTCACCAGAAGAGCCAAGTCATGGACCAAGGAGGAAACAAGCACAGCAGGCCACAAGTTAGGAATTGCACAACCACAGCAGATTCAGAATCGAGGAACATGGAGAACACTGTGCAGGTCATCTCAGCAACCAAAGGGTCTGGAGCCAAAACCCAAGAGATGAAAGACAACTGTTTCTTTCCCAGCTATATATTTCATGATAAAAAGTCCCCCCCTCTCTCCCTTTCTTTCTGTGTTTTTCTTTCTCTCTCTCTCAAAAGAACCCCCAAACTGTGTGAGGTGTTGTATCCCAAAGGCAATAAACCTTTAAATTAAGCAACTCTTACCTTAAGAATCCATATTCTCGAGGTCAATAGAGGAAGAGTCTGATGTGATGATTCTTAACGAACCCAATGTTTGAATAATTAATTCAAGCCACACACAAATACAAATATACATTACTTACACATCTTGTTTTTACACTGGTTATATATCTGTAACAATTTTTAAGCCCTGTTATTCTCTGGAATATGTTCAGAACTGCTTAGAGACTCTTTGTGAGATTTAAGAGAAGTTGGATTTTAGGAGAGCTCTAGGTGAGTTCTAATTTTCCAGAAATTATATCAGGAAAGTAACTTTAAAATAAGTATCTTAAATTCCAGAGGAAATCAATGGACTAAATTTAAATTCTCAACTTGAAACCAAAATTTTGGCCCTATCTTCAGGGTGCTTTTGTTGTGCATATCGTAAGGAGATCGGGTCATACCCCACTGAGGAATGCCTCAGCTAATGTCTTACAAAACTATAAGGACTCTTCCAATATAGTCATGCTGGAAAAATGATTACTTAATCCATTTACAATCTTTATCTACATATCAAAATAATCTCAATTCAATTTAATTTTCCCCATAGACTGTATTTTGATCACCTGTGAATTTCCTCGATTTTTCTGAAAATAAGATTCCTGAAATTAAACTTTGCAGTAATACAGTCAGTATACTAACTGATACTAATCCTGGGAGGATTTCACTCCCAGCACTTTTAAGATAATTAATCTCAAATTATGAAAAGGCAGCAACTTGTAGGGCAGCCTACCCTGTGGTTACAAAGATAAAATAGAACATGCAAATCAGATAAATTCAACTAGTAATTACGACTGTTGTTTATTAAGTGGTAATAGTAAGGACATTGTTTTAATTCATCACACCTGTCATAAATATTTGGCCTGAAGGCTGGCTCTTCAAGCAGATTTCCAGCTGGCTTCCCAGAGAGTCCTATTATTTCCTACTGGCAACACCCAAGGACCAGATCTTCCAGCACCTTATCCCTGGTCCTACGGGTCTTTTCTTGCACCTCTTATGGGACACTCCTTGTAGCTCATCTTAATAGCACTAACCAAAACAGCTACTTACAGTGCAGGAGCCTGTCCCTGTGAGTGTGGAGACCTTAGAGGACAAAATACATTTTACCTAAGTACAGGTTAACCACTCAATTCGTCTTAGTGTGGGTCGATATGTAAATCCAGGTTTCACAGCCATTTCAGTTATACTTCCTAACTCGCTCCCCGTGACATTTCACACTTTACATACTGGTGCGTAAACACGCCCAGAAAGAGCCAACCTGAGTGATTTCAAGTAGTCCACTAGGTGACAGAGGTATTTATGAGGAAGTGATGTTCAACAATGCCTAAGTTACCTTCAACAGTTTAGCAAGCCAGGAAATAAAAGAGTCCCTAATTGAGGAATATATAGTATTTCTGAGTTACATAACAAATATGTATTAAACTGTGACTCTCCCCCACCAGCCCCCACACACACCACACTACAGGAGTTCCAATTTTAAACAAGGTATGAAAAACTACCAAAATATAGCAACAGCTACCTGGCTCAGCCAACACTGCTATTTTAAATAATTTTAAATTATTAATAAACATAATTCATCACGTAAACAGAATTAAAGGCAAAAACCACATGATCTCAATAGACACATCTCAATAGACACAGAAAAGGTCTTCAATAAAATTAAACATCCTTTCACATTAATAAACTAGGTATTGATGGAACATACCTCAAAATAATAGCCATTTATGACAAACTCACAGCCAATGTCATACTGAATGGGCAAAAGCTGGAAGCATTCCCCTTGGAAACTGGCACAAGACAAGGATGTCCTGTCTCACCACTCCTATTCAACATAGTATTGGAAGTTCTTGCCAGGCCAATAAGGCGAGAGAAAGAAATAAAGGGTATTTAAATAGTAAGAGAGGAAGTCAGTCTCTGTTTGCAGATGACATAATCCCCTATCTAGGAAACCCTATCATCTCAGCCCAGAAACTTCTTAAGCTGATAAGCAACTTCAGCAAAGTCTCAGAATACAAAATCAATGTGCAAAATATCACAAGCATTCCTATACACCAACAACAGACAAGCAGAGGGCCAAATCATGAAAGAATACCCATTCAGAATTGCTACAAAAAGAATAAAACACCTAGGAATAAAGCTAACAAGGGAAGTGAAACACCCCTTCAAGAACTACAAACCACTACTCAAAGAAATCAGACAGGACACAAACAAATGGAAAAACAGTCTATGCTCATGGTTTAGAAGAATCAATATCATGAAACTGCCCATATACTTAAAGTAATTTATAGATTCAATGCTATTCCCACTAAACTACCATTGACAGTCTTCACAAAATTAGAAAAAAAAAAAAAAAACTTTAGAATTCATGTGGAAGCAAAAAAGAGTCCCTATAACCAAGACAATCCTAAGCAAAAGAACAAAGCCAGAAGCATCATGCTACCCAACTTCAAACTATACCACAAGGCTACAGTAACCAAAACAGTATGGTACTGGTAGAAAAACAGACACATAGACCAATGGAACATAATAGAGACCTCAGAAACAAGAACACATATCTACAACCATCTAATCTTCAACCAACCTGACAAAAACAAGCAATGGGGAAAGGATTTCCTATTTAATAAATGGTTCCAGGAAAACTGGTTAGCCATATTCAGAAAACTGAAATTGGACCTTTTTTAATACCTTATATAAAAACTAACCCAAGATGGATTAAAGACTTAAATGTAAAACCCAAAACTATGAAAACGCTAGAAAAAAATCTAGGCAATACCATTCAGGACATCGGCATGGGTAAAGATTTCATTATGAAAACATCAAAAGCAATTGCAACAAAAGTAAAAATTGACAAATGGGATCTAATTAAACTAAAGAGCTTATGCACAGCAAAAGACACTATCATCAGAGTGAACAAAGAACCTACAGAACGGGAGAAAATTTTTGCAATCTATCCATCTGACAAAGGTCTAATATCTAGAATGTACAAGGAACTTAAACAAATTTACAAGAAAAAACAACCCCATTAAAAAGTGGGCAGAGGATATGAACAGACACTTCTCAAAAGAAGACATTTATGTGACCACCAAACATGAAAAAAAGCTCAACATCATTGATCATTAGAGAAATACAAATCAAAACCACAATAAGGTACCATCTCACACCAGTTAGGATGGCAATTATTAAAATGTCAAGAAACAACAGATGCTAGTGAGGCTGTGGAGAAACAGGAACGCTTTTACACTGTTGGTGGGAATGTAAATTAGTTCAATCACTGTGGAAGACAGTGTGGAAATTCCTCAAAGACCTAGAACCAGTAATACCA
Organism: Aotus nancymaae; assembly: GCF_030222135.1. Taxonomy (NCBI): domain Eukaryota; kingdom Metazoa; phylum Chordata; class Mammalia; order Primates; family Aotidae; genus Aotus; species Aotus nancymaae. Next base: position 39,685,072 of record NW_026988438.1, on the reverse strand, counting down.
TTTGACCCAGCAATCCCATTACTGGGTGTATACCCAAAGGAATACAAATAATTCTATTATAAAGATTATAAAGATACACGCACACATATGTTCATTGCAGCACTATAGACAATAGCAAAGAGATGGAATCAACCCAAATACCCATCAATGATAGACTAAATAAAGAAAACGTGGTACATATATCCCATGGAATACTATGCAGCCATAAAAAGGAATAAGACCACGTCCTTTGCAGGAACACGGATGGAGCTGGAAGCCATCATCCTCAGCAAACATACGCAGTAACAAAAAAACAAATACTGCATGCTCTCACTTATAAGTGAGAGCTGAACAATGAGAACACAAGGACACAGGGAGGGGAACAACATACACTGGGGCCTGTCAAGGCGGTAGGGGGAAGTAGAGCATTAGAATAAATGGCTAATGTGTGCGGGGCTTAATACCTAGGTGATGTTGATAGGTGCAACAAATTACCATGGCACACGTTTACCTACATAACAAACCTGCACATCCTGCACATTTATCCCAGGACTTAAAATAAAATATAATTAAATTTTCAGAAAAATGTCCCTATTTTTTTAAGAGAGTGAACTTTAAAGGAAATACTGGGTTACTGATGATCCCCTGACACAGTCATTAATTTCCAGTCTGTGCACTTACATGCTCTGGGCCTCTTCCTGTTGTCTGTCATCTGATACATGTCAAAACTTGTTATTTAATCAGCGCTAACATATCCCTTTTAGCCATGCAACTGAATTCTAGATTTGACTTGGTCACAGTTTTTGGAAAGATGTCTCTCTGTTCTCTCTCTGCAGTCTTTATTTAAGCTATCTTAGAAATTATCCTCTTGGTTTGACAATAATATCACCTCTATATATGTTCTATACGATAAAAATAAGACCTGGTGAAAGAAACTGAGATTATTTTCACCCAAAGAGCTAGATTTGAGTGTTGGTTTTGACACCTATTAAATCCTAGATGTGTTTTCTAACATCTCCAAGCCTTGGTTTTCTTACTAGTAACATGGAGAAAATAGCTAAACTCACAAAGTTGAGAAGATTAAAGGAGGGTATACAAAAATCAACTTAAAGTATCATACAAATGTAAATAAATATGTATATGGAACTATGTAAATATATATGCAAATACATATTATCATTTAGTTTTGTCAAATAAAATGTGAAAGAAACATAGGAATCAGGAATATTAATATTGCAAACCTAGAAAGACAAAAGTGCAAACTTTTCAGGGCTCAAATTAAAAGTTTCTAGGGTACAAACACTTGTGTTAATGGAAGGCCATGGTATAACAGGACACAGAGGCTCGCCTGTTGGAGAGCTTTTATGAGCCTTGGCAGCACAACATAAGAGAACAGATGATTCAGATCCTTTTCCTGAGAGGTCAAAATTATGTATTAATAGAATGTGTGCTGTGACTGTTTTCCTTGATACAAATTTAAGGTAATAATCTCAGAATTTCAGATCTAATTGCTTTGTTTTGGATTCTTGTCATCTAAATTTAATCCTAAAAAATGCATGCTTAATTGGGTGATTCTTCATTGTATTGCTTTTTATTTTTTAATCTACACACTAGGGGTTAGAGTGTATATATTAGAAGTTATATTAAATATTTTGATTTTTCGTATAAGATCTTCATGTAAAATGTATCTTATGCAAAAAAAAAAAAAAGAGGGTATTCTAAGGGCTCACTATGCAAGTGTAGCCTATGATCCAGCAACAGCAGTATCACCTTCGAGCCTGTTAAAAATGCGGAATCTCAGGCTCTATCCTAGACTCTTAAATCACAATCTGTGTTGTAATAAGAATCCCAAATGATTTATATATGCTTCAAGTTTGAAAAGAACTAGTTTTGATTATCTAATAGCTAGGTTTAGTTCAGTTGTTACATCATTTGATCTACCCAATAATATTGACTTTCTCTATAACTCCATCAGAGACTAGGAATTTTCTCCTTTTAGCACTTATACTTTTTTTTTAGCCCCATATCATGGAATGTGAAGCCATTTGTGTTTGGGTCCCCACTACCTCACTAAGCCTCTGTTCTCTTTCTTTTCATCTTCCCCTTCCCTCCCAAGCTATGTTCCAGATGTGCTACAATACTCAAAGCTTACAATAAGAAACTAAGTGTACACTATGTAGGGTCCCAGTTGGGTACTCAGTCTGACTACAGCATTGCTCAAATATTAAATATGGTGATGCTAGGAAGACTTTTAGCCAGGAAGATGCTGAAAAAAGCAGGTAAAAGTGGAAAATATTTACGGCTTCATTAAGATTGGCCTGAGTCACCATGGAACATTCTCTCTCTTAATCTTTTTTCATTATGTAATCTGTTCATGGAATTCCTAATTCTGCATGACATACCATATGGGCAAATGGGTTTTGCTTATGGATGTAAAGATGGAAATTCAATTTAAATTCAAGGACAAATAAAGGGAGGAGAAATAGAATTCCATAGAATAGAATGGTAATTCCTCAGAGGATATGAGACATAGAATAGGAACTCTAGGTTTCAATACCTTAAAAAAGGTTTTAGGGTACAAAGGGGTAAGAAAACAGTTATGGAGATTTGGGCAAGATTGAACCCTAGAGACCATCATTTGGATTGATGAGGAATCTGGGCTCTTTCCTTAGTATACAAAGCAACTCTTTCAAAAATTTTTGCCATATGAAGTGAGTGCTTGTATCACATTTTAATTTTAGAAGTGAAATAATACTCAAAGTAATAATTTTAAAGCATTTTAAGGAGAAAAACACTCAGAACTATATTGCTAAAAATATAACCTTTAAGATAGCACAGAAACCAGGATATCACAACATTATTAAAGCCCCAGCAATCTGACTTGAAAATATTTTGCCATTGGTAATCACAAAGCAGTTTGGATTCTGAAGCTTTCAAGTGCAAAAAACAAGTGTTTTTCAAATTGCAAATGAGTATAAACAAATAAAAAGAATGACCAAGGATGCCTACACATGCCTAAGTGTGAATTCACTATAATTAAGAAAACTCAAAGCTTTGTAAAGAATTCTACTTTTTGAAGCATCACTTATACTGTAAACTAAAATAGAGAGTATTTGCCTTTGAAGAAGTTATTTCAGTCCTCTGAGCCTCAATTTTCCCTTTTGTTTAATGCTGATTACCAATCCCCACTTTACCTGGCATAATTCATAGGAGCTCATGGCACAATGGTTCTTTTTTCTGACCAACAGTCTAATGGGGACTTTTTCCTCTAATTTTTGAAAAATCTTGCAAAGGTACACAAATAAAATATATTTATCAAAGCATGTAAGGAATTATCTTTATGAAAAAGCATAACATTATATAAAGTAGATGTTCAGAAAAACCCGGAGAGTTACAGTTACCCTAGTCTGTAAAGTCAAAAAATTGATCCATAACTGACTGAAACTGTTCGATATCATTAGGTGCAAGACCTTAAATTAAATGCAGGCTTTTCTACTGGGCAAAGTCAAGATTTTTGAGTACGGAAAAGGTTATAACATGTGTAAGGTCTTCCACTTCCACTTCCACTTCCACTTCCTTATAATCATAATTGTATGAGTGTGAAGGAATTCGATTAGCACATTTACGTAATTGATTTCTAACTAGAAGAAAAAACTAGAAATAAAACCTCTATCTTCCCCCAAGCACATAATTGAAGAGGCAGCTTCCAAGGGCTGCTGTTTTCAGTCCTAACAGGAAGGAAATGCTGAGGGAATCCATTTCCTGTAGCTTCTATGGGCAGTCTCCATGGCCATTATGGAAGTTTCTACCCCTCTTGCTATTAAACGTTTTAAAATGTCATAGATACACTTTCTCATCATTTTAAAAGACAAAAATAAAAGACATGGATTAGAGGAAAAGGAGCATGTCTCTCAGGTGGCTGGAAACACACACTTGTTTTTAAGTCTTAATTCAAAGGCACAATTCATTTTTTAATTCTGAAATAATTTCAAAGCTAAAGAAATGTAAGAATTACACAAAACACTTTTGTACCTTTCACCCAGATTCACTAATTGTTAACATTGCCACGTGTTTCATCTCTCTCTATATATATTTATATGCACATATATGTACATATAAAAAAATTCTGAACCATTTGAGAATAAGTTTTAGACATTGCATCTCTTTACTCCTTTAATATGCCAGTGTGTGCCTCTTGAGAAAAGAATATTTTCTTACGTGGCTCCAGTATAATGAACAATTTTAGAAAATTTGACCTTGATGGTATTACCTAATCCACAATTCATATTCAAATTTCACCAATTATTCAGCCACATCACAGTCAACAAATCACCTGGACATTCCATTTTCTTTAACAGTGGAGAATTGGAAATTGCAAATATCCATTTTATTTTCCAGAATCCACTATGTACCAACATAGAGATGTTACTAATTTATTGAGCAAACACGATAGAATATCCTTTGTTGTCCACATAGAAAAAAAATCCTGAACTAAGGTAAATAAATTAGCTACCTACTAGAAATGGGTTAACTAGGAAAATATACAAATAAAAGACAGAACTAATATTTAATTAATTCATTTACTATATGATAATCATAGAAAACTGGAAAGGCCCTTTTTCTCTTGAAGGCTCTTTGAACAAATTCAAATATATTTAGAGTCTGTAGAATTCTAATTCAGTAACTCATAAATTAAACTAATCTAATGTGATGTTTCAAAGTTTAACAGTCTGAAGATCTGCCAGTAGCACAACAAAGGCCAAAGAACCACAAGCAAAGAGCAGATTGGTTTGGTTTGATTTGGATTTTTTTTTAAATTTCAGTAAAATACTTGGGGAAAAGACTTCCTTCTCCTGAAGATTTATTAGGACTTAACCTGAAAGCTAGCCTTCATGCCATGACAATTCATAATGAGATCACCAATAAGGGAGGAATGGGATTAACAATTCAGTCAATAAGGATGCTGCTATGAGCAATCTATTTGAAAACCCACAATATTCTTTATAAGGCAGTACAGATTGTTCAGACCTCTTGGTCAAAGGTCTAATGTTAAGGCTGATCCCAGACAACTGTACAAAATGCAGACATCATGGCCACTTACTTGAACAGAAGACTTGTAGAACAGGACATTCTACGAACTTTCAGAAAAAAAAAAGGACAATATTTGACTTTGTAAAAGCATAAATACGGTGTTTAATTAATTCTCTTAAGTTAGAACATTCTAGTCGAAACAATATAATTCTAAATTGTAACCTAATTACAATGGTGCTGGGATGAAAATAGCTCTATAAGTGCCAAATATTTAAAATCTCATTTTCTTATTTATTTGCTTGGATAAAATTTTTTATTTCTATTTAAACTTTCAGAATTTCAGTCACTAAAATATCAAACTTATTCATATGTACAATGAAATCTCTTCTGTTAATAAAAAAGAGTATATCTACTGATACCACAACTATATTATGCAATATGTAAGTTACAAAACTTTATAAAGCATATATGCCCAGTAAGTATTTATATCTAAGAAATTTACCATTGCAATTACTATTGCACTTAAAATTGCATATATATTTAAAAGCTTTTTTCCCTACCAATTCAAAATTTAAAAAGTAATTTTTAAAGATAGATATCTAGACCCTCGCATTAAAAAAATTTTGTGTGTAATTTAGGCAGTTTTTAAAAATTTAATAAGAAATTTTCTTATATATTTCTTACTTAATTTAAATAATTAGATTTTTTCTTTCATTTAAAGATCACTTAAAAAAACTAATAGTTGGGAATTATGAAAACAATATTTATAATCTTTAACTACACCTGTGTGGCTATATAAAGTTTTCTATTAATTTTGTACTATTACATTATGTATATCTTTATTAAAATCATTTTGTTTTTAAGAAAAGTACATTTAGCTAAGTTACAGATAAAGATAACAATTTAAATGGGCTTGGCAAAATGCAATATTAATGTTCATTCTGTAGACAAGAAATTTTAAATAAAGCAAAATAGCAAAATGTCAAAACCAAACCAAAATTGTGATGCCTCATTAGTGCATCATATTCCCCTAAATAATGTGGGAAAGAGAAGAAATGTAATACAGTACATAAATCTTAATGCATGGCTCATTCTTAGCTTTATCTTTTAGCATAATTAGGCCAAGTTTTAATTTAAAAAAAAATCTGTCTTGAAATGTATTACCCGCTGATGTTGTTACCAGCAATTCTCTCTTTAGTGTCAAAATAAAATATACTGTACTGGAGAAAGCATCTCCCAACAGCCCAATCTACGCCCTTCCTGACCAACTCATTCAACTACTCATACGTTTGCGATATTTGATCCCCAAGTCAAAGTTATAAAAAGAATGGTCAACTAGAAAAAAATCTAAAACTCTTTGGGATAGAGTCTTTGAAAACATGCCAACAGCTACTGAACACAAACGAAGTTTTTTAGTTTTTATACACAATAGAAAACCATTACAGATCCAATAAGAGTCAGAGACACCCTTTATTTTCTATTGTTTAAAAGCTTTACTGCATCTCTAATGAAGGGAACAGCTACTTTAACACTAATTTGATGTCTATTTGCATGAAGCAGAATTGAGGGCACTCACTAAGAAGAATGAACCATAAGTGCTACATTCTCTGGTTTTACCTCCACAGATTTTAAATTCCCATGTTTTCCTTCTGCTATTCAAATCTGTATCACGTTAAAGCACCAGGGGTAGGAGCTGACTCTACTACAAACTAGAGTAGTTTACAAGCAAACATTATAAATAAAACAAGGTGAGTTCTCTGCTTTCTAAACTACTTAAGCTGCCCTGACCAGTTCTTTTCCCCAAAAGTACCTGCTATTTTGAGCAAACTCATGTGAACTATTTGTTTGTTTTCTGATTCATAAAATAAATAATTTCTAATCTAGATCATCATGCCTCTGCTGTGCATTTTTCTGCAGACTGAAGATCTTTATGTTTTGTTTTCAAAAGTATAAATATCATAAATGTGGACAACTTTGCCAGGTCACCATTTAGGGAGGGGAAAAATAATGAGGCTGTTCTACTCCTCTTGGACTCCAAAACAGGCTTAAGTTTGTATTAATTCCATCAAAGTGTTCATCAACATTACATACCAGAATCTGACAACTTGCTTTAGAATTCCAACTCTGATATGGAGAAGATCTCAAAAGAGAGATCTTAATCTTTTCCAGTCTCTTTTACCTCATTCATACATAATACTTGGCTCACACTGTTATGAAGATGAAATTTAAGATAATGTATTACTTTTGCTGTACATAAGAGTACTTGACCACGCTTTTGGCCACAGGTACCAAATTCCTAACTGACAATATCTTGAACTTACATAACAAGGGGCCTGAAGGTAGGTGGTGGCACACATAAGCTCAGTGACTCAGCACTATCAAGGTCACATCTCTGTTAGTTTCTTGGCCTTTTTCTCATGTCTGTAAACTTGTGGTCACAAGATGGCTGCCTTATTTTCAATCATCCTACCAGTGTTCTCTAGCTAGTTTCCTCCTAGATCTCATTAGCTGGAACTGCATCACATACTTAGCTTTAAGAGAAGCTAGAAAAATACATATTTATTGCACTTTTGTAGCTTCTATAGTGAATGTGCCCAAGGGAGGGGATGGTGGGAATGGGTGTTGGAAAAAAATAACCAACAACATCTGCCATATTTCCTTTGAAAAGCTTTGAACAGTGTGTTCAGTAATGTTATTAAATTCTCTTGTAACAAAATATTTTGTTTTTACTCTACATAGTGTACATTTATGCCTCTCCTGAAGCTGCTGACTTTATCAACTTCCATAAGCATCTCTAACCCCAGTCTCAGCAGCAAGAGATAGCATGTGGTTTTCTTTTTTCACAAAAGCTGATATAGTCTGCCTTCCATGAAACCTGGCACAGGCATCAAAAAAATAGAGGAAGTACATCCCACAATTACCCTAAGAAAGGTAAAAACAAACATACACAATTATTGTATTAAAAGCAATTTCTTAACATTTTAATTGGATGATAATTTTGTTAATAAATAATGTACATACGGTATTTCCTTTAAATAACTATTCTATAATTAGTTGAATGTGGCAAGATGTCCTGCCTGAGTCTGCAAAACCTGATTCCCTGCGTCGCGTGTTGCTTCGGCTAGGTCACGCATGCTTACTTAATCTTTATTGCCATCTTCTGGAGGATTTATTTTTATATGCAAATTGGTAATACCAGGCCAATAAAAGGGATCTGGAGTCACAGGCCCTTTCAGTGTCTCTCAGCACTGAAGACAATAGATCAAATGTCATAACCACACAGCACCTTAACCTGGGCTATGGAGGCAGTGCACCTCAGAGAGCATCTCAGAAGTAACAGGAAAGCCAAATGTCCAGAAAAACAGCTCCCTATTCTCAAGCAGAGGCTTGTATTTTCACTATTAAAGTTCCACATTATGCAAGACTTTATGATATAAGGCTTTGACCCATGACAAAATGCAGGTACCACTGGAAATAGTAATATTTGAAACTAATTCAGTCAATACTAGTTTAGCATAAATGAGTTTGGAACACTTCCCTATTATGATGAATGGGGTGCAGAGGTGAAGAACACAATACATGAGTGACATGAATGTCACATCTCTGACCATCACCCATTACAGCCCTGCTGCCCAAAAAGTATATATAAGAGAACCACAATTTGGGGCTGGAACTACCTAGGGAAGGTGAGACCAAGCTGTGAATTCAGGGAATTCGCTAAGGGAATGACTAATATGGCAGCCAAAGAAGTATGGCAACCATGCTTTGCAAGCAGCTCACATTCAGGAATCTGATCTCAGTCCACTGGGCACCCCATACAACAAGTTGAACATTGCTAGAAAACCATCACTGGCAATGATCAACTTTTAGGTGGAAAGGCTAACAGCTAACACCAGACAGGACTGTCTGCAGAGAGTAGCACCTCAGCCACCTAGCTAGGGCTTAAGAGTAGGCTGCAGCCTTTGAGTCCCAGGCTATGAAGAATAGCACAAATATTTATTCTTAGAGAGTTCTGCAAGTTTATTCTGATGAGAGAACAGACCTGTAACAGTGCAGCTCAACTTCCTTACATCTTGCTATAAAAAGAAAATAATGGTATTTTTATCCTGAGAAGAAATGGATGAAGCTACTCATAGCAAAGGCTCTGACCATTCAGCACATCTGTAACCCTTCACCTTCACATGACAGATAGGAAGCTCCAGCCTGGAGAAGAGGCTGAAGCTTGGTTCTCTAAATGTAGCCTAAAGACAGAGCCAGAGGGACGGAAGTAAGAGGATTCTAAAGCTCAGACTCAGGGTTAGTGATGGATCTAGTGTAACTGAGCTCTACTTAGAAGGCAGATGGCTTTGATTATGCAAAGAAAAGACTTGAAGAGGACACTGAAACGAGCAGAGCAGGGGGAAATGGGAAATGAGAGGGAGCAAACAAGCTTGGGAAGTCAGAAAATTAAGCTTGCATAATTTTACCTTGGCTCAACAGTTGGAGTGTTTCCTTTAAAAAGAAAACATAATCATATTGATCAAGCACTCATTCATGCAACAAATATCATTGAATCTATACCGCACGATTAATACAGTTTCAGCACTACAGATATACTCATGTGCAAAACAAACACTGTCTGGTCTCTAACCTGTGAGCTTGAGTCTAATGAGGAAGCTTGACATTAAGTAATAAATTGAAATCTTTTCTCACACATTATAGTAAGTACTATATGGGAAAAGGACTGGATACTTGCTCTGAAAGGAACAATAAAATCAAGAAACTAAGTAGTCTAGATTAAGAAATTTAAAAATGACCTTTTTGAAAAAGTTATATTAAGGTATTCTAAGAAGACACAGTAAGAAAACATTGGTAATTTTTTAAAAGTATTTTAAACAAAGTTTATTATTATATATTATATATACATATAATATTGTATATTTTTTATTTTTAGTGTAGTAATACATAGCAACATATACAGACGCAGGATTACTGTACAATGGCTAATGGCAGACAACCAAAGCCAACTTTAAAAAAAACTGCTTATACTATGAAATGTGACACACCATTACTGGACTCTTAATGACTTTTCTTCTCATATAGAAAAGCAGTTAATATTTCATAAAAATATTAAAGACTCAGATGAAAAAGAGGGAAAAGAAGTTGCCAGATTGAACTTCTAAATGTATATACTTTTATATATATGTGTTTCTACAAAAGAAATATATAATCTTGGTTAATCTTTATGCAATCTTAATATATAACAGCTGAAATTTGGGCAAATAAACTTAAATAGGCTTCATGTTCAAGGGCAGAGTTTTTAAGCTTATAAAAACATTCTGAGCATTAGTGGATGCACCCAGCCCTGAGAAGAATACAAATGTAATTGCAAATATTTACAGAATAAGCAGAGAAATTCATTCTGGTATAATATACAGTCCAATTTAAAATGTAGTCAATTCCTAAAAGAGGGCAAAAATTCTAAACTTTGAAATGATGCAACAGGAGGTTAGTGGGCTAATTTTTTTTATACAACAGTTTGTGAGCATCAAGAAGGAAATATAAAGGGACCCTCTAAGCTGCCAGTCACATATTGTGCACAATTTGTGAAAATTCACTCAGTGTACACAAATTATTTGCACAAACTTTTCTGTTTGTATATTATATGTCGATTAAAACTGGCTCATTTGATGTTTTTGTTTTTTGTTTGAGGGGGGAAAAATCAAATTCAGGGAAACTTTATGAGTGACACCAGAAAAAAACCCTAAAAGGAAAGCTTAGAGTAACTTTTACAAAATTAGAAACTAGTTGGTAAGACAGTTCCAAACATATTACTTATTTTAAATAAATGTACAAGGGGGGATGTACAAGAGGTGCACAAAATCAAACAAAATCAGAAAACATTGTATTTGCCTAAAAGAAAATTTCACTGTAACTGTAGCCTTTAAAAATCAGTATCATCCTTTAATATGTATTCTAATCATATTATAGAATGCTAATATATTTGCATATTCTAATCATATTATAGAATGAAGACCATATGTGAGACCATACGTAACTTTCCAGGTGTTACAAATGAAGACCATATGTGAGATATGGTCTTCATTTGTAACATCTGGAAAGTTTTATATATGTGCTTTTGCAATTTCAATCACTGATGCCTAAGGCAACTACTCATAAAACTGTAGACAGTGCACTTGCCTCTTTCAGCTATAAATAAAGAATAAAAGTAATTGGATGCTCATGTCACAGGATCCTTGGGATTTTGCTTTTCTAGCTGGAAAAGCTCTGTGACTAGTGATACCTTTGCCCAAGTTTTGCTTGGGCCTGCTGGGCTCATTCTGCCCACTCTGCCCAGCAGGCTATGCTCAGCACACGCTACCAGCCTGGATCCCATGCCCGCCAAGGGCAAGCCACATGCAGAGTGGCAAGGGTGTGTGGAGGTGAGGTAAGGCTGGCCACTGTGCACAGCCAGGTACAAGCAAACTACAAGCTGCTGGCACTGGGGAACATGGTGGCACTTGGAAGCCTGGAGATGCCAGGAACCACAGAGCCCCAAAGAGTATGTCATAGCCCTGGCTTAGGGAGCTCCTAGGTCTGGGCTCTCTGAAGGGCCACAGCTCCTCTCCTTCTCTCTTCTCTCCTTCTTGTCACCTGCAAGGTGGTGAGCAAGGGGAGTGTTTCAGTCCTGTCTGTGTTACAGGTCTTTTAGTCCCACCATCCTGTGGGTCCTAAGTTCTTGTTCCGTGTCCAGGAAGAATGAGGTGTGCAGACAATTGGAGGGTGAATAAGGTGAAGAGGTAGTTTACTGAGCAACAGCACAGCTCTCATTATCCGCAGGCAGGCAGTCCCAACATCTGCTCAACCCTCAGCTGAGAGGAGACTCGCAGTGGGTAGCCTCTCTGCAGGCAGATTGTCCTTGTATCTGCTCAGCCCTCAACTGAGAGGAAACCCACAATGGGTAGCTCTTCTCTACATGCAGGTCATCCTGAACATCTGCTCTGCTCAAGTCTGGCTGAGTCTGGGAGAGTCGATGGGCTTCAGGTGGGAGGAAGCATGTGCTGATTCGTCTATGGGTGGTTATAAGCAGGCCCAGAAAAAGCACCATAAGTTCCCCTTTGGTGATCAGAACTGGCAGCCCAGCCCTCAGGCCTCAGGCCATCCCAGGCCCAAAGGTGGGGCTTTACCAGAAACCTGTCCCTTTCTGCCCAGGAACCTGTCTACCTCCCACCCTCAACCTACGGCCTCCAGCACCCAGGCTGCTTGCGATGAGGTGCCTGCAGGCCCACTCTGAGCCACTCTCTGTCCCCCCTTGGCCTCCCTCTTGTGCTCATTTGTGTTCAAAGTCCAGAGGGGGCCGAGGGAGCATGGGGCTGGCATGTCAGTGCTGCCCCCAGCATGCACACACCTGGCCAAGTCGTGACAGCACCAGGACTCAACCTCAACTTTGCTCTGAAATTGGAGAGGGTGCTGGGAGTGGGTAAAAGCCAGGCAGCGGGAGTAGGTATTTCCAAGCTTGCAGGGGCAGGGGAACCTTCGCAGGCCCCCAAGAGCACAGGAATGCCGGGTTCACAGCCACAGCTGGGTGGCTGCAGCTGCACTCAGGAGGGAGGGGCAGGGCTTCTGCCTGTTCCTGGCTCCTGCTGGCCCATGGAGGGTGTAGCCCTGGCCCCACCTCCCCAACTGCAGGCAGCATCTTTGCAGTGGCCATTTCAGATGGGCCACAGCTGCCATCACTTACTCCTCAAGAACAATGGAGAAAAACTGAAGTTGCACTTACTCCATATTTATGAAACAAACTGAATTAAATTTAAAAGTATTTATATTTCTTGTAACCCATTTTGTTGTTCTTTTCTCTATTTTTAATATATTTCACAGATATTTTGAGACATGAAGCAACTTCTTTCAAATGATTTCAACATCATCTATTCTTATTCTTTTGAATATTTTCCATTTACTAATACATTTTAAAGATCTTAATCCACTTAAAAGTTTGGATTTTCATGTCACAGATAATTATTTAAGAGCAAGACTCTTCTCCATTTTATCCCCCACTACCAACTGATGTCATGGATTTTCCTTAGATACATAAAATTGATTATGAATATTTTAATTAGTAGTTACTTCCCCTCTGAATGTGTAGCAAGTTATGAAGTTCTAGGCAAGAACTGGGTCCAAATTTCCTTCTAAGTGGTATATCACGAAGCTTAGAAAATTTTTAAAGTAGTAACCTAGGATATAAATTAAACAAATTTACAGTAATCATTTACTTGTGAATAGAAAGGAAAGGAAAAGTAAAAGGCAGAGTTTGTGTACTGTGGAAAATTACAGATTTCGCCATCTGTTATCTTTTTCATGAATGGAGCCTTAAAGTCATTGGAAAGAAAAAAAATCCCTGAGTATTTTCTAATGTTGCTGTTTGTTCCAATAGTTGCTTCAGATCAGATCATACAATCACTCCTTCATTCACTTTGTGAAACTAGTTACTCATGGTCACTCAAGTTCTTTCATATTGAATCCTAACAGAGGCATTGACCAGGACTATTGTTCTCAAAGGTTAAAATACCCCATGAATGACTACATAATTGCTAAAGTATGTCCAGGTCATAGAAACAAACTCAACATCATGGCCCAAGACTCCTGGAGGAGGGACGGAAGACCTGAATTTTGATCTGGTCTTTGCAACTAACTAAATGAGAAAAACTCAGCCAACTGTCCTATCATGAGCCTCTGCCCTAGACATAATTGTATAAATAAAGACCATTGACTAATGCAGATTTTTCTTAGATGTATTCCAAAGCACTAAATTGTTTTATTAAAAGTTTGAGCAACCTGAGATCTATATCCCCTTATTGGAGGTTCACAAGGAACATTATCAATTCTCAGTAAAGTTTCTGAGAATTCCTGCAGTTCTGCTTAACTTTGTTCAACCCACACAAAATGTTTTACATGTTTTTGTAACCTAACACCCCTTACCCTCAGTGGAGCCTGCACAGAGAGTGCTATACTGGTGATTTTCAAACTATGCTCTGTGGAATCCTCTTAGGGATCACCAGAAAATGTAGTAAGAAGTGGAGAGCAAGCAGTCAACAGGCAGGACCTTGGGACCCCAAGCCCCAATTCAACCTTTTTACTTTGGGGCCTCAAAATATAATATTCTTTAAATATAATAGATCCTTTAATCTTTAACAGATTTTTAATAACTTCAGTAAAATCTTTAATTATTGACTTTGAGGCCTCAAAATACTCTAAAATTCTCTGACTTAGAAATGATTTATTTCTAGTATGAATTGTCATGTTGAGATTTTTATGACACTTCACAGAAAAGGTCCACAGTGTTTCCAAGATAGGGTGTATTAGTCAGAGTTCGCTGGAGGGACAGAACTAATAAGATATTATATAAATGAAAAGGCACATTAGGCTATTGTAGTAGGTTGAATTATTGTTCATGATTATTCATTCCTGCCCAAACCTTGGGGTGCTTTCCTGGAGGCAGAATTTACTTCCTTGCCCCATTGATTGGGGCTTGGCCTTGTAACCCACTTTGGACAGTGGAATGTCAGTGTCTTATGTGCTTTTGTTGTTGACTCATGTCCCCGTTGACCTCTCTTCCCAATGAGACAAGCGTGCCCCAGCTAGTGGTTACTCATCAGCCAAGGCTCAGGAATTAGAAGACACGTGAAGCCCAGTGAGACCAACAAAACTACAGTCAACCCACAGCCTTCTGGTAACATGAGCAAGAAATTAATGTTTATTGTTTATTGTAATAAACATTGAAAAGTAATAAAAATGTAATATTTATTGTAAGCCTCTGAAATTTCGGAGTTGTTTGTTGACAGCATAAGCTGATGGCTACAATTCTAAATCAAGTGTGCACAATATTATCCTTGAATAACTTTAAACTAGAAAATAAGATCCAAGAAAGAAGATGCTGTATTTATTAAGAGTTTTGCGATTAATTTATATATAACTTTTTTTAACATGCAATAATACTATCTTTTCTCTGTGTCCAGATACCATTTTTCTCCCTTCAAGGATGTTTTACTCTTACCTGATTTACAGAACAATTAGAGGTTAACAACAATGCCAATAAAACTCATTATACATAGTCTTCCACCAAGAAAATCAAAGGATTTTCCCTTTGTTCATAAAACCAACACTACTTTGGGGTTAAGACTGAATAAGAAAAATTTTAATGTGTATTATCTATGCCTATGATTGTTTTCAGACCACTTAATCAGGTCAAAATTAAAACTCAGCTATGGTTAATCAAGTTGTAAATCAAACAAGAACCTTTTCTACCAATATACATAAAATGAAGTCCAGTAAAAAAAAAAAAAAGCTGTATTTCTTTCATCCTAAAAATTAAATTCAAACCACATTTTCTAAAAGCAGGTACACAAGAAATAAGTAAACTTTTACTTTACTCAAGTTCTTTAGATTTACAGGACAGTTATACAAAAACAGTATCCCATAATGTATGGAATGACCATGGAATTATTCCACTTAGTAGAAAGTACAGTCAGAAAAACACTTAAGAGAAAAGTCTACTAGTAAGATATCAACCTATTAGGAAATCAATAACAAAAGGCTTATGAAAGTAATCTATTCTTACTGAGTTAATCATGTGCACAGAAGAGCCATTAAACCAGGAGCAAAATTATATAAAAACAGTAAGAGACAAAATAGCAAAAGAGTAATATTGTCTAAGATCTAAATACTAATAATAAGTGTTAGGCCTAGAGTTTGTGATTCCTTTGAAAAATGATGAAAAAGAAATTTGTGATCTACATGGGAGAACTTTTTCTTACTTACATAATTAAAAATAGCACTAACTACTATTCATTAAACACAGCAAATAGTTGAATGTAATAATGCAAGTAGGGCACAGCTACCTGGCACAGTACATGGCATGCCCATTGTATAGATGAAGAGAAGAAAACTCTAAGAGTTTAAGTCATGTGTTCTCACAACTATTAAAAAGTGGATTTTAAAAAATCAACAAAATTGACAAGTCCTTAGCCAAATTAAAAGAGAGAGAGAGAGAGAGAGGGGGGGGGGCTCTACTAAAATCAGAAATGAAAGAATGGATAGTATAAGCAATGCCACAGAAATAGAAAGGATTATAAGAGAATCATATAAACAAATTAATACCAACAAATTGGATAACTTGGAAGACATGGATAAATTCCTAGAAATACACACCCTATCATGACTGAAGCATGAAGAAATAGAAAACCTGAACAGACATGTAAGTAGTAAGAAGACTGCATGAATAATCAAAAACTAGGCAAAGCCATTCAGGACATAGGCGTAGGCAAGGACTTCATGACCAAAACACCAAAAGCATTGGCAGCAAAAGCCAAAATAGACAAATGGGACCTAATCAAACTCCACAGCTTCTGCACGGCAAAAGAAATAGTCATTAGAGTGAATCGGCAACCAACAGAATGGGAAAACATTTTTGCAGTTTACCCATCTGACAAAGGGCTGATACCCAGAATTTACAAAGAACTAAAACAGAATTACAAGAAAAAAACAAACAAGTCCATTCAAAAGTGGGTGAAGGATATGAACAGACACTTTACAAAAGAAAACATACATAAGGCCAGCAAACACATGAAAACACGCTCACCATCACTGGTCATTAGAGAAATGCAAATCAAAACTACATTGAGATACCATCTCATGCCAGTTAGAATGGTGATCATTAAAAAATCTGGAGACAACAGATGCTGGAGAAGATGTGGAGAAATAGGAACACTTTTACACTGTTGGTGGGAATGCAAATTAGTTCAACCATTGTGGAAGACAGTGTGGCGATTCCTCAAGGACCTAGAAATAGAAATTCCATTTGACCCAGCAATCCCATTACTGGGTATATATCCAAAGGATTACAAATGTTCTACTATAAGGAGACATGCAAACAAATGTTCATTGCAGCACAGTTTACAATAGCAAAGACCTGGAACCAACCCAAATGCCCATCGATGATAGACTGGATAGGGAAAATGTGGCACATATACACCATGGAATATTATGCAGCCATCAAAAATAATGAGTTCGTGTCCTTTGTAGGGACATGGATGAACCTGGAAACCATCATTCTCAGCAAACTGACACAAGAACACAAAATCAAACACTGCATGCTCTCACTCATAGGCAGGTGTTGAACAATGAGAACACATGGACACAGGGAGGGGAGCATCACACACTGGGGTCTGTTGTGGGGAAGTAGGGGAGGGACAGCAGGGGGTGGGGAGTTGGAGAGAGAGAGCATGGGGAGAAATGCCAGATATAGGTGAAGGGGAGGAAGGCAGCAAATCACATTGCCACGTGTGTACCTATGCAACAATCTTGCATGTTCTTCACATGTACCCCAAACCTCCTAAAATGCAATAAAAATAAATAAATAAATAAATAAAAGCTCAAGACTACATGGCTTCACTGGAGACTTCTAGCAAACATTTAAAGAATAATTAATAATAATCCATTTCAAACTCTTCCAAAAAACAAAAAAGTAAAGAGAGAACACACCCAAACTCATTCTATGAGGCTACTATTACACTGATACAAAAGCCAGAGAAACACACTACAAGAACAGAAAACCATAAACCAATAATTCTGATGCATATTAATGCAAAAATGCTCAACAAAATACAGTCAGCCCTCCTTATCCATGGATTGTACACCTACGGATTCAACGAGCCATAGGTTGAAAATATTCAGAAAAGAAAAAATTCCACAAATTTCCAAAAGAACTAAACTTGTATTTGCTACATGCTGGGTACTACATTTGAATCCACATAACTGAAATAATGTTTAGGCATTTTACTAGGTATTATAAATAACATAGAGATGATTTAAAGTATATGGGAGGATATGCCTACATCATATGCAAACACTATACAGCATTTTATTTAAGGCATTTGAGTATCTGCAAATTTTTGGTGTCTGCAGAATTCCTGGAACCAGTCTCTCATGTATACCAAGGGACTACCATGCTAGCAAATTAAATTCAACAGAACATTAAAAGGATTATATGCTACAACTAAGTGGAATGTATTCCCAGATTTCAACATACAAAAATCAATTAATGTAATACACCACATTAATCAACGATACAAACCACATTATCACCTCAACTGATGCAGAGAAAGCATGTGACAAAATTCAGCACCAATTCATGATTTAAAACAAACAAAACTCAATAAACTAAAAACAAAAGGAAACTACCCCAACATAACAAAGACCCTAAATGAAAAGCGCACAGCTAACATCCTAATTAGTGAAGAAAAACCCAAATTTTTTCCTCTAAGATCCAGAACAAGACAAGAATGCCCGTTCTCATCACTTCTATGCAACATAGCATTGGAATTCCTATCCAGAGCAATTAGGCAAGAAAATGAAATAAAAGACATTCAAATTAGAAAGGAAGAAGTAACATTATCTCTGTTCTCAGACTCGATGATCTTGTATGTAGAAAAATCTAAATATAATATTAATAAGAACTGTTGGAACTAATAAAGGAATTCAGCAAAGTTACAGGATATCAAATCAACAGGTAAACTACATGCTAACAATAAACAATTCAAAAAGGAAACGAAGAAAACAATTCCACTTACAATCATGCCAAAAGAATGACATACTTAAGAATAAAATAAAAAGGTGAAAAACTTATACTCTGGAAATTACAAAATATTGATTTTAAAAAATTAAAGAAGATAAATAGAAACCGAAAGACATTTGGAGTGTCTTTGAATGTCCAAATGCATCTTGAGAAAGAACAAAGTTTGAAGTCTCACACTTCTAATTTTCAAACATATTTAAAAGCTACAGTACATACAAAGTAGTGCAGTACTGGCATAAAGACAGAAATATAGAACAATGTAACAGAAAGCCCCAAAATGAACCATTGCATATATAGTCAGATGATTTTTGACAAAGGTGACAAGACCACTCAATAGGGAAAGAATAATCTATTCAACAAATGGTGATGGAAAAAGTAGATATACATATGCAAAAGAATAAAGTTAGACCCTTATGTTGTGCCATATACAAAAATTAACTCAAAATGAATTAAAGACCCAAAAGTAAGACCTAAAACTATAACACTACTAGAAAAGAACACAGGAGAAAACTTCATGAGATTGAATTTGGCAAGGATTTCTTGGATATGATGCCAAAAGCACAGGCAGCAAAAGTGAAAATAGACAAATGGGAGTACAATTTCTGTGCACCAAAGGACACAGTCAACA
This sequence comes from Aotus nancymaae, assembly GCF_030222135.1. Taxonomy (NCBI): domain Eukaryota; kingdom Metazoa; phylum Chordata; class Mammalia; order Primates; family Aotidae; genus Aotus; species Aotus nancymaae. The sequence continues at coordinate 39,665,825 of NW_026988438.1, read as the reverse complement.
TAGTGAAAAGGCAACACAGGAATGGAAGAAAGTATCTGCAAATCATGTATCCAATAAGGGATATTATTATTCAGAAAGGACAAAGACAACAAAACAACTCAGCAACCACAAAACAACAACGAAATAACCTGATTTTAAAACTAACAAGGAACTTGAATATGCATTTCTCCAAAGATGATATACAGACGGGTAACAAGCATATGAAAAGCTGTTTGACATCACTAATCATTAGAGGAATGTACATCAAAACCACTATGAGATATTACCTCACACTTATTAGAACGGGTACCATAAAAAAATGACAAAATTAAAAGTGCTGGCTAGGATGTAGAGAAATTGGAACCCTTATGTACTGTGTATGGGAATGTAAAATGGTGCAGTCACTATTGAAACCATGGCAGTTCCTTAAAAAATTAAAAATTGAATTACTATATGACCTAGCAATTCTACTTCTTGTATATATTCAAAAGAATTAAAAGCAGGATTTCACGTAAATATTCACATACTGGTGCTCACAGCAGAATTATTCACAATAGCCAAGAGGCGAAAGCAACTCAAATGTCCATCAATGGGTGAAAGGTCAGATACAGAAAATGTGGTACATATGGATAATGGGATATTATTCAACCTTAAAAAGGAGAAAAATTCTGTCACAATGCTGCAACATGCATGAACCTTGAGGACATTATTCTAAGTGAAATAAGCCACTCCCAAAAAGACAAATACTACATGTATTTGTCTTCACTTACACGAAGAATCTAAGTTAGTCAAATTCATAGAAACAGAAACTAGAATGGTGTTTGCCAAGAGTTTGGAGAGAAGCAGGGAGAAAAGAGGAGCTGGGATTTTTTTTTTTTTTTTCAGTTTATTTTCTAGATGACAAACCAAAATGCAACTCATTATGGCACTTGACCTTTCTAATTAGGTGTATTATCAAGGCAAATTTTTAACCACCATGGCACATGTATACCTATGTAAAAAACCTGCACGTTCTGCACATGTATCCTAGAAATTAAGTATAATAAAAGTGGAGCTGTTTTTTAACGAGGTTAGAGTTTCAATTTTGCAAGATGGAAAAGTTCTGGAGCTCCACAGCCCAATAATATGCAATTGCTTAACACTACGGAACAGTACACAGTAAAGATACTACATTTTACATTGTATCTTCTAATTTTTTACATGGAGAGAGAATTCAAATACAATGCTGACATGTTTTCCTGCAACATACAATGAAAGGTGAATGAAAGGAACAACAAGCAGTCCAGATGGAATAAAAGAAGTGGGCAGATAGAGGAGAGATTGACAGGTAAATGTGTTAAATGACAGTCAACAGTGATAGAAAGTGAGAGATGTTGAGTAAGTACCAACATATACAGGGACCTGTAGTTCAAATGCCAGAATACGTACACTTAAAAGAAATTTTAATGACTCAAAAATGCTTTTTCTTCAAAGATAGTACTTACTTCATTATCACTGTTATTTTTCCAAGGCTACCATAGCAAAATACTGCAGACTGGTATTTTCTCGCAGTCCTTGGGGCTAGAAGTCCAGGATCAAGGTGTCAACCAGTCTGCTTTCTCCTACGACCTCACTCCATGGCTTGCAGATGGACACCATCCCTCTGTGTCCTCACATGACCACCTCTTTACACACATGCATCTCTTAGGTCTCTGTATATCCTAATTCCCTCATTTTATAAGACTGCCAGTCAAATTGAATTAGGATCCCACCATAAAAGTCCAGTCTAACTATCTTTACCTCAAACTCCTTGTCTCCAAATAGTTATATTATGAAACATACAAGTGGATAGGACGTCAATATATAAATTTGGGAGGGAAACAATTCAGTCCACAGCAATCACACATTGAGTTGAGTTGACTTTCTTAGTTACTTATGCACGCTATGAATCAGAGAAAATAAGAGACTATAATCCTTTCATGTTTTTGCATCACCATCCACTTATCCTTCCAACCGTGTTTTTGAGGCATTTACTATAACTTTTCACAGTTTCACATATTATACATTTCTAGATATCCAGTCTTTTTTGTTTGGTTGGCTGGTTGATAGGTAGGCTGTTTTACGTTTTACTCAGTAGCAGGAAAAAAACATCAAAAAGCAGGCCATCAAAGCCAAGTAAAACCTTGGAAGAACATCTTTAAAATTCTGCAAGTTTAGTCCCAAGAGATTTTATAACATGTGGGGCAAGTCGAAAGCAAAACTTTTCCTCAAAAGGTTTTAATATTCTGCACTCCAGATTTACTCTAGACTGGGAAGTCTCTAAGTATTTTAAAATAAAATTAAAGAAAGTTACAAATATTTCATAACATTTCTAAAAATATTCTAGATAAAAATGAAATTAAATTTGTTCCCTGGGGACCAGATATGGTTTTTTCCCAGGTTCATTTTAAAGTCATTTCTGTAAGATCTGCAACAGCCATACATTTTCCCTTCTGAATTTTTACCTGATTTATTTTCATAAGAAAACTATGTTCTTGCATACATTGATTAAATTTCACAGCTATCATCTGACATGAGTAAATATTTATAACAAACTAGCTAAATAAGCAGCATTAACTGAATACACATACATTTTATTACTGACAAATTACAGATCAGGAGCTGTCTTTAATTCAAGAGACTAACTGATATGTTTAAGTGTATTTTAGTGTGTGTGTTTATTTGCTGGTTTAGTTTCTTTTAATGAAAATTTACAGTATTGAGAAAAAAATAGCTTTCTCTAATTTATGAAGTGCTATATACTTAATATATGTGCTTTTCAGTAATATGAGATTGGGTGTATCTTTTAATCAGTAAAATGGACAAATATGGTATAATAATTTAGAACAATATCTAAATGGAGGCGAAAACAAGATTGTTCAAATTTACATAATATTTGAGCGAACCATCTGTCACACTAAGAACATCTTTGTTCAGATAGATTTAATGTTTCTAACTATACTTTTTAAAGTATAATCAGATTCATAAAGTTTACACCCCAAATACTCTTCATAAAGGCCCAAGATTTTCTGCCTTTATCATACAAATATTCATCTACACTGAATATTCTCTTAAAAGTTACATATTACATATTTTTATTTGTAGATCAAAGTGTTGATTATCAAAGTGTTTGATAATTATCTCTCTAATACACCAATGGCATCCTTAAATATAGCTTACTACATTAAAAACCATTCTAGCTGGGCGCGGTGGCTCACGCCTGTAATCCTAGCACTTTGGGAGGCCGAGGCGGGTGGATCACAAGGTCAAGAGATCGAGACCATCCTGGTCAACAAGGTGAAACCCCGTCTCTACTAAAAATACAAAAAATTAGCTGGGCATGGCAGCGCGTGCCTGTAATCCCAGCTACTCAGGAAGCTGAGGCAGGAGAATTGCCTGAACCCAGGAGGCGGAGGTTGCGGTGAGCTGAGATCGCGCCATTGCACTCCAGCCTGGGTAACAAGAGCGAAACTCCGTCTCAAAAAAAAAAAAAAAAAAAAAAAACCATTCTAATTCAATGAGAATATCAGCTATCAAAATGAATATCAAAAAGTTCAGATAAGGGAATCAGAATGTTAAATTTGAAATGGATTACTATACTATCAAACTCTTCTCCTTCTCTGAAAAGTCCAGAAAACAGACAAAGCATAGTAATGGTAGAAATTTAAAATTATACATTGAGGAAATACTGATGTTGACCCCAAAGTTGCTCTTTTTTAACTTTCTTGAAGACACACAAGAATCAATATTTTATGACTCCCAACTTAGATTGGAACCCCACGTCTATTAAAATAGCCTAAATTTTTTCCTGTTAACTGTGTTAGAGAAAAAAATAGCCTAAAATAGCAAGTGAAGGGGTAAGCAAGTTGGAGATAGGTTTTAGTTAACAGTCAGCTTCCAGCTAACATTTGGAACATTGATACCTTCTTGGCTCCTGGGGTCTTCATAACTAGGCAAGTATGAGCACACTGATACCAGGAAGCATTCCAGCCAGTCTGAAACCATGAGACGAGGAGCTCAGGACAGCTAGAACAAGCGCTCATTCTCTGTGTAAGGCTTACATAAGGGAGATATTCTTATCTCAGAATTCCTTCTGTGCCACCTGATGCACTTCTTGACTATCTTTTCTTATCATTAATTGTATAGCCTTATGAAATGTAAATTAATTTTAGTATCAGATTAGGAAAAAACGAAATGAAAATAGGGAGTCACATATAGTGCATAACAGGATCAAACAGGAAACTTTTGGATGGTTTTTGCCATTGCCTTCTTTCTTGAGTGAGGAGTTGAATGCATTCACAATTGATTTATGTGTTTCTGTTTCACTATTGAAACATTACCAAGTCATCAACAATTCTGCCTTGGATCAGAAAGCTTCTCCTGCTGTCACTCCTATCTAATCTTATAATGAAAAAAAAATGGCATGTTTATGGATAAAAACTGGCTTTCTGACTGCATTAGATGGTTGGCAGGAACTGGAAATAAAACAAAATATCCAACAAACACCTTACTAAGAAAGCAGGCTCCTTTTACAAGATTTATTCCTCATTCTTTTGGGATTAGAGAGCAAAATGTGATAAGAAAAAGGATTGTTTCTGATACCAGATACACTCCGCTCCCCTCTCTCTAGAGCTCTGTCATTATCTCACGAATTCCCTGAGACTCAGCAATCACATTTATGTGGTTGGTTCTGACCCAGCTCCTGCCCTGCCATCCAGACCAGCACTTCAGCCTCACACTTGACACTTCTACCTGGATGTTCAGTCAACAATTTTGCCTCCAAAATGTGTGCATCTCTGCCCTCTCCCTGCCTCCTTTCCCCCTGCCTTAATAAATCTCCTTTCTCACTTTCTATTTCCTGTTGGCCACCATTATCTGTCATCCATCACTGAAGTCATGTATGGGTTCTTCTTTCACTGCCTCCCACTAGATTCTCTACGAGCCTCCCTTAAGTCAAGCTCCAGTTTTTGTGTGTGTTATTGTCAAAGTCTCCAGGTTCTCCATGTAGCAATCAGTTCTACCTTCTGCTTTAAGATGTGTCTACCCAGAGCACAGCTATCACAAGCTACCATTGCCCCACATGGTGCAGTTGTACGAATCAGGAAAGGCATCCCATCTTCAAGACACTTGACTTCCATCTGTCAGGGAACTTCTCATTATATAATACACTTATAATGACTAAAATATGGTCCTATGAAATACAAAAATCAACAGTGTCACCAGGTAAATGACACTCTAAGATTTTGCAGTGCACAATCTGCACATAACATCATGCAGCCCTATGATCCTGTCATCCCTCAACTCCATACATTTAATGACTCCTCATCACCTGTGAAAGTAAGGGCAGACCTGTTAGCCTTGTGAGGAGATGCATCACACGTGGCTTCAGCCTGCACCTCCACTAGTAGCTCCTATGCCTCACCTCCTCACATGCATCTGCTCCACTCCTCTGGCATACTTTCTGAGGACTGACTCACATTTCCCTGTCACCACAACATTAATCATCTGTCTGCCTGGTACATCCTTCCTCCTTTTTTTTTTAACCTGCAAATATTTCACCCATTTTTCAAATGTCATTTCTTCTAGGAAGCCTTATCCTTTCTCCACTGCAAATAGGAAGTGAGCAATTTCTCCTTTGAATCTATTGTACTTTGTTTATACCTCAGTTACAATAGCCATAATATATGCCTTTTATTATAGTTCCTGGCTTATTTGATTGATAGGTACCAGAGGGTAAAGTCTTTAAGATAAGACTGTGTCTCATTTTATGATTTCTTCAGTACCAAGTTTAAGATTGTATGCAGAATAACTTTTTAATTTACCTAGTTGAACTAAATCAGTAGGTCTCACTCCCAATAATATGATTGACTGTAAGCATTCCTATTACTTGGGAATCTTATCAAAAAGAATTTTTTTTATTTTCTATTCAATTGCCAAAAAATAAAATTATAATTATGTATAACTTTTTTGATCTTTGTATGTGCATTGTATTCCATTTGTTTTACTTCTTCTATAACTAGGTAACCTTCTGCTCTAGACATATATATCTTATAATCCATAAGATATATATTCACTATTGTATTTTGCTTAACCAAGCAGGATTGAACATGATACTTTCTTTTCTTTGTTTTGCAAAGTTAGTCTATCCTTGATTTTATAGGTCTTCATTTCCAACATCTTTACTGCATGAATAAGAAAATTCTTGCAAGGAAGGTGAGAGTGCTTTCTGATTTTTTAAAAACTGCTCTTTTGAGAGCAGCTCACAAATAATAATATGAAAAGAAGCATTTTTGATCTTCCACCTGCTGAGACCACCACACCACTGTAAGTTTTGAAGAGATCAAAATCTCAACAGAGTTAAGAATTTTTAATTCTTTTTATCACTTTGCTGTTAAAACTATATTTAGTGGTAAGAAAAATAATTATTATTTTTATTAGATTTGGATTAATTGATGAATATGTGATAAATGCATGGCTTTTAAAGATTACCAATGTTTTTTGGGGTGCATGGATTCCTAGACCTATGTCAAAAACTAGACCATGGAGAGCAATTAAAGATAGTGATGATCAATGACACAAAGACATAAATGCAAATAAAATTGGCAATATTTATATTTTAAAATTACCTAAAGCCCCTGCTATGTCATACTTCCTCTAATGAGGGAGATTAACAAATAAACACTGACCTTTGTATTCAATTGCCCTCTGAAATGAAAGCAAAGAAAAAGTCTGCTATTCCTCATAAACTAATTTTCTACCTTGTTATCAAATTCAGAATATAATTTCCCTTTCTGTTTTGGCTTCCAGGGAAATCAGAGTTAACTGAGATTGAGCTCTTATTTTTCAGGCCTGAAAATACACATAATCCAGATGTTGAGGAACTAACTCATACCACGGTAATTCTAAACCACAGGGATTTAAAGGTCACTTGGTCTAACATTCCCACTCAAATCTGAGATCCCTCTACAGCTTCTCTGACACGTGGCCATTTTAGCTGCACTTGAATGTTTCTAGTATATACAGCTTATGATTTCACAAAGGAGTTCTTCCCCCAGGGTTAGTTCTAAAATTCAGAAAGCTTACAGCATACTGAAATTTACCTTTTTCTTTAACTTCCCATTAGTTCTGCCCTCCAGAGCTGTACTTGATAAAAAGAAATCCCCCTTTCACATTACTTTCCTCTTTGAATATTTAATTTAAACTGCCTTGCCTTTCCTTAGATTTCACTCTTAACTCTGCTACTTGCTGGCTGTGAGATTCTGGGAAAATTATTCAACGTCTTTAAGCCTCAATGTTTCCCTCTATAACATGGAGATAATAATAGGATCCACCTCACAGGGTTATCTTAAGGATTTTATGAGAAAAGAACTTGTAAAAGTGCTTAACATATTGTCAGTACCCCTGTGACTATCTTAAAGGTCTTTTTTCCTCAAGTATGTTCTCTTAGTGGCTTCTATAGGAAGCCCTCTTTCTCTCAGTTCATCTGTATGCCTCCATTTTTATTATTCAAATTACTCTTTCACAATGCGTTTTCCACCTCCATGGCAAATAATTGGAATGTGACAGTGATACTGCCAGATCCCCACAGAATTCTAATGAGTCCTGCTAAACACACTCAAGCCCTACTTGTCTCCCTGTTGAGGTCTACCTTTCTTTGACATGATTTTCATGTCAAAGAAAACCACGTTGGTGATTGGCATTGCCTACTTCTCTCTTGGAATCTCCTGTTCCTTCATTCTAACCTTTGATCTCCATGCAGAGCTGTAAAATCTAGGCTGCCATGTACCTTTCTCATTCAGCTTCTCCCAGGCCTCGCCAATAATAAATAAATAAACATATAAATATAAATTTACTTGTTCTGTGTTCTTTTTCATTAGTGCCCTCGTTTGATCTGGTATTGGTCATCTAATCTTGCAAACCAATTGTGCTGTTCAGGTAATATAAACTCATGGCTCAATTTTTCACCCTTCCAGGACACAAACAAAAAAAACATTAATTTTAGGCCAACCTTAGAACTTTGACACATCCTTGAAACGGCTTAAAGTCTTGGATAATATGTGATTTCTTTTTTCTTTTTTTTCCCTTTGCTGTAGGTATCTTAACTGTGAGTGTGTGTATGTGTGTGCATGCACATGCGTGTGTACACATAGAACACTGCAACCTCCTACACCCATTAACAAGAAGTGGTATCTTCCTTAGGAAGGCAACAATGTCAATCTCAGGTAATTGTAAGAGGATAGCATGAGATGGGCCTCTCAACAAGAAATCTTGTGACATATCTTAATAAGGGTATCTTCCCCCAAAATACTTGCATTATCTATGGCTTAGTCCAATCCTAAATACAAACTTATTCATGATCCCATGCTATAAGCATACTTACATATAAAAGATATTTCATAAATGCTGCTTTTGGAGGATGAATATTTACTATCAGCACTTGATTTTTTAAAAATTAAGAAATTAACATAAAAAGGTAAAGAGAAGATTTTCAAATGCCTAGATGTTGTGAGATTCTGTTTCCACAGTATTTTCTTAATGCTCTCTTAATTCCAGATTTCAAAATAAGTCATCCAAGAACACTAAAAAGACCCTATAATAGATTTTTCAATCAAAGTCAACAAAAGCACAACTCTCCTGAATGTTTCATGTATCCCCGTATTCCCAAAACAGAAAATGACTGCAATTTCTCTAAAAGTTAGGCTATTCTCTAAACATATCTCCTCAACCTTTCCCATTTAGAAGTTGTCCACACTGAATATGAGTTTACTCTTTGAGTACAAACTTATAGTTAACATGTTCAAATTGATTCTGCTCACAATGGTGGCTGGCTTTTCTTAGAAACATCTTCTATTGATTTGTATTCTACTTTCAGAGTAGTGGCAAATTTCAGGTAGCCTATATTATAAAAATTTTACTGGAATAAAATGAAAAAATAAATCAGAGACTCAAAGGGTTGTTTCAGCTATTAAAACAGACACTTTAGGTCTTTTGTGCCATTCACCATAAAGTCACCATCTAAGCTCATCAAGTTGATTAGTTGATTAAGAAGTTGGTAATGACTAAGCCATCGGTAAAATCCATCTTTTATTTTCAAAACCATCCAACATTTTCATTTGTAAAACAGGGAATAACAGATTATTTTTCTACAAAAAAAAGTTACAGAAACAACACAGACATGTCATAAACAAAAGACATTAATGAGATTTCTTTTGTAGAAATTGGCAGCTGGGAGGGAGGAGGGTAGGAAGGCATGAGTTAATAAGAATATTGAACTAAGGTCAACCAGTTAACTAGTTAACTGGGCTTACAATCTGATACCTAGGTTGCAAGAATGTTTCTTAAAGTACCCCCCAAAAACACAAATCCTTAAATATTTTCATTTTTAAGGAGATTAAAACATTTTTTGAATCAATATTCTACAAGTCCTAAAATGTGCCATTATTTTGAAGACTGTAACACTTTCCCTAAAATATGTATTGTCTTGCTCTCTGGAAGCCTCTCTCTAACTCAAGATTTCCTTTCTTTTCTTCTTTGCGACCCATATCATGAGGCTCTGCACAGTTATGCTCCATTCTCAGGGTCAGCCCCAAGCTAGTGAGACCTTATCTCTGACAAGGGTTCACATATTGGTAGTGACTTGCACTGCAGCTATTTTTTTTAATCCTTGACAGGTAATGTACTGCAAATGTCTTTAGAGTGAAAGTCAGCTTTCTTGAGAGTCATATCCACTAAACTACTTTATTCACTGTTTGATTTTCGGCAAATGACTGAACTTCACTTATCTTAAGCTTTCGTAAGTGTTTGATGAAAATAACACTTTGCACATTTTCTCATCCAATAAGAAATTATTTAGGGCCTGTTAAAACCAAACATGGTCTTGGAGGCTGTGCTCCTCTAAATTAGACCTTGTCTCTGCCCTTGAGAGTTTCAGGGTTTAGGAGAGACAGGCATTTGAATTGGCAAGGAGAATACAGAGTAGTAAGTGCCAAGCAGGGGGAGGCCCCAGTGACCTTCCTGGAAAATGAACATTTCTCAGCATTACTGATAAAAGATATCCCTGGCACTGAAGCTTGTAGCAAAACAAAGATAAGTCCGTTACCATTAAGTCAAAATGTATGCAAGGCCAAAAAGTAGATGAAAATGGTTTGATTATGGCTGCTAAAATGGTATCCTATAGCTACATGGCTGCATTTGAATGAATCAAAATGTATTCAAAATTGTGTGACTATGTGTGTTCAGTTTTGGAGATAGAGTCCTTAACTTTTCTAAGATTTTTTTTTTTAATTGAATAACTCAAAAATGCTAGGGATCAATGCTTTCTAAGTTAAATACACTTTCAGGGAGTTATAAGTGAAATGCTTGGGTGAAAGTGTGTGTATGTGTGTGTGTGTATGTTTGTATGTGTGTATGTATGTGTGTATATGTGTGTGTGCATGTGTGTGTATGTGTGTGTAAATATATGCACATATCATTTTCTGCCACTGATTCACCTGCTCCAAAAATTGTTGATGTTTCTATACTTACTATTATAAGACTTCAAATATGGTAAATGTCTGTGCTCTATGGAGTTGCTGAAAGTATTTAAGATTTTTAAGCAAACTAATACGTAGCTCCCTTTCAAAACACGCACCAAAAAAATGGCTTGTATAATCACTATCTCAATAACGAAGAGATGTGAAATCTTATAAATTGCTTACTTTAATGAATATATTATATGGTGACTATATTGAAGATGTCCAACAACCTTTTATCTTAAAAAGAAATGTGCAAAGAAAAAATAGTGTCTTTTTTCCCATTACTGATTTGATGTTGTTCTCAAGCCATATACTGCTGGGTATCAAGAGGAAAAAATATTACATTTTCCAAATAAAAGTGTTAAGTTTCTTCTGCTCTAAGAGAGTAGCTGCACAAGGTTTGTATTTTTTAAAGAGAAGAGTCAAATATACAGAAACTAAAGTGGTATGATACCCAGATTCTTTTAAATATTTTTGCATGAATGGGTAGGGGAGAGGATGGGGGAAGGGAGGGCAGGGGAAAACAGAGCAGGGGGAAAGCATAGAAGAAAAAGAAACAGAAAAAAAAAGAGCATTTTCATGACAAGTTTGCAGCCAGAACATGAGTGTTGTGAAAATCACCACTAAATCAAAGCCAAAATGAGAAAGAAAAGACTCATATCAACATCATCATTACTAGACATGTAGATTAGGGCAAGTCCACCACTACTGGCCATCTGACCTACAGGTGTGGGGTGATCAACAACAGAACCATTGAAAAGTTTGAAAAGGAGGCTGCTGAGATGGAAGAGGGCTCCTTCAAGTATGCTTAGATTTTAGATGAGTGAAACACCAGATTATTGGTGTTAACGAAATGGATTCCACTGAGCCACCCTACAACCAGAAGAGACATGAGGGAATTGTTAACAAAACCAGCACATACATTACAAAAATTGGCTACAACCTGACACAGCAGCATGTATGCCAATTTCTGGTTGGAATGGTGATAACATGCTGGAGCCAAGTGCTAATATGCCTTGGTTTAAGGGACAAAAAGTCACCTGTAAAGATGGCAATGCCAGCAGAACCATGTTGCTTGAAACTCTGCAATGCATCCTACCAAGAACTTATCCAACAGACAAGACCTTGAGTCTACCTCTCCAGGATGTCTACAGAATTGGTGGTCTTGGTACTGTGGGCTAAGTGGAGACTGGGGCTCCCAAACCCAGCACAGTGCTCACCTTTGCTCCAGTCAATGTTACAACTGAAGTCAAGTCTGTTGACATGCACCATGAAGCTTCAAATGAAGCTCTTCCTGGGGACTACATGGGCCTCAATTCTAAGAACATTATCTGCCAAAGATGTCTTTCACAGCAACGTTGCTGGCGACAGCAAAAATGACCCCTCAGTGGGAGCAACTAGCTTCACTGCTCAGGTGATTATCCTTCACCATCCAGGCCAAATCAATGCTGGCTATGCCGCTATTCTGGATTGTCAAACAGCTCACATTGCTTGCAATTTTGCTGAGTTGAAGGAAAAGATTGACCACCATTCTGGTAAGAAGCTGGAAAATGGCCCTACATTCTTGAAATAGAGTGATCTTGTTGTCATTGAAATTGTTTCTGGCAAACCCAGGTGGATTGAGAGCTTCTCTGACAGCAATTGCTGTGGGTGTCATCAAAGCAGTGGACAAGAGGACTGCTGGAGGAAGCAAGGTCACCAACTCTGTCCAGAAAGCTCAGAAGGCTAAATGGATATTATCCCTATTACCTAACACCCCAGTTTTAATCAGTGGTGGAAGAACAGTCTCAGAACTGTTTTTTTCAACTAGCCATTTAAGTTTAGTAGCAAAAGACCAGTTAATGACAGCAATGCCTTGTAAAATCTTCAGGAGGAAAGGAGAATGTTTTGTGGACTAATTTGGGTTTTTTCTTTTTTCCTGTGGCAGTTTTAAGCTACTAGTTTTCAGAATCCATAAATTTTAACGAAAACAACTTAGGCAAAAATCTGTCACAGAATTTTGAGACCCATTATGATAAAGTTTAATGAGGAAAAAAGAAAAGAAAGAGAAAAGGAAAGAAAGATAGGTGATGTGTTACATGTTCTCACTCATAGGTGGGTGTTGAACAATTAGAACGCATGGACACAGGGAGGGGAACATCACACACTGGGGTCTGTTGGAGGGTGGAGGACTAGGGGAGGGAGAGTAGGGGGTGGGGAGGTTGGGGAGGGATAACAATGGGAAAAATACCTGATGTAGGTGACAGGGGGATGGAGGCAGCAAACCACCATGGCATGTGTGTACCTATGCAACAATCCTGCAAGATCTGCACGTGTACCCCAGAACTTAAAGTATAATGAAAAAAAGAAAGATAGGCGATGTGTCCATGGCAAAATCCTATGTGTGTGTGTGTGTGTGTGTGTGTGTGTGTGTGTGTGTCATGGTGGTGTAGAAGATGATGGTAAGACACATGAAGTTGTTCAGACCTAAGGTCGGGATGAAGAGTGGAGAGATTTTCCTTCTGGTGGCAAATGGCTGAGGACGACAACAGGTGCCACCATGAGAGCCCAATGAGCCAGACAAACCGGCAACAACTTAGCAGCAGCAGAACAAGTCATCTGAGATGTGAGCCAGGTAGGCCACCTAGCCATGGATACGAGCAAAATCCCCAAATCCCAGAAGACAGCACGCAGGCCTGAGGGTATGGGATGAAAGCCCCCTATCCGTCAGCACAAAAATTTCCCATAAACTCCATCCTCTGCCCAGATTCCAGAAGAGGAAAGAACTGTGGAAGAATGAGCACTTACTTAAGTAAATTCTTTTCTATTCAGACTCTTCTAGAGAAAAATTATTTATTAAAGGTTTCAAACATTAAAACATTAAAGAAAATAGTGTAATGAACTGCCATATATTTTGATTCTAGAATCAAGATATTGCCATGAACACTCACCTATCTTTCTTTTTCTCTTTCTTTTTTTTTTCTCATTAAACTTTATCTTAATGGGTCTCAAAATTCTGTGACAGATTTTTGGTTAAGTTGTTTTCATTAAAATTTACTGATTCTGAAAACTAATAACTTAAAACTTCAGTATGAAAAAAAAAACCAAAATGGTACACAAAACTTTCTCCTTTCCTCCTGAAGATTTTACAAAGTATTGTTACCATTAACCAGTCTTTTACTATTAAACTTAAATGGCAAGTTTTTAAAAAACAGTTCTGAAACTATTCTTCTACCACTGATTAAGACTGGGGTGTTAGGTAGTAGGGATAATATCCATTTAGCCTTCTGAGCTTTCTGGACAGAGTTGGTGACCTTGCTTCCTCCAGCAGTCCTCTTGTCCACTGCTTTGATGACACCCACAGCAATTGCTGTCAGAGAAGCTCTCAATCCACCTGGGTTTGCCAGAAACAATTTCAATGACAACAAGATCACTCTATTTCAAGAATGTAGGGCCATTTTCCAGCTTCTTACCAGAATGGTGGTCAATCTTTTCCTTCAACTCAGCAAAATTGCAAGCAATGTGAGCTGTTTGACAATCCAGAATAGTGGCATAGCCAGCATTGATTTGGCCTGGATGGTGAAGGATAATCACCTGAGCAGTGAAGCTAGTTGCTCCCACTGATGGGTCTTTTTTGCTGTCACACACACGGGGGTTCAGATAACAGAGGGAATCTCTGAATGGCCTTGCACTCTGAATTGGCCATGAGGCACCAGGAACCTCAAGCTTAGGCTTCAAAAGCTCCTTCTGCTAATATTGCATTATAGCTCTAAATAATGATGTCTTACTCAAGTAAATGTGTAGGTTTGTCTGGAGGATCTGCCAGGGAAAGCAGGCCACCAGCCCCGAAACCCTCAGCTTTCCCAATATGTATCTGGATTTGCTATGGCAGCCCCCTGCCCAGCTCCACCACCACAATATTCAGCCCAAGAAAGCCACAAGCAAAGACACTACCCTTCTCTCCACTTCAAATCATTTATTTAAAAGTACACGTTGTATTATGTAACTTTGACTCTAAATATGGAAATTTGCAGAAACCAAACATTACCCCCAATCCTTTGCCTAGGTGCATCATTTTGGATAAGTCAGAACCTGAGTGAAAAGGTAACTGCATAATTTTAAGTCTTCCAGTCCCAAGTTCATCCTTCTATCTATAGTACCTTCTTAAGCATGTCTTTACTAAGTTTTTAATCATACTCCCATCTATATTTAATTAACAATGGAGCTGAATGATATTCACAGGTGTTTTCTATGTCATAGACACACTGATCTAAGTTCAGTAACCCTGAAATTAGAGATAGGGATAAGATATTAAATCAGCAATTAGAAGCACCATGAATGAAAATAGATGCTTATTCACTGCAAAAGAATAATGATGCCTCTGCAGTCTGAAATAAAAATGGTTACTAGACGAATAATTTTATTTTATACTTAAGCTGAGAATAAATTAGATTTAAGTTCTAAATAGAAGAAATCACCACGTATCCTTTTTATTTCAAGTCTTTTTTTTTTTTTAGGTACATAGCCATGTAAACTACAAGTAAATATATATTGCCAAATTAATTTTATTTGAATTTGAAGTGAGCTATCTTTGGCTACTTAAATTATCTTGGAAAACTTTGGAAATAACACTAAATCTGACAAAGGAATTCAAATTCAATGTATTGTCTTTGTATGTCTTCTCAAATGAGCAAAATTTATTTTCTTCAATCTTAATATACAGTTTAAGGCCTCAGAACTAAACAATTTCAGCTATGCAAAATTCTATGATTAGTAAATCTGAATCATGTACCATAAAAGATCAGTATAACTTCTGCTTTATCCTTGGACATAATGTATTTTCCACGAAGTTAGGAACTGAAAGTGAAACTAAGCTTATCTGTTGTGTTGTTGTTGGTTATGGTGGTTGTTAGTTTTTTGTTTTTTGTTTTTAACCTCTGTCTTATTTGGCTGTATCCACAGATCACGGGTTTGCCAGTTTTCATTTTCTGTGAGCCCTACCTTCCAATGGCCTTCTGAAACTTTATTTCAAGATCTGTTTTCAAGATACGCTCAGGAATCCACTGGCTCAGTATTTCATGGCTCATCATTGAATTCCTAAAGATCCTGAATTCCCTGGGATTTTCTATACTCCACTAAATACAGTATCTTGAATTCCCTGGGATTTTCTATACTCCACCGAATACAGTATCTTGAATTCCCTGGGATTTTCTATACTCCACTGAGTTCCATACCTATTGTATCAACTTGCATCCTTATTGTCTTGAAAATATATTAATAGGAGTTTGATATTTTTAAGTCCATTAAACATTCAGATGGCTGCACTCAGCATCTACACCACCTCTTTTTGATCACTGGTCCAACCTTTCCTGGGACAGCAACTCTCCACAGCTCTTTTTATAGTGTTCCTTACCTCAGAAAATGGCAGTATTGTTCCTCCAGTAGCTCAGACTGAAAACCTTAGAGACACCCTCTGCTATTCTCCTTCACTCACACTCCACTTCTAGTCCATTAGTTTTATTTTCATATATGGTTCAAATCTAATCACTGTTCACTACCTTCACTATTCCCATCTGGTTCTAAGTCAGCATCACTGCCATGTTAGATTAGTTTCCTAATAGGTCTTCATGCTTCCACCTTGAATACCCTTCCATCACTCCCAACACACGCACACCAAATTACTTACACCACAGTCAAAACAATGCTATAAAATACTTTTGCTTATTGATGTAGCACACACTTCCATAGCATTAGTTTGTGCCAGGAACTGCTCAAAACACTTTATAAATATTAACTATTTTAATATTTATTCTAATCCTATGTAGCAGGGGCCATGATTATCCCACTTTACAGGAAAGAAAACAGAGGCACAGAAAAAATAACAATAATTTGCCCAAAATCACCCAGCTAATAGGTCAGAAAGCCAGGACTCAACCCAGGCAGCCTTAGCTCCAGACCACATTCTCTCAGAGCATGGCACTGCCCTGCCCGAGAACACCCATCACCTTCACATCTCACAGAGTGAAAGCCCAAGTCCCCAAAAAGCTTACTAGAGTCTACATATCACTGGTCCACCTTAGATACACCATGCAATCTCCCATCTCAGGGTCTTTGATACGTCCTTCTGCCAAGAACACTCATATTCAATGTATGCAATTGTCTCGCCCTCTCTCTTCCTTCAGATGCCTGAGCAAATAACAGTGAGGACTTCCCAAATTCACACTTATGCCTTGCCTAACTTCTTTACTCTGCTTTATTTTTCTCTGAAGCACTTATTACTGCCTAAATACATGCATTTGTTTGTTTGTTTTTCTCTACCTCCTCCCTTTGAAGATGTAAGCTCTATGAGGCAAGGGTTTTGTCCTGTGTTCCCTGTTGAATCTCCAGTGCCTAGAATGTAGGAGGCCCTCAATTACCATCTGTTGGGCAATTGAAGAATTATTGAATGAATTGGGAAGATGAGTGTGTAGAAGGCAAACACATTTGTGGAAGAGGAAATAGGCAATTTAGATTTTTACTCTTTCTGCCCTGCCACTTTGACCCCAGTGCTATTTAGCCTGACATTTTAACCCTGCTGTTTGCTTTTTGCTTCAACAGGACCCACAATAAAGTGATTCAACATATATAGATGATTAGATTTGTAATGCCATAAGCCAATCCTGGATATAAAATAATCCTAAAATATTTGTGGAAGATTATTCAGCTTTCTTATGGTTTTGATAAAATTTAAATATAAGACTTTAAATCATGTATAATTACAGTACAACTCCTATAGAAAACAGTATGGAGATTTAAAAGACCTAAAAATATAAGTGCTATTCAATCCAGCAATCCCACCACTGCGTATCTACCCAAAAGAAAAAATTTTTTTCCAAAAAGATACCTGCACTCATATGTTTATCACAGCACTATTTATAACAGCAAAGATATGGAATCAACCTAAATGTCCATCAAAGAACAACTGGATTTAAAAAGTGTGATACACACACACACACACACACACACACACACACACACAGAAACTCAGCCATAAAGTATGTCTTTTGCAACAACATGGAAGGAACAGGAGGCCATTATTCTAAGTGAAATAACCAGAAACAGAAAGTCAAATACCACATATTCTCACTTATAAATGGGACATAGCTAAACATGGACATTGAGTGTGAAATTATAGACACTGGAGATTCAGACGGGTAGGAGGATGGGATGGGGTTTAGGGATGAGAAATTACCTAATAGGTACAATGTACACTATTTGGGTGATGGTCACAGTGAAAGGTTAGTCTTCACCACTACACAATATGTCCATGTAACCAAACTGCAGTTGTATGCGCTAAAATCTATTTAAATAAACAAATCACATATAATTAATATGATTTGTAAAGATAATCAATACAAATATTCTACTCATGGGAAAACCTTTTATAGTTTAAAACTGACTACAGACAGGCGCGTTGGCTCACGCCTGTAATCCCAGTACCTTGGGAGGCCAAGGCGGGTGAATCACTTGAGGTCAGGAGTTCAAGACTAGCCTGGCGAAAATGGTAAAAACCCCTCTCTATTAAAAATACAAACAAACAAAAAAAAAATTAGCGGGGTGTGGTGGAGGGCGCCTGTAATCCAAGCTGCTTGGGAGGCTGAGGCAGGAGAACTGCTTGAACCCAGGAGGCAGAGGTTGCAGTGAGCCGAGATCGCACCATTGCATTCCAGTCCAGACTGGGCGACAGAGCAAGACTACATCTCAAACACACACACACGCACACCCTGACTAAAATCTCTATCTTATCAATATAATTGATACCAAGGAGGAGAGTGGATATCCCCAGGGCAGAGCACCTGATTTGCCGTCTTCGTCCTCGTTGCCCTCTTCCTCCTTCTTCTCCCTCCTCCTCCAGCCGGCTCAGCCGCCAGTGCCAGACTCCTCCTTCGGCGTCTCGGCGCGGGGCCTTCCAGGCGGAAGGGCCCGGTACCCTCCAGCCGGAACCGCGCAGCCGTGGCTTCCGGAGCCCTCCGGGCAGCTGACTGGCTCGCAGCGCAGATTCTTCCTAATCCCCTGGTGAAAACTGCGGCACAAGATGGCCGCAAATAAACCCAAGGGGCAGAATTCTGTGGCCTTACACAAAGTCATCATGGTGGGCAAGTCAGCTCTGACTCTACAGTTCATGTACGATGAGTTTGTGGAGAAATATGAGCCTGCCAAAGCAGACAGCTATCATAAGGGAGCGCGCGATGAGGAGAAAGTACAGATGGATATCGTAGAGTAATACAGCTGGGCACGACGACTTTGCTGCAATTAGAGAAAACTACTTCCTCTGTGTCTTCTCTATTAAATGGAATCCTTTGCAGCTACAGCTGACTTCAAGGAGCAGATTTAAGAGTAAAAGAAGATAAGAATATTCCATTTCTACTTGTTGGTAACAAATCAGATTTAGAAGCTAAAGGTCAGGTTTCTTATCAAAGCCCAAACTCCTTTCTCATCTTGACCATACTAATAAATATAATTAGCATTGCCGTTGAAGGCTCAATTGACTGAAATTACTTTAACATTTTGGAAATTGTTGTATGTCACTGAAGCATGAATTAGAACTGCAATGAAATTCAAATTTACTTAAAAAAGAAATTCATGTGACTTCACCAAGGAGCAAAGTTCAACTTATTTCATAATTGCCTACAGTTATCATGGTCCTGAATGTAGCATGTGAGCTTGTGTTTCTCGGGCAGTCTTTCTTGAAATATTAAATAAAGAGGTGAGATGGGGATGAGGAAAAGTAGGAAAGAGGACTTCCTCTGGTGTATATTACAAAGCTCACATTTTATATCATATTAAAATGTCTTGGTCTACTGCCTTGAAAAATGACAATTGTGAACATGATAGTTAAACTGTACCACTTTTTTAAACCAGTGTTTTGCAAAGTTTAGAAGAAAAAGTTATTGGCATGGTTGTCACATATAGTTAAACTGAGAGTAATTCATCTGTGAATCTGCTTTAATTAATTACCTGGTGATTAACTTAGAAAAGTGGTGTAAACTTGTACATGGAAATTTTTGAATATGCCTCAATTTAGAAACTGAAAAGTACCCGGTTATATCATTCTGGGTGTGTTCTGACACCAGGGGTCCACTGCCCCATGTGTCTTGGTGAGAAAATATATTCCCAGCATGGAGTACAGATTTTGTATAGAAGATTCTTGAGAAGTAACTGCCTGCTAGGAGTCTGTCCGAATTTAAAATGTGTGCCATACTCTGGTTCTTGAAAATAAGATTCCAGAGCTCTTTGATTGCTTTTAATAAACTTAAACGTCATTTAAAATGAAGGGCCAGCATATACTTGTAAGATAATTTTCGACTGCAAGGATTCAGCACTAGTTGTGTTTGAATGAACCCTCTTTTTGTCTAAGATGCTCGTCCCTGGAAATTACTTTCTGCCAGTGGTGAGCATGTAAGTTTTAAGTTTTTTAACTCCTGGGAGCAGGGCACAGGAAGAAAATGTCAATGGGGCTAATGCATTTTTTACTGTTGAATGAAGAACACTGTAGCTACATTTTCAGAAGTTTTCATAATAAAAAACACTACATTTTTATAATGAAGGACACTAACTACATTTTCAGAAGTTAACATCAAGCAGTCAAACCTGGGTATAGTGTAGAAAATGTGTTTGGCACACACTGACCAATGTGTTTGGCACACACATCAGGCTGTGTCCCTATGTGTGGTATTACTGCTGGAAGAATTCCAGCACGCTGCTTGGGGACATAATTTCAGGGGGAAATATGCCACCGTCAGATAGTTTTCTCAACTTTGCAGTGGGACTAGGACAGTTGATACAACAAAGTATTTTTTTTCCTTTTGCTCAGTCCTAATTTCAACAGGTCAAAGATTTATTCAGGCATTCCAGGCAACAGGTGTGTATGTAAAGTTAAAAATACACTTTCTAGAAACTCACTCTTTAAATATTACATCCAGCTTCTCATGTTAAATATTTGTCCTTAAAGGGTTTGAGATGTACATCTTTCATTTTGTATTTCTCATAGGCTATGCCATGTGCAGAATTCAAGTTACTAGTGTAACACTGGCCAGTGGGCCCAGCAATCTCCATGCGTACTCATTAGTCTTATTTAACCAGAGGTCTAACCACTAATGCTGTGACTTTGCTTTGAGACCTTTCCTTTCCTGGGTACTGAGGTGCTATGATGCCACCTGTCAAAGATACATCATGTGTCTTAGGCTGATGCCACTACCAGATTTGTTTATTTGTAATTAGAGCCATTTAAAGACCAATAAAGTTCTTTTTAAAATATATAAATTTAAATTAAATAATAAATATGTGTAATTGATACCCACAAGAATAGAGCAAGTAATAATTATATTTTATACAAATAAGCAATAAAAATTAACAATAGTTAAACCTGTACATTTTAGTCACTTAAAAGTATTTACATAGCTTCTGTAGTTTCAGGCACTGTTTTAAGAGCTGTTTTAAAAATGTAACTGATTTACTCTCATAAAATATCTTATGAGTTAGATGCTAATATCATCCTTCTTCATAGATGAAAAGGAAACAGAGAAGTTAAGTAACTTGCCCCAAGTGGCACAGTAAGCAGTGATGGAGCCAGAGTTGGAACTCAGCAGTCTTGTTCTAGAGTCTGTTCAATGCTCTGCCTTCTTTCTAATAATCCTTTATTATTGATTAGAAAATTACTAATTTACATCTTCTTATCAGAATTTGTATCTGCAGAATTTAGTCAACCAAGTTAAACTTGTTAAAATGAGGTCATGTTTTTTGCAGGGATGTGGATGGAGCTGAAGGCCATTATCCTTAGCAAACTCATGCAGGAACAAAACCAAACACCACATGTTCTCACTTTTAGGTGGGAGCTGAATGATGAGAACACATGGACACATGAAGGAGAACAACACACACTGGTGCCTATGGGAGGATGGAGGGTGGAAGGAGAGAGAGAATCAGGAAAAATACTGGGTGCTAGTTGTAATACCTGACTGATGAAATAATCCACACGACAAACCCTCATGACACAAGTTTACCTATGTAACAAACTGCACATATACCCCTGAACTTGAAAGTTTAAAAAAGAGACATAATAGCCACAAAAGAAAACTCACAATGACAAAAGCTCAATCAGCACAGTTTGATAGGAACAAAGATTTAATAATTTCCAGAATTCTAAGTAATTGCCATCAGAAAAGTTGATGGCAGTGAAAACAACTTCTGAAAACTAAAATTAAAATTTTTTTTTTAATTAAGAGACATAAAGATGCCATACAAAGTAGTTATTAAAGAGTGAAACAGGTTTCATGGAGTTTGCTTTTATATACCAGCCAAGATAGACTCAGTAATGAAATGGTAACAGATAGCAAACACATTTTAGTCTTTTGGTGATTTGAAGTGAAAAGCTTATTGACATTTATTGAAAGTCTCAACAGAGGATAATGGTACAGAATCCCTATTGACGTGACAGACGTAGCATGAATGTCATTGTTTGAGGTGTCAAGCATCTCATATTTCATTGGCCACAGCAAGTCACATGCCCAGGTCTCCCTTTAGACAGGGTGTTCCATGCTCTGAATACTCAGAAATAGGGGAGCCACTTATTAGCAAGCAGTTAGTTCAATCAAAATTCATCAGCATGTGGTTCCCAGATAAATATACAAAATTAGCACTCTGATTACAAGGAAGACAGAGCAGCAGGAAATGCCTGCAGGGCAGCCAACCAACATTTTCGGCCACCATAAATGCTGGCAATAATAAACGCAAGGACAAAGCCAGCATTCATTAAGAGCTCAGAAAATGTCAGGCACTGTGCTTCTTATGTGTTTTCTCATTTAATTCCCAAGTCCTACAAGGCAAGCACTTTATTGCCTATGTTACAGAAAGGAAAACTGAAGAACGAAGAGTGAAATACTTCTGCAGGTCTTAGAGCCCGTAAATGTTGAAGCTGAGACAAGAAACTAAGCAGTCCAATCAATCTCCACTCTTAGAACTATGCCCTCATTGTGCTTCCCTTCTGATTGCACTCGATTCAGAGCATACAGCACTTTATCTCTGGATATTGCAGGCTTTGCAACACTATTCATCTGTGGATCTTGAGTGCAAAATAGACTTTGACCCTGGTGGTTTAGCTATAACTGGAAAGGACAACTTCCACAAAATTTTCTCATAAAGCCCGTTGCCAAGATCATCGAGAACAGCATGTGCTCTTCCAGATTACAGTGATAAGAAGCTTGATGTTGCTGAGAGCCGCAAGTCCTGATGAAGCAGCACTTCTGTAGGAGAGGGACATTTCTGCCGGCCTCCGCTGAATCCTGTGCATTGGCTTCTTCAGGAGGAACTGGCTGAGACTACTAGAAAACCACATCCATGGGATTCATGCTGTTGGAAGGTCGTCAACAGGAAATGGTCAATTGATTTCCCTAAACCCACGGAGCTTGCAGAGGGGCACTGCTGCCATTCTGTCTGGACAAAGCCATGCTATCTACTCACTTGAAGACTATAAGACCCCATCCATTCTAAGGCAAGAGTAATTGAAGAAAAAAGAATCTCTACCTAAATAAGTTGTATTCAAATAATTCATCTACACCTGGGAATTTACACCAATCATACCAAAATAAAATATAACTAGTAGAGTGTTGGTGTCTGCTGAGCTGTAAATCTCTTCAACAGGTGTTTGTTGTTATGGGCTGGGAGACACTGATGATAATGTCCTTGAGCGATTATCCTCCTCCAACACACACGCACACACTCGCACATCCCATGTCTTCCTTATCTTGCCCTAGGTTTTTATTTCAAATCAATTGGATCTCTTTCAATACTCTATACCCTCCTTGGAGGCTTTCTTTCATCCTTGGGGTACACAGGACTCTGTGAGGAGGCCCTCGGAGCTATGAATTCAGGCTCTTCATCAGTCTGTGGCTGATTTGCTATTTCAACCTTATGGGATTCTAACAAGGGATTCTAACAGGCTTCTAGTCTCCCCAGGCTGTGCAACACGTAGGATGCTCTAGGATACAACACATCTATTCCTTTCTGTTTGGAAGGTGGGGAGGATAGGGAGGACTGGGCAGGATTCGGGTTTCTCCTGCGAACTCTTACATCACCATATGTTGTGTTGATTTGGACATAATCTCCATGCCCTTATTACCTTCAAGAGTTTGTATTCTGATATTCAAGCCAAGCATTTGAACTTTAAAACACGTTATCTGTCTCAAGCACTTGGCTTTTAACTTTTGCCTTTACTATGAGTTTTCAAATCCATCAATTCAACTGACATCCCCTTTCTAAGCAGTATCTGGTCTTCCCCTAAGAGCAATGTGCAAAGACAATTATACGGTGGGGGAAATGTAATGGGTTCAAAGCTGCCCGGTAGAGGAGCAGGAAGGAGGTGTTGAGAACTCCGACTAATGGATCTCAACATATTGTTAGATCTGCTTTCTGGAATGCTGAGTGTTTTCTCCTATTTTGAGATTATGCTAATTTATGTTGCATTTACTATATACCAGCAAGTTCCATGGCTTTATCCTTCAGTCCTCACAGCAACATTATAAGTTGAAGCTTTTATCTCCTTTCACTGATAAGAAAAGGGAGTCTTAGAGACATTCATTAACTTGAGGAAGTTCACAAAGGTAGTAGATGGTGGAACCAGTCACTGTGTTAGTCTGTGGGTGTACACAGATTAATGACACAAAGATGAATGCATTGTCTGGTGTAGGTATCAAACACTGAAATGAATCTTGGAAGCACATTTGGCTGGGACTATTATTGAGGTTAACACACATAGGTGGGCCATTTAACTAAGGGTTATGTAAGACTTCCTACAGAAATTCACACCTGAGTTGATTTATAAAAAGCAGAAAAGTTAGACACGTGAAAAAAGAAGAGGAAGGAAAAGAAAGGAATCACATGAACAAAAGCACAAGGGCAAGCTGAAACAGAATGTTTTGCTCCCTCTTTTAGGCTTTTTCTCCAGTTACCTACAAGTGACCCAAAATTTCATGCCTGATAACAATGTTTATCATGCTCATAAGCCTGTAATTTAGACAGGACCTGGTAGGAATAATTATTCATCTATGCACCCTCTGGCATCATCTGGGACAGCTCGAAGGCTGGGAATGACTCAACTGAAGTTGACATCTAAGTTGGCATTGGCAGTAGGCTGAGACCCTAGCTGGGTCTGTGAGCTGATAATCATGCTCCTGGATGGCTCATGTGGCTTGGCTTCCTCACAGCATGTTGGCTGGGCTGCAAAAGAGAGCATCCTGAGAGACAATTAACCATGTGAAAGCCATAACTCATTTAAAAATTTATTTTATTTTTATCGATACATAATATTTGTACATATTGATGGGGTACATGCAGTATTTTGTTACACAAATACAATGTGTAATGATTAAGTCAGGGTATTTAAGACATCATCCCACAAGCATTTATCATTTCTAACTATTTTGAAATGTACAATACATTCGTAACACATTTTTTCCTTAGCCTTGTAAGTCATGCAGTGTCACTTCCACCATATTCAATTTGTTGAGACAGCCACAAAATGCAGCCAATTTCAAGGATAAGAGGAACGACTTCAACCCTGACAGGGCATAGCAGCGTTGTGGAAAAGCATGTAGACCTGGAAATATGGCTGTGGTCATTTTTCAAATATACAATATGGTATAACTCTAAACATAAAAGAATAATATAAAATGCAAATAGAGCCACTTTCCATAACTATACTGTATCTTTCTTGATCTAATCACACTATTAGCTGCAAGAGATCACTGATTAACTCATTTCTTACTAATAGGGGATTACTAGCAAAACTCCGAGAAAAAAAAATTCATTTGCCAGGCATCAGCATGCATTATCCATACAATGGGCTAAGCACAGGACATCCTGTCATTATGCACAACATGCTTGTTGTGTTTTCTTGGCCACATGGCAAACAACCATTTATAAACTTTCTGTAACAAAGATTGATCTAGTAATTGTGTCAGAAGGTCTTAAACGTATTCTTGCAATTGAAAGACCATTTCAAGCTGTTTGTCCCAGCCACCACAGGGACCTGTTTTACTAAAGGCGGTATTAATAAATCTTGACCAAAAATCTCTAATGATTTTGCAGAGCCATTTCAAGAAAGGTCCTTATGATTTGTAGAAATATCCTCAGAATGACTTGAATCTTTTACCTTCATCTCACTTACTACGACAATCATAGCTCCACGCCATTTAATTATGACAGACTGTAAAATGCCGAACCCTACAAGGCCCAGAATGCAAGCGGCTCCATAACTGCAGACCACGTAAATGAACTGTAAAGTTGCTACACTCAGGCAACTTGCAGCGACACTAAAATGATTAGAGCCATTTCTCCTAGAGTCATTTAACTCGAAATCCTCAGCTTCTTAGTCACCACCTCTCCCCTCTATGGGCTTATCAGAGACCCAGTAGAGAAGCAATGATTTTTCTCTGTCTCCCACAGTGATGAGAATAGACATAATGGAGACCAAAGGTGGACATAAGCCCTTTTACCATGGAATTTACATTCTACAAGGAGTGACAGACATTAATCACACAATTACATAAGTATGAAATATAAAGGAAAGTAATAAATTCTGTGATGTGAAAGCTCCTGGTTCTATGAGAGTGTGCTGTAAAGAAACTGATGTATGTAAAGAGCAGTCTTCAAGTAGAGGGAGGAAGGGTGGAGGGAGAGGAGATGGAGACAGAGAACAACTTGAGCAAGAGCCTGAAGCAGGAGGCACCTGGTGAGCTCAAAGAACTAAAAGAAAAAAAGGGCATGGTACCAGGATGCTTGGATCTGTGGCCCTAGATGACCTGGGGTGGGGGCCCCAGAGAACAATAAAGGGCCATTCACAAGGTTTAAGCCTCTAAATATTTTAATTCATTCTATTCAGGAGCTCATAATCTTCAACTAGAGAAAGCCACGTCAGAGTAGTACAGTCCTTTTTTGTGTGTTCCCCTTACTGGTCTTCTGCTATAGTTTGTTATCTGAACACTACTGCTGTTGTCCACTTTCTGTAGTTTATGTGTTCTCTTTAACATGACTCTTTCTCCTGATCTATAGACCACTGACAGTTCATCTTCCTAAAGTGCAATTTTCATCACATAACTCTCCTTGGAAACTTTTAGAGGCAAATGCAGGATGGAAGGTAAATTCAAACACTCCTCTGTTTGTTCTGTTTCTGTACAATCTCTTCTCACCCTCACCACCAGCTCTAGTTTTACCAGAATGAATCTTTTTTTTTTTTTTTGAAACGGCATCTTGCTGTGCCGCCCAGGCAAGAGTGCAGTGACATGATCTCAGCTCACTGCAACCTCCGACTCTCTCGGGTTCAAGTGATTCTCCTGCCTCAGCCTCCCAAGTAGTTGGGACTACAGGTGCACCAGGCCTGGCTAATTTTTTGTATTTTTAGTAGAGATGAGTTTTCACCATATTGGCCAGGCTGGTCTTTAACTCCTGACCTTGTGATCTCCCCGCCTCGGCCTCCCAAAGTGCTCAGATTACAGGCATGAGCCACCACACCTGGCCCCCAGAATGAATCTTCTACTTCACCCAAATTCAGTATTTTTTTTTCCCACTATTACACAAATGCTCATGGCATGCCTCCTTCTTGAAATGGTCTTGCTCTCTTCCTACCCTACTCTTACTCATCCATTACAACAGCACCAAAGTCCCACATCTGTGGAAGCTTCCACGGCCAGAGCAATTTACATTTATTTCTCTCTCTGGGATCTGAGAGCTCTTGTTACCTCTGTCTTCATATTTGCAACTGGTCATAAATGAATGCACTCTTGTGATATTCTGTAACTATTCAGATAGGTTTATTGTGCTTCCATCAGGGAAAACACAGGTTTTTTGTTATCAGAAGCCACATGTTCTATATTACTCATGGCTCTTAGTTGAAGGGCAAACTTCCAGGAAGAGGACAGGAGTCATTCAACCATCTTACACATAAACACTGTAGCATGAGCCATTCTATTTCGTGAGCAACAGTGACATCTAGTGGTTGTCACGTTGCATGGCTTTTTCTGACTTTAATAATTGGACCAGGCATTTATAAAGATAATGTCACAGAATATTTAATGAACCCAAGTTATTCCCACCAACTACACTGCTTATGAAGGTATGTCAAATATGGATTTATGTGTTCTGGCTGCCCAAAGGTTTCCTCCACCCTCCTGTGGTCCAACGACCCACAAACTGCTGGTAAGAGGTCCCCGCGTGTGCTCCTTGCAAACCACAACTTCCCTTTCCCGTAGGAAGATCACCAGAAGTTTTCATGGAGATTATGCGATTGTTAACTTTCTGCTTCCTGTGAAGATAGAGGTTTATGCGGATAAATATTTATTTTGGAAATAAAGTATATAATTGAGTTGGAAACTTGAGATGATAAATATGATAACCAGAGTAGAAACGCGCTTCAAAGCCAAATGAAAGAAAGTTAGTGTGGCGTAGAGGAAGTTTGTGGGCTTTGGCTTCTGAGGGACTTGGAATCAGATCCCAGCTCGTCCCATAAAGTCACGTGGTCGTTATGACAGACTGATGTCTCTGGGACGCCATCTTCGCATCCCAAACGATGCAGGCGACATACATACAGCCTACCAGGCTGCTTTGGGGAGGATTCAATAAAATCCTGTATAGTAAGATTTCGGCCTGGAGTAGGTAGCCCATAAATAATAGCTATTCCTATCGTTTTACATTTTACTGGAAATAATTGTCCTCGTCTTTCCAATTTGATTTTTTTTCTTTTTTTCTTGAGACGGCAGTTTCACTCTTGTTGCCCAGGCTAGAGTGCAATGGCGTGATCTCGGCTCACTGCAAACTCTGCCTGCAGGGTTCAAGCGATTCTCCTGCTTCAGCCTCCCGAGTAGCTGGGATTACAGGCATGTGCCATAACCTCCAGCTAATTATGTATTTTTAGTTGAGATGGGGTTTCTCCATGTTGGCCAGCCTGGTCTCGAACTTCTGACCTCAGGTAATCCACCCGCCTTGGCTTCCCAAAGTGCTGGGATTACAGGCGTGAGTCGTTGCACCCAGCCACAATTTGATATTTTTTAAAACAAAACACCTGGGTTTTTTAAATCTGAAATTGTCAATCACTTATTCTGATCTTCATTTAAATTACCTCGTTGCTTCTGATTTCAGATGCTTATGGTGCAAAGTAATGAGATCAGGGAAAATATCTCAAATCTCTGAAAATGATGTAGAAATTCTAATCTGCCATAGACCTCAAAATCTGAATAATAGTGAAGCGTTTAGAAGAACTGGGGCAGACTATAATTATTGTTATATATAGCAGTTGAAAAAGTGACCCTTTTAACTCAAGGAACCTGGCTTCGTGGAGGGAAAAAAACAGGCCTAGGAATAAATATGTAAACAAACTGATCACAAGAAAATACTAAGTCCCAATTTGCGTCTCCCCCCTGTGGACAGCACGGGAATCACTATCACCCTTATAAAATGTGGAAAACATCATCTTGGTCTTCTAAGCTTTACCTGAACCTAAGGTAAAGCAAGAGCTTGTTTCAAAAGTTTACTTTTTTGCTTATTATTTAGAATATAGCAAACATTTTTCTTTTATTATGCATTATTATATACAATAGTTTATTTCACAGGCAATTCCACAGATTAATGCCTAAGACATTCAATTACATAACTCCACAAATACGACTGGCATAGATAGCAAAAATGAACAGTGAGGTTCCTTTGGGAATATCAGAATAATAGAATTCCTGGGCTAGAAGAAATCTGAGATCTCCATCTAAATTCTAAGTGAGTAGATGAAAAACACAGTTTCAGCTCTGATGTGGGAGCAAATGATCCTCACCCGACTTAAGACTAATTCAACCGTCTTCCTCTCCTTCTCAGTATTATAACAGAAATCACAGGAGGGCGGAGGAAGATGGACAGAAAACATGGCTCTAATTCATTGGTGGTGGCAGGGTTAGGGGAAGGGCGTGGGAGTGTTAGTTATCTCAAAATCTCAGGGATGAAAACAGCCCGGCTCTATTTCATGCTCATGTTAATGACCATTGCAGTTTGGCTGTGTCTCTATTCTAATAATTCCTCCTTCTGGGATTCAGGCTGAAGAAGCAGCTACTAACTACTAACAAGGACATGCTATTCTCATGGCAAGGGGAAACAATTAATTAACAGATGAGATGACTCTTGAAGTTTCTACTTAGAAATGGCACAGGCCACTTCCATTTACATTCATCAGTCAAAAAAAGTTACAAAGCTAAGCCAGATGTCAAGGGGAGAGTAAGTACATTCCTCACAATGAAAGGGGCTCCAGAAAGGGTATAGTAAGGAGGGGCAGCAAATGATTTGGACACATAATGAAATATGCCACATTTATTGAACATAAGCAGATCGCTTAAGGTTTCTTAGTCCTCAAACTCAACCAAAAATCAGATGAAATAATCCTTTCCAGCCTAATCTCAGGTTTGCAGTAAAGTCAAGACTATGATTATGGCAAAGACGACCACTTTCAGAGATTCTGTCCAATAGGTATCATGTGGATCCCTGGTGTCTCTCTTGTTTAAATGCTCCAGAACTGAGAGGCACTCTGGTTAAGTTCTGATTAATGGTTTCCAAACCTGGCCACTCAGAAACCCAGAAAGCTCTCAGAAAACACAACCTTCTCGGCCTTATCCCAAAGATTCTGATTCAGGAGGGCTTGGTTAGAGTTCCAGCTTCTGTATTATGAAAAAGATCCCCAGGAGATTCTGATGTAAAACTAGGTAGGGAATCTCTGTGCTATAAGATTCTTTTTAGCAACAAAATTCTGTAACTTATAGTCAGTAACTTCCCCTCTTCCCCCATTTTTTTTTTGTTTTTTGTTTCTTTGCAAGGAGGGAGGAAGGGTGTTCCTTGGTGAGCAGGTCTTTGCAAACTTAACCACAAAGTCCACAGAAGGTGAGAGAGCCGAAGAAAGAGGCTGACATATCTGTTTTCTCAGGCAGAAACATTTAACGGGGACTTATGAATGACAAACAAAAGCCAATCAATTGGCAAGAATCAGAATGGCAAGAATTTGGTTAAAGACAGAATTTATGGTAAGTATGTGTTTAGGATAACATCAGGTTATTTTGACCTAAAGGCTAGATTTACAGTAAGTACGGGAAAACAGAAATCTTAAGTCATTCCCAGGAGTCAACACGATGGATGAGCATCCAAGATGGAGTCACTTTAGCCTCCACAGAGAGATTTTTGTTGCATTACTTGTGCAACTTTTATATTTGAAACTTTATTATTTGTATCCAGTCTAATACAACTTTAGATGGCTGATTTTACCAAGGAAAAAGAGTATGTACTGACTTGCTCATGAGGAAGCCAAGGAAAATTTTCTCCACTGGAGAGTTAGGTGACAGAAAAGTAAAGGGCAAAGATGCCTCAAGTGACTGTACAGCACTAACTGCAGACAATAATGATGATGGTGGTGACGATAAAGGCTCCCATTTATTATGTGAACAATTACTTGGCTTAACACGAAACATCTCTTTGAATCTTCAGGACAGCCTAACCGAGTAGGAAATGTTGCATCCACCTTAATGATGAAGGAACGAGGTGCCAGAAAAGTTAAATTACACAGCCCAGAAATGATAAAGCAGGATTCGTGCTTATGTCTGCTTAACCTCAAAGCTCGGGATCTCAGCCACGACACTGTCCAGACATCAGTGTCCCCTAAGCCTTCCAGGAAATTCCCTCAAGAAGACCATAGGAAAAGAAAGAGGAAAAGCCAATGATAACAAAAGTGTCAAGGAAGCAACAAATTTCACTTTGTAACACCTCCCAAGTTGCAGAATGTCAGTGGCCACCCCTCATTGCTGTGTCCCAGCCAGCCCTGCCCCACCAGCAGACCTCCCTCTCTGCTATTATCGCTGCAGGGCAACAGCCTAGATCAACAACCACAAATGTCACCATGCTTTCTCATTACTGTGTGCTTTCATAGCTATCTCATTTACTATCCTCAGAAACACAAGTATTTAATACAGAAGCCAAGGATCATAAAGATTGAAGTGATTTATCTAAATTAGGGTGTCCTAACTTAGGCATTATTGTTCTGGATAATTCTTTGTTGTGGGCTCTGTCCTGTGCATTGTAGCGAGTTTAGCAGTATCTGTGTATTCTACCCACTAGTGCACCTTCTCCTCAGTCCCTGCCAATTGTAACCACCAAAAATGCCTCCAAACTTTGTCAGATATCCTCTGCTAGGGTACAGAGTAACCTCTAGCTAAGAACTGTGGACATACAGTGATGCAGCAAACAAGTAGAAAATATGTTCTGACCCAGATCTTATAACTACAAAACAGTGTGTGATCCATTGCACCCCTGAAACTACAATGGAACATTGAACTTTAGAATTTTATGTCACAGAATTTTAGAACCATAGAATTTTTAAGGTCCCAGTAACATCCAGCAACTTCCTTATTTTGCTGATGAGCAAACCAAGGCTTAGAGATGTGAGGTGACTATCACAATTTTATGGCTCAAAATATTTTAAAAATGATTTCAAGCAAGCATTCCTAAGATTCTTGGCAAAAGTCATATTACTGATACACATCCACGATGGGCACATCTTGTCCTGTGGCCACACCAATTAGCCATCCCATCTGTCAAGAGGGTCTTTCTAAAACACACAGGTTAACTGTATTTGGACAAATGCTAAAATAAAGTCATGCCATACCTCTGCCACACCTTCATGTTGAAGCCTTTCAGTCATCTACACACGTTTCTGTAGTTCTAAAAGCCAGACTTCCAAGAAGCACAAAATCTATCAGAGGGGTTGGGGGAAGTGAAAGGAAAACTACCATTCTAATCAGATGAGGCCATTTGAAAAATGGGATAATGCTGTGCTCGAAGAGCCTTCCTTCTCGGTGTTCCATTCTCTGACCCCTCCCTCCTTTTTTGTCTGTATCCTGATCACTTTTACCCTATAGCTGGGGCCTCTATCCAGATCCACTTTTCTTAGAGGCTCACTAGACAGCAATAGGTCTGTGTGGAAAATTATCCTTTTCATCAGGAACCAGTGAGATCTTAGCTCGCCTTCTGCTTTCATGCCTATAGTGGCAACAGCTGAGATACAGTTCTACAGTTATACATTTTCTCAAGTCTCCACTCACAATATTTGAGTGCTTGGTGTTCCAAGGAAGAAAACCAATTATTATTTCTCTTTGGCCACAAAGAATTGCAGAACACATGGACTTGGATGCCAGATGTTGCCAGAGAGTTCAACTTTTTCTTGCTCCAAATTAAAAATGCCTTTGTAATACTTAGTCTATTAAGAATTTAAAACTGCTAAAGAGTGCCTTTTAATTCCTAAACACGTGGTAGAATATTATTTAAACGCTCCAGGACTGAGAGGCACTCTGGTTAAGTATTTATCAGAATAAAGCTAGCACATAAGAAACCACCAACACCCACCCTCCCACACACACACATGCAACAAGTACATCGAATGTATGAATTTAAGCATTTGGCCTGTTTTATAGTGACAGCACAGGTGCTTCCCCTTGTACTAATTCGTTTTTTTATTTTCTGTATTTTCTGATGCTTGGCTATCTTAGGACCTTGCTGACCTTAAAAACTCTGTCCCTTCTAGGATCAGTTAGTTCCTAGAGATACAAAACAACTCATTCCCCAGGAATGTACCTTTGATATGCAAGCCAACCAATCCAGAGCCTATGTCCCCAGCCATGTGCTTTATCAGGCTGTCATACTATGCCCCGACCCTAATCACTGCAGGTCCAGGTACCAGGCAACTGGAGACACTATTCAAACTAGCCGATCCTAAACCTGTTTACTTTGCCCTGCCTTTCCAGAGGAAAGTGCAATAAAGGTTCTTGCTGAAGTTTTCCCCATTTTTTCTGCCTCCTGACAGACCCCAGTGCTTGCCCATGTGGACCTACATAGTGGCCATGCCTTCTGTTTCCAGGGATCTCTGAAAATAAACTTCTTCCTTCATGATAGTCATTTTTAGCTCTGTGTTTCTTACCACATATGATTAAAACAAGTCCTGGGTTATTTTCTTTTATTATTTATTTATTTTGAGGAGTCCCGCTCTGTCGCCTAGGCTGGAGTGCAGTGGCACCGTCTTGGCTCACTGTAACCTCCATCTCCCAGGTTCAAGCATTTCCTGCCTCAGCCTCCTGAGTAGCTTGGATTACAGGCATCCACCACCACGCCTGGCTAATTTTTATATTTTTAGTAGAGACAGGGTTTCACTATGGTGGCCAGGCAGGTCTCGAACGCCTGACCTCAGGTGATCTGCCCACCTTGGCCTCCCGAAGTGCTAGGATTACAGGCACGAGCCACCGTGCCCAGTCAAGAGCTTTGAATTTTAAAGTAGACAAATTTGGTTCTGCTACTTTAAAAGTTGCATTAACTAAACAACACTACTTAAGTCATCTAAGCCTCAATTGCCTCTTATGAAAATGGAGCTAATAAATCAATGATTAATGAGAGTTCAGGGATAATAGTAATAAGATTTAATATTTATTGAAGCATCTAGAAAGTTTTTTCACAGTACATAACTCAGAGTAAGTGCTTCTAGTGGGAATCATTATTGTTAACAGTAAAGCAATAAATTTTTTCCTAATGTAAACAGATAACTAATGGATAAATGATTAGTCATCATCATACTTGCTTACTTTATTAAGAAACAGAGTAAACACGAAGAGACTATGTAGCCAGGCTCAGATCACAAAATGACTCTGTGGCAGAGTTAGATTTCCGTCCTGTCCAAGATCAACCCTTCTCCAGAGATCACTACGATTCTTTCATTTCACTTAAAATAAAAAACTTTCATTTGGGGAATTCCCTTGCAGAGTTTCATGGTTTTGCCCCAAATTCTCTCGAGTCTGGAAAATTACTTTGTGTTCTTATGTTTAATATTCTGCATTTCTGTTAAAGGTGGATTTTTGCTGAGTTAAAGGCCCACACAGTTCTTATAGCTTCCAATCTGGAAACAACCCTAAATCTGTTGTGGCTTTGAGTTAGTTTTGGCAGAACACTTCAGGGTGGGTGGGAGGATTTTTAATGGGTTTCTTTAAAGGTATTTTTTAAAGAGTTTATTTAGGCTCAAACCAAAGTAAACTGACCATCCTATTCCCATAGATTTTTAGCAAGACAAGGGTTAGAATTCAGGGGAAATGTGGTAGGCAGAGTCTACTGAGAATTTGGTTGATATCATGGGCCATAAAGTGGTAGCAAGACTATGGTGACATTAAAAGAAACTTTCTCACAAAGACATTTTAAAAACTTTTTACTGCTTCATGTTCCCATAATATTAGAGTTCTTTTGAGTATATTAAAATGTGGATATTTTATACCTATATATACACATATACACACACTCACACATTCAAAGTGTATATACACACACACACAAACATATATATACACACATACACACACACACAAAAAAAAAAAAAAAAAAAAAAACAAGCCCTGGGTTATTTTATTATTTATTTATTTTGAGGAGTCTCACTCTGTCACCTAGGCTGGAGTGCAGTGGCACCGTCTTGGCTCTCCATATCCTGTAACCTCCATCTCCATTTCAAACATACTTTGAAAGTTTGTGTGTGTGTGTGTGTGTGTGTGTGTGTATACTTTGTATATTTATACATATATGCTTTGTATAAAGTATATACTACATATGTTTTCAAAGTATATATGGTATACTACATACTTCAAATACATAGTTTATATATATACTTCAAATATATAGTGTATGTATATACTATAATACACAAAACAGTATCTATAAAGTATATATACATATATACTATATAAAGTGTATATACTATATATAAAGTATGTGTGTGTGTATATATCCACTTTCAAAGTATATATAGTGTATACTTTATACAAATATATATATACATACTTTATGTGTATATATATACTTTGTATGTGTTTGTATATATATACTTTGTATATGTATATATATATACTTTGTATCAATGCCAAAATATTGTGCGATAAAATTGATGTTTTGCTGAATATCAAACCATAAAATGAGCTTTCAGTATCAAAGAATATCTGCATATTGTTATTGAAAGGGTAGTAAAAATTTGAAAGTGTAATATAAAGTGAGCAACCAGGATTTTCAAACACTGCCAGCTGCTAATGGCTCCTGCACTCACTTATCTACTTATCTACTTTGTTATATAACTTATCTACTTTACTAAATAGATATTTATCTGAGATACGTACAAGACAAAAATTTGTTTCTCTAATACTTTCTTATTTTCTTCATAGCTTTTATATTTTTATGACATCTAAAAATATATATGATTTGGGGGTTTCTAATCCTCAGGAATATTTTTGGTAGCAAACATATCCTGCTCCGAATTCTTTTTCATGCATTGTGCAGAATTCCAAGTGGGACATTTTCTTGAATGAAGTCATGGCCCAAACATAGTTTAAAACTTAAAAGTTCAGTATGTTTTATAATAATGAGGTTAACATTAATGATTTTTACATGCAATAACTATAAAATTTAAAAGAATAAAACCATTTTGTTTGTATTTTACTGCATTTTTCAATCATGTAACAATTATTTTTAATAATCTTCCTAAATCCATCTAGCCAAATTATCTTGTCTTCTATGACTACTTACTCAAATTTATTTTAATTATTTTGAATTGTTTAATAATTGATTTGTATTGAGAATTACTGATTTTCACAAATATCATTATTTCAGCCATTGCTCTTGTAATAGATATACACATCAACCTATATAAAAACATTGAGAACAGCTTTATTTGCAACAGACAAAACATGGAAATAACCCAAATATCCAATAATAGGTGGTTAATTAAACAAATTTCAGTACATTTATACAATGGAATATTATTTACGATTAGAAAGGAATGAACTGGCTGGGAGCAGTGG
Source organism: Aotus nancymaae (assembly GCF_030222135.1). NCBI lineage: Eukaryota > Metazoa > Chordata > Mammalia > Primates > Aotidae > Aotus > Aotus nancymaae. The sequence goes on along the minus strand of NW_026988438.1, from coordinate 39,629,413 downwards.
CTCATGCCTATAATCCCAGCACTCTGGGAGGCAAAGGCAGGTGGATCATAAGGTCAAGTGATTGAGACCATCCTGGCCAACATGGTGAAACCCTGTCTCTATTAAAAATACAAAAATTAGCTCGGCATGGTGGCACATGCCTGTAGTCCCAGCTACTTGGGAAGCCGAGGCAGGGGAATCAGTTGAACCCAGGGGGCAGAGGTTGCAATGAGCAGAGATAATGCCACTGTGCTACAGTCTCAAAAAAAAAAGAAAGGAATGAACTACTATACATGTAGCAACATGAGTGACTCTCAAAACACTATAATGATCAAAGGAAGCAAGACAAAAAGGAGCACATACTGTGTTATTCCATTTATATGAAAATACTTAAAATATACAGCCCATATATACTTACTATATACTTATGGAAAGCAAATCAGTGGTTGCCAGAGCCTAAGGGATAGAGGAGAGATGGACAAGAAAAGGACACAAGAGGACATCTAGAGTTAAGGAAAATGTTCCATATCTTAATTGCAGTGGTGATTATGGAGATGTATACATTTGTCAGAATTCTGCAAATGATACACTTAAAATTGGTATATTTTATAGTACAAGTCACCAATGTTAAAAATAAAAAGTGTCCTTTATACATTAAAAAGATAAAAACAGGCTATTATAAATAATTTTAAAATATGAAATTCAAAATTTGGAGAAATGAAGAAATTTTTTTTGAAACGCATCTCATTGAAAACTGACAGAAGAAGAAATAGAAAATCTGAATAGCCAAATTCTTAATAAAAAGGTGAAATCTAGTGTTAAAAACGTTCACAAAACAATTCCAGATCCCCAGGGCCTCATTATTACACTCTTCCAAATATTTAAGAAAGAAATAACACTGTTTTTCCTATAAACTCTTTCAGGGAGTAGATAAAGAGGGAGTATTTCCCAACTCTTTTTATGAAACAATTGTAATTTAATGAAAACATCACCAAAAAAATTTACAAACAAATCTCTTTTAAGCATAGATGCAAAAATCATAAGCAAAATAATAGCATATGAAACATAACCATACATAAAGAAAATACAAAACATATATATAAAGAAAATTTTAAAATATATATACATAAAGGATAAATATCTTGACCAAGCATGGTTTATTCTAGAAATGCAGAGACGTTTCACAATCAAAAATCAATTGCCCTAATGTAAGATGTTAATAATAATGAGGTGGAGAGAAAAGGAATGCTTGTACACTGTTGGTGGTAATGCAAATTAGCATAACCATTATTGAAAATGGTATGATAAAAAAAAAACTAATGATAGAATTACCACATGATCCAGCAATTTCACTGTTGGATATATATTCCAAGGACTTGAAATCAGTATGTCAAACAGATATTTGCACTCCTATGTTCATTCTAGCATTATTCACAATGCCCAAGTGATGAAATCAACCTAAATATCCAGCATCAGATGAATGGTTAAAGAATATGTGGTATATATACAAGGGAATACTATTTAGTCTTTTTAAAAAGCAAATTCTGTCATTTAAAACAATAAAACAACATGGAGAAACCCAGAGGACATTACGTAAAATAAAATAGGCCAGGCACAGAAAGATAAAAACCTTACATGAGTAATCTCATGTGACTTCTAAAATAATCAAACTCATAGAACCAGAGAGTAGAATGGTGGTTATCAGAGGGTACAGAGATAAGGAGGCATGGAGAGCTATTGATCAAAGGATGCAAAGTTGCAGTTAGATAGGAGGAATAAATGACAAGTATTTAAGGTGGTGGCTATGTTAATTAGCTTGATTCAATCACTCCACACCATACACATACATCATAACATCACCATAATTATATACAATTATAACTTGTCAAAAAAAATTAAAAATTTTTCAAAAGATAAAATTTTTAAAAAGTAAGGATGAGACTGGAAAACAATGCTAAAAATAATAATTGGAAATTGTGTGCATGTGGAGAAAGGGGTATATAGGAACTCTCTATCCTATAGGAACTCCCTAGCTGATCTTCACAATTTTGTAAATCTCAACGTATTATAAAATAAAAAGGATAGTTAAAAAATCAATTGTTGTAATTTACCACATCAAAAGAGTGAAGGAGAAAAAACTTATGTGGTGCCGGGCGCGGTGGCTCAAGCCTGTAATCCCAGCACTTTGGGAGGCCGAGGCGGGTGGATCCCGAGGTCAAGAGATCGAGACCATCCTGGTCAACATGGTGAAACCCCGTCTCTACTAATACAAAAAATTAGCTGGGCACGGTGGCGCGTGCCTGTAATCCCAGCTACTCAGGAGGCTGAGGCAGGAGAATTGCCTGAACCCAGGAGGCGGAGGTTGCGGTGAGCCGAGATCGCGCCATTGCACTCCAGCCTGGGTAACAAGAGCGAAACTCCGTCTCAAAAAAAAAAAAAAAAAAAAAAACTTATGTGGTTATATCTGTACAGGCAGAAAAAAAATTGGATGAATTTTACCATACAATTATAGTTTAAAACTCTTAGCAAAACAGAAATGAAAGGAAACTTTCTTAATCTAGAAAAAGCTCCCAAAAGTTATGGTAAAAGTTTCATTTAATTATAAAATAGTATAAGCTATCTCTGTGAGAAAAAAGATTGAGACAAGATACTTGCTATCGTCAGTTCTATTAAAAATTAAACAAATGACCTATGAAACGTAATAATGCAGAAAAATCAAAACATAAGATTTTATAATTAATAAAATTGGCATCACAGGAAATCAGAAAAAAAATCAACAAATCATTAGATTCAGTAACTGAATTGCCAGATACAAGGTTAACATAAAAATCAATATTAAAATTTTCTGTATTATAGAAATCAATTAGTTCTATGTGCCCACCACAAACAGAAAACAATTTTTTTTAAAAAAACTGTATATATTAACATCAAAGAATATTAAATACCTATGGGGAAATCTAACAATCTATGTATAAGACAGCAACAGTCAAATAAAGCATTACTTAGAAAAACTACAGAAGACCTAAATAAATAAAAAAATACATTATGCTTATGGATTAGAAGATTCTATATTATACAGATATCAATTTTTTAAAAACATATCAAACTTAAATCAGTTAAAATGCCAGAAATAATTTATTTCTGGAAAAGGAGTATTTCATCTTAAAATTTATATTGAAAACAAAGAGACCAAGCCTAATCAAGGCAATCTAAAGAAGAACAAAATCATAGAACTTAAACAGCAGAAGGAAAGACCTATTACAAAACTATAGTAATGAAGACAGGACAAGGACAGAGATATAGAACAATAGAACAAAGCTGACCCACACATATGCATCACCTGTGACAAAGATGACATGTTGCAGTAGTTAGGAAAGAAGAATCTCTGTCATAAAAGATGTTGGTTCAGTTAAATATTCTTATTGGGGAAAAAAAGTTTATCTCACACAAAAGTTAATTTCAGATGGATTTTAGATCACAATGTGAATGCTCAAACAGTGAACTTATACAAGAAAATGTAAGATAACATCTTTGTGACCTTGGAATAAACAAGGATTTATTTAACAGGAAAGAAAAGGGCTAACTGTAAGAGAAAAAAATAACGTATAGCAGTGTATTGTTGGAGAATATATATTCATCAAGAAAAAAATTAAGAGAAAAATAATGTAGGCCACAGAATTGGAAAAACATTTGCAATTAATACTCCCAAAAATGAAATAATATAGGATCTACTTAAAATACTCCCACAAAATCAATAAGAAAATCTCAAATAGCACAATATAGTAATGAGCAGAAGACTTGACTTGAAGAGGCACTGCACAAAAAGATATCCAAATAGCCAATAATAATATACGAAAGAGTGCTTAACTTTATAATCACAAAGGAAAAGCAACAAAACCTCAATGTAACACCACTCTCATTAGTCTATTTTCACACTGCTATAAAGAACTACCTGAGACTGGGTAATTTATAAAGAAAAGACGTTTAATTGACTCACAGTTCTGCCTGGCTAAGGAGGCCTCAGGAAATTTACAATCATGGTGGAAGGGGAAGCAGGCACCTTCACAGGATGGCAGGAGAGAGAGAATGAAGTGAGAACTTCCAAATATTTATAAAACCATCAGTTCTCACAAGGACTCACTATCATGAGAACAGCATGGGGAAACCACCCCCATGATCCAATCTCCCTCCCTCAATATATCAGGATTACAGGTCCCTCCCTCAACACATGGGGATTACAATTCAAGATGAGATTTGGGTGGGGACACAGCAAAACCATTCGCCACTGCACCCACCATAATGACTATTGAAAACAGTCATTATGCCAAAATTTGTTGAGAATGTGGAGCAAATAGATCTCTCATGCACTGCTGGTGAGCACTGAGTGTGTATGCACTTTGACAAACTATTTGGCTCCATCAGCTAAAGCAAAACACATACATACCCTATGACCTAGCAATTTCACCTTTGTATATATTTAACAAAGATAATATGTTTACCAAAAAACATGCATGATAGTATTCTTAACAGCACTCTTCCTAATACTCCAAGCCCAGAAATGATGCAAATGTCCAACAGTAGTAGAATGAAAAATTAAATGGTGGTATATTCACAAGATGAAATATTATTCAACAATTACAATAAACTATAACTACACATATATCCACATATAAATGGTCAACTGATCTTTAACAAGATTCAAAGAACACACAGTGGAGGAAATATAATCTGTTCAATACATGGTCATGAGAAAACAGATATCCATATGCAAAAGAATGGAATCAGACCCCAATTTTACACCACTCACAGAAACTAAATCAAAATGAGCCAAGACCTAAATATAAAACCTAAAACTGTAAATCTCCTAGAAGAAAACATAGAGAAAAAGCTCCTTGACATTGATCTTGGCAATGATATTTTGAATATAACACCAAAAGCACAGTCAACAAAGGCAAAGGTAAACAAGTGGGACTACATCAAACTTAAAAGCTCTGCACAGCAACAAAATAAAAAGGGGCTGGGTGCAGTAGCTCACACCTGTAATCCCAACACTTTGAGAGACTGAGGCAGGCGGGTTACATGAGGTCAGAAATTTGAGACCATCCTGGCCAACATGGTGAAACCCCATCTCTACTGTGTGAGACACTCCCTGGGCAACAGAGCGAGACTCCACCTCACAAAAAATAATGAAAAGGCAATCTACACAGTGGAAGAAAATATTTGCAAACTACATTTTGAATAATAGGTTAACACCCAAAATATGTAAGAAACTCACACAACTCAATAACAAAAAGACAAATAGCCCCATTCAAAAGTAGGCAGAAAACACAAATACGTATTTTTCCCAAGGAAGACATACAAACAGCCAACAGGCACATGAAAAGGTGCTCCACATCAGTACTTATCAGAAAAATACAAATTAAAAATGTAATGGAATATCACCTTCCAACTTTAGAATGGCTACTATTAAAAAGACAAGAGGTAACAGGGATGTGGAAAAAGGGAACTTTGTGCACTTTTGGTGTGAATGTAAACTGGTACTGCCATTATGGAAAACAGCATCAAGTTTCCAAAAAAAAATTAAAAACAGAATTGCCATCTGATACAGTGATGTCACTTGTAGGTATATACCCCAAGGAAATGAAATCAGTATTTCGAAGAGGTACCTGCACTCCTATGTTTATTGCAGCATTATCGTCACCAGCCAAGATATGGAAACAACCAGAGTGTCCATTAACACATGAATCAATAAAGAAAATGTGGTGTGTGTGTGTGCAATATTACAAATGTAATATTAAGCATTATTATTCAGTCATAAAAAAGAAGGGAACCTTGTCATTTGTGACAACATGGATGGACCTGGAAGACATTATGTTACGTGAAATAAGCCAGAGAGTAAAATTATACTGTTGAGGCATTCACTGTATTTCACTTATATATGTGAAATCTAAAAAAGTCAAATTCATAGAAGCAGAGAGTAGCATGGGGGTTAGCAGAGACTAGAAAGTGAAGGACATGGGGAGATGTTGGTCAAAGGGTACAAACTTCCATTTATAAGATGGGTACTTTCTTGGGGTCTAAAGTACAGGATGGTGACTATAGTTAATAATTCTGTATTGTATATTTGAAATTTGCTAAGAGAGTATATCTTAAGCATTCTCACTAGACACACACATACACAAACACACAAAAGTAAATATGTGAAGTGATGGACGTGCTAATTATAGTAATCATTTCATAATGTATATGTATATCATATCATCATGTTGTAAACCTTAAATATATACAATCGTATTTGTCAATTATATATATTAAAGCTGAAGAAACGAAATAAATTAATTAAAATTACAGAAAACTTGAAATTCAGCTCCCTCACTAGGCACATTGCAAGTGCTCAATAGCCACATATGTGTAGTGGCTAGGATACTGGATGTGTGGAGAATATCTCTATTATTGCAGAAAGTTCTATTGGACAGCTCTGCTCTAGAAGTAACACTTTTAGCTACATTACACCATTTCTCCTGTGCATTTATATGGCATCATGAGATTTTTAAAGCAAAATTAATTTTTCCTTCTAGGCATATGACAATTGCAAGTATATCTCTAGGATGGCAATTTTCCTAATTATTAGTGTCACATTTCCATCTGTTTGCCAAATATTTTCATTTGGACACTAATATCAATCCAAATTTGCATGTTTAAATTGAATGTTACCTTTTCCGCAAAACCATTTCTGTCTCATAACTTCCCTATTTCTATCTTTACTACTCTTTTGTTCCAAATTCTAAAAGTTTGATCACTGAACTTGTATTTTTTATTTCTTCTTCCTTGTCCTTTGACTCCACCTACCTCCTTAAAAATACCTCTCAAATATGTCTTACTTATTGCTATCAAACTGGATTTTAGTGAGTCTCCTTAAATCTTGTCTTTCCCCAAGTACTTTCAGTATACCCATGGCTATAATGTCAAATAATCAGGTTAACTGTACCAAATACCAATGGCTTTGTCTCTTTCATTCTCAGAAAATTTTAAAAGTTGGCCTAAAAATTGGTTCAGTGAAATTTCACAATCTTATATACTTTCTCTCTCTCTCCATTTCTGCATGAACAGTCCATTCTATCCAGATTGATCTTGTTTATCTACCATGAGATAATTCACCTTGCAGTCCAAAACTATGCCCTTGTTCCTCCTCCACACTTTTCTACTTACTGAAACCTTAACCTTCCTCCCGAAACTAACCTCAGGGCCATCCTTATCTGTGGGTGAAACCATTTTAGATCATAATGTTCTTGCTCAGTCTTCTTAGATAATAGAATAGTCACTCTTTGTACTATTCATCATATAACTTCTGTCTTACCAGGTATATTAGGTTCCCCTAGAGAGAAATAGAATCAACAGGCCGTGTCCATGTGTGTGTGTGTGTATGTGTGTGTGTGTGAACAAGCTCACATAATTGTGGCGGCTGGCATTTCCAAAATCCACAAGCCAGACTAGAAGGCTGGAAATTCTGGCAAGAAATTGATATTTTGAATCTGAAGGCTATATCCTATCATCTTCAGAAGCTCTCATCTTCTCTCTTAAGGACTTCAACCAACTGGATGAGGCCCACTCAAAACAGCATCTGAGGAATTACAGTAAGTCAAGGCAAAAGTATTAGAGATTATGAAAACAATTGAAGCTTGTGAAGAACATGAAACACTTGTCTATCTTAGAATAGTTTGTGGTAAAGTTGGAATCAAAAATGTGTGTGTGATATTTTTTCATAGTCAAAAATGATCATCCTACTACTACTCTGTTCATTTTAAAGCATCCATACAATTCATACAATTCATATCTTCTTTGTTTTTGTTTTTTTCTCTGAGACAGGGTCTGACTCTGTTGCCCAGGCTGGAGTGCAGTGGTGCAATGTTGGCTCACTGCAACCTCTGCCTCCCGGGTTCAAGAGATTCTCCTGCTTCACTTCCCTAGTAGCTGGGATTTCAGGTGCCCACCACCATGGCTGGCTAATTTTTGTATTTTTAATAGATATGGGGTTTCACCTTGTTGGCCAGGCTGGTCTCGAACTCCTGACTTCAGATGATCCACCTGCCTTAGCCTCCCAAAGTGCTGGGATTACAGGCGTGAGCTACTGCGACCGGCCATATCTTCTTTCATCTAACCAAAGATCCTATGCTTTCTATCCAACCAAGCTATTTATCAGATTATTCTTACCAAGGATGCTTAAAGATTAAGTGCATCTCAGAAAATTTCTTCTCATATAGGGATCTTGTCCTATGATTTCCATCTTGGCATATAAACCTAGAAATATTTTTAAGGCAAAAGTCCTTATACATAAAACATTCTATTTTTATATTTCCTTGTATGTTCCATAGTACATGCCATGATAGCATCCACATAGCTGTCAATAAGTAAGAATTGGCTGACTGCTAGATTTTGCACAGAGCAATTAAGATGTTCAGAGTTCTATTCTCATGTTACCTACTAAGTGCTGGATATTACTACCTGATTATCTCACAAGTATCTCAGACTTGACACGTTGCAAGCCAAATTTATCTTCCTTTTGAAATGCTGGGTAACATAGAGGAACATGGGGGCAGCCATCATGGTCACCCTGTAGCTTTCCATATAGTGAGGACCTGCTCGCTGGCTCACCAATTGCTTTGACCTTGTGTCGCTTTGTCTAAGTGCACTTTTCTTTACCATCTAATTTGTATTCCTTCTGCCTAGGATAGTCTTCTTGATCTTAATATAGCAACCTCGTTTTATAATTCAGATTTCACCTTAAGCATTATCTTCTACAAGGGACTTTCTCTGACTAGGTATATGTAAATACCACATTACTCTTCATAAAATTGCCCTGTTTTAATTATATAGCAAAAACTGACCATATATTTATGTTTGTCTTTTTTTATAGATGTGACTCTCCCTGCAGTGGAGTATAAGCTTTATGATGCAGAGATATCTAGGCTGTTCAGTGCTTAGAACAGCACCTGGCAAAGTATCTATCTGCAGAATGAGTAAATTTTTTAAAAATCATCTAATGAGCTTGTTAAAAATGTAGACTTTTTTCCAGTACATGTCTCTAGATTCTCATTCAGTACATGTGGGGTAAGGCCTAGGTATCTGATATTTTTAACTTGCACTCTAGGTGATTCTGATGCCAGAGATCCTTTAACAATACTTTAAAACTCTGCTATTAACAGCAGATAAAAACAATATGTTGTCATCATTAAGGCATATTTTGAACTTTATCATCTTGGATTTAGGAAGATAAAATTTCCTCTAGATAAGTAGTGCCTTCTGTTTGTTAAGACTGTGTGCTAGATACTGTATAGTCATGCTTTCAAAATTTGATATGCATTACAAACCACTTTGAGAATCTTGTTAAAAAGGAGATTCTATTCAGAAGCTTTAGAGTAAGATACAAAAATCAGCATTTTTAAAATGGATTCAAAATACGTAATTTAACTGTATGCTGTCAATAAGAGACTCATTTTAGATCTGAGGACAAACAGCTTAAAACCTAAAGGATAAAAAGAGAGATCCCATGCAAATATTAACCAAAAGAGAGCTGAAATGGTTATAGTAATATCCAGACAAGTTACACCTCAAGTCAAAACCTTTTATAAGAGACAACAAATCACCAAGAAGATACAACAACTATAACATACAGCAACAAAATATCACGGCTCCTAAATAATGACAAAATCAGAGAAAAACAAAAATTTCTGTAATAACAGTTAGAAATTTTAATATTACCCTTTTTTGTTATGTGACCTAACAAAACAGAATGTGTCACAACCATCTCTATAGATCCATAATAAAATGATAGTTTATAATTTATGAACATAATTGTGATCTTAAGACAAAGTAAGATCCTCAAGTATCATCCCAAGGAAGAGTACATTTTGCTTAATACAATTTTAAAGATGAGTAGCTTTTCAAAATATGCTAATTTTTTGTAACTGTTAATCCAGTTTGTGAAAGCTCCAACTTGTTTATGTTTGGTAAACTAGAAAACCCTATTCCCTCAAACTGCTGGCTAACAAAAACTACTGCATCTCTTTTTTTAAAGAGAAAAAAAAGCATGAAGTAGATTTAAGGTTTTCACCAATTACAATCAAATCAGTGGCAAAGTAGGAATATCTAATATCCTGACAAACAATGCATTTTCCATGGAATCTGACTTTCTTTCTTTTATTCCAATTTTAACACTTTGATTAGCTCCAAATCTAAGCCTAAAATGAAGCAAAGAAGTTAGCAATTCAGTTACAAAATGTGAACCAATGAACTGCCTAGCCAGAAACTTCAGCTGGAGTTGGGGGCTGGGCAGGGTGAAATTCTGAGATGCTTCCTTTTTCAAACTGTGAGGGATGTGGAATGTAAAGAATGCTGTATATCAACTAAGTGATAAAAGTCACATAGCCATGATATATTTGTTAAAATTTTATTTCAGAAGAATTAAATTGTAAATAAGATGGAAAATTCTGAAAGAGCTGAAGATATGCAAGAAAATTATCAGAGAAATGGGTAAGCTTTCACTAAATTCTATAAGTATTCTTTTACAACTTTAATTATTCATCCTTTCCATACCTATAGCAAAAATGTTTATAATTTTTTCCCAAAAATAGCAATACTAATTGCATTTTGCTAAACTTCAACATAAGCAGTCTTATAACTAATTTAATAATGATTTTAGGAAGTGCAATAGAATTTACTGCAATAGGATTTATTTATCCAGGATTTATTGATTTAGTGCTTCAGATATCTCCTCTTCTGAATTTCTTGTCTTTAATTTCTTGTCCACCATTATACAGAGGAAAGACGCCTGCGAATTTTAATTTCAATTCTCTGTGGACCCTTTATTCCACGTGGTACATTTAATAAAAGAAAATATTGGATTCTGATATTTTTTTCACTGAATAAACGTCTCTGTGAATATGTATATGAGTTTCTACACCTGGAATTCATTGAGAGTTTTTAAATGGAAATAGTTTCACATCTATTTTATTTCTACATTTACCATAATAATTGTGTTACATTTGGACATACAATCTATAAAACTGGCGAAGACCCCTCTAGGTCATGCAGTTTATTAATTCAGAAAATAGCCAGAGAGGGCGTTCCCAAGATACCATTTCTTATGAGTCAGAGTCAGAAACTTCCTTAGGCTAAAGCAAATTCCATTTGTGAACATTTTGCAAATCAAAAGAACTGCATTCCAAACTTCTCCTTTAATCTTTTTGTTGTTATTTTCCCAGAGTAAATGTTCCCCTTTCTAAGCACCTTTTCTTCATAAATTCAAAACATTATGTAAAGATGCCCTAGCATACTGGTTTGAGGGGATGATTTGGGGACAGGTTTATTTTAGAATGCATCTGTGCTCTTAAGAATTACCTGTGGACTGAATAAATCATGTCTTCAGCATATATTTCACAGGAGGCATTATAAGTGGACAGTAAAGGGTTTGGGGTCTGGTATCAGACTTAAATTCAATCACTAGCATAAATTTGGGTTGTTTACTCTGTGACTGTTTCCTCATCTTTCAAGTGGTCACGATAATAATATACTACAGACCTCATTGGTGGACCACAAAAGCTAATTGGTCAGTAGCAACACCAACAGCAAACTGCAACATCTGTATGCTATAGCACAGAAAATTAGAATGGGGAGGTGGTTGATTTTGCTAGTTTCCATGTAGAATTGAGAAACTACACACCTAATTTCATTCGGATGACTAAAGAAGACTGGAGAGGATGGGAGAAAACCATATGAAAGAAAATAGCAACAAGAATTGAAGGTAGGGGTTGGATGGGTCCTGATAAGTGAAATTAGTGGGATATAGGTGTGGGGTTTGGCCATGAAATACAGGCAGGATTCCTATTAGGGTGGAGGTGACTCATTTGGAGCTGAGAGCAGAATTGTCGCTGCTTTGGGCCATGCTGATTTGCACTACTGCAAGTACTGGGCCACCAGCATCTCTAAGTTACCCTCCAGTTTGCAAACCAGCTAGGAGCACGCTAGGACTAGGAGCTAGTGGGGCTGTGACCCACGCAATGGGACCAGTTTCCTCCGGGCGCCTCAGGCTCCGCCCTTAGCCTTTGCCAAAGAACACTTGGGCCCAAGAACTGTGTAGAGGGAGGAGACTCCTAAACTCGCCCACCTCTCCACATGTTGCTTTCTTACCGCAACGCTGATAATGAGACTTTCACAAAACGACCCAAGCCCTCCCTCAAAACCTTTCCATGAAGGTCAATCGGCGTTAGAAATGATTTCCCTGAAACAACATTTATCAAGAGAAGACAGTTTACTGGGTCTTAAGCTTCAAAATCCACATCTAGAGGTGGGGAAAGGTATTGTAGGGTTTTGCAATGCTAAAGCATTTTTTGTCATCTCATGCCTCACCCCAGAACAAACTGACCGGAACACAAGTAAATTATTAACCTCTGGTAGAATAAAATTAAGTGAATTGTCATTTATCAAAACTGACAGAACAATGCGTTATAAAGCTGGAGAGGAACCGGATGTTTGTCTTCCTGTGATGTCTTTATAGAAAACTTAAACTGTTCCCTCTAGTCTTTTCTTAATGTTTCAGAATTTTGGGGGTGTGTGTGTGTCTGTGTGTGTGTGTATATGTGTGTAACTGACAGATTGCTGTGAAATCAGTGGATACAATGTACAACTTTCATTTGGACCTCCTTGAAATGCAAGCATAAAAGCTAATAAATGAAATTTTCAAAAGGGAGACAAAATTCAGAGTACACCTGTTTAACGTGTACCTAATAGAACTCATTTCACTTAAAGCTCTAGTTTTGTTACTAAAAGTTAAAAATTACAATCCACCATTTCATACTTATTACCACAGCTAATACTAAGAAAGAGAAAAGAAAAAAGAAAGAACAAGTGTTGGTGAGGACATAGAGAAATTGGAATCTTTGTGCTAGTAGGAATGTAAAATGGTGCAGTTGCTATGGAAGATAGTGTTCCTCAAAAACTTAATAATAGAATTAACATGTAATCCAGCAATTCTACTTCTGGGTATATACTCAAAGGAATTAAAAGAAGTGAGTTAAAGATTTATTTGTACACTCATATTCCTAATGGCATTACTAGGAATAGCCAAAATGTGGAAGCAGTTGAAGTGTTTGACAAAATGTGGCAAAAACATATAATGGAATACTATTGAGCCTTAAAAAGTAGAAAAATTCCAACACATACCACAATGTGGATGAAACATGAAGACATTATGCTAAGTGAATAATTCAAGGATGTACTTTGAAGACAGCCAGACACAAGAAAAGAAATGCTGTGTGATTCTGTTTATCTAATGTACCTAGAGCAGTCAGATTCATAGAGACAAAACAGAACCGTGATTGCCAGGGGCTGGGAGGAGGGGACAATGGAAAAATGTTTAATGTACACAGAGGTTTACTTCTGCAAAGTACAAAGAGTTCTGTGAGTAAATCAAAATAAATGGTGGCACAACAATGTGAATGTACTTAGGGCCTTAGTTATAGAATTAAAATTATTCAAGAAGTTAAAGTCCATCATGTTATGTCTATTTACCCCAATTTTAAAAATTCTACTCTAGACACACATCTTCCGTTGCTAACCTAACAAGTTTATAGACAACCATTAAGTTTAGTTTAAAAAGTTCAGTGTTGGTATAAATTTGCTACCAAGGTGATACCTGACATTTCAGCAAAATAAAAATGGAAAAATTTTGCAAATTATATTCACATTATAACTGTTCCATTTTGAACTTCTATTTTCCAGACCTGTACAAGAACAGCCTAAACTGAGAAAGGAAGCTGTTGGATCTATTGAGATAGTAAGTAAAATCAGTTAGAAAGTATGCGTATCAGAAAATTTTAGAGACTTGTCAGTAGTACATAGAATGATTGTGTTTATTAGATTACATCCATTATTTAAGAGGGAACTGAATAATTCATTAAAGTATCATTTCTGATAGGGAAAAATATAAACAACCTCAAAATCCCACAACAAAGGATAGGGAAGAATAGCATAACATCCACATAATGACTCAATGTTTTCAAAGTGTGTGTCTGTGTGTGTGTTTGTGTGTGTGTGTATCACAAATAAATGTCACCAAAGGATATTTCTGAGTGGTGGGAAATTGTGAGTGACTTTTACTATCTATGTTTACATTTCAGTATATTCCAATGATTCTGCATTGTTATATGTTGTTATTATTTTTAAAGTGTTACAAATCCTTTTAAATAAAAAATAATTATCTAAGTATTTTTTAAAGCCTATGTATCAATACACTTCTTTTAAATCATGTTTAAGGAGCATTTCATGCATCTGTTCACAGACATGCCCTTCACCAACTCTAATCTCTGTGTCAGCCTGGCTATCAATGTTATGTCCCTAGAAATATACATGAAACAGTCCCTATTTTATCAAAAGTCAACTTAAAAAAAAAAAAAACTGAATAGTAGTGGAACAGGACAAACTTTATCAAGAAGATAGCATTATTCTGGAGGAAAGTGGAGGAGCAGATACTCTCTTAATGTCTGTAATGCTGAATGCAGTGCTGTAGAATAACGCGATAAATATTCATTAGCTATTGCACTGATAAATGGAAAAAATATTTTTGGTCTCCATTCATAAAATATGCAGTAAGTTCCTCTTGCTGATATTCAAATCTAATTACATTTTAATACCATTTAAATTTTATGCTGGCCTCTCTCAGTAAGATAAATAATCCATGTTTTCAATTTTGCTCATGATTTGGCTTTGGACAGATGCTATGGGGACCTACTACATAATAGAATATAAAGCATTCAATAGATGGCTTTCAGGCATTTCTTTCTTATTCCAAACAGCCCTTAAAATTATTATTGACCCCCTTAAATATCCTTATTTACAGGATAGATCTTGTTCTGGGGAGAAAAAAGAATCTAAGAAATTTTAAATAATCACAAATACAATTCATTACATTTTTACTAGTTAGTTCTGGTGACTGCACTTACCTATGACATTGCTATGACGCCAGTGAGCCTAGGGAATTGAAAGTGTGCAGATCAACTTTCCATAAACTAAGATGTTGTTGTTGCACTGCTCAAAATATCTTAACTTATTCCCAAATCAACCAAATGAAATAAAGTTTTGGATTCATACCTGCATCTGACCTGACTTGTGTCAGGTATCTACAGTTTGTACTGATTGAGCTGCTTTATTTTTTTTAATGCCTTTAAAGGAGATGGTAAATTCTTAATTTTGGTATTTGTTTTTACTTTAGACATAAATACATATCTATGATTTTATGCATTCATTTACCATCTTAATCAATCTGTAAAGTCATGTTTACTACGTGGCAAAGGCTGTAGGCTGCTGTTTTGCCTGAGTGTTCAGTGTTTGTTTTATGGCTATGGTATCACCATGCTTTGTTTTCCTCAGTTTCGCTTTGCTGATGGACTGGACATCACACTCATGATACTGGGTATACTGGCATCACTGGTGAATGGAGCCTGCCTTCCTTTAATGTCACTGGTTTTAGGAGAAATGAGTGATAACCTTATTAGTGGATGTCTAGTCCAAACCAACACAAGTGAGTATAGGATTATTTTTCTGAATCATTGAATACACAAAATTAATTAAATTAAAAAGCTTCTGAACAGAGAAATAAATAATCAACAGAGTGAATAGACAACTTGTAGAACGGGAGAAAATATTTGCAAACTATGCAACCAACAAAAAACTAATATCTAGAATTTTCAAGGAACTCAAACATCTCAACAACAATAAAATGAACCTTAATAACCTCATTAAAAAGTGGGCCAAGGACATAAACTTTTCAAAAGGAGCCATACAAATGGCCAAAAAGCATATGAAAAAACGCTCAACATCAGTAATCATCAGAGAAATGCAAATGAAACCACAGTGAAGCACTGTCTTACACCAATCAGAATATCTACTATTAAAGAGTCAAATAATAACAGATGTTGGTGAAAATGCGGAGAGGGGAACACTTATACAGTACTGGGTAATGTAAATTTGTAAATTAGTACAACCTTTATGGAAAACAGTATAAAACAGTATAGAGATTTCTCAAAGAACTAAAGATTGAACTACTATTCAATTTATCAGTGTACCCAAAGGAAAATAAATCACTGTGTCAGAAAGATGTCTGCACTTGTATGTTTATTGCAGCCCTATTCACAATAGCAAAGATACGGAATCAACCTAAATGTTCACAATGAATGAATGAATAAAGAAAATGTTTACATACATACTTACATACCATTGAACACTACTCAGCCATGAAAAAGAGTAAGATCATGTGTTTTTTTGCAGCAACATGGATGGAACTAGAGGCTGTTATTTTAAATGAAATAACTCAGAAATAGAAAGTCAACTAGCACATGTTTTCACTTATAAGTGGGAGCCAAATAATGTGTACACATGAGCATAGAGAGTGGAATAATAGACACTGGAGACTCAGAAGGGTAAGAGGGTAAGAGGGGGTGTAAGAGATGAAAAATTACTTAATGGCTACAAAGTTCACAATTTGGGTGATGGTTACACAAAAAGCCCAGACTTCATCACTATGCAATATATCCATGTAACACAATTGCACGTGTACCCCCTAAATCTATAAACAAAATTATATAGCCACAAATGGCCACAGCTAACCCATTGGATAGTGCAGATTAGGAATTAAAACTAAAGAAGAACAGAGGATACTAGAGGCTGGTAAGGGTAGAGAGAAGGAAGAGATAAGGAGATATTTATTAATGTTAAAATTATAGCTAGATAGGAGAAATAAGTTCTAGTGTCCTATAGTACTATAGTTAACTATGACTATAGTTAACAACAATGTGATTTCAAATACCTAGAAGAAAGATACTGAATGTTCCCAACACAAAGAAATGATAAATGTTTGAGATAATGAATATGCTAATTAATCTGATCTGTACGTGTCATATGTATTACAGCACCATGTTCCTCATAAATATGTACAATTGTTATGTGTCCACTATGATTTTTTAATTAAAAAAAAAAAAAAGAATTAAGGCCCAGAAGATGTCACTGCAATGTGATGGGTGTCCCTTGAAAACATGATGTCTTCACTTTGAGGGGAAAAGAATAGGAGTCATTTAGGTTTAAAGACTAAGAGAGTTTTAGTGAGACAGTATGGAAATCCAGTGAACATACTCAGTAAGGTAGTCTCTTCCTTAACAAACTCAGAACATGTTGAGTAAATAAACCATACTGTTTAATACCTAAAACTACAAAAACAGAACATTCTTATAAATTATTTGTTATTCAGACTTTCTAATTTTTTGTTTGGATACAACTTTACTCTGAATAATTAATCTCCAAATTTAGTGTGAGTAAAACCTTACTATTTTTATTTTTTAAAGTATTTTATTATTTTTACTATTTATTTGTTGCATACATTTTGTGATTTTTAATGTTTATAGAAGTAGAATTTTCAATGAGGCTCGTAAGGAATATAATTTTTTAAAGAGAAATTCAAGTCCTTTCTCTCCCATGATATTGCTAGGAGGCAATATTTTTAGGAACAATGTTTATTTCCTTTATTTGCTCAGTTAAATCTTATTAAAATCTCCATTTCTGCCATATGAATTTTGGTATTTTTTTCTACCACAATTCCACAAATAGAATAAGTGAGAAATGATTTTGCATATAAATAAATATCATAAACATTGCAATATGTGATGATGTTATGGTTATATAACAGATGAAGAGTCATGATGTCTGCAGTTCATTTCAAATGTTTATAATGGAGGTTTAAAGAAGAAAATTATAATCATGGATATCAATCATGGTTTTGTGTTGTTGGTGAAATCAGGACTTTAGTATACTAATCATTGTACAGTATTTTTTTCTACTAGAAGATATATAAAAAATTTACATAGAAAACTTATAATCCAAAGATTACTTTAAACACTGTTTTACTATGTTGCTATCCTGGTTATACTCAACAGGTTTCAATGAGCTTTCTGTTTTTCCCGTGACTAATTCTTTTAGAACTTTCACATATGTTCTTGCTTTTCTTGCACTTTTGAAATCATTCCCTGGAGTGTTTCAAACTTAATTCAAAGTCCATAATTTCAGGCAGGAGCAAGGAATTCTATTACTATTTCCTGACTGTTGCCTGATCAGAGATGTCCCAAAGAATTCTTTCAATTTATGAGCTACATAGTTAATGCTTTCTTATATATTTCCAAGTTGCATGAGTACTTCTTGAGATCAGAGATAATTATTTCCAATTTTAGGTTAAAGAATAGAAAATGAGATGATAACAAACCTGTGTGTAGGCAGTAAATCTGTTATCTTAACAGTGCACTATATTTGGTTTGCAGGGCTATCTATGTATCAGTATGACCAATTATAAATTAATTTCCTCTATAATTTAAAAAACTTTTTTTTTACAGCAAATTATCAGAATTGTACTCAGTCTCAAGAGAAGCTGAATGAAGATATAACTGTGTAAGTCCAAATGAAATGTTAATATTACATTTGCTACCTGATGCTTTATTTAAAGCTTTTAAGAGAAAAGCAACTGAAATTTTGTATGACCATTAATATTACATAAAAATGATTAAAGCAAACATTTCCTCTTCTTTCATTAGGTATGTAAAATACAGTGAGTATATAGTTTTTCTTCTACTTGAATAGTATATAGGTCATATGCTTTGAATTGTATTTGACAAAGTTGTCATCAATTAAAAGATTGCAAAGATTTGCTTTTTTTTTTTTTTTTTTGAGACGGAGTTTCGCTCTTGTTACCCAGGCTGGAGTGCAATGGCGCGATCTCGGCTCACCGCAACCTCCGCCTCTTGGGTTCAAGCATTTCTCCTGCCTCAGCCTCCTGAGTAGCTGGGATTACAGGCACGCGCCACCATGCCCAGTTAATTTTTTGTATTTTTAGTAGAGACGGGGTTTCACCATGTTGACCAGGATGGTCTCGATCTCTTGACCTCGTGATCCACCCGCCTCGGCCTCCCAAAGTGCTGGAATCACAGGCGTGAGCCACCGCGCCCGGTCCAAGATTTGCATTTTTGTAGCAATTTTGCCTCCTAGGAATATCGTGGGAGAGAAAGGACTTGAATTTCTCTTTAAAAAATTATATTCCTTATGAGGCTCATTGAAAATTCTACTTCTATAAACATTAAAAATCACAAAATGTATGCAACAAATAAATAGTAAAAATAATAAAATACTTTAAAAAATAAAAATAGTAAGGTTTTACTCACACTAAATTTGGAGATTAATTATTCAGACTACTATGGTAAAGTTGTATCCAAACAAAAAATTAGAAAGTCTGAATAACAAATAATTTATAAGAATGTTCTGTTTTTGTAGTTTTAGGTATTAAACAGTATGGTTTATTTACTCAACATGTTCTGAGTTTGTTAAGGAAGAGACTACCTTACTGAGTATGTTCACTGGATTTCCATACTGTCTCACTAAAACTCTCTTAGTCTTTAAACCTAAATGACTCCTATTCTTTTCCCCTCAAAGTGAAGACATCATGTTTTCAAGGGACACCCATCACATTGCAGTGACATCTTCTGGGCCTTAATTCTTTTTTTTTTTTTTAATTAAAAAATCATAGTGGACACATAACAATTGTACATATTTATGAGGAACATGGTGCTGTAATACATATGACACGTACAGATCAGATTAATTAGCATATTCATTATCTCAAACATTTATCATTTCTTTGTGTTGGGAACATTCAGTATCTTTCTTCTAAGTATTTGAAATCAATATTATTAACTATAATCATAGTTAATATAGTACTATAGGACACTAGAACTTATTTCTCCTATCTAGCTATAATTTTAACATTAATAAATATCTCCTTATCTCTTCCTTCTCTCTACCCTTCCCAGCCTCTAGTATCCTCTGTTCTTCTTTAGTTTTAATTCCTAATCTGCCTTTTATTTCTTTATGTTGCTTGATTGCTCTGACTATAAATTTGAATTAATTAAAATTAAATAAAATTTAAAATTCAGTTTCTCATTCTCAGTCACATGTCAAGTGTTAACAGTCATATCTGGCTGGCTGCCATACAGTACAGCATAGATATTGAACATTTTTTTCATCATGGACAGTTCTATTGGATAGTGCTGTTCTGGGCTACAACGTGAATGATGCCCACTTTAATTCCATATTGTGGCAGCCTCAACTTTCTTTGAGTGAAGTTCTTTTCTTAGCTAATTTTACACAAAATTTCTTTTTTTTGGGTCTTTTGAAAATTCTTGATTAGGATCTAGAGTAATGTTTTCTACTGAATTTTTGGTCTTACAGTATTAAAGTAGGGCTCTGATACACAATCACAAAGTATACTTTTCTTTTACAAGAAGTTTAAAAATTTTTTAAATGGGGATCCATTCAAAAGTACACAATGAAAGGGAAATAAGATGAAAAGATATGTCTATGTACAGTTATTTAAGGGCTACTAAATTGATAAGGAAACATACTTACCATTTATAATACTTGTTATACTATTATTTTATTTTATTTTATTTTATTTTTTGGAGATGGAGTCTTGCTCTGTCGCCCAAGCTGGAGTGCAGTGGCATGATCTTGGCTCACTGCAACCTCAGCCTCCTGGATTCTAGCAATTCTCCTGCCTCAGCCTCCTGAGTAACTGGGATTACAGAGGCACACTGCCATGCCCAGCTAATTTTTTGTAGTTTAGTAGAGATAGGGTTTTGCCATGTTGCACAGACTGGTCCTGAACTCCTGAGCTCAGGCAATCCACCCACCTCGGCCTCCCAAAGTGCAGGGATTACAGGCATTAGCCACTGCACCTAGCCTGTTTTTTTATTTTTTCAAGATTTGTTTAAATAATGAGAGATTTATTACCAAGATCAGTCGCGGTGGCTCACGCATGTAATCCCAACATTTTAGAAGGTGGAGTCCAGCAGATCACTTGAGGTCAGGAGTTCAAGACTAGCCTGGCCAACATGGTGAAACCCCATCTTTACTAAGAATACAAAAATTAGCTGGGTGTGGTGGTGGGCACCTGTAGTCCCAGCTACTCAGGAAGCTGAGGCAGGAGAATCACTTGAACCTGGGACTCAGAGGTTGCAGTGAGCCAAGATCACACCATTGCACTCCAGCCTGGGTGAAAGAAAGAGACTCCATTAAAAACAAGAAAAGAAAAAAAAGAAAAGAAAAGAACACCTATAATATTCAATACATTAATTAGTATTTATTATAGTTATTAATATATTCCAAAGTACATTAATACTTTGGAAATATTTGTGATACATGTTAAAGAAGATCCTTCAGTCAAATTGGTTTGGAAAACGTTATCTATGACAGCCTCCTATGAGATACATACATGACAATACGGCTAGTAAAGGCTCCACTTAGTTAGCTTGGTTTAATCCAAGTTTTCCAACCCTATTAATATTTGATTATGGA
Organism: Aotus nancymaae; assembly: GCF_030222135.1. Lineage (NCBI taxonomy): Eukaryota > Metazoa > Chordata > Mammalia > Primates > Aotidae > Aotus > Aotus nancymaae. The sequence goes on along the minus strand of NW_026988438.1, from coordinate 39,607,996 downwards.
ACCTAATTTCTTTCCATTAAAACTTATTAGCATCTGTGGAACCAATATTTTAATGAACATATTTTTGGGAAGCATTGATTTGCATAATTTTTCTGCGTGTAAAGTAATAATACTTCTTCCATTTGTAATAATCAGAAACTGAAGAATTCTATTCTACCTGTTATTTTCCAAAGAAAATGACTCAGTTTTATCATTTCAATGTTAAGTCTATGTCTCCGTCTTATTTATCAGAAAATTATTCTAAAAATAGTTGAATCTTTTCTTGCTGACTCTAGATTAGAATGACTAAATAGTGCCAGGATTACTGCTGTTCAATATGTTTCCTTCTCTTTTGCTGTCAAAAGTTGATTACTTAATTCTGTATGAACTTCTAAGCAACTTGATCCTTTTCTTTTGCCACTTCTAATGTATCTAGCATAACCTACCTGAAACAGAAGGGGCAAACTAGACAGCCAAGTTTGTGTTAGATTAACAGATATATAGTAAATGCTCAATAAATGAAGCCATTAAATCAATCCTAATTTGGGTGACTTTTGGAATCAGAAAGCTAAGCCCTCAAGGGTGGCTTCATTTCATGATGCAAAATTAATTGCCTTGGCTCTGGGACTACTAAAATTCTTATTCTGGATCCCAGGTAGTTTGGAAGTCTGATTACTAGATGAATGAGGAGTTAATAAGTAGAGTTCTTCCACATGGAAAAATTGAATGTGTTGTTTTGTTTGTTTATAAGGAATTTTTTTTAAAGTAAGTCAGTGCTTCTATAAAATTATTTTAAATTATTTTTTCTGATTAGATCATATTTTCATTGTAGAAAATGTGATGGTCAAAGAAGACAAATCACTTGTACATAATCCCACTACTAATAGATATGAATATTAATTTGTTTATATTATTATAGTATTTTCACATGTATAGTGGTACATATGTAATTTTAGTATAATTGTACTGTTTATATGATTTTAATACCTTTGTTGATGTATAATTTACTTAGCATATAATTTACCAGTTTTAATTGTGCAACTTAATGATTTTTGTAAATGTATAGGGTTGTACAACCATCACCACAATGTTTGTAGAACACTTTTATCCTTCTACAAAGATTCTCATTTGCAAACAATCCCTATTCCCATGCTCAGCTTGAAGCAACTCCTTATCTGCTTTTATCTTGAAAGATTTGCATATTATTGACATTGCATATGCATGGAAATATATAATACGTAAGGTTCTTGCACCTGGCTTCTTTTGTTGGCATACAGTTTTTGAGGTTCATCCATGTCATAACAGGTAGGAGTAGTTTATTGCGTGTTATTGCTTACTAGTAATCCATTGCAAAGCTGTATCACATTATGTTTATCTCTTCAGCAGCTGATGGACATTTGGATTATTTCTACTTTTTGGCTATTTACAAATAATGCTTCTGTGAACACTAATCTACACTTCTTTGTGTGGACATATGTTTTTATTACTTTTGAGTAGACCTAGGAGTGGAACTGCTAGGTCATATGATAAATTTAGGTTTGTCACTTTAAAACACTGCCAAACTGTTTTTTCAAAGTGGCTACACCATTTTACTGTCTCACCAGCAGGGTCTGAGGGTTCCAGTTTCTCCACATCCTTATCAACACCTGTTACTGTCTGCCTTTTTAATTACAGCCATTGTAGTAGGTATGAAGGGGTATTATGACTTTAATTTGCATTTCCCTAGTGACTAATGATGAACATTTAATGTACTTTTTAATCTATTAATATATTTTCTTTGATGAAATGTCCATTTAAATATTTTACCTATTTTTAAATTGTGCCATTTGTCCTCTTATTATTGTGGAAATAATTCTTTATAAATTCTGATTACAAGTTCTTTGTCAGATATACGATTGGCAAATATTTCCTTTCCATCTGTTGGAGTTTTCACTTTCTTAGAGGTTTCTTTTGAAGGACAAAATTTTTATCTTTGGTAAAGTTCAATTCATTAAGTTTTTATTTTATGGATTACACTTTTGGGTGTGGGAATTTTTTGCCTAACCCAGGATGATGAAGATTTTCCTTTACATTTTCTTCTTGAAATCACAATGTTTTAACTCTTAAACCCTTAGGTCTGTGATCCATTTTGAGTTAATTTCTGTGAATGATGTGAGGTAATGTTTTAAATTTATCTTTTTTGCATGTGGCTATCTAGTTGTCCCAGAATCATTTGTTGAAAACACAAATGCATTTCTCAAGTGCATTGCCTTGGCACCTTTGCTAAAAATCAACTGCCAATAAATGTAAGGGTCAGTTTCTGTTCTCTCAGCTCTGTTGCAGTTATTGATATATCTGTCTTTATGCCAGTACTGTACTGTTTAGATTACTGTAGTTTTATAGTTTTAATAAACAAACTCAGGAAATGTAAGTTCTCCAAATTTGTTCTTTTTAAAAATTACTTTGACTATTCTGAGTTCTCTACATTTCTATAAATATTTTTTATGATCACCTTGTCTATTTAGGAGAGCACACATGAGAATTTTGAAAGGGATTGCATTGAATCTATCAATAAATTTGGGGAAAATTGTCATCTTAACAACACTGAGTCTCCCAGTCCATCAACAAGGAGTGTCTCTTCATTTATTTAGATCTTCTTTAACTTCTCCTAATAATGTCTTGTGGTTTTCAGTGTATTCATCTTACATTTATTTTACTTGATTATTGCAAACATTTTCCCCACAACATTAAAAAAATTCAGCTAGATGATTTGTATTAAGGCTGTAGTGTTCCATCCTATCCTTGAATAGTACCTCTTACAAGAAAACACAGTAAATTATTTGTGATAGTTATGTTCTATTAAAGTTTCTGTGAAAATTGAATTATCAAATTCTAAACCATTCATTACCCTTAGGAGAAATACAGTGTTAGGATCCTGTGAGTCTCTGGTAACAAACTTCATCAACCAAATAATATGCAACCTCACTTTATGTGTGCTTTTGTTTAAAGTCATCTTATTTAATATGTGTCAGTGATTCTTTAATATTGAACTCATCGTCAACAGCACTATATCTCATGCCTGAATGAAGCCCATCTGACACACTTGTTTTCTACATAGGGCACATCACAGCCTTCTAGCAACTACCTCACTAGCCTCTTGGCAGATTCACTTAATTCTTCCTCTACCTGGGTGTTCTCAGCCAGTCCCTTTGTTTTAATTACCACCTGCCTAACAGTTACTGCTTTCAAATCCACATCCCTTGCCTAGACCCCCCTCTCTTATGCTTCCATTTCTCATTTTCAGCTTCTTACTCGATCTCCACTTTGAGGTTTAACAGGCATTTCAGTCTTTGCAAATCTAAATCTGAGCTCTCTCTATGTCCTGCAAATCTTGTCTTTGTCCCAGTCCCTCACAAATGAAAGTGATATCCTCATCACCAGCTGTTCAACTCAAAACCTAAGAAGTTATTCTTGATTTCTCCCTTTCCTACATTCCTCATATCCAATACATTGGCAACTTTTTTTCAGGAAGACAAAGATTACTTTATTATTACACACACACACACACACACACACACACAATAAGACACTAGTGTGTACCTATAGTCCCAGTGTTATGGACCATCAGTGCCAGCTACTCAGGAGGCTGAGGCAGGAGAATCCCTTAAGCCTCAGAATTTGAGGACAGCCTGGGCAATACAGCAAGATCCCATCTTTTTTAAAAAAAAGCAAAAAAATTATAAAGCACTAAGAAATCTAAATATCCATGCTAGAGCAAACAGTTGGCAATTGAACATTCTGGGCCAATTGTATGCTTGAAGGAGACTGTGGCTGATTAGATCCCCATGGGAGAGAGAGAATCCTCATAGGCAAAGGGCAGGCCTACCTGTGACAACTTTTCAAGTTCTCTCTTCTCTTCAAGGATCATGAAAGGTACTTCATTCAAGGTGAGGCATACAATCTGGTGCTCTTCAGGCAGATCAAATTCTCATAATCTAGAGGACTGAATGAAAAGGATTTTTCTTTTTCAGGATAGGTGTCATTTGGAGGCAGGAATGGAGATTTTTGCTTTGACAGTCTTCCCAGTTATGTGTCTGGCAGAGAAAGTTGGTTGTTCTTGTTCAGGGTGTCCATTAGTCTGGCAATATTTTTGTTTCTAAAATACACATAAAATCTGTCTGCTTCTTTTTATGTAGGCTACCATGATCCTCATCCAGGCCCCGATTCTTCTCACCTTGGCCATGGCAGTAGCTTCTTAACAGAACTTCCTGCTTCCATTATTTCTGCTTTCATCCATCCTCCACAGAGAAGCTGGAGTGGTCTTTTAAAAAGTTGATAATGCCATCCCATGCTTAGATCTTCCAATGATCTTCTGCTTCTCTTAGAATAAAAGGTGAAATACGCACTATAAAAACCCTAGAACATGCCAGATTCTCCAGCCTCATCATTTCTTACCACTTAGGACTTCTTTTGTTTCTGGAACATGCTAAACAACTTTTTTTGACTCAGTCTCTCCTGGGAGAGATGTTTTTCCTCTCCCTGGAATGCACTTCCTGCTCTTTTTATGGCTGGCTTAATTTCATGTTTTGGATCCCAGCTATAATATCACTTCCTCACAGAAACTTTTCTTAACCACTCTATTTATCTGCACTAGCTCTCCCAACCCATGTTTATCCACCAGTTATTCTGTGGCCTATCACCCTATTTACTTCTTTCATAGAAAAACCTATTTTTTTTTCTCTTTGTGTATTGTCTACCTCCTCCCAGAACTGGAGGACTTACTATCTTGTTCATGGCTGTGTCTCTAGGACCTCAGACATAGTAGGCACTCAGTATATATTTATTAAATAATTACATTTCTTATCTGGTCTCCTACTGTTCCACATTTGGATGGTTTTCAGCTTTTCCATATTGTTACAAATGCTACAAAAACCATTTATATAGATGAATCTTTGTACATATCACCTTAGGGTGAATTCCTTAAGTTGAATTTTGGGCTGACTATGCATAGTTTTTAAGCTTTTTATCAAATGCTTTTGACTGCTATCATTTTTTTTTTACCCTCCAGTTCTGCCTACAGTTGCCTAATTACCTCAATGGAAATTTTTCATATGAAAGTATTAAAAATACTGAAAGGAAATACAAGTAGCAAGAGTGTTTAAAAATACTAATTTCTGCCAATAATGTAACAGATATACTCTATGTCTTACCAGGGAAACCTAGATCATTACATTCAATGTTCTTCACCTCATCGCATGTTATTTTTAGTTCTCTTTATAGGTTCTAGCATAAATTTCCTCAATCAAATACTGTGATTGACTTTTTGTGTGTAACAAGAGGAAAATGTGCTGCTGTCTCATATTCTTACACTCTTTCTTCAGGTTGACCCTGTATTATGTTGGAATAGGCGTTGCTGCCTTGATTTTTGGCTACATACAGATTTCCTTTTGGATTATAACTGCAGCACGACAGACCAAGAGGATTCGAAAACAGTTTTTTCATGCAGTTTTGGCACAGGACGTCGGCTGGTTTGATAGCTGTGACATCGGTGAACTTAACACTCGTATGACTGAGTAAGAGGATGATATTGTAGTATGTTAGCTTTGTTTTCATATGTGACATGTAAATGACTTAACTACATTTATTTGCTTGTTTCAGTGACATCGACAAAATCAGCGATGGTATTGGAGACAAGATTGCTCTGCTTTTTCAAAACATGTCTACTTTTTTGATTGGCCTGGCAATTGGTTTGATGAAAGGTTGGAAACTCACCCTAGTGACTCTATCCATGTCTCCTCTTATAATGGCTTCAGCAGCAGCATGTTCTAAGGTAAGCGAGCTGGCTGATACAATCCTGAATGGAAGCAGCAGTGTGGACTAAATGACTCACTGAGTTTGTCAAAAAATGGCTTTTCTATTCATTTGCCACGTCCCAAACTCCAAAGGGATATTATACACCACGAATACTTTTGATTTTGTTCATAATTAGTCGCCTTTCTATCTTCAACTTATTTGGCTAAAATAAAGTTTGTTTTTAGTATCTTACAAAATTGAAAACATTTCTCTTCATTTAGCAGTCTAACATAACTTCAAGTGGTAGCATGGATAAAGTATGATGCCATTATACATGTGATGTTTAGTTATTGCTATTGGGACAGCCTTGTTGGTTCTAAATTCCCAAATAAATGTGTTACGATTCATTTCACTGGGTAGAATAGAATAAGAAAATCCTAAAACAGTAAACACTTAAAACACATTTTTATAGCACCCTCTTAAAGTTTATATATATACACATCTATATGTAAATTCTTTTTGAGGCAAAGTCTCACTTTGTCACCCAAGCTGGAGTACAGTGGTGCAAACACAGTTCACTGCAGCCTCAACTTCCCAGGCTCAAGTCATCCTCCCACCTCAGCCCCCAAGTAGCTGTAGGACTACAGGCGCATGTGACCATGCCCACCTAAGTTTTGTACTTTTTGTAGAGACAGGTTTTTGCCATGTTGCCCAGGCAAATCTCAAATTCCTGGGCTCAAGCAATCCACCCACCTTGGCCTCCCAAAGTACTGGAATTGCAGGCTAGTAAGCCACCTCACTAGCCAAGTTTATATTTTGATAAGGCTTTCAATTACATTTCAAATGTCTGCTAATATCTATTTTTATGTACCACATGAGTATGTTTCAGTTTTTTAAACAAATTATGTACTTGCATTCTAAATTACATTTTTAGCACTGTTTTGGTGTAAGTATACCACAAAATTGTAACCTTATTTACAGCCTGGTTTTGAAACCAGTATCTTATGAAGTCTAAAAACAACAAATATATCTCTAATATTACTCTCCAAATCATATCTTTGGCAATTCTATCAGTGTATATACTCATCTTCTAAATCGGAGGCACAGTGCTTTAAACTGCGATACTAATTGTTCTTTATGGAAACCCAGTTCATAACATTCCCAGAGTTTATTTGCTAACCATATACAAATTCAACCAAACAAGAATTTTCAGCAATAAAAATATTCAATAGTGGACTAATCCCTTAACAACAGGCTTGGATATTTGGACAGCACACTTTTACTTAGTGTGACTCCAAGTGTTGACTTTGTAGCCTTTATCAAAACCTTCATCCTCAGCTTATTTGAAATGAGGAAGGAAATCTCAGTAGAAAGACTGGCTGCAGTAAGTTACTAACATCAGAACCTTAACTCCCCACAGAAGAGAGGTAAACAAGGAAGTTTAAAGGAATAGCAGTGGGTAGTCTAAATTCTATTACTGTATTAATTGATCAAGCAGCAGAAGTAGGTGAAGGTCAGAGTTATCCAAATGATGCAATACCAGAATGGATTGTTTCTACCTTCCTTCAATTCAACCTGGCAATTATCTATGAAACACTTGCTAAGCACAAGGATTTGTGCCAGGTGGTGTTTCCCCCTAGTGATATACTACAGGAATAATTATCTTTAGAAAGTGAACTCAGAAAATAATGAGTATTACTCAGCTTCTTCTACCCTCTGACTTTAACAGTTATCCAAGCATGTCTTATATAAAATCAGCTCCTACTATGTGGAATATATTTTTAAGGTGGATAGCCTTGCTATGCAAATAGGCAATAGTTACAAATTCACAGCTCTGAAGGCAGTGTTCTCGCTGTTCCCTTTGGTGGAACTGTTGTGCTAAGTACAAAACTGTAAAAGGATTAGTAAATGGGACACATAACAGAGAAAGGCCATGTGAAATCAGGTAAACCTGTCTAGTTACCAGTAGTGATATTTTCCCCTTTCTCTCTGAAATCTTACCTCTTAGTATTTGAAGACAAAGCATTTACTAGAGAGACTGCAACATGCAGTAATGATTTTATTGTTACGTCCCACACGTCGTCAGGATTGTGTTCCTCTTTCTGACACAGCCCTGAGACCCACACCCTCTGGAAGCTTTGCTTTGTACATAGCAACAAATCAAATCAAGTCAAATCAGTCCCACTAATTTCCAGAGTGTACACACACAAAAATGGTGTCCTTAATATCCTTCTCCAAATCAAGTCTTTCTCAAATGTGCCAATGTAGACGTCCTTTTCCAAAAAGAGTTTTTAAAAATACAGAGATAGAGTTTTAAAACATACCATTAGGCTACCTAGAATTCAAATTCTGCCTGACTTCAATGCTCAGTACATTATTACTATGCAGAGTCATTCTTTAACTGTGGTGGTGGTTTATTACAGATGGTCATCTCATTGACCAGTAAGGAATTAAATGCCTATTCCAAAGCTGGGGCTGTGGCGGAAGAAGTTTTGTCATCAATCCGAACAGTCATAGCCTTTGGGGGCCAGAAGAAAGAACTTCAAAGGTCTGTCCCTTTGAATATAACAAAATCTGCTTGGTTTTATTTTCCCCAGTGGCTACTAAGTTGTGTTCTGTTTTTGTAAGGTATACACAGAATCTCAAAGATGCAAAGGATTTTGGCATCAAAAAGGCTATAGCTTCAAAACTGTCTCTTGGTGCCGTGTACTTCTTTATGAACGGAACCTATGGACTTGCTTTTTGGTATGGAACCTCCTTGATTCTTAATGGAGAACCTGGATATACCATCGGGACTGTTCTTGCTGTAAGTCTTGTTTGAGAACAAGGTATTTGGCCTGGAAAATCTTTCCTTATCTAGTTTAGCCAAAATTCCTTTTCAAAGATGAATATTCAAAGATGAACATTTTTAATAAACAAATATTTGTTTACCTCAAATTATTTGTATGCACCTTTATAGTTATGAATTGACAGGATTTATTCATCCAACATGTTTTAGTGTCCTCGTTGTGTCAAGCATCTGCATTCTGCTTTTAGAAGAATCATAATTGAATTCCCCATTGGAGATACATTCAGTTTTCTTAATCTAACAGTGAAAAAGGCCATTCTTTAGTGAGATTTTTCCCTTCATCTTGGCCGAGATCAGAGGGCATTCTACATTCACCTTGCTAAATGTCTTCTCTCTATAAATAGTCTGTAGAGTTTGCACTCACCTCCTCTTCCTCTGTTCTTTCAGTATGTAGTAATGTTAAAAGCAGACTACATATAGCTCTGTCCAATATCACAGTTTGAAGACTTTTAAGTTTCTAGGGGTTATATGTTAAATAATAATTTATTCAGTTATCCTCCCAAGTTACAACAATAAACAGATCAGTACAGGATTAAGAAACATTTGTCTTGATGAATCAAAATGATGTGCTCTATATCTTTGATCCCGATTTGGCCTTTCTATTCTATAGATTTCTCTTCTTTCCATTAAATTCATCTTTTGAATTTGAGGCATTCATAATTAAGATTTCAGCTATTCATTTATCTCATATAAAGTGAAATATGATCATGAAGGATTTTTTTTACTCATTCGTGCTCCTCAATTTATGTGTGGCTAGGTAAATGGCTTACTAAGCCTGAGCATCCTCATCTAAAAGATAGGAATAAGAAGAGCTCCTAACTTGAGGGATTATTTTCTTATTTGACTTTTTGCGGAGATGAGTCTCTCTTAAAATGGATAACTGTCCCCAGTACAAAAATTCCAAAACAGTTTGAATGAAAACAGTACAATGTCTCTGAGCCAAGGAAATCTACTGCATTTTTCTTTTTAAAGTTCAAGGGGTCACCTAGCAAGGAGGGGAGTGTAACTCACCATTGGGTTTATACATGGCCAGCACACTTCAGTCAGCAGATTTTCCCGGTCACACATCCCAGCAGGTGATAACTAGAAGACTGTGGGAAAGTCAAAAGTTGTTTCCATATTAGGAAAAGGCCAAGGATACTTGGATTAATTTGTGTTTCCTTTTTATTTGATCATATCTTTCATTCTTTCTTACCTAATTTTTCTAATATCTCTCTGTGAGCCCAAACCAATAATTATATATTACATTCTATTGTCTTTCTTATATAACTGCAGAAAGCTAAATATCATTTTATTTGTTCCTGCAGGTTTTCTTTAGTGTAATCCATAGTAGTTATTGCATTGGAGCAGCAGCCCCTCATTTTGAAACCTTCATGATGGCCCGAGGAGCTGCCTTTAATATTTTCCAGGTTATTGATAAGGTAAGACCTCTTATTGCTTTGAAGAATAACTATCATTACTGCAAGAAGGCGACAAAAAACACGCACACTTGCTTCACTAAAACAATAGAATGGAAAAATTAATGTTGCTCAGTTGTTTATGGGAAAGAGAGATTGCTTTTAGCTCTTTTCTACAAGGAGACTGTGTTTTACTGAAACCTTCACATCTAACTCAATGCATTTCTAAAGCAGAAAGGAAACCGTTGTGGAAGAAAACCAACCTTAAACTATTTTTAGGATGTAGAGAGTGTCAGCTTACTCCTTTGAAGATTTATAACATTTCCTTTGTTTTTCCAAGAAACCCAGTATAGATAACTTTTCAACAGCTGGATATAAACCAGAATCCATAGAAGGAACTGTGGAATTTAAAAATGTTTCTTTCAATTATCCATCAAGACCTTCTATCAAGGTAGGTTAAAACAAATTATATGATTGTACAGTTTTCTGAAATTTTCTTCTACTGGCCAAGATCTTCTCTGACATGATTACTTAGGATCACTTTGACCAAGATTTTGGCTACTTTGCTTACAGACTTGAGGAGATAGATAAATAATGAACAAATAACTTTGGATCAACAAGTGATATTTTGCAGCATTTTTTCTATATTCAGCTGACTAAAGCATTTTCAGCTCTGTGAAATTCTTCTACTCTGGATTTGGGAACACACCAAAGTGTCTTTGGTTGATGGTGCCACCTATTGGTGGCTCCTAGATGCTACCCCACTCAACATAGATAACATTTTAACCCCTTTGTCTCAACCTAGGAGAATTATGCACATGTGCCTTTTCCTTCTGCCTTTCCTAGGGCTTTTACTGCATCAGCAATTGCGGCTAGTACTTTATCACCTTTACACATACACACACACGCATACACACAAACACAGAGTTTATCCTACTCTATCATTTAGCCTTTGACAAGTTCTTGTGAAAACGTGTGACTTTATTGCCTTCCCCCTTTGACTTCATTAGTGTATTTACCCAAAAAGTAGTTGTTGTTAAAGACCGAAAAAGGTAATTATTAATAATAAAACAATTGCTTCATAGAAAAGACATGATTTTAAGTGAAATACATAAAATTACTAATGTAATCAATTTCTAATGTCTTTTATAGAATTTGTATAGACCTACCTACTTCTACTTCCTTATTTTCCTCTGATTAAAATTTTGATTGAAATTCTCTTTTCAAAGCTCTCTATTTTTTTAAAAAAATTATTACTTAATTGCCATTATTGGAATCGTATTGACTTCCACCATTTTTCTTAACTGTAGAGAATTTCAAACTACATTTTGCAACTACATTTGGATTGGCTTCCTGAGGACTTAAGCACTAATTTTGCCATTATATTGCATGGGAAAGTGTTCTTTGGGTTTTAAACAACTATTTTTAAAATAAACTTTTGAAACATAACCCTTTTTGTTAAACTAAAGAATGAAATTTTTTTTGGTCCACCCATTTGAAATAAATAAAACAAATTATTTCAAGGAACGATCAGAAACCAAATCTAGAGTAAAAGTGCAGGTGTGAGAAGAGGTACTCCTCGTGGTCCTCGATTTCTCACCTCCTTCAGAGAACTTTTCTCTGCTTGGCCCTTTGAAGGTTTTATGTTTGGCTTATGCAAAGGGTCCATTGCTTTACAAATGGTGAGATCAAAGTAAGAGAATTCAAGGGGAGATTCCCCTGTTTAGGGCTAACTACATACAGATGCAAGCAAGGATAGGTGAGAATTTCTCAACAGGATCACTGTTGTCGTTTGAGAGGGTCATTATTGTGAGACTTCACTTACACTGCAGGTACCTGAGACACTAAACGCTGTAACAACTCCAGTCATTGAGAAAATGTTTAAAATGTTTCCTCATGGCTCACCATGAGACCTACCAGGGTTTCTAACGATAAACTATCATCTATTGTGAGTCCCTGAGAAACTTTGCCAGTTGTTTTACTTTAAAATATGCTTTGCAATTATGTTAGTATATTCTAAGAAGGAGCTTCCTTAAATAGCTTGTGACAATATCTGGCAAGATTTCATTCACTTGTTACAAATTAAGACAAGACTCTCATTAACTTGATAGTCAAAATTCATATAAAACATTTTAGTTGAAAATGTGAATAGTTTTACTAGTTAATATTCTGAGAGTACTCTTAATTTAGATCTCTTCTTTACAGAGAGAGATAATGAGAGATTATTTTACTATTATTTTCATAAGTTATTTAAGCTATTATTATACATGCACATGAAACAAACATAACAAGATCTAATTTTTTTTTAAGTTCCACAGAAGAATTTGTTTTGGTTTATAATTATATATTCATTTTCTGAAAATGTGTCCATCATATTCCTATTGCAGTTTTATGATTTTTCCTCCATACATTCCAATAGATTCTGAAAGGTCTGAATCTCAGAATTAAGTCTGGAGAGACGGTCGCCTTGGTCGGTCCCAATGGCAGTGGGAAGAGTACGGTAGTCCAGCTTCTGCAGAGGCTGTATGATCCAGATAATGGCTTTGTAAGTGCAGCTAGCAAAACCATGCAGTCTACCTAATGGAATATGGAAACACCTCAGAGCTCACAGCTCTACTGTTGGAAATGAAAATGTAACTTTTCATTTCCAACAGTACAGCTGGGAGAGAAGCCATATTGTTTTCTTCCCTTTGTATCTATTCATTTAACAAATATTTATTTAGTGCCAGGCAGTTTTAGGTTCTGAGAATACCTATGTGAATAACATAGATAAAAATCTGCCCTCATGAAGTTTACATTCTAATAATCAGAGATGAACAATAAATAAAATAAGTAAATTATATAGTATGTTAGAAGGGAGTGAATGTTGTGGAGAAAAGTAGCATATTAATGTCAGTATCCAGCATCTACCAAGAATTTCAAAGTTTGTCCAAGAATGATGTAGAAAACATCTCCACTTCTTTTTTTCTTTTCTTGGAGCTTACAATGTTGCACTTACTTTCTTAGCCTTGTAAGTGGCATAGAGGATGAGATTTGATGCTCAAAAGTGTATGATTCTTAATGCTTCTGTTCAAACTTTCAACAGTTATTTTTAAAAGAAAACCTACTCCCCCAGAGCCTGGCTTTATTTAAATTTTACTTCTTAGTTTTCATTTAAAGTATCCTAGACCCATGTGACTACATAAATTATTAGATGAGTGTTACATGTATAAAATAGTTGCATAGAATACCCATGCCCCGACAGAAAACAAGCACTGGTAAGAAATAGAGACTGTATAAGTTAGAATTACCACACCCTGGCTTCTGTCACTGGAGTATGCTGGGGTAATTTGCAATGGCACCACCTGTGGAGAAGACAGATTACTTATTATTAGGTATAGCAATGAATTGAAGACACTTTTGTCTTTTGCAGGGGTATGAGGTATTCAAATGATGAAGGCTATTTTCTAGAAGAAATTTAAGGGTCACATCAGTCTTAAAATAACAAAACTGAAGTTTTTTGTACATGTCTACATAAAAACATCTGGGGAACCTAGAATATGTATCTTTATAATATCTAACTTGTGGATCTTAGAATTAAGATAATTAGATGATCTGGCAAGATTTTAGACCTATTACTCTTTTGCAATATTGTTTGTTCCCATCTACCAGAAAAAGTCTATGGACAATATATGTTATAAATATTTTATCCAAAATATAGTCTTTGATTCTTAAAATATGCTACTTCTCAGCTTATATTTTGGTTTAGTACAAGATACTCTAAAATCAACACAGTAAAAGGCATCACAACATGGTTCATTCTTTGGATTGGCAGATCACAGTGGATAAGAATGACATCAGAGCTTTAAATGTGCGGCATTACCGGGAACATATTGGAGTGGTCAGCCAAGAGCCTGTTTTGTTCGGGACCACCATCAGTAACAATATCAAGTATGGACGAGATGATGTGACTGATGAAGAGGTGGAGAGAGCAGCAAGGGAAGCAAATGCTTATGATTTTATCATGGAGTTTCCTAATGTGAGTACACTGTGCAGCCTATGTCCTTAGCTTCTGGTGGCAGCACTGCAATATTCCAATATAAGGTAATGAAACAACAACCGATGCAGAATAGTAGGGGTGTGATTAATTTCTGGATTGTCCTAGAACAAGCTTGTCCAAACCATGGCCCAAGAGGGCCTTGAATGTGGTCTGACACAAATCTGTAAACTTTCTTAAAACATTAAGAGATTTTTTGTGATTTTTTTTTTTAGCTCATCAGCTATAGTTAATTTTAGTGTGTTTTATGTGTGGCCCAAGACAATTCTTCTTCTTTCAATGTGGTCCAGGGAAGCCAAAAGACTGGACACCCTTGTGTGAAACATCTGTAGAGAAGAATGCATAATAACAACCAAAAGAAGAAATACATCATTTAAAGGCCAAACTAAAAAAAGTCGTATTTTGTTCTGCAAATAAAGAAGAAAAAATGAAAGATATGTTAAAGCATAACAAAGAAACATGAAACAAAATCATCAGGCTGAGAAATGATGTCTAAAATGTTTATTTACGAGGCCATCTTGTGGCCGAGAGTAGGAATGTCATACACATGATGTTCAGAGCGATTCTGTGACAAACCACAATAAAAATTATGATCATTTTTTAAAGCACAGGAAGTGAACATTGCATAAGAAATGTAAAATCAGACCGGGTGTGGTGGCTCACGCATGTAATCCCAGCACTTTGGGAGGCCAAGGCAGGCAGATCTCCTGAGGTCAGGAGTTTGAGACCAGCCTGGCCAACATGGTAAAACCCCATCTCTACTAAAAATACAAAAAAATGGCCAGGCATGGTGGCATGCGCCTGTAGTCCTGATTACTCAGGACGCTGAGGCAGGAGAATCGCTTGAACCTGGGAGATGGAGGTTGCAGTGAGCTGAGATGGCACCACTGCACTCCAGACTGGGCAACAGAGTGAAACTCTGTTAAAAAAAAAAAAAAAGTGAAGTCATATTTGGAAAGCAATATAGTAAGTTAAAATTCTTGCTCACAGGACGTATGGATCTTAATGGGTATTTAGAATTAATAGGGTGCTATAAGGACATTTTCAAAAATATTTCCTAAGGTATTAGTTCCTCAGCATCACCTAAAATTATTGCGGGGAGTACCTTATGACATATGAAAGAATGAAATTTGTAATTAAAGTACATATAAAATTCCACCATCCCAGAGGGTCACAATAACAAAAACATTTATTTTAATGGGCATATTTCACAAACCACACTTTATAGATTGTAATGATTTTATTCTTATTTTTTAATTAAAAAATTTGTTATGCCAGTAATTATCTCTTATCCCCATTATTTAGAATCATAATTAGGACATATTTAGGCCAGCAAAATCATTAAAGATTTAAGGTGATGCTTTGCCTGTGGTTTGGGAACACACATTTCCTTTTGCTAATGTTTTGCCCCTTCCAATGACCTCCTTTCCTTAAAACATCAATGCTCTCATTTCCTACTTGGAATTAGGAAGCTTTCCGGTGCTTCTTACATCATATCCTGTAAGTTACTACTTGCTTTTACCAAAAGCCCAATACTACACAAAGATGCCCCTTGCTATAAATCTAATAGTACATTGAGAAGATATAACCCTAACAAATTTAAAATAGTAGTTTATCATGATGAAAACTAAATTCCACAGCCATAGTTAAACAGAAAAATGAGAAAGCACAATAATAAATAAAAGTTTCAGAAGTGGCTAATTTAGGTAGGTGAAAAATTGGGGAAAGCTATGCTAAAAAATACAGAGCATTATTTTCTTTGTAATATACACAATTTTTAAATTAATGTATGATAATTAGCTGATACTGGTTAGCCTTTCACTCATAAACAACCACGAAATTAGATAAAACATATGAGGCCAAGGGCAGTCATTTCCATGCATTGGAAGAGAGATAATGAAAGACTGATTCGTAACAGAGAGGAATCTCGTAAAGGAACTCCATGAATTCAGTCTGGGAATACATTTCTGACCTCATCTTTGTGGACTGGAATCCAGACAGAACTTGGTAGCCCCACTGAGCTAAAAGGCAAAGATTAAATTTTAGGGCAGCTTGAGCAGCTGGAAAGGTGACAAGAGATCAGCTGTGGTGATAAGGCTGGGGCAGAAGTCCATGTCCATGTGGGCATTCCTCAGGAATCCTCATCTGAGGATAAGGCTATCTACCCAAGGCTTACCAGACAGCGGCAGCCACAAAGCTGCAAGCAGAGCACTGGATAGAAGTCAGGTAGTGCTGTGGGGTTGTTGAAAGTGCAGCCCAGCCGGAATGGAGAGATCACATTAACACCATTTTAACACCCCAGGCAAGTAGCTAAAACATGGAAAAAGCCACACCTTAGGAGTCAGGACCACACCTTGGAGTAAGATCTACTCCAGACCTGCCCTAACAAACCCTGAGACCAAGCCATGACAAGATGCCCAGAGTAGAGATGCTTCGGAGGTTGGATTCTGCCAAGTTATGTGGCTTTCTACAAATTCACCCCAATGAAACCTAAAATGAAGATTGCACAAGTTCAAGATCAGTCAGTGCTTTTTTTTTTTTTTTTTTTCAGAAGAAAACAGAACTCAGTCTCTCCAGCACAATAATCACAGTACTCAGTACATAATTTACAAAAACCAGACATTCAAAGAAACAGAAAAATATGGCCTGTATGCAAGAAACATATTCCCAAATATTTATTCATTCAGAAAAGAGTTTCAAAATACATGAAGTAAAAACTGATACATCTGAAAGGAGAAAGACAAATCCACAACTTTAGTGAAGGCATCAGTACTTGATAGAACAAGTAGGTGGAATATCAGTGAGAATACAGATGAACAATACGATCAACCAGCTTGATTTAACTGGCATTTATAGGACATTCCAGCCAACAACAGCAGAAAACATTCTTCTCAAGTGCACATGGAACATTCTCTAAGATAAACAATATTCTGGGCCATTAAACAAAACGAAACCTTTGCCCTTTCAAAGAATAGAAAATATAGAAAATACGTTCTCAGACCATAATAGAATTAAACTAAAAATCAGTAACAAAAATATATCCGGAAAATACATAAATATTTCAAAAAAATCACACACACAAAAAAACACTTCTAAAGAATCTATAGCTCAAAAGAGAAATTTCAACTATTCTGAACTAAATAAAACTATTCTGAACTAAATAAAACTATTCTGAACTAAATAAAAATGAAATTGCAATGTATTAGTATTTGTGAGATAAAGTACTGCTTTGAGAGAAACTTATAGTATTTATTGCTTATTTTTAGAAAGGAAAAAACATCTACAGCCTGCAAACTTAATTTTCACCTAGAGAAACTAGAGAAAGAAGAGCAAATTAACCCAATACAAGCAAGACTAAGTAAACAGAAATTACAGTAGAAATTAGTAAAATAAAAAACTGAAATACATCAATTATTGAAACCAAAAGCTGGCTCACTGAAAAGATTAAAAAAACAAAAAAAAGTCAAACTGTAGCAAAGCTGACAAGAGACAGAGAGACAGAGAGAGACAGAGAGGGAGAGAGAGGAGAAATGGCCAACATCAGGAATGAAAGACGGTACATGACTACTGATTCCAAGGACATTAAAAGGTGAATAAGGAAATATTATCAACAATATTATGTCTATAAATTTGACAACTTAGATGAGAGTCAATTAGCTGAAAGATATAAATTACCAAAACTCACTCAAAAAAAAAATAGATAACTTTAGTGTATCTATAATTATTTCAAAGAGCAGCTGGGTGCGGTGGCTCACACCTGTAATCCCAGTCCCAGCACTTTGGGAGCCTGAGGCAGGTGGATCACTTGAGGACAGGAGTTTGTTACCAGCCTGGACAACATGGTGACACCCTGTCTCTACTAAAAATACAAAAATTAGCTGGGCGTGGTGGTGAAAGGCAGAGGCAGTAGAATCGCTTGAACTCAGGAGACGAAGGTTGCAGTGAACTGAGATCGCGCCACTGCACTCCAGCCTGGGCGACAGAGCAAGACTCTTTCCCCTCACACCCCCAAAAAAATGAAAAACCTGGATGTCTAAATAACAGCAACAGTTAACAAATGAAATTAAAATAAAATCAGTATTCACAATAACATCAAAAAACAAAATGCTTGAGAATAAACTTAATGAAAGATGTGCAAGTCTTCTAGGTAGAAGCTATAAAATGCTGATAGACATGAAAGAAGATCTAAATAAATAGAAAATACTTTATTCATTGATATAGAAACTCCATATTTTTAAAGATTTGTATTCTCTCCAAGTTGAGATATATATATATATATATATATATATATATATGCTTTATCAATCAAAATCTCACCAGTTTTTATGTGTATGCATAGAAATTAACATGTTGATTCCAAAATTTATTTGGAAATCAAAAGACCAACAATAGCCTAAACAATTTTGAAAAAAAGAACCAAACTGGAGGACCTAAATATCTAATTTTAATACATCAATTAAGATTGTGGTAGTGGCATAATGACGGTGGTATAGATCAGTACAGTCGAACAGAAAGACCAGATATAGATTCACAACTATCTACTCAGTTATTTTTTGACAAGGTCAATGGAATTCAGTGGGGGAAAGAAATATCTTTTCAACAAATGGTGCTGGAACAATTGGCTATCCTTGTGGAAAAAATAAAATGTGACCTTTACTTTATATCCCATACAAAAATTAATTTGTTATTGACCTTATACCAAAATTGGCCTACACTTCAAAAATTAAAACTTACAAGAAAATCTTTGGGACTCTGAGATAGGCAAAAGTTTCTTAAACTGAAAAGGCATTACTGGAAAAAAAGATAAACAGTAGTTGATTAAAATTAAAACCTTTTTTTAAAAAGACGCAGTTTAGAAAACAAAAAGGCAAGACACAGAATACAAGAAAATGTTTATAATATACATGTCCAACAAGGACATGAATCCCAAATATATAAAGAAATGCTATGCCTTGGTGATAAGGCAAAAAATAGAAATGAAAAATGGGCAAAAACCTGAACAGACACTTTACAAAAGAAGAATCAAATGAACAACACATACATTGAAAATATGCAACATTATTAGTCACCAGGGAACTCTAAAATAAAACCATAATGAGATACCATTTTACACTCGTTAGAATGGCCAAAATTAAAAAGACTAACAAATGAAACTTTTGGTGATGAAGTAAGCAACTAGATCTCTTGTTCATTCAAACAAAAGTAAAATCAGTACAACCATTTTAGAAAGCAAGTTGGCAGTTTATTATAATGTTAAACATACACTTATGACTCAGCATTTTATTCTTAGGCATTTATTCAATATTCAAAAGAAGTGAAAACATTACCACAAAAATATCTTGTATGTGAATATCCATAGAAGCTTTATTTATAATAGTCAAAAATAGGAAACAATTTATGTACTCATCAACAGTTGACTAAATAAACAAATTGTGATAGATCTATGTTTTTCTTTCCTTTTTTTTTTTGGAGATAGAGTCTCACTGTTACCTAGGGTGGAGTGCCGTGTACAATCTCAGCTCACTGCAGCCTCAACCTCCCAGGCTCCCAGGTTTATGCAGTCCTTCCACCTCGGCCTCCTGAGTAGCACATGCCACTACACCTGGCTAATTTTTTTTGTTTTGTTTTGTTTTTTTTTGTAGAGACAGTGTTTCACCATGTTGCCCAGGCTGGTCTCAAACTCCTGGCTTCAAGCAATCTATCCACCACAACCTCCTAAAGTGCTGGGATTACAGGTGTGAGCCACCACACCCGGACAAACTGTGATAGATCTAGTGTTGCCAGATGAAATACTAGATTCCAGCTAAACTCGAATTTCAGATAACGAATAATTTAGCAGTATTGCATAAAACATACTTATTCTAAAAAAAATCCATTTTCTGAATTCAAATTTAACAGCTTTGTGTTTTGTGTTGCTTGTTTTTGTTAAATCTGGCAACCCGAGGTAAACTTGCATTGTGTGGAACACTACTTAGCAATCCATAGGAGTGAACAACTGATACAACATGGATGAATCTCAAAAATATTATGCTAGGTAAAAGAAACAAGCCAGAGAAGTACATACCATATGATCTCATTTACTTGAAGTTCTAGATCCAGCAAACTTCATGTATAGTGATAAAAATCACATCGGGGTATCTGGAGGGAGGATGTGGGTTTTGACTGAAAAAATGACATAAAGAAACTTAGTAGGGCTACAGAATGTTCTGTATCTTTATCGGTGTGGTGGTAGCATGGGTGTACTCATTTGTCAATACTCAGAGAGCAGTATCCTTAAAATGGATGCATTTTATCGTGTTTAAGTTTCTTCAATAAGGCTTTTTTTAAAAAAGGTAAAGATCAAGCTCTAGAAATTAAGGGTTTAGAAAGAATACTTAAATTTATCTCCTTGAAGAAATAAACTTTGAATCAGGGACATAACTTAGTAGAATATTACCAGCCATGTTTCCTGGGTGCTAGAAGTTACCCCTATCACAAATACGAAAGAAAAAATATCTACTTTGTTAAAGATAAATTTATGTTTTAAAAAAATCAAAAGGACACCTAAAAAGTCTCTGAAGATGGAAAAATGTTTTAGGGGAAAGTTTGTTTTGACAGTAATTTTTTTTTTTTTTTTTTTTTTGAGACGGAGTTTCGCTCTTGTTACCCAGGCTGGAGTGCAATGGCGCGATCTCGGCTCACCGCAACCTCCGCCTCCTGGGTTCAGGCAATTCTCCTGCCTCAGCCTCCTGAGTAGCTGGGATTACAGGCATGCACCACCATGCCCAGCTAATTTTTTGTATTTTTAGTAGAGACGAGGTTTCACCATGTTGACCAGGATGGTCTCAATCTCTTGACCTCGTGATCCACCCGCCTCGGCCTCCCAAAGTGCTGGGATTACAGGCGTGAGCCACCGCGCCCGGCCCAGTAATTTTTTTTATATTGTTTTTCAGAGTATCCAGGAAGGAAATTGTGGGTAACGTATCAAATTGCTAATAAACACTGCAGAAAATAGGTATTTGTATTAGTGGTTCTTTTAAAGACTTCAAAGCATTCTAAAAATATCTAAAAGAGATTTGGAAATTAGTTTAAATCATTATTAATTTTTCTAAATACATTTGATTATAATATGGTCTAATTTCTTTTAGTCCTAGCCAAATTTTTCTTATGTCCTCCCTTCTTTGGGCTCTTTTTTTCACAGTGGTTTGTTTTTACAAAGAACAAATCAAAAGTCATAAGCAACCAGAATCTGAAGTACTGATTAAGCTGGTGTTAAAACACAACTGGGATTGTTGTTTCCCGTTCTAACCATTTGATCACGCTGCCTTCTGTTTCTGTGCTTCTTTTCTATTTTTCATTAGAAATTTAATACACTGGTTGGGGAAAAAGGAGCTCAAATGAGTGGAGGCCAGAAACAGAGGATAGCGATTGCTCGTGCCTTAGTTCGAAACCCCAAGATTCTGATTTTAGATGAGGCGACGTCTGCCCTGGATTCAGAAAGTGAGTCAGCTGTTCAAGCTGCACTGGAGAAGGTAAGTGAGCAGAAACATTTCTTATTTCCATATTCCTGGTTCATTATTGTTTTTTTTTTTTTTTTTTTTTTTTTTGAGACGGAGTTTCACTCTTGATACCCAGGCTGGAGCGCAATGGCGCGATCTCGGCTCACCGCAATCTCCGCCTCCTGGGTTCAGGCAATTCTCCTGCCTCAGCCTCCTGAGTAGCTGGGATTACAGGCACGCGCCACCATGCCCAGCTAATTTTTTGTATTAGTAGAGACGGGGTTTCACCATGTTGACCAGGATGGTCTCGATCTCTTGACCTCGTGATCCACCCGCCTCGGCCTCCCAAAGTGCTGGGATTACAGGCTTGAGCCACCGCGCCCGGCCCATTATTGTTTTTAAGTGTAAGAAAATATGGATCTGTAGTAGATTACTCAAGTTCAGAGCCCTCCTTAAGGTATGAAGGCAGTATGTTCACTCACAGGAGAACTTATGTGATGGCTATAGAAAGTGGTTTAGAGGAGAGAAGGAGATGCTGTGGTTGATTAGTGCTAAAAATATATATATGAGGCTGATATATAAACAATCATCCAGTCTACACCTCCATTCCAAGAGGTTTGCACTTTCCTCCTCCCTAGAGTGGCCCACCATCATCATCACTATTATAACCATGCCCATCCTTTGCTTCTACATACACCTGTAGGATTCTCTTCTCGGACCACTTTTCTTCTTTAGGATAGCCCCAGGTATTCATTGTGACCTAATTTCATTTCAAATGGAACATCGCTGACCTTGAACTAGCGCCCTTCAACAGCCCTGGCCCCTCAAACTTCACATTGACCTCCTGCTGACAATGAGCTACTACACACACCTCAAGGTCACATGCAGTTGTGGCCCTGCACCAAATTACACTGCATCTAGGAGGGGAGTAGGCAGTGGAGATATGAAAATCCATTGAACACTTTTCTCAATGGCCCGACTCCCTCATAAACAAACCATGGCCTTCAGACCCCTTACAAGGCTTAATGGCACAATTTACTTTGCATTTGCTTGGAAATTAGTTAAGTGTTTTTTCTCTAAGAAAATAAAAGGCTTCTTTTTTTAAAAAAATGCTGACTTTAAGGGACCAGAAATGGATACTGGCAGCCTAAATGTCCACTGCTTATTGAAAAATCTCTTAGTTACTATTATTTATTCGCAAATCAGATTGTGCAAGTTTCAATGCTGGTTCCCCTCCCATAATAACAGTGCCACATGTTGCTGGTGTGGTAAATAAATAATCTTTGTTTACCGTGGAAACTTTGGCAATTTGGTTCATCTTGGTACAGAAAATTCAAAGACAGGGCTAATGTTTTATTCATTTATTATACTTAATAACGAGGACAGGGATCTGTATTTAGAATATATTCAATAAATTATTTTTAATAATAGTGATGTTTGGTTATTTAGGGCTTCAGTGTACTAAAAATGATTATATTTAACTAACCCATTTCTTAAGTTATATAAGATTTTTGTTTTTTTTATTTGAGACGGAGTCTCACTCTGTCATCCAGGCTGGAGTGTAGTGGCATGATGTCGGCTCACTGCAACCTCCACCTCCTGGATAAAAGTGATTCTCCTGCCTCAGCCTCCTGAGTAGCTGGGATTAGAGGTGTGCACCACCACGCCCAGCTAATTTTTGTATTTTTCATAGAGATGAGGTTTCACCATGTTGACCAGGCTGGTCTCGAACTTCTGACCTTAGGTGATCCACCCACCTCAGCCTCCCAAAGTACTGGGATTATAGGCATGAGCCACGGCCTGGCCAGTTATATAAGGTTTTTAAAAATGTATTGTAATAGGCTCTCTGATTGTTTAGAAGGTTCGATGTTGTGCCCATTGTCTTTTCAACGACTATGGTAATTAGGTAATCAAATCTAGTTCAGACTTTTCAAATGAATAGTTGCTTGGTGATGTGATGAACTAATACATGTTATTGGTTAATATGAAACTTGTATCAAAAGAGAAAAAAGAAGAATGCAGAATATTTGTAAACTGATTCTAATTACACAAAACAGATGTATCTGTGAACAAAAATGAAGGCAACATATGAAAATAATAACAGCTGTGTGGCAGAATTATGGGGGATTTAACTTATTTCAAAAATTCATTTACTGTTAACTGTTTTTCAGTTGTTTAAAGGAAAAAGAGATTAAATTAATGTGGAAATAGGCGTATAACTGCTTTATGTATGGTGTGCTGGGTAAAGGTAAAGGGTAACCAATAGGATGAAAAGTAGGATAGTAGACTAGATTAACTGTAAACTCTTCCGTTTATTGGAATATGGCTTATGGAGAAGGGGAAATCTCAAATATAGGCAGGGTGATGGCAGCTGCAGTATCATGACAGCCCTCTCCACTCCCCAGCATAGACGGCAATTATGGAACCAAGTCCTTGGAGGGGGCCCTAGGTAAGGAAGGTAGGACATCCAGCAGGTCTCGTTCCTGATCATCTGTCTAAGAGGCCCCAGACTCTGTTACGTGATACAGCCTAACCCACACAGTTAGCAGTTTTCTGCTGCTCAAAATATCCTGCAAGCCACTAACCAACAAAAGAAGGCATAATGAAATGTATCCCTTCTCCCTGGTGACAGAATCAATACTCACTTCGCTCCACAACCTGCCCTCACTTATTCCTTCCATACCCTCCTCTCCATTACTCATTTATCTTCCACTTATATGAAGTTCTAGAACCTGTTAAACTAATAAATGGCATTAAAAAATCAAATCAGCAGTTTCTTAGGGCAGGGGTGAATTTTGACTAAACAGCAACATGAAGGCACTAACACCCTTATCCTCACTTGGGCTATTGCAGTAGCTAACTCTCTGCATAAGCCCATGCCCTCTTCAATCTGTTCTCAACACAGTAGCCAAGTGTTGCTATTCAAACGAAAATTTGGTGTCCTCATACTTCTACTTCAAATCATTCAATGACTCCCTATCTCACTCTAAGTAAAAGCCAAATTCCTTACAGTAAGCACAAGGCTCTAAGAAACTGGGCTCCAAGTTCCTTCTGGAACCTCCCTTCCTACCATTCTCCCCAACAATGTGACAATGCAACAATGCATGCTTCTACTGAGTGCTTCTTAAACATACCCTTGCACTTTTCATCAGCTAACACACAATGCATATGTTTATTTTGCTATCGTCTCTCTTCCCCCACTTGAACATAAACTCCCTAGTGGTAAAGGCTTTGATTGATTTACTGCAGCATCCCCTCCTCTAGACCAATGCTGGCTCTTAACAGAGAGCCAAGAGATATTGTTGGATGGTCTTGGATGAGTGTGATCCAGGATAGTTCTAAGACCTAAAATGGGCCCAATGTGGTGGCTCACGCCTGTAATTCCAGCACTTTGGGAGGCTGAGGTGGGCGGATCACCAGGTCAGGAGTTTGAGACCAGCCTGGCCAGCATAGTGAAACCCTGTCTCTACTAAAAATACAAAAAATTAGCCGGGTATGATGGCACACACCTGTAGTCCCAGCTACTCGGTAGGCTAAGGCAGGAGAATTGCTTGAACCCAGCAGGTGGAGGTTGCAGCTGAGATCGCAGCATTGCACTCCAGCCTGGGCCAGAGTGAGATTCAGTCTCAAAAAAAAAAAAAAAAAAAACCTGAAATATTCTTTTCTGGACTTCTTGATTTAGGACAACTACAAACTAGTTTTATTTCACTAATGTTCAAGAAGTTCTAGCGTCAGTGAATAAAGGTTTATGCCACAGGGTGTGCGTTTCACTCTGCTACTGGTTTTGGCCTGGTGTGAAAATGCAGCAGGTTTCCAAGCTGCCCCACTAGTTGGAGACATAGCAGTGAGCACCTGCAGGCCCCTGGGGAAGCCAAGGAAACCCACACTGATTCTGTGATAAAGGCTGTGAAAGCTCTTTGAAATGTTAAAAGTGGTATGCAAATCTAAGGCATAATTATTATTAAGGAAGTTTCAGCCACACCACATCAATGGAGAACCTCTAAAAAGGCCCTTTGCTAATTATGCAGGAAGAGTTATCATCACAGTAGTATTCTTTGAAGACACAGGGTTGCTTTGTTGCAGCTCTCATGGGCATGTCTTAACCATCACTGTACTTTCTCCCTGTGATGGACCCTGTTGGTCTTCCTCCAAGACCTCTTTCATTATATTTATACTACTTAAAGGACTGGACAATAAAGAAATCGGCATATTACATTAAGCTATGGGCCACTTGATTAAATTAAGTTCTAAGAAGTGATTATCCAAAGTTGAAGTTAGGTCAGAGTAAATTTTATACACATACACACACACACACAAATGCACACACATTTTGTATGTCTGTATTAACTAAATATCTCACTCTGTATTTGGAATTTTTAAAAAAATCATTTATAGCAACACTATAATAGTTGGGAACAGAAAGGGGATTTCTCCAAGGGAATTTCCTTGGCTGAAATTTAGACAGAACATCAAAGGTAACACACAGACTACCCCATGCGAAAAACACCACTGGACATTTTATAAATCCTGCTTAATCAAGCTCATATTTGTAGGGCTTGGTGTTAAATTCTAAGCCACTAACTTCTTTTAGGGTATGGTTCTTTTCCTTTGATAGATCAGGGCTCCTTTGAGAATCTGATTAAGAAAGGGAAAAATAAACCACCATAACTCTTTAGAAAAGTATACAAATTCACTATACAAAACAACTTACGTGTACTATTGAGGGGTTCATATACCCTGAAGCTATTTGTGAGTAGATGATAACAAAGGAACAAACAGATGATAACAGCTAATCCTTACAACACCCCTATAAGATTAAGATATTTATTCTCATGTTTTACAGTTGAGCTGTAAAACACTGAAGCACAGAGAGGTTAAGTAACAGCTAGGTGCAGTGAAGCCAGACTGGACCACCAGCCTTCTGCCTCATTCATGTAACCACCAGGCTATATTGTTTCAAGATTACACTGCCAGGAGGTAGAGCTAAAACTGATTCTAGATCAGGCTTCAAAACCTCTTTATAAACACAGAATTACCATCTGATCCAGAAATTTCACTTCTGGGTATATGCCCAAAATAACAGAAAGCAGAGTCTCGAAGAGATATTGATATACCAGTGTTTACAGTAGCATCATCTACAGTAGCCAAAGGTGTAAACAATCCAATTGTCCATCAACAGATAAACGGATAAACAAAAGGCGGTAGACACATACAATGGAATAGTACCAGTCTTTAAAAGGAAATTCTGATGATGCTAAAACATGGATAAACCTTGAAGAATTATTCTAAGTGAAATAAAATGGACAAAAAAGGATCCACATTGTATAATTCTGCTCGTATGAGATACATACCATAGTCAAATTCAGAGACGGAAAGAAGAAGAGTGGTTACCAGGGGCTTGGGGGATGGGAAAGTGGGGAGTTAGCATTTAATGGGTACAGTTTCAATATGAGATGATGAAAAAGCTCTGGACATGGGTAGTAGTGACAGTTGCACAACAATGTGAATAAACTTAATGCCACAGAATTGTACCCTTAAAAATGATGACGATTGTAAATGTTATGATTTTTGTTGTTGTTTTGTTTTGTTTTTGAAACAGAGTTTTGCTCTGTCGCCCAGGCTGGAGTGCAATGGCACGATCTCAGCTCACTGTAACCTCTGCCTCCCAGATTCAAGCAATTCTCCTGCCTCAGCCTCCAGAGTAGGTGGAATTAGAGGCACACGCCACCACACCTGGCTAATTTTTATATTTTTGGTAGAGACAGGGTTTCACCTTGTTGGCCAGGCTGATCTCAATCTCCTGACCTCAAATGATCTGCCCACCTCGACCTCCCAAAGTGCTGGGATTACAGGAATGAGCTACTGTGCCCAGCCAGGCATTTTTTTTTTTTTTTTTTTTTGGTAAAAAAAAAAATGAGAGAGAGAGAGAGAATAGTAATGTAAGCTGAGTACAAAGGAAAGTGAAAAAAATTAATAAGTAAAAGAATAGTAACACAGAGAAATTTGCCCTCTCAGAGTCAGAAGGATCCTACCCTTTAAAATGGCTATAAAGTTAAATTCTGTAGTACGCATATTTTTCCACAATTTTAAAAACAAAACTAGCCTTTTTTGAAAAGCCACACTGTCTTCTTGAGAAGAAAATTCAAACCATGTTCCAAATCAAAGCTCTCATGTGGGATAAACTCACTTTTGTTCCCATAGATTGTTTTTATCCTATTGTATAAATAACTAGTAGATTTCTCTTTCATAAATAAATTTAGGTCACTGTTACATAGCAGGACATTTCAAGGTTTTAAAGAATATGTAAAAAGTCTTCTAAGATAAAATAAAATATTTTTCCATGATATGGATAAGCATCTTGGTGATTTCTGTAAATTTAAATTATTTCTAAGCCTTTCTCTCATCCCCAAAATAAGGAAAATGCCTATAGAAGATACTGATTTTCCTAAGCTATCAAATAAGTAATCTCTAATGTATTATTTATCAAGAATAAAAATAGATAAGGTATTATACCCTTGTGGAAAAAATAAACCAATTATTGCAGCATTTTCTCTTCTTACCCACCATTTACTTCATCATTTATTTTTTATTATAAGTTTCTCCACAAAAATGATAAACTTGTTAATAAAGTTAAGTAAAGCTGGGTGTGACAGCTCACACCTGTAATCCCAGCTACTTGGGAGGCTAAAGTGGGAGGAACATGTGAGACTAGGAACTCAGTATCATCGGGGCAACATAGCAAGACCTTATTTGTAAAGAAAATAATAAAACGATTTTTTAAAAGTTCAGTGAAAAGGTATTAAATGGCAATAAATAATTCTGTGTTATCTCCAATTCTTAACTTTCATATTAACTTATTTAGAAGTGACAATAAAGAGATTCAAGGCTATAAAAAGAAAATATTTTACTATTGGTATGTTATTATTTCATGTTCCTAATTACGGAGCACACATGGCTTCATTTTAGCAGAGTTTAGATTCTGAAAGTGTTTCTTTTCTAAAGGGTCTTAACCCAAGCATTGATGCATTCACATGAGTAGATTTCTGCAAGTTGGAAAGAAGGGTCAAGGAGCAGGTGAGTTACTTATTAAAAGTGACTTCTAAGTTCCTGATATTTTGCTATTTGCCATCCCACTTGACAAAAAAGAAAGCATTCTCTGACCAGTGAGGTGGTCTGACAGTAACCCCACATTGCTGAGCCCTGGAACCCATGTCGACCCAGAAGAACACTAAGCCTACTGGCTTTCAACATCACAGTCAGGTAGTTAAGAAACAAAAGGCCTGTGCTTCCCTTTCAACTACCATGGTAACCTTACTATAAAAGATGACCAATTAAAATTCGATAGCATAAAAGAGAAGACACTGAAGAGTAGGGAGAAGGTCTCAGACTGTATTCTTGGAAGTACTAGGGCACTAGGGTCTCCAAGGAGCATCTGAGAGATGGGGAGGTGAGGTGGACAAGCAGGTAGGGCTGTACCCCCAACTCCCCTGCCAATTCAAGCAATGCAGTGATCCATTTATCTGAATGAGAGATATAGATATAGATATATAATTCCAGATGAGCTTTTATTTGTTGAAAGGATTTTGCAGTTAAAAAAAAAAAGGTTGAAGATAACAGGACTACATCATGAAGCACGTCACCAATGAACCCAAAATCCAACTGAGGCAACCTTCTGGAAGGCAGTGAATGGGAATTTGTGTTCTCCTAGCTTTTCTACACCACACTTGCCCCCAGGGCAAGAGAACTCTCTATGCTGACAGGCTTCTGCAGAGAATGTATTATACCTGGTAATGGACCCTCTCACTCAAATGCTCGAGGCTTTGTATTCCTCTTTCTTTTCTGGCTGCCCAGTAGGGTTACGGTAAGTCCTATAACCATCACTGGTGAGAAACTAGCTGATCTCCTCTGGCCCATATCTCTGCGTAGCAATTCTGAGAGGGATGTTTTAAAGCACCCTCTAATTCAAAGTCCAAGACAATGACCAGGTGATGTACGGCTGTGCATGGAATTGTAAAGTAATCTGAAAAACGTCAGCAAAGTTTCAAGTAGAGAGACCTGTCTTCCTGGTGACCTTTGGTCAAATACCTAATTGTTTGACTTTTAGCTTTGTATAATCTGTGAAGTAGAAGAGGAGATACTAGGAAATTCTTTCAATATTATACTTTCTAGAAGAAATAATACAACAAAGACGTATTGAAAATCTACCACACTATCTACTTTGAGGTATCTGGAACCACCATGGAATGAATTGCTCTATCTCCCTAATCTTTACACTAATTCTGGCTAAAAGACAAAGCATCAGCTCAAATTTTCCTGATCAGTTTTTTAGCAGGCTTTGGCTGTCGAAATCTCTTCTATGTTTTCAGTCTGAAGCAATTACTGTTGAATTTTGTGGTGTTGTTCACTATAGGGAGTATATCGGTTTTAGGTCACATCGAGGATCTACTAGAGATGTATTTTTCTAGTTCATTTGATAGTACCTTGAGTATGTACGGTACATGTAGGCCCATTTTATGGACCTTTCAGACACAGTTTTTTCCCTTTTATTAGATATTTCCATGATTTATTTGATGTACTCACATACAAATTCATGCTATAATAAATTAAATTGTAACATAATATCTACCTTAATCAAATGTTTATAGTTTAGACCAGGAGCCTGGCAAAGTAAAGATGACAGAGATATAATGCTTGATAAGTAAATAAATATGAGAAGAGATATATATTAAAACAACTGTGAAGTGAACCCCCTATGAAGAAAAGAAGGTCTATAATAATATAAACCTGTATCCAGAAATCCTGTGATTCTGATTTTGTGAACAAAAGGATACACAGAATTCTCAGACCTTTTCTAGTTGCAACCTTTTAATTGTTTGACTTTATATTCTGTCTCCTCAAATTCTCCTTAGACTGTGATGTGTTAATGCTCTCTTTTGTATTTTCTAATTAAATTCCATGCACATTAATTTGTTTGAGAAATGTTTGATAGTATTGTGAAATCATTGAGCTAATGGGTCGTCACATCACGTGGCTTCATCAATAAGATTTGAGATCTGTTTGCTTTTGGAAAATAACATTTGTAACTTTGAGGAAAGAGAATAAATAGGAGATTTATTAAATAAATATGGACTGTAGGCTAGGTGCCTGAGTGTTTTTGCCTTCACGGTTGTGGTTGCCAGGTTTCTAATGCATACCAACCCAACAACAGCATTCTTGCACTCTCTTTTAAAGAGCTGTAGGCAAGTCTCGACTCTCCAAGACCCAGAATAGAGTTCAAATTTGAAGTGTGAAAGAGAGAAGTGGTATCAGCATAGGCTGAATATCTTACCTCTGAAAATGACAGATCAGATAAACCCAAATTGAGATATTCTACAAAACATCTAACCAGTGTTCTTTAAAACTATCAAGTTCATCAAAAACAAGGATGATATTAGACACTGTAACAGCCAAGAGGTGAGGATCCTAGAACAGAAAAAGAATATGAGGTGAAAATTGAGAAATCTGAATAGAATATGGGGTTTAGATAACGAAGTGTCAATAGTGGTTCAGTAGTTGTGGCAAATGTATCATAGAAATGTAAGATGTTAGAACTGAGGGATATTGTGTGCAGGGCAGGTGGAAGCATCCTGCACTATCTTTGCAATTTTTCTGTAAGTCTAAAACTATTCTAAAATAAAATGTTTACTAAAAAAAAAAAAAACTAATTACATTTTTACCAATTTTGTTATACCATTCACAAGGGTGTGCTGTATAAGCAAAGCTTTGACTTATCATATCAAAGTAAATGGGAGACTGAGAAAAACAAGAAGCAAGCAATAAAAACTTGTCCCCCAAATATCACTCATTAGTTTAATAAAATGTTCATAAATTTGACAATATCAGACAATAAAGAAAGCACTAAGCATGTTAGTCCTTAGTAGAACTCTCTTCTACAGCAGAGTAGGTTACACATAAAAATGACCCATAGAAACTTACAAATGCTAATAAGTAATTTCTAGTTAAAAATATTATTATGTGTCCATTATCAGACCTTAATGAAGTTAAGAAAAATAAATCTTCCTGTCTACAACCCTATATCACAGTTGTCCCCAATCTACTTTGTCATTATTTTTGCAGGGCATTCATTAAAATGTCCGTCTCATTCAGAATTCCTGCAGAACTTTAGAATGGCCAACTGGGCTGGTGAATATATTTACTTTTTTTTGCTTGACTTTGACGTTTGTTTTTAAGAGCTTTTTGAGGTTTCATTGACATATAAGAAACCATACATATTAAAATGTATGATTGAAAAAATTTTGGCAGATATGTACACCTGTGAAATAATCACCACAATCAAGATAGTCAGCCACATTTTTCACATGACTTTTGTAACCACTTCACCCTGACACTTTCCAGCCCCTGCCCCCAACCCTTGGCAACCTCAGGTTTGCTTACTGCCACTAGAGATTTATTTGTATTTTCTAGAACTTTATATAAATGGAGCAATACCATATGTATTCTGTTATGTCTGGCTTCTTTCATTCAGCATAATTATTTTGAGACTCATCCATGTTGTAGAATGCATCAATAGTTTGTTTCTTTTTATTGATAAATAGTATTCTATTTACGACTACGCCACAATTTAAACTAATTGATATGGATGCTCATTTGAATTATTGGGTTTGTTTTCAGTTTTGGGATATTACAGATAAAGCTGTTCTAAACATTCATATGCAAGTCTTTGTATAGACATGTGCTTTCATTTATCCTGAGTAAATACCTGGGATTTAAATGGCTGTTCAGTAGGTATAAAATTTCACTTATGTAAGATGAATAAGTTCTAGATATTAACACTACAACATTGTGCCTACAGTTAGCAATATTGTATTGTGCACTTAAAATTTTCAGAGATAGATCTCCTGTGAAGTGTTCTTACCATAAAAAAATTAATCTGCACAGTAACTCTAAAATAAAGGTAGTATAATTTTCTCTATTATTAAATGAAGAATATAAGACTTAGGAGTATAAAAAAAAATTGTCTAAGACCTCAAAGCCAGAAATTGGTAGAAACAAGATCCAAACCCAGGATTTGCAACTCCAGAAAACACGAATGATGAAATTATTGAATACGAGATTTGCCATTATAAAAGTCATACACTATAGTCTATTTATACTGCTTGCCATTTTGTAGTTAATTACCATGTAATATGTTAAGCAGTATTAACATATAAATACCAGCCATTTAAATCTCCATCGTGGTATCTGTCAGATTAACTGTATTATGAGTTTTTATTGAGACAGCATGGACTTCATTTCTATATCATTAGTCTTCTCAGTCTGTTGTTCATAAAGCTTGCTTAGCTATTCACACAGTGTGATAACTTGCTTTTAAACTAAAAATATGAAGGGAAATTTGATCCTAGTCATATTAGCTGAGTATATTCTTTTAGAAAAGAGTTCTGAAGCACAGGTAGGGTTGCTATAGGGGAGAATAACTGTCTTTCCTACCTTTTGTGACAGGAGATGGGGATTAAGGATAGAGATTCAGAAACTGAACAATTATAGTCTGATTTTTTAGTCTAAGACATCTTAGTCTGACATCTACTCTGACTTGGATAGATGTTTAACTATCAGAAAAGAGTGCCCTTTGCCTGTAATTCCTGCCCTTTGGGAGACCAAGGCAGGTGGATGACCTGAGGTCGGGAGTTCAAGACCAGCCTGCCCAACATGGCAAAACCCCATCTCTTCTAAAAATACAAAAATCAGCTGGGTGTGGTGGTACATGCTTGTAATCCCAGCTACCTGGGAGGCTGAGGCAGGAGAATCAGTTGAACCCAGGAGGCAGAGGTTGCAGTGAGCTGAGATCATGCCACTACACTCCAGCCTGGGCCACAGAGTGAGACTCCGTCTCAAAAACTAATTAATTAATTTAATTTAATTTTAAAACACAGTGCCTTTTTTCCCCCCTTCTACCTAGTCCTGCTCTTTAAATGACTCTCTTGATATCTACACATGGGGAAAACCAGCTGAAGTAGACTCACATTGAACGCTTTTTGCCTCTGTCAGCGGTCAAGGCCGGCTACGTAGTTTGTGGGGCCCAGCGCAAAATGAAAATGTGTAGCCTCTTATTCAAAAATTATTAAAACTCCATGATGACAACAGCAGAGTATTAAACCAAGAATCATGCCCTTCTCAAACTTTCTTACTTTTAAACAAAAGTGCAATACATGCACATTAAATAAAATTGGGAAAATTGAGATGAGAAAAATATAATCCATAGGTCCAATAATTAAAAACAGGCACTATTAGTATATTGATATATTTCTATATAGGTGTCCTTTTCTATGGGTGGCTTTTTTTAAAAAGTTATAATAGGATACATATTTTTCCTGCATTTTCTCAGGTAGCGTTATATCATACATCTTTTCCACATTATCATTTAATCTTAATAATTAATGTTTTGAGAGGTTCCCTTCTCCTATAGATTTGGAAAAAGTTTGAAAGAAATAATCACCTGCTTCACCAAGTTTATCTACTGCAATAAGAGACCTTGTGGAGAGAGGAGGGAGAACCACACCAGGTTTTACTAGCAGTCCTTCCAGTGACTGGCTGAGGCCTTGAACAAGCTTCTTAACTTTCAGAGTTCCAGTTTCCTGCTCTATAGTAGATAAGAATAAGAATAAGAAAGGTAAACAGCAGCAACACAGTAATAGTATGAATAGTAACAATACTAGCCGTCAGTTGTTGATTCCCTGGCAAATTTGTAGTGCCAGAAGTGTCAGTTATTGTGCTCTTCCAGAGGAAGAGTAAGCTGGAGGACGTAAACTCATAGTTTTCAATACCTGTTTTAAGTCTATAATAGTTAAGACAGCATAGCATTGGTCCAGTGACAGACAAGCTGAATAGCAGAATAGCAAATAGAATACAAAAAGAGACACAAAACAATTGTCACCTGATTTATGGTGAAGACAATTCTACAGTAGAGTAAGGAAGGGATGGTGTTCAAAATATGCTGCTGGGACACTTGGTTAACTCTACGGGAAAAAGAACATTGACTCCTATTTGGCATCGTACACAAAAACTAATTTAGGTGTTCTACATCACATCAAAATATGAAAGGCAAAAGATAAAGATTGTAAGGTAAAACACAGAAAAACATCCATGTGACCTTGGAGTAAAGATTCTTAAAAGTACACAAAAAGCATAAATTGTAAAAGAAAAAATTTGATAAATTGGACTTAATTAAAATTTTTAAATTCTGTTCATGAAAAGACACCATTAAGAGTGAGACACTGTGGCTGGGCGCAGTGGCTCACGCCTATAATCCCAGCACTTTGGGAAGCTGAGGCGGGTGGATCACCTGAGGTCAGGAGTTTGAGATCAGTCTGGCCAACATGAGGTTGGGGTGAAACCCCATCTCTACTAAAAATACAAGAAATTAGTTGGGTGTGGTGGTGGGCACTGGTAATTCCAGCTACTCAGGAGGCTGAGGCAGGAGAATCTCTTGAACCAGGCAGGCAGAGGTTGCAGTGAGCTGAAATTGTGCCACTGCACTCCCTCCCAGGCAACAAGAGCTAAACTCCATCTCAAAAAAAAAAAAAAAAAAGAGAGAGAGAGTGAAAAGACAATCACATAAAGAGAAATTGTAACTGCTGTAATATACGGTATTTAATAAAGTTCACACATCTAGAGTATATAAACAATTCATGAAAATTGGAAAGAAAACGTTCTAATAGGAAAATGAGAAAAAACGTGGACAGTTCACAAGAGAGAATATCCAAATTGTCACTAATCATTTGAAAAGTTGTTCAAATTTATTAGTCATAGGAAAAATGCAAATAAAAGTCACAAAATGATAGTTCTCACCCATCAGACAGAAAGAACCAAGTCTTGGTCAGAATACAGAGCAACCATGGTCCTCTTGCACTATTGGGAGGTTTACGTAATAGGGCAACTACTTTGAAAAACTATTTGGCAGAATCTAATGAAGCAGAGCATTTACAGACCTTATGACTCAGCAACTCCTCTCCTAGGCATACAACTAGAATTGTGTACATATGTTCATCATATAAACATTTATGGCATCCTACATATATATAGTAGGAAAAAAAAAAACCTATCCAAATGCCAATCAGGAGCAGAATTGATAAATACGTTACAGTATAGTCGCATAATAGAATACTGTGTGGCAATAAGAATGAATTAACCACAACTCCATACAACCAAATGGTTCCTCAAAAACATAATGTTAAGTGACAACATCCAGACACAGAAGAGTATACAATGCATAATCTCATTTATATAAGTTACCAAAAACTCAAAACAAATTATGTTGTTAGAAATCGGGATAGTGGTGACTCTTAGTATGAATATTAAGAATGACTTTGTAAAGGGCATGAGATGAACTTGTGGGTGCTAGTAATGATGGGATTCTTGACCTGGATACTATGATAGGGGGGTATTCAGTTTGAAATGCACTGATCTGTATGTACCTTTATCTGTAGTTTTCCATATATTAATGACACTTGTAAAAAAAAGTTAAAAATATATATTACTTTAAATTTGTACCCAACCAGTTAAGTAATATCCCCATTTTAATGATGAAAACAAGAGAAATAGTGAGTTTAAGTTAGTTACTTCTAGTTACCAATAGCCATTAAATGGTCTTTAGAGTCCTTTCTAATTCTGAGATACTATGGTTTTATAAAACACTGGTTTCAAATCTAATTAACTTTCTGACTTTCTTTTTATTCTAATTTCTATTGGCCTTCTTACTCTTTCAAAGTTTCCAAATTTCTTTATCCAAGGATAAGACACTTTAATAATACTTAAAATAATACTGCAACAAAGATTTCTTTCTTTCTTTTTTCTTGTTGTGACAGAGTTTGGCTCTTGTTGCCCATGCTGGAGTGCAATGGTGTGACCTGAGCTTACTGCAACCTCCGCCTCTTGGGTTTAAGCGATTCTCCTGCCTCAGCCTCTGGAGTAGCTGGGATTACAGATATGCTTCACCACAGCCGGCTAATTTTTTGTATTTTTAGTAGTGACGGGGTTTTACCATGTTGGCCAGACTGATCTTGAACTCCTGACCTCAGGTGATCCACCCTCCTTGATCTCCCAAACTGCAGGGATTACAGGCATGACTCACTGTTCCTGGCCAACAAAGCTTTCCTAAACAGTGCAAAGGCTGTTATTTCTACTAATGTCTTATTTATTTTCTATGCTTTTTATTCTGTAGGCAAGCAAAGTTCGGACTACAATTGTGGTAGCACACCGACTTTCTACTATTCGAAGTGCAGATTTGATTGTGACCATAAAGGATGGAACGGTGGTGGAAAAAGGAACACATGCTGAACTAATGGCAAAACGAGGTCTATATTATTCATTTGCAATGTCACAGGTAATGCCTATGTGACATAATGCTGTCAACAGGATTTTTTTTTTAATATTTCAGAGATCATACCACACTAGAAAACAAAAGTTGCAAATTATAATCTTAAATTTAAAAAGCAACAAAGGTTTATAGTTTCTCAGTAAAGAAACTGTGTCAAATCCTCAGCGTTGTGCTAAATAATATGGAAGTTGAAGAACTAACGTGTACCTGGTACCTAATATATGCCAGGCACACTCCAAATAGGCTTCCAAACTTGTATGTGGCAGATCCTGTGATCTTTGGGTTAGAATACAAAGAAGTATAACACATAATCCCTACTGAAAGACTTAAAACTTACCTACAGAGGCAAACTGCAAAATTATGCATATAGATGTTACTAGTTGTAAAAAGAAAAAACAAGATTGATGGGGAGAGACAGAGCTATATTACCCACGAAAGGTTTCATGAAAGAGGTCTTTAAGTTTAAAAGGTGGGAGTTGGGGGTGAACATGAAGGATAAATTTAGGTAGGCAGAACAACAGCATAGAGGCAAAAAGGAACTTGGTGTGCAAGTAAAACATAAAAATGGCAGCTTTCCTTAAGTAACGATGAATGTTAGGGGTATAACAGAAAAGAGTTGGATAATGAGTGTCAGATCATGGGAGTTCTTAGAATCCAGGCAGAAGGGTTGAGACTTAATGTGTAGGAAGCACCTAAGACCATGCCTGGCACACAGTGGGCACTCAGTAAACATTTGCTGAATGAAAGGATGCGCACATAAAACCTTACTGTCACTACATCCCACAAGTGGACCAGATGTCACCACATCCCCACAAGTGGACCAGAAAGCTCATATTGGGCAATCAAGCAGGGGCATGATGATGCTGAAGGCACACGGCAAATTCCCCTTCTTTAGGATCCATACTTGGGCATGTCACGGATCCACCCTTAGGGATTTCACATAACTTTCTCACTAGGGCACATTAATATAAGTCATAGGAATTAGGCTCTAGCTCTCTTCTTTTTTCTAGCCCAGCTTTCTTCTCTTGATCTGGAAGGCAGCCTTTTTTTGAAGGGCTCTTCTACAGATAACTAATTTCAACCCATTTTGATCTTCTTCAACTTTCTGATAGTATCTTTGATGTCAATATTATTATTTTATGAATTAGGAAATTTAGAAAGTTATGAGCCTCCATCTCCTCATCAAGTTTATAACTTCATGCCCTAAGAAGCAATGACAGCAAAATAGGTTTGAAAATACAGTTTTATATTAATTGAAAAACTGTCTGATTCTGATTTTATTTCATATTAGTTTATATTTTATGTTTCAAAAATAAAAGTCAGGTGTCATTTGACAATTGAATTTTCATTCCACAGTAGACTTAATAATTTATTAGGTTATTACATTTAATATTTTGAAACTAATATGAGTTGCAATAAAAGGAAATAACTGGTTGAGTTAACCCTATTTTGAGATTTTTTTTTTTTTTTTTTTTGGAGACTGAGTTTTGCTCTTGTTGCCCAAGCTGGAGTGCAATGGCACGATCTCAGCTTACCGCAACCTCTGCCTCCCGGGTTCAAGTGATTCTCCTGTCTCAGCCTCACGAGTAGCTAGAATTACTAGTATGCGCCACTATGTGTCGCTAATTTTGTATTTTTAGTAGAGACGAGGTTTCTCCATGTTCGTCAGGCTTGTCTTGAACTCCCAACTTCAGGTGATCTGCCTGCCTCAGCCTCCCAAAGTGCTGGGATTACAGGCATGAGCCACTGTGCTGGCCTATTTTGATATTTTCTTTAAAACTATTAATACTATTATAATCAGATCTTTCTTTAAGGTAGTACATCCTTATTTTTTATTGTAATTAAACTAAAAAATCCATTATTAGGTCTTAAGTTAAAGGCTTTCACAATGTAAAAAAAGCAAAAGTGGTGTGTTTGTGGTAAGAATGTGTAAAAATTTTAAACACCTTATTTAAAATGGATTAGTATTCTCTGGTTACCTAAAATAATGTCCATTCAGATATAATAACATCATTTTAAATATTAATACTAAGTATAATATTCTAAGTATTGTATAGTAAATGTGACATACATAATATCTACACAAATACGTAACTCATTTTTGAAGATCAGGACATACTTATTTTCCAGTGTTGACTGTGGTATCAAATGTGGTATCAAAATTAACCAATTTTGATAATTCAAAATTATCACAAATATCACAGAGTTAATGCTGTTAAAATAATCCTGAGAAGCAGTATAGCAAAGTGGTTAAGATGATGAACTCTGTGGTCACTGCAAGGTGACTCTACCACTTAGTAGTTTTAGGTCCTTGAGCAAGTTATTTAAATTCTCAGTGCCTCAATTTCCTAATCTCTAACAAGAGGAAAATAGTAATAATCTATTAATAAA
Source organism: Aotus nancymaae (assembly GCF_030222135.1). NCBI lineage: Eukaryota > Metazoa > Chordata > Mammalia > Primates > Aotidae > Aotus > Aotus nancymaae. The sequence goes on along the minus strand of NW_026988438.1, from coordinate 39,568,722 downwards.
TTATGGTGAGTATTAAATGGGCTAAAACATGTAAAGTACTTAGAATTATTGTTAGTATAATAAATTTTATTATGCTATTATTGGGATTAACATATTTGATCAAACTTTTTAGAAAAGTTCAAACTATGGAGATTCATACTATAATTATTTACCTAGACTGTACAGGATTATATATACATGTATAGTGCTTTAGTGAGTTTCTATGTGAAAATGAAATAAAAACAAGTAGATATATAAATATCAAAACTTCTTGTCATCATTTTGTCCAGCAACTTTATCAGGAAAAGAAATTTTCTTTGACCAATTAAAGCACCTTCTCAGGAAATTTATTATGAGGAAAGGTCAAAGTTTTATTTTAAACTTGCCATAAAGTAAGTAACTCCTGTGGGTGGAGGAGAAAAGCCAAATAAGGCAGGACATGATGGCTGGTTCCTGTAATCCCAGCTACGTGGCAGGCTGAGACAGGAGGACTGCTTCAGCCGAGGAGTTTAACACTAGCTTGGGCAACACAGTGAGACCTACTCTCTAAAACACAAATAAATAATAAAAACAAAAAACAAAAAATAAAAAATTTCAAAGCCACATAAAGTATTTCTTTCACAGTAGAGATATTTACAGGGAAAAAAGGAAAATGATAGCAAAAGGAATGCCTGATTAAAGATGTTTGGACAGTCCAGGGCTGTTCAAAGTTCATTGTCTCTTTAAATGGCTGATAAACTGTTAAGTTTGTCAAAGAGTCACAGTGTCCCTGGAAAGTATTCCATGTGCACATTTCTCCTGGTAGACCTAAATCAACCTGCGTTTTTCATCTCTTCCCCACGGTGGCTGGACCTACTAGCATCCTAGCTGGGTTTCTCATTTCTCTTGTCCTCCTCCTCCCACCTCTTCCTGGGAAAGTCACAGATTTACTCACACCATATTCAAATGAACAGAGAATCTGTAGCTCTGTTATTTCACTAAAGTGTTCTCATGAGTAGCAAGAAAAAGAAAAACTAGACTTAGAGCAATTTGGTTTTGAACTTTGTTCTATCCTATAATGTACTAATAAACAGTTTATTTAAGGTTAAAAATTTTTATTTTGAGGCAGAGTCTAGCTCTGTCACCCAGGCTGGAGTGTAGTGGTGCAATCTTGGCTCACTGCAGCCTCCACCTCCTGAGTAGCTGGGATCACAGGCACACACCACTAAAACCAACTAATTCTTTGTATTTTTAGTAGAGACAGGGTTTCACCATGTTGGCCAGGCTGGTCTGGAACTCCTGGCCTGAAGTGATCCACTTGCCTGAGCCCCTTAAAATGCTGGGATTACAGGGGTGACAATTGCACCTGGCCCTTAAGGTTAATTTGATTGCTTTGGAACTTCTTATTGTTTGGGAACAAGCCCTCTGAGTTTTGTTTTTCATTTACACTTTGGGATGGGCAGCAGGGGCAGGCTTGGAAAGCATGATTGTCTCCCAAGGTCTCTCTCAGGCCCAGCCTCACATATAAGTACCCAACTAAATACTACAAATTTGTAAGCTCCAGAAATGGCTAGGAAGAAGGCACCAGCAACAGTATCTTCTGTCTCAAGAAGCTCCTTTTACTAAGATCTCTCCTTGCTAGTGATATAATTGTTTTAGATTAAGGCATTGTTTTGTGCAGGTGATTATATAGGTCCTTAAAAAAGAAGGGACAGTGAGCTATTGCCAGTCACTAACATTTTAGTATGAGATAGACTTAATAGCTCTCTATCAAGCCTGAAAGCTGTTCAGCAAGAACTACATTAGAATACGCCACTTTCAATAGCAAAGGCAATAACAGCTTTAAAGGGATGCTTAATAAAGTGTCTTTGAATTTTTAAGGCATTCTTATAATGATAACCTGTATACTCTTCCTGTAAGGATATTAAAAAAGCTGATGAACAAATGGAGTCAATGACATATTCTACTGAAAGAAAGACCAACTCACTTCCTCTGTGCTCTGTGAATAGCATCAAGTCAGACCTCACTGACAAGGCTGAGGAATCCATCCAGTCTAAAGAGGTAATAGCTCAGCTATTAACCAGTTTTTCCTGCATATTTTCTGATTTTGATTTAATCCTTATAAAATTTTAACTTTATTTATAGTAAAATATTACTGTAACACTAAGCCCACAAAATATGTCTTTCCCTAACTTTGCTCTAGCATCAGCATGACACTCTAGTTAAGGCTGTCTACTAAGGCTGCATTTATATCAGAGGTCCTTCCTTACTGGGGGAAAGAAAATCTCATAAGACTGTTACATGATTTTTTCCTATGAAGCAAACCATGGGTTAAAACAGTGCCTGGGCAAATGTGATACAGATACTACTGGTGAGGCACAAGATTAATTTGAGTCAGATCAGAGCATAAATGCATGCCACTCCCAGAATGCAGATAGGTCCCTCATGTATACGACCCAGGCCTGCAGTCCCAGGGCACAGCTCACTTGGGTGAGAGTATCTGTTCTCAGGCTTACTGTGCCCCTTCCTAGCCCAACGCCCCCAGGCTCTGCCCAAGCTCCACTTCACTTGCTTTGACACTCCTTCCACTGATACCCCTCATACTTCTAGTCAGTCCCCATCTGCACCTGAAGTCTCACTTCTCTGTCTCAATTCCAGCTCCTTTCTCTTAATATGCCCAACACCTGCTTTGAGCATCCACCCCACACCCTGAACATTCTCTATGGCACCCTTTTACAAAACATGATTCCATCTTAATCTCACCTTAACCCATGCTTCTCCCAGCCTCTCCATTCGCTGAGCCCCAGTCCTCTTCCCAGCCCCAGGTGATCTTTGCTAGCCCCTGGTGCTCTGTAACCTCATATGCCTTGAAATCCCTCACCCTTGCCCCTGTATCTCAGCTTCAATCCCCCAACCTCCAGCATCTATACCATCCCACACCTATCCTTGGCCCACTGTTTCCTCCCAAACTAGAGTTTCCTTCTTCTCCTTGGAAATGACAGAGACTTGAGATTGAATCGCCTCTTAGCTGTTCTTGCCATATTCATGCCCACTTTCCTTGGTCTCATCTGTCAATTATCTGCCTGAAGCTCCTGGATTATCTGCCCCAAAACCCCTCTTGCCCTTCTCTGGCATTGTTAGTCTATTGCTTTTAATTTAGCTACAACTCTTTCCTTTTAGGTATGTGGTCCTCTATAGCATTTATACTTAGATATTTTTTTCTTTTCTGCTAATTTTTTGAAGTCCATTTAAATAAATAAGCATGCAAAGAAAAACAATGGTATAGATGGTATACCATATAGCAAATGTATGTAAGAATACAGTACAAGAAAGTTTGCACTGAGACACTAGGCAAGAGTGTAGGAAACACTGTGTTAAAACATCTATTGATCGCTGCTGTACCTGCCTCATCAACTGCTATGGAAATCTGCCTCTATGTCTAAAAATTCACCATATTTATAAAGTGGATTTTCAAAACATAAGAAAGATAAAAAACAGAAAATTAAAAAGGAATTTCTAGATTTCTGGAGAAAATGATATAGTTGGTTTACAATCTGATACAACTACGTGCTCCACAAACATGGAAATAATAAAATATAAAAAGAGAAAAACCAATAAGATGTATCTAGGCTCTAAAACAAGAGGAATATCTCTTCACATGAGAACTAGAGCAAAAGCACAGTGGTGAACTGGACAATAGCACAGACCTGCTCTGAAAAGGAGGCTGAAAAACCTGTTTAGCCAATGCCAGGTTTGAGCCTTAGAGGGCAAGAAACAGAGACAGTGTCCTACAACCAAGAAATAAGCTAAGGACTGGCTCAATGGCCATATTTTTAAGGAACTCTTTCAGACTATGGTAATCCAGTGAAAAATGAAAAAGCAAGTGAAGAGACTAGAGACTATAATAATCAATAATGAGCTGGCTTATGTCTATAATAATAGCTACTTGGAAGGTTGAAGCAGGAGGATCGCTGCAGTCTAGGAGTTCCAGGCTGCACTGAGCTATGATCATGCCACTGTGCCCCAGCCTGAGCAACAGAGCAAGAATCCTTCTGATAGAAATATAAATAAGCACACAAAAAGACGCCTAATGTGGTTAGTCATTGCACAAATGCAGAAGAAAATCACAATGAGATATCACTATACACCGATTAGATTAGTTAAATCTAAAAAGGCTGACTGTGCCAAGCGTTGGTAATGGTGTGGCGCAACTGGAACTTACTTAGCTGGTGGGAGTATAAAATGCTAAAGCTACTTCGGAAAACAATTTGGCAGTTTCTTAAGAAGTGAAACATTCACCTACTAAATGATCCATTTCATTTCTAGATATTTACTCAAGAGAAATAAAGTCCACACAAAGCCTTGTATATGACTGTTCATAGCAGTTTTATGCGTAATAGCCTAAAAGTGGGGACCACTCAAATTTATATCAACAGGTGGATGGATTAATAATTTGTGAGATTGGGAAGCGGGGCGGGGGGGATAGTGTCAAGATGGCCGAGAGAAGCCAGCACCGGAATGCAGCTCCCAGCGAATTAGACTCAGAGGGCTAGAGGACTTCACGATTCCAAACAAGGGACTGGGTTCGTTTCTGTGGGACTGATAGGGCACTGAATTTAGGCCCAGGGAAGGAGCCGCAGGGCGAAAGATGCCTGGGGGGGGCAAATAAAGGGGCAGGGGGGCCGTCCCCACCTGAAACGTGCAGCCGACTGGGAGGGTTGGGGACTTAACCTTGGTGCTCCGTGTGGGATCCTGTGCTTACCTCATCCCTCCTGCAACCCACGGTCCACGAGAGCCCTGCCAGACGGTGGGACGCCGTGGGTAGTCGATGCAAGTCTGAGCAGCGGCTATCGCCGGGCGCAGCAAGTTGTCCCACAGACCCGTGCAGGAGTTTGGACTAAGCCAGCAGGACGGACGTCCCTCAGAATTCAACTGAAGCCCTCACTAGAGAGCTAGGCAGCAAATACGCCAGCTTGACCCCAACCAGGAAGATCAAGCTCTGGGAGAGACGCCATTGGGAAGGCGGAGCCAATCTCACCTGCAAACAAACTCCAGGAAGGACCACCCACTTAACAACCTGACCGAACCGGAGAGAGCCCAGGAACGCCCTCTACAGGCCAAAAAAGATACAGCTCCAACCTCAATAGAAAAAAAGTCCACTCAGAGACTCGGGAAATCACCAACTTCAAAGGTTAAAGGGAGATAAATCCACGACGATGAGAAAAAAACAGCACAAAAAGCATGAAACCATCAAAAACAGAACACCTCTTCTCCTCCCAGGGATCACAATTCCTCACCATCAAGGGAACAAAAAAAGACAGAGAATGAATCTGATGAATTGACAGAAGCAGGCTTCAGAAGGTGGGTAATAACAAACTTCTCTGAGTTAAAAGACCATGTTCTAACCCAATGCAAAGAAACTAAGAACCTTAAAAAAAGGTTAGACAAAATGCTAACTAGAATAACCAGCTTAGAGAAGAACATAAACAACTTGCTGGAGCTGAAAAACACAGCACAAGAACTTTGATTCAGCTGTTTAACTTGTATATCAAGTTTCAACAGCTGAATCGATCAAGCAGAAGAAAGGATATCAGAGATAGAAGATCAAATCAATGAAATAAAATGAGAAGGCAAGATTAGAGAAAAAAGAGTGAAAAGAAATGAACAACGCCTCCAAGAACTATGGGATTATGTGAAAAAACCTAATCTATGCTTGATCAGCATACCTGAATGTGATGGGGATAATGAATCCAAGTTGGAAAACACTTTTCAAGATATTTTCCAAGAGAACTTTCCCAACCTAACAAGGCAGGCCAACATTCAAATCCAGGAAATACAGAGAACACCACAAAGATATTCCTCAAGATGAGCAACCCCAAGGCACATAGTTGTCAGATTCACCAGGGATGAAATGAAGGAAAAAATCCTAAGGGCAGCCAGAGAGGAAGGTCGAGTCACCCACAAAGGAAAGCCCATCAAACTCACAGTGGATCTCTCAGCAGAAAACCTGCAACCTGGAAGGGAGTGGGGGCCAATATTCAACATCCTTAAAGAAAAGAATTTTCAATCCAGAATTTCATATCCAGCCAGTCGGTGGGGAGATCACCACCAATTCCTCAGAAATACAAACTACCATCAGAGATTACTGCAAACAACTCTATGCACATAAACCAGTAAATCTGGAAGGAATGGATAAATTGCTGGACACTTGCACACTCCCAAAACTAAGCCAAGAAGAAGTTGAAACCCTGAATAGACCAATAACAAGGTCTAAAGTTGAGGCAGCAATTAATAGCCTACCGACCAAAAAAAGTCCAAGTCCAGATGGGTTCACAGCTGAATTCTACCAGACATACAAAGAGGAGCTGGTACCATTCCTGTTGAAACTATTCCAAACAATACAGAAAGAGTGAATCCTCCCTAACTCTTTTTATGAGACCAACATCATCCTAATACCAAAATCTGGCAGAGACACAACTAAAAAAGAACAGTATAGGCCAATATCCATGATGAGCATTGATGCAAAAATCTTCAATAAAATACTGGCAAACCAAATCCAACAGCACATCAAAAAGCTTATCCATCATGATCAAGTAGGCTTCCTCCCAGGGATGCAAGGCTGGTTCAACATATGCAAATCTATAAACGTGATTCACCACATAAATAGAACCAAAGACAAAAACCACATGATTATTTCAATAGATGCAGAGAAGGCCTTTGACAAAATTCAACAGCCTTTATGCTAAAAACTCTCAATAAACTAGGTATTGATGAAATGTATCTCAAAACAATAAAAGCTATTTATGACAAACCCACAACCAATGTCATACTGAATGGGCAAAAATTAGAAGCATTCCCTTTAAAAACTGGTGCTATACAAGGCTGCCCTCTCTCACCACTTATATTCAGTATAGTATTAGAAGTTCTAGCCAGAGCAATTAGGCAAGAAAAAGAAATAAAGGACATTCAATTAGGAAAAGAAGAAGTCAGATTGTCCCTATTTGCAGATGACATGATCACATATTTAGAAGACCCCATCATCTCAGCCCAAAACCTCCTTAAGCTGATAAGCAACTTCAGCAAAGTCTCAGGATACAAAATCAATGTGCAGAAATCACAAGCATTCCTATACACCAATAACAGACAGAGAGCCAAATCATGAGTGAACTCCCATTTATAATTGCTACAAAGAGAATAAAATACCTAGGAATACAACTTACAATGGAGGTAAAAGATCTCTTCAAGGAGAACTACAAACCACTGATCAAGGAAATAACAGAGGACACAAACAGATGGAAAAACATTCCATGCTCATGGTTAGGAAGAATCAATATTGTGAAAATGGCCATAATGCCCAAAGTAATTTATAGATTCAATGCTATCCCCATCAAGCTACCATTGACCTTCACAGAACTGGAAAAAAACACCTTAAACTTCATATGGAACCAAAAAAGAGCCCACATAGCCAAGACAATCCTTAAGCAAAAAGACAAAGCTGGAGGCATCATGCTACCTGATTTCAAACTATACTACAAGGCTACAGTAATCAAAACAGCATGGTACTGGTACCAAAACAGAGATACAGACCAATGGAAGAGAACAGAGGCCTCAGAAGCAAAGCCACACATCTATAACCATCTGATCATTGACAAACCGTACAAAAACAAGCAATGGGGAAACGATTCCCTGTTTAATAAATGGTGTTGGGAAAACTGGCTAGCCATAAGAAGGAAGCTGAAACTGGACCTTCCTTACACATTATACAAAAATTAACTCCAGATGAATTAAAGATCTAAACATGATAACTAACACCATAAAAACCCTAGAAGAAAACCTAGTCAAAACCATTCAGGACATAGGCACAGGCAAGGACTTCATGACTAAAACGCCAAAAGCAATGGCAACAAAAGCCAAAATGGACAAATGGGACCTAATCAAACTTAAGAGCTTCTGCACAGCAAAAGAAATAATCATTAGAGTGAACCCGCAACCAACAGAATGGGAAAAAATTTTTGCAAGCTACCCATCTGACAAAGGGCTAATATCCAGAGTCTACAAAGAACTAAAGCAGATTTACAGGAAAAAAACAAACAAACCCATCCAAAAGTGGGAGAAGGATATGAACAGACACTTTTCAAAAGAAGACAAATATGCAGCCAACAAACATATGAAAAAGTGCTCATTATCATTGGTCATTAGAGAAATGCAAATCAAAACCACATTGAGATATCATCTCATGCCAATTAGAATGGCGATCATTAAAAAATCTGGAGACAACAGCTGCTGGAGAGGATGTGGAGAAATAGGAACACTTTTACACTGTTAGTGGGAGTGTAAATTAGTTCAACCATTGTGGAAGACAGTGTGGTGATTCCTCAAGGATCTAGGAATAGAAATTCCATTTGACCCAGCAGCCCCATTACTGGGTATATACCCAAAGGATTATAAATCATTCTCTCATAAAGACACATGTACACGTATGTTTATTTCGGTGCTGTTTATGATAGCAAAGACCTAGAACCAACCCAAATGCCCATCCATGATAGACTGGACAAAAAAAAATGTGGCACATATACACCATGGAATACTATGCAGCCTTAAAAAACGGTGAGTTCGTGTCCTTTGTAGAGACATGGATTAACCTAGAGACCATCATTCTCAGCAAACTGACACAAGAACAGAAAACCAAACACCACATGTTTTCACTCATAGGCGGGTGATGAACAATGAGAACACTTGGGCACAGGGAAGGGAGCAACGCTCACAGGGCTAGGTGGGGGGATGGGGGGGACAGCAGGGGACAGTGGGGAGGAGGAGAGGGATAACACCAGGAGAAATGCCTGATGTAGGCAATGGGGTTGGGGGGGATGGAGACAGCAAACCACCATGGCATGTATGTACCTATGCAACAATCCTGCAGGATGCAGGACGTGCACATGTCTAATACCCCAGAGCTTCTAATACCCCAGAACTTCTAATACCCCAGAGCCCAAATACAATTTAAAAATAATAATAATAAAAATAATTTGTGAGATTGCCATACAATGAAATACTATGCAGCAATAAAAAGAAATGATATGCTGATGTATGCAGCAGCATGGATAAATCTCAAAATATGTATGTTGAGCAAAAGAAGCTATCTGAAAAGGAGTGGATAATATATTATTTTATTTATATAATGTTCTAAAAATGCAAACTAATCTATAGTGACTGAAAGCATATCAGCAGTTACAGGACTAAAGGAGGAAGAGGACTGGCAACTAAGACTTATGGAGAGAGGGATGATAAAAAAGCAAGAGAAAACTTCTGGGGTAATAGATATGTTTATTATCTTGACTTTTGTGATGTTTTCATGAGTGTGTAGTTGTGTCCAAATTTATCTAATTATACATTTCAAATATATGCACTTTGTTATATGAAAACTATAACTCAAGAAAGCTCTAAACTGCATCAAATTAAATTTAAAATATTTTAGGTATCATTTTTTAACTTTTTAACACTCATATCTCTTTATGTCTATTTTATATTTTTATGTCAGAATAGTTTAACACATGTAAACCTGTCTCATATTTAAGTAACACAGCATATTTTATTTTACTGAAATTTTTGTTTTATTTTTATCTTATTTAATTATTTTCTATCTTGACAAAACTATTTAAATGGTATCATTTTAAATCTTTTATTGTGTATATTTCCAGAGGCAAAAGAATGTCTTTAAATTACCTGTGTAACATAGATCATACTATAGGAGGAAGATAGCCCTCTTAATTTCCTGGTTCTGTAATTTACTGGTGCCCTGGGATATGCTTAATCTTAATTTTCTTACAAAACAAGGTAATTTTGTAAAGCACCTAGCTTGATGCTTAGTGTTTGATAAAGAGTTGGTGTGCACCTTTTTAAATTTCTGTATATTCTTTTGAACAGTGACCTAACTGAAAGGATGTGCCCTTTTTGATGATGAGCTTTAGAAAACATCAGCAGGAAAAATGATGGATACCATCAAATTATTAAGTAACCCAATATAAATGTGGGTTAGCCAGCCTGAAAGCAGACTTTAAAGACATCGGATTTTGAAAGTTCTGTTGTCCAAACAACAGTCTGCATTATAGTGACCAGATTGAGATAAGAACAAGAATTTTAAACTATTTTACAGCCTTTCTTGAGGAATTCTCTGGTTATTAGATTCATAAATGTGATTATTTTAAGAGTGAATGCCATGAGGAAGTTTTAATGAATGAAATACCAAATAATTCATTGTCTACTTCCCTACTCAGAATAATTACACACCACAAAGCTGTTCACAAGAATTTTTAAGATTCGGAAATACACTACTTATTGCAGTCAAGAGCAAAGAGAGATCGTTATCATATTATTTATCCTCTGACCACTGTGACCACTACCTCCCCTTGTCACCTCCCACGTATCCTGGGAAGGGCTGGCAGACACCAGAATGATGACTTGCATTGTGCTTTCTCTGTATAAAACCTGAAATTTTGTGTAATATTATCCTTCCTCTGTAAAACATCAAAAACAGCAATGGCCGCAAGCATTTATTGGGTGTTTATTATTTGCAAATACACTGAGTCGCAAATGTATTGAATAAAGCTTAATTGTATAGACAATCCTACAATATAGGAACTGTTACCATTCTCCTTGGAAAGATGAGGAGATAGGCCTGGTGAGTTTAAATAATGTGCTCAGGTATTGCAATATTTTGCTTGTAAATAAGAACTCCAAAACAAGCCAAGGGATTAGAAAAATGTTTTTGTAAATACATCATGAAACTTTCCAACTTTCATGTTTGGATCGTAATGAAACTTTCACCTTCTGCATTTTCTTTTCTTAGCTTCTGCCTAGATTTTTTCCTATCCTGTAGTACGATATTTCATCTAGTTTAACAAGAGTAAAGAAAAACAAACCTATCATTTCTTTTGTGACCCTTAACAATTACATGTAATTTAGTTTTACTTTTAAATGATAGCAACTGAGTGAAATGTCAAAAGGTGATATTGCACAAATAGTCACTTTTGGCAAAGCTTCTTTTATTTTATGCTTTAGGGTCATCGTTAATAATATGGGCAGATGTTGGGCACAGTGGCTCATGCCTGTAATCCCAGCACTTTGGGAGGCCAAGGCGGATAGATCACAAGGTCAGGAGCTCGAGATCAGCCTGATCAACATGGTGAAACCCCATCTCTACTAAAAATACAAAAAGTAGCTGGGTGTGGTGTCGTGCACCTGTAATCCCAGCTACTCAGGAGGCTGAGGCAGGAGAATCGTTTGACCCCGGGAGGTGGAGGTTGCAGTGAGCCAGGATATGCACCACTGCAGTCCAGCCTGGTGACAGAGCAAGACTCTGTCTCAAATAATAATAATAACAACTATAATAATAATAATGGCAGTGAATTTTTTAAGAAAAACATTTTCTACCCTGCTGTTATATTTGATGTTATACATTATAATTCTGCTTATGATGGGCTAACTTCCCTAGATTCTATTATGCTCACAAACAGGCATTGTTAACGAATATGTTTTATTTTTAGATAAGTCTTCCTGAAGTGTCTCTATTAAAAATTTTCAAGTTAAACAAGTCTGAATGGCCTTTTGTGGTTCTGGGGACATTGGCTTCTGTTCTAAATGGAACTGTTCATCCAGTGTTTTCCATCATCTTTGCAAAAATTATAACTGTAAGTTAAACAAATTTGCTAATATTTTTAACAATGTAAAGAAAGTATGACCCAAGAGAACAAGCTTGTAGCAGTCTGATCCACCAGAGGAAAACTGGGACTTTTAGTGGGCCGCCACTAGTGTGGGGTCCATGATAGGAAGGTTAGTTAATGTTTCCAGGAGATAAGCCAGCATCTATTCTAAAGTGTGCTGCTGGGCATTGTTGAATCAGTGAAGAAATTGCTTTGTTTTTCTAATTTTTTTTTTTTTTTTTTTTTGAGATGGAGTCTCACTCTATTGCCAGGCTGGAATGTAGTAGCTTGATCTCACTGCGATCTCCACCTTTGGATTCAAGCGATTCTCCTGCCTCAGCCTCCCGAGTAGCTGGGACTACAGGCACGCACCACCACGCCCAGCTAAGTTTTGTATTTTTAGTAGAAACAGGGTTTCACCATGTTGGCCAGGATGGTCTCGATCCCTTGACCTCGTGATTCGCCCGCCTCACCTCCCAAAGTGCTGGGATTACAGGTGTGAGCCACCATGCCTGGCCTGTTTTCTAATTTTGACTCCAGTGCTAGATCAGCATTCCAAAACGCTGAAGAAATAAAATAGGCAAATACAACTACTTTCCTTTCAACTAGTGGGAACAATTGTAATTTCTTTTCTTACCAGCCAGCTCAGGGAGAAGAAATAACAAGAGTTTGGGTTTATGCTAAAGGACTCAGGACAGCTGGTGAGTTTAAGGATCTTACAAGGTCCATGCTTACTCTTCAATGTTAACTGAAGTTCTAGCCTGGAACTTTACTATCCCTAATTCGCACAGCTATACTCTATCAATATAGATGACTGTGGATGTACAATTACTCATTTTTAAGAACAATTTCCAGGAGCACATTAAAAAGTCTCACCTTGCAGGTACTACTTAACTAGAAGAATACTAAGAAACTTGAGGGATCCAAAATTATTCAAAATAATAATTCAAACAAACTGGTAGTTTCTTTGGAAATATACTGTGATAATAATAACAGATAGATGACTCATTTTTCAGATCTCATATTTACACAGTTTAAGTAAGAGAATTAAAAGCAAGTGATTTTTTATCATAGATAATGAATGCAGATGATAGCATAATGGTGCACTTTTTTTCCACAGATATGTGTGTAGTTTTATTTTTATGTTGAAATATATTTTAAACCAGGCACAGTGGCTCATGCCTGTAATCCCAACACTTTGGGAGGCTGAGGCAGGCAGATCGCTTGAGGTCAGGAATTCGAGACCAGGCTGGCCAATATAGTGAAACCCCATCTCTACTAAAAACATAAAAATTAGCCAGGTGTGGTAGTACACACCTGTAATACCAGCTACTCAGGAGGCTGAGGCATGAGAATTGTTTGAACCTGGGAGGCAGAGGTTGCAGTGAGCCGAGATAGAGATCATGTCACTGCACTCCAGCCTGGGTGACAGAGCAAGACTCTGTCTCAAAAAAAGAAGAAAGAAAGAGAGAGAGAGAGAGAAAAGGAAGGAAGGAAGAGAGGGAGGGAGGGAGGAAGGGAGGAAGGAAGGAAAGAAGGAAAGAAGGAAGGAAGGAAAGAAAAGAGGGAGAGAGAATTTTAAAACGCCTGATATACAGAAATTTTTATTTTTTTCTGTTTCTTTTATATTTCCCTCCAAACACCTGATAAAAAAATATATTCCTTTTCAGATGTTTGGAAATAATGATAGAACCACATTAAAGCGTGATGCAGAAATTTATTCCATGATATTCATCATTTTGGGTGTTATTTGCTTTGTCAGTTATTTCATGCAGGTAAGCATTTAATAAAAAAAAACAAGCCTCGGCGTGATTACTTTTTGTTGTCATTCTTTCTATTTGAGTTAAAAATATATCAACTAAATGTTACAAAGGAAAAGAACGTATATTTTTGTTTGTTTGTTTGTTTTTCAGGGATTATTTTATGGCAGAGCAGGGGAAATTTTAACCATGAGATTAAGACACTTGGCCTTCAAAGCCATGTTATACCAGGTCAGTGTTAAGTTGAATTTTTCTTATTGTATTTAAAATTTGTTGAAAAACAATCTAGCTTTAATTCTGTCTCAAGTGAATTTTTGACATAATTTTTCTTTTTGGATCCTTTGAAAGCACGCTGTTTTTGTTCTGAGCAGCAAAATCTGATGTCAGAAGTCTTATATTTTTCTAAAAGAAGCAAGTCCAAAAGTGTGATGTTCAAAAATACAGCTTAAAGAAAAAAAGTAGGATCTACTCATTGTTCCTTGCATTCATCTTGACAAATCTTTCTTTTAATGAGTGAGGTAGTGTTCCGGGTTCAGAAGGGAAGGCCAAATTAAAACAAAAGGAGAAGAGCTACCATATCTTGGGAACGTATCCAAAAAGGAATTGTTAATTTCTCTAGTTCTAATCCATGGGCATAGCTTAAGTTTTTGACTCTATACTTCTTAAAGCAGCCAATCTCTGCCTTTATCAGAAGAGTCCTGAACTTACATAACATCGGCCTAGCTGCCAGGTCTGCCTGCCTCATGCAGATGATCAGTCACCTCTGTGAAATAACTAAAAATAGGTGGATCAAGTAGTAATCTTGAGAAGTGAGTCTTGGAGGCAAATGGAAGGAATGTCTCAGACTGGCACCTCTAAAATTCTTTCATGAGGCTAAAATGTATTGGGTTACCCTGAAAGCCAGTAATCATTAGTAGCCCTTCACCTCACTTTCTGTCACCAAAGCTCACCAGGCAGGAGCAAATAGCTTCCTGCCTGGGTGATTTCTTTTCAGAAATAGAGTTACTGTCACTCCAACTGAGTCATCAAATCCCATTTTTAAATCTTGGGACTTTTAGGAGCAGTTCTCTGAAGGCTGCCATGCAACAACTGTACTTTAGGGAGCTGCAAGATACAAAGTGCAGGGGAGCAAGTTGGAGGTTTCCCTGGCAACACGATGCTCTAAATCTTTCGGTGACCTTATACCTTCTGTTCAAAAAGGTCCCATCTCTGCTTCGTGTTCCACATTTTGAGACACTTCTTAATCCAGAAAAACAAAAGTCTACTTGTAGGATCATAAATCAATTTGATGCCAGCACATACTTCTCATGTTAAACTTGTACATTATTTTATTTATTTATTTATTTTGAGATGGAGTCTCACTCTTGTCACCCAGGATGGAGTGCAATGGTGTATCTCAGCTCACTGCAACCTCCACTTCCCGGGTTCAAGCGATTCTCCTGCCTCAGCCTCCCGAGTAGCTGGGATTACAGGTACCTGCCACAATGCCCAGCTAATTTTTGTATTTTTAGTAGAGACGAGATTTCGCCAAGTTGGCCAGGCTAGTCTTGAACTCCTGCCTCAGGTGATCCACCTGCCTCAGCCTCCCAAAGTGCTAGGATTACAGGCGTGAGCCACCACGCCTGGCCTCATTATTATTTTAAAATTTATGAATACTTTATGTCTTTGCCACAAATCTTCCATGAAATAAGTTGAGACTTTAATTAACTAATACTATATTTCACATTTGTTGACAATTTCTGCTCATTTATGTTTCGTTTTTAAAATTTATCTTTTTCCCTGTTCAAATAAATTTATTTTAAATTTCTAGATACCTTTGAAAATGTTTCCTGAATCCCTAAATGTTTGTTTTTATACAGAAGAATATAAATTTTAATTTTTCCAAGCATTACTTTGAACTTCCTTTCTGTTCACGAAATGCTTTTAGTGGAAGAATCGCAAGGCCATGAGCCAGTTTAATGAGAGGAACTGTTGTTAATCTAGTATTCTGACGGTTATAATACTGGGCATTAATCCTCTGTCTAGCATTAGTCATGTGAACATTAGGACTGTAACATTTTTGAATAAAGTAGCTTCTGCTCATAAGGATGCTCCAATCTATATGCCATAAACTCTGGGCTTTAAAAACTCATGCTCATACTTACAAAGACATGCACAGAAAGTCTATGACGTTTAGTACGTGGTATTAAATATCCGCATAGGTTTTCTTTCCCCTCTTCATCTGTCAGCACTCCTTTTGATTCTTAGCTTTACCTTTTAAAATTGGAGAAAAAGAAGAGTAGTATATTGCAGTATATTTAACCCTTTCTTTGTAAGCATCTTCACAATTTTGCTTTGTCTATAGTATGGGAAGCTCCTAGCATGCAGTTTTACCTAACTCTTATTACCTGATTTTTGTACTAAGATGAGAATTTTTAAGGCTTAGCAACTGTGCTGAGGCTTGCAGTGCTTTTTATAAGCATTGTGAAGCCTCATTTGAGGTAGAGGTATGTATAGAAACAGGTATGGTATTTTTGTAGGTATAAAATCCATATTTTATGTGATTACTTTAGATTCTTCCTGTTAAAAAGAATGTTCTAAGTGTTGCTGACTTCAATCATTGTAAATAATTCATTGTTCATTGTGTTTCAAAGCTAAGTTTACAATTCTTAATGATAAATAGTTACCTATAGAGCTATTGAGTTTTTTTAACATGTAAGGAGTTTATTTTTCCCCATTTCCCTCTAAATTAGATTGGCTAAGGCTTCTTGGGATTCTTTAAATTATGATAGCATTGATGGTGATCACTAAGGAGCCTCAAAATGTACCTAAGCTACTTCCAAAAGGATTTGAGGTAATGAGTCCTGGAGCATGAGAAACAGGTCATGAAACTCAACTGTAATTCTTCAGTCATATGACAGGCAGAATAAGATAATTGATTAAAAACTTAAATAATCTCTAAAACAAACCCCCCATGACACAAGTTTACCTGTATCACAATCTGGACATGTACTCTTCAACTTAAAAGTTTAAAAAATAATAATTTCATTTTTTAATAAGAAATATAAGTTGAGGCTAACTAAACAATCAGTGTTACGTTTAATGGATTTTTCTTTATTTTTTTTTTGAGATGGAGTCTTGCTCTGTTGCCCAGGCTGGAGTGTAATGGTGTGATCTGGGCTCACTGCAAACTCTGCCTCCTAAGTTCAAGCGATTCTGCTGCCTCAACCTCCTGAGTAGCTGAGATTACAGACAAGCACCACCACGCCCGGCTAATTTTTTTTACATTTTTAGTAGAGACAGGGTTTCACCATGTTGGCCAAGCTGGTCTCGAGCCTCTGACTTCAATCTGCCCATCTTAGCCTCTCAAAGTGCTGAGATTATAGGCGTGAGCCACTGCGCCCCATGGACATTTTTTTTAACCAATGAGTTACAAGACTTTCAACAGAACCTCACTTCTCCCTCAAACTACAGAAGCTATCTTTATGTTATGGTTGCTTAGTTTTTTAATTGCTTGCTAACACTGTGCCAGGCAATATCTTAAGGTACACTATGCACTTACAATAAAATCCATCTTTAATAGAAGCAAATTCAAGAAAAAATGAAACTAAAAAATTAAAAACTCTGGCCTCTGGTTGGTGTGGTTTAAATCCTGCCTTCAGCACCTGCCAGCTATGTTGCCTTGGACACATTACTTAATCTCTAAGTACCTCTAAGTACCTTAGTATTTTTGCTTCTAAAATGTGAGTAATCACATTATCTATCTCGTAGAGTTGTTGTAATGATTAAATGAGAGAATACATGCCAAGCACTTTACATAGTTTTACTGTATTTTTATTTCAAGTAGAACTAATGGCAGGAAAAAACTGGATATCTACCAGTATCAAAATCCTGATGGCCTTTCTGATAATTATATTCCTGTCAGGAAGAGAGGATGCAAGCTAATTTTTACTCACCACCTAAGTGCCAGAAACACTGCTAAATGTTTTCACATATATTGCCTATGCTGGAAAACAGTCCCTGGAGTACACAATTGGTGCCTTGCTGAAAAGCAGTTTCAGACATCTTGTCCACTGAACATCCGATAATGACTAAGATTAATCGCATATGTACCTAATTATGGTGTTTTACAGCAAGTTACTATAAAATCGGGAATGTAATATTCACTAATAAATTCTTTTCACATTTTTTACCTTATACTGTATCTAAAAATTATCTGTTCATTCCATGTCATGTTGAAATCTAGAACCAATTAGAAAACATATACAATATCTTAATTTTGGAGAGAGAGTACACAATCAAAAGCAGGTAATGTCTTTCAGTTCAGCAGTGCTGTGGTTATTATTGTTGCTGCTGTGTATTCACACGATGTTTGGCTCTTGCCTGGGATTGCGCTTGCAAAGTGGCTACTGTGTGGTGCAGACTGTAATCTCTACAGGATGCCCTTTGAGCATCTAGGACCCTGAGCTCATGGAGACACCTGTAAGTTCTAGGGGGTACTGTGAAACGTCAGAGAAAGTCTTTATTATGTGGCTCCTAAAGAGAAGGAGACAGACTTTTTATCATTAGTTAGTTTAGGTGGAAAGTTTTGAAAATATTTCTAAATTGAGTGATTTACTGCCTTACTTTTTTTTTTTTTTTTTTTTTTTTTTGGTGAGACAGGATCTCACTCTGGCATCCAAACTGGAGTGCAGTGGTGCAATCTCAGCTCACTGCAACCTCTGCCTCCCAGGCTCAAGCAATCCTCCCAGTTCAGCCTCCCAAGTAGCTGGGACTACAGGTGCACACCACCATGCCCAGCTAATTTTTGTGGTTTTGTAGAGACAGAGTTTTGCCATGTTGGCCAGGCTGGTCTTGAACCCCTGGACTCAAAACAATCTTCCCAACTTGGCCTCCCACTCCGGCCTTTTGAAGTGTGTCCACTCTTCACAATGACTTTTGGAGTAAAATTACAAATCACTTGATGATTTAAAATGACCGTTTTAATTTAAATTTAACATTGATTATTATACAACATGGTAATGAGTAATAAGTCCAAGCTCTTGGGCTTAAGTTATTCAGCTAATATATAAACATAGATCTTCATGAAAAAAGAAGCAAAAGTCATTTGATCCATTTTATTTATAGGAATTAAGTACCTGTGAGTGAGGAGGCAGGTAAATATCTTCTGACTTACAGCAGAAAAATCACTAGTCAGAGAAAATAATGGTTTTTGACAACCCTATGTTAATTCTCCTTTTCTCTAGGATATTGCTTGGTTTGATGAGAAAGAAAACAGCACGGGAGCCTTGACAACAATATTAGCCATAGATATAGCACAAATTCAAGGAGTATGTATATTGTTTTTATTTTTAAATAATGTATGTATGTGGTGTGCACACATGTCTCTGTGCATATATGTGAGCTGTGCTGAGATGTCCCACATAATTAATGAGGCCAGGTAAGTCTCATGGTTAACAGGTAACTCTCAGTGAAAGATGAAAGGAAGCCTTTCTGTTCTGGATATTTGTAACCAAAAATAGAGAATATTTAGTACATGTATTAGGATAACTAGAGGACTAAAGAAGAGATCAAGAATAAGTTAGGAAAAAGAGCTCAGAATTAAATAGATAAGAAAAAATAGTGAAATGAAAACACACACACTTTAAGAGTTTTAATGTAAGAAAAAGCTTCAGTTTTTCCTTCCTCCAGAAAATAAGTTTTTAATTAAAATAATGTCTAACAATTCAAAGTCATGTGTGCATCCAGAAACGATTCTGTACTAGTTGTTATAAAAGATAAAAATAATTGTGTAAACATGACCAGTAAAATGCGTAAGCAAATATTTATATATATTCATAATTAGTGATGGAATGACCAGCATAATGTATGTCAAAGTCACGCTTAAATATGTGTGGGGAGTAGAACAGTGTAGAAGAGGTAAATAATAATTTGTTAATTTTCTTCTAATTATTTTAACAAAATTCACCTTTGTATAGCAAATGGGATCTTAACTGAGAAAAGCAGCAGAAATCAAGGTTTCCTACTTTAAATGGAAGTAAGATAAAGCTTTCCATCTCTGTTAAAATAAGAATTCTGGTAGAATTATAGCGTTCCCGTTTTCCCTTACCATGCATTTGGGAGAAAAGGAAAATGTCAATAATTCACCTCTGAATGGCAGAAAAATCTTACAAGTATTTATTCTATTTAAAAATGCTGAGATGTTGCTTACACCTTTGTTAGCAGAGCAACAAATTGTCAACTAAACCCATCAGAATTGTCTATTTCTTTTAGAGATTATTTCCACAGGACATGGCAACCATTCTAAGTTTTTTTTGTTTTTTTTTTTTAACTCTTGCAAGACCTCTTTGTTTAACATATACATACCTGCATGATCGGATTTCTATTATCAGAGAATAGAATAAGTGGGTTACAGTTGTGAATATTCACAAGCATTCATTTTGGTTTAGAAACCTAATTTTATGATGGAGAAAGAGCTCAAGAGGAAAGGGTACATCTTCATCTCTTCCTGAAATTCTATTTGTTAATTTTGAGGGCAAGCTTCTAGAATTTTGTTAGATAGGATTTAGATTTTAAAATAGGGCTGAGGAGTTCAATTTTACTGGCATACATGAAAAGATCATGGATAGAATTTCACTTAATAATAAAATAATGGATATACCATTAATCTCCCTAGCACCATATAATTATCTGTTTGACTTCTGGGTTTAGGAATTCCATGGTTTGCTGCTCTAAGCAGAAATATCAATCCCTATAATTCCATTTGAATTCCCACCCCACAAAATTTGCTATTTTTTCTTTACTGTATTAATGTTTGTCTCTTGCTACTTATCTTTCAAATCTTTTCAGAATCTTTGTAGTGAAACAGGCATTCTTCCCAGCAGTTATATTAATATGTGAGAATCTCTTCTAGCAATATTTGCTTCAACTGAAAAACCAAATTAGTACTGAAAGACCCAACATTACTGTCCTTCCATTTATTAATTGTTTCTAATAAATAGTATTGTCTCTGAGGGAAGTTATTGGAAATTGTTCTCACCCTGATTATAAGCACCTGACTAATATCATTTTATCACTTGAAACTTTATCATGGCAGTTATTAAGTGCTGGTCTCATAATAACTTCTAGACAAGTCAAATCATTTCTTTTTGCATTAGAACTAGAAGCTAGAGCATTTATTGCTCAATCGTTTATTAATGGTTGGAATCCTGATGAAAGATTTTAAAGTTGCTGAATTTAAAAAGTAAAACAAGGGGCAAACTGTCCCAGGTTGCACATGGAGTATGTAAAACTTTCATGCTGATCAATATACAAGAGGATGGTACCTGTGAGTAGCCACTGTGCTCCAGCCTGGACAACATAGTGAGACCCCATCTCTATATTTTAAAAACCTAATTTTAAAAATTAAATTAAGGAGTAAAACAACCAAAGAAAGGTTTCAAGAGTGAGACCGTGTCTAGTAACATGTAATTTACAAACACTCTTACTTTGCCATATAAAGATGGATTCATATTCAATTTCAGTGAATAGTTTTTCTATAAAAGGAAGATTGTTTACCAATCTTATTTGTTCACAAATGAATTCTTCCTCACAAGGACACTCTAGCATAAAGACGAGCTAGGAAATAATAATTGGGGGTCATATTTCCTATCATATTGACTTAAATAAGTCATACTCCATCTCAATTTCTTCATCATGTAATTTCAATTACATTTCTATCAAATATATTAGAATGAATGTTCATAAAATAGCTCCTTAATAATAATAAATCTTAGTTTGAAACATTTAACTTGTGACTGTAAAGATATGCATCTGGACATTTTTAAAAGATCTGGTATTTTGAAAGTCATGATGAAAACATGTTAGTGAAATAGAGTCATAGGACAACGTGATTCCTAGAATAGTTGTCTGAATACAACCAATTTAACTGATATTGCTTTAGCCCAAGGGAATGGCTTATTGCCAGTACATCTGTCAACAGACTATTTTCTGTGTGATATGTGGTTTAATTAAAGCTAAAAGCCATTTTAGATTCTATTTATTATTATTATTTTTTGAGATGGAGTTTTGCTCTGTCACCAGGCTGGTGTGCAGTGGCATGATCTTGGGTCACTGCAACCTCTGCTTCCTGGGTTCAAGCGATTGGCAATTCTCCTGCCTCAGCCTCCCAAGAAGCTGGGACTACAGGGGTGTGCCACTATGCCCAGCTAATTTTTGTATTTTTAGTAGAGACAGGTTTTAACCATGTTGACTAGGATGGTCTCAATTTCCTGACCTCGTGATCCGTCCACCTTGGCCTCCCAAAGTGCTGGGATTACAGGCATAAGCCACCGTGCCTGGCCCCATTTTAGATTCTTTTGGAGACTCAATTCTATAAAATTACAAGGCATTATTTCTGTACATTTTAATAATCCCTTTTCATCAACCAAAAGTCGTATCTCATTTTTGTCCACAAGACAGTGTGTTATTGACACCACAATGTACATTTGATATACCACTGACACATCCAATCCTAAGGCCTAGAACTCTTCTCATCAGAGCTGTAATATGTTGCCCAAATAAAGCATAAAAATTTACTTAATTTATGAATTCCAAGAGCCCAGTGAGTTTACTAGTTAGTTATTACCTGAACAATGGTAACCTCATTTCTTGATTTAATTTTTTGACATGGGAAGTATATAAAACAACTTGACATTACTTTTGATTCAAACAATGTTGTCATGGAAATGATTTTTCCACAATATAAGGCTGGCACATAATTGTTGTTTTGTCTTGCAGTTTTAGGTTGGATTAAGAAAGATAATCAAATGTACAGCAGAAGCTAATAGAGCCATTCAGTATTTGATAACAGTGGTTAAGGATGGCTCTTTTTAAAAAGTTTTCAAGCCAGGTGCAGTGGGTCACACCGGTAATCCCAGCAATTCAGGAGGCCAAGGCAGGAGGATCACTTGAGCCTGGGAGGTCAAGGCTGCAGTGAACCATAACTGTGCCACTGCACTCTAGCCTGGGTGACAAAGTGAGAACTTGTCTGAAAAAAATTTTTTTGTCAGTCTTGGTCCTGACTTCATAATATTGCAAAAAACTTTACCACTGCTAAGCCATCAAACTGTTGTGTGGTAAGGTAAGTTAAAAATTTGCCTTGACAAAAACTCACAGAAATGAAGATGGTGCTGGGTGCAGAGGCTCACACCTGTAATCCCAGCACTTTGGGAGGCCAAGGTGGTGGATCATGAGGGCAAAAGATGGAGTCCATCTTGACCAACATGGTGAAACCTTGTCTCTAGCAAACATACAAAAATTAGCTGGGCATGGTGGCACACGCCTGTAGTACCAGCTACTTGGGAGGCTGACGCAGAAGAATCACTTGAACTCAGGAAGTGGAGGTTGTAGCGAGCCAAGATCACGCCACTGCACTCTGACCTGGAGTCATCTGACTCCATCTCAAAAAAAAAAAAATAAAGAAATGAAGATGGTTAAGTCTAAAAGAGCAAATGAATTTAACCATTGACACTACTGGTCCAATAATGCATGATAAATTCAATTACTTTCCACAAAATATATGCTGACAAATAATAACAATAAATAACTGTAGGCTTTAAACACTTTACATTTTCACAAGCTTTGTAAATTTGTCCAACTAAGGCTTGTTTTCTGCTCTATATATTATTATCTGTAGTTATCATGATATACAATAGATCTCTTAAACTTATTCCTCCTAACTGAAATTGTGTGTCCTTTTACCAATATCTTGTCAATCCCCTGAACCCCCATCTCCTAGAAACCATGATGTTACTCTCTGTCTCTATAGTTTGTTTTTGTTATGTTTTGTTTTTTGAGATGGAGTTTTGCTCTTGTTGCCCAGGCTGGAGTGCAATGGTGATATTTTGGCTCACTAAAACCTCTGCCTCCTGGGTTCAAGCGATTCTTCTGCCTCAGCCTCCAGAGTAGCTGGGACAACAGGCACGTGCCACCACTTCCAGCTAATTTTTATATTTTTAGTAGATACAGAGTTTCACCATGTTGGCCAGGCTGGTCTCAAACTTCTGACCTCAGGTGATCCACCTGCCTTGGCCTCCCAAAGTGCTGGGACTGTAGGCATCAGCCACTGTACCCGGCCGTCAGACTAATTTTTGTATTTTTAGTAGAGACAGGGTTTCACCCTGTTGGCCAGGCTGGTCTTGAACTACTGACCTCAGGTGATTTACCCGTCTTGGCCTCCCAAAGTGCTGGCATTACAGGCGTGAGCCACTGTGCCTAGCCTGAGCATTTAGTATTTTTTTAGGAACACTTTCCATGAACCAAAGGCAAAGGCCAATTTTTTTATTACACCCCAGATTTGGACATTTTAAGGGATAAACACAAAGATATTACCATATAGTTTCCATGGGTACACTTATATGCATTAATAAACATTAAAGATAAATTATGGAGACATGTATTCAATTCAAAAGACCATAGTAGGGAGAGGAATGGGCCTGGAAAAGAGGAAAGGTTATTCTTAAGGTGAGCTTTAGAGTCATAAAAAGCAACAAAATTTGAAAACAGGAGGCCTTGTCATTTCTCTAGTAGAGAAACTGGACAATCTAGGGGCTCATTCATCAAAGCAAAGTGGGTGAGGGCTGATCCCTACAGCCCCTTACAAATACAACTTTCCCTTGGGCATTCTAAAGAATTGCAAATCCCAGAGCTTTAGGGAATCTCTTTTTGCCAACTACTCGATTCCCCAGCTATCTCCTCTACTCCCAGGACCTGATGGCCACACACCCACTGACAAGGCCCAGGCTTACAAGCACATCCCTGACCTGAATGCCACACTCCAGACTGATCCTCCTCTCTGGAGCTTGAGATGACCCCGCGCCACAAGCATTTAGTATTTAAGGAGAGACATGGAAGGCCTCAGACAATGCAAAGAACTTAAGGTCCACAGTGTCTCACCCAGTTGTCTAGTCCATATGACTCTGAAACTTCTGGTGGGGGTGGAAGGAGAAGAGGAAGGGCAGTGTATTAGTCAGCTCAGGCTGCCACAGCAAAGGACCACAGACTAGGGGGCTGCAACAACAGACATTCATTACCCTACAGTCTGGAAGCTAGAAGAGCAAGATCAAGATGTCTGCATGATTGGGTTTTTCTCTGAGGCCTTGGCCTGTAGTTGGCTGTCTTCTGTCTGCATTCTCATATGATCTTCTTTGTGTGTGCAATGTCTGCTATGTCCAAATTTCCTCTTCTTATCAGAATACCAAAGCTGGACGTGGTGGCTCACACCTGTAATCCCAGCACTTTGCAAGCTGAAGCAGGCAGATCACCTGAGGTCGGGAGTTTGAGACCAGCCTGACCTACATAGAGAAACCCCATCTCTACTAAAAATACAAAAATAGCTGGAGCATGATAGTTCATGCCTGTAATCTTAGCTACTCAGGAGGCTGAAGCAGGGGAATCGCTTGAACCCAGGAGATGGAGGTTGCCTTGAGCCAAGATTGCACCATTGCATTCCAGCCTGGGCAACAAGAGCAAAACTCCATCTCAAAAAAAAAGAAAAAAATACCAGTCAGGTTAGATTAGAGCTCACCTTAAAGATTTCACTTTAACTGAATTACTCGTTTATTTATAATTTATTTATTTATAATTACCTTATCTCAAAATACAGTAACATTCTGAGGAATTGGAGAATAGACCTAAACATATAAATGTGGGGTGAGGGGTGAGGACACAATTTAGCCTATAACATACATCTTCATTTATCTCTTTGTTGTCTTTAAACTTCCAGGGGATGAAGTGTGTGTCAGAATTATGTGCCAAATGCCATGCCCATTTAGGCCCATGGTTCTTAGAGTTAGTGTATGCCCTCAAACACTTAAGCAGGCCATCTGTCCATCTTAGTTTTCAGTATTTCATAGTTTTTTGAGTGTTTGCTGTTTTGAGGTTTTACTTTTTTGGAATTTTCTTAGATATTTTAGTGAGAAATTGGAAAATGGTTGAGTCATCACCAGATACAGTCTTGAAACTGAAACCACAAAGCTTTTTAGGAATTAGGCAAAGCCCTGGAGAGAGGGAGAATTTGTTATTGTTATTTTTTAATGAAGATGCTAATTTTTTGATAGTTTGGTGAAAATCGATGTAATCTTTTAGGGAAGCAATTTGGCGATACCTATCAAGAATGTAAGAGTATATACCTTTTAATGTATAATTCCAGTTAGAAATTTAACAGTAGGGCATTTTTAAAATGAGCACAAAGATTTTTCACAAAGATGTTCATTACATTTTTATTTTTAATAACTGATAATTGAAGGCAATCCAAATATTTCTGGAGAATATTTAATGATCCAAGAAAAAGCTTTCAGTATAATGTGCAAGGATTAAGTGAGGATACAAAACTGCATGCACATAATAAACTGAATCTGAATGCATGTATTTATGTCTGGAAGCATGCAAATTTTAACATTATCTAAACGTTTTCTAATTATCCTGTTTTCATGATCAGAACAAAAAATATATTTCAAAGTGTGGTCAATACTAGCTGTCTTTCCCGGTAAATAGGGGCTCTCATTTTTTTTTAATCCCAGCACTAAAGGAACTTAATGTTTCAGTTTATTGCTTAAGTATCATACGTCCCACTGAAAGATGATCCATAAGATGTGTAGTTCTTATAAAAGTCACAAAGATAATTCTACATATTTGAAGGTATTTTTATAATTTTCTTTTACCTCATTCTATGATGTTCCCAACTCCTTTTCTTTTTTTTTTTTTTTTTTTTTTTTTTTTTTTTTTTGAGGCGGAGTTTCGCTCTTCTTACCCAGTCTGGAGTGCAATGGCGCGATCTCGGCTCACCGCAACCTCCGCCTCCTGGGTTCAGGCAATTCTCCTGCCTCAGCCTCCTGAGTAGCTGGGATTACAGGCACGCACCACCATGCCCAGCTAATTTTTTGTATTTTTAGTAGAGACGGGGTTTCACCTTGTTGACCAGGATGGTCTCGATCTCTTGACCTCGTGATCCACCCGCCTCGGCCTCCCAAAGTGTTGGGATTACAGGCGTGAGCCACCGCGCCCGGCTTCCCAACTCCTTTTCTATCTTGATATTGCCTCTTAGACCTTTACTGAGTGAAATCCATTTATAATGTGCAAAAATGGGAATGAGAGAAATCTTATCCAAAGTATACACTTTAATGAATATCCTTAATCATTCAAGTCAACACTACTATGAAGTGGCTAAGAGTGCTGGCCTTCTGTCAGTGTGGGGGAAGAAGCAGGGCTGGGCTTTGCAGCGCCGATATGACGACAGCCCTGTGTGGTGGCAGCCTAGTGCAGGGAAGCAGAGCCAGAGCAGGGTGAAGAGGATGTCCACGCAAGGGAGATGCAGGAGACATGAGAGCAGATGGGTTACCCACCGAGAGATTAATCACATAAATCAACCCATTAAAGACAATGGGAGCCAGGTCTTTCCCTTGTGACGAGGGGGATAGCAAATATGGAAAAGGAGAAAACTGGAAATAACCTTACAATGTTGCTTGGAATTGATTGATATTGATATGACTTACGAGTTTCAAGAAATAGAAAAACAAATATAGATGTAAATGTGTGCAAGTATCTGTCAATACACACACACACACACACACATACACACACACATACACACACATATTCTCTAGTTTGGCCACTGACATTCCAGTAGTAACGAATACAACTGGCACCATATCTTGACTTCTCAATAAAATTCTCCACTAAAAGAACCCAGGGATCTTTGGAGAAATGACTGATTCCAGAAGTAGGGCAGAGATAGTAAAAGATGAACCTGGAAAATCATTTTGTGTCAGAAAGTAAAGACATATTCAAAAACTGATAATAGGGACATGTCAAGGGACAAAGCCAACTTGAAGGAACTTCCACTGGCTACCTCTGGGATAATTTAAGTCAAAATAAGTGATGATAGTAACAATTTATAAACCACTGAAAAAATTAAAAAGTCATTAGTTCTTACTGCAATAAATAAATTGAAAGTTTGATGAGAAATTGGATTTTGATATAGCTTCGAAGTGCCTCAAAGCATTTATTAATTACAAAGAGGGAAACAGAGCAACTTCATAGTGAAGAAGCCTGGAAGAAACGATTGTAATTAATTACACAAGTGAACGATGCCTGGAAGAGGACCAATCAAAATTGCGTGCCACTTGATAGGATGCAATGGGAAGAACACAGCATCACTTCTGGGAGATTCTTATCCAAGATGCATAATTTGAATCTAATTGCAAGGAAATATAAGATAAGCTAAAATTGAGAAATATTCTACCAGATAACTGGCTCACCATCTTCAAAAAAGTCAAGGTCATAAAAGTCAAGTTAAGAATGAAGAACAATTCCATACTAAAGGAGACTGAAGAGGCATAACACCTAAATGAAATGTGTGATTCCGGTGTAGATATCCTTTCACTATAAAATACATTATTGAGACAACTGATAAAACCTGAAGGAAGTCTAGGCACTAAATGATACTTATGTAATTTCCTGATTTTGATCATGGTATTTTGGATATGAGAGAGAATGTTCTTGTTTATAAAACATCATCCCTAAGTATGCAAGGATGATAGAATATCAGGTCAGCCACTTAATCCCAAATGATTCAGGTAACAAAGAGTTCTTTATCCTCCAGTTACAAGCTGTGTGGCTGTGGGCAGGTTATTTTGTCTTACGACTTTTGTTTCCTCATCTATCGTATAGGACTAGTGATAGTATCCATCTCTTTGCATTGTTGTGAGATTAAATAAGATGGTAATGGTAAAGTGCTTATTTAGTGCCTAGTAAAAGTTGGCTATTTTTTGAGTGTCTTTATATATTAGCTCCAACTATCATATGAGAATTATGGCTACTGTTTACTTTTGACCTTTCTCCTATTTCGGCCCTTTTAGTGTATCTTCCCTTCTGCCCTACTGTTTGCTGTCCATGTTGGTTTCCTTTCCATAGCAGCTCTGGCCTCTCCAACACAAAGCTTCATACTCCAAAAAGCACTGAGTCAGATGGCATGAGTTATTCCTTGCATGACTATAATATCTTCACCAATAGAAAGAGATAATTTGTGTGAAAGGCAAATGTATAAAAAATATACAAAAGTCTTATTTTTATAGGTTCGCTAATGCAAATTTTTCCATTCAAATAAAAATTAATAATTCACCTTAGAACGTTAGGAAGGTGAATTAGATTCTATTGTAGTAAATACGTAAGCTCTAGCATAGCATTCTCTTCCTTTTTATTCTCCACAAAAGAGAATATGCAACACCTTCAAAAAGCATGTATATGCATAACTCAAATCATCTTTCCAAATACTTAAATTTTAAGTACATGTCAGTTAAGCATGTGTGTAAACCTGGTACTTTAATGCTACTAATTATTAAAATATTCATTTTCTAGAAAATTCCTAGAAAATGTGAATACAACTTTAAAAACAGGAAATAGTAAAAAATGCTTAACTAAAGATAGACTCTTTGTTTAGCTTTTTGTAATGGTAACTGTGATTCTGTCATTTTCACATATCACCTTTATTACCAGGAATTTATCTGTAAGTTAGGGTTGATGATCTACGTGTATGTACAAGTGAGTTGTTTCATTATTGCTGGGTGTTTCGGTGTAAGGAAACAAGAAGAGTGTGGGTGTGTATCAATCATTGAGGGAAGACAAAGGAAATCCTGCAAATTCAGTTTTCAACACACTCAACTTGCATTGGGGTATAAAATCCTGCCAAACAATTTAAGGAGAGGTCTCAGAGCAACATAAAAGTCTCCTTTAAGGAGGTAGTATTTAATTTCAGAGCGTCTGTTCCTATCATGCTTCTATACAGTCTTCTATGGTATTCCACTAAACTAACATCCAGTTAATTTGGACATCTCAATATTGGACATTAAGACATAAAAATAAAGCATAATATTTCCTTAGTTCGGGGCATTTTTTAAATATGTATCTCATTTAATCTAAAAGTATAAATTCAAGGTATAAATTTAAGTCTAATTTTTTTTAAAGAAAGTCTACCTTGTTTTGCAAGGAATTGTAATAGGAACTCTTGTAAATTTAAAGTTAATTTAGTTTTTTCCCCAAAATATATCTGATTATAGGCAACAGGTTCCAGGATTGGTGTCCTAACACAAAATGCAACTAACATGGGACTTTCAGTTATCATTTCCTTTATATATGGATGGGAGATGACACTCCTGATTCTGAGTATTGCTC
Organism: Aotus nancymaae; assembly: GCF_030222135.1. Classification (NCBI taxonomy): domain Eukaryota; kingdom Metazoa; phylum Chordata; class Mammalia; order Primates; family Aotidae; genus Aotus; species Aotus nancymaae. The sequence goes on along the minus strand of NW_026988438.1, from coordinate 39,539,117 downwards.
CAGTACTTGCCATGACAGGAATGATTGAAACCGCAGCAATGACTGGATTTGCCAACAAAGATAAGCAAGAACTTAAGCGTGCTGGAAAGGTAAAATAAAGACTGTTATTACCATCATAACATTTTCAGAGAAAAACAGAACTCTATATATTAACCATATGACATGTTTACTATCTTTATGATATATTAACTTCATCTCTTAGAAATCTGTAAAGTGATCTGTATAAGAGAGAAATGCATACAGACCAATTTAGGCTAGAAGGTAGATATGTTATAGCAATAGGGTACATAATTTAGAGCACAGGCTCTACAGTCTAATTAGCTGGTTAGAATCCAGATTCTATCCTATGAATGTGTGATATGAACAAGTTATGTCAACCTCTGTAGACTTCAGTTTTCTCACCTGTGAAGTGGGAATAATAAGAGTATTCACTTACAAAGTTTTATGAATATTGCACAAAACACAATGTTGTCATATGCAAAACACTTAGAATGGTATCTGGAAGACAGCAAGCACTTACTAATGTCAGCCATTATTACTGAGGAAGTTTTCTAACATCATCATTCCTCATTTCCCCATTTTCTGCTCATTGAATAATCCAAGTTTCTTGAGCAATTATTCTGAATATTTTATTTTTCAAAACAAATATGTAATAAGGCAGTTACTGAATGCAAGGCAATGCACTGATATTGATAACATAGAAAACAAGGTTTTAGAGACAGGACCAATAAATGAACAATTTACTTAATCATTTGGAAAATGCCTTGACATACAGGTATTCAAGCTTCTTAGGATCGACTATATTCATATGAATAATTAGTATATTAGAGACTGAGTGAAACATTATTGTGGTATCATAACATCTAAGAATTGAAAGAGACATCATCTGACACAACCATTCATCTGAAACAGGAGCCCCTTACACAACACCCCTGTCAAGCGTCCATCTCCCTCCTATCGCCTTTTCCTCCAGTGGCCGGCAGTACATTACTGTACTTGGATAGTCTCGGGTGGTGGGCAGTTCTTTTCCTTTTCTTTTTTTCTTGTCTTTTTTATTTGTTTATTGCTGGAATTCTATCTTACTCTTCTTGGCTTTCATCTTGGTAGAGGTCAAACCCTATTTTTCATGACAGCCCTTTAGCAGCTGAATCGTAAACAAGGAGTCTTCCACATCCAGGTCTTTAAAATGTTCCTCATGCCTGTAATCCCAGCACTTTGGGAGGCAAAGGCAGGCAGATCACTTGAAGTCAGGAGTTCAAAACCAGCCTGGCCAACTTGGTGAAACCCTGTCTCTACTAAAAATACAAAAAATTAGCCAGACATGGTGGCAGGTACCTGTAATCCCAGCTACTTGGAAGGCTGAGGCAGGAGAATCATTTGAACCCGGGAGGCAGAGGTTGCAATGAGCCAAGATGGAGCCACTGCACTCCAGCCTGGTGACAGAGTGTGCCTCCCTCTAAAAAAAAAAGAAAAAAAAAAAGAGATGTTTCTCTCCTAATACTGTTTCATACTGTTTCAGAGCTCTTGACTACATTGGTGTACATCCTCTGAATAGCAAAGTGACGTTAATATCCTTTATAGTCTGTATCACAGTGAATGTGTCACAACTGGCACAGCATAAATACCACACATATTCATGAATAGGGATGCCAAGCACATGACTCACTGTAAACTAGTTTGCCTTATGCTTAGACCTTTCCACCTTTCTTGCACAAGCTAAAGACCCTTGGAATGTTTGCTTGTGCTGTATAGTCTGAACTACCTAGCAAATATTTGCCTCAGAGACAGTAAACAATTGTTTAGACCTCCTTGTCTAATTTAAACATTGCAATAATTTATATAATTTCTAAATTAATGAGGCCTAATTAATTATGTTTTCCTCATCTTATTTTTTATGTCATGAGCTTTCATTGTATATGTGCCCTTTGACTTTTCATTTATTTGTCATCGGAGTAATCTCAGACTACACAATCAGCAACTCTAATCAAACAGGCAATCGGAGGCATTTCCCTATGGCTCTAAATAAGTCAATTTACCAAACATCAATTTAGAATATAGACTAATAGAATGTATCGGTCCTTCTTCACGTGCATGTGTAGATTTGGATAAATCATCAAATATTTAGTTTTTAAGACTTTGAATGGCTTAGTTTTCTTAATGACTGTTTTCTAAGGGTCTGTAATAATATTCATCCTTTCTAAATTGTGAAAAATGGTCACAAACTTTTTTTATGTTCATTCCTTCTGTTTATCCTCAAACAAGGTTTCAGCGTTCTTATCCATTTTCTTAGTATACTATGGAATGTTACAAATGGAGGTTTCTTTGAGCCCATTTTGAAATTAATGAGAATTTAAAACAACCCAACATAAAAATTGGGAGCAGAATCCTGGTATCTTCACCACAGTCCAGAAATCTAGTTCCCTCCTGCAACCCAAGTGCTTCTTCAAAGAAGGCCAAGTGTCTACCTGGGTCTTCTCTGTCTCACAGCCAACTCTGTTAGTCTGAAACAGCATGTGAAAACAGGAAGTTTCTCTTTCAAGCCAACACATGTTCTCATGTCCAAAAAGCGTTATAAGCCAAAACTCTCTTCCATCTTGAATCCCACGTAATTATGCAATCTTTTTATAAAACTATATAAAGATTTATATAGTAGAGAAGTATTAATCACATTTGAATTAAATATCTTTTTTATATTCACAAACATCAATACAAGCAATGGCTTTATCTCATAAATAATTTTATAACCACATCCCATGTTACTTTCCAGTAATGTTCCTGAAACCTTTTAGGTTGCTATTTTCATTTTTTTGACTAGAATAAAATAACTATGTGATTACTTTATATCTGCCTTTTTTTTTGTTTTTAAACAGAGGAAACTCACTCTGTTATCCCGGCTGGAGTGCAGTGGGGTGATCTCAGCTCACTGTTAACTCTGCCTTCCGGATTCAAGTGATTCTTGTGCCTCAGCCTCCTGAGTAGCTAGGATTACAGGCGCATGCCACCATGCCTGGTTAATTTTTGTATTTTTAGTAGAGACAGAGTTTCCCCATGTTGGCTAGGCTGGACTCAAACTCCTAGCCTCAAGTGATCTGCCTGCCTCGGTCTCCCAAAGTACTGGGATTACAGGCATGAGCCACTGCGCCGGGCCTCTGCTATCTTTTACTTGAATTTTTTCATAATTTGTAGGAAGTTCCTTTGCATGTGAACATAATGCTCACTAATGTTTTATCCTTCCATATATGCAACAAGTTTAAGTTGAAATTCAGTAAAAACTTGAATGGGGCTAAACTTAGATCAGTGGACTTAATCTTAATCTTCTCAATATGACATTTTCCTTAAGCTTATCATCCTGGAGTGTCATTTTCCTATCTTATTTTCTGGGAATGAAGGAAGCTAAGAATACTTGTCAGGAAAACTTACTGATTTGATATACTTAATATGTCCCCAGTGTGAGTGACTGGAATTCACAAATGGGAAAAGATTAACCATTACTAATTTTATTTCTATATTGTATTGTCCTATTTTACAAGATAGCAACTGAAGCTGTGGAGAATATACGTACTATATTGTCATTAACAAGGGAAAAAGCCTTTGAGCAAATGTATGAAGAGACGCTTCAGGCTCAACACAGGTGATTGTAGATTCATAACTGACTTCATAAATTTAACTTTGTTCTGTAAAGGCAGTACTCTTGAATGACTCCAGTGGTTTGCCTGTTAATTCATTTGATCTTGAGTCTATTCTGATAATGGCATGTCATAATCTCCCTTATGACTTCACCAAGAGGAAACTAGAAGAGAAATTGAGGGCAAGCACAATTGGAAGAAATATTTCAGGTCCTCTCACATTACCGTTAACTGTCTGTTATTAAGTAGGCACATTTTTCTTATTTTCCTAAAAGAATATTAATGAAATAACAGATGTAAGAAAGAAAATAAAATTGTAGGCCAGCTGCAGTGGCTCACACCTGTAATCCCTGCACTTTGGAAGACTGAGGTGGGTGGATCACTGGAGGTCAGCAGTTACAGATCAGTCTGGGCAACATGGTGAAACCCCATCTCTACTAAAAATACAAAAATTAGCCGGGTGTGGTGGCGCACCTGTAGTCACAGCTACTCTGGAGACTGAGGTGGGAGAATCACTTGAACCTGGGAAGCAGAGGTTGCAGTGAGCAGAGATAGCGCCATTGCACTCCAGCATGGGCAATAGAGCAAGACTCTCTTTCAAAAAAAAGAAAAGAAAAGATTGCTCAACCTTTTACATTAAATCCCTAAAATAGTTTACCGTTTAAATATAAATATATACATAATGAATGCATTTACTCCTTTTAATTTAAACTAGTCCTCCTTATCACGTTGACTTAGTGATGCTCTTTATATTACTTTATCAGAAAGATAGCTTTGTATTCACGCTTGTTGTTGGCACTGCCCTTTAATTTCAACCATTTATTCTGTTAATGAAAGATTATAATGGAGATTTAGGAAATCTTTCTAAATACTGCTAACCCAGCTCTCTAACGCTTACACTAGCCATCCTTTCATAGACTTTGCCCATTCATTTAACAGTACATAAAGTCAAATTTGTTACTCTGAACTACAGAGTATATGACTATAGAGAAAAGAATTATAGTATTATCTGTCTTTTCTCAAATAATTATTGGTAGTAAAAAAAATCACTTTCTCTTTAATCATTCAAAAAATGCCTATCCACTAAATTATAACATTTCAAAGTCCTCTCTATTTATTACTCTACATTTATTAAGTTGACCTTGCTATAATTCATGCCTCATTATATGGTAAATTTTGTACATTCCAGAAATACCTTGAAGAAAGCACAGATTATTGGAATCTGTTATGCATTCAGCCATGCCTTCATATATTTTGCCTACGCAGCAGGGTTTCGATTTGGAGCCTATTTAATTCAAGCTGGACGAATGACCTCAGAGGGCATGTTCATGTAAGTTGTGGAAATAGTACAGACATGATGGCTCACACCTATAACCCCAACACTTGAGGCCAAGGTGGGTGGATCGCTTGAGGTCGGGAGGTCGAGACCAGCCTGACCAACATAGTGAAACCCCATCTACAAAAATTAGGCGGATATGGTGGCAGGCACCTGTAATCCCAGACACTCGGGAGGCTGAGGCTGAGACTGAAGAATAGATTGAACCCAAGAGACGGAGGTTGGAGTGAGCTGAGATCTTTCCACTGCACTCCAGCCTGGGCAACAAAGTGAGATTCTGTCTCAAAATTAATTAATAAGTCCTGCAAATATACATTATAGTTGTACATATTTTAGGGGTATATGTGATATTTCGATATATGCATATAATGTTTAATGATCAAATCAGGGTAAATGGGATGAATTTTATTTTTAATTGATGGACAATAATTGTACATATTATATACTTATGGGGTACGGTGGGATGCTCTGATGTATGTTAACATTGTGAAATGATTAAATCAACCTAACCATATTTGTTATTTAGTCTCCATAAAAAGTACAGCATAACTGGTAAAATACTGATACTGATATAAAACATGAAATCTGAATTAAATTCCAAAATGAATTGCTCTCTGCTTCAGCTTACTAGAACATGGGAATGTAGGGGCAAAATATGCCTTCTTGTCATCCATTCCTTAGGGAATTTGTGATACATTATGAAACTCTCAGTGTGGAGATGGTTTTATAAAGTATGACTGTAAATCAATGAAGCTGAATTCTTTGCTAAGCAAATATTACACAAGAAACACATGTAAGTGAGTGTTTCCCTTCAAAAATGATGCATTTGGAATTGAACGCGGCGTCCCAGTGAGTCTGTTTCTTCCCAAAGCATTAGGTTGGAGCCTCTATTTTGAAATTCTGGTCACATAATTATGAATTTCTTTATTTTATAGGAACATCTAATGCAACTGCTAAATTAGAAAAATTAACTTTGGGCCAGGCGCAGTGGCTTACGCCAGCACTTTGGGAGGCCTAGGCAGGCAGATCACCTGAGGTTAGGAGTTCGAGACCAGCCTGACCAATATGGCAAAACCCTGTCTCTACCAAAAATACAAAAATTAGCCAGTCATGGTGGCGGGCGCCTGTAGTCCCAGCTACTTAGAAGGCTGGGACAGGTGAATTGCTTGAACCCAGGAGGCAGAGGTTGCAGTGAGCCAAGATCGTGCCACTGCACTCCAGCCTGGGCGACAGAGCGAGACTCCATCTAAAAAAAAAAAAAGAATTCTGAGTATAAGTTCTGAGTTGAAAGCCTAAAATCTTGCTAATCTGTATCATAAATGTCATTGCTAAACATTTAAAACTAGAGAAATCCATACAATACTTGACTCAAAAAAGTAACATCTTATTTTTAACAAGCCCACCAAAAAATGCACATCCAAGCAAGTATCAGCCTCTTCACAATAATGAATTGGGAGATTACACCTGTTCCAAGGATGCTGCCATTTGGCAGAACACACGGGGCACTTCTCTGGGTTTCGTTTCCCAAGTCTCAGGGCGTTCCTTTCAATATCCTTATTGTTGGCATTTTTATATTTTCGGTATAGATTCAATTTGAGGAAATAGCCAAAGGTCATTTAAAGCTGAGTAATTTCAGAATAACTTGGAATAATTTTTAGTTTCTATTCACATGAAAATGTATTGATTTATTTATTAAGCATTAAGTAAAGTCCCAGGAAGTTTCTTTGTTAGGCACTGATAAGAAAACAGTCCACAGTTCACCAACCCAGTATTCTTAAATCTTACCTGACACCAAAGCCACTTAGAAGTTTCCCGAAAGCAGATTTCCTTATAAAATGGAATATGGAAATAGAATATCTGTATTTAAAATTTCAACAGAAGGCCCAGATATGGTGGCTCATGCCTGTAATCCCAGCACTTTGGGAGGCTGAGGCAAGTGGATCACTGAAGGCCAGGAGTTCGAGACCAGCTTGGGCAACCTGTGAAACACCGTCTGTAGTAAAAAAAATACAAAAATTAGCCATGTGTGTTGGCATGGCTAATCCCAGCTACTTGGGAGGCTGAGGCATGAGAATCACTTGACCCCAGGAGGCAGAGGTTGCAATGAGACGAGATCACACCACTGCACAGCAGCCTGGATGACAGAGTGACACTCTGCCTCAAAAAATTAAAATAAAATTTCAACAGAAATTGCAAGTTCCCTGTCCTATGTTCTCCTAGCCACTAAAATAGTGTACACTATTGCCTGTGTAAACTTATAAACCACAATTATATTTAGCCTTGGGCTTCATTCTGATTACATAAGACTAATTACTTAAGTAGATTAACAAGACACAAAACCTGAAATAACATAAATTATTCAGCTCATCAGCCTGTTAGCCAGTTTTTCCTTTGTTCCAATATAATCCAGGCAGTCCCAAGCTTGAAAGTTGGTTGTATTCCAAAAGTTTGTTTGCAAGCCAATAGTTTGAAACTCAAAACATGTTTTCCTCATGTTGCTCTAAACTTTTTGCAGCCTTCTTAAATCCCCAGGACCCCGTTCCTTCTGTATAAGTAATTTTGAGTATTACTAGAAAGCAAGTCAATTAAACATATTCATACTAATGTAGAATGTTTGATGATTTTCTAAATTCTCACAGAAGAATTTTCATCTTTTTTCATCAATTTCTCTGTCACTCCTCTTTCTTTGCTTTGTAATCACACCTATAAAAAAATATAAGAAAAAGAAATGTCCCCCAGGACCATAAGTCCCTTTCTATCTATTTCCAATGTCTCTGCTCTCCTCTGAAGCAAAGCAAATTCCAAAGGGTTCCCTATTCTTGGTCTCTACACTACTTCTATCTCCAATCTCTCCTAAATTCACTCCAGTCAAGCTTAGTTCCCACCGCTCCACTAGAAGGACTGGTTCTCAGGGTCCCCCTGACCTCCATCTCGCCCGTCCATACTCAGCCCCTGCAGTTCTCAGTTCTCCTCTAACGTGGCCTCTCAGTAGCGTTTGACATCTCTTTCCTGAAACATTTTCTTCTCCAGGCTTCTCTAAGCTTTTCTCCTTTGTCCTTGGCCCCTCGTCCTCCACTTTCTTTACTGGATCCTGTTTTTCAGCCAAGCCTCTGTGTGTTGGAGGGCTTTAGAGCTCTCAGAACCTTTCATCCATATCCTTTCATTGGTGAACTCCTCCAATCTGTCAGTTTTAAATACCACCTGTGTCCCGATAACTTCCTTCTGTGTATTTCCAACTCTGACCCTGCCCTGAGCACAAGACCCTTATCCAACTACCTACAAGACACCTCCACTTGGATGACTAATATCTCAATGTGTTCAGAACAGAATTTAAGATTTTTCTCCCCAAAAGTTCTCTTCCCCAAAACTTTCCCATCTTAGTTCAAAGTACCAACCACTATCCACACAGTTGCTCAGCCCAAAAATGTTGGAGTCATCCTTGTTGCTTCTCTCGCCATTGTCCACCACAAAAATCACTGCTTCCTCATGACTCTAATTCCAAAATTCTTCTCATCCTCTCCACCCTCATCCAAGCCCCTCCCTGCCTTGCCTGGACCACTGGCCTACCTTCTCACCAATGTCCTTGTGTCTGCTCTTGCTTCTCTATAATCCATTATCCACACTGCAGCCAGATTGACCTTATAAAGCACAAATCTAATACCATCATTTTATTAAAATTCTGCAAGGACTTCCCACTGAAATTCAAATAAAGCCAAAGTCCTTACCATGACCTGAAAGACCTTCATGATGGGGCTGCTGAGTTTCTTTCCAATTTCATCCACCTCTGTCTCCCATGTGAACTACTTGTCAGGCCCACACTTGCCATGTCTTTCCCTGGACCTCCCCACTGCAGAGTCTTCACACGTGCCATTCTCTCTGCCTGGAATGATCATTCTCCAGGGCTTTACTAGGCTACCTCTTTCTTACCATCCAGGCTTCCCCTCCTAAGTCCACTCCTCAGAGGGACTTTCACTGACGGTCCAAAGTAGTTCCCCCATCCCTCCCTCCTCATCACTCTCTTTTCCATGACCATGTTTTGTTTATAACACTTATGATTCTATGAAATTATATTTTGCATTTCCATATTTACGAGTGCATAGACTGAGGGCAGGCTGTAACCTATCTTGTTCACTGATGTTTCCCAAAAGCCAAAAACAAGTGGGTGACACATAATAGACACACAATAAATATTTATTGAATGAATGAATCAAAATTAAGGGGGAGATTTGGAATGGTACATAATTAGGCAGTCCAGTCATTTCTGGAAATGTGCCTCCCAAGTCACCCTCACACTTTCAAAACAAGAGTCTGTTTTTCACAAATTTTTCTAATTTTCTTCTTTTCTACACCCATATGTCTAATACCAGGTGCTTTGGCAAGAGGACTGGATCTAAGTCCAGGGCTGATATAAAATATAATGTGTGGAACTGAGAATTTACCTCTACCTACTGAGATTTGTTTAGATTAAAACTAAGCAAAAAATTTCTTAGTTGAAGAATGATACAACTTCAAATTCATGACAGTCACTTTCGTGCCTGAAAATGACACTAGTCAGGATGTTTCCTTTAAGGGGCTTCTCAAGACTGCCAACCATTCCATTACTTGTGAAAATTGCTATAACAGCAAACCTTGATTGAATCTTTTAAGGATTTGCCATGTATTATCTGCTTAATCCTCTAAACTACCCTGTGAAATACTATGATTCCCATTTTACAGATGAGAAAAATGAAGACTTAAAGAGGTTACCTAACTTGATCAAAGTTACATAATCAGTAAATAGCAGAGCACAGATTCAAGTTCATGGTTTCAGACACTAGAGGTTTTGCTTACTCAATATTTATTATTATTATTAATTATGTAACCAAACATTCATAGAATATTTCTGTAAAATTATTTTTTACATAATTCTTGACTGGGCATGGTGGCTCACGCCTGTAATCCCAGCACTTTGGGAAGCCGAGGTCAGGAGTTCGAGACCAGCCTGGGCAACATAGTGAAACCCTGTCTCTACTAAAAATACAAAAAATTAGCTCGGTGTGGTGGCACAAGCCTGTAATCCCAGCTACTCGGGAGGCTGAGGCAGGAGAACCAATTGAACCCGGGAGGCAGAGGTTACAGTGAGCCAAGATCACACCATTGCACTCCAGCCTGGCAACAAAAGCAAATAATAATAATTCTTGCTTTGTTTTTCGAACATTTGAATATTCAAAGTTGGGCTGATTCCTCACATATATATGGAACAGGTGACCTTCTTAGTGTTATTTTATAGCCCTAACATTTGAGAATGAAAAGGCCCCAAAACAAAATTCCTTCCCTGAGCTGGTGGACCATGGTTCCTGAATTTCTTTTAGTCAAATTCATTAAAATGGGGCCTCTTCTAGCTACATAAGCATTTTAACTGTCAGAACATATGAAGGACCATTAACATAAGATTAATAATTAAAGAATAGTACCACCTTGGTGTTTCCCGTGCCCCAAGGGAAGGAAGAAATAGGGAGCTCCACTGGTATCACTTTTTTTTTTTTTTGAGATGGATTCTCACTGTGTTGCCCAGGCTAGAGTGCAGTGGCATCATCTCAGCTCACTGCAACCTCCGCTTTCTGGGTTCAAGCAATTCTCCCACCTTAGCCTCCCAAGTAGTTGGGACTGCAGGCACATGCCACCATGCCGGCTAATTTTTGTATGTTTTGGTGGAAACTGGGTTTCACCATGTTGGCCAGGCTGGTTTTGAACTCCAAACCTCAAGTGATCCTCTTGCCTTGGCCTTCTAAAGTGCTGGGATTACAGGTGTGAGCCACCACACCCAGCCTCCCTTTTTGAGTTCCATTCAACCAGAATACAGACAGAATAAGAGTACCCATACTTTTGGAGTATGGACAAATGAGAGATTCTCTAGGAATTCTGTTCCAGTATTAAATGTGTTTATTGGCCAAAAGAGCAACACAGCACTATGCATAATGTCAATAGGTGAGATTTGTCTTCAACACCAAACAGGATTTAGTCCTAGATACCAAATGTGACCCCAACTACCACGAATGCGTCACAAGGTCCCTTTAGATAAACTAAATTATATCTGGCTTAGAAGACTTTGTACCTTCCACAATCTAAGATGACAGACAGCATTCAGTCTCATCAACTAACTAAATCAAAGAAGCTTACAAAGAAAACTCCTTCCTACTAAAATTCTCCTTAGTTATAAAGCACTTTGCACCATTCTCTAAACCAATAGTTTTCCAACTTATCAATCTCGGAGCTGGTTAAAACTATAGATACCGACTGTGCGTGGTGGCTCACACCTGTAATCCCAGCACTTTGGGAGGCCAAGGCGGTGGATCATGAGGTTAATAGTTCAAGACCAGCCTGGCCAAGATGGTGAAACCCTGCTTCTACTAAAAATACAAAAATTAGCTGGGCATGGTGGCAAGTACCTGTAAACCCAGCTACTCAGGAGGCTGAGGCAGGGAATTGCTTGAACCCGGGAGGCAGAGGTTGCAATGAGCCTAGATCGTGCCACTGTACTCCAGCCTGGGTAACAGAGTGAGACTCTGGCACAAAAACAAAGCAAAACAAAACAAAAAATTGTAGATACCTAGAATTAATCCTGCAAAATCTGATGTGTTAAATCTAGTATGATGTAAAATCTGCATTTTATCAAACATCCCAGATTACTCCAAGGCATAATTTATAACTACAAAAATGGGTAATCTGTCTCTTTCAAAAATGACATTGTGCCTCAGAAAGGGAGATACACAAAGGAAGTTTTAACAGCAAAATCCTTTAATGTGCTCATAATACTAGTTTGTCAGCAAGGCTTTTTAGAGGAAAAAGCCTCTAAAAGAAGAAAAGACAATATGCATGTCTTATGGTAGAAGCTGTCTACTTCTATCTCTATTATTGTAGAAGATTCTTTGAAATGAGCATTTAAAATAACATGATATCATTTCCATTCCGCTGCTTTACAGACAAGGCGTAGAGGCATTTAGAAAATCTCTTGCTGGCAGGCACAGTGGCTCATACCTGTAATCCCAGCACTTTGGGAGGCCGAGGCAGGCAAATCACAAGGTCAAGAGATCAAGACCGTCCTGGCCAACATGGTGAAACCCTGTCTCTACCAAAAATATAAAAATTAGCTAGGCTTGATGGCATGCACCTGTAGTCTCAGCTACTTGGGAGGCTGAGGTGACAGAGTGAGACTCCATCAAAAAAAGAAAGAAAGAAAAAGAAAACAAAGAAAAGAGAAGAAAATCTCATTTAGATTCTCATGCACATGTGTATAGTAAAACACTCACCTCTCCCTTTGTTATTCCTGGTAACACATTCTATTTGTCATTTCACTATAAATGTGCAGATTTAGAAGTACAAAATAAGTTTATTTTCTCCTGTCTCTTTGTGTTAGTTCCTTTAGGCTAGTTTCCAGCTGACTTGCCTTTTGCCATACAGACCAAGAACCGTTCCTGCCCAGGAGAGGTTTCTGTAACCTTCCTTTCCCCACTGCAAAGCTTTGTCTGTCTCTGTGAGTTTCTTCCATATTTTCTATCCATATTATCAAGAAGCTAAGTAGAGCATATAGGTAAGAAAGAATCAAGACATGACAGCCTTCAATACAGTAATAATAAAAGCCATAGCTTTGAACACTGCCTGAGAAGCAGAACCAGGCAGGTTATGGGTGTGTGTCCTAGTTCTCTTAAAAACCAAATGCAGTCCTTGACAAGAAACCATATTGTATTTCCAATATTAAATGTGGTTATTGACCAAAAGAGCAACATAGATGGGTTTTCAATGGATATTAATAGTTGGTTGATACCTTGAAATACTGAAGGATGGACAGAAGAGAGCTAGGCCTGTACCATCATCTTTGCCCTAAGAGGCTGGGCAACTAGGGAAGAACTGTGAGTGTCATTGTTACGATTAGGAAAGCAACGCTGGTTAGACAAAACAATGAAAACAAGAAAGGCTTCTTTCCATTTTGGCTGCCACGGTAGCCACCCAGCTCCTGCCTGGCTCCTTCTCAGAGATTATCAGAAGAGACAGACAAGGACAAGATAAGAAGTCTAAATCAACCACTGAAGGGACCTAAAGGAGAGAGATCAAAGGACAGTTGATATCTAGGGCCCTGTGAAGATTCTAAAATGGGAGACAAGTGGAAGCAAACCCCAACATGTATGAAAAGACCATTCCAGCCAGCTTTCCACTGCAAGGAAGACCATGTAGGGGAAAACACAGAGGAAGTCAGCTCACGTTCCAACCCTACAGTTTCATGTGCTTCTGGGCAAATTGCATAATTTTTCAGAGCTGGAGTCTCCTCATTCACTGAATGATAAGTTTCCATTCTACTTATCTCCTAGGTGATTAGATAGTATCTTGTGTATGAAAACATTCTGTAAGATCCAAAGTACCAAATAAATGTTAGTTGCTTCTTTTCTCTCTCCCATCTGTTGAGAAAAGGATTTAGGGTGGGAAGACTTCTCTGGGTGGTATATGGATGATATACAGGTGAGCGTGGTAATAATTTTAATGACTACCGCTATGGGGAAAGATAACTCTGTCTTTTAATCAAAGAAAGAAACTTACTGAGTAAGGACTTGGAAAGTTGTGATCTGACCTGCTGTGCTAATCTATTTCTACAGAAATGTGAGAGCTTATTTTCTTTCTTTTCTTTTCTTTCTTTTTTTTGGTGGTGGTGGTTGTTTTTGAGATGGAGTCTTGCTCTGTCACCAGGCTGGAGTGCAGTGGTGCGATCTCAGGTCACTGCAACCTCTACCTCCTGAGTTCAAGTAGATCCCCTGCCTCAGCCTCCCAAGTAGCTGGGACTACAGGCCTGCGCCACCACGCCTGGCTAATTTTTTGTATGTTAGGAGAGACGGGGCTTCATCATGTTGGCCAGGATGGTCTCAATCTCCTGACCTTGTGATCCTCCCACCTCGGCTTCCCAAAGTACTGGGATTACAGGCATGAGTCACAGCGCCTGGCCTAGAGTTCATTTTCTAACAGAAACTGTTCCATTAACTTTCAGTTCTATGACAGGTATAATAACAACTTCCATTTGTTGAGCACATATTATGTTCCAGATACTGTACTAAGTATTGTATATTATTTATGCATTTGCTTATCACAACAACCATATAAGATACAAATATTCTTGTTAGCTCCTGTTTGCCAGTGAGGAAACAAATACAAAGTTAAGTAACATTTCCAAGGTCATACAGCTACTAATGGTGAAGTTTAGATGTGATCCCTGGGAGTCTGGCTTTGGATTTCCTCTTAGGGCAAGTTACCAAAGGTCTACAAAGTACTAAATATGAGAGCAGGGTTCAGGGGAGACAGATCAATCTGAACCAGTAACTGTGCAGGGTTTTCCTGTGTGGATCACTTGTGTGAAGATTGGGGTGAGTCACGTCTATGCAGTTTTGTATTATTCCTAGCCAAAGGACCTTTCTTAAATTCCAATTTTATCTCAACAGCAATAACGGTTGAAGGAATTTTGTTATTGCTCAGACATGCTTGAAAAGATCAATGTAGCGAGAATGCAGTGAAAATGGTCCATGAACTCATGGAGAACCCATAAAACTAGGGAGGAAGAGGCCTTAATATGCTGAGCTGCTCCTTCCAGACCTCTTCCTGCTCAGTATCTTCCTCATTTCACCACTGGCCAACCCACAGATTTTTGCTGTAAAGTCAGTGTCATATAAGGATAAACTGTAGATAAGATTTCTTCTTCCATGGACAATTTATAAATTTAGAGAAGTTAAATTTCAGGTCTATTATATTCCTAGTTTACATATTTATGCTTTAAGATGTAGTTCAATGTGAAATTCATTTCTGAACTGTGGAACATTTCTTGTCTTATGTATTTATTATTTTTTTTTCCTTATTTATTTATTTAGTTAGTTTTTATGGAAACAGACTCTCGCTCTGTCACCCTGGCTGGAGTGAAGTGGCACGATCTCGGCTCACTGCAACCTTCTCCTCCCGGGTTCAAGCAATTCTCCCACCTCAGCTTCCTGGGTAGCTGGGACTACAGGTGCACGCCACCATGACCATCTAATTTTTTGTATTGTTAGTAGAGATGGGGTTTTGCCACATTGGCCAGGCTGGTCTCAAACATCTGACCTCAAGTGATCCACCCAACTTGGCCTCCCAAAGTACTAAGATTACAGGTATGAGCCACCGTGCCCAGCTTCTTGTCTTATTTGTAGGCATGAAGGAGATATACGACAAATCATGGTATATTATTACTTTGATAAATATACTATTAGTAACTTTAAAATATTCGTCATAATAGCAAATTATCCCTCTTTGTATATCCTAAATGGATGAAACTCCTCAAGACCAACAGTGGCATGAGAGGTTGGCCTGTACATTTCTCTGAGTTAGGCGTTCAGTTCAAATGCCTCCAGGAATTTAAACCAGATTTGAAGGATCTGGATTAACTATGTTATGGAGTAACAGCACCGGTTGTTCTACAATAAATACTTGTTAAGTGGAAATGAATTTCAGTTTAGCTCACCCTAGCTAATTGGGTCTGATTAGGTCAGGACAAATTCTGTAGCAGACCAGTTTTTTCCATGTGTGGGCCTTGGCCTACCTTTCTTTATACAGAATCCACCTGGAGAAAAATCGCAAAGAAGATTATTGTCCCTGGACTGGGTGCTGTGGCTCACGCCTGTAATCCCAGCACTTTGGGAGGCCAAGGAGGGTGGATCACAAGGTCAGGAGCTGCAGACCAGCCTGGCCAACATAGTGAAACCCTGTCTCTACTAAAAATACAAAAATTAGCCAGTCATGGTGGTGTTTGCCTGTAATTCCAGCTGCTCGAGAGGTGGAGAGAGGAAAATTGCTTGAACCTGGGAGGTGGAGAAGATTAGTGTCCCTTACTCAACCCCAGATAGTCCATCACCTCAAAGTCCACACTTCCCCTCCAAGGTCTTCAACCCCCATTCCACTCACCTTCCTCTCAGCACTCACTCAGAACAGTGTCAGGGCTTTTGCTGGTACTCTCCATTCTCTGCTGAACCCTTTTTTCCTCTGCCCTTCTCCATCCTTTGGACCATTTACCGCCCACAAACACAAGTTCTAAGTTGAAGGCCCTTCTCCCTTTCTTAGTAATATTTCCATTTTCAGAGAGACCTAACAAGGACACCCACCAATGGACATTTATGTCTAATGCTTACCATTGCTTTTATAGTGGAAACGTTAGGACAGAGATTTTGGCATACCTCAAATCATAGGAAGAAGCTATTTTCTCAGTTGTTGATTTCAGAGAAGGCTCTACCCCTGTGGGGCCAGAATCCAGGTCTCCTAACTCATAATCCAGTTATCTTCCCAGCTCACCTGCTGACTCTTGGATCAGACTGAGGCTTAAGTCTGACTCAGTCTGACTTTTCTTCGCATTAAAACCACATTTTTTTAAAAAAACTTCAGATTGGATTACCTAAAGTGAGTAACCACTTCTGATGTTCATAGCTGGGTATCAAATAATTTAAATGGCAGTTTGAGCTTTAAACATATTCTGTAAATATCAGTAAAATGCCTTGACATCACAGAACCAAGTAACTACAATTATTTTAGTGTTATTTTTGTTTTTATATTTTATATTGTGTTTGATCTTGGTAAAGCCAACAAGATTCAGGATCTGAGGTCTAGGTCACTGAAGAGATTGCATCAACATCTACCCTTAGGTAGGCCCCATGGAGGAAGAAATTCACAAGGAGCCCAGACGTGTTTACTTTGCTGTTACCCAGCATGGCAAACAAGCAGCTGAGTTCTGTGACATCCTTTTACTGCCTAATGTTTAAATACTGCCAGTGACACTGCTCCAGTTTTAGCCTAATTGTGCCTTTAGCTTTGTTACTAAGGTTCAATGTTTTGCATTTTAGTACAGTATTTTCATATCCAAAATGAAATAGAAAATGGGAGAACAGTATTTAACCATGGTCAGGAACTATGCCACCATCAAGTGAGTATTCTGTGTGCTTCCAAACATCGTTTGCATACTTACCATTTTATAATTAACATGTTTTGAAACTGAGATCAAAATCGATAACAAACCTAAAAGATCAAAGTTCTTTCAGTCGTTTTAGTCAGATTTTGCTTTGGAAACCTGAGGAAAACATGATCCCCATGATTTGCTGTCTAAATCGTGTAGCGTATCAGCCAGATAACCAGTCATTTTGCTTCAGTTATCTGTCCTAACTACATTATATGCAAAACAGACAAACGAAAATCATATCTACTGTGTAAATTCCAATCTCACTACTGGAGATTCATTCTTCCTATTGTCAGTCGAATTCTCTGTCAAATCTCCAAGCAAGCAAGCCTCATATCAAGATGGCTAAGAAGTTTTATATACACTAGTTGGGACCTTTGATCTATGGCTCTAATTGGAAGAGACATTTTTAAGATTACCGAAGCTCCAAAGGTCATGTTGGTGTACAGAGCAAGGAATGATAACCACGTGGTAGAAATTTTTTAAAGAGATAACTGTTGTTGGGCCTTCAGCGTTAGGGGTACTGTCTACATCAAAAGATTATATTCCTGTGCCTGCTTTATTCTTTACACTTAGAGTTCTACTGTTTTACAATGGATCGATGGACCTAAGATTTGAATGCTTTATCTTTTAATAGAGTTTTTACTGCAATTGCATATGGAGCTATGGCCATCGGAGAAACGCTCGTTTTGGCTCCTGAATATTCCAAAGCCAAATCCGGGGCTGCACATCTGTTTGCCTTGTTGGAAAAGAAACCCACTATAGACAGCCACAGTGAAGAAGGGAAAAAGCCAGTAAGCACAACGGTGATCTTAAATGTCCAAATAAAGATGGCAACAGTAGTAACTGGGGACCACTAAAGATGGGAGGGAGGGAATGAGGAATGGGGACAAGGGCTGAAAAACTATTGGGTACTATGCTCAGTATCTGTGTGACAGGATCATTCTTACCCCAAACTTCAGCTTTATGCAATATATCCAGATAACAAACTTGCATATGTACCCCATGAATCTAAAATAAAATTTGAAAAAATAAAATGAAATATAAATTTAAAAATAAAAAATAAATGTCTACTTCTTAAATGAAGGCATTCTTTGGAAAACTCTGCAAAAGATAATGTCATAGTAACATAAAGAGTTAAAAGTTTGTATAAAATAATTTTATGGCTACAAATGGGGAAAAAGTGTCTTGTCTTAACCAAATTTTTACCTCTACTACTACAATTTATATTCGTATTTTTAAATATATCCTCTAATTTGTACGCCTGATGCTCTGAGAATGTTCTTGAAAAAAAGGACTGATTTTTATACTGAATTTTACTTAGACAGCAAAAGTTTTGATCTTGGGTGAAGATTCGTATTAAGGTTTATTTGTTTGTTTGTTTTTCTTTGAAAACATACACAAAGTAAATAATGTTCTGCTGCTTCAGACACTGTTTTTCATGGGAACTATATTTACAAACATAAAGGGGGAAAACAGGAAAGCATACCTATTAAATTGACACATACAAACAAATTCAGCCTCAAACTCTAAAAGACTGTGACTATTAAAAGAGAAATAATAGATAAGCTGTTTAATTTTAAAATAAGCCTCTCAATATTAGCCTTACACATTAAATACATATTCAGTTTTAGAACCTTTCTAGACATTTTAATTTTTAAAATAAAAATAGTCATTAGGTATATACTTAAATTTTTAAATTTATAATTATTTCCCTCTAGAATTTTAATAGTAGATTTATATGTATGACAGTTTAAAATAAAACAGCATTACAAGAGCTACACAATTATTAAAAAGAATGCTTGTTAGTGACAGAAATGAAAAGATCTGGAAATTCTCAAAACAGAATGCTTCAAAGATATGTCACAGTCAAATTAAGATTTTTTTAATGTCTTTTGGAAAGTAAAAGGTTTAAGAAGCTATTTTTTTAATTTTAAGATTTATATGTATAACAGTATTGCTACTCTTATTTCTTTCTGCAGATTATAATAGAGGAACTGAGTATCTCACTGATCTATGTCCTTACAGAACTATAGGCATGCATAGACTATGGAAGTATTTCTTATAAAGACTATAAAATTTATGTATTTAATCTTTATTTTATTTAATATGTAAATGTTTCTGAATATCACTCTCTATGTTTTTAAAAATTATGATTGGGGCCGGGCACGATGGCTTATGCCAGGACTTTGTGAGGGCAAGGTGGGTGAATCATGTGAGGTCAGGAGTTCAAGACCAGCCTGGTTAACACAGTGAAACTTCGTCTCTACTAAAAATACAAAAATTAGCTGGGTGTGGTGGCATGAGCCTATAGTCCCAGCTACTTGGGAAGCTGAGGCAGGAGAATCACTTGAACCTGGGAGGTAGAGGTTGCAGTGAGCCAAGATCTCGCCACTGTACTCCAGCCTGGGCAACAGAGTGAGAAGCTGTCTTAAGAAAATAAAATAAATAAAAATAAAAATCTGGTCAATCAAATGAAATTGGCAAATATTGAAA
Organism: Aotus nancymaae; assembly: GCF_030222135.1. Taxonomy (NCBI): domain Eukaryota; kingdom Metazoa; phylum Chordata; class Mammalia; order Primates; family Aotidae; genus Aotus; species Aotus nancymaae. Next base: position 39,519,673 of record NW_026988438.1, on the reverse strand, counting down.
GTGAAGGCATATGGGCCATCCACTATATTTTTCTCTCTATTTTTACACGTTTGAAGTTTTTCATATTAAATGCCATTTAAAATAGTAAGAACAAATTGTAAATGTATCAAAGTTTAGAAGTTTTCTAGAATACCTCTATGAGCTATTATACAAAATACATACTAGAGCATACACATAAATAATTGAATTCTTCATGTTTCTGTACTATTCTGGGTTTCTTAAAACCTTTTTTATACAAATGCAGAGAGGGAAGTACACCAAAAAAATTTTTTTTAAATAAATAAATAAATAAAAAACCCTTGTTATATAAATAATACGCATGTGTTGTAGGAGGCAAATGGAAAATATCGAGTAAGCTAAAATAAACTATTACTACACTACTCTTAAATTTTGCCAAATATCCTTTATTTTTTTTTCTAGATCTCTTAACCACATCTTAACACTGAATTCCTTTAACAAGAAAATATCATCAGATTTTCCTTTGGTGCTCCTCACCCCTACCTGCCCCTGCTTCTTACCTATCTGATGGTCAGAATGGGTCGAACATGACTAGTAAACCTGACTGTAAGGATGTGTTTTAAAATCCAGCCATCACTACCACACACACACACATGCACACACACACACACACACACACACAAATCCACTTGCTCCTTCTTAGTTGATGTTTACTCTAACAACAAAAATTAATAAGACTTAAAATGCAATTGAGACAAACACAAAAAGAACTTAAAATCTTATGAACCAAATATATTAAGGGAAAGTTAAACATTTAGTGATAGCTCTGGAAAGTCTTTTTTAAATATCCTGGTGTAGATAACTATTGGTGTAGAAACCAGTAAAGAGATTGATGCATAGAGAGAAAACTAAATGTTTGGGCAAAAGTCACTATCAAATAATAGTCAATTGAAAATAAAGATAGGGCTGGGTGTGGTGGCTCACACCTGTAATCCCAGCACTTTGGGAGTCCAAGGCAGGCGGATCACGAGGTCAAGAGATCAGGACCATCCTGGTCAACATGGTGAAACCCCATCTCTACTAAATATACAAAAATTAGCTGGGCATGGTGGTATGGCTGTAGTCCCAGCTCCTTGGGAGGCTGAGGCAGAATCGCTTGAACCCAGGAGGTGGAGGTTGGGGTGAGCCGAGATCACACCATCGCACTCCAGCCTGGGCAACAAGAGCAAAACGCTGTCTCAAAAAATAAATAAATAAATAAAAACAAAATTGGCTGGGTATGGTGGTGCAGGCCAGTGGTCCCAGCTACACGGGAGGCTGAGGTTGGAGGATGGCCTAAGCCTGGGAAGTGGAGGTTGCAGTGAGCCGAGATCACACCACTGCCTTCCAGCCTGGGTGACAGAGCTAGACCCTGCCAAATAAAATAAAATAAAATAAAATAAAATAAAATAAAATAAAATAAAAATATCTTCACTATAAAACATGGCCTGATTTACAAAAATAACACTTATACATATAGTTTACAAGAACCTCAGCTCTTCTGAATTAAGCAATAAAGTTTTGTAAAGCACAAACCAAATTTTTTAAAAAATGTATCACTCAGATAAGCTGGTCAAACAACTAACTGTGGAAAGGAACTGTCTGTGCAGCAAAGCCGAAGCAAGCAAGTAGTTTTTAGAAACTTGGTGACGTCCAGTAGTAAGAATAACAAGAAACACAGACACAAAAAAATATAAACAAAAGTGACAGAAACCCACTTGCAGTCAACAGTTCTACAGAGACACATACATGTTTAAAATTAAACGGGCTATGGAAACACGCACAATTTTCAAAAAGCATTTAGCCAATATGCTACAATGTGTTACAGCCTTCCCAAGTCACTCTTCTCAACTCTGTCAACTTCCTTTCACAGGACACATGCGAAGGGAATTTAGAGTTTCGAGAAGTCTCTTTCTTCTACCCATGTCGTCCAGATGTTTTCATCCTCCATGGCTTATCCCTTACTGTTGAGCAAGGAAAGACAGTAGCATTTGTGGGGACCAGCGGCTGTGGGAAAAGCACTTCTGTTCAACTTCTGCAGAGATTTTATGACCCCGTGCAAGGACAAGTGGTAAGACTGAATTGAAACACACCTACTCTGGGAGTTAGCAGTCCTGTTCTTAAACATTCACTAGGGCTTAAGCAACCCCACTGGTTTGGGTGGGGCAAACAATGCAGAAGTTAAAAAGAAAAAAAATCTCTATCTCAACTCTTAACTGAGAGGACAAGCAAACCAATCTCAAAAATGATGGTTAGGGCTTTGAAGTGAAGTGCAAAGATCCAAAGATTATTCAACTATTCTGGCAGCAGAAATGTTTATCTCAGCTGTGGAATCACTTTAGAACGTGGGTGCTGGAGGTTAGGTCTAATGTTCACATCGTGGCCCCATATTCTGTTCTGGTTTATTTCAGACAGAGAGAACAGTGTCCTCCACCTCCTTAATTCAGGCTTCTGCTTTCCCACTGCTCATCCCCACCTCCCAACCGTCCAAACTTTATGCATGGTTAAGGCTTATTTGAATCAGTTCCATGAAGTCATGCCTCTAATCTCTAAAATGATGTAATCTCTCCATCTTTCAAACCTAAGGATTGTTTTTCTTACCTGGCACTTGTCTTACTATACCTTATATTGTGGATTTCCCATTATCTTGTCCTCCCCCTCCCCCCACCACCGCATCAGCACACCCACATGAAGCTTCTGGTCCTGCCTTTTTTCCCTACAAAAAAGTTCCTAAAATTCAAACTGTCACGTTAGTCCTCATTCTCCTGCAATGTACAGTCTTTTCGCCCTTACATATTCTTAATGAGTATTTGCAAAACAGAGTTGTCCTAAAGGGATCCTGTGAACTAGGTGACACTCATCTATTCGCACATAGCATAGCACACTCCCTCCTCTAAACCCACCACAGTTAGACTATACCAGAGTCCATGCCATCAATCAGGGTCCTTGATGCCCTGGCCCCTGCCTCCCACTCCAAGCTCCTCTCATACTCACTGCCCACCTCATCGTGCACTGTGCTTTCTTTCTCTCTCTCTCTCTTTCTCGCTCTCCCTCCCTCTGTGTGTGTGTGTGTGTGTGTGTGTGTGTGTGTTTTGAGACAGAGTCTTGATCTGTCGCCCAGTCTGGAGTGCAGTGGCGAAATCTCAGCTCACTGCAACCCCTGCCTCTTGGGGTCATGCAATTCTTATGTTCCAGGCTCCCAAGTAGTAGCTGGGAATATAGGCGCATGTCAGTGCCACCAATCCTGGTTAATTTTTGTATTTATTATAGAGACAGAGTTCGGCCATGTTAACCAGGCTGGTCTTGAACTCCTGGTCTCAAGTGATCGGCCCACCTCAGCCTCCCAAAGTCTCCTTGTGTTCTTTAAACACACCTATGACCCTTTGTTTTTTTAAATATTTTATTGCGTTTTAGGTTTGTTTTTTTCATGAACCTTTCTTTTACTATTGCCCTGCCCAGAATGTCTGCACTGTAACTTCCTTGCAGGCTCCTTCTGTTCATGTCTTAGTCTGAACGTCCTTTCCTTAAGGCCTTCTAAGATAATCCCTTTCTCATGCCTCTCCATACCCTCCCCACTGCCTCAGTCCCTTTACCCTGTTACCCTGTCTTCAGAGTACTTTCCTCTTCTGAGTTTATTATTTGTTCATGTGTTTATTGCATGCCTTTCTGCTAAAATACAGGCTGCAAAAGGGTATGAGCTTTCTTTTACTGACCATTATTTCCCCAGTACCGGAAGAATCCCCCTCACATAGTGAGCATGCTCATCAAATATGAGTTGAGTGTTACTATCTATTCATGTGAGTAAACATGGCTGTGTGCAAAATGACACACCTTTACACGTGGAGTACTCTATCCTCTCCACCTACTTTGATCACTGGGCTTTCAGAAAGTCAGGTCCTGTTACAGTGGAGGGGGCAGTAGTGAGTTACATGCTGTTTGCTTCTAGACAACATATGATTTATGAGCCTTCCTTGGGTAACCTTATACTTCGAAATAGTTTGAATTCCTATCCTTCTTGTTATGATTTGTGGGTGTTTGAATACAGTGAACTGTAACATGATACAGTTGTGTGATCTTAACACACCATTCTCCATTCTGCTTTTGGCAGCTGTTTGATGGCGTGGATGCAAAAGAACTCAATGTACAGTGGCTCCGTTCCCAAATAGCAATCGTTTCTCAAGAGCCTGTGCTCTTCAACTGCAGCATCGCCGAGAACATCGCCTATGGTGACAACAGCCGGGTAGTGCCATTAGATGAGATCAAAGAAGCAGCAAATGCAGCAAATATCCATTCTTTTATTGAAGGTCTCCCTGAGGTAAGAAAATCTCTGAAATCTTCAGTTACAAAGCTGCCAAGTAAGCCTAAGTAGCCACTGGGCCTATGCGGTTGTTTTTTATGAATTGCTTGGATTATACAATTTATTTATTTCCAGAATCTAAAGTTCGATGTAAAACATGAAGTCAGATGTGAAAAGCCAAGTTTGAGATTTTCATGTGACTATTTTTTCCAAAACCAAAATGTATTACTCTTCACTGGATTAACGTTCACATTCTGTTCTTTGCCTTCTGTCCATCTGTGCTGTGGCTGGTCCACACTAGAACCTGTCCTACCACTGCAGTAGCCTCTTCAGCTGCCTTCCAGTCTTGCTCCTTTAACATTTTCCTTCCTCACAGCAATCAGAGGGATCTTTTAAAAACAAATTAGATCCTGTCTGTCCCTGCTTACAACTGCCTCATGGCTCCCCTGTGCACTTAGAATAAAGCCCAGATGCTCCATATGGAGGGGCTGCTGAAGCCTCTGTGATCTGGCCCTGCTGTTTCCCCAGCAACATCCTCACCACGCGGTCACTTTGCTGCGGCTGAGCTGGTCTCTCCTGTCTCATGAACAGGCCAACTTGCTCCCCACCTCAGGGCATTTGCATTTGCTGTTTCTTCAGCCTAGACCTCCCTTCTTTTGGCTTTTGCCATAGTAGTGCCTTAACTTTCAAGTCCTTTCAAATGTTACCTTTGCAGAGGCCTCCCCTAAGTATCCTATTTTTAAAAGTCCCCATCACTCCTATGTCCTATCACTTTGTCTTCAGGGCACATATCACAGTCTGAAAATTACCGTGAGCACTCAGTTATTTGTTTAGCATTGCCCCTTCCCACTAGAGTGTAAGATGCTTGCCTGCCATTTTATCACTTTGATGTCTGTATTGCTGTGACAACTGGCACAAAATCTCAGAAAAGTCCATGTATCAATGCTTTTCTATCAATGCTCTTGTATGTATCAATGCTCTTGAACAATGTTTCAAGAGCAAGCATTGATACAAATTGAAAAACAGTGCACAGACAGGAATAATTGTAACTTTAAGTGCTTATAATATCTGGTATTTATATCCACACACACACACACACACACACACACACACACAATTAAATTGAAATAGAGATACTTTCATGTAAAGGCAAATTTTTATATGTGATTTTTATCAACTAAGTTTCTATCTCTCTTTAAAGGGAAATAGTAAAGTTTAACAACCAATATATTGAACACTAATAATCTAGAGCCCTGTTCTTTGGTGGAGGCCAACAGTCACCATAGTCTTTTATACTCCTTCCCTTACCAGCTCTTCTCCATACAACATGGTACCTACGTCATTAATACAATCTCCCTTATTCTGGTAAGGGTTTGCAGTACTAAATGTATTGCAAGGATTCACATTTTTTTAATAAATATAGTGATGCCGTGAATAGCTTTCAATGGCAACTTCCTTTTTAATCACGACACTCACTGCATTGTTAATTTGTGGTCACATTACTATCTGCATAATCTTGATAGTTTGTTTTATGTATTGTGAAATGCTGCCCAATTGATATTTGTACCATTTAACTTTTATTCTTTTTTTTCTTTGAGACAAGGTCTCACTCTGTCACCCAGGCTGGAGTGCAGTGGTGTGTTCTTGGTTCATGAGAGACTCGACCTCCCAGGTTGACCTGAGCTTCCTGAATAGCTGGGATCACAGGCACATGCCACCATGTCTGGCTAATTTTTGTGTTTTTTGTAGAGATGAGATTTTACCATGTTGCTTAGGCTGGACTCGAGCTCCTGGGCTCAAGCAATTCCACCCACCTTGGCCTCCCAAAGTTCTGGAATTACAGGCATAAGCCACCACACCAGGCCTAACTTTCATTCTTAAATTGTTTGTTATCTGTAATACCAGCTATTTGGGAGACTGAGGCATAAGAATCACTTGAATCCAGGAGGCAGAGGTTGTGATGAGCTGAAATTGTGCCACTGTACTCCAGCCTAGGTGACAGAGCAAGACTCTGTCTCAAAAAAAAAAAAATTGTTTATTATCTTCTATTTATTGTACCAGTTCTCACATTTACCCAAAACTACATGCTGCAAAGATCCATTGTGCTAACTTTTCATAACAGATTTTGAAAACCAAAATGTTATTTCTTGTTAACATTTTTTTAAAAGTAGCTTATTTTTCAGTGTTTTAAAGTTTACCTTTAATTTACCTTCATGTCATTGTTCCCCCAAAAACATGTAGAAACATAAGAAAACCTGGTATCAAAATAACATCATTAAAAATTTTTTAATCAGATAATTCCTAGAAAAACGACATATTATTAAATGCCTTTGGTTAGTACCCTGGGTAGAATAAAGCTGCCCTCTTATGCTCAGTTGGCTGGGAAAAAGGAAGAGACAAAACCAGCCATGCATTCCCCAGCACTTCCAGGAACCAAGAACTAAGCTAAATGTCCACCACAGCACAGCAAGGATGCTGTAACTACCCCCATTTCACAGATAAAGAATTTCAGTAACTTTCTTAAAGTTGTATAGAAACTCAGCATTTGAACCTGGATTCTTTGTGCTATACTGAAGGGAGGGAGGGGGTTTGTAACCATGGTGGTATTAGGGTTTCAGAGATGGGAACAAAGGTGCCCTTGCTCCTCTCTTCAGAAGGGCAGTCCAAAGCAACCACCACAAATGCGGAGCATGGCATTGGTGTACTCAGAGTGACACTCAGAAACATGTTATAGCTCACATCTAGGTTTTAGGGAAGAAAAGTGAACATGAACCTTGTAATTTGTTGTACTTTTTTTTGATAGAATTAATTTTCTAGACTGAACATGGTGGTTCACACCTGTAATCCCAGCACTTTGGAAGGCCAAGGAGGGCGGATCACCTGAGGTCAGGAGATAGAGAACAGCTTGGCCAACATGGTGAAACCCCGTCTCTACTGATAATACAAAAATTAGCCAAGCATGTTGGCACATGCCTGTAATCCCAGCTACTCGGGAGGCTGAGGCAGGAGAATCACTTGAATCCAGGAGGCGGAGGTTGCAGTGAGCCAAGATCATGCCATTGCACTCCATCCTGGACAACAAGAGTGAGATTCCATCCCAAAAAAGAAAAAAATAACAATTTTCTCAAGCAAATAAGTGGAGTCCAGCATCCCCTGCAAATATATGGCCACAGTGGCAGTGTGAAAATGGTGGCGCAAAAGTGAAAGAGAAGTTCAGCTCTCCCGGTAACACTCAGTAAGCATAAAATATACACCCATATGTAAAATAGGCATAGGAGAAAGTCTTCACTTAAGACACATTGAGATATTATTCATTTGAATTCTCTCCAAGAATTATTTAGCAATTTGAAGTTGTGTCACACTTTGCTTTCTGAGGATTTCTTGTTCCTTTACTACAAACTTTGTGGATTGACCCATCTGCCATGTCCTGCTCCCTCAAAATTTACATTCTCTATCTTCCTTTTTGTCACAAAGACACAGGGAACTTGAGAGGTCAGTTAGGAGCTATTTCCAGGAAGAGGTTTTTAAAGGCCTACAATAACAATTACAAAATAAACTAAAACAAGAAAATTGATTTAAAAGATATTTTAAAAGTAGAATTAACAAGACTTGGCTCAAGATTGTCTCTGGAAAGTGAGCAAGGGAATGTACAATACACTGAGCAGCATCACAGAATAAAACACGGAATAGGTTTCCCCCTACACACACACACACACATTCACACACACACAAATTGTGTGTGTTTGATGAAAATTCATTTGGTGGCTAAATGATGTAAGGATATAATATAGTCCTTTTTTATATTTATCCCACTTAGAATAAATAATCAAATACATCTGCACAAAATTCATGTATTTGATTACCAGTTGCTTCCCCAGATCCTTCTGGGGGGGGGGCGTTAAATAATATATTATCTATTAGATATAGATAATATATAGTATATACATAATATATGGAATTTTTTCTTCTAAGGTTGAAAAAAATTGGAATTCTTAAATACATATAACTCTAAGAGTTTTGGTAAGGGAGTGTGGATCTGTGTGACAGCTCAAACCAGGAGGGTGCAGAGCAAGGAGTCACCTTAGAATATGCTGAGTGTAATGTAATGCATATCTCATAGAAATATCCCACGAGCATTTGGAAATACAGGCCTGGGGCATAGGAGAGTCCTGGAAGCAACACCACCTTGATCGCAAGGATCCTCTGAGACACACAAGGTGTGGTTCTCTCCTAATCCTCATAATGTCACCCAGTGGCAGCTCTCAGTCAAGCCACATCCTTAAGTAGGACTTCGACCACTGGACCAACCCCAAAGTCCAACCCAGGTCCTGCAGAGATTCTCCAGAATGCAGTTGCTTTATGATTAGACTTTGGTGTTCCTGATAACTGACTTTTCGCTCCAGGTTCATATTAAGGAGCCATTACCCCTTGAGTTTCTCATAAAAGAGGTAATTTCAGGGCACTCACCATCCCAGTGATTGCCAGCAAACTGATTCAGATTTTCAGCGGGAGAGGAACTCTGTGGTTCTTCATTAAAAAACAAATGTAGGGCCGGGCGCGGTGGCTCACGCCTGTAATCCCAGCACTTTGGGAGGCCTAGGCGGGTGGATCACGAGGTCAAGAGATCGAGACCATCCTGGTCAACATGGTGAAACCACGTCTCTACTAAAAATACAAAAAATTAGCTGGGCATGGTGGCGCGTGCCTGTAATCCCAGCTACTCAGGAGGCTGAGGCAGGAGAATTGCCTGAGGTTGCGGTGAGCCGAGATCGTGCCATTGCACTCCAGCCCGGGTAACAAGAGCAAAACTCCGCCTCAAAAAAAAAAAAAAAAAGTAAAAAATCTTCAGTTTAAATATATGCAAATGTTTTTAGGTGGCTATTGAGACAATGTGTATATCCATATTTGTAATCTGTTCTGCTTAACAGCAGGCAAAATATCTGAATTTCGTTTTCATCCAATATGTTCTTTAAACTTACACTCTCCTACCATCTAGAGAAGGCCAAAAAATGCACAGTGATTTCTAAAGTAGTTTTTGCATCTTTTTCAGCTGTCCTAGAAGAATTCATGTACAATTTAAGCTAGGCTGGCAGAAAGAGCTACAAGCTCATTATCATTCCCACCTCCCTTCCCAATTTTTAGTTTAAGATTTAATCCCCTCATTTAAATGCAAACTTTGCAGTGTTTGGAAATGAATGACAACATAGTTTCATCTATGGTTCTGAATTTAACAAAATGCATTTTAGGAGGAAGGGGCCCAAGGCCTACTAGTCAGATAAATCACAGAGAAAATAGTGAAAGTCTGTGTTCTTTGTAGACCATTCACTTTAGAGAAGATATGTTTCCTGAGCTTTAGTAATTCAGACATCCATTGTTTGATATAAAACAAGCGCCTGTGCATGTTAAATTGAAAAGTAAGCTTTGAGATGATGTGGACACATTTTGTCATAAGGTTATACCACAGGTTCGAGACACCTAGTCTGCCCAAAATGCACTTCCTGAAAGCAGTCAGATGTGGAAAGGCAATTCCCTCAAGCTTTTCTAGGTTACCAACACAAAATGAACAGCTATGAATCACATGCTGCATGTGAGATGCTGCTACGGGATTAATCTTTCCGCCTATTCACTTAGACCAGCTTTCGCAATGGAGCTGATCCATCTACATATTCTTATCTGGGTACCAGTGGCTTATGTTTCTTAGGAAAGTGCCAAGGGCCACTAGAAAGCAACGTGAAGCCTTGAAAGGAAGCTAAATCAATGAGACAATCTAAAAAGCAGGCAATAAGCTGCTTACCCCAACTGAACTGACCAATTGTGATTCAGAAGACCATGATAGCCTCAAGATTTGTGTGAAATTTCCTTTAGCCTTCCATGAAGGGAAACACTGGAGAAATTGGGTTATTAGTAAGCAGGGGAACTATGGAAACACGGTCAAGTGCTAAATGTCACCATTACTATTTTGTGACCTGAAAAGGTGAATAGACTGTTTCAAGATGCCAACCTATTTCCAGGAAGATGCATGTACCACTGAGAATCCCATCACAGCATCTGTAAGGATGTGCCCATAGAGGCTTATTAGCAAGAGCCAAAGTGAAGAAACCTTATAATTTCCTTTGTTGTTTTTAATACCGTGAATAATTTTAACCTGAAAATAGTAGATAATGTAACTTAATGGAAAAGGATTTGTATTTACTATGAATTTGTTTCTTGCCAATAATTTTTTTCTTATGCTTTAATTTGAAAACTTTCTTTGTAGAAGCATAATGGCAGAGGTCTGCTGTCTGTGGTCAGATTGGATATGTAAATGAGATGGTGGTGTTTACTGCTGCTTTAGCATTGATTTGCAACAAAGCCCGAGAATAGATTTCAACATTTGTTGGGACACAAATTTTCAAGAGTAGCAACATTTGAAATATTTAGATGGTTCTTGCCCACAGTTGCCATGCTAATTTCACTAACCAAGCCTTGCTTTCTTAATTGCATGCTCCTGTAATAGAAATACAACACACGAGTTGGACTGAAAGGAACACAACTTTCTGGCGGCCAGAAACAAAGACTGGCTGTTGCAAGGGCTCTTCTCCAAAAACCCAAAATTTTGTTGTTGGATGAAGCCACTTCAGCCATTGACAATGAAAGTGAGAAGGTAACATCATTTTCTTTTGTCTCAGAATATAATACCAAATATGAGCATGCAGTAACATGGAAGAAACCAAGGTAAGTTTGGAAAGAATTGCAGTTCTAAGGTCACCAGTTCTAATTAAGGCTTTGGCCTTTACATAAAGGTCAGTAGATGGTGGAGAGGTGGGAGAGAGTAGAGACAGAGGGAATCTCATGTTCTAGAAGGTTTTCTCACTCAAATGATCTCATTATCAAAAGTGGACCAATTTTTGAAATGTTCTTTCATTCAAGGCAAGAGCCCAAGAAACTCTTCAATTTTACTACTTTTCAATTTTACTATTATTCCAGTGATGCCAAACAAATTAATAAGGTAGTTTGTATGGGTAAAAAAGTAATCTACACTGCAGTGTCAGAGCCTGCGAGTACCTTCTATAGACTTAGCCTAGTTTGAGCAGGAAACAAGGAAAAAAACGGACACATGAGAATCTACTTGCACAGCAAGCTTCTTCGGCTGTTTAATTTTGCTATGTCCTTGTCCCCTAGGAGTTTCTTGCACATGTAGGCACTTACTTAGTAAATGAACATTGGTTAAATAAATGATAATTATTTAATGATAATTATTAATATTTAAAGATTATGCCTTACATGCTATTATCTCAGTCCTCACAACAACATGACGAATGGGCTTCTTATATTAGCATGCCCATTGTACAAATTAGCACACTAAGGCTTAGAAAGATTAAGTAACTTTTCAGGGCCAGGCACGGTGGCTCACGCTTGTAATCCCAGCACTTTGGGAGGCCAAGGCGGGCAGATCATGAGGTCAGGAGTTGGAGACCAGCCTGACCAACATGGTGAAACTCTGTCTCTACTAAAAATACAAAAAGTAGCCAAGCATGGTGACGTGTGCCTGTAATCCCAGCTACTCAGGAGGCTGAGGCAGGAGAATTTCTTGAACCCAGGAGGCGGAGGTTGCAGTGAGCCGAGATCACACCATTGCACTCCAGCCTGGGTGACAGAACAAGACTCCATCTCAAAAAAAAAAAAAAAAAAAAAAGATTAAGTAACTTTTCTAAATTCTAATGGAGGGTATCTGACCTAAAGGCCCAGGCATGGGCTCCACATGATCACTACTTGTAGATGATATTATTCTTGAATCCCAAAGTGACAGTGTGTTATGAAAAAAAACAACAACAACAACTAACTTTTGGGATCAGACATATCTGGGCTGTAACCCTCAATTCATCAGTTACTAGCAGTATGACCTTGGTCTAACCTCAGTTCAGTTATCAGAAAAATAAAAATACTATCATTTTATGAGGTTACTAAAAGAATTTAAATGAGATAGCCATCTTGGGAACATTTTATACATTCCACAAATATTGGTTTTCACCCTCCACTCCCACTTTCTAAATAGCATCATAACCACATTGATGCTATATAGAAATGAGATGCTATGTTAACAGGACAGTTCTACAGCTAAAACCTACCAAAAACAAAACAAAATCTATGTGAGAAAATTAGGTAAATAAATTAGACAATTCTACTTAGGTATGCTACTTAGAAATACTACCTCCTGACTTTCAGTTTAGAACTACTCAAAGAAATAATAGTAGAAATTTGAGTAGTATTAGAACTATGCAAAGAAATTGTAGTAGAAATACTACTATAATTCTACTTAGAAATGCTACTTCCTGACTGCATTTAGAACCACTAACATATAAACAACTATTTCATTTTTATTCATTCTCACAAATGTCTTACTTAATTTATCTGTAGTTAATCTTTCTAGACATCTAGACTTCTGTTGAGTAGGGTGAATATTTTACAAGTAGGGCAATTCCCTTGGGGACAAGCAAATAAAGCAAAGAATGTTATTACATTACCTTTACCTTAATTTATTTGACTTAGGCAAGTTTACTAACATCTAACTCAAACTGGTGATCACAGGTCTTTCTCTCTTCCAGGTGGTTCAGCACGCCCTTGATAAAGCCAGGACGGGGAGGACATGCCTAGTGGTCACTCACAGACTCTCCACAATACAGAACGCAGATTTGATAGTGGTTCTGCACAATGGAAAGATAAAGGAACAAGGAACTCATCAAGAGCTCCTAAGAAATCGAGACATATACTTTAAATTAGTAAATGCACAGTCAGCACAGTGATGCTGTTGAGGTAGTGCATATTTTGATGTTTGTGTAATGCAAAGAAGGAGTACTTAGTAATTACTTAGCAAGCTTTTATCTCTTATTGTATATATCAATACCTAGAATCATGCTACTCAAGTACATACATGTTCTGTTCACACACCATCTGCCCTTCAGATTTTTTTTTTTTTTTTTTTTTTTGAGATGGAGTTTCGCTCTTGTTACCCAGGCTGGAGTGCAATGGCATGATCTCGGCTCACCGCAACCTCCGTCTCCTGGGTTCAAGCAATTCTCCTGCCTCAGCCTCCCAAGTAGTTGGGACTACAGGCGTGCGCCACCATACCCAGCTAATTTTTGTATTTTTAGTAGAGACAGGGTTTCACCATGTTGACCAGGATGGTCTCGATCTCTTGACCTCGTGATCCACCTGCCTTGGCCTCCCAAAGTGCTGGGATTACAGGCCTGAGCCACTTCGCCCGGCCCCCAGATTTTTAAAAGGAATCAAAAATGTGTTTATTTCATGTAAGTGAAATGATGTTTTTATCTCTCACTTTATAAAAATATTCTAGCACATTTGCTTGTAAAGTAGTTTCCTACAAAGTGAATTTATCTTCCCATCAACTTCTGTTATAAAATTGGAAATATGTTCCGAGGGGGAATATCATCCAGTTTACCATGTTGAAGGTTTTAGCAAAGGGAGTCTAAGATATAGTGGGGCCTATGGCATTGCAGGGAGAGTGTCTTTAACTAGGAACTTTGTTTTGCAGCATATATTAGAGTATTTTGTGCTAGTCCCTTTTATCCAGATGATAGGGATTTTTCTCATATTACGTCTCTCAATATTTCTCTCAATAAGTATTCACTATTTCTCAAAATTTTCTTCTATTTTATTGTTGTATAAGGAATAAAAAGGATTATGATATAAAATTTCTGGGAGAATTAGGTAGCTATCTCCTACTTCACCAGTAAGTGAAGTGCTTCACATGAGCCATCCTAAAGCCTTCATTATTCCAAGCTTTGGGTTTGGCAGAATAAATCACAGGCCTGCCTGTTTATGAACACTTACCTACTTAAAATAAGAGCTACTCACAAGGTCAAGAGATCGAGACCAGCCTGGTCAACATGGTGAAACCCTGTCTCTACCAAAAATACAAAAATTAGCTGGGCATGGTGGCGCACGCCTGCAGTCTCAGCTACTCGGGAGGCTGAAGCAGGAGAATTGCTTGAACCCAGGAGGCGGAGGTTGCAGTGAACCGAGATCGCGCCACTGCACTCCAGCCTGGGTAACAAGAGCAAAACTCCGTCTCAAAAAAAAAAAAGAGCTACTTTTGGGCTGGGAGCAGTGGCTCACACCTGCAATCCCACTCTTTGGGAGGCTGAGGAGGGCAGATCACTTGAGGTCACAAATCGAGACTAACCTGGCAAACATGGTGAAATCCTGTCTGTACTACAAATAGAAAAATTAGCCAGGCTTTGTAGCGGGCACCTGTAATCCCAGCTACTTGGGAGGCTGAGGCAGGAGAATTGCTTGAACCTAGGAGGCAGAGTTTGCAGTGAGCTGAGGTCATACCACTGCACTCAGCCTGGGCAACAGAGCTAGACTCCATCTCGAAAAATAATAATAATAAAAATAAGAGCTACTTTTATTGTGGGTGAAAATTTTTAAGTCTTTCTCTATAATTAATAAAGTAATTTGCTTAAATATTATATACACTTTATCATATGTAATGTGTGATTTAAAAGTTATGTGCAAATAACAATATTGATCAAATGAGTTACATTTTCAATTTACTTAAATATGTAATGTCACCTGGTGATTTTATCTTTATTCTTCAGTGTATTTTCTTCCATTTACACATATATCTATCCCCTCTAAAGTGCACTCTACCAATAACTGAAATCTTATTAAAAAAATTAAAACCGTTTATATTTTATGACACTTTCTTTAAAATGCAAAATAAAAATAAGATGAGGGACTGGACACAGTGGCTCACGCCTGTAATCCTAGCCCTTTGGGAGGCTGAGGCGGGCGGATCATGAGGTCAAGAGATCAAGACCATCCTGGCCAACATGGCAAAACCCCGTCTCTACTAAAAATACAAAAATTAGCTGGGCTTGGTGGCACACACGTAGTCCCAGCTACTTGGGAGGCTGAGCCAGGAGAATTGCTTGAACCCAGGAGGCGGAGGTTGCAGTGAGCCAAGATTGCTCCACAGCACTCCAGCCTGGGCAATAAGAGCAAAACTCCGTCTCAAAAAAAAATAAAAAATAAGATTGGGGACTTTAGAACCAGATGCATTGTTTAGACGGATTGGCACTGACTGCCTTGTGGCTATTTTGCTATGCATGGATATAGAGCTCTTGGTATCTTCTCTTCCCAGAGTGGGGTAGAGAAGAGGAAAAGAGAAATATAGCATGGATATGCTCAGAACCCCGGAGCAGGAGCAGCTCAGGCTCCAGTTCTGTAATCCCTTCTAGAGAGGCAAATACAGTACCTGTAATGCCTGCTTAACCCTTGAACCTATCAACATCTATCCCATACCTACAGATATCAGTAACACATTCCTTTCTAACGTATAGCCCTGCTAGTTTTTATTCCCATTTTATTTCTAATGAGTTTAAAGAATGCTTCACAGGCAGCATTCTCTTCAATAAAGCCACAGCCTGCACTGGACCAAGCAACCATGCTGAGAATTGGGGTTCCCAAAGAGTTTACAAGGATTTGTAAGGTTGTCAGCTAATGAAGGCAGAAAATAGGTACAGACCAACTACTTTTTAGGGATTGCCACAATTTGAAGGTTTAAAATTGCTGTACTGTCCTTAAAGTGGTGTTTAAAATATATCACTTTTATTAAAACAATTGTTATCAGTTTTATAGGCATCACTTTTTAATTCTTGCACTTTTCTTTCTTTCTTTCTTTCTTTCTTTTTTGCAAACTCTAGCTCTGTTGCCCAGGCTAGAGTGCAGTGGTGCAATCTCAGTTCACTGCATCCTTGACCTCCTGGGTTCAAGAGATCCTCCTACCTCAGCCTCCCAAATAGCTGAAACTACAGGCCTGTACTACCACATCTGACTAATTTTTGTTTTTGTTTTTTTTAGACACAGGGTTTTACTATGTTGCCCAGGCTGGTCTCGAGTTCCTGGGCTCAAGTAATCCACCCCATAAGCCCCCAGTGTACTGGGATTACAGGCATGAGCCACCTCACCCCGTGTCCTACACTTTTCTTAAAGCAAGGTATTTTGTAGCCAAAAAAGAAGCTAAATTAGGCCAGGTGTGGTGCTTCACTCCGGCAATCCCAGTTCTTTGGGAGGCCAAGACGGGCAGATCACTTGAGGCCACTAGTTTGAGACCAGACTAGTCAACATGGCGAAACCCTGTCTCTACTAAACATACAAAAATTAGTGGGATGTGGTGATGTTTGCCTATAGTCCCAGCTATTCAGGACGTTGAGGCAGGAAAATCATTTGAACCTGGGAATCAGAGGTTGCAGTGAGAGAAGATCATGCCACTGCACTCCAGTCTAGGTGACAGAGTAAGATTCTGTCACCCCCACTGGCCCCTCCATCCCTAGGTCCCCCAAAAAAGCTGAATTAGGAATTGATATTTTTATCTAAACTGATAAACAAAAGGTTACTTCAGTAGATGTATTTATTTATTTTTATAATTTTAACTATCATTTTAGATTCACAAGTACATGTGCAGGTTCCTTTTAAATGGGTATTATTGCATGATGCTAAGGTTTGGCATACAATTGATCCCATCCCCCAGGTAGTGAGCATAGTACCCAACAGATAGTTTTTCAACCCTTGGCTTCCTCCTTCCCCACTGCAGGAGTCCCCAGTGTCTACTGTTGCCATCTTTATGTCCATACTTCAGCAGATTTAAATGTAAGTTTTACATTTTAAATCACTCATTAAATCTCTTATAAATTAATTATTAAATAATAACATGCTTAGGTGTACAGTTTACAATTTGGTATTTACTAAAGGGCTTTAAGCAATGAATGTCAGATTATTCAAGGCACCAAATCAGTGAATTTAAGACATGTTGTATTCTTATAGTGCCTTGGATATAGTAGATATTCAATAAATACTAGGTGAATCAGTTTAAAAAGTCAAAAATCACAGCAGGTATGCATTATTGGTACTAAGATGAGCACACATTTCCTGAAAAGATGACCTGGTGGGCTTCAGTAGTTTTGCTTCAACAATCATGTATTACCATCTTCCTGTCATGGGTATTATCAGTCACTGGTGGAACACTCAACAGTTTACTTCTAGGCTAGGCTCCTTCAAGTTCATAAAAACTTTTCTTTCCATTCAGATGCCAATTTTAATTTTAGTTAAATTAATTTTTAATTTTAATTTAATTTTAGCCTTTTGTCATAGTGTGAGTTGCTTTAATCTATTTAATTTTAAAATAATTTGGTATTTGAGCATACATTGCCTGATTTCTTTTAAAACACTATGAGTCTAATTTCCTACAAGGCTTTTGTCTACATTAAGGCATATTCCCTAGTTTCAAAGACTTCCGGTCTAAGGCAAACACTGATTTCTGCCAATCATGACTCATAGCCTACCCCTTACTTGGATTGACCTCAATCCAAACTGTCTGAGCATCCTTGCCCCTTGCTTCTCCTCTACCTCCGGGCTTGGATATAGTTATAAAACAAGAGACTACAAGAAAGAATGAAACATCAGTTTAAAAAGAAAACAAAACAAAACACCTGGTCTAGAAAATCCCAAACACAATGAAAGCAGCTGTCCAGAGAGATCAAGATCCAGCAGAGTTATCTGTAAATGTTAGTGTGTTACAGAAGGGGTCCCCAACCTCCAGACTAAGGACCAGTACTAATCTGTGGCCCGTTAGGAACCAGGCTGCACAGCAGGAGGTGAGCAGTGGGTGAGCAAGTGAAGCTTCATCTGTATTTACAGCTGCAGCCATTCTCCATGGCTCACATTACTGCCTAAGTTCTGCCTCCTGTCAGATCAGTGCTGGCATTAGATTCTCATAAGAGCACGAACCCAACTGTGAACTGCACATGCCAGAGATCTGCACACTTCTTATAAGAATCTAATGCCTGATGATCTGTCATTGTCTCCCATCAGCCCCCGCTGGGACCATCTAGTTGCAGGAAAACAAGCTCAGGTCTCCCACTGATCCTACATTATGATGATTTGTATATTTTATTTTATGTTACAATGTAATCATAATAGAAATAGAGTACACAATAAATGTAAAAATGCACATGAATCATCCCAAAACCACTGCCCCCCTTCCCCAATCCATGGAAAATTTCTCTTCCAGGAAACCAGTCCTGGTGCCAAAAAGTTAGGGACTGCTGTTACAGTAGCTCTCAGCTGTCAAATCTTGTCCTTTAAACTGCCCTTCCTTTGTAAGAGGGAGGGCTGCTCAGTGATTCTTAAAATAATTGCAACACCAATGAGGATACCAGTGGAATAAAAACAATTTACCAAGGATAAGGTATGACACAGATGTCAGTGAAAAGAAAACAACATCACACCTGTTTTATAACTAACCCAGTCAACTTTATTTTATATATTACCACTCCTTAAAACAAGTTATGGTATGTTCTCATGATAAATCAGCTTAGGTCATAGCTAATAAACTGATTTGCAGCCTACAATGTGTCAGTAGAGTATATCATAGTGTTACGTATGACCTACTCTATGAAAATATTTCCTATGTTGGTGTCAACTTATGTATTCATTGCTTTGGTTCTGAGCTCTTATTCCAAGAGGGTTTATGAAGTGGAATCATAAATTGATTAGAAATAGTCCAGAGAAGAAACTGGGAAGATTAGAAATGGAGGAATGAGGATAGAGGGTCTGGAGTATACAGTAGCTTTCAAGCCTTTATTTGTTTCTCTGTCATTTGTAATAATTGCCAAAAATTTTAAAGCTCATTTAAAAACCATAATTATAAAAAATGCATGGATCAACCAAACGTCTATAAATAGTATATCAAGTCTATAAATAGTACCTCAACTTGCCTCCTTTTAGCTAAACCACACTGAGGAAGCCTGTATTACCTTCCTGATGCTGCTGTAACAAATTATCACAAACATAGTGATGAAACAATACAAATTTATTACCTCACAGCTCTGGACCTCAAAAGTTTAAAATCAGTCTCTCTGGGCTAAAATCAAAGGTGTCATTCCTTTCAGAGGCTCTAGAGAAGAATCTGTTCCTTATTCTTTTCCCAGTACCAGAAGCTTCTAGATAGCCTGCATTCCTTGCAGAAATAGGAGAATTTCAAGCCAAGAAAAATGGAAAAAGAGGCACACTTCTTAGACAAAAGCATAGTACTCTGACTATAACGTCTATGGAAATATTCTGAAGCATCACCAGTGCAATCGAGCTTGCCGGGCCTGTTTCCTTAGTGTTTCCTTAGTGACTTACACTTAATTATCAAGGTTCAGTTTAATCCTACTAAAATGGTTTTCTTTTTAAACTGTGTGAGTATCTGCTTAAAGAAGATGTCAGTTTACCGAGATTTCAGAAAAGCCAACGGTAGACAATTGGGTGTTTAAAACTATAAATGCACACATTCACTGCTGCATTCTTAGACTTAGGGAAACTCTAACAAGCCAGTCTGTGTTTTTTAGATTTAAATGATGGAATGCCATTATTTATGAGCCAGGTAAAATTTCCTATTGAATGGGGGGATTACTTATTATTATTATCATTTTTTGAGATGGAATTTCGCTCTGTCCAGGCTGGAGTGCAGTGGTGAGACCTCAGCTCACCATACCTCTGCTTCCAGGCTTCAAGATATTCTCCTGCCTCAGCCTCCTGAGTAGCTTGCACTACAGGAGCACATCACCATGCCCAGCTAATTTTTGTATTTTTAGTAGAGATGGGTTTTGCCATGTTGGCCAGGTTGGTTTCAAACTCCTGACCTCGTGATCCACCCGCCTCGGCCTCCCAAAGTGCTGGGATTACAGGTTCAGCTTGAATAGGGGTATTTATTCTAATCAACTTTACTACATCACGGTAAAACAATGCGTGGCTTAAATACTTTCTACCCAGTTGAAAGTCAAGAAGGAATTTTAGGAAAATGGTTGAAATTGTTAAATTACCAGAACATTCTGAACAAATGAAGCAAAAAGAAACCAAAAGGAATGATGAAAGGAAGGAAGGGAGACAGACTAAATATTTGAATACACTCAAACAATTTTTAAAAACTAATACACTCTAGTAATCAGCTTAGGACTGGAAGTAAAAAATACTCCACCTTCAAATCCTCAGAAAACCTAAAAAAAAAAAAAGTGATACACATTTAAATTTAAACTCCTTGTCCTATAGTCCTATTTCAGACAGAATTACACCTAGTCTATATTAGCTTCATAAATTCCTTTAATCTCCAATTTCCTAGAGCTATGTCTCTGTGAGAAGAGATGGGTTAATGAGTAAAAAGTAGCCAAAAAAAGGTGGCGGGGAGGGGTGGGCAGAGAGCCTGGCTTTCATGAGAGGCCAAAGGAAAAGAGGAGAAGTGGGAGGTGGTCATCAAGAATCAGAGCATAGTCAACATGGTTCCCAAAGATGATGAAGAAGAAACCTCCAAAGTGACAAAGAGAAGATCAATGCATGTGAGTAATAACTCTAGGAAATCCATGTGAATACCGAGAAATGCAGAGAAAATTAGTAGTAACAATAAAAATATGAAATGCTGGGTGCAGTGGTTCACGCCTATAATCTCAGCACTTTGGGAGGCCAAGGCACGTGGACCACTGGAGGTCAGGAGTTCAAGACCAGCCTGGCCAACATGGTGAAACTCCATCTTTACTATAAAGACAAAAATTAGCTTGGCATGGTGGTGGATGCCTGTAGTCCCAGCTACTCGAGAGGCTGAGGCAAAGGAATCACTTGAACCCGGGAGGTGGAGGTTGCAGTAAGCTGAGATTGCACCACTGCACTCCAGAATGGGCCATACAGTGAGACTCCGTCTCAAAAAAAAAAAAAAAGAAAAGAAAAAAAAGATAATATGAAATAAGCTAGAACTATTAAAAATAAATTCATATTTATTGAGCACACATATATCAAGCTTAATAAGTGGTTGAGCCATATAGATATTAATTTACTGACAAAAGATACACTCTATTGGTATTCAAATTTTACCATGGGGAAACTGAGGCACTGGGTAGTTAAGGAAACTTAACAAGGTCAAATAGCAAGTGACAGAATGAGGATTCAATGCAGAAAAATCTGACTCCATAGGTCACACTCAGCTAATTCATTATCCCTCTAAGATGGAACTGGAAGCAGTAAGGTACTTTTGAGTTTTACATATAGAAGTAACTTGCTGTTTGCCTCCTCCTTCCATTGCAAAAAGTACAAAGGTACATAGTTCTTCTTTGGTTATTTTAACATGAAACTGAATTTTTTTGTGCCCACCTACACTCTGAAAAAAAATCTTGTACATAACCCAAGTATAGCTTGGAAGGCTTAGAAATACAGCTGCTTCAGCAGTTAACACATTTTCCCTGTGACTCTTCATTCTTCTCTATCTTCCGAAAAACATACTCCCAAGTGTACAGGGATATTAGACTCTGGTTTCTACATAGATTGTCTCTCACTGTTGAATCATCCCTGCTATCTTTATTTTCAGGGTGTTTATGCAAACTCTTTTGTTCCATTTGCAACCCACTTGCTGATGTATCATTCTTCTCTTTAGTTAAGATTTTTAAAAATCTTGATACCTGTATTGTGCTAAAACCAAGACAGGCTTACAAATGTTGAAACTGAAGGAAAAAAAAGTAGTAAAACATGCATTGGTGAAGTATTGGCTATAAGGTGGAGTCATTAAAAGTGGTTTGGAGCTGTGCACAGCAGTGAGCACGTATAGTCTCAGCTACTCAGAAGGCTGAAGCCCAAGGATTGCTTGAGCACGGGAGTTCAAGGCCAACTTAGGCAACATAGTAAGACTCCATCTCAAAAAGAAAAAAAAAAGTGGTTCCAGTTTGCTTCCATATACTGAGGCTCCTAATTATATGAATGACTTTCCAAATATTGTAAAATAAATAGTGCCTCAAGTAATGACATTGTTTTAAAATTGGGGTGTTCCATGATGAGTTATAAAATTTTATATATTTTCATATACTGCCAGAAGTTCTTATGACATTAGTCTAGACAAATAAAACCATTTGGAGTGACCACTAATAAATTATATCACAAACCCAGCCCAGACACAACAGCAAGAGAAGTGCAAACATCATGAAATTTTGATCATATACTTCTGAAATGGAAAGACAATACACTATGGTTTTGCTCTTATGATAACTATTGCACTTCAAGTTGCTCCTTCAGTGATAATTGGAATTTTTGCCAAAAGTCCAGTCTATCGGACAAGAGTTACCCTGGCCGGGTGCAATGGCTCATGCCTGTAATCCCAGCACTTTGGGAAGCTGAGGTGGGCGGATCATGAGGTCAGGAGTTCAAGACCAGTCTGGCTAACATAGTGAAACCCCTGACTTTACTAAAAATACAAAAAATTAGACGGGCATGGTGGTGTGCGCCTGTAATCCCAGCTACTCTGGAGGCTGAGGCAGGAGAATTGCGTGAACCCAGGAGGCGGAGGTTGCAGTGAGCTGAGATCACACCACAGCACTCTAGCCTGAGTGACAGTAATCTAGATCTAGATCTAATCTCTCTCTAGAGCCTTTAAAATGTCAGGAATTCCTTCCTCTTTCAGTATGTTAAGGAAACAATCAGAAATTAGAATAAGAAATCATGCACAAGGATGTTCAGTGCAGCATTGTGTGTAACATTGATCATTTGGAAAAAACTAAGTATTCAATATTATGAGAGCAGGTAAAATTTTAATATATTCATACTTAACATATGCATCCCATACAGTATTTTTAGCCATTTAAGATTATATTTGCAGATAATTTTTGTTTCTTTTTGACAGAGTTTTGCTCTGTCACCCAGACTGTGGAGCAGTGGCACAATCTCTGCTCACTGCAATCTCTGCTCCTGGGTTCAAGAGATCCTCCTGCCTTAACCTCTCAAGTAGTTGGAATTACAGGTGCCTGCCACCATACCCAGCTAATTTTTGTATTTTTAGTAGAAACAGGGTTTCACTATGTTGGCCAGGCTGGTCTCTTAACTCCTGACCTCAAGTGATCCACCCACCTTGGCCTCCCAAAGTGCTAGGATTACAGGCATGAGTCAGTGCACCCAGCTGACAACTTTTAATAGTAAGGAAAATTTATTTTAATATCATGACAGGGAGGTGAAAGCAGGTTATGATCTTGTACATATACGTAAGAAAAAAATCACACAGAAAAAAGATTGTAAGTAACAGTACAATTGTTGTGTCTGAGAAGTAGGATTAAGGTAATTTGTTTTCCTTGTTTCTTCACAATTTCTTCTTTTTTTCAGTGAGTATCCAATTGTCTCTAAAAAAGTGTAGTTTAAAACTTACTGAAGGCCCGGTACAGTGGCTCACACCTGTAATCCCAGCACTTTGGGAGGCCGAGGCGGGTGAATCACAAGGTCAGGAGTTTGAGACTAGACTGGCCAACATGGTGAAATCCCGTCTCTACTAAAAATACAAAGAATTAGCTAGGCATGGTGGCAGGCACCTGTAATTCTAGCTACTTGGGAGGCTGAGGCAGGAGAATCTCTTGAACTCGGGAGGCAGAGGTTGCAGTGAGCCAAGATCAGGCCACTGCTCTCTAGCCTGGGTGACAGTGCAAGACTCCGTCTCACAAAAAAGAAGAAAACTTATTGAAATGGAAAATCTATGGGTTAGGATGGAGGTGATATGATTAGACAAATTTGTACTTGTATATGAATGCTTCCCTTATAATTCACAGAAGGAATTATATTTAAAAAAATATATATTGATTAATCCAAATGAGTATCTAACTGGTTTTATAAACAAAGTAAAATGGAAAGATAAGTAGGGAAATTTGTGGAATCCTACACATTATTTAATTTTCCAGGGAGTGCTACTACCAAAATAAGATTTCCAAAACTTTCCACTTTCCAGTTTCTCCTGAACCCTCACGGTAACAGCTGTATTACCAGGTAAAAGCAAAATCTAAAGAGTAGCTGTCTTTTGAGCCTGGCTCCTTGATACATCTTCTGTTTATGGGTAAAAAATTCCCTGTATTGTATTAATTCCCTGTATTAATGATTTATCTGATTGGCATACATGGGGTGTTAATATTGTTTTCATTTATTCTGTATAAGGTATATGAAGGCAAGATAGAAAAATCTTAGATGCCGGGGTCATTCTTCCTCTCATCCTTACTAGCCTGTATTTGGAATAAGCTATACAGACTTTTACTCATTATTTCTGGGCATAATCACAGTAATTATTAAGAGATAGGAAACCATTAGAAAAATTAAATTCATAGTATAAATGAACCAGAAAACAAACTGTTACATAAATATAATGGATTGTTTCTTGAGAAAATGGCATGAGTAAATGAGTGTTATTACCTTTATTTCCTAAAGCAATACTTCTACAAGAAAAAAAGAAAGGAAGAAGGAAAGAAAGAAACAAAAAAGAAACCTTCCTGCAACAGAGATTTTCTTAGCTTCTGATTATTTGTCTATAATTTGTGGAATAGTTAGTAAGTAAATTTGATACGTAAGTACTAGTGCTACAACTTATATATGATTTCTAGAAATACAGGATTCTGTTTTGTACAGGTTAAGTGAGAGCAATCTAACAAGGGAATGAGTGTAAAGTAACTGAGGAACAGAATTTGTAAAAGCAAAACTTAATTATAGGATCTCAACTGCAAAAATATAATAAACAGAAATAAGATTTTTTTTAGATACCTCCTTTTTTACCGCATCAATATTAGAAAGAAGGTGGCGATGTTGACCAGCAAACATCAGCATAACATTTTTTTCTTGGAAGCTAGGTAAATGTAGGTTCTTCGTAACGCAGAGTAGCACTCATGCTCTAAATGTATAAGGATAGCCCAAATGAGCTGAAAAAGAAGAAAAGCAAAAGAAAAATAGGAAAAGAAACCTTATATTTTCACCCTCCAGGTAACAAACAAATCCTAATGTCCTGTAAATTTGTTACCTAATGTCAAGTAAATCCTCTTTATGTCCTGTATTCCCCTTTAAAAATAGTACAGAATGCTACCATAGAACAGCCACAAGCTACTGTTTTTACATAATCTTTTTCTTAGCTTTGCCCTTATAGATATGTAAATTTAAAAAAAAAAGCAAAAATGAAAAATCAGCATATCTAGTTAAACTTGGATTTCAAAAAAAAACAAATCATTTTTAAGATAAATATGACTTAAATATTGCATGAAGCATATTTATATTAAAAAATGATTTATCATTTATTTTAAATTCAAATTTTACTGAATATCTTGTATTTTATCTGGCAACACTAGGTATAGTGAGAATATATTTTAAATAAAGAATATTTTCTTTTTTGATGAAACGTCTTACAATCTCACTTAAATAAGACAAAAATATATGCAAATACATTGCTCAATTTAATACAGAAGATACATTTATCTATACCTGACAACAAAACTACTGAGTTTTAAAACAGAGTCTCGCTCTGTCGCCCAGGCTGGAGTGCAGTGGTACGATCTCGGCTCACTGCTACCTCCACCTCCAAGGTTCAAGGGATTCTCCTGCCTCAGCCTCCAGAATAGCTGGGACTACAGGCACGTGCTACCATGCCTGGCTACTTTTGTATTTTTAGTAGAAACAAACAGGTTTTCACCATGTTGGCCAGGCTGGTCTTGAACTCCTGACCTCAAGCGATCCACCCACTTCTGCCTCTCAAAGTGTTGGGATTACAGGCGTGAGCTACCAAGCAGGCAAGTTTTAAAGCTTTCTATACTCTGACAAACTCAGTTTCTTAGCAAAAGTAATTCTAAAGTTTAAGTTTAAAAATATGGGGAGAAATTAATTTAATTAGATTATTTATATTTTTGTAGAACTACATTAAAGAAAATAATAATGAGTAAATAAGTCATTTTAAAGTATAGGATAAAAATAGGTATAGGTTAACAAATAGAATATTGCTATTTTGGATAATTTTTAATTGCACATTTAAAATTTAATCTGATGCTTCCATTCACAAAATAAAAATGCAAAATGGAACTAGATATGTTTTATTAGATTTTAGTTAACTATGAAAGAAACAAAACTTCTTCATTATAAGAAACTACATCTTAAAGACATGTTCCTGAGAAATAGCTTTCTACTTAACTTAATAATTTAGTACACAGTCTGTCTTGGAGACAAATCCCAGCTGACCATAAGAAGCCAAAAAGAAAAAAGGTAGGCAGTTTTCTAAGCTACAACCTATCACTGACTGACGGACGATGCAATTTTTTTTGTCTTTATTTCTTCATTAAAAAAACTATATCAATATTGATTTCTTACATTTGACAAGTATACCACTATATAGATGTTAACAACAGGGAAAACCACGGGAACACTCTATACTATTTTTACAACTTTTCTGTAAATCTAAACTTATTACAAAATAAAAAGTTTACTTAAAAAGTGAAGGGGAAAAAAATGCCACTGCTTTTGCAGCATAAAATAATAAAAGTAGTTCTAAACCACTTCACGGACATAAATATTAATACCATTTCTTTACAGCAGGGATCTATTATACCCCTATTGTGAAAGTAATATTTTCTCTACAAAACAAGTAGAATTTCAAGAATGAAAAGTTCACCAAATCTGATTTTCCTGGATATACATACTAAAACACTCAAGTGAAGAAATCACTAAGCAATGTATTTCTAATTTAATAATTATATATGAAATGAATTATTAATATATCATATGCTTTCTACAAAGTGTATGTACCTGAAAATTATGCAGTATTCTGTAGCCAAAATATTTACACGTTTGTTTTAATGCTCTCTGTTCATTGCTATGACAACATTCAGTTGGATACTGAGGTCACAGGAAGTATACTGTATGTCTACCTTAACCACTGTAGTTTTAAGTCAAATAGTTATTTATTGGGAGAAAGAGCAAAACTTTCTTTGCCTCAGAGTAAAAAGCCACTGAATTGTCATCTGTAAAAACTTTCTTTTCTTAAAGGTTGGGGAGAAATATAATTTAATGTTATAAAAAAATATTTTGCCCTAAATAAAAACCTCATTTATCTATAGAAAAACTCTGTGTAAATTCTGTTAAAGAGTACATATAACTCAATAATATTTTTAAGGCTAAATAATGTGAACATCTTTTAAACACATTTCCACCCGCCACTAGTTCCCCATCCCCCATAAGACCATTGTTTGTTAAACTGAAAGGGGAAAGAACCTGCTTAGAAAAAAAATAATAATCATAAGAGATAGGCATGCAAGACGGAAATGAAGCATTGATCAGTGTACAAGAATGAGCACAAAACTTCCTGAAATGATGGGAAACCTGATGATAGGGTGCCTACATAATTAGGGGTATTAAATTGGGTACAAAATTAGGCAGTACAAATCCTTTATTTTCAGTTGAACTAGACAATCACTTGAACTCTAGGGGAAAAAAGAAAAACATCTACTTTCTTTCTTCTATTTCAGTGCTTAAAATGGAATAGCTAAAAAACTTAAAGCTGGAAGGATTTGTTCCCCCAAAGATGTAAAGATAACCCAAGGTGAATTATTAAGGGTTTTTCAACATTCACACAGAGTTCAGGGTAAAATGAGCATAATGTAAATCAACTTATTGTTTGGGCCCTTTCAAATTAGTTGCCAAGAGAGGAGTGAAAACTTGATAAGCAGGCTCCAGTTTCTGTGTGTTGATTTAGAAATCTTAACGCTGAGCGAGCTCAATTCATTTAAAGGAAGAAATTGTAAAGGGACAAAAAGTAAACAACGAAAATGCTATGCAGCGAAGCACTAAAGCGAACAGGAGAACAGAGGATTCGCTTTAAAAAACAAAACAATAAAGAGTTCCATTGTGCTTTTAAATTACAATTTTAGAGAGTTCTTTAAGTTAAGGGTCTGATTTTCCTTTGGGTATCAAAATGTCATGACCCATTTACAATATCCAAACTGTTGATGCTATTTTTTTAATCTAGCTTGGAGGGAAATTAAATAGAAATTGAAATCTCCAAGAATTCAGTCCACACTTTCTATTAGGCAGGTGGCTATTTTGAGTGAAGCAGCCAAAGCATTTTTCCTTTTAGCCTTCAGTTTCTGAACTGCAAACCAGATACCTTCAGAACGCTAATGATCAAATCTCATGCCTGCAGCAACTTCAGGTCCGGATTCTTCTCAGGAATCAAGCCAAAAAGCGCTATTTCACTAAAAGAAGTGAAGACAGTTGGCCAGACTAAATCCAGGCATTTGGACATAAATCCCAGGTGGCTCATCTGCCTTTTTCCAGGAAAATGCGGCCCCAGCTTTTAACAGTGTGTGCTTTGTCTTGATAAAAATGCATAATCATCAAAGCTAAGTATTCTTTTTACCTCAAAGATAAGATCCTTTAGTACTGATTTTTAAAGTATTCTTAAACCACTTAAAAACTAAGAATGAAAAAAATGACGCCACAGATTTGTAGGGGCAACAAAGGTGAGTAGGGAAGAACTAGATCATCTGCATCGAGATTTGAAAGACACTTGTGGCTTACTTGCGAAGCTTCATTTAGCATTGAGCGTACGAGGGAAATTCTGTTCCTGATGACAGCACAGTGGGAATTCCCACTCCAACAACCCATGAAATGTTACTGCATAATTATTCACCTTCTGAGGCCCATTACGACTTATCAGCAGAGAGAGAAATTTAATTTAAACTCACCCCTCTGTGCTAAAGAATGACTGGGACATGAGATCAAAGCACGAAGCTCTGTCCTCCAGTGGTTTGCAACACCTAGGCACAATAGGGTGAGAGAACGCGGCATTCCAGCGCTTCCCGGCTTTCCGGACCCCGGAGAGAGGAGGTGGGGGTGGGCTCACAACGCCGGCTGGCTTGAGGGAGGAGAGTGGTGGCGGCTCCGGAGGTGGACGTGTCAATTATATCCCGGAGCTCCGGGAGGCCAGATTGCTTCTACTGGCGGCTGCAGGGCCTTCGCAAGCGAGGAGAGTCGACTCCCTTCCTTCCCCACTATGGGGGGTTGGGGTCAGTGGAGCCCGTGGATTTAGCCACGGGGTAGGGGGGGCGGGGCATGGCTGGAGCCCTGTCACGCGCAGGTGTGCAGCTCTGAGAGTTCCTTCAATATAAGTGCGGGAGAAGATTTATGCTGCAGTCCCGTCACAGGATGCTTTAAATGCATGTAGATAGTGCGTGTCTAACCATCCATAAAAGCCAAATCCTTGGCAAATCTCGAGAATACAAAGTGGAACCCACAGATCCAAACCTGTGCGATGAGCTTCCAAGACCGGAAGGCCTAAGACCTTAGAGGCGCCTAAAAGAGTCAGGGGGTGGGGGGTGGGGAAAGGTTTACCAGGAGCCGGCTCCTTTCTTCAAGCAGCCCGGGGAGATGCAAGTACATTCTCCAAATAAAGACCTTTAAAGCGAGGAGGACGCTCTTCTACGAGGGGTTGCTCTATCTAGATCTCCTTTCAAATATCACCATAATAGGGGCCTTCAGAATGTTGCTAGCACTCCCCAAAGAACCCGTGCCCAAAGAGTCGGGAGAGAAGAGCGTTGGGAAGGAAGCCCATGAGAGGTTGTTGGATTTGGGGTGCAATGCAGCAGAATTCTGTTCAACAGGTTCAGTGATTCTCTATCTGTATCCATTCACCTATCCATCACATTTTCTCTTAAGATAGTCACTTAGGGTAGCTAAACCTTTTTGATTCCTGAAACTAAAAAGGGCAAACAGTTTTCACAGCCAGTCACACTTAATTGTGCCTTCTTTATGACAACAGTGTGGGGAAAGGTCCTCAAATTCCTCCACTCGAGTCTGGCAACCCCATGATGAAATGACAAGAATAACTCCTGCCACCTATGGAGGACGCTGCACTTTGTCGGACGCCGCTGGGGAGAGGAGGAGGGTGCGAGTGAACACAAAGCAGTTTGGCCAAGAAAAAAGAGCACGGGAGGTGAAGAAGGGCAGGCAGCCGTGGGCCAGGACAGAGATATCTAAATAAATTCGGGAAGAAAGATCTGTCTGCGCCGCAGCAGGCTCCGGTGGCACTGGCAGGTCCGGCACCCCGGGGCAGGGTGGGACGGAGGCCCGGGACTCCGAGGCGCTAGGATGGCAAAGGGCAGCGGCGGGTACTGGGAAACTGCAGAGCAAGCGAGGGAGGGAAGAGAAGGGAGGGAAATCCCTCACCCCATCCGGCCCGAGCGTCTTTGGAGAGCCAAGAGGTGAGAGCGGGGGGAGGCACCCGACGGCGATTCCCCCCGTGGGTTCGCCCAAGGTCAGAGCCCCGGGACTGACTGGCGCGGGGCGGGTCGGCGTAGCCCGCGCGGGGCGCGCTGCAGAACGGGCGCAGGGCACAGGGTGGCGCTCGCTGTCCGTGCAGCGGGCGGAGGCGGCTGCGGCGCCTTTGTGTGCGGTGGGCGCGGCGGCGAGCTGCTTCGGGCCGCAGCCCGAGGGGAGCGGCGGCCCGGGACCTGGGTCGGGGCTCGCAGGGAGATCCCAGACCACCGCCCCACCCTTCGCTGCTACCCGTGGGCGGAACGTGCGGCTCGCCAGCTCGGAACCCTCCCCGGAAGGTCCCGAGGGTCTTTCTCAAAGCACCTGGCACGTCGAGGAGCTGGGAAGAGAAAAGCGGAGGGTAGCGTTTAGAAAGGCCAGGAAATCCTCCTGGGCTCAAAACCTCCCGTGAATTCATTCCAAAAGAGAACGAGGGGAACTTTGGGCAGTCCGGACCTCGGCTCAGCGCCCTGCGAGAGAAGCAGAGGTCGCTGCCAACGTTCCCTCCCGGCAGCACGAAGTTAGTGCATGAGAAGCAAAGTTGAGGAATGGGCTTAAAAAGCAGCAGCCCTGGACCGGGCGCGGTGGCTCACGCTAGTAATCCCAGCACTTTGGAAGGCCGAGTGCGGGCGGATCACCGGAGGTCAGGAGTTCGAGACCAGTCGCCAACATGGTGAAACCCCCGTCTCTACTAAAAGTGCAACAATTAGCCCGGCGTGGTGGCGGGCGCCTGTAATCCCAGCTACTCGGGAGGCTGAGGCAGGAGCATCGCTTGAACCCAGGACGTGAAAGTTTCCGTGATGCGAGATTGCGCCATTGCACTCCAGCCGGGATGACAAGAGCGGGGGCTGGGGGACGGGGAGGGGGTGGGAAGGGAGACAGCCTCCCGGTAGATGGACTTTCAAAAACGACACTAGAATGCCTGGAAAAAGCGGCAGCTTGTAGCGGGGCTTTATTCCGAGTTCTAGGTCACCTCAAGCCCTCCCCGCTGTCCCTTGAGCTCTTGCAGCCCCGACTGTTCGTTAGGGACCAAAGCAAAATGTATAAGGCTGCTTCCTCACCGCCAAGAGACTCGCAGAAAATTAAATTAAATTAAACATGCGCCGAGGGACCAGGGAAAATAGATCCCCCCTCCCCTGTGCTGTAGCAAATCAACATTTCTGCTCACTGGGAGAGCAGTGAATCTACAGACATGGCCACTGACGCGCATCTCCTTAAACCGCAGCGGCTAGGGTCCAGGATAGCAAGGAATTAGCGGCTTTCCTCTAAAACGGAAGCAGGGAATAAACAGGGAGGAAATTCTGAATCTTATTTTTAAAATAACATCAACAATTGTATATTGAGCTGTCTTCAAAAGATTCCACCCAGAACCAAAGCCCTGACTTTAAAATGGGTACCATTACTCTCTTTCGAGTCCTTACTTTAACACCATTTTCTTAAAATACACAGAATTGATCTGCTGGGCCATTTTTTAAAAAGGAAGGAGACTGGGAGTGAGGAAGAGAAGGATGGAGGGAAGAAGGGAGGAAGGGAGGAGGAAGGAAGGAAGGAAGGAAGGAAGGAAGGAAGGAAGGAAGGAGTAGGCAATTGTAGAAACCATACTTTTAAAAAGAGAGAGAAGGATAAAGACGTTGGTTATATCTGGGGTTTGCTTAGGAGTGTAAAGAGAAATAATGCCTGTTTGGACGGAAGCAACAAAAATCAGTAGTAAAATGAACAACCACAGTTTATTCAAAATACCTGCATCAAATCAATCCCTTTTTGAGACTGTGTACAAAACATTGAGCAAAATTTTTAAATTCTCATGATATATCTTTACCATCTTAGGCAACCAGATAATAATCAAATTCATACTTTTTTCCTCCTTTTTCTGCCTTAATTTACCAGCCAAAAAGATCATCTGACCTTTGAGCTAATCCTCTACAATAAAATATTTATTTAAAAAAGATTCCTCTACAAGCCTTTAGTAGCATTCCATTTAATAATCTCACCAAAAGATCCATGAAGGAGATGAAAATGATGGCAAAATTATCAACCTGCCTATTTAGGAATCCAATCTCATCACCTGCTTGTCTTTAAATTTTAATTTCAGCATTCTCTAACCAAAGGAAGCCCAGTTGAGAAGTTATGCCAAGATTGGGGTAGGAGCAGGCGGAAGGAAGGCAGTCATTCAGGAGCTTTTTCCAGCATCAGTTGTTCTGAGAGGAAGTCATCACATTGGTTTAAATTAAGTTTCTCGCATAAAATATTTCAGTTGATAATCCAGCCTCAACAAATCACGGTCACATTTCTCAGTGAAAGAGATCATCCACAAAGAGAGAAGATGAGGAAGGAGCCAGAAAAGGAGAAAGCAGGATAGGGAAGAAACATTCAAGTTTATAGAAGAGATGAGGTAGGAAATGCAAATGGTTGGGTTGGCAGCCCTTTCCCGTCTCTGGAGGGTGGGCTGATATATGCTGGCCTGACCTTTGGGTCAACAACTAGTTTAACTCTATCTTGATCTGCCAGACTGAAAGCTTGTCCCTTGTTTCAAAGTGAGACCTGGCCTTTGACTTCACTTGAGTGAGCCTCCAGCTACTGTTAGGAGGTGCTTTATCAGAGACAAAGCAGGAAAAAAAAATCACAATTTTGTACTCCATCTTCTGTTTTCCCAAAAGAGGATACTCATCCTTAAAAATAGAACCCTGCCCACTCTGCAGAAAATTAAGCTAGAAATACTGTTCAATTACCACCAAAACAAACTAAGCAAAGCTAGAAGGATGAGGAGCCAGAAGGAAGAAAGTGAAAGTTTGCACGTCTGTACAGCAGGAAAAATGTGCCCCATAAACCACCCCAAAGAAATCTTCTTCCAGACAATATTTGTCCTTGTCATAACCCACCTCTTAAATCAGTGTTGATTCTGCATGTAATGCAACTGATATTATAAAGGTACCAAGCAGCTTTCCTCTTACCTGCCACTACATTTAACTCCTTCAGAACCGCTCTTTCCGAATCCCTCAGCACTGCAACTTTCAATAAAAAAGAAACAACACTTAAACTGTGTTCTGCTTGTTTTTCCTAGGAAGAAAGTGACAGAAAGAGACTATTTTACTTTTAAAAACCATTATTTAAAGCTATAGTATACCAAAGAATCAGAGTTAACTTGTTTGTCTAAAACCATAGAGACTGGAGGCCTCAAATACCTGTATAGACAGCAGGATTAAAGGTGTCACCTACTTGGACACGAGCTGAATTATTCTAACACATCTTTTATCCCTAATTATTTTTTCATCTGAATTTACAATGTTCATAGCACTTTGCATTATCACTTGTTATCTATGCATTATAATTACCGTATATAGATTTCAAAGGAAAATTTTCAGTTCAAGTTGTATACCAAGACTACACTTAGGGTGGGGAGTTTGCAAACAGAAAGAAAGAAGCTAAACTTGTAAGAATCTGAACACACTAACTTTTTATTCAATTTGATTCAAAATAATATTAATCTAATAGTGAAATAGTGATATAACATCAATCAACATTTAAAGTATTTTATGTTTCAAAGTATGGCTCAAGGAACACCCATTGCTTAAATGCACTTAGACATAACAAGACAATATTTTTTATTGGCATCATTGACACCTATGAACAATAGCCTAGTAAATAGATTAAGGTTTAACCTTTCCTTTCTTTGGTGGCTGTTTAGAGACTTTAAAAGAACAGATAACTCATTTCAACAGGAATCTACTACTGATGTTTACCTCTACATAATCTTTAGCTAAGACATGGAATGCCAAAAAAAAGCTTTTGTTAGCTTGACCTCCTCCACCTCCTAACAACAAAAGTTATCCCCAAACCCATGTTTTTATTTTAGATGTATTGATCTTCCAATGTAAGGCTTGGCCTTTTAAATACTAAATGCAATCAACGGCCAACAACCAGACTCCTTCTGGAGGCTGAGAAGGAAACAGAATGGTGAAATTTCTTTGAATTGTGACTTAGTACAGATTTTAAGAGGTCAGTAAATCCTGATGCTATGAGCTGAATCTACTGGTAAATAATTAATTACATTCCTTAGACACTATAATCTTTATCTTGGTATACAGAGAAAACACAGCTTTGCCAAATAGATCTTTCCATCTAACATCTTAAAGGTAATTATTTAAATATTACCACAAACAGGGTTATATTTTGTTTAAATTAGACAATTAACTGAAGATAAAATGCACATGTCCATAGTTTAAAAAGGGGAAAAAATACAAATTAACTGGCCTAGTCTTTTATCTGAGTTTATTAATACCATTTAAAATATTACAAATAAATCAATTACATTTCATGCATTTAAAATGCAAATCTAAAATGTTCCAGAGAAAGGCTTTTCATTTCAATGTGAAATATCCAAATTATTTCAACATTACAATGAGCAATTAGTTTGCAGAATCTGCAAACATTTAAATGTAGTGTCAGAAATATTTATTAACAGTTAACAATATTACCTTCAGGAAATACACAAAGGCCAAAGTTAGTCGAGTTTCACTTGGACAATTTAATACATGGGTTTTGGCTGACCCACTTATTATGAAATATAGGAGAACTCTCACTTTAACTATGCCTGAACTGCCAGCAAATGCAAATAAGTACATGCTCCATTAAATTAAATGTCATCCAACATTTATCAAATATTGTCTTAGTTACAGCTTGATACCTATCTAAATTCATATTCAAGCAAAACTAGGCCCCGAAAGTGCGTTTGTGGCTCTGCACCTCCAGAAGTGAGTTCAAAAAACCTGCAGCTCATCAGAACTGCAACAATAACTCTTAATATTTTCTTGTGACAAAAAAAAAAATCAAGTTTACTTCAATATATTTTCAAATATTTACTGGAAGTAATTTACAAGAAAAATACTTTACAAAATCGTCTCCTGGACAACTGCACCTCACACCCTTATACTGGTGGAGTTATATTTAATTGGTAACTAATCTAGAACGATTCTCCAGTTGTACAAACCATTAGGTTCAGATATATTTTACAAAGGTTCTTTTTTATTTTCCTATTTTCCCTCTTTTGGCATTTAAACTACAGCCTCGTCTGAAATAAACGATAGCTTCTTCACTTGTTTGTAAGTTTAAATCACACAAAAAAAGTTTAACCCTACGATCTTCAATAAATTGCGAGAATTTACAGAAATGGGCACTATACAAATTGACGGCGGGACTAACCAAAAAGGATTGGGAGGTTTATGTTTGGGAGTGGTGAAAAAACGAGGTAGAAAAGGACAAACACGGAGATAGTTAATCTGGTCTCACCGGAAAAGAGTATTTTTGCATAAGAAAAAAAACACCTACCCTCACCCCCGCCCCCCACCCCATAAGTTAATGTGTTCAAAATAACTTTGGGATCAATATTAGCAGTTTCGAGAGAAAGACTTGCTCACCGCTAGAGGAAAAAAACTATTATAGAAGGGACACCAAGTGGAAGGTTACTATTTTTCCCTTAGTTTTTTTAAAAAAACGCTATAAAGATGAAAGAAAGCTGCTGCAGCGATTCGACAAGACTGCCCCTTGCAGAAACTTGCATCAGTTCCACCTCAGGGAACAAAGAAAAAGAGGCAGAACTGACATTGGGAGACCTAAACTCTGCAAACTCTGGGTCTCGGTGCTGCCAAAAGGGCACCCCCACCAAGCTCCGACAGCCTGCGCAGGGCGCCCGGCGATACCCAGCGGCCCGGCAGCGTGCTCCAAAGCAAAGGTGCCCAGGACAGCGGCTATGGAACCAAGTTGGCGGCTGCCTGGGCGGCGCTGTTCTGCTTCTAGTCTCGCCCTCCCCTCCGCTCCGGCTCAGGCTTGCTCAGCCGAGCCACTCCCGCCGGCGCCGAGGCCCGCGGTCTCCCAGGCACTGGATTCGTCCAGCTCTACCTCCAGCGGCCTCGTCCCTCTAAAAGTTATGCGGGTCACAACCTGAGGGTGACCCGGGGGAGAACAAGGAGGGGAGAACGTGAACTAAAGGCCCAGCGAGGCGAGGGTTCCGGCTGCACCGGACTCAGGAGCGTTACCCGTGGAGAGGGAAAGCCAGGGCCCGAGACAGCCATGCGGGTTACTTACATGTCCATAGCCCCTTTACAAAGTTAAGTCACAGAAGGAAGGGGAGGGGCAGACACAGAGAGACAGACAGCGAGTCGGACGCAATAGGGAGAGGCTGAAGTTGAAGCCGGAACCTACAGGGCCCAAGAGGACGCGGTGGGAGGAGGTCGGGGAGAGGGGCGGGCGCAGGGTGGGCGTCACTCTAGGCCGTTGCGGTGCCCGGGCTCTGGGGGCTGCAGCAGCTCCGGGGAGTGGCATGGCGGGCTGCCCGCGGCGCTGTGCTCGCTGTCGGTGTCGCTGCCCTTCTTGCCGCTGCCGGAGCCTGCCGAGCCGCCGCCGCCGCCGCCGCTGTGCGTCTTCACGTGCTTGCTGAGGTGGTCGCTGCGCATGAAGCGCTTGTTGCAAACTGGACAGGCGAAGCGCTTCTCGCCGGTGTGGGTCCGCAGGTGCCGCTGCAGCTCGTCGGAGCGCGTGAAGCGCTTGCCGCAGAAGAGCCAGTTGCACACGAAGGGCCGCTCGCCCGTGTGCCAGCGCAGGTGCGCCTTGAGGTGCGAAGTCTTGCCGTACACCTTGCCGCAGCCTGGGATGTGGCAGCTGTGCAGGCCCTTGCGCCGCAGGCTCGCCCCGGCAGGGCCCAACCGCTCTGCCTCCTGGCAGTTGGGGCAGTCGCAGGTGGCGCGGCCGGAGTAGCGGCGAGTTGAGGAGCGCGGGGAGCCCCCCAGCGGCGCCGAAGGCCCAGCGCTCAGCATGGAGCCCCCCGCGCCGGCCAGCGGCGACGGGGCAGAGTCCGGGTAGGAGCCCGGCAGCACTGGCTTGAAGCCGTCCATGAGGTGCTGCCCGGCGGGGCTGAGCAGGTGCGAGGAGGCGCCGCTGCTGAAGGCCGAGTGACTCAGGCCCGAGTAATCCGAGTTGTAGCCTCCGAGAGGCGAGTGCAGCGAGGTTTGGAGCCCCCCGGCGGCGGGGTGCAGCGAGCCGGGCAGCGCGGTCGCGCCGTTCGGGTTCTGCACGTCGATCCAGCCGGCGCCCACGTCCCACCAGCTGGAGGCGCCGGCCGAGCCCACCTCTCCCGCAGCACCCAGGCCTGGGTGCGAGGGCTTGAACCACGACTCGTACGGGTGCGCCATGCCCACCCGCGGGTAGATGCCCTGCAGCCCGTCCACAGACGTGTGCACCTTGGAGATGAACACCGGCTGGTGGGATCCGTCCTGCGAGTGCGCAGAGGAGCCGCCGCCGCCGCCCCCGCCGCCGCCGCCGCTGCCCCCGGAAACGCCGGGGGCCTGGAAAACAGAGTAGTCGTTGGCGAAGGGCGAGCTGGAGGCTGCAGCGGCGGCGGCGGCGGCGGCCGCCGCGGCGCTGCTGGAAGTGAGGGAGAAGGCGCTGGAGCCAGGCGAGCCGCTACAACTGAACGAGTCGGACACCAGGGCCGCGGCGGCCGCCGCTGCTGCAGCAGCCGCCGCAGCCGCCGAGGACGAGCCGCCGTTCCTGGAGGCCCCCGACACGCCAAAGCTTGAGAGACTGGAACCCACTACGTTGCAGCTGCCGGAAGAAGAGGACGAGGAGCGTTTCCAGGGGTGGAAGCCTTTGCCGAAGGAAGAAGAGCTATCCGAGAGGG
The DNA here is from genome assembly GCF_030222135.1 of Aotus nancymaae. Classification (NCBI taxonomy): domain Eukaryota; kingdom Metazoa; phylum Chordata; class Mammalia; order Primates; family Aotidae; genus Aotus; species Aotus nancymaae. The sequence continues at coordinate 39,481,598 of NW_026988438.1, read as the reverse complement.
AGGAGGGAGACGGGCTGGGGCTGCCGATCTTATTACAGGTAGCAGCAAGCATGGCCAGAGGAGTTGATCCCAACCTCGGTTCTTCCTGAGAGGAGAGAAGAAGGAGTGGGGGAGGGGAGGTGGGCAAAGGGCCGGTGGAGGAGGAAAGGAAGAAATGTGCATCAGTAATCCGGTAGCCTCCAAAGCGCCCCACTGCACCCCATCTCTCGCTGCGGCGCGCCACCAACTCACCTGGCACCCCCAACAGCCCCGGCGCCCGGCCGCTTCCTACTCTACAGGAGGGGACAAGTTTGGCTGCCGGCGTCTGATTCGGGAGCAAAGCACCACGCTAAAGAAGAGTTTGACAAGTATTCTCACCTAAAACAACACGATCTTGCACACAAGGCCCCAGACACTTTGAAACAAACAAGGAAAAAGTCCAGATTGGAGAAGAAGGAAGTTTTCTTTGCCGAGAAGCCTGGGGGAAAACCATTGGACTGCTTTTAAGAGCGCTTCCCCTGTAATCCTGAGAGCTTTGTAAATCCTGTTCCGGTCCCCAGAAACCCATCCTGGGTTGTTTCTCCCAGGCCAAAAGAGGTCAAACTGTAGGGCTCACTCTTTCGTCCTGCTTTTTCTTTCTTTTTTAAAAAGCATATCTACAATAGTAAAAACGAGACGAGTTCAACGTACCTGCGAGACAAGGCGGGCTGCAGAATTTTTTTTTTTTTAAGGGTTAGGGGAAGAATCTGCACTTTGCCCAGAAGGAAAAACTTGCTCTCTTTACCCCCGAAATCGTCGCCTGTAAAATGTGCTGGGCGCAGGTCTCCCGGGCAGGAAGCTGCTAGGCGCTCCGCGGTGGCTTGTCTAAATGCCCTTCGAACCTTTTCCTGCGCTGAAAAAAAGTGACTCTGCCCCCTTCTCCCCCTTTTTCTTTTCTCCAAACTGACTTGTATTTAAAGAAAAAAAAAAAAAAAGCTCTCAATAGAGAGACTGATAGCCCGTGGCCTGGCCCGGGCGACTTTAACCCCCTCCAATCGGCAATAAAAGGAAACTAATTAAACCAGCAAGAGAAAAACCTGAGACTCACCCCTAGAAGTGAAGTTGCCATCACACAAAAGTGCCCTCCTCCTCTCAGAGGATCTTTTTTATATTGATAAATCAGAGGCAGTGTTTTTTTTAGAGGTGTGCAATACAATGATCAGTTCCGCCCATTCCACCACAATTGTAGCTCCCTCTCCGGCTTTGAAGTGCCGCGGAGGCGCGGCCAGCCAATCTGCAGCCTCGCCGGGCCGCGCCGCGCGCGCGCCGTGAGGTCATCGGCGCCGCCGCGGGCAGCCGCTGTAAAGGGGGGAGTGGGAGCGGAGGGGGCGGGGGCGGCTGCGTGTGTTACAAAGCGCAAAGCGCGCGTGCGCGCGCGCGTGTGTGTGTAACAATGTAACTGTGTGAGTGTGACCAAGCGGAGGAGAGGACAGTGCGGAGACGGGAGGAAGGGGGGATGTGGGTGTGATACTGTAACTGACAGTGTGGTAAGAGCGGGGAGTGGAGAGAGAGTGCAGAAAAGGGAGGGTTGTGTGACAGGGTTACTGCGTGTGCGACAAAGCAGGGTAGGGGGACAGAGCAGTTAAATGTTAAGGGGAAGGGTGTGAGTTTACCGTACTGTAGCTGTGAGTCTGAGAAAACTAGGGAGGGAAGAGGGACCGTGCAGTAAAGTGGATGGGGGGGTGACTGTGTTTGGTGTTTGGGAGAAGGAGGGGCGTGAACTTGTTTGTGCTAGAGAGAAGAGGGAGGGTGTGTGTGCGCTTGTGTTGTGTGCGCGCACCAAAGCTGGTGGTGGGGAATGGAAACAATGCAATAAAGTGTGTGTTTGTAAGAGAGATCGTCGAGCTGAAGAGGGGAAATAAGTTGACGGAGGCTTAGTGAATAAATACTCACAAACGCTGCCCCCGTCGCCGACTCCCTCTGGCTCCTTGTACCTAAAATCTTGACTGATTTTTTTTCTTAACTTCGTAAACACCGTCACTACATTTTTAAAGAAGACCTTGATACCCACCTTTTCTTTCCCGGCGTTCCAACGAAATAGAAGAAAGGTTGGGAGGCTCAGGAGTATTTTTAGGGATGCGTTGGGGCGTGGATGCGCGCCTGCGCGTCCGAGAGTTGTTTCTTTGATGCTTGGCCTTTCTTTTTTTTTTTTTTTTTTTTTTTTCCTGAGGTGGAATTCTGCTTTAGAAGTGCACGTCGCACTCTAGGGGAGGAGGTGTGTTTGTCCCGTGGTGCTGAGTAAATTTTAATACAAAAGGATTAGATAGAGGAGGGAGCAAGCGAGGGTTGTTTTTTCTTTGATTGAAAAATTTAAGTGCGTTTTTCGGAATTTAGAAAATTTCGCAGAAAATCCCACCGCCTCTTTCTGAGAAAAGAATCAGGACTTTGATTGAAATCTATGGGTTCTATTCATTTAAGAATAGAGATGAGCTATTGACAAATCTTGGACCACATTTGTCCAGGCGTCAGTGTCTAATGGCGATTGGGCCAGATATCTATCTATGAGTGTATGTGCATGTTAATAGATACACTTAGTTCAAATTCGGTGGGTTTGTCATTTACTTGCCATGTTTGTTATTAGTTGCCTTCAGAAATGCCATTACAATTTCACTGCCACAACAAGGGAACTTAAACCACAGAAAGCACAACACCAGTGTAGCACAAAGTCCAGAGTCTTTGTAGCCCTATTGAATATGCATAAGTTATAAAAACAGTAATTCATATTTTTAACCAGTTACAAATCCTCTCAGAAGTCTAATTTTAAGATAAAATCAACTAAAATGTGACTAGCTAGAATTGTTTTGTTTTGACTGGGGAAACATTTTTATTTTATTGTTGTTTTTGAACCCTCCTCAAGCATTTCACAGCATCTAGAGATGTCAAAAAATCCTCCTGGGGTTTACAGAATTCCAAAGTCAGGTTGTATGGTGTAAATTTCATTGAGCAGAGTTGAGACTGATGTTTGTGGTGTAAGGGTGTACATTTCTGACCCTTTTTCAAACGCTGTGGGGATATTGACTGTACATCATATCTATTGATTAAGGGGGTAAAGTACACTCTCATACTCTGAAGTAAGTGTGAAGTAAATTAATGAACTGCTTTCTTTCTCTGAAGGCTGACGCTTACCATAAATGTCGTGTTTCTCCCTGCAAGCCACTCTGAATGATTTTAGCGTGTTGAGAAGGCGTGACAGGCCAGCCCAGAAGGAGGAAGGGGTGGGGGAAGGAGGGAACTCCGTTTAACAAATAAAAGAGAATTAACTTCATTGCTTTGGTCTCCTTCTGTAATTATATTCATTTTAAGGTCTTAATATACAGTTGTTCAGATTTGGGGTTTAATTCTAATCAATACCATCATTCTCAAAGGTGGAGAAAACAGCTTTGAGGGAAGGCTCCCATCTATGAATAGTTATTTATCTTTTTATCCTCCTATCTTCTGGAAGGAAGTGAGGCAAGACTATTAAAAAGTTAAATGCTGTTACTGAGAGTAAACAGAGGCGTTAACACTGTTTCCTCAAAAATGCCAGGAATTAGAAAAACCCAGCGTCATGTGACTGCAATTTTGAGCTACCTACTTCTAAGATTTTTCATGTGTATAAATTCACTTTAGAATCATATGTCAATCTTCCTATAAGTCACAACGTTGGCGTGGATTTAATGAAAATACTGGATTCTTCAATTTGTGTAAAGTTGGCTTGCAGCTTTTGGGGATTTCCACAAAGGTTTGTACGTGCAACTTTCTTTGTTATATATATGTATATATATTTTTATTAGAAATATATGTATATTCCATTTACTCTCATTTAAAAAGGGAGCTGTTTTCCTCATAGTAGGGTTGGTCAAAGGGCATTTTTTTCCTTGTACTACCCCCTCCTTTTACTCCCTCCCCAAAAGAAATGGTTAGTGTTTGTGACATGAGGCATAAGGCAGCAGTGTTAAAAAGAAAAGATAAAGAGAATTATATAACTGACCAAAAATTAAAGCAGTCATAATTTTGCATCTAAGCATGCTTGAAACTAGTCTTAATGGCAGCTCTTTCTCCACTTTGGAGAAGTGACCCAATCATTCTTAAATCCTGTCCCATAGGAGAGAACATCTGTAATCCATTGTTGATATCGCCTGCCCGGCAAAGCATTTCAGGGTGCATACACTTCAGTTACCTTTTACGATGTCGATTATTACTCTTGAGTATTATATTGTGACAATATAGATGTTTGAAAAAGAGGGGGGAGAAAAATAGGAAGTACAGGCTTTCTAACATTAATTAAAAGTTTCCCCACCCCATAGGAAGTTTAATGTGCTGGCAGGAAGAGAAGTAGATGGATATTCTGCTGTTTCTTGCAAACCTGTGGGATCCACTATCAATAAAGCTAAAATCTATTAGCATTCTGTATGCATCTGCAGCATAAATTTCATTTGAATTTCAAATTTAATAAACCAGGAGGTTTTTAATCATCCCTGGTTTTATTTGTTTGATATTAACATGCTTATTGACCGGGTCTGGTGACCAGTTTGATCATTACAGGACAGCAAAAAGTTAATTAAAACGACCACAGCCCCTTAATCATATCATCTGTCTCATCCATGTCGCTCTCTTTATTACCGGTGATGATGGATAGTCTCCCAGATTAATTTCTCTGTTTCTTCGATTTGGACAACAGCTTTTGGGACCTAATTTACATCCTGGGAACAACTTGCTCAAGTATATCTAACACCTTGCAGCTACAATATACATCAACATCTCCTTAGATGGAACGGAAAAAGGAAGCTTTTTTGCAGGCAGGTTTGAAGACTAATCAATGATCGGCTCTGGAGCTCTTAGCTTTCACAACCAAAGAAACAGAAGGTCCCAAAAGCAAATTAGAGGCCTCAATTCCTGCTTTTCCTTTTTCGGGAGTAGGAAGTGAAATATGCCTCTGCTCTTTGATTAATAGATTAAAATGTGTAGATACAGCGACAAGTAAATAAAGCTATTTGTAACCATTAAGTACAATTAATAGTGGAAAACATCAAAGTTTTCCAGGCTTTCAAGTGTCTAGCAGCTCATCTACACCAAATACGGTTTTTGAACTTGTTAAGTGTGGACCACTATATACATGGCGCTAAAGAAAAAAAAAAAAAGTAAAGTAAAAGGAAAAAAGCCTAATGGAAAAAAAAATGCACAGGAACTATAGCGCGTACCTCCGCTGGGTTCGTTTAAACCCGGCTCTTAGCATGTCAGTCTCCAGAGCGTTGGCAGGGACACGCAGCTCTGGAAGCTGACCGGCGAGTGCCGGCCGGAGACAGAGCGAACACAGTGCTGGCAGTGCGTCCCTGGCCTGCGCCTCTCCCAGAATAGGAAGACGACCCCCAACCCCTGGAGAGTGTGCGGGGGTCCTCGCTCGCGGACGTGTTGGCTACTAAATAAAGCGTGAAGAGGGATCGCTGGGGAGCTGAGCGCCGCCGGCGGCCGCCTGGAGCAGCAAGCTGAGCCAGGTTATGGGTGTTTCCTCGTCGAGAGCTCTCTGGTCAAAGTTTCTTTCCCGCTGGAAGACAAAAACAAAAAACAAACCAAAACCAACAAACTAAAAAACCTGGCCAGGCGTGGACCTGTGAATTCCTGAGGGGTGCCCCTCAGCAGTCCACTTCTGCTTTCGTGTGATTTTACTAAGAAGTTACCTAACACTTCCTGGGAAGGGAGGTAATAAAAGCCCCTCGCTGGTGGCAGATTGTTGAGCTGTAGGTGGGAAGAGATCAGTCGGCCAGAGCCCAGAGAGGGCTGTATTTTCCTGATTGGAAAATGGGAACTTCCACGCTGAACAATAGCCTCTATTAGTGAGGTTATTCGGTTTCAAACTGTCCAGCCACTGTTATAGCCGAGTCCTGACTTCCCTGGTACTGCTTAATTGGATGCATTTGGTGACCACAGCGAAGCAATAGTGACTCTTGATCTACTGGCACAGGAGCTCCTTGGGGATGAAAAGTGTTGCCTTGATGACTCTTTTTAAATAAATGAGACTACTTGAGAAAGCATTTCATATTTCTTCCTTGACTTGGTATTTTTCTTCCATTTCTCCTTAATATTTACTCTTTTTCTTCTCTGCCACTTCAAAATGTTCCAAAGTTAGGGATAGTTTAATTAAAAGGCATTTACCCATCTGACATAGCATATGAGCAGCTTTGATTCATTTTAGCTGGGGTATTCAAATTGCATAGTTAGAAGACAAGGAGGGCTTTCCCTATGTATCAGACAATCATCTTGGTAGTAAGTAAGTTCATAGATAGGAAAAGTATAAAGATATTTAAATTGGCATTCAAAATCTCCATCTCTATGTGCAGCCTATATTAAAGGATGAAAACAACACCTTTTCCTTTTTATTTTTAATATGCAGAATGTTCATATCTTCATGCTATGTTAATATGGCCTCGTGCTAGTTCTATAGGCAGGCTTGTACTCTACAGTACTTTCTATATTCATCTCTGCCAGCCCATAGATAAAATTGATAATTAATTCTAAAGCACTTTGTATTTCTCCTTCATCATGTAAATGAAGGAAACACATGTAGGGAAAAGAGTTTGCTCATTTGGGGTGAATGGTGTGTGTGTGTGTGTGTGTGTGTGTGCGCGCGCGCGCGCTTGTCGTTCAAGGCAACAAAGCAAAAAGGAAGCTTAGACATTCAGATGAGTGTGTCTCTGATTTTTTTTTTCTGGAATGGATTTGTTTCTGCTATTTTCTCTTTTGGTATTATGTATCACTTTCTTACAGCTAACATGCAGAGTTAAAAACTACTAAATTCTTATCCTCAACGCTATTGATTTCTTTTCATTCTGTTCTGTTACTAGAGGAGGTAATGCTCCCAGATTACCCCGGGGTCTCCTCCAGACGGTTGACAATTGCAATCGCAGTTTTCGGAAGATAAATGTTACTCTGGGAATTGTGTTTAATTACAAATAATCTAGGAGCTGCTCCGGGTCTCTGGGTTTAACCACACATGTGTTCAAATCACTGTACAAGGTTTACAAATGGGTGATATTCGTGAAAGGGGATACAATTCACTTTCAAAAACCAGGGGACAAACTAGCTTGCTTCCTCTTGGGGGTTTGTCAACAGATTCTTAGAGATAACACGACCCCAAATAACATCAATGACCAAAAAGTGTGGTATCTTAGATCACTCAAAAGCCTAAAAAAATTTTTTATTGGAGTTTACTTTCAGGTCAATTTTATTAAAATGAAAATCTGAAAATAAGCCATGCTTTCTTGAGTTCTCAAAGTCTCTTGCACAAGTATTTGTGTAGAGAATATTTTTGAATTCACAAAGGTCATATTTTTTAGTTTATTTTGACAGAAGTTTTGTGGTCTTTCCCTGAAATAGCTCAGTGGTTATTTTTTACAGTTCCTCTTGTAACTCAGCTGCTACCTTTGTGTGTGTGATTCTTTGCTTATATGGCAGCTCAATTAGTGTTGTTTGTGTGTGTGTGCTCGGTTTTTTCTAATAGTCTTATTAACAAGAAAAAAGGTGGCGAACAGGTTATTCTCTTAACCTGACCTGGCTCTAAGAGTAAGATGAGCAGCACTGAACAGATGTCCCCATTTAAGCCGTTCTTTTCCCACATGCCTGCTGGATATTGCAGGCGCGCAGGAAGCTCGCTTCAAACCTGGCCCATTTCAGGCCATAATGGCCACGTTATTTCGGCCCAGTGAACACGAACAAAATCGCGTGCTTTAGAATCATTCGACTCTGAGTCCAGGAAAAGCAGGGGGTGTGGTAGCAGTGGGGGTGGCTAGGAAGGGGTGTATATGAGTGGGGGAGCCGATTTCATCTCGGATCGCAGAAGAGAACTTGCTCAAAAGATTTTTCCCCCAGCAAAAATGGTATAATTTACGGCGCAACTTAATAATCCGAGGGGCAATGCAAAAGCCCTTTGCGTTGTAAACCGCTTCTAATTACCTGCCAGAGCAATTAGCTGACTATCACGAAGAAATTAGATCGCTCAATGTAGCATAAATAATGCGAATAATTTTGTAAGAAGAATGGAAAGCGAGACCTGGTGTTTCTTTATAAGGAAATAACACCTCGTACTGTACGAGCCCTCCATGAACACATATTAATGTCTAGGCATGCATGGCAATGAGTCCGAGCAGGAGCCCTCTGGCTGCGGTTCAGCACTTTTTCCGTTTACGTATGCGGGGTGAAAGTCGGCTTCCAGGCGTTCGATCTCCAGCCTTCCAGCTCACAGTAATTAACACATAGCGACTTCAATGGGAAAACCTGTTTTCCAGATGATTTTTACAATGCAGCTTTATGTCTCATTTGGCAGTTTAAATAGCTGGAGTTGTTTTCTGGCTTCATCTCTACTATCATCTGTTGAGCATATTTTGCTTAGAATATTGAATCCCAACCAAAACTTGGGTGCAGGCTTTCGCTGACTTTTATTTTCTTAAGAAGTGGGGATATCAGGAGCCATTTTGAAGGATACTAAGGCAAAGAATTCTTGTGAGGACCTGTTAGTGCCGGCAGATATTTGATTTTCTGAATGCGTTTGAAAAGTGTATTGGAATATTTTTGTGTATGCTTCACTTTAACTTTTTTCTAACTAACTCATTTCTCTTGAGCGATTGTGTCCTATATGGGGGTTCAGATGGTGAGTTCACACATCTCGCAAAGAAAAATAGTAAATCTACAACCTAATTTGGGAGGAAAGCTGAAGGTGCATTTAGGTGTCTGAAAGCACTATAAGCGCTTTGAAATTTACTTGGTTTGTAAATTACAAGTGCGAAAACAACTTCCAAAGATGTTTGGGAAAAGAATATATACACCGACACCTACACACACACACACACACACACACACACAAACACACACGGGAAGTTGTTGCCTGCCCACAGCTCCACCGCTTTCCTGTGCCGCCCGAGGGAAAGGGGTCTCGCTGGAGCCTCTCTTCCTCTAGTAAACGAGGTGGGTCATACGTTTATGTCAAATTGAATCAGCCAGGACAGCTTCCGTGGTAATTAAACTGGACATCTATATTGGACACAGCAAAGGGTGCCTTGTGAATCCAGGTTTTACTTGGTGCATCACAAATGTCAGAGTGAGTTCCGCCCCCCACAGAGGTCTGAGTCTTGGGTTGCCACTGTCCCACCACCTCTGCCAGTTCCTCCCTACCTGTAGAAAGCTTTGACCCTGGTCATTTTTGAAACATGTTTCGCGACTGAGTTCAGTGGTTTTCCAGGACTTCCCAATGATCTTGTCCCGGTGGGCCGCACATTCCGTTTTCTCCTGCTAAGAAAACATCGACGGTTTTGTTGGTGGCTGAGGAGTTCTAGATGAAAACTGAGGGAACCCGAATTATTGTTAGTATTATTATTATTGAGACTGAGTTTTGCTCTTATCGCCCAGGCTGGAGTTTAATGGCGAGATCTTAGCTCACTGCAACCTCCGACCCCTGGGTTCAAGCGATTCTCCTGCCTCGGCTTCCCGAGTAACTGGGATTACAGGCGCCCACCACCACTCCCGGTTAATTTTTTTGTATTTTTAGTAGAGACGGGGTTTCACCATGTTGGTCAGGCTGGCCTTGAATTCCTGACCTCAGGTGATCCACCTGCCTCGGCCTCCCAAAGTGCTGGGATTATAGGCATGAGCCACTGCGAGCCCGGCCTGGGAATCCGAATTATGTATCATCAACCTAGGCTATAAAAAGAGTTACTTCCGCTTATGGTGTAATGCCCATGCAACCCCTTATCCCCTTTAAATAGAGAGGCATTGGCCGCCTTAGGCTCCCCCTGCCCTGAATTTAGGGCCGTTAAGTGTAGGCCTACAGGGAGGGGGACCCACTGAGCAGAAACCGGCTCCACTTTAGAAGGTGCTGGGAAAAAAAATCCCTATCAGCTCTCGGAAACTGGACTTGATGCGCTAATCATTCGGTTCAAGGGCGTCTACATTACTAGGTGCGAAGTCCCCCTACCAATCTCAGACAGAAACGCCCTTTTAGATGGAACAAAGGGTACGTTTTTATTTAAGACTTGACAAGTACCAACTCTTGTACTGAGCAGAGGTTATTTTTTAAGAGGAAATAAAATCTTGATTCCTGCTTATGAATTCTGGAAAAGTAACAAAGGTTGTTCGGATAATTTTCCGCAAGATCTTCATCGGAACCTTCCCACTTGCTGAATTCCGGTCCCCTCCCCCGCGCCCCCCCCCCGCTTAGTTTCCCCTAAATACTTGGCACCACTTCCTCCCCCTAACATGGCCCTGAAGATTCTCCATCTTAAATAACAAGGACCCTGCTTGCTACTAAAGGAGGCTGCCCATTTTAATTCAAAACAAGGGCCAGGAGTGTTGATCTTATAAAGAGCCGAGAAGTGAAGATCAACCCTTTTTCACTTGAAGTGCTTGCACTTAACCCTCACTCGCCAATATAGTGCCTCTTTCTCTCTTCTTTAATAAAATATTTCTTTCATTCTTTTTTTTGGGGGGGCAGGGTGCAAGGTTTCTTAAGGTAAAAGAAGCTGAACAGATTGATTATTGTTGTATCTGTAATTGCTCTAAAAACATTTTCCAGTGGGGCCTCACAGGGCATGTTGGTCTTTGATCAGCACTGAAGAAATCAAACATTGGAAAACCAAAACCCACGACTTTGGAGTCTACACTTGGCATTTACAGCCCTGATATTGAATGCCCATTACCTTCAAAAGGGCAGCTATTAACGACAGAAAGTTCATGATTTTTTTCTGTAGATAGTGCTTCAGTAGTTTCCTAGTAGTATTCTAACCTAAGCATAACTTCCTCTTTACTGGTGAAGCTGGGGAAACCCATTTGCAAAGTGAAATGATTTGACTAGTAATACCCAATGTCAGTTTATTTGAAACTATAGATAAAAAGGGAAAAACTAATAAATCCATTTTGATTACTTTTCTGCTTAGGTTCAAGACGTCCTCTAAGCTTAGATAACAAAAGAAAAGTGATTTCAAGAATTTTGACATACCAGATGAAACTCTAAGAGGCATGCAGCAAGTTAAGAGCCATAGTCAAACCAAAAGGATTTTTTTTTTACTAAAAGAAACCTGCAGTATTGATTTTATTGACTGACTCGACTTCAGTGTTTTAATCAACTTTAACAAATTTAACTGAAAATAGGTTGATACATACTATATAAAACTTCAAATATACATCTGTTCACAAATATTTTTTATTGGTGTTTTGCTGTTGATTTATCAATTAAGTAAAAAACTATTCTTTTTTTTTCTAACTTAAGCTACGGTGATCAAGATTTGGGAACAGAAATTCCAAAATGGTTAGAAACGGGTGGGAAGATTGTAGGTTTATAAGTCTGAGGGAGGAAATTGCAAGCCGATACTGATTGACTTTTAAATGGCCTGGCATGTCCCAGTTTATACAACAACTCAGTTGGAGGAAGAACCTCGAGGACCGAGTATCTCCAGATCACTTAATGCATCAGCATCCACCATGCTCGGCTCCTGGGCAGGGCCCCCGAGGTTGCCACCGACCCACGGAGCCTTGAGGAGCTGCGCTTTCCCGCGGTGGTCCAGGGAACTTCGGAAGTGCCCTTGCTTCCGATTTCACGTATACCCGGGATGCGTTGCCATACAGGTTTGTCCCGTTTTAATGCTTTGACCCATCGAAGATACGAGGACAGGAGACTGGAGAAGGAAACGAAAGGCAAAGGCCGAGGGGTAGGGCAAGGAACACAGTAGGAAGAGGACAGGCTCCCCCTTCACCTTCACCCCCAATGGTAGCTAGGGCCCACGGTTTCTCCGAGCTGAAGCTTTTTCAGAAAACAGTCAGCTTAATTAGCATCCTGCCCTTGGGGAATCTAGAATAAATGGTGAGTAGTGGGTAGCTTTTCCCACCAGTCGCAGGATCTAAAAACAATGAGTGACGGTTGTCTGTGCAGCAGAGAGGGAAGAGTGACAGTTCCAGACGAGAGGCCGTCGGGCTTCTAGGCAGTCTACCGCCAGCTTGGAGTGCAGAGCTCCACCGACTACGCCACAGATAGTTTCCATCCCCAGCAGTCACAATATTTGCACTCCCCTTTCTTTCGGGCTTGCCAACCCCTCCCTTTCCTTCTTCCTCACCCCTCCCACCCCGCGCCGGAGGGACAGCCAGCCGTCCCGGGTCCAGCCCGCGCCTCTGCGCACCACCCGGCCCCCGGCACAGGCCGCCCGCCGGGGCGCACACGCGTCCCCGCCTGCTCTCTCGCCCGCCCGCAAGGCCCGGGCTGCTGCGGCCGCGGGCGCTGGAGGCGGAGGCGCGGGCGCTGGGCTCCGCCGCAGCCCGGCCCAGCCCCGCCCCGCCCCACCCTCTGGCCCTCCCCTCCGCTTAGCCGCGCTCTCCCGCCGAGCTCCACCGCCGGCTCCGCGCTCTGCCTGGCTCGGACGCCGCCGGCCGCCGCGGCTCCCCGGCCTGGAAGGCTGAGCCGGCTCCCGCCAAGGGGGAGGCGCCACCCCGCCCCGGGGCGGTTGTTTTGCTGGGACTCGGGGGCCGGTCACAAAGCCCGTCTCCGCTGACCGGTCGGGCCGGGAGTCGGGTGCGCAGCAGCGGCTCCCCACCCCTGCACTCAGCCGCCCGCCCCGCTCCTCCTCCTTCCCTCCCCGTCCCTCCTCCTCTCCCACCCCCCGAGGGCTCGCACACCCCGCGGGCGGGAAGGTGCCGCCCTCGGGGCGGACAAAGGGGCAGGCCGGGCGGGAGGGGCTGCAGCCGGCACGCGCGGCCGCGGGAGGGGCCCGCCTCGCCCCGGGCCGTCGACCTGACACCTGCTGGGCAGCCTGCGCGGCCTGGGGCGGAGGCCAGCGGGCGGCGGGGTAGGGAGTGCCAGCGCAGGGGCGTGTGTTTGGGAGGGGGTCGCGGACAGGTCAGGCGGCCTGGGACCCACCCCACCCCGGCAGTAGTGATTTCTGCTTCGCTAGCGTCCCCTTTTAGGTCTTGACTGGACTTTAAAGATTTAGAAAATTTATATTCTCGTTTTTATGTCAGCGACTACACATCAGAATCACCCAGACGGCGAGTCAAAACGCAGCTGGCTGGGCTTGTCCCCAGAGTTTCTGCTTCAGTAAGGCCTGGGGTGGGGCCCAGTGATTTGAATTTCTAAATTCCCAGGTGATGCTGATGCTGCTGAACCGTGTACCACACTATGAGAATCACTGCTATGCCATTCATTCCCCACCACCGCTAAATGTAGTAGTGGGGAGAGGATCTCCGGCAGGGATCCCAAAGACACTGCTAGTGCTCTCATTGACAAGGTAGTTTTATCTCTTTTGAAGGTAAGTTCTACATTGAATACGGTCTGGATCTTCTCGATGGAAGTTTGACCAAATGCTGGAGTGAAACTCTCACGCTGCTGGTGGTGGAAAAAGCGAGGCTGTATAGATAGATGCCAGGCAGAGGAAGCCACAGTCCAGCTTCCATTTCCCCTAAAGATCCCGAACCCGGACAATGGGTCTCACCACCCCAGCACAAATTCAAAAGAGAACCAAGGAATTTCATTCTGATAGAATGACCACCTCCCACCTTCTCTTTATAAATTTTTGATATTTCGACTGAAATATTCGGTCCTGTGTTCTGCATATTTCTATTGTTTTATATTTTACTGAAGGACCGAAAAGATTTTAAAGCAGAGCAAAAGAACTAAATGATAGGCAGAGAGATTTAAATAAAACTTTTAAAAGCCACAAATTTACAATTGTTTTCAAAAAGCGTAACTATGTATTTAAAGGGAATGTAATTAATTGTATCATTTAAATGCCCCCCCCTTTCAAATCTGGTTTCTTCAAATATTTTTTTGAAAATCTAATGAGAAATATATTTTGACATTCCAATCCAGTGGATTTGTTAAGGGAAAACTACCCAAAAAGAGGCACACTAAACTTTTCTTATCCCCAGTGGGCGGTGTTAATCGTCTAGTTTGAGCCTTGTAGTTTTCATTGTCGAATACTTGGGTTCTGTCAAAGGGAAGAAAGTTGGGGACTTGCATTCACTGTTTTTCAAGAGGAGATTAAACACAAAATCGATTTAATGGAGCATCTGTAATCTTAAATACGAGAAGTCAAGAGCTAAAGCTATAATAGAAAGGTTAGCTTTCCTCCATTGTTCACACAATCTAACTCATATTTTTGGAACTTAATTATCAATGAAAGCTACCACATCAATGCAATACAGTATAGGCAAATTACAAGAACCTTTTACTTCTCCCAACTGGGTTTAAATTGCAAATCTTAACACTGAACAGTGTGCTTTTGGTATTGAATATTCAATACAGGGAAATGTGTTTTAAGTGAACCACCCAAGGGCCCAGGAACATTTGCTTAATAATGATACTTTGCAATTCTATAGGGCCTTTCAGGCAAGGATCTCAAGTGGAATGCTCTTTAACTATACCCTGCATGGGAAACCTTGGGAATATTTTAAAGTGCTCACTTAAGGCCTATTGGAAGGAATCTTTTAGTATAGATTTCACAGTATGGTTTTAAGAAATAAGGTACTGCAGAATTTTCAGTCTCAGGGGTATCATATTCATGGGGGTTTGATGGGTACTGAACATTTATTAGTTATTTTTATGTGAAGGTTAAAATGTACATTTTCTCCAACTTTTTATTTTCAACAAATTTAAACCTACAGAAAAGCTGAAATAATGGTACAATGAAACATTTAATTTCAAAGAACACCCAGATTTCCTTCACTTAGGTTCATCAGCTTTAACATTTTGTGACAATTGCTTAGATTTTCTCTCTAAATAGATGGATAGCTAGACAGACAGACATATATGAATCTACTATATCTGAATAGATAGGTAGATGTATGATATGATTATTTATTCATACACATACATATGCTTACCTCTTTTATCTATTTAAAGTAAGTTATAAACATCACTGCACTTTATTCCTAAGTAGTAAAGCATGCTTCTCCTGATAAAAGGATATTCTACATAACTGCAAAGAATACATTCTTATTGTTGAGTTTTCAAATGCATTTCAGTGGTTTTATTTTATTTTTGTATTCAGAATATCCATATGTTTTATCAGTCTTGTCTACAAACTTAAGAAATAAGATTTAAGCCAATACTAGTATACAAAATTCTAAAATACTATTGTATTATCTAGTCATCTTGGGAATTTTAGAACCTGAGATTCTGATTAAGAAATTGCTGTATAACCAGATTTCAAAAACAACTGAAGAAACGAAATCATTTTCACATGCTTACAGAACGCAGAGCATTTATATTTCAATGCAAACAAAAAATTGTTTTTACCTTAATATTTGATCTAAGTTATCAGAGTAATGATCTTAATTATCCACTTCATTTTACTAGTTAGTGTAGACTTCACCAAAGTGAAAATAGCATTGACAGTTATGTACTTTGAGAAGTGTGTGTAGACAATTTACATAATTTAGCCAAAATGGCCAATTAATTGGTATAATTATGAGTGTCTAGACTTAGCTTTTATGAGTAGGTTAAAAAAGTAAAACCTCTCATCTTTCCAATGGTGGCTTTCCACTAGCTTTAATGATCCATATTTTTCCTCTATTGAATATTTTTACATGCTTAATTTTAAAATATTCTCATATGTTTCAATAATATAGACATGTTAATTAAAAGTACTTAGCCAAAGACTATCAGTACATCTTTTTTTGTTTCTTACAAGTCCTTGAATTATTACATGACTTAATGTGTGATTTATCCCACTTTTGGAAATGTATATAATTACATATTTACCTCTGCAGTGTTAGTGTCTTATACTTAATATTCACTCATTAGCATTATTCTATCGTCTGTAGAAAGCCAACTTCTAACTGCATGAAATTCCTGGAGCTTAAAACCATCTTACAAATAAATGTAGATGAATTTTTGCAGTTTTTTAGGTGTGAAATTCATACAACTTTATGTAAAAATTAGTGGGAATATTAAGTTTTATACATGTAATTACCTCCTTGGGTCAGAGTCACTGTTATTTTGGTTATTTTAAATGTAGTTTAGTGTTTTCTTTTATTCATATGTAGTTCACTTTTTTTTTTTTTGGATACAGGATCTTGTTCTGTCACCCTGGCTGGAGTCCAGTGATGTGATCATGGCTCACCGAAGCTTCAATCTCCCTGGCTCAAGCTACCCTCTCACCTCAGCCTCCCAAGTAGCTGTGACTACAGGTGTGTGCCACCACACCTTGCTAATTTTTATATTTTTTTGGGTAGGGACAGAATTTTGCCATGTTGCCCAGGCTGGTCTTGAACTCTTAGGCCCAAGCAATTCTCCTCCCTGCCTTGGCCTTCCAAAGTGCTGGGTGTGAGCCACTGCACTTGGCCTTGCTAATCTTATTAAATAAGAACTGCAATATGAATTGGTTTAAGCAGAATTTAAGCATTGGAGATATATAATCTAAATTGCAATGCGTGGTTTTCGACAACTGCTGATGGTTATTGTCTCTGTCCCTGAGAAATTTGTTATTACTGATCAACTGAAATAAATGAAGAACGACAAGTTATGGTATTTTTTTTTCTTTTTGAGATAGAGTCCCACTCTGTCGCTCAGGCTGGAATGCAGTGGTGTGATCTCAACTAATTTCAACATCTGCCTCCCGGGTTCAAGTGATTCTCCTGCCTCAGCCTCCCAAGTAGCCAGGATTACAGGTGTGTGCCACCATGCCCAGCTAATTTTTGTATATTTAGTAGAGATGGGGTTTCACCATTTTCACCAGGCCGGTCTCGAGTTCCTGACCTCAAGTGATCCACCTGCCTCAGCCTTCCGAAGTGCTGGGATTACAGGCATGAGCCACTGTGTTCAGCAGAAAATATGTGTGTGTGTGTATATATATATATATATGTATTTTTTTTTTTTTTGAGACAGAGTCTTGCTCTGTCGCCAGGCTCCAGGCTGGAGTGCAGTGGCACGATCTCTGCTCACTGCAACCTCTGCCTCCTGGGTTCCGGCAATTCTCCTGAATCAGCCTTCTGAGTAGCTGGGACCACAGACACACGCCACCACACCCAGCTAATTTTTGTATTTTTTAGTAGAGACAGGGTTTCACCATGGTCTAGATCTCTTGACCTCATGATTTGCCCACCTTGGCTTCCCAAAGTGCTGGGATTGCAGGCGTGAGCCACCATGCCTGGCCAGCCGAAAATATTTTTAAATAAAATTGCCAGGTTTTTTCATAAATTAGGAGAAGCAATATGAGATAATGAAATGACTGCCAAATTATAAATTGGGAAAACTAGTTTGTACTTACAATTCCATTAATTTTCCATAATAGGTTAGATGATATATCACTTAGTCTGCCTAAGCCTCAGTTTGCTTATTTATAAAATAGGGATATCACCCCCAGTCAACTCCAAAAGAGGACTCTGAAGACCCACTTAGATAATATATGTGACTTGTTCTATTTATTGAGCACTTCCTCTAGAGAAACATAAGCAACAGATACCTGATTTCTAGACATTTACTGTCCCTGGATAGAAGAGCAAAAATGCAGGAAGGTACCATCACCACATGTGGTAGAGAAGAGATTATGTGTTATGAAACATATTTGCTACTTTAGATAGTAGAGAGTTACAATAAATTAATATTAAATAAAACTAGGGGTCTTTGGTTTATTATAAAAAGATATGTGTAACAGATATGAAATATTTTGGAGACTAAAATTTTAACGTTTCAGATTTTTGTTGAGTCAACCTAAGAAAAAGTTAGAGCAGCCCTTATTATTTCAGATATGTACTAAAGTTATAGAAAGACCAATAGCATACAACATATACCTAGTATGGATAGAATAAAGAGGTAATACTAATGAGTTAGGCAAAAACTGTTGGCATTTTGCATGGATTATCAGGCAAGATGGTGTTCTGAGACGTAATCAGTAAATATGGCCTTGTACCAGTATCTTATGTATAAAAAAAGACAGCTGGCTTTTAAAAAATTTCTTTTTATTGAAGTAAATGGGACTCAGAGACTGTCACCCTCTTTTGTCTGTTGGGGATCAGGTCCTGCCCACTTTGGGGCACTAGCTCTACATCTGTCACTCCATTCACCAGTGAGTCTTAAAGTCAGGACACTACAGCTGTCCTGTTCTTTTCACTCTTTTCTGGGATGGAAGAGATGGGACGACTTGCCGGCTGGTCAAGGCTTCATCACATATTCGGTAGGTCTGTGCTAGCACTATCATGTAATTGTATTGTTCTCTTTTTTGTTTGTAAAGCAGAACTTTTCAGTTTAAAAGGTCACTGGAATGTTTATTTTACTATGTGTCCCTATTTAATTATTCTACTTTGAATTGTATTTGTTAATAAAGCAATAGTGACAAATTGTTAGCCATAATTTATGTTGGCCGTGCACAGGCGTGCATTTGCATAGCCCAAAGCAGTTAGTAAATGGAAGAGGACTGGAGGATCTCTTCAGGAGGTTCTGGTCAGGTTTCCTTCCAAACAAGGAATACTGTTAGCTTCCCAAATAAGATGTGGACATAAGCAAATAATCTTTTGTGTTTGAAAGTAGCAGATTCTGCTAATTCAGTATTAATAGCTTGAATCTTTCACAGAAACTTGAATGTAGAGCAATCAAATGGTGTTTCAATTGGTTGGTGACCGGGCTGATTCTGGCCAAACTCTGCATCTTTGAGTTGGAATTTGTGGATATCAAAGTTCATCTGGGCTTTCTCTTTAACTGGCTCCTATGTTGAGTGTGAGAGAGAGAGAGAGAGAGAGAGAGAGAGAGAGAGTGTGTGTGTGTGTGTGTGTGTGTGTGTTTGAATTTCTCTTTAAGTATTTCAGTAATCCTGATGGAAAAGTACTAATCGAAATTTCTAGCTCCAGAAATTTAGATCACTCCACAGGTGGATTTGGTGTGGTTTTCAATGCCACAGACTTTAGAGCCACCAAAGAACAAACCAGATTCCTAGGAAGACACTCAAAATACAAATTATTAGACAGACATAGCAATTTCAAAGATATTTGTTATTTAGAAATTCACATTTGTTTTCTAGATCTAAGACTATTTCTCCAAAAGCCTGCTTAATTCAGGATACTTAGTGACATAAAGAATGAAGGCTGGGGGCGGTGGCTCATGCCTGTAATCCCAGTACTTTGTGAGCTCAAGGCAGGCAGATTGCCTGAGGTCAGGAGTTTGAGACCAGCCTGATCAACACGGTGAAACCCCATCTCTACTAAAAATACAAAAATTACCCAGGCGTGGTGGCGGGCACCTGTAATCCCAGCTACTTGGGAGGCTGAGGCAAGAGAATCACTTAAACCCAGGAGGCAGATGTTGCAGTGAGCTGAGATTGTGCCATTGCACTCCAGCCTGGGTGACAGAGTGAGACTTCATCTCAAAAAAACAAAAAGAAGAATATAATATTTCTACACATACACATGGAAGGTTAAGCTATGTAGCTATCATTAATACTAAATAAAATAGTGAATAAGAAAAAGAAAAATGTAAACTATTTTTTTATTACTTCTCCTTAATTGTTGGGAAATAACTAGGAGTCCTGTTGTTAGTAGGAAGTCAGTGCATTGGCTATTAGTTCTGTACTGCAGGTTTTAATAAGGTGAGAACTATTGAACCTAAACTGAGCTGAGTCTACATCAGAACTTCAGTTTCAAGTCACTCTCAGGTTGCCAATTTTGTTTTTCTTTCCTTTAAGATTTGTTTATATTTTAAACTGCTAGGTGTTCCATAGCAGAGAAAACTGAAAAAAAAACCTTAATTACACCATGCCCTACCCAATCTCCAAAAAGCATTATAATGTCATCTCTATGGGTGCTATCTGGTCTTCATTACTCGGTTGCTGTGGGTTTAGTTTAATAATCTTGATGCAGAGCCGTCACATTCTTTGGTTTCTCCTTTTAGTTTCAGTGATCCTAAACCTTGGCTGTAATTCCATACTTTCTTGGAAAGGTTTCATAATTTCTTGGCCCAGATATTGATTTAATTGGTCTGGCACGTGACCTCAGCATTGGATTTTTTTCTTTTTCTTTTTTTTCAAGACAGAGTCTCACTTTGTTGCCTGGGCTGGAGTGCAGTGGCACAAACTTGGCTCACTGCAACCTCCACCTCCCAAGTTCAAGGGATTCTCCTGCCTCAGCCTTCTGGGTAGCTGGGATTACAGGCACCTGCCACTACACCTGGCTAATTTTTGTACTTTTAGTAGAGACAGGGTTTCACCATGTTGGCCAGGCTGGTCTCAAACTCCTGACCTCAAGTGATCCACTCGCCTTGGCCTCTCAAAGTGCTGGGATTACAGGCATGAGCCACGGTGTCCCACTGGAATTAGAATTTTTTTTTTTTTTTTTTTTTTGAGACAGACTCTAACTCTGTCACCCATCTGGAGTGCAGTGGTGCAATCTTGGCTCACGGCAACGTCCCCCTCACAAGTTTAAGAGAGTATCCTACCTCAGTCTCCCTAGTAGTTGAGATTATAGGCACCCACCACCACCCCCGGCTAATTTTTTTGTATTTCTAGTAGAGATGGGGTTTCACCATCTTGGCCAGGTTGATCTTGAACTCCTGACCTCATGATTCACCTGCCTGGGCCTCTCAAAGTGCTGGGAGTACAGGCGTAAGCCACCATGCCTGGCCTGGCATTGGAATTTCTAAGAGCTTCCAAAAAGAGTTTTGAGTGATGAGTCTAACCTGCAGCGTAAGTCAAGAACCACAGGCTTAAGGATGTACTATTCTGTGTGTGCCTGAGCATGCACGGCTCTCTTAATAGCTCCTTTCTAGATCTTCCCCTCAACTCTTGCAGTAAGCACTGACGATCTCAAATATCTATATGAGAGAAGCAGGCAAAATAAGTGAGTAATCAGCCCGTGCCCATTTAAGGAAAGAAGCAGTCACTGGACTGTTGCCAAAAGACTGCAGGTCTGTTGTCTATTTCAATTCTTTAAGAGTAACTGGTGATTTGGATATTTTAAAAAATGAAGTCGTGGTATTTTAAAGCATTGCTAACCAATTCTAATTGTTTTAAAAGTTCTGTCAGTCAGACTAATGCTTTGTGGGTCACCACTTGGCATGGCACACTTCCTTCAACAAGCCACCAGCCTACATATCACCTTTTCCTCACCACCAACATTTGCACTTAGTGTTATAGCTTCCTTCTTAACTCCTTTCAGTTGAGTCCATTATCTATAAGACAGAGAGAATCCTTGGATAGAAATGTAATAGCAGGGGACAAAGTGGATCAAAGAATCAAAGATGATCCTAGGTAGGGTGGATCATCAAGGCTAACATCTATGGCAGCCAATAGAGTAGAGGTTCTACTGTAGAGCCCAGATTCCCCTTCAGGATGGAAAAATTTATTCCAAGCTTCCAGAAAGTTGTTGGCTTACAGCCTTCTCCAGAAATTAAGAGAGCTGCCATAGCCAAGTTCACGCTTCCTTTACAGGAACAGTCTGCATCAAATGACTGGAGGATGTAGGGGATAAAGGCTCAGCCTCTGCCCCAGATCACAACTTCCAAAAGCATCCTAGCTTCAGAGATGCCTGTGAGGTCAGCTGACACTTTTTCATAACTACATTTCAGCTAACTTCTCCCTCTGCCCAATACTGCTTGCTTGCTTGCTTCCTTCCTTCCTTCCTCCCCGCCCCCACAATGCTGATTCTGAAGGCGTGCCTCAGTGCTTTTCTTGCATGACATTCTCTGTCTCAGAGTCTGCTTTCTAGGGACCTCAACCTGTAACACTCAGCAAAAGCAGTACCAACATGGACCTCTGCGGTTATAATAGAACCTCGGGATAAAATAGAAGCCCTAAATTGATAGAGAGAATACAAACAATATACCAGAATATTGATACATGCATACAGCTGTGCTTTGGTAGGAAGAGACCTAGATTTGGGCTCTGCAGCTCAGGGTTCAAGTCTTAGCTCTGTCACTTACAGTGGTTATGTGACCTTCGACATGCCACTTACCATCTTTATGCCTCAGATTTGTCATCTGTAAAACTGGATGACATATGTGAGAGTGTTTTTTCTATTACTATATAAATATAAGGTCGTATAATATATTAACATCATCAATAGGATACCAGAATATTGAAAAGGTCCAGCAATTATTGCACAGTATATTTTAGTTGAGTAGCATTAGAGTACCTCCCCGATACTGACAACATCTTGACCCTGAAAGCTATCCCAAGATGTGGCAGGCCTGCCTCTCCACTCTCTGCCACACAGATCAGGTACCTTCTCTGTATTAGGCTGCTCTTGCATTGCTATAAAGAAATACCTGAGACTGGGTAATTTATAAAGAAAAGAGGTTTAACTGGCTCACAGTTCTGTAGGCTATGTGGGATGTGTCACACTGGCATCTGTCTGCCTTTTGGGGAGGCTTCAGGGAGTTTTTTTGTTTGGTTAGTTGGTTGGTTTTGTGAGATGGAGTCTTGCTCTGTCGTACAGGCTACATTGCAGTGGCACGATCTTGGCTCACTGCAACCTCCACCTCCTGGGTTCAAGCAATTCTCCTGCCTCAGCCTCCTGAGTAGCTGGGATTACAGGTACATGCCACCATGCTTGGCTAATTTTTGTATTTTTAGTAGAGATGGGGTTTCACCATGTTAGCCAGGATGGTCTCAAACTCCTGACCTCATGATCTGCCCACTTTGGCCTCCCAAAGTACTGGGATTACAGGTGTGAGCTATGGCCCCCGCCAGGGAGCTTTTACTCATGGCAGGAGGTGAAGCAGGAGCAGGGATGTCACAAGGCCAGAGCAGGAGCAAGGGAGAGTGGGGGAGGTGCTGTACACTTTAAACAACTAGATCTCATGAGAGCTCACTCAAGAGCACCAGGCCATGAGGAATTTGCCTCCATGACCCAAATACCTCCCAACAGGCCACACTTTCAACATGGGGAATTACATTTCAACATGAGATTTGAGTGGGAACAAATATCCAAACTGTGTCGCTATCCATATGGAGGCCACCACCTGCAAAGAGTTTGTCTATCTCTGAACTCTAGATCATCAAGGCTCCCTTGAACCCCTACCTTGCACTAGTGCCATAAAAGATAGGATTTCTATTCTTCGATTTTTTAAAATGCTTTTTTGTTTCATCCACTGCTGGAGTAAATGTTTATTAGTTTTCTATTGTTGTATAATAATTAACACAAATTTAAAACATTAAAACAACCCACATTTATTATCCCCAGCATGGCTTAGTTGCTGGAATAAACTCAGCATGTTGGCTGGATGTGATTTCATTCTGGATTTCGCAGGATGAAATCCACACATTGGCTGAGCTACAACTTTATCTGGAGGTTTGACTGGGGAAGAATTCGCTTCTAAGATCATCACTCAAGTTGTTAGTAGAATTCATTTCCTTGCAATTGTAAGACTGAAGGCCCTTTATTTTTGCTCTCTGTCAGCTGGAGGCTGCTCTCAGTTTCCAGAGGCTGCCAACAGTGCCAAGCCATGTGTTTGCTTACTTCATCAAGCCAGTAAGAAAAGTGTCTAGAATGGGTTACCAAGATGGAATCTCATATAATACACTGTAACCTCAGGAGTGATTCTCATCACCCTTGCCATATTCTCTTAGAAGCAATTGACAGATTATGCTCACACTTAAGGGAAGATTATACAAGGGCGTACATACCAGGAGGAAGAAATCACATGGGCTACCCTAAAGTCTGTCCAACACAGAAGGTCTTTTGTGCCCTTACATATTTTAACTGAATGTGGGAGTCCACAATAAAACTTTAAAAAGCCCGGCGCCTTTATGCGGTGGATATTACACCTCCCCATTGGATATACATATTAGGAACCTTGGAAAGAGATGAAGTCTATTCAACAACACTAGATGACAGACCCAATTCAACACTAAGAACTATCAGAGTTGAACATTGCTTATCATACACCCAAGATAGGATAGAAGAAGCATGGTGAAAACTTATGATAAGCCTGGCAAGAAAACATTCTAAGTGGTCATTCAGACAGAGAATAGATTGTGCATCCTTTATTAAGTTATGGATTTCAGTAATTTAAAACCCACACTGCTGATCTCACAATTAGCTCATGCTGATCAACAAAATAAAGGCAAAACAACTCCCAAAACTTTGTTGGTGCAGTCATTTCAAACAACAGGAAATGGACAAAAGAGACACCCTGACAAGAAAGACAATAAACACAGTCATAATCTGGTTCACTGGACAACTGTGATTATGGTTATTTGACTCAACAATTGTAATTATGGCTACAGTGATTACTAAACACAGATTACTTGGTGGCAAGTTTGTGGTCTCTTCCCTTTGTATCCAAAAGAAATACTCTACCATTGCAAAATTTTAGCTAAAGAAGAATTAATGATTTCTCTTATACTGAACCTTGAAGAATGAAAGGAAAAAAAAAAACCTTATTGCAATCGTAAAGCTGAGAAGGTTTTCCCTCCTCAGACTTCTATACATTACATTTTTTCTAAGTTGATATTTTTCTTTTACCTTCTCTCTTTTTCATGACTACTAAAATATGATTTTTTTTTTTTTTTTTTGAAGATGGGGTTTCACCATGTTGGTCAGGCTGGTCTTGAACTCCCAACCTCAGGTGATCCGCCTGCCTTGGCCTCCAAAGTGCTTGGATTACAGGCGTGAGCCACCACAACCGGCCCTAAAATATGTGTCTTTATGCATTGGTTGCTTTAAAATTAAATTTTAAACTAACCTTACTAATTACAGTTACATGTCATACTGTCAAAGGCATACTATGTTATGTGACTGGTTTTTTCATATGTCATGTAATAGATAATGTAATTTTTTAAAAGTTGGTTTTAGCCAGGTGTAGTGGCTCATGCCTGTAATCCCAGCACTTTGGGAAGCCAAGGCAGGTGGATCACCTGAGGTCAGGAGTTCAAGACCAGCCTGGCCAACATGGTGAAATGCTGTCTCTACTAAAAACACAGAAATTAGCTGGGTGTGGTGGCAGCCACCTGTAATCCCAGCCACTTGGGAGGATGAAGCACAAGAATCACTTGAATCTGGGAGGTGGAGGTTGCAGTAAGCTGAGATTGTGCCACTCCACTCCAGCCTGGGTGACAAGAGCAAGACTTTATCTCAAATTAATTAATTAATTAAAATAAAAATAAAAACTTGGTTTTAGTATATTATTATAAAAATTCAGAATGAGGCCAAAGTAAACAGGATTGCAAGTACTATAGTGTAGATGTCTTTTCTTATTTAATGACTTCAGTATCCTCTACTCCATATGTGTTATTGCTGTCTTAGATTGTCAACTCTTTTTTTTTTTTTTTTTTTGAGACGGAGTTTCACTCTTGTTACCCAGGCTGGAGTGCAATGGCACCATCTGGGCTCACTGCAACCTCCACCTCCTGGGTTCAGGCAATTCTCCTACCTCAGCCTCCTGAGTAGCTGGGATTACAGGCATGCGCCACCATGCCCGGCTAATTTTTTGTATTTTTAGTAGAGACGGGGTTTCACCACGTTGACCAGGATGGTCTCGATCTCTTGACCTCGTGATCCACCCGCCTCGGCCTCCCAAAGTGCTGGGATTACAGGCGTGAGCCACCGCGCCCGGCCAGATTGTCAACTCTTAAGACAAGCTACATTATTTTTCTGTATAATTCTATGTACCTATAAGAACTCGGTAAATTTACTTAGAAAGTAGCTATTTTAACATTCTTCTTTCATACCCCTCTCCTGCCCCATATAGAGTAGACTGATTCTAATGTTATTTTTGGTGGGAAAAGTCTTAAATTAAATTTTTTTCCACTGCTCATTATAGGGAGAATAATTCTCTCCCAAACCTCCACCTCTAGAAACTAAAAGCCTTTTCTTACCTGAGGATTCTTGTCTTTTGTTTTATCTTGATATGTCTAGTTTTTTTTTTAACCTCTTTATATTCTTATTTCATATCTGAATCCTTACTTAATTCTTAGATCAAAAATTATAACTAATTTGTAAATATATATGATACTACATTTTTATAAAAAAATTGATTCTGCTGTATATCTTTAATGAAGAAAACAACCACTGATCGCAACAAAAGCTTTATGCATTGAAGACAGAAACATATATCATAAAGAAAAAATTAGCTAGAGCTTTCTTTTAGCCAAACATATTTTGATTCTCTATATAGACTCTGAAAAATAGCTTGAAATTCTTTGTCTTTACTTCAGCCAACTGCAGGCCACTGGGAAAGTATATCACCGCATAGCAAGTAGCCATAATGATCAAATTATATACATAATCTATCCAGTTAGATGTTAACTGCTGGTGGTAATAATTGTAAATTGCAGTTATAGTCACTATGCCTTTTATTTTAAAAAAAATCAATAAAGACAAGTCTACTTCCATTAACAAAGGCTACCTCAATATAAACAGGCTGAAGAAAATGTGAGTTAGGGATTTCTTGTAAATATAGCAGATTGAACACATGTACTTTTCTGTCCTCTCTACAGAAACCTTTCAAAATCATAATGAAAGAATACAAGAGAGCAAAGCAGAGCCGCAAAGTCAACCAAAAAATAAGTAGTCATGAGATCTGGAAAACAATCCAACTGTATTAGTCTATTCTCATGATGCTAATAAAGACATACCCAAAACTGGGTAATTTACACAGAAAAAGAGGTTTAATGGACTGAGTTCCATGTGGCTAGGGAGGCCTCACAATCATGGCAGAAGGCAAGGAGGAGCAAGTCAAGTCTTATATGGATGGCAGGAGGCAAAGAGAGAGCTTGTGTAGGGAAACTCCCCCATATAAAACCATCAGATCTCATGAGACTTATTCACTAGCACAAGAACAGCATGGGAAAGACCTGCCCCCATGATTCAGCTACCTCCTACTGGGTCCCTCCCACAACATGTGGGAATTCTGGCCGGGCGTGGTGGCTCACACCTGTAATCCAAGCACTTTGGAGGCCAAGGCGGGTGGATCACCTGAGGTCAGGAGTTCAAGACCAGCCTGACCAACATGGTGAAACCCCGTTTTTTTAAAAAAAAAAAACCATGTGGGAATGCAAGATGAGATTTGGGTGGGGACACAGCCAAACCATATCACCAACTCAAGAGAATGGTGAAGGAAAGGATGATGAATGAGTGTATTAGCTTTAGAGAGAATAACCAGTCAAGATTGAAATGGGAGGCTGTGGAAAAGAGAACTTCAAGAAAAAAGTACAGAAGTAATAGATTACTTGATGTGCATACATCTTTAGAAAAATTGAGAGGCATTTGCCAAATGTGTTATGCCATTTGGGGAAAAAATAGCTATCAGTACATAGAAAACTAAACCAATGTAATATCAAGGAAATGAACAATTCCAGGAAAAACAAAAAGATAAGCAAGAGAGAAAACATAATCAAAATACACCACTTGGCTCAGTAGTAAACAATATTAATATAGTCATAACACAGTAAATACCAATTATTGATTTAAGTGAAAATTTTGATATACCTATATTGGATGAATGGGGAGACAAATGTGTATTTTTCTTAATAAGGTATAAGAAAGTATTCAATTACTAAAAGAAAGAACTAAAAGTGGTTGCCTTGGGCTGTGAGGTTTGGTGAGGGGTTGAGGGTTAAGAGAAGCAGGAGTGGGATAGGGAGAACTTTTAATAGTACTTGATTTTTATACCATATGGATGTATTATTACATAGGTAAAAATTAAAACTAATGTAATACATTTTTTGGCAACCAAATATGTGGTTTGGGGAAATATTTTCAAATGATATTCTTTCAATTCCAGAAGCAGTTAATACATACATGTGTGATTTCTTAAAGAACGTTTCTAATCAAAAATTTTTTAAAATTGTTACTTTTGAGAATGTTAAAGCTCAGAAATCCAGTAAAATGGGCTCAGAGTTCCAATTAAACTATTTTTAAAAATCACCAAATAAACCCCAGGTTATAACAATGAAGGAAATAATTTATATGTTTTGGTTTTTATTCCACCTCTTTAATTTCTTAGTGGCAGAGTGCAATGTAGTCCACATTCTTGGGTTTGAATAAGCTCTTATTGATCATGTGATCTTGGACCAATAGCTTAACTTCTCTAGGCATCAATTTCTTCTCTAAAATTAATGATAAGGTAGGATGGTTGTGAGGGTTAAAGGAAATGAAATATATTAGCAAAGTGTTAGGCACATCACAGGCTTTTGCTGAATGCTAGCAACTGTTACTCCTTCTTTCCTTTTTCCTTACTTTTCTTTCTAGAAAGCAGATTGTTGTCTTGTAGCTTTGTTAATATGCATCGCCTTCTACCGCTGTGTAACTAGGTGCTCTTTAACAAGCCTATTAGTTACCTCTAGCTACATCTATTTTTATAAACAAATAAATTCTGAGCCATTATGCTGTTCAACAGAACTAAATTCTTAATAAGTATCCTAATTATATATTATGCAAGAATAGGTAACTAGTTTCTGATGTTCTGAGGAGGTAAACTGAATATTAATTATAATTATATAGCACTTTCATTTATCAAGCTTAAGTTGTTGTGTGTATGTGTATAATTTGATAAAGCCATTGATGAGGATGGTACGTTATTACTGTTTCCATTTGGCAGATGAAAAGACTGAGGTTTGAAGAGGGTGTATAATTTGTCATAGTTTATATAATTTGTCTTTAAAAAACATTTCATTCTGTTCTAGTATAGTGAATTATTTGTCTCAATTGATTTTAACTTCATCATTTTGGCACTATCATAAGTGCAACTGAATAATCATAAAACATTGTTTCCAAACTTAAATATGGCCGGGCGCAGCGGCTCACACCTGTAATCCCAGCACTTTGCGAGGCCAAGGTGGGCAGATCACCTGAGGTCAGGAGTTTGAGATCAGCTGACTAACATGGAGAAACCTCGTCACTACTAAAAATACAAAATTAGCCAGGCGTGCTGGCGCATGCCTGTAATCCCAGCTACTCGGGGGGCTGAGGCAGGAGAATCACTTGAAACTGGAAGACGGAGGTTGTGGTGAGCCGAGATTGCACCATTGCACTCCAGCCTGGGCAACAAGAGCGAAACTCCATCTCAAAATAAACAGACAAAAACTAAATATGTAGTCAGTGATAACTTTGTGCGCAAACGGGTGACATTTTTGAATCCTAAACAGCTGCAGTCTTGATTGCCTTGGTTGCTACAGGGTCAGTATGATTTTCCTTCATTGATTTGTTTTGATTGGTTTATTTGTTCATTTATTCAACTACAGACTGCTCACCATGTGATAGACATACTGCCTGGTACTGGGTATCCAAACTTGAAAAGATACAGTCTTTGCCCTTAAGCAGTCCAGTGAGGAGATCTATCATTCAGTCATGCAAACTAATTCCTTTTCTAATTGCACCCCAATGAAGTTATTTATCATTCCTACAGAAATCATCAAATACAAAAGTCAAAGATGTATTAACTCTCTTTAAAATAAATAAATAATTTATTGCACGCATTATCTGACATTTTGTAAATTTTAGGAAAATCAGCTGCATCAATGCTTCCTCTTGCTTCATGTGATTTGAGATGCTTTTTGTTAAGTTTCATTTTGTTTTGTTTTTTCAAAAACAGGGTCTCGCTATGTCTCCTCCAAAAGTGTTCATTAAACGTTATTTTTAAGTAGTATGAAATACCTAATAATTAAGTGTGATAAATATTATTTTCTCACCAGGCATGGTGGATCATTCCTATAATCTCAGCACTTTGGAAGGCCAAGGCAGGTAGATCACTTGAGGCCAGCCTGGCCAACATGGCAAAACTCTGTCTCTGCCAAAAATATAAAAATTAGCTGGGAGTGGTGGTGTCTGCCTATAGTCCCAGCTACTCCGTTAGTCTGAGGTGGGAAAGTCCCTTGAGCCTGGGAGGCGGAGGTTGCATTGTGCTGAGATCACCAGCCTGGGGATAGAGCAAGACCATGTCTAAAAAAAGAATATATATATATATATGTTTTCTCTATTATGTAAACAAAGTAAGGGTTGAGACCCTGAAAGTACAAAAAGGAACTTATTAGTACGAGAATACAATGTAGAATATTTTCATTGAATAATGATGTATACCATGGTCATAGACTCCATTAGAATCCCAATATTGGGCTGGGTGCAATGGCTTATGCCTGTAATCCCAGCACTTTGGGAGGCCGAGGCAGGTGGATCATGAGGTCAGGAGTTTGAGACCAGCCTGACCAACATGGTGAAACCCAGTCTCTACTAAAAAATTAGTTGGGCGTGGTGGTGCATGCCTATAATCCCAGCTACTCGGGAGGCTGAAGCAGGAGAATTGCTTGAACCGAGGTGGAGGTTGCAGTGTGCTGAGATTGTGCCATTGCACTCCATCAGCCTGGGCGACAAGAGCGAAACTCCATCTCAACCAAACAAACAAAACAAAGAATCCCAATACTTTAAAATTTCAGCTACAAATGGTCATTCGAATACTTATATTTTGATAATAGATATTTTATATTATTCTAAGAAGTTTTGAAACAAAATTTGTCATGAGTGGTTAAAATAACTCTTGAAGAAAAAAATTTGACAGAAATTTGAAATATTTGCTTCCTATGAATGTATATCTGAGGTCTAAATGATGTGTATGAGTCACAGATGGTGTTTGGAGAATTACGTAGAGACTAAAACTATTCACCTTCTAGAACTTACTTGATCATTTGCTCCGTTGGTTTGAAAGTTCTCTGAGAGTATGACCATGTCTTATGCTTTTTTATTTTCTTCCTAGCATACATTATTTTGCCTTCAACTTGGAAAATACTAATTGAATATTCAAATGATTTGAGTGAATATGATGAGTTTGAGATCTGTAATGACCTATAATTTAATTTTTAAATCAGAGTCTAATAATTCTTATCCATGTCACTTTTAAATTCTATCACTTCTGGTTAGGTTGTTAGATCAGGCTTTGAGTTAATTTGCAAAATTAGACAAGGCTTATCATGTTGTTTTAGAAAAATAGCCTAATTAAACACTGAGATTGTCGACAAGATATGCTTGGTGAAATATTTTGATGAAGACACTTCTCTTTAAATAATAATTGTAAAATAATGGTTTGGAAGAACATATGGAATCATGTATGTAAGACAGGCTGCTTCTAATTCTTTTGGTCCTTTCTGAACACTAACTATGGAACATAAAATGAAAAGACATTGATAATCAAAATATGTAATGTTTTTGGTTCTTTTTAAATCGTGATTTTTTATTTTTTATTTTTTTAGTGGCTAGTGTAGCACTTGGAAAATCATATACACTTCAATCCTAGGAACAGTGGTATTGCCAAAGCAAAACATCTTCTATTTACATATAAATGTCCTCATTCAGCATGACTGAATATCTTTCTCATTTATAATGAAGTGGCAACAACCACAGCAATCAAATTCTAAGACAGAGACTAGATTAAAGTGACTGAGCATGTCTCAGGATCGAAAAACAATCTTTCAAAAAATTTAGCCTGGTCCCAACGTATAATCCGATGTAAAGCTATTTTGAATTATTGCCAGATACCTGGCTATGATTTTGCAATTCCAGCCAAATACTTCATAAGACCTTTGGAGGAGAATCTCAGAAGTTCCTACCTCAGCCAGTGACACAAAGGAAGTTCTGATCTATTTTCACTATACCATCTAGGTTTTGCTGAGAGACCAATAGTTTTTATTTGTAAAATGGCCTATAGCAGTCAATGCACCTTGTGGCTTTGCATTAACCACAATATTGTCATTTCAAACGGAAAGTACAAGTTTATCAAAGTCCACTTTAACCTTTTTATGTTCTCAAAGCAACAGGAAGCCAGTTCATGTGGTCAATTAAATAGCTGTTTACTTTGACTTTGGTATTTTGTGCCATGCTCTTATCATTTAATTTGAAATATGTATATTTTAATTAAAACATTAAAAAAATGGGTACAATTTATTCTGCAATGGCTCATTTTTAAATTTAAAATAAGTGTATTAATTTATTATTTAATATTTGACTAGATATCAGACACAGTGGCTCACATTTGTAATCCCAGCACGTTGAGAAGGTGAGGTGGGAGAATCATTTGAAGCCAGGAGTTTGAGACTAGCCTGGGCAACATAGTGAAACCCTGTCTCTATTAAAAATACCAAAATTAAGCCGGACACTGTTGGCTCACACCTGTAATCCCAACACTTTCAGAGGCACAGGCGGGCGGATCACAAGGTCAGGAGTTTGAGACAAGCCCAGCCAATATGGTGAAACCCTATCTCTACTAAAAATACATACATACATACATAAATATATATATATATATATATAGTCCAGGCATATATATAAAACATACATACATACACCATATTGGCTGGGCATATATATAACATACATACATACATATACGTATATGTATATTATACATATATGTATACATATACGTATATGTATGTATGTATGTTAAGTTAGCTAGGCGTGGTGGCAGGCGCCTGTAGTCTCAGCTACTCAGGAGGCTGAGACTGGAGAATTGCTTGAACCTGGGAGGCGGAGGTTGCAGTGAGCTGAGATCGCACCATTGCACTCCAGCCTGGGTGATAGAGTGACACTCTGTCTCAAAACAAAAAAAAAAATTAGCTGGGCATGGTGGGACATACCCATAGTTCCAGCTACTGGAGAGGCTGAGTTGGGAGGATAACTTGAGCCCAGGAGGCAGAGGTTACAGTAAACTAAGATTGCATCATTGTGCTCTAGCCTGGGCAACAGAATGAGACTGCCTCAAAAGAAAAAAAAATTAAATGCATTTTTGTGCCTTCCATTTTTGTCTCTTAATCTCCCCACTTATGAAGTGTGAGTCTATAAAACTGTCAACTAAAAGACTGGGCATGGTGGCCCATGCCTGTAATTCCAGCACTTTGGGAGGCTGAGGTGGGTGGATCACTTAAGCTCAGGAATTTCAGACTGGTCAGGGGAACAGAGTGAAACCCTGTCTTTAAAAAAAAAGAAAAAATACAAAAATTAGGAGGGGCATGGTGGCAGGTGCCTATAGTCCTAGCTACCGGAGAGGCTTAGGTGAGAGGATACCTTGAGTGAGCTATGATCATGCTACTGGGAGACATAGTGAGACCCTGTTTTTGAAAAAAGAAAACAAAGTGAAACTTAACAAAAAGACTCTCGAATCGTATGAAGCAAGAGGAAGCACTGACGCAGCTGAGTTTCCAAAAATTTACAAAACGTCAGATAATGCATGCAATAAACTATTTATTTTGAAGAGAGTTAATACATCTTTGACTTTTTTATTTGATGATTTCTGTAGGAATGATAAATAACCTCATTGGGGTGCAATTAGAAAAAGAAAAAGAATTACTTTGCATGATTGAATGAAATTCATTTTTACAGAACATAAAACAATACATTGAATTAAAGAATCTACTCAGATTGTCCACTTAATAGTTCATAATTATTGTTTTATATTAACATTCAATCACTTTTACATTTTAAGAATTTAAAATATGGTATTGGTGAAGGATCTACTTTCTGATCTAGTAGTGTAATTGATAAGAAGATATTCAGATATAGAGATTGAACTAGGCAACTTCATCAAACAAGGTGAATAGGGAAAAGTTTTGCTTAAGTGAGGATGAGAATCTTATGAGAGTACAAGTGGAACTGGTGCCAGTAAGTTTACCAATGAACCAAAGGAGTCCCTAGGGCCTGAGGTCACCCAGTGTTCACTGCCATGGTGATGTTGAGGGATGTCTGTGGAGAGCATGGTTGCTGCAGAATTGAGGTTGGCAGGGTGCCATCACCACAAGCACAGCAAATTGGGTTGTAAGCAGAGGCTGTGACCCCATCCTATTAGCTTCAGCATGAGATGAGAGCTGCCTCAGCCTTGCCTTCACTGGTTGGCAGCAACTCTTCTAGGATAACTTGTGCCTCATACCAAATGTCCTTCATTTAATGAGCTTTTATAGGACCCTTCTATAGCCTATGAGCAGAATGGCAAAGCATCATCACTAGTTAAGTTTTGTCAACTCTGATTCCCTTAGTCTAGAATGAAGAGATGTCAGAAATCTCTCTTAATGGGATTGGAGATGCATGAAAATGAGGGGCACAAGAAGTAGAGCTTGGGGACACTTACTAAGTCTTCTTCTTAGGTTGTTTGATATGGGGTAAAGGACAAGGCCTTGGTAGCTTGCATGAGACTGGAGGAGTAGGAGATGGACAGGGTAGATATCTGTGAAGGAGGGAGGTTGAGATCAGTAGGCCCTTGAACCTATGTTACTGTGTAGTGAGTGGAACAAGCTCACAACCCCAAGTCCTGGCCTGTGCTCTTCTCATGTTAGAAAGCCTCACTCCTTCCCTGGCTTGGTGGCTTCCTATGTATCCCTTACCATGCTGCTTGTTGACGTGTTCCTCAACTTGTTTCTTCCTTCTCCCTTCCTGACCTTTCATTGTCTGGGGACTGCCAGCCCTGTCCTCTGGGTTCTTACACCACATTTCTCTTATAATATGTAGAGTTAGTTTGTGATTACTTTTTTTCTAAATTTATATATCCTTAAGGAAGAGAGCTTGTCTTTATAACTTTTGTGTGTAACACAGTGGGTGACATTTAATCTACATATGATACATGTTCTTATAATTGACTGATACTCAAAATAGCTGTTTAAATGACTCCAGAAAGCACAGAAAGGACTGAATTACAGTAAGTTTTTTCTAAAAAGTTGCATGTAATTATGAACTATATTCTTTTGTAAAATAAATAGTAATGACCCTGTTGGGTCAATGGCAGGGAGGGAGAACTGGCGAATGGCAAATTAGTCAACTACTGAAGAACTCACTAGGTATCAATAGAGATCGTAAATTAAAAATCATTCCAGTAAAAAAACCCACCTCGCTGGGATTTAGAAACTGTCAGAGAGAGTAGAGGAAACTTCATTTCTGAGAGTTTGTAAAATAAAGGAAAACAAATTAGGCATTTCTTCAGAAATGAGACCTCCTAAAGGACAGGGAAAGGAAATTTTTAAAAAAGGATTGTTTTTACTTCTATTCTTTCCTTGGACTTTCCTAATCACTCTTTTGTGTGTGTAGTAGCTTTTTTGAAACATAGCACATACACTAGGACAGGGTAGGACAGGTAATATTCACCATGTAAAATATACAATTCAGGCCGGGCACTGGTGGCTCACATCTGTAATCCCAGCACTTTGGGAGGCTGAGGTGAGAGGATTGCTTGAGGCCAGGAGTTCAAGACCATCCTGGACAAAATGGCAAAACTGTCTCTATGAAAAATACAAAAATTGGCTAGGTATGGTGGTATATGCCTGTAGTCCCAGCTACTTGGGACATTGAAGTGGGAGGATCGCCTGAGCCCAGAGGTCAAGGCTGCAGTGAGCTGTGATCACTCCACTGCACTCTAGCTTGGTGTGTCATTCATAATACTGCTATGAACATTGAGGTACAAGGTTTTGTGAGGATAAATGTTTTCATTTCATTTGGGTATATCCCTAGGCCTCTTTTCCAGATGCTCAACAAACAGTTTCTACAAACACAGACTAAAATACTTCTGTAAGTTCTGAGAACCATCCCCTTTCACCCATCCCTCCAAACTTGGGCAAGTAAAGTCAAAATTCTACTCAACCTTCCAGGCCCAATTCATTCATTCATGCATTCACTCAATAAATATTTTATTTATTTGTTTATTATTTATTTATTTTTGATACTTTCAAATTTCTATTTTTTTAATACAAGACCCCTCTCTGCTTAAAAAATTCATAGTATGCTCCTTCTTCTGAGTAATTAGAAGCAAATATAAAAATTTCTAGTTGATAAGAGGGTTCAAAGACTTGCCATGTCACAAAATCAAGTCTGTCATTTGTTGCAAAGCCAACAAGTGAGTGGGGCTGAATATAACCTCTTAAAAAGTGCACCCATGTCAAACATAAGATATAAAATATGTTTTACATCTTCACAAGATACTTTCTGGATAAATGTGGAGTTCATTGTAAAAATCCTAAGACTGTCTATTTAACTCTGTCAACTTATCAAATGTTAGGACTTTTCCGATGAAATCAAATCTCTTCAATGTGTGAGACATTGATAACATGTTATTCTCTTTGTTTCTTGGTTTAATAGACTATGTATTTAATTGCTCAAGATGACACAAATTCACTTATTACCATTACTTAAACTTATAAGCATTCATGGATGGCTAACTGAATTGGTTTTTATTAAGCATGGTTTGGATACCACCATGGATGTGTGAACTTTGCTCCATTTGAAAAGGATGAGCTGTATCCCTTACCTTTTTATCTATATCTTCACAGATACATGACATTCTCATGACAAAAATCTTCCTATTCAAGGAAAATACATTAGAGTAAAGATAAGCTATATAACAAACAGATGCTAAATACATCGCTTAAAGAAAGCAAAAGTTTCTTTTTCTCACTGTATGCAGAGAACGGTTCAGGGCAGCCTGGCTCCCTGATATCAGTTAAAGACTTGGGTACCTTCCATTAGCTTGCACAACCATCCCCTAGGGCACTGTTGCCATATGCATGGCCAAAGTGGGACCGCCCCCTATCTCATTTTCTTCAAGTGAAAAAGGAAAAGAGAACAGGAAGAAACGTGCCCTGTGCCCTATGGCTAGTAGAATTGATTACTTCTCACATTCTATAGCAACAAGTAACCACAAAGGATGCTGGGAAATGTGGTCTGCCCTGGTAGTCACATGCCCAGAAAAAGAAGGAAAATAGATTTTGGTAGACAGCTAGCAGTTTCCATCAAATGTATTCTTTTGTTGATTTGCAGAATTCTATCTCCAAGATAAATAATTTGTGATTTCAATAAGCATTTTCTTTCACTGATTCATAGCAATTTAAACCAGCTTTCATATTCTGTCGGATTGCTATTTTATTGTGCTATGAGGAAAGCAAAATTTATGCTTGGGAGTAAAGTACTCACTGATTTGCACTGTTTTCTTGCACAAAGCAAGATAGCCCAGGAGTCTTTTGAAGGAAGAATACATTTTCCTCAGGGTCCAGAGATAAATACTCATGATTTGGGGACATTAAATAAGCGAAAATAAATGGGCTTGAAAAGTGTAAAGCTTTTTATAAATGCAAGATTGTTATTATTACAGTATTATTATCACTTAAGTGTTAGTGGTCCATTCTTTACAGGATATTATGTGTATTGGCTCAACAAGGAGTTGGCCTTCTTACAAAGACATTTTGTTCTTCACTTTCCAGTTTACTTTTCCAGACTATCCTAGAGAGTTCAAAGTATGATCTGCTAGCTAACTGTAATGTGATAATAATATGACAGACTTTGTCATAGAAATGAATGATGTAGTAAAAACCCTATGCTTTCATTATCATGATCTACACAGTTACACATTTTTAGCTTCTTGTCTGGAACTCACCAAATTTCCTTTGTTGCTAATATACTCATTTCCCACAAGTTATGCTAATTTTTTTAGAATTTATTCTTACTCTTTTAGAAAAAGCTGCATTAGCCGAGACTCAGTGGCTCATGCCTATAAACCCAGCACTTTGGGAGGCCGAGGTGGGTTGCTCGCTTGAGGCCAGGAATTCAAGACCAACCTGGCTAACATGGCAAAACCTTGTCTCTACTAAAAATACAAAAATTAGATAGGCTTGGTGGTGCATGGCTGCAATCCCAGCTACTCAGGAGGCTGAGGTACAAAGATCACTTGAACTCAAGTGGTAGAGATTGCAGTGAGCTGAGATCACACCACTGCACTCCAGCCTGGGCAACAGAATGATACTCTTCTGTCTCAAAAAAAAATAAATAAATAAATAAAGAAGAAGAAGAAGAAGTAGAAAAGAGCTACATTAAAATTTACATTTGTTTATTGTGGTACTGGCTTTTCCATTTAAGATTCCCAAAAATGTTGGAAATATTTTTGGAGAAATAATTTTTATTTATTTATTTTTTACAATGATTCTATAAACAAGTCTCTTGACAAAAAGAGCTTATTTGTCTCACAGAGGTATGCCTACTTCGGTTGGTGAGAAGACACCTGCAAACATATTGGCTCTTCTCAGGAAAAGAAAAAAAAGCCAACTTACTTTTTTTTCGGAATATGCTCTGTTATTATCATTGAATTGGTGTGATTGTTGTCAAACAAAAATTACTTCTTATGGTTCTCTATGATTTCTAGTTTTGCACTATTTATGTGAAATTTTCTACCAATTTTCAGGAAAAAACTAGTAGAAGAGTAGCTTTACAGTAATAATAATAATGTAAGGATGTCCAAAAAAAGATAGCATTAGAAGAGTCGACTAATTTTTTTAAATTAGATAATCCTGTGTACCAGAAGCTATAAAGCATGAAGAATAAATTCTTGCCTTCAGAGCTACATTCTAATTTTAGAAAAATTAGACCGCACTGAGCATATGCATAGAGTTAGTCTTGTGGAAAACATACTACTTGTAGAAAGTACCTACCCTGAGTCACTCGAGCATTAGCCTAGATCTTACTTAGGTTAATTTTATACACCACTCCTATTGTTTTAAGAATGTTTGTCCTCTACAAATGTCTCCTCTTTCAAAAATAAACCCATTTGGGGATTATGGTAATCTTTGCTCCTGATTAAAATTTCTCTGTCCTGTTGCTTTGTATTTTACCTTTCACAGTAGCTTAATCCATATTCTATGGCTTTGCGATTAACCCTGAGTATGGAATCTTAGTGTCGGTTTCACATGAGCCTCATTGGAACATAAAGCACGTCTCTTTGTTTCATTTACAATTTCTGCAATAGCATTGATTTACCTTGCCTAGTTTTGTTCACTGAGCAAAGAATTTTCTTTTGAGATTTTGCTTTCTTTCTTTCTTTAATTGGTTAGCTCTGGTAGGTGATTTTGTAGTTTTTCTGAGGGGGGATTCAAAGCACTGATCAGTAATTCATAAAGCTGATTTTTTTTTTTCCACAATTGAAATAGGCAGAGACATTTGGCAATCCACAAATGCTAGCCCTACTGTCCGCAGTGTTAAGATAACTGATTAGTTCCGCAGCCCTGCTCAACACCTCCCAGCATGCACCTATAATGGGCCATAAACTTGAAAGCCCCCAGGCCTCTTTCCCTGTTTCTGGGTGAGGTTTGCAGTGTGGAGGAGGGGCGGCAAGCCCGGTAAGAATGAGTGGGAAACACTGACAGAATCACAGGGGGAATGGGAAAAAAAGAACTTAAGAGGATTATAACAAGAAAGGAAGCATTTGGAGTCCTGGGAGGTGATGCCAGTCAGGATCTCTGAATTGCTAAGAAAAGAGAAATTTTCCCCTTCCTTATGTAGGCCTGAGGCAGGGAATTTCTTTTTCCCTCTTAGCCCTTTCCATCTTTCCTCTCAAGCGGTGATGGTCCTGCCCTTAAGGAGGAAAGGGACCAGGCCAACTTTTCCAGAGAAGGAAGCTCCGTTGAAAGGATAGCTTTAACATTACATGTTCATGGAGTAGGAAGGAGCAATCCGAAGAGGCATGTTTTAGCTGGACAAGCTGATGACATCTGAAAACCTCGGGCAACCTGACTCTAAGTGGACTGCTATTCAACAGTGGCTATTCAATTTAGGGAGTTCTAAGAAGGGCTTTTCCACAAAAAGCCTTAGACTTTCCAAAGGAAGTTCAGGCAATACGAACCACTTAAATGAATATTTTAATCTTGAAGTGTGTTTTATTCATATTAGATTATGTAAGTCTTTATGAACATGTTGCAAATAGTACTAGAGAATACTGTAGTTTTTAATTTTTAAAGAATATTACCAGACTTGTTACTAGCCACATATTTTTTTCTCATGAGCCTATTTCTAGTGCTTACACTTTAACAGATACTCTAACAGGTTGGCAGAGATATTAAAAATTCTGAATATGTGGAATTGCTGAACGTAGAGGTTAGAACGCTTTTTTTTTTTTTTTTAACAGGATAAATTTACCTATAATTTAAGAATAGTGTCAAAATCTACTTCCTTTCTCCTTCTTTCCGGCGGCGCTCAAAATGTCAAAGCGAGGACGTGGTAGGTCCCCTTTTGGGAAGTTCCGGATTTCCTTGGGTCTTCCGGAAGGAGCGTAATCGACTGTGCTGACAACACAGGAGCCAAAAACCTGTATTTTATCTCCGTAAGGGGGATGAAGGGACGGCTGAACAGACTTCCCTGCTGGTGTGGGTGACAGGGTGATGGCTACAGTCAAGAAAGGCAAACGAGCTCAGAAAAAAGGTACAATCCAGCAGTGGTCATTGGAAAACCAAGTTGTACCGGAGAAAAGATGGCGTGTTTCTTTATTTTGAAGATAGTGCAGAAGTCATAGTGGACAGTAAAGGCGAGATGAAAGGTCTGCCATTACAGGACCAGGAGCAAAGGAGTGTGCAGACTTGTGGCCCCTGGATTGCATTCAATGCTGGCAACCTTGCCTGATTCTCCAGTGTATTTGTAAAAAAAAAAAAAAAGAACAAACAAAAAACTTTAAACCTATTAAAAAGTATTTGTTCCCAGAAAAAAAATAATAGTAGTGCCAAAATACTTTAATAGAAGGCAACTTGTAAATACTTACGGTATTTTAATGTCCTACAAAATTATTTTTGAGGGACTGAGGCAACTGTGAACAGGTAATTGTTAAACCTTCAATATTCATTCAAAAGCAGGAGAGCTCTGGGGCAAGAATGGAGGGGAATTCCATGAGTAGCCTACAGCTAAAATAATCCACAGGGGAAAGAAAAAAACCTTATCTGGCACCCTAACACCAACAGACATGTTTTTCTATGTGGCATGACTATTTCTCTGAGTTTTTTAGCCAAAGGAAGAGTATATATTTAAGAAACTACTCTATGTGATGATTCAATGATTGAGTCCAATGAGTATATTAAGCAGTGAAAGTGGTCAAGTAAGACATATTTCCTCCTTCATATTCTGCTTCTTTTCAGTGCTCAGGAATTCTGGTGAAAGGAACACTACTAGAGAACACTGAAGGAGGCATGCCAGGTGGTTCTGCTTCCCCACAGCTCCCTACAACGAATGCCTTGAGAGGGCATTGACATGACAACTTGATGCCAGTACATCTGTCCACAGCTGATGAGTCTCATACCCTTCAGTCACAATGAG
Organism: Aotus nancymaae; assembly: GCF_030222135.1. Taxonomy (NCBI): domain Eukaryota; kingdom Metazoa; phylum Chordata; class Mammalia; order Primates; family Aotidae; genus Aotus; species Aotus nancymaae. Next base: position 39,440,618 of record NW_026988438.1, on the reverse strand, counting down.
AGATGGATAATCTGAGCAAAAGCCAAGTCTTCAGGTTAAATCTCTCTCTCTCTCTTTTTTTTTTTTTTTTGAGATGGAGTGTCACTCTGTCACCCAGACTGGAGTACAGTGGTGTAGCCTTGGCTCACTGCAACCTCCACCTCCTGGGTTCAAGTGATTCTCCTGCCTCAGCCTCCCAAGTAGCTGGGATGCTTCCCAAGGCACCTGCCATCATGCCTGGCTAATTTTTTTTTTTTTGAGACGGAGTCTCGCTCTGTCGCCAGGATGGAGCGCAGTCGTATGATCACCACGCCCGGTTAATTTTGGTGTTTTTAGTGGAAACAGGGTTTTGCCGTGTTTGCCAGGATGGGCTTGATCTCTTAACATCATGATCTGCCCACCTAGGCCTCCCAGAGTGCTGGGATTACAGGCATGAGCCACTGCACCCAGCTGTTCATATTTGTATTTTTAGTAGAAATGGGGTTTCACCATGCTGGCCAGGCCGGTCTCGAACTCCTGATCTCAAGTGATCCTCCCGTCTTGGCCTCACAAAGTGCTGAGATTATGGGCATGAGCCACCGTGCCTGAGCTGGTTAATTCTCTTAAGAGCAACATTCGAAGTGCATTCTTATTGTGTCCTGGCTCTGAATGAACATGGTCAGAACGGAGGTAAACCTTGATGCAGAACCCCCAGAATCATTCAATGGGACAGGCTCCTATAGGTGAACATAGGAAGCTGATCCACACAAAGGCTAATGAATCTTATTGAGCAGCCACCCAGCAAACTGTTGGCTCATTTTTAATGGTCTGTTCTATCCCTTTATGCTGATTTGCTTGGAGGTAATAGGCATGATGGTATAGGTTTAGGGAGCTTCTTCACTACAAATTCATCAGCTTGGTGGAGGTAATTGTCAGAGGCAACAACGGCATTGTTCAGTGAGTTACGCCTGGTCAGCACCTAAGGCTGAGTGTTGCAGCTGAAGTTTGAGATCAAACTAGGAGTTCCAGTTCTTCTAGGCTAAGATCTGGTGCCAGCCTTTTGCCTTTCTCATTTTATCTTAAATGATTTCCTCCTGGCTCATTCTGTTCTGGCCTCATCACCTTCTTTCTGTTACTTAAATAGGCTGAGATCATTCTTGTTGCAGGTCCTTTGCACCAGCTGTTTGCATTTCTCCCAGATTTTCCTGTGAGGGGCTTGCTCTATCCCATCAATAAGCCTCAATTCTAATGTCACCTTCTCAGAGAGGTCTTATGAAATTGGCCATCTCTCACTTCCATTATTATCAAATTGCCCTCTTTTATTTTCTTCATAGCATTTATCACTCTTTAGAGATTATTGTCTTTATCGTCTTTCATTTTTTCTTTGATGACTTTTTTTTTTTTTGAGACAGAGTTTTGCTCTGTCGCCCGGACTGGAGTCCAGTGGCACAATCTCAGCTCACTGCAACTTCCATGTTAGGTCCAAATGCCAGGGTCTCGGTCCAGCCATGCTGAAGTCCAAGGGGAGTGGGTGGATAGGCAGAAAGAACACTTGGGGGGCCATAGGCAGATGAAATAGTTTTATTCAGCAGCTTTCTCATCAGCAGCTTACTCACATTAGCTCTCTCACACTGTCCACCATTATCTCAGCTGTTTGCTCTGGCTCTGCGGCTCCTGCCTCCCCCATGCCTGCAGCTGCACCGTGGACTCTCCCTTGCCTTCAGGATCAGCAGCTTAACTTTTTCGCTCTCTGGGCACCAGCATGGACTGTGCTGTGGCTCCCCTCTGTCCGTCTACAAGACGGATAGCTTTGGCTCTCTGTCTCTCTCTCTTTTTCTGGGTGCCAGCATGCCCACCATGTCAAACCATGTTGAACTGAGCTGAGCCCCAGGAGCCAAGCCAGGAGCCACTGTACAGTGTCAGCAGGACAGTATACCTTTTACAGACAATAGTGGCTTACAGCCAAGTATAAACTTACACAAATAGGCTATATAACAAGTGGAGGTGTGTGCCTGTGCACTAGACTCACTGAGTCATGCAGGCCTGACGTCTGCTTCAGCCTATCCTTGACCAAAGCACATCCATGTACCTTACACTCTGCCTCCTGGGTTCAAGCAACTTTCCTGCCTCAGCCTCTGGAGTAGCTGGGATTACAAGCACACACCACCATGCCCGACTAATTTATGTATTATTAGTGGAGACAGAGTTTTGCCATGTTGGCCAGGCTGCTCTCAAACTACTGGCCTCAAGTGATCCACTCACCTCGGCCTCCCAAAGTGCTGAGATTATAGGCTTGAGCCACCATGCATGGCCTGATGGTGTTTTCTATTCGAATTTTAAGTTTCATGAGAACTGAACCTTAATACTGTGTCCCATGCACCCAACACAGGACCTGGCTCTTAGAACAAACTTGATAATTATTTGTTCACTGAATGAATAAAAAAAATTCCCATCTGTAGTAACCTTTTAAAACTCTGGGTCAAGATGCCAACTTTGCTTTCCTCAGCGACCACGCTGAATCCTTTATGTTCAAGCCACCCATTTTCCTGACCAACCTAAACGTAATCAAATATATTAACAGCCTCAGATTTCCCTTCAGATGGTGGTCACCAGCCCAGCCCTAGGTTCTGCAGGTCCCTATGCAAATCAGGAGAAAGGGTCTTGGAGACGGCCCTGAAATCTGAGATCTGGAATCCTTTGCTCCCAAATGACCTTGACACTCTACAGAGATCTCAGGTCACCATTCTGCTCTCCTCTGTTAGTCCTAGTTTTTAGGATTATGCCACTGCTTGTTTTGTAACACTCTCCTTCTCGCCAGCCTGGGAACTGAAGGCCTGCCCTTGGCAAGGATCCTGTTCCACATGGACAAAAATGCCTAAATGACAACCATCTGCCATCTACTGGCTCTCATTCCTTCTCAGCATTCTCTGCCTACCCCCCACCCCCATCCAAGTTAATTACTGCTTGACAATCCAGAAAGTGCTGGAAGGCTGGGGAAGGCAATGCCATTGCACTTCCCTGATCAGGATCAGTTGCCTTTGGAAGAAAGAAAAGCATACTGGATACTTAGTACATTCAGCAAGGCTTGAAATTCTTGCTTTGCTATTAGAGTAAGCATTTCTTGTATTTTACATTTTTTATTTCAAATGCAACATTGGTATGATCAGATAAGTTGACATTGAAATTTCTGATTTTACATTTTCCTCTTTCGCTTTTTCTTGATTTTTATTGATGTTTGTGCTTTAAGAATCTAAATGTAGGGATTCTGGTACCTTTTTTAAAATCCAGCTTTTCTTGATACCATGTCTTGTTTGAAGTATGTAAACAAGCTGTTGTGTTCTCTGGTGCCAACTGGTAGGAAGGAAGAGAGGGAAGTTTAGCTTTGTATTCTCCCAGGTCCTCCCCAGTGGGTTGTGAGGCAGGCCACAGCTCCTGCTGTCAGGACTTCTACAGCCAGAGCTCCTTGGTACCTCCTCTCCCTCTTGCCCCGTCAGGCCTAGGAATGGCAATAGTGTTCCACTATTGCTACCCCAAGGGTGCTTCACCCTTCTTGGTTTCTCTTTTCTCTTCCTGCACCTTTGCAAATGGTCCCTTTATTAAGCTTTATCCAATTATCTGTTGGAGGGTGTCATTTGTTTCTAATGAGACCTTCAGTATATGAAATATGAATTGGGGTAAAAGCATTGTTAGTCCATGGGATATGGTATATGATATAAATATTTAAAAGAAAACACGGGAGAAAATCTTCAGAACCTAGGACTAGGTGAAGAATTCTTAGATATGACACTAATATAATTCTATAAAAGAAAACAAATAAATTGGGCTTCTTCAATAGTAAAACTTTTGCTCAATGAAAGATCCTATTAAGAAGATGAAAATACAAGCTACGTATTGAAGGAAAACATTTGTAAACCACTTCCAAACCATGTGTCCGATAAAGAACTCTCAAAACTCAATAGTAAAACAATCCAGTTGAAATCGAAATGACTAATTTTTTTTTAAAAAAAGCAGTGATGACACCAAATGCTGGCAAGGATGCAGGCAAATTGAATCCCTTATACATTACTGGTGGGAATGCCAAATGGTACAACCACTTGAAAATAGGTTGGCAATTCCTTAAAAATCTAAACACATTTTACCACACAACCCAGCAATGATACTCCTGAGCATTCAACCCAAATAAATGAAAAATTATGGACACCAAAATGTATATGCAAATGTTTATAGCAGCTTTATTTGTAATAGCCAAAGATTAGAAACAACCCAGATGCCCTTCCATGGGTGAATGAATGATCAAACTGTGTTGCATCCATACCATGGACTACTACTCAGCAACAAAAAGGAATCAACTATTATTACATATGTAACAAGTTGGATGGATCTCAAGGCAATTATGCTGAGTGAAAAAAGGTTATAAACAGAAGGTCACATACTGTATTATTCTCTTTGTATTAACATTCTTCAAATGACAAAATCATAGAGATGGAGAACCAAGTAGTGGTTGTCAGAGGATAGAGATGGTCTCTGAGAGAGCGATGGATGGGTATGACTATAAAATGGAACCATTAGGGATTTTTGTGGTAATGAAACAGATTTGTACCCTTATCACATCTACATGTAATAAAATTGTATAGAATCACACACATATGCATGTACACACAAGTGCCTGTCAACATTGGTGAAATCTAAATAAGACTGTACCTTGTACCAGCATCATTTTTCTTGGTCTTGATATTGTATTAGTTATGTAAGATGTTATCTTTGAAGGTGACAACGTGTGAAATATACACAGGACATCTTTGTATTATTTTGGCAATTTCTTGTGATTCTGTAATTATTTGAAAATGAAATTGGCCCCAAATTGGAACCATTGACTTGGGAAATATGTTGTTTTATTCTTTAGCATGAGAGAAAGGGGAAGATGAGGGTACTGCCACAAGTACTTTGCTGTTAGCTCTATGTCATTGCTAAGCTCTGTCTTAGCAATTTGAAATTGACAAAAGGACTAATATTAAGATGCCAATATTCCAATGAAAAGATTTTATTTTCAATTGTTGTTTAAGGCAAAAACATAAACTTTTCTTTAAAAATGGGTTTTCCATATACTGTTTTCTTGTGGAAGTATTTCCAGGAAAGAATATAAAATCTATAGAAAGTTTTCTCATTGTAGAAATATAAAAATACTTAAAAATACTAGTAATATGCTCCTTTAGAATGCTTAAACTTGTGCAGAGACTTTACACATCTTCAGGGAGTCCTGGGCACACTTAGAGAGACTTTCTAGAGAGATCATCATTCAGTGATGACCAAAAACTGCAGTTACTCCAAACACACTCTGCAGGAAGAGAATACAAGAAGGAACACTGATGGAGGCAGTGTGGCATTTAAGAAGGCTGTGGCTGCTGTGAATTTTGTCTAACCAGGGTGATGAGCTTTTTTCTTTGGTTACAGACACAGAAAACTTGGCTTTTAAGTCAGAGCACTGACTATGGTTTGGACAATGAGGGAGAAGGTGGACAACTTCAAACATTTCATTAATTCAAATAAACATGGAGACAGCCTGATTTTATTCCATCTCAAAATTATATACTCCCTGAAAGGCTGACATAATATTTTCAAATAGATGTATATCAAAAAACAGATTTAAAATATGTGATAACGTTCCATACATTTGTATATGTTACTGTCATTATGTTAGCAGTTCCTTGACAATTTTTATAAAGACCTCAAAAACTTCTCTAAAAATTGTTCTCAAAACCTGGAAGTGCATGCTTTGCCTGTACTACCACCTTCAGGAAGACTTCTGTAGTGCCTGGCACTAACATACTTTGAAAAGGACATTAAATATTTCCCTTGCAATCTTTTCTTTGTCTTCTAGAGACACGTAAATTCCTCTTTTTTATATATCCATGTTTTGACTCATTCAAGTTATAAACATATTTTTTGAATAAATAAATGGAATTCAAGTCTCAATAAAGACTTGCTAATTCTAATTTTATAAATTGAAAACATTTTATGGCATAATACCATTGAGGGACTTTTTCCTTAGTTCAGCTAAAGACAGGGTTCCTGATTACATGGCCACGAAAAATTAGGCTTGCAGACAATTGGAAGTGTAAGGAGGGCAGGGTTTATTGGGTGAAAGGGAAGAAAGAGGGAAACAGAGACTCTTAGCAAAGCGAGAGAGTGTGTTTCCTGCCAGTGGGCTTCCGCCTCACAGATTGATTCCTGGGTTCCACCCAGGAAGAGGAGAGGCCAGGCTCCTCCCCAATGCAAATACGCGAACTTCTGTGGCTCCTTCCTAGTGCGCACTTCTTCCAGTGCACAGGCTGGTTGGAGTTTTGCCAGGGAGCCCTTCCCACATGGCTCTCTCAATATAAGGAATATTGGATTTGGATTCAGGGGCACCTTTATCATCTACGTGACTTCAGGAAAGTTACAAACGCAGTGAGCCTCCGTTTTTGAACTAGTAAAATCTATTATGGTACAGGCTTGCTGGACGGATGAATGAGGTCTTGACCGTTGAAGTGATTTGTAATGTACTTACATTACGACTGGAGTTAGAGGGCTAACTCAGAGGCCACAGTTAGTGGTACTGACAAAGATTGCATTTAGGTCTTCCTAAACGTGGTTCCGTTCTTTATCCTTAGATATTTTCCATATTTAATGTTGTCACTCATCTTTTGGCATGTTCTAAAGCTGGTCTGAGGACAGTGAGTATAGTTTTCTGCAATATGACACAAGGAGTACCAGGGCGAGATTATATCTGTCACAGATGAAAATACTCTATTTGTGTGTCATAGTGATCTATTCATTGGTTTATGGACCCAACATTCTCCAGGGGGACTCACAAATCCCCATAATGTTTCTATGTGCCAGATTTTTCATTTGGAGCTCTGATTCAGTTGACAGATGTGTAAAAATCACATGTAGCCAAATGACTCTTCAGTCAGTACTAAGCTGATAATGCTGAAGACTTGTTATTCCTGCTAAGATTCACTGGACCCTCTGCCCAGACTATGTTTTTCCAATCTCATATTAGAGTTTAATGTTATTTTATTCTAATGCCAATGCTCTGCTCCCTAATGCCTTATCTTTAAAATGTTGTGCCCCATTCTAATACAAACACTAACTTACACGGAGAGCTCTCTTTTGAGGAAGTCAAAGTAGATCAGTAACTAAATTCAGTTCTTTAAAGGTGATATGGTAAAACTCTGGGTCACACATGAGTCAGACTGGGAGAAAGTTTCTTAGAAGAATAAATTATAAAATTTTAAAAGATAAGAATTTGTTGGATGCTAAATATTGAGTTTCAACCGTATCACGTTACTAATAAGCTGGTACATGGAGGTAAGTTGACTTGCCCGAAGTCTAGGCTGAGAGTAACTGGTAGAGCTAGACTTTGCATCCACGTGTCTGCTGGTTACTCCAGTTTCAGCGCTCTTTTGGCACTCTTACTATCCTTTACATAGAAATATTAATTGTGTATTGGTAAGACAGTTTTAGTAAGCACAGAAATTGTATTAATGGCGTTGCTATATCAAGAAGTGGACAAGTTCCTGTGTTTTGTTTTAGATTTTGTGATGATGACAGTGGCCCCTAAGTAGGATAGCTATGTGATAGAAAACAACTTTACAAATTTTTCTGCATCTTTTTTTTTCTCTTGGTGTTTTTCAGTTTATTTCCCCCTGCACCCCTTTTTTCTCTTCAACTGGGGAAAACAAACCCAAAATATGATTCTACATGAAAAATTCCATTAGTTCAATTTGTTTCCTGGAAATTATATTATTGTTCTTAATATGTGACAGCCTTTTAAACATGACTTTATTTCTTTAAAAAGAAATAAAAATGGGTTTCAATTTGCAGTGCAGGCAAGGTATATGAAAATATGTGCTAAGATATATATCAAAGAAGTCTAGCCTGAAATAGACTAGACCTATGATATTTATAAATATTTACAAATGAATCTTTTAGTCACTTTTCAAATCCCTGAATTTCTAAATACTGCTTTGGCTGCAAAAAAAAAAAAAAAACACACAAAAATCTAGTACTTCCAAATGCCATGTGGAGAATGTAAATGGTGTAATTCTAGAAGACAACAGAGAAGAGTGGGGACTATGGCTCACTGGAAAGCACATGACCTATCTTCAGGGGCCAGTTCATAATCAACTTTAGTCTTGTGATGTCATAGGGAAATGCAAATTTAGTATTAAGTGTTCCTTATTTTTAAGAAGTTTGAAGCATTGTTTATTTTTCTTTAAAGATGACAACTAATTTCAATTAAAAAAAAATACTGGTCAAATTAAATACATCTGTCATTGTATCTGGCCTGTGTGTGGGTCTTTAGCTCTTGGCCTCTGATCTAAAGCATTTAATTCCTTCCTATAAAATTCAGTCATGACAAGTAGAGTGCAGCAAATCTGAATTAAAAGCAGATGCTGGACAGTCAGCCAGGCTCAGCCCTTAACACTGCTCTTTATAACTACACGATTCAAATTCAGCATTTAGAAAAATGACACATTCCTTTAAACTGCGGGTCTCAAGATCGCTGATGGAAACTGCATGATATCCTTATAGCCAATATTTCTTGTATTTGAAAGCTGGATTAACTCTAATTGATTTGGAAAGTCCTCTGTGGTTCTTTCTGTTCTCAGTCTAAAAAACCAAAAAAAAGAAATAAAATAGACCAACCCAAGGGATTAATCTTTTCATGATAAGTAGAAGGCCTTAAATGGTAGGGTCTTACACTGAGAGCAGCTCCTGCTAACTTCCTCAATACACATGGCTAGTTTGATTAAGGTAAAACCATGATATTGAAAGAGTTTTGATATTTTCTTTTCTTTCTTTTTTTTTTTTTTGAGATGAAGTCTCGTTCTGTCACCCAAGCTGGAGTGCAGTGGCACGATCTTAGCTCACTGCGACCTCTGATTCCTGGGTTCAAGCGATTCTCCTGCCTCAGGCTTCCGAGTAGCTGGGACTACAGGCGCCACCGCGAGGGCTGGCTAATTTTTGTATTTTTAGTAGAGATGGGGTTTCACTATGTTGGCCAGGCTGGTCTCCAACTCCTGACCTCTTGATCCACCCGCCTCGGCCTCCCAAAGTGCTGGGATTACAGGCGTGAGCCGATATTTTCTTTCATTAACACTTTTTAAATCCAAATACTTTATTTGCGATTTTATATTTTGCAAAGATGAAACTAATGTCTCAGGAATGAATGATTAAACTAAAAAAGCAATTCCTATAATTTAGCATCATGAGAAAGAAACCACTCTTCTAGAGTACTCTACATTGTATGTGGGTGTGGATATATTTCAGTCTAGGGTTATTACTCTTATTTAGTAACTGTTTGATGCAAAAACTCATTAAGACTACTAAAAACTGCTCTTATGTTAAATTCTACAGTCTTTATCGGATTTCTCACTTTAAAGACCTGTTCTCAAATTTTATCCTCTGTATAGTACTAGTCTCCAAAAACGGCTACCAATAGCTCTTCCTAACCCTGTACATTCACAGTGCTCCTTCTATCAAAATGTGGAGTCTTGTTTCCCTTACCCTTGAATCTGGTCAGGTCACATGACTTGCTTTGATCAACAGAAAGATGCAGAAGAGTCTCTGAGTTACTTCTGAGACCAGCCCTTAAGAGACCTGGCAATTTCCATGTCTATGATCTTGGAAATCAGTTCCCATGTAAAGAAGCACGAAGTACACTACTGAATGGGGAGGCACCAGTGGAGAGAGATGCCACATGGAAGAGGACTTTGGTGTTCCACTAATAGTCAGCACCAAGTCCCAGACCATGAGTGAGACCTTCTTGGATAATTCAGTCCAGTAGAGCTCCCAGCTAAATGAAGCAATCTAAGTAAAGTCAGCTGATGTCACAGTGAAGCGCAAGTCCAGCCAATCCACAAAATTGCAAGAAAAAAACCAGTCATTATTTTGAGCCATTGCATTTTGGAACGGTTGTTTCAGCAGTGGTAAATAATGGACAAGACCTGCTTATTACTAATGCTGAGATCTTGGCACCTCTTGCAGAAATTCTGACTTAATAGGTTTGGATGAGGCTTGGGAATCTGCTAGTTTAACAAGATCCTGGAGTAATTCAATGCCAGGTAGCATTTTCAGAACCACACTCAGGACCATTACTCTGAAGTACTCCCAGGAATTATTCAAGAAATTTATTGTAAAGTATGAAGAAAATATTAGAATTTCTGTTTCTTTATTTATTTGGTCTAAAAAATTTATAAAGAAATTAGGCTTGACTATGGTTGATATCTTGTATATTAGGTGCTCATGTGATTCTTTGGGCATGTTATCTTTCAAATAGAAGGGAACATCTAACGTAAAGAAGAGTTGACATTCTCTCCTTTCTTTTTTTTTATTTTTAATTTTTTTTTTTCTTTTTTTTCTTTTTTTTTAAGATGGGGTTTCACCATGTTGGTCAGGTTGGTCTTGAACTCCCGACCTCAGGTGATCCACTTGCCTTGGCCTCCAAAGTGTTTGGATTACAGGCGTGAGCCACTAAGCCCGGCTTTATTATTATTATTATTATTATTTAAAATTTTTTTGACATTCTCTCCTTTCATTCCGTTTGGAGCCACAAAGCTTACATGTGTCCATCCTAACTGAATCTATGGATTATAGTCTGTTATCTTAAATAATAGAATCTTTCAAGTATTTAGTAATAAGACTGGGGAGGGGATGACCATGAAAATTTCTTATGCCTTACAGTTCAGTGGTTACTTTGAGACTAAACATTTGGAATTGTCAGATTTAAAGACAAATAGTTCACATTTCTTTTACAAAATACAAGATTCCAAGTAGGCTGACCTTTCTGTGATAAAGTAACTGTGAGTAGAATGCTACCTAGTAGAAAATTAACATACACACGTACACACACACACCCTTGCTCACTTCCTTTGTACTCACAAAATAGCTGCAGTTTTCACAGTGACAATGTTTCTTTTTTTCCCTGTTTTCCTTAAGGAGCATTTAAAAATAAATGATGGGAAATGGTTTCCATTGTTATATGATTTTGCAGAAAATGATATGTTACATTAAGAAATTGCTTATTTTTGCACACTTCAAAAATTCTGAACCAGAACTTAAAAATCTTTTTTCATATCTTCCAATAATTTTTATGTGTTTGAACACATTTATGATTACTTTGCAACAATGATTGGACATTAGAGAAAATGGAAATATATTGGCTGACTTTCACCAAAAATCAACATATTTGGGTGAGGGATTAAAATATGAGCATCAAGGCTGGGCAGGTGGCTCACACCTATAATCTCAACACTTTGGGAGGCTGAGGTGGGAGGATTCCTTGAGCCCAGGAGTTTGAGACCAGCCTGGGAAATATAAGGAGACCCTGTCTCGATGAAAAATTTAAAAAATTAGCCCTGCATTGGGGCACATACCTGTGGTTCAAGCTACTTCAGAAGCTGAGGTAGCAGGATGGCTTGAGCACCACTGCAATACAGCCTGGTGGAGACCCTGTCTCCAAAAAAAAAAAAAAAGTGCATTGTAATTTAGTAAGCACAGCCAAATGATGCAGTTTTTCCATTTGTGATTTATGTGTACTTATGAAAAATCTTTTTCACCTATCACTGAAAAATCATACAAAAAGAAACTGAACTTAGAAGCAGACCTTCAAATCCTGTCACAAGGTGTTCCCAAAATTTGTAAAACTACTCAAACATATTGTCTTAATTTAATTAATACTGTATTTTTAAAGAGACTTATGTTTTTAAAAATACTATCACCTAATAAAATATTGTATGCTTTATTATTCTATTTGATAAGTTTTCCTATTTTTTATTTTAGATGTACCTAATACGATAGCACATGTATATAATTTTATATATTTTTTTATTTTTTATGTTTTGAGACAGATTTTTACTCTTGTTGCCCAGGCTGGAGTGCAATGGTGTGATCTCGGCTCACTGCAACCTCAGCCTCCCAGGTTCAAGCGATTCTCCTGCCTCAGCCTTTCAAGTAGCTGGGATTACAGGCATGTGCCTCCACACCTGGCTAATTTTTGGATTTTTTGTAGAGACAGTGTTTCTCCATGTTGGTCAGGCTGATCTTGAACTCCTGACCTCAGATGATCTGCCTGCCTCAGCCTCCCAAAGTGCTGGGTTTACAGGAGTGAGCCACAGCACTTGGCTTATAATTTTAAAATGAATTAATTTACAACTACTTGCAGTTCATACTTGGACATTTTTTATTGATGGAGTGTACGATCTAAAAAGTTGGGAGACCAAAATTCTAGAATATCAATACTTTCTGTTTTTGTTTTGTTTTGAGATAAGGTCTTACTCTGTTGCCCAGGCCTGAGTGAAGTGGTACAACCACAGCTCACTGCAGCCTCAACATCCCAAGCTCAAGTGATCCTCCTGCCTCAGCCTCCCAAGTAGCTGGGACTACAGTCATGCACCACAACACAAGACTGATTTGTAATTTTTTTGTAGAGACAGTGTTACCATGTTGTCTCGGCTGGTTTTGAACTCTCAAGTTCAAGCTATCCTTCTGCCTTGGCCTCCCAAAGTGCTGAGATTACAGTTGTGAACCAAGGCGTCTGGCTCAAGAACCTTTTAGAGTATCTTCCATGTTTGTCATTGTGTGGGAAATAATATTTCCTGATGACAGGGCTATAGAGCAGAAACATAGTGTTTCAGGTTTTTCTTGGATGACAGAATGGGGTCCTGGCTTAGATCAATCTTTTGGCAGATCACTTGCAGTTGATATTGTTAGAGTCTATTCTAAAATAACATAATTATACATATATGGTGCCTTATGAGAATTCTATTTAGCATATACTGCAAAGGATAGCACATTTCTGAATAGATTATCTTTTTCTTCTATAGTCTGGAATTGGCATTTTAGCTCTCTATCTTTTTTTTTTTTTTTTTTTTTTTTGAGACGGAGTTTCGCTCTTGTTACCCAGGCTGGAGTGCAATGGCGTGATCTCGGCTCACCGCAACCTCCGCCTCCTGGGTTCAGGCAATTCTCCTGCCTCAGCCTCCTGAGTAGCTGGGATTACAGGCACGTGCCACCATGCTCAGCTATTTTTTCTGTATTTTTAGTAGAGACGGGGTTTCACCATGTTGACCAGGATGGTCTCGATCTCTTGACCTTGTGATCCACCCGCCTCGGCCTCCCAAAGTGCTGGGATTACAGGCGTGAGCCACCATGCCCGGCAGCTCTCTATCTTAAAAATAAACCATCCTGACAAAATTAATTTTTTAAAAGTTCGACTTTTCATTGTTTCTCCTTTTTTTGGCCTGATGCTGTGAGAAGCATTAGCAAGGAGAAACTAAACTTCCTCCAGCAGAGGTGCCTGGTCATTTTAGCTTTCAGGAAGGGAACCTACTATTTTTCTCATTCTTGCTCTCTGGGAAAGCAGAGAGGGAACATTTTAGTACCAGCACTTCTCACCTGTATGGTGTGTGGTGAGTGCATCATTAAACAGGGGCACATGCTTGTAGGTAAAAGTGCATTTCAGTAAGTGGATTGAAACCTTCCTGAATTGTGCTGAAGCAATTTAGGCCTCTTTTTCCACTTTACTATTGGAGAATTTCATGATAAGCAACGTGTATAAAAAGAATACTATAGAAAAACATGCTCTGTGGTAAGCACTTTAGGTGGCTATACAGTCTCGAAATGCTAACCTTTTTTCTTTTAATTTGTCAGGAATTTTCCCTTGATATTATAGATGTTATAAGATTGGAAACCACAAATGCTAAACCAACATAGATGAAATATGTGTATCTTCATAACAGAAGGTGTAATATAAATAAAAAGAAATGCTTTTAGAAAATACTTTCCATTCAAACTTTAGTTCTTTGGTGATTTTCTATAATATGTTTAAATGAGTGCTATAGTTTAGCCAATACATATCTGACAATGTAGTTGCCCACATTTTTATCATTTTATCAACTGGATGTGCTAAATTATTACTGGTTATTTACAAATACCCTCCCTCCACCCCTAGCCTTTTACGACCCTCTAAGAATGGCATATAATCTCAGGAACATTTTTATTACATTTGTACAGTGAAGGGACCTAGTGGGTGGGTACAAATTGGGAATACTTCATCAAAGAAGAAACGGACAGAGACACTAAGGTGGGGAATTAGAGTTTGAGGAGAAAAAAGGAAAAAGATTTATGTGACAGGATAAGGGAAGAGAACCTGAGAGGTTTCAAAAAAGGAGAAAAGAGATGAGAGTTAGAGGGGAAAGGATTTTTTAAAAGATTTTCTCTCTCAGGTCCTCGATTCTAAGAGGACAAAGAAAAGAAGGAACAATGGTGGTGCCCAAAAGGGCCATGATCATGTGCAGCCTATTTGCTGCATAAATTGTGCCCAATGCATGCCCAGCAACAAGGCTATTAACAAGTTTGTCATTCAAAACAAAGTAGAGGTCGCAGCTGTCAGGAACATTTCTTTTTTACTTCTTCTTCTTCTTCTTTTTTTTTTTTTTTTTTTTGAGACATAGTTTCTCTCTTGTTGCCCAGGCTGGAGTGCAATGGCATGATCTCAGGTCACCGCAACCTCCGCCTCCTGGGTTCAAGGAATTCTCCTGCCTCAGCCTCCTGTGTAGCTGGGATTACAGGCATGTGCCACCACGTCCAGCTAATTTTGTAGTTTTAGTAGAGACAGGATGTCTCCATGTTGGTCAGGCCGGTCTCAAACTCCTGACTTCAGATGATCTGCCCCCCTCGGCCTTCCAAAGTGCTGGGATTACAAGTGTGAGCCACCGTGCCTGGCCTTGTCAAGGACATTTCTAAAGAGAGCATCTTCGACAGCGATGTGCTTCCCAAGCTATGTGGGAAGCTACATTACCCTGTGAGTTGTGCCATTCACAGCAAGGTAGTCAGGAATCAATCTCGTGACGCCTGCAAAGACTGAACACCTTCACCCCGATTTAGACCTGCGGGTGCTGCCCCATGAACCCTGCCAAAGCCCATGAAAGTAGCGGAGTCCTTAAGGACTAAAGAAAAATTATCCTCTGGAGAAAAAGAAAATGGGAATTGTACCTAAAAGAAAAAACAATATGTGTTACATTGTCCATTATGTAACTCCTCTTTTAGCCTCGCAACAAAGCCTCCTGTAGAATCAGTTGTTCAATGCTTTTGGAGTTGTTGGAAATAGATGTTGGAAATAGATGCTCAGTGCTGCAAAGAAAAATCAGCACTGAGACAAAGGATCTTTCAGCAACACTTGCTGGACGGCAGGAAGGTTACCCTCACTAGCCACCTTGCCAAGAGAGTACAATGAACAAAGAAAAACACACCAATTTATTTCTTACGCATTTGGGGTCGTCCTTACTGCTGTGTCTGATCTCCATTGGCTGGAGCCATACCTCACAATTTAAACTGAAACCCAATTGGCTAATGACTTAAAACTTTTCTAAACAGGTAAAAGCAATGGAGAGCTGGGACATGCCTCTGAGCACGTCCAGCACAGACATTTTGGTTAAAGTACAAGGACATAGAATGTACTATGTGCCTATAAGCATGGCATGTCTAACAGCTACATAGGATAGGGCTTAACAAAGTTACTAGCAAACTTATTTTTTAACAAGAAAGGAAACTTTAAAAAGGAACTTTTCTAATTCGCATAGGAGTGATTATATTTCTTTTTGATTCTGAATGTATGTGTGAGGCTGGCTTTAAAGTGTCAAGGGGTTTGAAAGACCAGAAATCTTTTTTGAGTTTTCGTTAAAATGAGAAGTGCAGTACTAAGAGGCAGAATGTGGTTGGGTTGGGTGAATTGCTTTGATAGAAAGGAGTATCTTATCATGGATATAATTTAGAGTTTTCCATGCATGGTGGTAATAAAGAGCAGACTGATTTTCACGCACTGCTGTTGTTTTAAAATTTATGACATACGTGTCTCCTTATTGCAGATGCCTAGGCTGAGTGCTTCCACTATCCCACCTTGATCTGTCCTTGCGAACCAGCAAACAGCTTTAATTTAAAACAAACCAGGCACGGTGCCTCATGCCTATAATCCCAGCATTTTGGGAGGCTGAAGTAGGAGAATCAGCTTGGTTGAATCTGCAAGTTTGACAGCAGCCTAGACAACATAATGAGACCCAGTCTCTACAAAAAAAAAAAAAAATTTATCTAGGTACAGTGGTGTGCACCTATAGTCTCAGCTACTCAGGAAGCTGAGGCAGGAAGATTGCTTGAACCCAGGAGATCGAGGCTGCAGTGAGCTGTGATCATGCCACCGTACTCCAGCCTGGGCAGCAGAGTGAGAATTTGTCTCAAAAACTGAACTAAAAATAAAAGTAAATAAATAAAAAAAAATGAAATAAGGGAGATGATGTGGTAACTTCAATCAGAAGCTTGTCACTCTCTTTTTCCAGATGTTCTCTACCAGCTTAGAAGACACTGCAGGTATGTAAGTGACCAATGAGCTTTAAAATCCCTGGTGACTTTGGTCTTAATTTGTAGCCATCCATTCTGTACTCAGATCTGAGGCATCCTCTGATACTGGAAATATAGAAAATGACATTTATGCCTTCCTATTTTTTTTTTTCAGATGAAGTCTCACTCTGTCACCTAGGCTGGAGTGCAGTGGCACAGTCTCAGCTCACTGCAACCTCCAACTCCCTGGTTCAAGCCATTCTCCTGCTTCAGCCTCCCAGTAGCTGGGACTACAGGCACGTGCCACCACGTCCAGCTAATTTTTTGTATTTTTAATAGAGATGGGGAATTTCACCATGTTGGCCAGACTGGTCTCAAACTTCTGACTTCAGGATATCTGCCCGACTCGGCCTTCCAAAGTGCTGGGATTAGTGGCATGAGCCACCTTGCCCGGCCTTCCATCCTCCTTTTGGTAGATGAAATTCCTCTGTACTATTTCTGATCTTGTATAATAGGTAGGAATAGGATTCTGCTTTTCAGTTTTTGTCCTTTCTTTCTCATTGTCCTTTTTCTTTCTCTTATTTTGCCTCTACCTGTCCTTTTTACTGGCTCTTATTTCCATATCTATAACAGTGAGTTTTTAGAGAACAGGGTGAATACAATGGGACATAGAGCACCTGGTGGTAAATATCCTGCTTCTTTTCTTCTTCATAGCTGGTCAAACTCAAGTTTAATGAGTTTCAATCAGTTTTATTTTCTTGGGGCAATCAAAAGGAAGAGTTACAGAAAAGGGAACAGGCATAAGCAAAGACATTACTACAAAAATAAGGAGCCAGGGGCAGTGGCTTATGCCTGTAATCCCAGCACTTTGGGAGGCTGAGGAGGGCGGATCATGAGGTCAGGAGATCAAGACTATCCTGGCTAACACAGTGAAAGCCCATCTCTACTAAAAATACAAAAAATTAGCTGGGCGTGGTGGCACGTGCCTGTAGTCCCAACTACTCAGGAGGCTGAGGCAGGAGAATCTCTTGAGACTGGGAGGTGGAGGTTGCAGTGAGCCAAGATCACGCCACTGCACTCTAGCCCTTAAAAGTTGAAATGACGCCCTTAAAAGTTGTCAGTCATTTGTTTCTAGTCCACTGCCTTCTCTTTGACCGTGCCTATGCTTGTGGAATACTTACAATGAAATTAGAAACCCTAGTTGTTCGCTTGTTTTGATGGAACTTAGACTTCCTCCCTGCAGTAGGTAACTGTGTTGAATTGCTAAAGCTGGAGTTCTGCTGATACTTACGTTGCTACAGCTACAATATTTTAAGGAGGGAAAAAGAGCTAGTGACGGCCAAACACAAATTCCTCACACAGACTCTTAGGTCACTTGTGCCTTGCTTCCTTCTCCATACTTTTTTGATCACTGCTGGAGTGTCCTTGGTCATGGGTTGTACACTTTTGCTCTTCTGATAAAATTTCAGAATTAGTAGATGGGCAGTTTCGGGGGTGTGGATGGTGGCCTGAAGCTAGTGCCAGGCTGCCAAGACATGGCACACCTTCTTTCCTTCTTCCTGCCAAACTTTGGCTGTGCTGTTTTTGACCACATCTAAACGACTGAACCATAGCTAGAGATCATCAAACTCTGTAAAGGACCTGATAGTAAATGTATTGATTTTTGCTGGAGAGATACTCCTTTTGCAACTATCCACCTTTGCTGTTGAAGTCCAAAAGCAGCCATAGATAATATGTAAACCAATGGGTGTGGCTATGTTTAAATAACATTTATTTATGAACACTGAAATTTCGTATACATTTCATATATCACAATATATTATTCTTTTCATTTTTTTCCTCAACGGCTTACAAATACAGAAACCGTTTATAGCTTGTAGGCTGTACTAAAACAAGGGGGTAGACTGGATTTGGTCTGAGCACTGTGGTTTGCTGATCAGGAACGAGAACATTGTTCTTTGTTATGTTATGGTGTGCCACAAGTTTAGTGGCTTAACGTGACATTCACTTATTTAGCTTGCCATTTATTGGTTGGCAGTTTGGGTGGGCTCAACTGGGTGGTTTTTGACTAGGTTCAGTCATGCAACTACGGTCAACTAGTGGTCAGCTAGTTGGCTCTGTTTCTGGGGTTAGTTGGCTATTGACTTGGGCAACAAAGGTGACTGGGACATGTGTCTCTCTCATCATTCAGCAGGCTAACCTGTGCTAGTTCGCATGCTGGTTCTAGGATTAGCCAAAACAGGCAAGCTTCCACATGCCAGCATTTTTGGAGGTTCTGCTGGTGTTATTTTGCAACTGTCTCATTGTTTGAAGAAAGTCACATGGTCCAGTCCGGAGTGTGGGGAAGAACTAAGGGTATGGATACAGGCAGGCATGAATAATTAGGGTCTCTTACTGCCACGTCTTATCTCAGAAGGCCTCTAGCGTTGATGATTTATGTACTTTCTGTATTCATAATATATTTCCTCCCAGGACCCCCTAAATCTCATCCAATCATTGCTTCATACTGAATGTCCAGGATCTCTTCTTTGATAATTATATTTGGGAGTGACTTTTTGGATGCAGATCCTCTTGATCCAGCTGTATTAAAAAGATAAGTTATGCAGTGAGAAGACAAGCACATGATAAGTGCAGTAGACAATGCTATTGGATGGAGGAAAGATGGGAAACACATAGCAATCACTGGTTCATAGAAATTCTGGTCTGGGCTCAGTGGCTCATGCTTATAATCTCAGCACTTTGGGAGGCCAAGATGGGCGGATCACAAGGTCAAGAGATCGAGACCATCCTGGCCAATATGGTGAAACCCCATCTCTACTAAAAATACAAAAATTAGCTGGGCGTGGTGGCATGCACCTGTAGTCTCAGCTACTCTGGAGGCTGAGGCAGAAGAATTGCTTGAACTCAGGAGGTGGAGGTTGCAATGAATCCAGATCGGACCATTGCACCCAGCATGGGCAACAGAGGAAACTCCGTCTCAAAAACAAAAAAAAAGAAATTCTGAAACCCAGCCGGGCTTAGAGTTTCAGATCTTTGTACCACAAGATGAGAAAATTTTCCTTGATTGGGCTGAGATTCCACTTCCGGCAAGTGTTTCTCCAGTGTCTTATTTTCTACTGCTCTCTGAAAGTGGTACTGTAGTCCATTGTTCATCACAGTTCTTGACTCTGTCCTCTGAAATGTCATTCCTTTTTAATAAGAAATGGCCTCTGTATGCAACTGAATATCTTCCTCAGTCTTCATTCCTGTAGAATATTGGGAGCCCAGAAGCCTCTTTTTCTTTCAAGCTGACATGAATATTTCAGTCCAAGATGGTAGCGCTTTTGTTGAGACAACTGACTTCAGTGTTTTCAGAACTTCCTACGAGGCAGATTCGGGTTCACTCCCTAACCCAGAAGCCACATCCGTAATTTTTATTGAGAGAGACATTTTACTTTGGTGTATCAGCCTGCTGGGGAAAACAATCTTTAAAAATCTTAAGGGCCAACCGGGTGTGTTGGCTCACGTCTGTAATACCAGCACTTTGGGAGGCAGAGGCAGGAGGATCACGAGGTCAAGATATCAAGACCATCCTGGCCAACATGGTGAAACCCTGTCTCTACTAAAAATACAAAAAAATTAGCTGGGCGTGGTGGTGCGCGCTTGTAGTCCCAGCTACTTGGGAGGCTGAGGCAGGAGAATTGCCTGAACCCAGGAGGCAGAGGTTGCGGTGAGCCGAGATCACGCCATTGCACTCCAGCCTGGGTAACAAGAGCGAAACTCCATCTCAAAAAAAAAAAAAAAAAGAAAAAAAAAATCTTAAGAGCCATTTTTGTCTGAGTGTCTACTATGTGTAATCTTAAATTTTTCAGAGTTTTTAATAAAAGGACTTACAGTCACACTTTGACTTGATCTTTACCCTGAAGCCATTTCTTATGTTGACAATTTTTTACTGACAGGGAAGATTGGAGATAAGGAACAATTTATTTTCTTTCCAGCATGTTCCAGCCCTTCTATATTTCTCCTAAGTTCTGCTTATAAACAGAATTTTTTAAAGCTCATCTCTCCTTTCAAGTACTTTATCATAGGCAGCTAAAAGAAGCCAATTAACAAGTTTAACTTTCTGTGAGGTTGTCTCCATTAATCAAATCCAGTTCATTAGTTACCATAGGTAACATTTTACCAATTGTTCCATGACTACCAATCTCAAATAACTATTTTTCTAGCCTGCCATAGTGGTTTCTTTGCTATGTTTTGCAGTCTCTGCTACAGCGTGCTTACCATTTTTCAAGGCTTCATAGTTGCTTTGCTGCTTTTCCAGCCTCTACCAGCCACCTTTTTCCAAAGCCAAAATGCCACATTTTGGCTTCTGTACGTAAACCAAAACTTCCACTTCTATGTACCAATGTCTTTCTCAGTTATCTATTCTTGCAACCAAGGGATTCCCCAAATTTAGTGGCTTAAAACAGTCATTTGTGTATGTGGGTTAGAAAATTTGGGCTGGGCTCATTAAGGAAGAACTTTTGCTGGTTTTGGTGGGCTCATCTAGAATCTGCAGTCTTTAACGCTTAGCCAAGAGGCTTGGCCTCAGCTATTGGCTGGCTGTTGAGAAGAATACCACAGTGACCAGGCCACATGTTTTTCATTATCAAGCCAGCTAGTCTGGACTTGCTCCCACAGTGGGGATGGCAGGAATTCCAGGATCATTCACAGAAGAGAAGCTCCAAAGTACAAATACTTCTCAAGTCTCTACTTGTGTTACATTTACTATTGTCACATTGGCCAAAGCAAGTTACATGGCTAAGTCTAGACCAGCGTGGGTGTGGGAAGGAATTACTCCCAGGCTTACACTGAAGGAAGTGATGGGTTTAGAGAAGTGGAAACAATGTTGGCACCATTAATGCAGCAATCTATTGGGCTTATGTTAAATAGAGTGGATTATAATCTGACACACAGAACGCCTATCAAACTTCCAGAGGAATTGCATCAGCAAAAGGGCTGCCAGCTTGCAGAAAAAGAAAAAAACATGAAGTGTTCTCAAATTGCAAATTTAGAGTGATTATGTAGCTAGCTGATGCAAACATCAGAAATTCAAGTAATGACTTAAAATTTGGTAAATAGAATTTACCAAATATCGAGACTACATACATGCATGTGATTTTTGGAGGCTGAGCTATCAAAAATGCAAGAGGATGGAAAAAAAATACTTCTGAGATTAGGCAAACATAGTAAAAATAACAAAAACTGATACTATCTAACATTTATGGGGTATTGATCGTGTGGCAGACACTATGCTAGAAGCTTTTCATGGATTATGTTATTATATCTTACAAAAATTGAAAAATTAGTATTAACTAAGATAATTAAAAAAATTTTTTTTTTACATCTAGGAAACATGATCTGCTTAGTATAATGTAAAATCTTTTACACTGTAGTGCTGTGCTAAGGATTAATGCAAGCATTTGAGTTTGGAGTCTAATAGAAAAATGTAGGCAGCCACTCATGCCTGTAATCCCAGCACTTTGAGAGGTTCAACCAGGAGAATCACTTGAGGTCAGGAGTTGAAGACCAGCCTGGGCACATAGTGAGACCCTATGTCTAGAAAAATAATAACAATAAAGTATAGGCTATTTTGGGGTTTATTAGTCATTTGCCCAGTTTCCCAGTTGAATAAACACTGGTGTTCTTCCTTTGCTAAGTAAAACATTTTAGTATGATAATTGGCTCTTGGGAAGAGAGAACATATTATGATTCCTTTTGTGTATTTTTCATTCATTCTTCATTGATTCCAAAGCAAAAGAAAAAAGGCAAATTTTCCTGGAACAAAATATTTACTTCTCATAATTAAGGCAATTTATAAGGATTTACAGGAAAGTTAGCAAAGAAATGGCAGTAGTTAGACTTGAGGAGAAGAGTGATTAAAGATGTTCTTCTTTGGAGACATAGGTTAAAGCGGGAGTAAAAATGAAAGAATGAACTAGACCTAGGGGTATGTCAATATTTCCTCTAAATGGATAGAAGGTAATCATGTTAAAGCTCACACACACACACGAACACAGAGTCAAGAATGACAAATAGGTGGGTGAAGGTGAAAGAAGATTCTGTAAAGATATAAAATGTTAACCAAATTTTACTTTTATATTGAAATTCACTATTTTGGAAAATATATCTTCCTCCACAAAAGAAACAAAATTTTAAAGTAAGTTTAAGCTGAGTTATAAATGAGAAAACACGTTTGAAAAGTGTCTCAGATATTCAAGTTTGTGACTGTAAAGTATAATTCATAATTGGCTAATTATGGCAAAAGTAAATTAGGAACTTTGGCAGTTAAGACTGTACCTTAATTTAGACTAACAGATACACATGCCAGACTGAACAAATGGAAAGTTCTTGAACCCTTACAGTAAAAGTAAATATATTAAAAAATATTTAGTATTGGCAAGATGTTTTAACTTAGCAGGAAGGTTAGCAAATTCACTAAATTATAGAATGCTTAAATTTTTTAACCTTGGTTTTTCTCCTTTTCTTTAAGAATATTTGTCCCTGTGACATGACTTGTAGAAATTTGTTTTTTTTTACTTTTTATTTTGAAAAATTTCCAATATACAAAAGAGTAATAGAAGACTTTATAGTGTAGGGTAATGAACACCTGTGTACACTTCACCAAGTTTCCCAATTGTTATGATTTTCTTACATTTGCTTTCTCATACTTGCACATCATCTATCTGTATCTTTTTTTTTTTTTTTTCTGAGACAGAGTCTGGCTCTGTCGCCCAGGCTGGAGTGCAGTGGCATGATCTCAGCTCACTGCAACATCTGCCTTCTGAGTTCAAGCAATTCTTCTGCCTCAGCCTCCTGAGTAGCTGCGGCTACGGGCGCTCACCACCATGCCCAGCTAATCTTCGTGTTTTTAGTAGAGACGGGGTTTCACCATGTTGGTCAGGATGATCTCAAACTCCTGACCTCATGATCCACCCGCCTCAGCCTCCCATAGTGCTGGGATTACAGGCATGAGCCACTGTGCCCAACCTATCTAATCTATTTATCATGATGAATTATTTGAGAATAAATTGCCCCTAAATACATATAGCATATGTGTCCCTATAGTCTTGACTGGAGCAACAGTCTCATAATCAAATTCAGGAAATTTAACATTATTAATACAACACAAATTGCATAATATATAGTTCATATTTCTTCCGTTTTTCCCAATAATGTCCTTTAGAGAAAAACTAACAAAACAAAAAAAACCTTTTTTTTTCCTATTCAGGAATTGATCCAGTATTCCATATTGTGCTTAGTCTCTTTAGTCTTCTTAAATCTGAACCAGCTCATCAATCCTTTTGTTGTTTATGACATTTTGAAGAAAACAGACCAATTGTTTGGGTTTGATTGTTTTCTCATGGTTAGACTCAGGGTGTGCATTTTCGTTAAAGTACTACCTATGTAGTGATGTGTTCTTTTCCGAGTATCCCATCAAGTGCCATGCGATGCCAGTTTAGGTGATGCTAACTTTATCACTTTCTTAAGGAGCTGTTTGCTATTGTCTGTACTTTAAAGATATCATTCCCTTTGGTAGTTAATATGTAAACCAAGAGGAGGTACTTGGATCCTGTTCCCAACTAACTTTTAACCAGAGATTATAGCATTTATTGATGATTTTAGTTTAAATCAATGATCATTGTGTTAGCTGCCAAATGTTCTTAAAAATTTGATGAAGCAGAAATTGTTACCAGTGTTTATTTTTAAAAGTACTTAAGAGGTTATTGTAGGGAATTAATACATCTGTAGACAACCAGAAGGGCAAAATGTTATTACAGATAATTAATCTGGAAAAGCAAAAGAAAAGAATAACCCCATTGAAGAACAAAGTGATTGCAAAAAATACTGTGAATTTTTCATCAAGCAGCAAGATGGTGATAAGTTAGGTCTATGAAGTGAAATGTGTGTATCAACCATTTTCCCCTGCATAATCTCCAACTGCTTTGCATTTATACACAATCATGCACCGTAATAATCAGGAAAATGTTTGGACTGTACAAAAAAAAAAAAAACCAGCTTGGTACCAAGTATAATAGAAGAGAAAAATGAAAACAAGGAAACTAGGTAAGACATTTAAGAATAGAAAATGTTTATGTAAAATTTCTAAAGCGATTGATAAATTATGCTACTTATATTACTAGTTTTCTCTCTCCATTTTTGGCTAATTTTATTAATGTACTATAGCTTTAGATTATTCTCAGCTGCATCTAGTGAATCTAAAAAAGAACAACCTGCAATAAAGTATTTATCATGTCTTGCTGAATAAAATGTGTATTTTGTGCAACCTGAGATTGAAAGCTTTCTAAGCCTCTCAGAGTTTTAAATCAGACAACCCCCACTTCATGCAGGCACAGTTGCTTATTTGTCATTTTGAGTTTGATTTATCTCAAGTAGGAGCTAAAACTGTATTAAAATCTTCTGTTAAGCATGTAAAACTCTACATATATACAGCCAGTCAGTTAAACATCTCTAATCAAAGAGCTGAATTCTCATTGAAAACAAAAATAGGATAAAAAGAGATTTGTTTCTGTGAAGGATGCTATGAAAAGTATGAGAACCAGGTGTCTCTACAAAATGGTGCTGATATATAAGGCAATGAATATATTTTTAATGATTTTTTTTAAAGAGCACATAAAGTAACCAGTGAATCTGTGTATTCACCTATTGATCAGTTTAGTAATGGGCTGAAAAGTCTGTGAATTAACTAGTGCCCTGTGCTTTATTCATTATGTCATTATGTTATATTTTTTCGTTTTGTTGACATTTAAATGAGAACAACTCAGAATATAAGGTTGTATAATATTTATCATTATATAATAATTGTTTTCATATAATTTTTGAGACTTTTTGTGGCCTCATGACATTTTTGGTTTGTTCATCTATATTTTTAATTTAAAATTTAAAAAAATCACTGATTACTTTAAAATATTATGATTATGAAGTTTTAGCTCTAAAAATATGTAACCAAAGACAATGGCCCATATACACTAAAGTCAATGTAAGATATTTAACTAGATATCTTGTAAATTTTTGTTCTTGTTTATACCATAATGTACATGAAAGTAAACAAAGGTAATAATTGATGACTTTGTGTTAAGAAACTTAAGCCTAAATTAAGGCAGCATTTGATTATAGCTTAGTCTTCAGAATTCTGTCTGGTTTACCTGATTATGGTGATATACTGAAATTCTCAGACTCATTCATTAATTCATTAATTTATCCAGAACATTTATTTAGTGCCTGACACATAGAAAGTGTTCAATAAATGCTCATTACAATGTTTTATTTCTACACACACATCCACACATGCATACTGCTGAAATGGATTCGTCATAGATTAAGAGACTTAAAATTTGCTTTTAGAATATGTGCTGTGTTATTTCATGTTTGTTTCATTCATTTAATAAAGATTTGATGATCTTTCATGAGCCAGGCAGTGTCAGACTCCAGCAATATATCTGTGGAGAAGAGAGGTGGATTCTCAGCCTTCAGGGAGCTTATATTTTTTGTAGAAGAGACAGAAAATAAATGAGTGAACAGGTAAAGAAAACAACTATATATTTTGATAAGTGCCATGAAGGAAAAGCGCCCAGAGAGACTCATCTTAAAAATTAAGTGTGTGCATGCATGCCTGTGTGTGTCTGTGTATGAATGCATGTTTTATTTTCCTTAGTTTTTCTTTTTGAGACAGAGTTTAGCTCTTGTTGCCCAGGTTGGAATGCAATGGAGTGTTGGCTCACCGCATCCTCCGCCTCCAGGGTTGCAGCAATTCTCCTGCCTCAGCCTCCGGAGTAGCTGGGATAACAGGGGTGCACCACCACACCCGGCTAATTTTGTATTTTTAGTAGCGATGGGATTTCTCCATATTGGTAAGGCTGGTCTGGAACTCCCAATCTCAGGTGATCTGCCTGCCTCGGCCTCCCAAGTGAATGCATGTTTTCTATATGTGGCAAAGGAGGGCTGAGGGATGGGTATTTGTATATATGATATTGTAAATTGGGTGGTCAAGGAAGTCCACTCCTAGAGAGAATAATGTGTACCTGAAGAATGAGAAGAAACTAATGATGTAAAAAGTATGGAATGTCATGCCAGAAACAATTGTCAGGATTTAATATGACTATTATGATAATTTAGATTAGAAAGCAACTAAATAACTCATCCACTCCTTCTGAAGCCCCCAAAGCTTAAATTACTTGGCAAAGTTGTACTAGCCAGGACCAGACCCAGACATGGCTGTTACTCCTTAAAGCAGACTAAATTGAATAAGTAGAGCACAAAAGCAGAAAATTATCCTGTGGTGGCTTTAAAGGAATAGAGTTGGAAGCTTAGAAATACAGATCTCTTGCATCTTCACATTTTCTATTTTATCTAAACTCAGCAAAGAGTTTAAAATTGAATACAGGTAAGTTGGATAAAGAAACTATAATTCTGAGTCATTAACATCATATCTGAAAGGAACAACACAGCCAACTCTGGCAGCTCCTGTTTTGCAGATTAGAAATTAACTGTTATGTTGTCAGGATGAAATGGTATGTTTTATTATTGAAAAGGCAGCTCTATTAGCTTCTTTGGGCCACAAGGGCCCATTTATTTAATTACTTCTTCCAGGACACTAAGTGGATCCCTAGTGACCAGGCCAAATTATTGCGACTTCAAAAGTGAGTGATGTATGCAATTTGACTGATAGCAGGTTTCCTTTACTTTTCTTTCATTTATTTATTAATAAATTTTCAAAAACAGAATTGGGAGAATCTAGTTTTTTTTCACCTCTGCTGAAAATGACAGAAGCTGTTTTGATTCACTTTTAATAATGTCATAGATAGAGGGAAAAGTAAGATAATGCCCATATGTAAGAAACACAAGATTTGCTGTAGATTTTTTTTTAGAGCTTAAAACCTAATAAAGATTTTAAATGAGAAGGTTTAAGATTAGAAAAGGAAAAGTATGCTAAAATTATTACTTTTTATAATAAAGCGTGAAGAATAAATGAGTTCTTAAATTTACCATGCAAGAATGTAAATATAAGTATTGTTTGATAAAAATGTTTTTTATTTATTTAATATGTTAACAAAGTTAAGGTAATGTTAAAATCTCAATAGAGTCAATAATAAGAAAGGACAAAATAAAAGTTAAGACATCTCACAATATAAATATAGGTCATGGGTAAATAACAAGGTAGAAAAAATCTATATTTTGACGATATTTAATTGGACTAATCTTTCAAGCCAACTTTGTTTCAGATTCTTTATGGGTGTGGTTGGTATTTAAGTTTACTAACCTACTGTCGAGCAATTCTTACTGAAAGGTTATGAATTTCATCCTTTAATTTTAAATTCTTAATTTAGCATGCTATAAAGCAGTGATAATTCTAAACCTTTAAAATGAGTTTTTGTTGCTACTCACTTTGGTTGCTTGGGATAAAAATATACCATGTTATATAATCTCTTTCTTCAGAGAAATGAAAGCCTTTTCAGATATTATTAATTTTCAGAACTTTCATGTAAGGTAGTTGAAAGAAATTTATCGCTATTCTTATTGAATGAATGAAAACACATATGTACAATCTGAGAACCAATCTTTTCAAAATGAATTCATAAGCCAGTAGGCATAAGGGAATAAGGGAGAACAGAATTTATGTTTTTTAACTTTTAATTTTTGAGACAGGATCTCACTTTGTGGCCCACACTGGAGTGAAGTGAGTTGAGTATAATGGCTATTCACAGGTATGATCATGGTTCACTGTGGCCTCAACCTCATGGGCTCAAGTGATCCTCCTGCCTCTGCCTCCTTAGCAGTTGGGACTACAGGCTCATCTTGCACTTGGCTAGAAATTCCATGTGTTGACTCTTGGGATCTGGTGTTTTGTCTTTGAAACTTTGCCTTGTTGATTTTAGTTATACGGCAAATTGGCATGATTTGTCCTTCACTAAATCATAATACATGATAATTTAGGTAGCCATCTAAATTCTGTTGGATTTTCTTTTTTCTAGCCCTCCTCAATGATGAAAGGAAGGTAATAATAGGCAGTACTGCTTATGATTAAGAGCCCTCGTTTTGGAAACAGGCTCCGGCTGAAAATTTGATTCTGAAACTTAACAGTATGATTTTAGGAAGAATACTTAATCTGCCTAATTTGTAAAAAACAAAGATATGCATTCACATCATATAATATCTCTATCATTGTTTTCCTGTAGATAAAACCAAACATTGACTATAATGTACCTATAGTACAGTACCTAACACATCGAAAACGCCCAGTAAAGATCAGTTTGTATCATACAGAGAAGGTAGAAAATAGTTTCTGTTTTATAGATCATAATATCCTCCAGCAATAGAATTTAAATGTTAAATTATTTAATTAAGTATGTGTTTTACTTTTGGACTTAAAGAAATTTTTCTCTGTTTCTCTTTTTAATTAGAGCAAATCTGGAGGGCTTCATCTGTATGAAAAAAACCTTTGGGCTCCTATTACTATATTCATAGAATCTAAGCTTTGGTATTGAAAAAAGTGTTTTGTTTTTTCATTATCATAACATAATTAATATTTTAACTACTTAGTATTTGTGGAAGTATCCAAATTTATTTTTATTTATTTGTTTGTGATAAAGTCTCACTGTCATCTAGGCTGTAGTACAGTAGCATGAACATGGCTTACTGCAGTCTTAACCTCTTGAGCTCAAGTAATCCTCTGGTTCAGCCTCCTAAGTGGCTGGGACTACAGGTGCAGGCCATTGCTAATTTTTTAATTTTTGTAGAGATGGAGTCTCTCTCTGCTGCCCAGGCTGGTTTCGAACTCCTGAGTTCAAGAGATCCTCCCACCTTGGCCTCCCAAAGAGATGGGATTACAGGCATAAGCCACTGTGCCCAGCCAGTATCCACATTTTAGAATGTTGTATTCTAACTGCTGCTTCATAAGCCTCAACTAAAACATAAAATTATGATTCAAATAAAATGTGTTGCAACTTTGATTCAGTATTTTTAACACTGAAGTCAAACAGAAAGCTCTAGTCTAAGTTACTATAATTGATATGTCATCTTGAATATCCATATTTGAGGAGTTTTTTTGTTTTGTTTTATGTTGCATGCAAAATACAATCTTGTTCCCCAAAAGATACTAATATTCTACTTATAATAATATATTTAACCAAAAAGCAGAACCAATTTACATCTTCCACTATAGATACAAACTCAGTAAATATTTATTGAGTTGATTTAATATCATGCTTTTGTAAATGAATGCTCTTATTTTATGGATACTAGACTATAGTGCCCTGTTCAAATCATTATATGGGTTCCAGCAAGACACTTCACTAGTTTGTTTCTTTAAAAATATATCTTATTTGTCTTGTAAATGATTTAGATTTGATTGGTGGTTGGGTGTGTGGGAGTGTGACTGTCAGGAGGCGACCTCTTTGGGGACATAACATTGAAGCTGAGATCTGAAAATTGAGAAGGAATTAATTAGCCCAAGAAGGAGAAAAAGAGCAATTCAGGCAGAGAGAATAGCATGTGCAATGACTCCCATGCAGGAAAAGCTTGGCACATTCAAGGATATGGATGAAGGCCAGGAGTGTTGGAGTCCTTGACCAGGCTAACTCGTGAACCTGGCTGTTCAATGACAAGCTATTTGCCTGTGCTTTGAAAAGCCACGATTTGGCTTATGTGCAGTTCTGCTTGGCTTCCAAGTATACGACCCTTCCCCTGCCAATTTGCGTAGGCCCTATTTCACAACACTGGACTCAGGAATTTCTGCTCTTAAAAGATTTCTTCTTAGAATCTGACTGGCACATGAGCCACAGCAGAATAACTTTGTCTCCCTAATAAAAACTTCCACCGTTGCTGCATTTTCTATTTAGCAGAGTAAGAATTTGAGGCACAGAATAAAAAATAGCTGAAAGAACTATGAAGAAGTGATTGATCCTGGTCTATGCTTCCTTTCTTTTGCATAGAGAAGGACAAAAATAATTTCTCTTGAGGACAGCAGCTGAGCTTTAAAGGCAAGCGATGTTAAATTCAGTTCTTTGTTGTCTTCTCAAATATTGACAACCAACCAGCCACAGCCTTAAACAGAGGTACAAATGATCTAGGATCTGAGCATATACATGAAATCAAATGCTGAACAGTGGAAGTCACACATGTCCCCAGTGGGAAGTTAGAACTCTATTATAGAACATTCATCTCCTTCACGACAAAGAAATGCAACTCCAAACCAAAACCCAAGGACTTTCTCAGGAGTTAGTAATAGATCATAGGATAAGAATCCCAGAAAAAGCTCAAAGATAATAAAATCAAATCCTCTCATTTTATAGATAGGCAGT
The DNA here is from genome assembly GCF_030222135.1 of Aotus nancymaae. Lineage (NCBI taxonomy): Eukaryota > Metazoa > Chordata > Mammalia > Primates > Aotidae > Aotus > Aotus nancymaae. Next base: position 39,409,944 of record NW_026988438.1, on the reverse strand, counting down.
ACCAAACAGGTTAAATGACTCTACCTATGGATAGAGATTAAATGACTTGCCTAGTGCCACATAGCTAGTCAGAGGTGAGCTGGGCCCAGAACCAAGTGCCCTAACTTCCAATTCAGTGCCTTTCTCATTAAGCCTTACTGGCCCTTAAATAACCACATTTTTATACCAATATTAAAAAGAAAAAAAAAATTATTGAAAACAAAATGATTCATAATACTGTATCTAATCTGGGATATTTTATTTTAAAAAACTGTTCATTTTGAATATCTGAAATGCAATTTATAGCCACAGGTTTCAATTTTTAAATTGTGAAAATACTAGCCACAATGCACTGACCGATATGAGTATTTTCTCATAAAATAGAGACATATATATGTTCTGTGACTGTATCTATTTTTTTCTTACTCTCTTTTGTCCTCTGTCCCCATCCTGTTCATCCTATGTATCTTTCAAGTCATTAATTTCCTCTTTCCTTGTAGAGGGAATCAAATTCTGGCATAGTTTATCCTATGGTGGATCTTAATCTCTTACTCTCAATTCCACCCTCTACTGATATCAGAGACATTATGGACTCTTGAAATAGAACCACACACCTAAAAATTCTACATAGTTTAATTTCAAGAGAATTGGATGGGTAGAAGTGCCTTAGCTTTATGGATCATCGTGAATAAAGACAATGGCCTAATGATATTTTTCATCCAGCTGTCATCTTTAAAATTTAGAAAACAGTCCAGCCATTAGGTAAGTTTATCAAACAAATATAAATTTGAGATGAAGGAAGGAAATTGAAACTGGATATCTTTGGTTTATTTGACAATCCATCTTTAGTCAGATTTATTCATATGGTGTGGCCATTACATGTGCAGTTCAAATGAAGGGAAGGCATCAGTCACTTCCCAATCGAATTTGATAGGAAGATCTACCTGTTTGTCTCCAACTACCTGGAAGATATGTCTTGGGCACAGTAGAACAAACAGTTGAGGGAATTTGCTTCAAAGTTAACTTTGACTTTAAATTTGTTTATTCTGTTGCTTCTGTCCAGGGCTTATTATTTGAAAGAAGTAAAACAAACACACCAGGAAAATGTTCATGAACATAATATTAATTAATATTTTATAATATGGCGTGGCAAATTCAGACTTCAGATAAATGCAAATCTTTACACATCTCAGTGTCTTCAGCATATTTTATGCAAATAGTTGTTAAGAATAAAAATTCTAATTTCAAATGAAGAAAATTCATGACATGCACCTTGGGTTGCGGTTTAATCACTGTATACCCAGGAAGGTATCGACAGTTGTCCCGTGGAAGCTATTAAAGTTGCTGTCCAAGGTTAAATGAAATTGCAGTTTATCAGAGCAGCATTGAGAAAATAAGGGAATCTGTTCATGGCTCTTGATTAATGCCAAGCGTGATCAACACAAGGGGGTTCATTAAGCTATACATCATGTGGGTAATTTAACATGTCATTGTGCCTGCTGTCTGCTTTGACTGTGCACAGCCCAGAGTTTCAAAGTTATATCCCTCATGCCACGAAGTTCTACACAGAAGCATCCCTCTTACTCCTTTTGCTATACATTTTCCATTATGCAGACTTACATTTTTTTAATACACAGGCATTTTATATAAATTATTTAATGTTTGGAGGCAAAAAATGTACCTTGACTGACTTCTCCCCACACTATATAAAATAAAACTGATCAGGAAACTCTCTTTTTAATTATTCTTTTCCCCTGATTTTATATATATATAAAGAATTTCAATATTTTTCCATGTCACATCATATTTTTAAGACATATATACTTAACTCAATTTGTTAATTTTTAATACTTATTAATAGTCTTATTAAAATATAACTTTCACAGTACATCTTTACAAGAAATATTTTCTCATCATTCTCTCTTCAGAGGTTTTCTCATTACTAACTGCTTATGTAGTATCCATTTTTAAAGTTGATAAGGTTTGGGCAAATATTAAGTGCAAAGCTGGGGCCTGAAGTAGATTATTCATAATTTTATCATGTATTGGAATGCCATTTAAAATAATTGTTATGGCAAACATTTCCATGTCATTTGGAAAAATATACCAGACATGATAAATGATGAAATGCTCGGTGTTTCTGCTTCAGAGATTTATTTTTCTATTATCTTTATTTTTCTGGACATAATCCAGCCTTTATCTAAAACATAAGAGCTATGATTTTGACTTCTAGTTTTATTTAATTCTTTTATTAATTTGCTTCACAAAATTAAATTTGCTAATGTTTTTACTATTGAATAAAATTTGACAACTTATTAAGAAAATAAAATATTTCCATGTATGTGACTAAAGAGCTATAATTTATCATTTCATGTTATTTATTTATTTGTTATCTAATACATGGAGTTCAATATAATCATGCTTTATCACTCTCACTTAAAAGTAGGCTCTCCTAGTCACAGAAGATTTATGAGATGCAATGAACTAGAGGCCAAGATCTCAGTCATAAAGTCAGTGGTTGTTGCAAGGGAGGACATGACAAGAAAAATACCATCACATAGCACACAACCTTAAAATAAACATTTTGACTGCAGGAATCTAGTGAGTAGGTTCCATGTTGTGCTTGTTTTAGATTTTTGTGAGTACAGGTGCCAATCAGTAATGTGGACAGAGCTCTAAAACTTCCTTAAATGTTCCAGTATGACAATTATATATTGATGACAATGGCTTGGAATTTATCAGTGTTTAGATTTATACGTCTAATGTTCTATTACCTTCGAAGCATTAAGGATTCTTTTAAAAATGAACTCCCATATGATATTGTAACGTTTTTAAGAACAAGAAAAAACCCAGGGAAATATTTTATAAAATTGAAATATACACATGAAAGAAACGACCATCACTGATGTACAAAATACTGAGCTGTGTTTGTTGGGAGTTATAACCTTGTTGGCATCTACCATTCTTGGGAGGAGATTAGAATGCCATTTAAGAGCTGACGAGACCCAGTGCCAGCTTTTAGGAGCACACCTGAATAATGGAATGCTATTTTAATTTCAGTCTTTTTGTTTTGTGGGTTGTGAATGCACTATCTACAAGACTCTCAAAATAAATTGTTTAATGATTTAAACTGGGTGTTTAAAATGTATTTTAATTAGGTCCAAGATCAAATTAAAATGGGTGTCTAGTGAATAACAAACATTTTCAAAAGTGACACAACACAACGTGTTTTCTTTGCTGGTATGTAAAGTAGGAAGGATGCATTTTACTTGTCAGCTTTCTGTTATAACTCCCAACCATTTATTCTAACTATATGATGGGTCTCCCCTGAAAAATACTGCAAAGTTTATTCACTTAGTCAAGATCCTGTCCTTGAATACTTTTTTAAAAAAAGGTACTATATTGTTTTCTGCCACCATTAATTACTAAGGGTTTATTTACAAGACAATAACTAATTATTCCTCTGGGAAACTCAAGAATCAACATGAATCAAAGCAGGCTTGGTAAGGAACATAGAAGTCTCACATAATTAAGCAGGGCACTGGAGACCAATTGTTTATAGAATGATTTTGCTGCAGCTAATTGACACTAATTATTTAATCTGATTTTCTTCTTCTAGTTATTTTTCTACAGTCACTGTTTTCTGCTAACGATGCACAGGAAACTATGAAGGTGCTCTGTGCTTTCATTCAATGTGGCCAGCCTTTCCTATAGAAAATCAATATTGATATTGATAATTGACATTTTCCAACATGTTGCAGAGTGTTATAGAACACAAACCTCCGAAGACATCAACAAATTATCAATAGTAAAAATACGTATCAGGCAATAACTTGTATCTTAAACCTTTTTTTTTTTTTTGAGAAGGAATCTCTCTGTCACCCAGGCTAGAATGCAGTGGCATGATCTTAGCTCACTGCAACTTTGAACTCCTGGGCAGGCAATCCTTCCATTTCAGGCTCCCAACTAGCTGGGATTACAGGCACAAGCCACCATGCCTGGCAGTAAATTGTATTGACGGTCATCATCTCCAGTTTTTACTCTGAATTAAGTTTAATTCATTTAAAAATGTATATGCAATGAACTCAGAGTTTCCATATTATTTTTTATGCAGGAGATGAAGTAAGAACTGTAGTATGGTTAAAAGGAAAAATGCAAGTTTATGCAGCTGCCTAAGTAAAAAGAAATATTCCAATGAAGCCTATGGTAAAACTTAGGGGAAACAAAATCACATGCAATCATGCTACTCTCCATACAGGATCATGGTGATGGTTAAATGAAAACTTGGGAAATATGCTTGTTAATTAAAAAGCATGCAATATGAATTGTATTTTATGGTACCAAGTGTCTCTGTGGTTTCTGCTTGTGAACTGTTCCCTCTTCTGAATATATCTGTTCAGTGACAACATTCATAGTTGAGATAATTTAAGATGGGTATTAATTTACTGGTGTGTTGTTTTGATTTATTGGCTTTTTATCATATTCAAGCTCTCTATGCAAGATTCAGGCTCTAAGTAAACTTCTAACTAAAACATTAGAAAAATGGAATCTCTGCACCCTTTGTAGTACTGTGAAGAATAGTAGGTTTACCTTTGTGTCCCTGTTATCAACCTCACGCTTTCTGTGAACACACTCCTCTCCTTGGCGATGTCCTAAACTAGTCTATACTGGTAGTCTCTCTTCTAAATTGCTCTCCTCTCACTTTCTTTTCTTTCTCTGCTGTTAAAAGTTATTTTTATAACTTATTCCTCAATCTCTCATTCTCTGTTTTCTGCAGGGACAGATAACTAAGGAGTCAATTGTTTGATTTTTATGTATTCATTTCCCTACATTATTGCCAATTCTAGATTTTATTAGCATTTTGTTCACTGTAGAGTGCCCCAAAGAACTTGATGTAGTGAGATGATTTAGACATGAGAAGAACTATTTCAGAATGTCTTAAGAAATGTGCAAAAGAACTTTGCCAGTCTGTGGAGAAATCTTGGGATAATAAGACCTTTCTAGGTAGATGAATTCAAGTATAAGCTAATAACTTGATTTATTAATTGTAAAGGGCTTTTTAAAAAATAAAACCACAAACCATTATCACATCTAATACAATTTTTAAACTTCTTTATTAATATGATTATCAAATTGTATCAAAAATGTCTTAGAGTTGACTTGTTAGAATCAGCATCCAAATAAGGTTTGTGCATTGTATTTGGTCCATGTGACTCTGATGCCTCTTTTGATATATATCAGCCCCCTCCCTCTTATCATGCTATTTATTTGTTGAAGAAACTATGGGCTATTTCTCCTATACAATTGCCCATGTTTTACATTTGGCTGCTTATAATCTCCTGGCATTTAGGATACTCTCTATTCTCTGTATTTTCTGTAACTTGCCAATGAGATCTAGGCCCTTGATTACTATGGATTTTCATTTTTTGCAAGCATACTTTGTAAGTGTGTGTATTTTCTACTGTATCACAGCAGGAGGCACATAACGTCTGGCTGTCCTGCTTTTAGTGAATGATAAGACTTGTCAGTGAGTTCAATGTCGCTAGTCTGAAACCTCCATTATGAAGTTCCCCGTCAACCTTTTACCTGATGGCTTCAGCTGCCATTGGATAGTTGCAAGATCAATGATTTAATCAGGAATTGTAAAATGGTGATATTCTAATTCAATCACTCCTTCTGAACTTATTAGCTAGATTTCTTCCATAAAGGAGAGCTTTTACTCATCAACTATTTAATTGATCTGAATTAGTTTATTCAGAAAATGTTTAAAATGGTGGATTTTTTGCCTACCAATTTTCAGTGATGAATTTGATGTTCTGATAACTTTTAAAGATAACTCAAATTCTTTTGGTAGCATTTTAGCAGCTTTCAATGCATTGCAGCCATTATTGTTTTTCATACTGACATTGGCCCATTTTCGGCAGGGAGAGTCGCTTCAAGTTGACTGCTATATGTTTTTGACATAACTCTAGTAGACTTTGATAGTATCCTTGCTTCCAGGCACAACAAGATATCATAGGTACATTCCGTGTAATACCAGCCCTGGAATCAGCCCTAGTTCTTTTTTATCAGGAAGTGGTATTTAAAGATAACAATCTGGGCCTTGGGGGTGCTCGTTGCTACTGGTTGTATGTCATCGGTTCTAAATCTCTTTAATTGACAGATATGTTTTTAAGAAGGAGAGAAATAAATTACAAATGTTTATTATTTTCAATCAAAATGTAAAATTGCATTTTTAAACTGATTTTTTTAAAAAATTGTATTTCTTTTCTTATAACAGAAAATTGTTTCCTAATAATATTGACATTATCCATAACCACTTATTTGCTTTATTCTTTTTTCTCTCTCCTTCCATATGTGCATGTATATGTCTGTGTGTATATATATACATACATACATACATATAATACTTCTACTAGCAGCTCTTAGGAGCTCTTAAACCGAATGCAGTTTAATATTTTATTGTGGTTCCTTTTGTCTTTTTGATGTATACTACTACAACTGTATCATCATTTACTTTGTTTTAAAATCATTTGAAATAATTAACATGACTATGTTATCATAATAATGTATAGCTAGATTCATTTGTTTCAGTATGTTTTTAATTTTAAAGGACTCCCTTTTTAAAAAGTTTATTTTAGTCATGTAAAAAATTTACATATTTCCCAAGTCAAAACCATAACAATAATTTAGAGAGCTCTAACTTCTACCTTAGTTCTCTTCTTTACTTTCTATTCTTATGTAGGTAATCATTTTTATTAGTTTCTTGGGTTATCCTTCCACAGTTTGTTTAAGCACAAATACACATACCTATATGTGTGAGCGCGCGCACACACACACACACACACACACACACACGTGCATGAATGTCTTTTTTTCTTCTTACGTAAAGGTAGGCAGTAATACATATACTCTTCTGCCCCTTGTTTTTTTTTTTTTTTTTAGAGATCGGGTTTCACCATGTTGGCCAGGCTGGTCTTGAACTCTTGACCTCGTGATCCACCCATATCGGCCTCCCAAAGTGCTGGGATTACAGGCGTGAGCCACCGTGCCCGGCCCCTTCTGCCCCTTGTTTATTTCACCTAATGATATACCCAGAGGGCTCACTCCACCACAGAGTTTAGAAGCCTTCCTTGTCACTTTTCATAGCCACAAAGCACCTCATGGTATCGGTGGCCACAATAGGTTGCTATGTTTTGTTCTAGTTCTTTGCAATTCCAACATGATCTTTTAAGTTTTGTTCGTTCAGTCTCAGAAGAATCCTACCTACTATTTCCTGTCCAGACTTCCCTCCACCACACACATAAAGCTTCAGCATTTGGCAGTTCTTGGAGTAGGGATTTAACAAATTTTGAGTAAGTAGAATACATGCAGCAGTGAAATTTCCTTCATTTCACTCACAGAGAGTCCCTAAATTAAGACTCACATTTTTTCTTCTTTGAGCAGCCCCTGATTTTTCAGTCTTGATGATCTTACAATAATCATAGCTTTACCTGCTCTTCATCTGGCTTCATTCTGAATCTAGCTTCTCTTTGAGCATCCTCCCCCATCAGGATAACCCATGTGATCCCACCCCGACTCCCCACCTGCCCTACCCCACCAGATGCCTGGATGACAACAGATTTCAAGATACAGAGATACTTCTTTTTTTTTCCCTTTTTTTCTCCCTTAGTAATTTTCATTTATGGTGATATAATTGTTAGAGATATTTCTAATCTGAACTTTCTTTTACTTCTTCAGAGTTGCCTTTTTCAGGAACTCATCCCTTCTCAGTTATAACATGGGACTATCTAAAATACCAAAACAAAACTCTATATTTTGTTGTTTAATTATACTCTATTCTAGAGAAGATTCTAGACACTTAACTGTGACTACATTATAGTTCTTTCGTGGCCAGCCAAAATATTGGAGGAGCGTTTTAAATTATGGGCACACAAACTCATGCATATACAACTGGCAAACCTATCAGAAGCATTTTGATATTGAAACAATTGCTGAAGTACTGTGTGTGTGTCATTACTTAATTTAAAAATTGTATTCAATAGTATAAACAATCACGTGTGACTTCTGAAATTTTATATTCCTTTAGTTTGAGGTATGTAATTCCTAAGGCTAATGAGAAGCTCCTGCAGGCTGTCTTTGCTTTATCATAATTAGTCATCCATTTAAGTTTCGGTATTTGATTTATCTCAGAAAACTAAACCTTAACTCAATTCTTCAATGGAGAATTGTTTCCACTCCCAGTACTTTGGGAGGCTGAGGTGTGTGGATCGCTTGAGGTCAGGAGTTTAAGACCCAGCATGGCCAACATGGCAAAACCCTGTCTCTACTAAAAATACAAAAATTACAAGAATTAAAAATTCCTTATACTGGAATGCTAACATAGCATTTGATCACACAGAAATTGTAAAATTTCTGTAATCCTTCTGTTATCTCACAATTGTAATATTTACCATGTTTAAAGGTATAAATCACTGTTCACATTTTGAAAAATTTTTGCAGACTCTATTCTAAGAAGAGAAATTACTAATCAGCAATTGGCTCAGTGTTTTGCCTGTCACCTTCAGGCTTACAAAGATGGTCAAGTAAATCAGGAAATATAGGAGATACAACTTCTGCTTTAATTTCAATCATGACACATAGGCTGCCTGTCAAGAACAGTTGATGTCAGGCATGGTGGCTTACATCTGTAATCTCAGCACTTTGGGAGGCTGGTACTGGAGGATGACTTAAGGTCAGGAATTCCAGACCAGCTTGGCCAACATGGTGAAACCCATTTCCACTAAAAATACAAAAAATCAGCTGGATGACAACAGATTTGTCATGGTGGTACATACCTGTAATCCCAACTACCAACTACTTGGGAGGCTGAGGCACAAGAATTAATCACTTGAACCTGGGAGGCGGAGGTTGCAGTGAGCCAAGATTGCACCACTGCACTTCAGCCTGGGCAACAGAGCAAGGCTCTGTCTCAAAAGAAAAACAAAAAAGCAGTTGATGTCAGGATGTCAGTTAATAAGAGCATCCCTCAGCATAAGCAGATTTGTGTCTTGGCTGGTCTCAGATGGCTCAGTGTGGAGTAGTGCTAGAACAATGGGTAGAAGACAGAATTCTAGTTCTAGTCTTGGCTTGTTCATAATCTACTTGCATAATCTCAGCAACACTAACATCTCTGCTCCTTGGTTGCCAAGTCTATAAAATGAAGGAAGTGCATTATAATTACTAAGATTCCTTTGTTTTTTGTAAAGACAGAGTTTCGTCATGTCGCCCAGGCTGGTCTCAAACTCCTGGACTCAAGCAATCCACCTGCCTTGGCCTCCCAAAATGCTAGGATTACAGGAATGAGCCAATGTACCCAGCCTAAGATTCCATGTAGTCCCCAAATCCTCTGATTTTGTGTTTAGAAGTTTAAGGTGACACAGGCAGATTCAAAGGCTGTTGCCTTAAGATGTAGCTGATTGGATTCCTGCTGTCAGCATCCCATAAAAGCCATGCTTTATTTGTAAATGAGGTGAGCATAGTTTTACTTGTTCTTAGTTTCAGTCCTAGCTGTTCTAGTTCACACAGCTTATATTGAGGAAGTACCACGCTACCTGGAAGACTTGTCTGGCAGCTGCCTCCCATTCTCTGGCAAGCTCTTTCAGTTCTATATATTGCAGTCTCCGAGAGAAGTTCTAGAGACAATTATCTGGAGGCTTTTGCTCACTAATAACCTAACCCTTCCATCTGCTATACAAGGATATCTGCAAATCATGCAATGTTAGTTCTCCACTAATGCCCACTCATCAACCACTTGTCACCCATCCAATAGACAAAGACAAATCTATATTAAGAAGTTCAAAATGGGCCAGGTGCAGTGGCTCATGCCTGTAATCCCAACACTTTGGGAAGCAGAAGCAGAAGGATTGCTTGAACCCAGGAGTTCAAGACCAGCCTGGGCAACATAGAGAGACCCTGTCTTATAAAAAAAAAAAAAAAAAAATTAGCTATGTGTAGTGGTATGCACTTGTAGTCCCAGCTACTTCGGAGATGGAGGTAGGAGGATTGCTTGAGCCTGGGAGATGGAGGCTGTGGTGAGCCATGATCATACTACTGCACTCCAGCATGGGCAACAGAGGGAGATCCTATCTTGAAAAGAGAAAAAAGAAAAAAGAAAAGTTCAAAATGTCTTTTGGAGCACAAGGTGGAGGAATGTATTATTAATTCTCCATTGATCTTCAGCCTAAGGTAAACATTTACAGAGTGGCAATTGTAGCCAATCTATCATGTGGCTATAACATGGGGGAACTGCCAAAATCTCATGTGACATCTAGAATAGTACTCACAGGGCTACCTGCACTCACTCGCTTACCCTCAAATAGAAAGAGATGGCCACTTACAGAAAGATCTCAGAGAAAAGTTTGTTATATTGCAGTGGTTCTAAAATTTTAGCATGCATCAGAACCAATTGTTAAAACACAGATTGCAAGCTGGATCACTTGAGCCCAGGAGTTCAAGACCAGGCTGGGCAATACGGCAAAACCCCATCTCTACCAAAAAAATATAAAAACTAACAGAACGTGATAGCACATGCTTGTAGTCCTAGCTATGGGGAAGGTGGGGTGCTGAGGCAGGAGGATCGATTGAGCCTGGGAGGCAAAAGTTACAGTGAGCCAAGATTGCACCACTGCACTCTAGTCTGGGCAACAGAGTGAGAACCTCTCTCAACACATACACACACACACACACACACACAGAGAGAGAGAGAGAGAGAGAGAGAGAGAGAGAGATTGCGGAGCCCTATCCCCAGAGTTTTTGTGTCAGTAGATCTAGGTTTGGCCAGAAGAATTTGCATTTCTATCAAGTTCCCAGATGATTCAGGGATGACAATAGATATTCTAGAGATTTACCCAGGGACAGTCAAAGTAGTGAAACCAAGAGTGTGGAAGCTAGAGCATAATAATTGAAGGTAGTCCTCACAGAATTTGGCTGTCAGAGATGAAGTAGCTAAGCCTAATAAGCCACCTGGATAGGAAGCTAAACTGATAACAGCAACAAGCTCTTTACAGAATAACAATCTATAGGTCAGTGGTACATTAAACTAGTCAAATATCAGATCTTATCAACTGACACCTCTCTTAGCTAGTAATGTTATCTCTAGTTTTCTCTTAATATATAAATAATAGTGATAGATTACTAATAGAGTAGAATATTGTTGATTATTGGCTCACAGGAATCATCCTTTTTCATGCATTTTTTCCAGATAAGGGTTTTGTTTTTTTTTTCACATTTAAATGATCTGCATCTTGAAGTATCTGCCATCTATAAAGGGAGTTCAGTATACCACACCACCCAGGATTATGAGTGGGAGGAACTCTATTTCATAGTTACTTTCTCCTGGAGGCACTCCCTCTTGTACAAGTTTCAGCCAGGGAATCAATGCGGAGCAAACCAAGATCAATTGTAATTGATCGTTCAGGTTTTTAAATAATTTGCATTCTTCCCTAATACTTGACAGAATAACCACAGTACTTGAACCATATACCCTGTAATTTTAACTCTAATTCTTAAAGGATTTTACTGTACAGTAACTTTTGCATTTACAAACAGCACAGTGCCTTCATGGTGTCAGAGGAAATGGGGGAGCAGAATAAAGGGGGAAATGTGACAAAAACTTGCTTATATTTGTGTACTTACACACACACACACACACACGAACTCTAGCTGTCATGGTTTTCATTATTAAATGTTGTATAGGGAATAAAATTTTGCAAATATTAAATTGATGCACTTTAATTTCTTCTTAAATCATGTTTGCAGACTTCTACTTCCAACATTATGTCATAAAGCTAGTTGCCCCAAAGCAGGAGAGAGCAGCATTGGGAATGGTCTTTAAAATCAGGTTTGGATGTTAGAGGACACTGGTCATTGCTTTAGCAAATGGTTAGCGAATGTGGCAGATGGCATTGGTTGTCTACCCAACAGTGATTCTCTGCTTCTAAACTTGATAACAGAGTTCAGACTGTGGGGCATTCATTGTGCCTAGCCTTTTGAGTGTCTAAGTAATTCAAATGATTACAAATTTCTTATAGAGACTACAGAAATTAATGGTTCTCCATCTTGATGGTATATTATTGTCAACTGAGGAGCTTAAAAATACTAAAATTAGGGATCTACTTCCATAAATTCTGATTTAAGTTATCTAGAGTGAGACAAGGCACTGATATTTGTAAAAGTTCAATAGTAGCTATGGATGAGAATCATATGGTTTTAATTTTTGAAATCATCACATTTTAAAACAAATTGGTCTATACTCAGTTCTCTCTTCACTGCCTATTATGAGAATATTTAAAGACAAAATAATGGATAATACGGCTATGACACTGGGAAACTGCCAACATCTCATTTAAGACCAAGAGCAGTAATTACACGGCCAGCTACACTGCATGACTGAAACTAAATTTCCTCTGTACCTCTGAGTCATAATCTGAGAAAACATGTGGACTCTCTAAATAATGTCCATTTTTGATCCTGTCATTGGTAAGATATTTTTCATACACACCCATTAAATACTTGCAACATTACAAAAATGTAGAATTAATGTCCATCCCCATTTTACAGATGAGAATATTGAGGCATCACAGGAATATATATAGCTAGTGGAATCAACCCAGATTTCTTCTGTCCAGAGTTCATAATCTTTCCACTCTACTGTTAACTGCTTTTCAAAAGCTGTCTCTTTTCACCCACTTCCCAGTATCAGCTCCCTGCTTATATAGGGCAAAGCCGGAGTTGGAATTTGGCATTTCCGTCTAATGCTTCAGCTCCTAAATTTAAGATTCAATATAGTCATGAGCCGCTTCTATTGGATTACTCTTTGAGACCAAAACTGTGTCTAACAGTCCAAGTCTTCAAGGCCAAATCCTTCAGCTTCCGGGAGCATTCCAGTGCCTCCAATCCTAGAGGAAAGACAGCAATTCCCATGAGCTTCTTGGTGTTCATTTTTAGAAACTGTTTTTCTCTTCTGGAAATATTTGCCATGAATTATCAAAAATTAAATTCCTCAGTACATTGTGTTCTCAGTCACTTTGGGATGTAAATGATCAGGATTGACCATCCACATTCAGCAGTCTCACTGGATAAAAAATCAGATTTCAGTTTAATAAAACATTTCTTGTCATGAATTTTAACTGTTAATGCATCTTGTAAGAGGGACTATGATGTTCGAGAACAAAATTGAGTTTCATGTCTGGGTTTTCTCTTTTGACCTACTAGTGGGCAAAAATGCCCTAGACAATTTGTTATTGTTAGTATTTTGCGTAGCTGTCAACAAAATCTTCTTCACCTATAATCAGTGAATATTTCTTGGGAAAAAAAAATCTCAAGCCAATATTAACTGACTTGATTTATGTTGTTTCTGATATTTCTCTTACTTTACTCATTTTTCAGTTCATTGCATCTAAGCTGTTGAATTCTATTAAGAAGGCCCATTTTCCAAATGACCAAAGCAGTTGTAAAAAATATTACTGTTCACTTTCTGAATAATATAGTACCTCAATTCATGTTCATTTGCACTCGCTGCACATGCTGGGTTTTTTTTTGTTGGGGGGGTGGTAAATATGACAGGGGTATATTGATCTCTTAAGTGCTTAATCAAAGTCTATTAATGCTGGTAGCCATAAACTGCCTATCAGAATGGCATGGCTTGGAAATATTTGCACATATGAATCAAACTTAAATAAAATTATTTATCATAAGGCTACTTTTCTGGACCTACTGGGAGTGCATGCTAGATTTTTTTTGCACGGTGTTATTAACCTACATGTTGGCTTTGTCTAATTCTATATAAAGTATGCTGATTTATTAGAATGCTCACTCTACAGTAAACTGATAATTGGATGCTCTTGAAAGAATGAGTTTCATTGATCTAGTCAATGACCACAGATATTACTGAAGTAAACCTCTTAACAGTGTTGGGGGCGTATTTTGGCCACGATCAATGTTTCTGAATCTTCCTTTGTATTTTTTTGTTTTGTTTTGTTTTATTTGGCACTATCTGCATTGATTTAAGTCTGCAGCAAATTTAATGTGCTAAATTCATCTTGACACAAAGTTTCATTACTTTTCTTGAGATGCGAACTTTTCTTTGTTTATTATAGATTAAAAATCTTCTGTGACAGTCTTTGAAAATAATCTATTTGTACTTATGTCAATATGCATCAGTGGTTGACAATAAGTAAAGTGAAAAATTAAAGAAATTGCCTTAAAATAATTGAATTAAATTTCTTTTCTTTTTTTTTTTTAAAGTCATTGCAAATATCTACCTTGGCGCCGTCTAAAGAAATTCTGAATTTTCTGAGAACAAGAGGCCAAGTCCAATGTGTGGAAGTCTTTTCTGTATGTCTGTGAGTAGAAAGTGATAACTGATATGGCAGGGAATCAGTAATAAGCCTCATCTTGACTCAGTCCCCAAGAACCAACTTTTACCGAGGTGCATGCAGGCAACTTTATATCCTATTTGACAACATTAAACCCAAAAGAAAAAAATCAAACATTGGTTCTAAACTCCATGCAGATTGTTTATCAATCCTGTGACATATACATAATGAAAAGGTATAAAATATACAGGTTAATGACATTTTGTTAGAATTACAAGACGAAGAGGGAAAAAACCCCACAGTATGCATGTGCATGCTCTACTTTCTGGTTAAAGTAGAAGCTACTTGAGAATGTTTGATGTTTTGTCCCCCATTTTCATGTTTATAAAGTTAAAATTTTCTCTATGTATAAAGAAAATAAGGGACACCATGTTTATTTGATTGATTTTCTTTGAAAAAAAAATAGTATAAAAAGCTGTACTTGCACATGGTAAAAAGTTCAAAAGGTAGCAAAGGGATTTGAAGCAAAAAGTAAGTCTCCTCCCTCCTAAAATATTAGGTAATAGGCTACCCAAGATCCTCCCTGAAGACAGCCAGCTACCTGTTTCTTGCACATCCTTCCAGAGACACATGCAACACATTCACAAATATGCGTATGTGTATATGTATTACGCACCTGCATACATACACATCCACAAATGGTAGTGTGTTTCATTGCCTTCCACTTTGATCTTTTTATTTAATAATGCTTTTTGAAGAGTTTCTTTTTGTATCATTGCACACAGAGTTGTTCCATGCTTTCAAAAAACTGCATAATAATCTATTGTATGAACGTAGTATAATCTATTTAACCAGTCCTCCACTGATGAACATTTAGGTCATTTCCAATCCCTTGCTATATTGAATAATGTTTTAATAAATATCATTTTACATAGATTATTTATTACATATGCAAGTATATCTTTAGGATATACACATAAGTGGAATTGTTGAGTTTAAGAATATGTTTAATTAAAATTTTGACAAGCTTTGCCAGTGTGATATTTCGGCATTTAACAATCAGTGTGGCACAGGCTCCAATCAATCAGAATGGATGCTGGCTGTAGACAACTGGTAAAGGCTGCATTCCAGATGAGAACATTGTCAAACTGCCCTTCAAAGATGTAACTGATTGTTCTCCTTTAAATAAGTTATGAGGACAGGTACTATGCTTTTCCATTACTATTCCTATTTATAGAATTAGATTTATAGAATCTCAATGGTTTTAAAATAATCATTATTACCAATAAAATGTTACTTGACACCACTGGTGAATTGAAATCATAAAGGTTCTATATTTAGACTGCATATTAAGTATATTAAATATGTTATGTTATTCATTATAAAGAAGAATTCAATATTGTGTATCAACACTCACATCATATAGACTCCTTGCTGATGTAGCTGAAAAAGTGACCAGAACAGGGGGCTTATCTGCCTCTCTTGTTGGAAGGTAAACTTCATGGCGGCAGAACTTGTTTTGTTTTTTTTCCCCACAATAATATCTTCAACATCAAGAAAAATGTCTGGTGGTAGTAACAAAATATTTCCTTGCTGATTACATATATAACTATTAAACCGAAATATAGAATCTTCCCTACAAGGACAGGGAAAGGTTGTAAATATTCATATAGTAACACTTTTCTTGTTATATCTGTTCTCTGTTTCCTAACATTTGGAGATTGGTCACTTGTTTATATTATTATTATTATTATTATTAGAGATGGAGGTCTTGGTCTGTCACGCAGTTTGGAATGCAGTGGCACAATCACAGCTCACTGCAGCCTCTGTCACCTGGGTTCAAGCAATCCTCCTGCCTCAGCCTCTCAAATAGCTGGGGCTACAAACATGCACCACCATGCCTGGCTAATTTTTAAAGTTTTTCACAGAGATCGAGTCTTACAATATTGCCCAAGCTGGTCTTGAAATTCTGGGCTCAAGAAATTTTCCCACCTTGTTTTCTCAAAGTGTTGGGATTACAGGTGTGAGCCACTGTGTCCAGCCATGGAGACTGATCACTTATTAAAGATGTATCCTGAAGACAAAATTGCTAAAACAGCCGGGCATGATGGCTCATGCCTTTAATCCCAGCACTTTGAGAGGCCGAGGCAGGCAAATCATAAGGTCAGGAGATTGAGACCATCCTAGCTAACACGGTGAAACCCTGTTCTCTACTAAAAGTACAAAAAATTAGCCGGGCGTGGTGGCACGCGCCTGTAGTCCCAGCTACTTGGGAGGCTAAGGCAGGAGAATCTCTTGAACCCGGGAGGCAGAGGTTGCAGTGAGCCAAGATAGCACTACTGCACTCCAGCCTGGGTGACAGAGTGAGACTCCAGCTCAAAAAAAAAAAAAAAATGTTAAAGCCTAGATTTCACCATTAGGTCTTTTAATTCAGCTTCTAGAGGAAGAGTGTCTGTGTTTGAATATTCTTAGACCATGGTTAATGCTGAAATTTGTACATTTTATAATATGGTAATTGTATTTAGCTAGCTGATGTCTTTTGTTTTGGAGGGCTGGGGTGTAGATACTTGTGAATGTAGAATTTAACACCTGAAGTAGTAATTATGTGTACTCTGAAATTACAGGGTAGGAAGTGGAAATTGGAATGGAAAAGGCAGGTTACGGAAAATAATATGCAATATATAGATTTATGTATTAAGTACTTGGGGACACATAGCAAAAAATGCTTGTGATACCTTAAAACAAAGTTACTAACTTTCTTAATTCTCTCCCGCCTCCCTGCCACCTTCAATTCATGAGAAACAATGAGGCGAAGTCATGGAACAAGATGATGATTCCAAAACACCACAATATTAGCACTGAATTAAATGCAGTCTCATGCCTTGAGACTGTCTGGGAAATGCTTGATGCAGGAATATGTTTTTACATGTAATGCAAAGTCTTTGCAACAAACTGCATTATTTGGACTTTTTAAAAAGCTTTTCTCCCATGTAAATATAATTCTATATTATAAACACAGGAACTTGAGATGACTGAAAAAACAACACAAAATTTCAGATAAACAGGATTAGGTAAAGGTAGTAGGTGAGACTATATAGGAACCTTAAAAGAGGATAAATGCTACATAATTTTTGTTTTTCGAGATGGAGTCTTGCTCTATCCCCTAGGCTGGAGTGCAGTGGCGTGATCTTGGCTCACTGCAACCTCTGCCTCCTGGGTTCAAGTGATTCTCCTGCCTCAGCCTCCCCAGTAGTTGGGATTACAGGCACCCACCACCACTCCCTGCTAATTTTTATATTTTTAATAGAGAAGGGTTTTCCCCACGTTGGCCAGACTGGTCTTGAATTCCTGGCCTCAAGTGATCTGCCTGCCTTGGCCTCCCCAAATGCTGGGATTATGAGGCATAAGCCGCCACGCTTGGCCTTGGGTATTACATAATTTTTAGGACAGGCTCTCACTGAAAGCTTCGTAAGGAGTGGGTTTCTTTGGTTCACCGTCATATTCCAGCACCTAGCACCTGGTGCACAGTAGGTACTAAACAATTATTTGTTGAATGAAAAAGAAGAATGGTCTTTGACAGGCTAACACAGGGGAATCTCAGCAAAAGCAACAAGTGGTCAGCATTTGTTAAAATGTGAACTTCATAAAGGAAAGAGATAAAGTGTGAGTTATTAAATAATGCCCGTGATATCCAGCCCATATTCCATTAAGCCCCAGGCTAAGGGGTGAACAGTTAATTTCATAGCTGTACTAAATAGTTATATCGCATATCAGTCAAGGTGATATATGCCTCTAAATCTGTTGGAAAGCACCCAAGGGCAGAGGCCAGAAATCATTATAAGCTTGACTAGGAAAACTACTAATAAAGTGGGTCATGGAACTTTTTTTAATGCCAGGAAAATACTGTAATAATGGGATTGTGTCTTTCCCCGTTTCCTTTGATAATGCTTTTAGTATTAGGATCTATTAAATCAACAGATTTAGGAATATTCTAACAATGAAAGTTTCTGTGTTTTACATTCAGTACTTATTAAAGTGGATACCTGCTGAGTCGTAATATCAGATTAAAATCTCTATGAATCAAAAAGGAGAGAGAGGGGAGTTTATTGGGCTTTGTAAAGATCTTTACATTCAGAAGACTGACAATCACTAAAGTTTTATTTGAGGGTAGTAAATGGGAAGATTTTCTGTGTGAAAATTGAATGTAGATAATAATAATGGAAGAATGTTTAGTAGATAAGGCTTTAGAATTTTAGAGAGGTTTCAGTTATAATATGCAATTAAGCATATTGGAAAAGCTATTGAAAATAAAGCATAGTTCCACATTGTTAAAGAAATGAGGCCTGGAAGCAATATTCACAATTAACATCAGGTGAGTTCATCATTCTCTGATTTACAGTGATTTAGCAATTTGGCATGGCATACATTTTTCAAAATCGAATTGCTAATCTATTTCAGGTCAAAAGGAATTGGAACACTATTAGAACTTCATCTTGGTGTTCTGACCTGAAATGAAAATGCGTGTACCAGTGCTATCAAGTTTACATTACTTCTGGGTACTACATCAAGTTTTTCGGATGGTTTTTCATCATCACAGCAACTTTACCTTGCTGCCTTATCCCTTTTGATTCCTAGAAGAGGTGGAATTCCCTTTGAAGTAAAAGGAAGTTCTGCATGTGGGATAAATGTGGAGTCTGATTGTGGAGGTGGTAGAATAAACAGGGATTGGAATGAATATAGATACTGTTGCAATCCGTTGTGTGTTTCTTTTCTTCTATCCCAAAACTTCCTAGTGAAGTACTTTTCTATAACTCTCCCTGACTCACCTGCAAAGTGATGTGGTAAAACAAATTTTCACCTTTTAATTGAGAAAGATATCAGTTAAAAGATGATTTAGCAATTTCCAAGGAATCTCTGATTTTTCCAGAAAGTGTTGGGGAAAGTACTGAATTCTTCAACGTTTCCCTTGGGACCATGTAATAAACATGCAGCCTTGTTAATTGGTGAACAAAGCTGACTGGCTGGGGTCGTCTTGGAATACTGCATTCAAATATGGCTTAATTCCTGCTGCCCAGCTTAAGGTTACTGGCTTGTGCAATGCTAAATTGTAAAAACTAAAAGTATAAGGACTTAACGATTCATCCCAAAATGCTTCCCTACATATTTTTAATGATATCCATGTATACTTCCTTAATAAGCAAGATAGGCACTCATATAAATTTCTCCTCAGAGCTGCCAGGCAGATGCAACCTGCTTTAAGAAAACTCAGTTTGTGAAAATCCAAATTTAACCTTTTAATTAATATTATTATACTTTCATGTGCAGAGGGTGCAGGTTTGTTACATAGGTATACCTGTGCTATGGTGGTTTGCTGCATCCATCACCCTGTCATCTACATTAGGTATTTCTCCTAATGCTATCCCTCCCCTAGCCCCCCATCTACTGACAGGTCCCAGTGTGTGATGTTTCCTTCCCTGTGTTCATGTGTTCTCATTGTTCAACACCCACTTATGAGTGAGAACATGTGGTGTTTGGTTTTCTGTTCTTGTGTCAGAGAACATGCGGTGTTCGATTTTCTGTTCTTGTGTCATCAGTTTGCTGAGAATGATAGTTTCCAGCTTTATCCATGACCCTGCAAAGGACATGAACTCATCCTTTTTTATGGCTGCATAGTATTCCATGGTGTATATGTGCCACATTTTCTTTATCCAGTCTATCATTGATGGGCATTTGGGTTGGTTCCAAGTCTTTGCTGTTGTGAATAGTGCCGCAATAAACATACATGTGCATGTGTCTTTATAATAGAATGATTTATAATCCTTTGGGTATATACCCAGTAATGGGATTGCTGGATCAAATGGTATTTCTGGTTCTAGATCCTTGAGGAATTGCCACACTGTCTTCCACAATGGTTGAACTAATTTACACTCCCACCAACAGTGTAAAAGTGTTCCTATTTCTCCACATCCTCTCCAGCATCTGTTATCTCCTGAATTTTTAATGATCACCATTCTAACTGGCATGAGATGGTATCTCAATGTGGTTTTCATTTGCATTTCTCTAATGACCAAATCATCAAAAGAATCATGCCCCTGAGAGCCTGTGAGAAACCAAAGGGAAGCTATATCTATTTGCTTAGTTCTGAAGGAGTTTCTATATTTTTTTGTTTTTTTTTTTTAAGACAGGGTTTCACCATGTTGGTCAGGCCGTTCTTGAACTCTTGACCTCAGGTGATTTGCCTGCCTTGGCCTCCAAAGTGCTTGGATTACAGGCGTGAGCCACCATGCCCGGCCTTGAGTTTCTATGTTTTAAATATTTAAGGGTCCTCTGAAGTGGGAGCAGTTTGTTTTAGCTAAGGGCTTTCAGCTACAAACAGATAAGTGAATTTTCTACATAACTACAGAATTTAGCACTTCTTGTAGAGCAGCATTGGTAGTTTTGGGAACATGAGGGTTATGAGAATTTGAGAATGTACTAGAAATAGACTTTCTGGGAAAATATGGGCCAAAAGGGATTCTTCAGCCCTAGATACTATATAGCAACAGACTCGTAGTAGTACTTCTTTGATGAAATGAGACAAGTCTGAAAAGCACTGGAGGCTGAAAAGGTGACTCTCTGTAGGCCATTTTACTTTCCTCTTCACAGGAGTCAGTGAAGCAAGTTCATGAGACTTGGAGGCAAGGACACCAAACCAGGAGTTTTAGCTCCTACCCATGGTACTGGTAAGTGATTAAAGAGCTGCAGCTTCACAAGAGACAGCAAGGGCAAGCCTGGGCCATAAAATTTCACAAGTCTTGAAAGCAGGGAAAAGGCAGATTGCCCTTGCTTTTACTGGAAACAGCAAGATTCAAAGTCAGAAATTCCAAACTGTCAGAGGAAGGAATGGATTATGGTTTTGTGGGGCCTGAAGCTTATACAACTTTCAGAATACAAAATAAGGGATAGTGTAGGGCCCTCTAAGAAGTGTGTGTTACAGAAAGGTGCTGAAGCTTATGATATGATCTGTAATGTATCTTTACCCCTCACTGTGTAAAGCAAAACATACATCACTATTTTTTTCTATTGACACCTTGATATAACATCACTCTTGAGTAGAAGTAATAATAATACTTTATTGATCTCTTACTATGTGCTAAGCTCTATGTTAGAACCTTCTTGCATTAGTTTGCTAGGGCTGTTGTAACTGAATGCCACAAATTGGGTGGCTTAAAAAAAACAAAAATTTATTTTCTCATAGCTCTGGAGGTTTAAAGACCAAAATGAGCACATCAACAGAGCCAAATTCCCTCCAAAACCTCTAGGGGAGGATCTTTCTTTGCCTCGTTCATTTTCTGGTAGCCTCTGGCATTTCTTGGCTTGTGGCCATCATTTTAATCTCTGCCTCCATCTTCACATGATGTCTATCCGTGTGTGTGTCTTCTCTTCTTATAAAGACACCAGTCATTTTGGATTAGGGCCATTCTAATTCAGAATGATCGCATCTTACTTGGTTACATCTGCAAAGATCCTATTTTCCCAAATCAGGTCACATTTACAGGGACTAGGATTTAGCATCTCAACATACATTTTGGGAACAGGGGAACACAATTTAACCTATTGCACTTACAAATGACCCCTTTAATCTTCATACTAATCCTGAGAGGAAGTTACTATTATTACTCTCATTTTACAGTTGAAGAAACCGAGACAGAGAAATGCTGTAACTTGCCTAAGGCCACTGAGCTAGCATTAGTGCTGAGATTCCATAATTCCAACCTAAGCCTGATGCCTCCTGTGCCCACACATTTAATTGTGATAGAAGTGAGTTAATCCATTTCTGTCTGTCTGAAAAAGAGACTGTAATCAGAGCTAGAGTTTTCTTTAATGGGAATCAAGACAAGTGACTTCCTTCACCTATTCTTAATTCTTTGAGATGTTCTTGAATGGCTTTAAGGACATCATTTCTCAAAGCTTGTTTGGCAGTGAGGATATTTAGAGGGACTATTCTAAAGTGTTTGGGGTCATACTCAGGTCATTTTAAGAGTCTTATTAATCCCCTACTTTAAGCTACCAAAATTTTCCTGGTTTACGTTTCTTATATGCAAAGACTTTTTAAGAACTGTGTATAATTGGAATCAGAACAACACAGCTAGAATTTTAAAAAATGCCCAATGGCCATGTGTTGGTACCATGCATTTTGGTAGTAGAGGAGTAATTGCTTTATTTGGTATAGAAATACCTCTCATGATTTACCTATATGATAAAAAACACAGATGGTTTGACGAGTTCAGAATAAAAATGGCTCACAGTCAGAAATTTTTGAGATCTTTGGAGGGTTACACACCTTTATTTGGTGGGCAATAACGGAATTCCTTGCAAGAGAAATGTCAAGTAAATAGTGAAAGGGAGAATTTAGTTCTGGACCATACCACAAGTTACTTAACACTCTCTAGATCTTAGTTTCTTGTTCATAAAATGTAGAAATGGGCAGGGGTGCTTAAGATATTCTTCTTTGTTAAGTTATTACTCTAAAATTTTCACATACAATATTGGGACTTTAAAAAATATTGACTACAATTAGCCATAAAAGCAAATAAAACATTTAGAATAAATACCTGCCATCATTCGATTTTGCTAATTGGTTTTTTGTGATAAAAATTTTTGCTTAATAATATTATATTTGATGTCAATCCACAATGAATAGACATGTCCAGTTTCTATGGCTTTGTTTCCTTTGTCTTCCAAACATATAGTATAAATCAGGGGTCCCCAACACCAGGCACTGGTACTGGTCTGTGGTTAGGAACCGGGCCACACAGCAGGAGATGAGCAGTGGCGAGTTAGCATTACTGCCTGAACTCCACCTCCTGTCAGATCAGCAGTGGCATTAGATTCTCGTAGGAGCACAAACTCGATTGTGAACTGTGCATGTGAGGGATCTAGGTTGCATGCTCCTTTTGAGAATCTAATTAATGCCTGATGACCTGAGATCAGGTCATCCAAAACCATCCCTTCTCCACCCCAATCTGTGGAAAAATTGTCCTTGAAACCAGTCCCTGGTGCCAAAGAGGTTGGGGACCACTGGTATAGATTATCTGTTGAAATATTTCAGATCTAGAAACTCTAATGGAATTGAGGCAGGTTCTCTGATCCACTGGTCCCATCCAGTACCTGGGGTGTGGGCTTTAATCATCACACTATCATGTCCTGCCCTCTGAGGGGGTGCTTGCTGATAGTATTCTGTGTAGTTAATACAGAGCTCAGCAAAATCTCAGAGAAGGGGAGCAAATCCTTTGCTTCACAATGCATGAAGATGTAGGTGGAAAACTGAGAAAGCAGGTTCTCAGCCCGAGTGGTGAGAACTTCTGATGAAGATACTCCCACTGGCAGGCACTGCATGGTACTGAGAGCACTCCCCAGTGCCACCACAGTGACATAACTTAGTTCTGTGTAGACCTCCCAGGTTAGCTCTCCCAGGTAGACCCTCTCAGTAGCTTGTCTCCTCTAATCCTCCAAAATCACACACTACCTTCTACTTCCTCCCCTTATCAGACTGTGGGAGGACAGGGGTTCTGACCTTTTAAAAGCAGATAAAGCAACAAAACAACATCTAAAGCATTCCCAAGGGTCCTTTATGGTACCTATTCTTATATCCCTTGTATCAGTAAATGAACAGATGTAAAACTCAATCTCTTAACCTCTGTAAACTGACATTAATAATTCAACCATTTATTGGCTATTTTTTTTCTGCTGGCCAAGAGGCTGCCCAGGGCCTTAAAAGGCAATGAATTAAAATATAAAAGATATTGTTGCCCATTCATTTAATAAAGTCTATCCATTCATTCATTTTCCCAATCAACAAATATTTATTGAATGACCATTTAATGTGAGTCATAATTCTAAGCCCGGGGTATACAATGCAGAGGAGCAAATCAAAAAGATATATCCCTTGCCTTCAGGGCGCTTACAGTCTCATTTGTTAAAAACAAGTCTAATTTGTCTAATGTGTAATGGAAAGTTAAATTATAATTCATATTTTCCAACATTTATTTTTATTTGCAGTTTTAGTATTCATTAGATTTTAAAAGTATATTATATATTTGCTTATCTATTTCATTTTTAATTTTGTATCTGTGACTTATGGACATTTTTTAGATTATTGGATCCTTGAGAACAGGAAGTTTATTCTATCTTTTGTACAGGTCTTACTACAACAAATGTATTTTAATCAGCACTTGTTAATGATTTTGTCATTTAAATTCACACAATTTTAACCTTGGAAGAGGCTTTAGAGATCATCTAATTTAATCGTCGAGTTATATAAGTGAGACAATGGAGGCTTTAGGGGGAATAAAGATTTTTTTTTAAAAAAAGATACTATAAACACCTATAATTATTAACATTGCTGCCAGGTTCACATAGTTAGTTTGGTCAAAACAGAGTATAATCTACTTCTTCTGAATTATTTAATAAAATATTTCATTCAGTAACTATTGAATAAAATGGTGTAGTTTAAAGAGCTTTGATTTCAGACAAATGTCTTAAATTTAATGTTATTTCCTTCCTGCACAATCTTTGCCAATTTCTTCATTTCTCTGAGTCTTGGTTTTGTTACAGGTGAACTGGGGAAAAAAATAATACATTCCTTTGAGAATTACTATGAGGATTAAATAAGATGAGATATGTAAAATATTTGGCATAAAATAAACTTAAAACCGACAGTCTCTCATCGTGTGGAAGACCTGTTTGCAGCATGGCTGCCAAATATGTATGGAAGTCAGGAAGAGGTGACAGGACCTGAGGTGAACTCAGCATATTCTTCAGCTCTCTTCGGACACAACTGGAAATAGTACTTCCATTTTCAAACTAAGAAGACTCATCTGGTTCTTGCACAATTCACAGGAAAGAGGCAGAGTCTAACCTGATACTACAGGACTTCAAGCAACTAATCTGAACATTAAAAATAAATATTTAACTTTTTGTTGTTGCTGTTCTCCATGAGGGTGAGCTGAGTCCTACTGGTTACAGTATGATTATTCCTTAATCTTGCATCAGTGATTTATTCAAGTACCTTCCATCATATGTGAGAGATCATACTCCTATCCTTCATCTGAGTAAAAAGTAAACGTTAAGAAGCATCACTTAAAATTACGACAGCTAGGTACAGTGGCTCACACCTGTAATCTCAGCACTTTGAGAGGCCGAGGTGGGCGTATCATGAGGTCAGGAGGTCGAGACCAGCCTGACCAACATAGTGAAACCACGTCTCTACTAAAAATACAAAAAATTAGCCAGGCATGGTGGCAGTGCCTGTAGTCCCAGCTACTCTGGAGGCTGAATCAGGAGGATTGCTTGAACCCGGGAGATGGAGGTTGCAGTGAGCTGAGATTGCACCACTGCACTCCCACCTGGGCGACAGAGCAAGACTCCATCTCAAAAACAAAAGAAAAACAAAACAAAAAAATCTATGACAAGATAACATTATCAATTTTTTTTTCACTGAAAGCTGTAATTATATTATACCTTTAATCTCTGTTATTGTTTTCTGTCTTTGAAATAAACAGTATTTGGGGAAGAGAAACAGAAGCCTTTATGTTAACAGCACCTGATTACCTAGGCTATTATTTGGTAGTGGTGTTTTGGCTATGAAGAATAGGAGAGAGAACTAGCTACTTGCTAAATGAAATAATGACTTTTATTTCATTATCTTTTTCTATACTGATCACCTAATCACAACACTGGCTATTTGTGAGAGGGATGATATTATAAAAATATAAACAAAATCATATTTGCCTAAATAGAGTACATTCATGCAATGGAATACAAAATGACCTGAGACCTACCTGTAATGAACTATGTAACAGGTTATTAACTTGCATAAATGTCTAAATTAAAATGTAGAGTAAAAAAATTTAAGTGAGATTATTATTAATATAAAAGTTTAAGTGCTACTATTCCTTAATGAATACACTTTAGGAAAAATTTCTATTTTAAAAACATCGATGGGGAAGATATTTAACTTCATGATAGCAATTCCCACAGGAAATGAAGGAAATTATATTAAAGAGAGGGACAAAGCAGGCTTTAACAGACTTTTTTGCATTAAAAAATGCAATAAAAGTACTTTAACATGCAATTGAAAGTAGAACTTCCTGTGATAATGGAAATATTCTGTCTCTGTGAGGTCTAATCAGGTAGCCACAAATAACTACTGAGCACTTCGAACAAGGCTGGTGTGACTAAGAAACTGAATTTTAAATTTTATTTCACTTTAATTAATTTACATTTTAAATTAATTTAAATTTTAATGTGGCTAGTGGCTACCATATTGGACAGCCCAGCGTTAGACCACAGAGAACATTTTAAATCTCTCATTTGACTTAAGTTTGGGAAGATCCCATCTCATTTTTTTTTCATTATGAATGACTATAAATATTTGAAGAAAATGAAACAATTTCTTGATAACATCCTTTAGTACAGCAAAGGGCAACTGAAAGTTATTGGTATATTGGGGGAGGGTGGAAAAAGAAACCTTCCTGATTGTGTTTACATTTGTGAAGTGGAATGGGTAGAAAGGTCACTATCCAGTTCCATTGGGTGTCTATAGAAAAGAAAGAATCAAAAGCACTTTGAGTACTCATGGGGGGTACTTTGGATTTGGTAACAGATTTGATAACTGAAGACTTAATTTCCCCAGTGACTCAGCTGATACAGGAGGTTTTATCTTTTTCAGAAAATTAAGAGTAAATTGGCTGGCTCAATAGAGTTACTGACTCCAGTTAGATAAGTATTTGCTGTGTTTATTAAGTTGTTTATGTAGTATAATAATACAAGTGATTTAATAAAGATAAGACTTCAGATAAATGTCAACACACTTCCCACTCTGCAGCTGGTCCATTTCAAGCAGTTAAAATAAATTAAAAGATAAAACACCACTCACAAAAAAATTGATCATTGTCCAAGGGAAACATTTAAAATGGAAAGAAATCTTCCATTTTCAGTACACAAAGACATATGCATATATGTAGGAAATGAACCTCTCTGTAATCTAGTAATTCTTTACCTAGAAAGAAAGGCCAGGAGGCTATGTTTGGTAGGTGTTTGCTATAATGAGATACAATTTAAAAGTAATATGGTTTGTAGACAAGTATTAATGACCAGTGTTATTTATAGCACAAATAATTAGATCTTCGAATGAGACAAAATAAATGCTATTAATTTTGTTATTTATCTGTCTTTACATACATCAAGACATAGCTAGTTAAAGCTTACTAAAAGCAGTAAAATGTAGATGCTGTTGCTGAAATTTAAATAACATAAGTGGATCTGAATTTTGCCCAATCTTCTCTGTTTACATTGTTTTGGGAAAAAAAGTTTTGTTTTTACTCGTAGTTTATCTAGAACATAATCTGAAATTTAAAAATATAGTAAAAAGGGTGGTAACAGGGAAAGAAGATATATATTATGGTAGTTAAATCATTGTTTCAGTGGCGTCATCTTCCAGATTAGGGGAGATGAGGTTCTCTTCCTCTGTTCTCTCAAAGCACTCAGGGAAAATTTCTACCATTTCATTATGCCCCTCATACATATTTTTTCCATCTAAGGACCATATCACAGTTGTTGGCATATCGAACTTGCTTAAAACAATATTACAGTTCTGTTCAGTTTAGAAGTGATAGCCCAGAGGGCCCATAGCGAGCTCCTGGTGAATTCGGAGTGACTGCACTCGCCTATAGGACACCAAGGTTGCTTTTATACAATAGGAAATACCGTATTGACACACAAAGCATGATGCTAGTGATTTCAGGGTCTTGATTTGATCAGAAAAACATTATTTACCATACATAGTTCTGGATTAGCCTTCTGTCTTTTTGAAAATTGTATGGAATATTTGTAAGTGTTGTGCAAGCTGTTTTTCAAATGCTTGACACACACTGACATCGGACATTTGCCATTTCAAATGCCTGGGATGAGATGTCGACCTGTTCTATGAACTGAAAAGTTGGCCTTTGTAACCAGGTGTGGTAGACTATTTAATGGCCACAAATTTCTCTAATCCTTATATTCAGGCCCCTGTGCAATATGACTTGGCTCTTCCTTTCATCCAGAAGTGGAGTCTATTTCTTTAGACCTAGATGCTGGGCTAATCATGTGACTTGTTTGACAAAGAGAATGTACTGGAAGTGATGTGTGAATTCCAGAGGCTGGAACTTAACAGAATTTTCAGTTTCTGCCTTTGCATTCCTGAAATGCTATTCTGAGACCTCCATGTGAAGAAACTTGTGCTTACTAGAGGATGAAAAGCCATCAGGTGAACTGAGGATTCCCAGCTGACAGCCAACACCAAGTATCAGACAAGTGAGTGAGGCTCCCTTGGACCTTGCATTCCATCTAATTCTCCAGCCAAGTGCAACCACATGAGTGAGCTCAGGCAAAGCCCAGGAAAGACTTTTTTGTTTTAATCCACGAAATTTTGTAGCAGTTTGTTATGCAACAAAGGGTATCTGAGACACTGAGTGTACAGCTTTTGCTCTGATTCTTAAGTGAGATTTTTGAGATGGCCTATAGAAAAATAATGAAAAAGGATGCATTGTTAATTTCCAGATTCTTCTGGGTTTTGGAAGGATCTTGATTCCCTGATTTTGATAGGGATATGTAACTTAGTAGAGAATGACAGATGTTTTCATTAGTACAGTGTTTAAATGTAAAAGGCAATTACATGATTGATGTTCATGCATTATTACTAACTTGTCCATTCTGTTCATGCAAATGCATTTTGTACAACATATTTTTCATGGTAGAAATTAAAATTATTTTCTTCTGGAGTTTTGAGAATTAAATCAGTTGATGATTGACAAGAACAGTGGTTGAGATTTCCAGAGATTCTATTTACAGGAATGACCCATCCAAATTTAGTACGTGTTGTTCATTGTGTATATTTGTTAACCGTAGGAAAGTATCTATGAAATGCTTGAAATAAATACATACCCACACATACTTATTATTATTTTACTGTGGTTGTTTTGATTGTGGTGGTTGTTTCAGATTGCTCTGGGTCTCTAAGCAAATTTAAAGGTTTTTTTTTTTTAAGTAAAAAAATTTAGAAAAGAAAAAGTTGGAGGAAAGATGAGGAGAAGTAGTAGCAAAAATCACTCAGTGCATCTTGCTATGGGAATGCAAGCTAAAGAAAGGTTAAAAGTTGACTGGTGAACCTTAAGCCGTTTTAAAATATGCTCATATTAATCAATATTTTTTCAAATATCGTATCAGTACAAAATTTCAACATCGAGAGTAAGCATCTTTTCACCAAGTTGTAGGCAACTAAAAATGCTTCTCAATAAGACATTTTCCAATCTCAGCTCAGAGAAATAATAATCTTATAAAAATGTAGTGCTTAGAAAGTTGGAAGAAAGAGCAGAAGATTGCAAAACCAGGCACAAGAAGTCCACCAGCTGTTAGAAAGTTCAAAAAGTCAATAAATGAAGCTAAATACAAGTCTTCTAAAGTCATTTTTCAGGTAAGATAAATAGGGTCTTTTTCACCTTAAATTCTCATTTGACAGTATCCCAGCACATGTCTTGGCTATTAATACACTTGGGTAGCCTCAGGGAGACTTTCAAAAAGTGGTTCTTAAGACACTGATATTCTTGAATACAGACTCATGAGTCATTTAGACATAAGCATTGAATTTAAGAGGTAGTCACTTCCTCACCATTGAGGAGCTGGTAGAAAACACATGATTATTGTATTGAAGATTCAATAAACATTCTTTCATTTTCAAAGTGGATTCTCACAACACTATTCTAAAACCTTTCATGACTGGGTCTTTGGTGAGAAAGGAATAAAACGTCTTAAATTTGTCCCTAGACCCATGGCTCCAACCATCTCTGCATACCCCTCCCCAAATTAAGACAGTGAGGTACAATATGGAGCTGCCACAGATGCTTGTCATGAATTCCTTCTAACAAATAGGAAATAGAGCCTGTTAACTTTGTTTCACATAAAGATTTCTGTGGCATTTGAGCTATCTTAACGGGGATTGCTGCTAGGAGAATTTTAGGATCACTTTTTAAAAGACAGATGTCTGACTTTTCTTGGTTTAGTTACCGAAGGTTAGCTGAGATTGAGGTAGAGAGCTTTCTTTTTTTTTTTTGAGACATAGTCTTGCTTTTGTCCCCCGGGCTGGAGTGCAGTGACACAATCTCGGCTCACTGCACCCTCCACCTCCTGGGTTCAAGCAATTCTCCTGCCTCAGCCTCCTGAGTAGCTAGGAATACAGGCGCCTGCCACCATGCCCAGCTAACTTTTGTATTTCTAGTGGAGATGGGAATTTTGCCATGTTGGCCTGGCTGGTCTCAAACTCTTGACCTCATGATCTGCCTGCCTCGGCCTCCCAAAGTGCTGGGATTACAGGCGTGAGCCACCATGCCTGGCTGAGAGTATATTTTTAAAATATGGAAACCTAATCCTGTGTGTGTGTGTGTGTGTGTGTGTGTGTGTGTGTGTGTGTGTGAATACACAGAGTAAGCTTTAAAGAACTGGCTCCTCCATATTAAACATTAAGTAGTTTGTTAAAGATATGCACTATGTGTCAACTGTATGTAAGGCACATTTATATTATATGTTTTTGTCTTTTACATTAAGTTATTGGATCCTAACAATAATGCCCCTTATTTGGCGATACATATACTTTTTAAATAATAATTAACTATAGAAGTGACTTGGAAACATGGAAATGCTTATATCTCTAACTAGTTCATAGGCAGTTGGTGCTTAGCTTCTTTTGACACAAAAAAAGAAGTTAGTGTACAAATCAATATTTAGTGAATGAGTAAAGAAAATACAATATCCTATTAAAATAGTATGTAATTTCTGCATGTTGCTTATAAATGGTTTTTCATTTATGGCAGTGTAAGTAAGAGGAGAAATGTTTTTAAAAATCTTTTGGAAAAAATAAGAGAAAACGATGTCAGGTCTCTAATATTGCCATTAGGAAAAAAAAACATTTTGGCACAGAACTCTGGCATTTTAATCAGTTTTTTATTTTCTATTGCAATGACTCCTGTTTTGTGTCCATGAGTTTTGTGGTTGCTGGTTGAGTGACTCAAGAAATAGTTTTGTTGTAATATAATAGTTTTATTTAAACTATAATATACAAAATGTGCTAGGCAATGTCCAATGAAATGAAATATACTTTACGGGTGAAAAGACTCATGTAATATCCTAATGTGCCTTAGTCAAATTTATGTCAGCCAATTTATAGGCAGGCACAATATTACCCAATTAGCAACCTTGGCTTTATGAATCAATTGCATTATGTATTTTTAGATTTCAACATCTCTTGTGGTCAATCATCTTTCAACATCGAGTACTCAAATGCAATTTTAAAATGAGGGAGCCGGAATCACTGAATGGCATAGATGCTTGGCCAGTTGTTTTATGATGCTGGTTATCGAGAAAGTTAATTGTTCTCCGTTGATAGCAATCATGTATCTCTAACAATACCGTCATCAAATTAAATGACATGGAAGTTAGCTGGTGTGTTTAAAATATTATTAGGGAATATATATTATCAGCGAATATATATAATACCTATATATAATAAATATGTATTTTATACATTAACTATATAAAAGTAAAATAAAATAAAATTTAATTTTGTATTAATCATCTCATAGTGGGGTTTTCCAAGTATTTATTGTATTTTGTAAAAAAAAAAAAAAAAAAACAGATTTTATTCAATAGAAAGGTGGGGCAGGCCCACATGTCATTCAGTCCAAAACAATTTTGCACATTTCTTTTTTAAAAAATAAACTACTAAGATAAAAGTTAATATAGAAGGAAGATGCAACAAAGACCTCTGTATAGAACAGCTCACTGTCAATTCACTAACAACTATATCATCTAACATCCACTTACTGAATATTCAGTTTATCTGTTGACTAGTTTGTTTAGAACTGAATTCCTTGTTGAATGGCTTTGTGATTGTTTGAGTTCTGTCTCTCCCTCTCTCTCTTACTGGCTCTTTCTCTCACCCTCCCTCTCCCTCTTTATAAATACTTAGAATTAGTGAATAAAACACTTAGTTTGTCTTAGGCAATGCTTCTTAACGTTATGCCCTTTATAATTGATAGAACTGTTTTGTACACTTGTATTTTATTTTTTATCTACATCTATATCTACATATTTATATCTATACAGTACCTATATCTACATAGATATACATATTTATCTATCATGCTTTTCAATATTTTAAGCAGTTTTTAAAATCTAAAGACTCATTCTTTAATGTTTGATTTTAAGGGATTTAAGTTAAAGTGGGCTAAGGAATTGGAGACATTTTCCTTGTAGAGAACTTATAAGAATGCTGGATAGATTTTTAAAATAATAATTTAAATTCATGGCTTGATTCAATGGAAAGTAAGAGAAGTCCTTGGAGGCCAGGAACAAAGAAATTAAAGATGCTAAAAATTAAGCAAGCATTGAAACCAATCTGCCCTGAAACATCAGTTGATCTCTGCAGGCATGGGAGCCAGGACTACACGTGTAGGAAGACAAGAGGTGACATCTGAGGACACAACAGTGAGGGTTTGGTTGGAAACTGGTGAAGGAACACCAAAAGGGTGTCCAGAGAGTGACCTGTAACCGTTTCTCCCAAGGGCAGAATGTAGAGATACTTCCCTGTATTGATCCTGGCCTTAGGTAGAGTTAAAAAGAAAGTCTCTGAGAATTGATTCTTACAAGCCCATCCTCCTGAGGCTTTAGGGCCAGAGTTTACACTACTCTACTATTGTGGGAGGAAAAAGATAAAAATTCAGGCTGACTCGTAGTTGAAAGGGATTCCAGGCTGAGATGGTCCGTTTTTTCTGGAAGAGATAAATACGAATACATTTTGGAGCAACACAATTTAAATCCAGACCATAATATTTCCCATAAAGAAAGTTCCAGGATATATGAGCTCATAATAATCACAAGCATATAACAAAACAAACCACTATGCATGAGAGTCTACATTAAAAAATAAGAAATAGGCTGGGTGCGGTGGCTAATATCTGTAATCCCAGCATTTGGGGAGGCCAGGGCTGGCGGATCACCGGAGATCAGGAGTTCCAGACCAGCCTGGCCAAAATGGTGAAACCCCATCTCTACCGAAAAAAAAAAAAAAAAAAAAAAATTAGCCGGGCCTGGTGATGGGCACCTGTAATCCCAGCTACTCAGGAGGCTGAGGCAGGAGAGTCGCTTGAACCCAGGAGGCAGAGGTTGCAGTGAGCTGAGATTGTACCACAGCACTCTAGCATGGACAACAGAGTGAGACTCCTCAAAAAAAAATTTTTTTAAATAATAATAATAAACAAAAACTACAGAATGAGACCCACAGAGAGTGCAGATTTTGGAAATGGCAGAGACAAATGATTAATACATTTAAAATAATAAAAGAGTCTCAAGGTATGATGAAGAAATAAAAGAAAAATAATCAGACAGTTTTGAAAAAGAACGAAGTAGAATTTCTAAAAATGAAAACTGTAAAAATTGAGACTAGAAAAGAACAGTTTTGTTAAACATAAGATTAGACATTAGACACAGCAGAAGATAAAATTATTGAAATGAAATATCAATCTTAATAAATTACCAAGCATGATGGGCAAATGGAAGGTTAAGAGACATAGAGGAAAGAGTAGAAAGCTTAATATAGATCTAATCAGAGATCTATGAGAGAGGAGAGGAAAATGAAGAATAAACAATGTTCCAAGAGATAATGGCTATGGCAATAAGACATACAAATCTTTAAATTTAGAAAGCCCAAACATATCCCAGAAAGATACATAAAAAGAAATCTAACCCTATTTACTGTAAACTCTAATAAAAGACAAAGATTAATATATCAAAATATATAAAGAACACTCACAAATTAATCACAGAAAAATACAAATTACTTAATGGAAAAGTGGCAAAAGAAATAAGTTTTTTATGGAATATAAACAGGATTAGCTAATAAGCATATAAAAATATACTTAATATCAGAAACCAGGAAAATACAAATAAAAACAACAATGAAGTCATTTAACACTCACCAGACTGGAAACATTCTGAACATTTGTTTGTTTGTTTGTTTGTTTGTTAAGACAGAGTCTTGCTCTGTCACCCAGGCTGGAGTGCAATGCAGCAGTCTGGACTTACTGCAGCCTCTGCCTCCCAGGTTCAAGTGATTCTCCTGCCTCAGCCTCCCAAGTAGCTGGGACTACAGGCACATACCAGCACACCTGGCTAATTTTTGTTTTTTTTTTTAGTAGAGTCAGGGTTTCACCATGTTGGCCAGGCTGGTCTTGAACTCCTGACCTCAAGTGATTTACCCACCTCAGCCTCCCAAAGTGCTGGGATTACATGTGTGAGCCACTGGCTGGCTTTGTTTTTTTTTTTTTTTTTAAGAGACAGGATCTTGCTCTGTCACCCAGGCTGGAGCACAGTGGCATAATCATGCTCACTGCAGCCTCAGCTAATCACTTTTAATTTTTCATAGAAATAGGGTCTCCCAAAGTTGTCCAGGATGACCTCAAGCTCCTGGGATCAAGCGATCCTCCTGTCTTGACCTCCCAAAGTGTTGCGATTACAGGCATGAGCCACTGTGCCTGCCTCCAATTTTTTTTTTTTTTTTTTTTTTTTTGAGATGGAGTCTACTTCTGTTGCCTAGGCTGAAGTGCAGTGGCAGTGCAATCTTGGCTCCCTGCAACCTCTGCCTCCTGGGTTCAAGCAATTCTCTTGTCTCGGCCTCCTGGGTAGCTAGGACTACAGGCGTGCACCACCATGCCTGGCTAGTTTTTTGTATTTTTTTGTAGAGATGGAGTTTCACCATGTTGGCCAGGATAATCTCCATCTCCTGACCTCATGATCCACCCGCCTCTGCCTCCCAAAGTGCTATGAGTATAGGCGTGAGTCACTGTGTCAGGCTCTAAATATTTTTTAATATAAAATGCTGGCAGGTATGTATGTGTCTTAGACTGCTTGGGTTGCTATAACAAAATATCTGTATGGCTGCTGCAAGGCTTAAACAGCAGAATTTTTTTTCTCACAGAAATCCAAGATCAAGGTGCCAGCACAGATGGGCCTCTCTTTCTAGCTTGCAGATGGCCACCTTCTTGCTGTGTCCTCACATGGCTCTCTTCTCATAAGGGCACTAACTCCGCAATGAAGTCCCTATCCTCATAAACTCATTTAAACCTAATTACCCACAAAGACTTCATCTCCAAATACCACGGCATTGGGGGCTAGGGCTTTAACGTTTGAATTTGGGGTGGAATGCACACAATTCAGTCCATAGCATTGTAGTAGTAGGAACTATCATGCAATGCTGGTGGAAGTATAAATTAGTATAATCACTTTGGAAAGCAATTTGGCTCATGTGCTGGTTACTCTCTACTTACACTTAATTTCTACCTTTCAGATGCATTCTCTGCCCTGCTCTTTCCTGCTCTAGGCTCTGGGAGGCTGACGCTGAGGACTGCATCACCTGGACTGCTTTGCTTCTGGTTGGTTGTGGCTAATGGAAAGCAATGGCAGGAGACCAAAGAGCAGAAAAGAGTTTGAAGTATGTTTTCCTTCATCTGACCACGTCTGTCCTTCTTCACCTACTTCTCTTGCTAATGGTCCCTTTCTTCAAAGGTCCAGCTCTCACTGGGTTTCAGCAACAATCTTTCTTTTCTTTGGGATTACCACCACTAGATCTGAATTACCACCTTCAGGCCTAGTGGTGATAATTCCTTCCCATATTTTCCCACTAGGTTTATCAACCTCTCTTGTAGTTTTTTAATCCTGCCTATGCCTCTGTTTCCTACCAAGAACCTGACTGATTGTCCTAGTAATGGTGAGGTATTATTACCCGGCAATTCTACGCCTAGGTATCTACCCTAGAGAAAGTCTTGCAGACGTGTTCAAGAGTCCTACTGAAATATGTCCACGGCAGCATGATCTATGATTGCAAAAAAAGGGAACTACCCAAATGTGCATCCATAATAGGATGGAACAAGTTGTTATCATAAAATAACACAGTAGAACACTGGAAAGTGGTAAAAAAAAAAAAAAAAAAAAAAGGATGAGCCAGTAACAGCTACACAGAGTGACAAAGATATATTTCATAAAATGTCAAGTGAAAAAAAGTATAAGTGAAAGAAAATCATATATAGCATGATTCCAAAACTAAACATTATACTGTTAAGGATTATACACAAAGGTAAGAAGCATGTAAAAAAGAGCAAAGGCAGGATCTAAGTTACCTCTGGTTTGAGAGGAAGAAGGTTGAGATCCAGGACATCACAGAGGTAACTTCAAGCATTCTGGTAATGCTCTGTGTTTGGCTCGTAGTGGAACATGGCTGCTCTATTGTTCTTAACTGAAAAAATATATAATGTATGCTTTTTTTGGTGACTTTTTTTCTCAAAATGTAAATTACGCCAGGCACCATGACTCATGCCTATAATCACAGCACTCTGGGAGGCAGATGCAGGCAGATCACAAGCTCAGGAGTTCAAGACGAGCCTGGCCAATATGGTGAAACTCCGTCTCTGTGAGCAGAGATCACACCACTTCAGTACAGCCTGGAGGACAGAGTGAGCCTCTATCTAAAAAAAAAAGTGTAAATTAAAATTTAGTAGCTGAAGAATACTCAGCTTAAGTAAAATGGTAACGTGGTAGGCTAAATAATGCAAAGATATCCAGGCCCTAATTCTCCAAAACCTGTGATTGTGTTGCCTTATATGACAAAAGGGACTTGACTGATGATATGGTTTGGCTGTGTCCCCACCCAAATCTCATTTTGAATTCCCATGTGTTGTGGGAGGGACCTGGTGGGAGGTAATTGAATCATGCGGGCAAGTTTTTCCCATGTTGTTCTCATGATAGTGAGTAAGTCTCATGAGATCCAATGGTATTTATAAGATCTCATGGTATTATAAGGGGGAGTTTCCCTGCACAAGCTCACTTTTTGCCTGCTGCCATCCATGTAAGATGTGACTACTTGGCTTCTACCATGATCGTCAGGCCTCCCTAGCCATATGGAACTGTAAGCACACTAAACCTCTCCTTCTTCCTAGTTTAGGGTCTGTCTGTATCAGCAGCTTGAAAACAGACTAATACAGCTGATTTTATTAAGTTAAAGATTTTGCAATGGGAAGATTATCCTGGATTATCTGGGTGGGTAATCAAGGGGTCTTTATAAATGGGAGGTGGGGGATTAAAGGCAGAAGGAGATGGGATGGTGGGTGCAGTGGCTGAAGTGCTAAGCGTTGAAGAAGGTAGAAGTGTCCATAAGCCAAGGAATGTAGGCAGCCTTTAGCTGGAAAAGCTAAGGAAACAAATTCTCTTCTGGAACCTCCAGAAAGAATGCAGCACTACTGATACTTTGCGTTTAGCCCTCATTGCAGGTTTCTGACTTCCAGAACTGTAAGATAATACATTTGTATTATTGAAACCACTAAGTGTTTGGAAATTTATTACAGCAGCAAGAGAAAACTAAGACATGGTGGTTTGATGAGTTGGTTTCAGGAAATTTTGTTTTTTAATGGATCTCAGGGAACAGTAAAAAAAAAAAAATGATTGAAAGTGGGGATGTGTCACTAGTCTGAACCATCAGAAAACAGGGAAAGAAA
The DNA here is from genome assembly GCF_030222135.1 of Aotus nancymaae. Taxonomy (NCBI): domain Eukaryota; kingdom Metazoa; phylum Chordata; class Mammalia; order Primates; family Aotidae; genus Aotus; species Aotus nancymaae. The sequence continues at coordinate 39,371,990 of NW_026988438.1, read as the reverse complement.
TGTGTACTTGGATTGAACATTGAACTCTCTGTTTATAACATTACATTTACAAAGTATAACTGATTCCTCTAACTCATTTGCAGACTAAAATCTATCTTGTGCATTCAGAATACATAGCTTGAATTTTCGGACTATGCCAATGTGACATATGCATTTAGGTTGACAATCCCAGAGTTAGAACCTAGAATTTACTGCCTAATGACAATGTGTGATTTTTTTCTCTGAAAATCAAAATGTACTAAATTGTTGACTAGAACATCAGACTTGGGTCCTTTGGTGCTTAAAAGAGCTTCCCAAAGTAATTGTAGTAAGGGCTAATTGGGAAAGCTAAGCCGACAATTATGGTTTTGTACCTGATTTTTAAAAGTACATGCCTATGAGACAGAATATGACAAAAATACAAAAACGAGTAAAAGGAAAATAGTTGAAAATACAAGGGCTCACAGTTCGGTCTCTGACCCAGGATACTGTCACCAATATTTTTAGTAAGTGTTCCCTTATTTAACCCCTTATGAGTCTTATGTCTTTTTTGTAAAATATAAGACATTGGACAACACTAGGACACCTGTCTGGAAAATTCTATACATTGATGCAGAAACATATGTCACACTATTTTTACCAGCTGCTGCTCAGGAGGAAATCATAATATGTGAGGCTGACTGCTGGCTTCACACATCCTCAATTGAGATTCTCAATGGTGAAGATTGGTGAGTGAAAAGAAATATCTTTCCCAATAAATGTAATTCCATAATTTGATATTGTGAGAAAAATACCATGGAGCCCGATTTGCTCGCAGTATTTTCTAAACATTTATTATTTGTGTAGGTTTTGAAGTGGGAATACTTTATATGAAAATCTGAGTGTTAAGAGAATTGAAGTTATCTCAAGATACAAATAATTTGTACTCTCAAATGTAGGTTATTATAAGCATGAAAAATTTGGTTGAAAATAAAACGTTAATTTTGCTTTTTTTTTTTTTTCTTCTAGAGAGGGGATCTTGCTCTGCTGCCCAGGCTGGAGGGCAGTAGCACAATCCTGGCTCACTGTAGCCTCATGCTCCTTGGCTCAAGCGATACTCCTGTCTCATCCTCCAGAGTAGCTGGGTCTACAGGTGGGCACAACTTGGCTCAGCTAATTTGTTTTTAATTAAAAAAATGTTTTCATGTTGTCTCACTGTGCTGCCCTGGCTAGTCTCAAACTACTGGGGTCAAGTAATCCTCCCAACTCAGTCTTCCAAAGTGCTGGGATGACAAGTATAAGTCACCACACCTGGTTTAAATGCTAATTCTGAAAATCAGTATTTCAAATACCAGAATTCAGATTGTTCAGGTAGAATCTGTTTCTGATTCATTTTTGCATCTTCACAGGGTGTCAAATATACTGTCTGAACCGTCATAAGCATTCAGTACTTGCTGGGTACATGTAGTCACTATGCCCACAGTTACTTGTTTTAATTCTGAGTTCTCTTTAATGCTCAGCAGCAGCGGGCTTATGGGAGTTGCCAGGAAAATAAGAGCAGAAATATAAATGGGAGAAGAACAGGATATTTCTTACTGCTCTACTTCATATGCAACTGTTCTATATCAAGCAACGGATAGGTTAGAAAGGGATTATTACTTAGACCATTGAATGAGTATGTGAGATTACTGCAAGAACAGACCTTATGTGCCAAAATATCAGGCATGTGCTGAAATATTAATGCAGCTAACATTTGAGCTAATTTCTAGCTCATTTTATCTAAGACTAGGCACAATTCTCAAATACCAAAGAACTTGTAATGTGAAGTAGTATATTTTAGCTAAAACCCATTACGATTCTAGCAAGCAGTGATATGCACAATCATTGGTACAATCCTCCATAACTAAGTAACATTCCCTATCAGCTTAAAAGTATGATCCAGGCCATTCCTTGTATTAATATCTTAATATTCACGTGTAAAAGTAAGGCAATTTCAAGAGAGAGAGAAAAATAAAATGGAAGATGAAGGTACTATTATTTTCTTTTTGATATTTAAAAATGTTCTTAAGATGAGAACATGTGGACACGTGGGGGGAAACTACACACACTGGGGCCTGTCAGACGGTAGAGAAGGAGGAGGGAGAGCATCAGGAAGAATAGCTAATGGATGCTGGGCTTATTATCTAGATGCTGAGTTGATCTGTGCAGCCAACCACCATGGCACACATTTATTTACCTATGTAACAAACCTGCACAACCTGCACGGGTACGCCTGAACTTAAAATAAAAGTTGAAGAAAAGAAAAACATAATGAGAGACCACTATACACCTACTAGATTGTCTAAAATAAAGAGTACAATGACAAATGCTAAAATAAATAAGTAAAAAAGTGATCTTATGCGGGACTCCTAAAGAGAAAAGCGGTGGCCACATCATAACAGACCACCTTCTTGCTACCCTATTTAATGTGGTCTTAACATCTATGAAATTACAAAATTGAACCATAAAAAAACTAATTTTCCAGAAAGTTAAGTCAATTTATGAGTATGATTTTCTATTATGCATGAACAAAAATGTGCACGCCACACATTAACATTGATCACACATAATTCCCTTGACCAATGGCAAATTTGCCAGAGGACCTAGAACATAGTTAGATCTTATGCAATTATTGCATGGCTATGTGCCTGGGTCAGGAACAGAAGTGGGGAATTTGGGAATATGTAGGTGTCCACGGAGAGGGGCACGGCCTGCTTTTATATTAGTGATGTGTGTTTGTAGAATATATTCCAACTCTTCCCAGCTTGCCCTGTTCTACTGGACTCCAGCCACTTCATAATAAAGTTTCATTTAACATGCAGATGTGTGAGTCTTGTAGTCTGTGAACAGTTACAATACGGTTGAACAAGACTATAAGGGATCACCTAACCTTAATGTGAATATATTAACTCATAAAGATTAGCATTAAAACATCTCAAATTCAAAAAATTAAGAGACTCTCCAGCAATCTTTTTCTTGGGGCAATACCTACTTAACTTACTCATTGTCCTGTTGTCCAGGTAAGAGTTTCTTTGTGTCTAGCAGCAATTTCTCTATGGTTCATTTTAGAATAATAATTTATTTCCTTATTTGAATGACTATTATCAGGATCCCTGGCCAGAATGATCCTCAAAAACTCCAGACACTTAAAAACAGCCTTGGAGTCCCCCTGGAGCCTCATCTTAAAACTGCTTTACCCCACCTTGCCCGACCCTTTTTTCATCCCTTTAGCTAGTCTGCTCTCTCTTCTTTGAATGCGTTGGATTCTGCAGTTTTTTTAGTGTGCTGTCCAAAACAGGATACTTTCTTCCCTTTGACTAATGGTGAGGAGAGAAGAAGAATTATGTTTCAGCCTTGCCTACTTTACTCCTATTGATTTGTGCTGGTATCATATTGACTTTTATCACAATAGCACTGAATTGCTGATTCATATTTGGCTGGAACCAACCACTAGTTCTCTTTCTATTTTATTTGTTCATACTGTTCCCCATCATGTATTTGTGATGCCTGATAATTCTTTTCAGAGTATATTACTCTGTACTTAACCTTATTAAACATGTTTTAGCTGTTCCTGATAATCAAGCGTTAATGTCTTCTTACAGCAAAATATGGCCATGTTTTATAAAGCACTATTATCTCTTCGATTCTTTAGCATACTGATTTGAACACATAGCTGATTTTGCACAGCTTTTCTCCAAAGCCACGTATTATCTGATTATATGTATAAGTAAACTATCACTATTCATTTCATAGCATGTTATGTACATGTAGAGATTGCATAGTAGATGCTGAATAAATATTTATTGATAGTTAATGACCACAGGCTGTTGTACGAAGAAACCATTCCAAGTTCTTGCAGGAAACACTGATTTTTTTAAAAAGCATGCTTTGGCCTGTCTTTCCTGTTTACATTTAAACAATAAGGATGAAAAACTACAAGCCAGAGGGCTTCTGTTGTTCTCAGTGAATAACCAAGATGGTGCTTTCGTGGCATGCTCACAAGGTTTGTGGAAATTAACTTCACATCAGGAACTCTGTATTGAAATAAAATTGTTTAAGAATAATTCTTCTCTTTGAGAAGGGTGAGGGATTAATCTGCAGAAATGTTCATGCTAGACCTGTGCATGTGTTGAAATTTGTCAGGGAGAAGATAAATGGGCCCTCCTTGAAAAGTAAATCGCACCATGGCTAATCCCTTGGGAAAGCTGGAGAATTGTTATGGTAGCAAAATCAACCTCAAAAAAGGAGGCACCATCGCTGTTTACTTAGAAATGAGAAAGATGGGGAGAAAATATGATGGTAAAAGGAAATGAAGGTGTGCATAATTTTGAAAATATGTTTATTCAAATATATACCCAGGATGTAATTATGACTGCACTGGGATTTTTATTTTGGGGAAATAATTTATGTGCTTTGAAATAAGAGTTCCACTTAGTACCGATAGGAAAAATGTTTAACCATAGTGTGTCTGGGCACTGACCAATCAGAAGAGACATCAAGAGAGGTGCCTGAAGATGCCCCGCCCAGTGCCAGGTGTTAACCCTTTAGTGCTGACACAAAAGAAGCAGTTGAAAGGCTGCTTAAGAAATCAGAGCAGTGCCTATTCCTAACATGTATGGGAGATACTAATATTTTAACAAATAGAGTGTACCATCTAAATATCAGCTCTCATCCTAATATAAAATTATCTAGTAATTTTACCAAAAAAAAAATAATGTAAGTTTATTCAGAGATGATATATACTAAAGGAAAAGTCATAAAATGTCCATGAAATTTTGAATATCTTGAGTGTTGCCAGATTTATCAAAAAAAACAAATAAAACAAAAAAAGCTAAAAAGGTCGAAAAAGAAAAATGCCCAGTTAAATTTGGATATCAGATAAACAATGAATAGCTGTGATTTTTTTAAAGTATAAAGTCCCAATAAATATTTGGGACATATTTATACTAAAATATTATTCATTGTTTATATGATATTCAGATTTAATTGGGAGTTTTGTATTTTATCTGGCAATCCTAAATAGAATACATTTAGCAGGAAATTTACCAATAATTTCCTGAAAGTGTTAAATGAAAGAGAAGAGAAAGAAATGTTCAGGGGGCTGCACACATTGAGATCACCTGAGCACACTTGACAGGAAGCCGCTCTGGAATTCCAATGTTATGGCAAGAAATGCTAACTGCAGAATTATAGAACCCTGGCATAGAAAGGTTGCATATAATGAGATGTTTTTGAAATTATACTAAGAGGATATAAGGTGCCACTGGCATTTAAAAGAGTTGCATTTTCCAACTAGGAAATGCCAATCCAGTAATTATCAAATAGCATCCATCAAGTGCTTGTCTACATGGGCCACTGTGTAAGGTGTTTTACAAAGTGAGAAAAGAGACGTGTCAGATAGCCCTTGTCAGCCTGTAGTCTAGTCATCTGCACTGAAATGGAATCATGAAGAAGATAACAGAAAAAAAATGTTGATTAAAGATCCATAACCTCTTTCATTTACCCTAAATAGAGAAAACTTAGTTTGATTTATAGAATAGGGTTTTGTAAATCATTTTAACATGCAGTTTTATTACATCCAAATGTTGATATGTACAATTATTTAGTAGGCTCAGAAATATATGCCATAGAACAGAATTTCTCAATCCAAGCACTATTGATATGCTTCACTGGATAACTCTCCCTTGTGCAGAAGGCTATCCTGTGTACTGCAGTATCGTAGCAGCATTCCTAGTGTCTTCCTACCTCGTGCCAGTTGCACGCTCTCTGCCAGTCAAACTAATCAAAACTGCCTTTGGACACTGCCAAATGTACCCTGGGGGTGGGGACAAAATCACCCGGGGTTGAGAACTACTTATTTAAGCAACTGCCGGAGAGAGATTCCTGGCAATGTAGGTGTGGGAAAGGTTTCTTTCAGACTCACAAATGTGCCCATGATTCAGCTAGTTTGAAATATCTGCTATGTCCAGAAAGCCTTTAGTCATCACCTGGTCCCATCCCAGAGATTCTGATTTAATTCATCTGGAATAGGGCATGGGCAACTGGACATTTTAAAAGGGTCCAAGTAATTTACTCTATACAGCGGTGGTTCTCAAACCTTAGGAAGCATCAGAATCACCTGGATGGCTTGTAAACACAGACCTCAGGTTCTTAATTCCTGGAGAATTTGCACTTCTCATAAGTGCCCAGCTGCTGCCGATGTTGCTGGTCCTTGGACTACATTTTGAGAACCACTGGTTTAGAGACATACTCCTGACCGTTCTCTGCCCCTTCATTTCCATTTTTCCAAGGAAGGGACACATGGAATTGGTGAGCTATAGACGCATGCCTATATGGTTTCACCCCTGCCAAGCACCCAGTTTTGAATTTTCCCTTCTACAGGCTGAGCACATTCAGCTGTTGTCTGCCATACAAGTAAAGCTGTCTGCCCCTGTGCTGGTACCTGGTAACCGGCCTGGCCAAAATCTAGACTGCAATATAGGAAACCAGTTGTGCTCACACATCTAAGCACTGTTCCTCAGAGATGGATCAGTAATGAAGCTGACAGTTTGATAAGGGACTCTCCATCTGCCAGTCTCCTTTTCTGTCTCTTAATTTGTTCTGACCTTGGATGGGAAATGGGAATAACTGATTGGAGCCCTCTCCCTGCCAATCATATTTTAGTTCAGTGACTTGGGCTTCTGTTTTCTCCAGCATTGGAGAGAAAAGGCAAGGACCAGAGGGCACACATATAACTCTTTCTCTGATGTCTACACATAACTCTTGATAAAACATATAATTGTTGGAAACAAAATAAAAGTGCATAAAATGTAGGGAAGCAAAAATCTTGGGCTTTCATCTTGTGGCACTATAAAGTTTTTAAATGTTTATTAAGATAGAAAATAAAAACAAAGACCTTTAAGAATTTCCTGGAATGATCCACTAGTATTAAGGTTAACTTTTCTTTATCTTACCCTCTGCTGAACCATGTCTGTGAAAGTCACTTTCTTAGTTAAGGCAGCTGGAATTCTGGCTCACACTTGTGTCCATAACTCACTCTCTTGGTACTGTGACTCATATTTTTGTTTCTCCTCTATACTTTGCCTTGTGATATTATAATTCCAATTAATCAGGTTAAAAGTTGGCCTAGAAGAGGGTCATGGGAGCCCACTGGTATTTGTTCATAGAACATTGCAGCAGTCTTTAAGGGAATTGCCTGCTAAAGTGCTATAGATATTAGAACGACACATAAATATTCATATATTCATTGATGATGGATTGCATGAATAGAATAATGGACAAAGGTGGTTAGGAGAGCTAGTCTATTAGAAAAATTTAAAATACAACCCTTCTGTCCTACAAGTAGAACGTGAAAATTGCTGTGCTAAGGGTATTTCTCATTCTCTACCTTGTCATTCCATGCAAATTCTAGAAGGCCCAAGGGGATATCAACTCTTCCTCTCCACAAGGGACACTAATTCAGTTTAAATTCTTTTCCTCCATGAAAGATCCCTTGCCGTGAATCCCAAGGTACAAATAGCAGAGTTTGAAAAATGGTAGAGTATATGCAAAGCTTTCTGTGATTGAATCGTGGCTTCCAGAAAATGAACTCTCTGAGCCGTGATTTCCTGTAGTCTGAATGATGTATACGCTTATTTATAAATACAGAATAATCATGGCCAGTGATAGCAAATTGTCTACTTCTGGATTTTTATTTATATGAGTATTTCCTTCTTTTGCTTATATTTAATCATTCCACTTAAGTCTTTCTAGAAGTTTCCCTAGACTTCCAAATGGCTAAATAAACCTATCTTGGTATCAGAAGGAAACTCAAGGAGTGATTCAGCTCAAATTCTACTTCTAGGCAAGATCCCCCACTTCAATTTTCAACAAAAAATGGTCTGTTCTCCAAGTTCTGCTGGATCCTGTATCCCCTAACAAGCTAACTCTTGTTAGCTGGATGCAGCACTGAATCACCCTTGCTGTCAGGTCTTTCTTCTGGCTATTTGTGGTGTTTCAACTCTTTTCCTCGCCTCATTGTGCTCAACTGCTCGGCTGCTCCCTATACAGATACCTTCCGCATTTTGTGCCTCACTGGCAGAGCCACCTGTTGCTTGTTTCCTGGAATATGTAATCTACCATTTTTCACAGTTGACTGTGTTAGTCTGGGTTCTCTAGAGAAACAGAACCAATAGGACAAACACACACACACACACACACACACACACGAGTTAGAGAGAGAGAGAGAGATTGATTTACTGAAAAGAATTGGCTTGGCTTGGCAGGGCACAGTGACACAGCGCTTTGGGAGGCTGAGCTGGGCAGATCGCTTGAGCTCAGGTGTTTGAGACCAGGCTGGGCAACATAGCAAAACCCCATCTCTACAAAAAATACAAAAATCAGCGGGGCATGATGGAGTGCATGTAGTCTTAACTACTTAGACTACTTAGTCTCAGCTACATAGACTACTTACTCCTCCCATGGGGGGATCACTTGAGCCTGGGAGTTTGAAACCCCACTAAGCCATGATTACGCCACTGCACTGCAGCCTGGGCAGCAGAGTGAGACCCTGTTTCCAAAACCAAACAAACAAAAAAGAATTGGTTTGCATGAGGAGGCTGAGAAGTCCCAAGATTTGCAGTCAGCAAGCTGGAGACCCAGGAGAGCCCATAGTATAATTCCAGTCCAAGACCAAAGGCCTGAGAAGCGGAAGAGACAATGATATAAGTTTCAGTCAAGTCTGAGTCTGAAGGCAGAAGATCAGTGTCCCAGCTGGATGACAGGCAGAGAGAAATAATTCTTTCATACTCAGGCTCTTATTCTATTCAGGTCTCTAACGACTGAATGAGGCCCACTCACATCGGGGAGGGCAATCGGCTTTACTTAGTCTACCAATTCACATGTGAATCGCATCCCAAAACACCTTCACAGACTCACCTAGAAATGTTTCATCAAATATCTGGCATCCCATAGTCTAGTTAAGTTGACACATTAAAATTAACCATCACTATGACACATTTTAATCCTTAAATCAACATGCTCTTCTCTAAACCTTTCTAATATCTCCATGATCCTTGTAAGATGTTGAGACTAACATTGGCCACAGCATGTAAGATAGCTGGGCCTGGCTCAGAAGCAGGGAAGGATTGCTTCCCAGCCTTGAAAAGGCAGCGAGTTCCCTGTTAACACAACTTGCCAGCAGATTGTGATGAAGTTGTGAACATGGAGAGAAAAGCAATCCTTGCTCCTTGTCCCAGCCTACCATAGAAATTGTCCATTAGTCTTCTTTCAAATCTCTGCAAACCTGAGTGTTTCCCTCTAAATCTAGAGGGCCCCAAGAGACCTGTATGTTTCAAAACTGGACTTAGGATTTGATTTGGGTGCTTCTGATGATAACAGCAATGATACCACAGCTACTCTTTATTAAATGCCCACTTAATGCTAGGCATTTTAAGGAACTATCTCAGGGCCTCTGTCATCCTGAATAGTTGATATTTAGTACGCCACTCTCATAGATGAGAAAAGGGACTAAGACAGGTAAGTAACTTCCCTTGGACAAGTGATGGTTCTGGAGTTCACACCCAGTTCACCTTCAGAGTCTGTTCTATTTGTCCTGCTTGCATGGCCCCAGACTTGGCCAAGTAGGGGCAAATTCATTAAGTGGTCTAGCCTTAGCTGGTCCTGTCAAAAGACTCTGGATGACAGGTCATATTAGACTTTGGGAAGGTGCTCCAAACTCCAGTCTAGGATCTTAACGGAAGGTTTGGTTTCCAGGGCTAAGAATGTCAAATTGATCTTGGCATCATCTATGCCATCTGACAAAGTGTCTTACACATAATAGGCAATCAAAAGATATTACTTGATTGGTGGATTGGTTCATTGAGAGGCTGGTACAGGCCTGATATAATGATACTAACTCCTCTGATTCTAAGAATCAGAAACATCTCCTGATGTTTCATCATCTCTGGGAATTTGCATGATATTGAGTATACTTAGATTTTAGTCCTGATACTGCTAACCTTAGGCTAGTTATTTAACTCTCTAAGTCTCGACTCCCTCCATTTTAAAGAAAAGGCTGGAACTGGTTGTGTCTCTTTTACCACGAACATTCTTTTGTTAGATGGCATAGTGCGGCTCTAACAATTGATTTCGAGTTTGTAAGTTGTGACCATGATGAAGACAGAGCCAGCATCTCCAGCCACCCACTCCTGGCAGGAGCTTATGTCATTTTAAAATTGGCTTAAGACAGGCTGGGCACAGTGGCTCACACCTGTAATCCCAGCACTTTGGGAGGCCAAGGCAGGAGGATCACTTGAGTTTAGGAGTTTGAGACCAGCATGGCCAAGATGAGACCCCCCCCCAAAAAAAAAATTAACCAGGCATGGTGGCACATGCCTGTGGTCCCAGCTACTCAGGAGGCTAAGGTGGGAGGATCACTTGAGCTCGGGAGGTTGAGGTTGCAGTAAGCCAAGATTGAGCCACTGCACTCCAGCCTTGGTGACAGAGCCAGACCTGGTCTCGAAAACTATAATAAAGTAAAATAAATAAAATTAGGTTAAGACTGGTCTGGCAGCTGAGGATTTAAAGAGAAAGTCGTTAGGCCTCAGCTGGAGGTAAATGTGACAGCAGATCAATTTAGGCCTGTGCTCCATTGGGCAAATGAGAAGGACATTGTTTCTGCTTTAAATAATCCAGTTGCTATCACCATGGATTCCTGCCTTGGGGATTCCACGAGGCCTCTGTTACCTGTTACGGCAGCTTCTTAAAGAAGGGTCTTGACATAGCTCTGCAAGTCTTATCTGGGTCTGTTTTCACGCAGTAGGCAGCGTGTCCATTGGACGGGAGCACAGGCAAACAGACTTGTGTTTGCCCTCTGCCTCCACTGCTCTCTAGCACTGAGATCCAGTTCTTTATTGGAAGAATGAGTACAATAATAATAATAGTTATTCCACCTAGAGTTATTTTGAGGATAAAATGAGATGATAAATTGTATGTAGATGATAAATCATCTGCTTGGCTTAACAGTAAGCCTATAATAATGGGTGGCTATTATTATTCAGTGCTGTGGGATATCCACGACTGGTGCCTCTACCAGCAACAGAGGTTGCACTGAGGACTCATGACATGGATTCTTCCTTGTCCCTCCAGCCCTTAGTTCATTGACCTGTTTGAAAACTGTTGGTGAATTCATGAAGTGAAAGGCATCCTATGATATTAGAGTTTAGGATCTTAACATTGGAATTATTTTTTTTCCCATTCTCAATGCAGTCAGTAAAGTTTTATAACATACTAGCTTACTAGTATGTTATAACTACTACTACATGCAAACTACTATACTGGGCATGGAGAATCAAAGAGGAAGATACAGACTGCACCATTAAAGAGGTTATGGATTATTTGGTGAGTTAATTATTATTATTATTTTCTGTAATGGAGTCTCTGGAGTGCAGTGGTGCGATCTTGGCTCACTGCAACCTCGGCCTTCTGGGTTCAAGCAATTCTCCTGCCTCAGCCTCCTGAGTAGCTGGGATTACAGGTGCACACCACCACATCTGGCTAATTTTTGTATTTTTAGTAGAGATGGGGTTTCACCACGTTAGTCAGGCTGGTCTCGAACTCCTGACCTCGCAATCCACCTGGCTCAGCCTCCCAAAGTGCTGGGATTACAGGCGTGAGCCACTCTGCCTGACTGTGAGTTACTTCTCAAATTAGCACTTGATTCCAGATGTGGTGGGTTAAATTGTGTCCCTCCCTAAAGAAATGCATTGAGGTCCTAGCCTCAGAATGTGACTTTATATGGAAATAGAATCTTTCCAAATTTAACCATGTTATGACAAAGTTATTAGACTGGGACCTAATCCAACATGAATGGTGTCCTGATTAAAGGGGGGAGATTTGAACAGACACTCACACAGGAAAAAGGCCATATAAAGATGAAGGATTGGAGTGATGCATCTAACAAGCCACAGAAAACCAAAGATTTCTAGCCAACCACCAGGAGCCAAGAAGAGGCAAGAGGCAGGGTTCAAACGGAGAATGGCACCAACACCTTGATTTCAGACTTCCAGTCTCTACAACTGGGAGGCAATAACCTTCTGTTTTTCAGGCCACCCAGTGTGTGGTACTTTGTTATGGCAGTCCTAGGAATTTAATACACTAAGCTAAGGGATAGATATCACTAGTGAAAGGCCAGGCACGGTAGCTCACACCTGTAATGCCAGCACTTTGGGAGGCCCAGGGGGTGGATCACGAGTTCAGGAGTTCAAGACCAGCTTGGCCAAGATGGTGAAACCCAGTCTCTAGTAAAAATTACAAAAAAAATTGCTGGGCACAGTGACAGATGCCTGTAATCCCAGCTACTAGGGAGGCTGAGGCAGGAGAATTGCTTGAACCCAGGAGCTGGAGGTTGCAGTCAGCCAAGATCGCACCACTGCACTCCAGCCTGGGTGACAGAGAAAGACACTGTCTCAAATACATATATATATATATATATATATATATATATATATATATATATGACTAGTGAAAATAAAATTATATGTGTACATTCATTATGATATACACAAAGGGAGAGAGAGAGACACCCATAGTGGGACATTGCTGAGATCTGATAAATGAAGAGAGAAAATAACTTATTCAGTGATGTGACATATAAGCTTGTTCTTCTAGTGGCCTTTGCATTAAACCTAGGATAAATGTTGATTTTTTATTTTCATTTTCACCTCTGTTTTAGGGTTCCCAAAATGCTCTGGCCAAGAATAGTGTAATAACGTGTACAATGAAAACCAGAAGTGACACTTGAGCCACTTAAAAACAATTAAAGCATAAATACATTTTTCTATTGTTTTACATGCATTTGATATTTTCAAGTTATCTGATATTCCCTGTTTAGTAAGCTCTGAAATTGGTCTAAGTTTGGTTGGCATACTTGCATATTTATATTTTCTGGATTTATGTATCGAGTACAAAAGGAGACCCACACGAAATCCCTGGACTCCTGTGCCCAGAGATTAACCTGGAGAGGTCAGGAGCTGTTTTCTCTCCATAGGCTTCAGGGGCCTAACATCTGAGTTTTTAGAGACAGGATAAGTCCATATATTATTTTTAAACAAACTTCTTACAACTCAGAAGCTTTCACATCTTACTTTCTTGGTAAGAGTCAAGTTCATTATCCACCTCCATACAAACACAGCTGACTACACAAACTGATCTAGGACAAAAAGTCAGAAACATGGGGCCATAGAAGTCTGGGCAAATGAGCTTTCTAACAAAAGCTATCCTATTTACAGAAAATCATACAACATGATAAGAGTCTTCTGCCTTTAGAATTAGCTGAGTTTAAAAATTAATTTAACTATGACATGTGACAAGAATTTTATACATCATTGCAAAATTAAAAAGGCACTTTAAAGTGAAAATATTGATTACAGGATCTTTTTGATAACGGACTTTATTTGAAACACATTCTACCATTTTCTCCTGTGTTTTTCTCTGAGTCCACAGAGGAAAGTTACTACACAAATTCAAGTTTTGTTTTTTTTTGACGCTTATGTTATGGTGAAGCTAGATGAATAGAGTTTAAAGTTAAGTATTGCTGGGTATTTTCAGGCCACTTGGCACCTCAAACAGGTAAGCACTTTTTCTCAAAGAGAAGTATGTTGTATTGATCTTGCTTTGGTCCAGCGTTTGACAATTATATGAATTTTAAACATCTCTTTAGAATTCTCAGCTTTTGAGGGCCAATATCTATTCAGGTTTTTATGGCTAATCTCTTAGGACATCTGTCATTCCAAGTATTTCAGCATCCACATTAATACTCATATGTTTCTTTGGTGTGCATTTTTTCATTTGTTTGTTTAAGCTCATTTCTTAGGTCAGTGAGGGTGTGTGTTGTTTCTTTTATATCACAGGGCTTTGTCCACGAGGTAGAGTCAACTCATGTAACTATGGTGGAAATAAAACCTGGAAACTTCATACTGTGGCTCTCTCTGCCGAGGGGGAAGGGTCTTTCCTTTCTTTCTTTGTCTGATACTGATACAAAAATCCTTGATCTTCATCTCATAAATCTATAAAAGGCTTAGTTTCTATTTTACCCTCTCTTCTCTCCTAAGAAATATGTATGTTTTTCACCATTTTTATTTCTTGCCTTATCATACAAGTAGAGAAGTGCTCGACTCTTTGCGAAGTCCCATCCAGCCTGGCATGCTAATAAGATCATTTTACCTTATTAGCAGGTGGGCAAGGAACTAGGAGGGGAGGATAGAAAGGGGAACTAGAAAGAGAAGTTGGATGTGTATTCTGCTCAGTGTTTCGAATGTCCAAATGCTATTTTCCAAGGATATAGACTATGAGACAGACAGAATGGGATCCTAGTCTTGGCCATGCCATTTCCTCACTGGTAACCCTGAGTTAGTTGCTTAATATTTTGGAGCTGTAGCATCCTAATGTGTAAAATGGGAATAATAGAACACCTTGCTTACCTTGTTGGGTGTGCTAATACAAAGACAAGGTAGAATTAATTTTAGGCCAGTAAAGCTATGATGAACCAGGCTTCAAGAAGGTCAACATTTTTTTTTATATAAGTTCATTTCATTCTGCTTTGTTTACTCCTTCAAACTTCTGCCTGAGGTGGGTATCACTCACCCTTCATTGAGGCTTCCTGAACTATGGAAGGGTCTGTTCCTCCCAGGAGAAGAAAGACAGTGCAGGATTAAACAGATGCCTGCTCTAACAGCAGGACATGCTCACCAAGTCTGTACTCGTGAAAGGATTTGGTAGAATATACTGAAACTATTTAAATTAATTGTATTATGAAGTTTTACCAAATTTACAAAATATTTCCTGGCTGGGAGGGGTGGAACCTCTGTAGTTTCCTGAGGAAGTCTATGCTGTGGAGTGTCCTCTGAGGAAAGGGCACATATGCAACAGCTATTAGGTTGAGCCATATGAAATCATATTATTTGCCACTTTCGATTCCTGAAATGACAGTTTTGCATGGCTCACTCTCATACATCTTCTAATGCTAACACAGTCTCCTGTGGGTTACAGAGTCATAGCATGGCCCTGGAGCCTGCAGTCACAATGAGAATAAAATCCTGCTGAAAACTTTAGCTGTTAACAAAAAAAAAATTTTTTTCTCTCTCATTTTGCAAATCAGCCATATGTCTTTCTTTAATTTAAAAACAAAGAACATGAAGTGTAGTTGCCACATGTCTGGCAGAAATCTGTTTATGCCTGGAATCTGTAAATATCAAGATGCCTCTTTACACTGGCAAAAGCTGCAAAAGTAAAATATGTAAACAAAAAAGAACTCCATGGCTAGGTGAGTACGTACTCCAAAGAGTATTAATTTGCATAATAAATAGTTCAATATTCAGGAGATTATAAAATAGCAATTATTGCAGAGTTGCTACATTAAGCCTTCTAATAAATAAAGACATTTAAAATGCCTTTACAAAGAACTTCTCCTAACATCTGTATTTTGAAACAAAATCTTATTTTTTAAAGGTGTTTTAAATACTTTGCACATTTCTTTAGAAGAGAAGCAGAAATATCATAGCCAACAAAAAAAATAGTGGTAAATAGTCTATAGTTGCAAAACAAAAATAAGCCATTAATTTTTTTTTTTAATCAGTTAAAAAATGTTGCTGCAAGGGAGAGTTCCTTTCACCATCTGACAAGTGTATGGGAGACCAGTGGAGAGGTGTGAGATTAGACTGTGTCAGTAGCGGGTTGTACACTCAGGCAGGGATAGACACATAGCTGCATGTGGATAAACCATAGTCTACTTATGTTAATGGGAAAGCAGACTTTCAAAAACACCATCTGTGGCTTTTAAAATAAATCAGGTGTTCAGGTATTGTATATCCAAGTGCCGTTCCTACTTTACTGACATTCTGTAAGCATTTAAAATGGGAAAAGAAATAGAGCTTTTGATGTTAGTGTATTTTTGCAATGCATGTCATAATTTAAATGCTCTTACATGGAACTTCTTGATTTTTCAGTAACGTTGGACTTAGAAATTTATATGTGTATGTTGCATTAACCACTTAACTAAATGTGCATCTACACTATATCGCCTTTAAAAGAAAAATCTTTGTTTCCTGCTGTAACCAGAATGCTGTGATACGAAGAGAAGGTTCTATGTTTATCTGTCTATCTCAGAAAACCTATTAAAAATAAGTCCTTGGAAATGGAATGGTTTTATTTATTAGGCTAGTGGTTTCCCCAACAAAGATGGAAACTGGAAGGATGAGAAACAAGAAGACACAGAAAACCAACATTCATTGAGCACCTTTTGGGCACTGGGAGCTGTGCTGGAAAGTGGGGTATTGGAAGACACAGTGCTGGGATCACAGTACACCAAAAAGTGGTAGAAATCACAATAGCTCCAGAGTTAAAAATTCCCTCCCAGCACTTTGGGAGGCTGAGGCGGGTGGATCATGAGGTCAAGAGGTCGAGACCATCCTGGTCAACATGGTGAAACCCCGTCTCTACTAAAAATACAAAAAATTAGCTGGGCACGGTGGCATGTGCCTGTAATCCCAGCTACTCAGGAGGCTGAGGCAGGAGAATTGCCTGAACCCAGGAGGCGGAGGTTGCGGTGAGCCGAGATCGCGCCATTGCACTCCCAGCCTGGGTAACAGGAGCGAAACTCCGTCTCAAAAAAAAAAAAAAAAAAAAAAAAAATTCCCAGGGTGCCATTCAAAGGGACAATTTATCTGTTGGTGTGTGGAAGAAGCCTGCTCTGATTAAGACTCCATAATTACCAACCCCATCTTATTAGGAGAGACAATTCCAATAAAATTTAACTTTTTATATTTAATAATCTCTAACAATATTTTTGAAGTATTTACATTGTTTTGTTAAACCAAATACTACTAAGACTTTCAATAAAAACTATCCTGAATTCTTGGAGACTCATAATGTCAGGACATTTTTTAAGTCAAAAATTTCGGTGTATATTTTTGTTGTTGGTGGTGTGGTTGTTGTTGCAGAGATGTATGATAACATGGTCAATGAAAGACTTTAAATATTAAACACTTATTACAGTAAGATAAAGTTATATGTGAAAAGAGGAGTGGAAACACTATTTCAACAGGAAGAAAGAATCATGTAAAATGGGCAACTGTTTAAAAGAATTAGCTGAATTTATTTTTCAGTGGATCCATTGGTAGATGTGAAATCACTGTGGCTTTTATGTTCCATTAAATTCATTGAAAAGAGTGATAAAGTTGTATTTTAAAATGTCAATATTACATTCTTTAGAACTATTTTACTTATGATTAATTTAAGATGTCAGCTCGAAATGTATGAGATGGTATCTAGTTTTTCAAATTCATGGTCATTTTTATCCCACCTCCTTTTATGGGTAGCCTCAAAGAAGATGCTTCTTGAAGGCTAAGATTTCAAAGAAGTTTAAACCTCAGTTTATCTTTTTTTGACTATTCAAAAACAAACTTTAATTTTTAGTACATTGCAAGGTAAATAAAGATATACATGATTTCTTCACCCATTTCCACCACTGATTGCTATACTTGTTCTGTATTTGTTTATTGTACTTCAAGTCAAAGATAATGTCTAGCTCTATAATGGCATCTTCCAAGGATTTGATAACGATTTTTGAAAATTAGTCTGAAATATTTATCTGTCTATATCCTGAAAAACCTTAAAAACTTTTTTTTTTCTTATGAAAACTTACCTGCTTGGAAGCTCAGGCTTGTGGTGCGTTGTGTTCTTCTGCCACCATGGATCCTGGCTTCCTCTTGGTGACTGGTTGTCTCTTTTTTTTTTTTTTTTTTTTTTTAACTAGGCTGGGCTTTCCCCCCATTGTCACATGGAAAAAAAATTCAGAGAAGTCACTGCTGTTGTTAGTTTCCTTATCCTTCCAGGTGTCTCATACAGTCTTAGCCACTGTAGATAGAATCATCTTGAAGTGATCATGTTTACTTCACATTACAAGATAACTAACACTTGGCTTTAATGTCCCTTGCAAGTCTTTATATTTATCTTAAAAAAAAAAAAATAGAGACAGGGTCTCACTATGTTGGGCAGGCTGGTCTCAAACTCCTGAGCTCAAGTGATCCTCCTGCCTCAGCTTCCCAAAGGGCTAGGAAAGGCATGCTAGGTCATGCATGAGCCACGACGCTTGACCTCCTCACAAGTCTTGATATTTCCAAATCTTCATGCTATATCCCATTTGCCAACATTTCCCACTTTGTCCCTTAAAATTACTATAATTACAAGATTGATAAAAATTAAATAAAAATGCAAAGCTGTCAACTCCATGAATGTTGTTAGGTCTGCTTTAACCTAGTTAGAATTACAATTCTGCTATATTGCCAAGAGAAGTATAGGATGCCATCACAAAAAAGTCTTTTGAGCTCCTTGAACCATCATCTAATCAAGCATCAGATGCTTATCCTGTGAAATAAACTTCATTAATTATGTTAGTAAGTTTAACACATTTCCTGCCTTGTTTAAAAACTCCTGGGTTATGAATATGAGGGTGACGTGAAAACATAATGCCAAAAAATGTGAAATATGAAGAAGGCAATCAGATATCAAACACAAGTTTTCAATTAGCCCTGCTAATAAGCTATGCTTCCCTTGCTTTTTACCACAAAGTGATGTCTGAGTAGGTGTGGTATAGACGGAAGCAAAAGTAAGAATAGTGGCTGATGTTCCACTGGAATGCACTGGTAGTCTATACTAGATATTAAAATAATGAAATAATTTTGCACCCATTGGTGAACAACCAGTAGCCCAGCACCAAGTGCACTCACCACCACCTCTTTGCCTGAGCAGCCTCAGCTTCTCCCTGAACCCCTAAAACAAGCCTAGATCTGGGAATTAACAAAGCGACCCCAGGCAGGGCTGTAGACCTGATGGATCCTGCTCTAACATCTCAACCAGTGTCTGTTTTGATCTGTCAGTACCTAGACGATCTAGTTGCCCAATATTTTAAATACTATCCCTGGTTAAAAGTATCGTTTTAGACTCTCGGACTTAATTTTTGGTCCTTTGCCTTGTCCTTTCCTTGTAGAACTGTTGGGCCCAATTTTTCACAGTTTGGGAATAGGAATAAACCCAGGGTTGATAGCATCTATTTGATTTATGCACATTTTAGTGCATTTGTTACTTGTTTCTTGGTTCTGTATTTTATGATGGTGGTGTCACTGTTTCCCTACACCATAATTTCCTGGTGCACTTCGCTGCTCCTTCATCACACAAGAAACTGTAAGGGTCAGTGATCTTCGGCGCCACCACTTCCATTTCCTCATTACAAAAATTGACCTTCTTTCTGTTGTTTGAAAGGGCTCAGGCCACTGTCATTCAGATTTCAGGACTGTTGAACAGTAATAACAGTATTGGAGGAACAGGCAACCAGCGCAGCAGCTGGGCATTGTGCTCTTTTCCTGGAATCCATTTTGGATCTCTTAGTGTAGCCAGCAGGCGCTGCTTGCAGCCTTTCCCCAGCGTTATATTTTATAGTAATTCCCTACTTGTCATTAAATCATTTAGATGTATTAAGGCATTGTACTCTACTCTGTGAATATTTGCCAAGGTTCTTGTGCTTTTCAGGCAATTTTGTGTTTGTAACTCACGTCACTCAACTCGGTATGTACAACTAGCATCACAGAAAAATAAACTAGTCAGTAATTCCTGTTAAACTACCCACAGACTTTTCATCTATGAATTTGGTGAATGTGTGTGTGCGTGCGTGTGTGGAAGGACAAGTGTGAAACCAGCTCAAACACGAAAAATAGAAGTACTAGGAAAAATAAAAATCAGACCTCTCATCTTTTCCTAATAGGAAATAGGGTAGTTCCTCTATTTGTTCTTGCATTTCACATTTATGGTAATCCCACCAAGTACTGTACTGTTTTCTGAGTGCCTGGTTGTTCTTTGAAGAAGAATTTTATACATTGAAGTAGGATGTTGGAATACAAAATTATCATTATTAACTTAAAAGTAATAACCTCCATGTGTTAAGCAAAAACTTTTTTTAAATAATTTAATTTAAATTTAAGTTCTGGATACATGTGCAGGACGTGCAGGTTTGTTCCATAGGTAAACGTGTACCATGGTGGTCTGCTGCAACTGTCAACCCATCACCTAGATATTAAGCCCCGTGTGCCTTAGCTATTTATCCTGATGCTCTTTCTCCCCCTGCCCCCCACCACAGGCCACAGTGTGTGTTGTTCTCCCCCTTGCATCCATGTGTTCTTATCGTTCACCTCCCACCTATAAGTGAGAACATGCAGTGTTTAGTTTTCTGTTCCTGTGTTAGTTTGCTGAGGATAATGGTTTCCAGCTCCATCCATGTCTCTGCAAAGGACATGATCTCATTCCTTTTTATGGCTGCATAGTATTCCATGGTGTATATGTACCACATTTTCTTTAGCCTGTCTATCAGTGATGGGCGTTTGGGTTGATTCCATGTCTTTGCTATTGCAAATAGTGCTGCAGTAAACATATGCGTGCATGTATCTTTGTAGTAGAATGATTTATATTCTTTTGGGTATATACCCAATAATGGGATTGTTGGGTAAATGGTACTTCTGGTTCTGGTCTTTGAGGAATCACTGCACTGTTTTCCTCAATGGTTGAACTAATTTACATTCCCACCAAAAGTGTAAAAGTGTCTTTATTTCTTCATAGCCTCACCAGCATCTGCTGTTTCTTGACTTATTAATAATTGCCATTGTGACTGGTATGAGATGGTATCTCATTGTGGTTTGATTTGCATTTCTCTAATGATAAGTGATATTGAGTTTTTTCTCAAGTTTGTTGGCTGCATAAAAGTCTTCTATTGAGAAGTGTCTATTCATGTCTTTTGCCCACTTTTTAACAGGGGAAAGGCTGGACTTTGCATGTCTTTTGCCTCACCTGACTCCCCTTTCTTTCGTCTTTCCCAGGAAATATTTTTCTAGGGTGAAGAGGAATAATAATACTGCCTCTTATGGGTCATACTGATGAATGAAGTGATTTTCATATTTTGTCAATCATTAATCAATGGCACATCATTTGTCAATAGTACAATGACTGTTATACATAACTACCTAGAGTTGAGCCAAACTTAAAGCACCACTGTTCCAAAATAAAAATTTTCCATTAATAGATTCAACTTCCACTGCATCGACTCACTCTCATAGGCCACTTGGAAAATGTCCAGTTGATATCCGGGCAAGTCTCAGCTACTGGTCAAATATGTGATATTGCTTTCTACTCTAAGATTTGAGAGGAGATATATGGGTATCATGTAGTTTTACTGCTGATAAAACTGGATTGGGGAATTTGGCCTGGACTAAGGCAAAATAGGCTTCCTAAAAATACTCTTGTTTCATCACCACCTGAAACAAACTGACCAACAAATCAATAAACAAACAAAAGCACTGGGGAGTGTAGGACTTTGGTGCACAAAATTCAGATGTCCATTTTTTCAGAACAGACTGTCTTTATTTTTACATGCTTCCCTCCTTTTCATCGTATCCTAAAGGAGAGGCTGCTTACTTGACTGGGACAATTAAAAAGAGGCTCAGCTGCATGCGGGTGGTCTACACTCTTTTTGCCTCCTTTATTTAGGGCTTGCCAGCTTGTAGGCTGAACCCATTCTCCTGTCTTTTGCTTGATAAACCTACTGAGGCAGGTGAGTCCAACCCTTGTACTCTAATCTCACTTCAATGCTAACATAGTTAATATTTTTATCCCTGACTATTCTGTCTACCTTCCAAAATACTCACAACTTGAAGAAACCAACAGAGTACTTGGCACTCCCTTCACAAACTCCAGCAGCCTCTAGAATACATCAAGTCTGTGTTCCATTGGATGGAAGAGAAGCCAGAGCTATAAGTATTGGGATCGTTTCACAGAGTTGGCCTCATAGCAGACCATATAACCCAAGACCAGTCAAAACTAACATTTACTCTACACGTTGGTTCTCTCTTGAAAATACTCTCTTTTGATATCCCAGGAGAATTATAGATAAGACCCAGCACCTCAACCTGATGGCTTTCAATCTCCAAAGAAAAACAGATTGATTTTGTTAAGGGCTAAGTTCCAAATGCCTCACAAAATCTGTTTTACCCTATCTTTTACTTCTCTACCCCTTTATCTTTTCTTTCACCATTACTTGCATGTGTATTTTGAGTGTGGTAACCAGATGTAGAAAAAAAAATCTTGGTCTGGAAGCTGTGACAGGTCACAGTGTAAGTACAGCTGGCAGCATGGTGTTCCCAATGCACCACAAAGAACATATGAACTCTTTGTACCTGACACTTTACACAATATGCTCCCTGGCTTTAAGAAAACATTATTTCATGTTCTTACTCTAATCAGTCTTGTCTGCCAGCCTCGAGAACTGAGAGGTTCATTGTTATATGCAGCTGTCATTTGTTCCATCTCCAGGCTCTCTCTGCCTTCAATATCTTTGTGGTATTTAGTGAAAGTAATTTTCAGTTGGAAATCTTCTGCCCTTTCAGTAAGTGCAAGTATAGTACTTCATCAATGGCCAAAGAATTCTGAGCTATCTGGAATGTATCAGGACAGTTGATAAAACCTCACGGAGCAACCTATGATAGTACATCCCATCATAAATTTTTTTAAAAAAGGCAGAAAGGGCCTTTGTCAGTGTTTATCTGAAGCGCTTTTATTCTTTGCCCTTGATTTCCTCTTCAGAAAATTGATGTGCCCTTAAATTGAAGCAAGAGGCTTGACAGGTGATGGTTAGTGTGATAACTGCTCAGATTTCATCAGTCAGTGTTTTTCTGGTGGTGCAATTGTCGGAACTTTCAGCTAGATTACCTGTCATCCACTACATCAGATAAAAAAGGCAGGGTTGAAAGATGCAGTTTTGCCACTGTACCTTATAGGAAACGAAAAGTGCGGGTGTGGTAACAGCAGTGAGGAAGAAGTACAATTAGTTTCTAACCAGGCTATTTCTTCAAGAAAGTTGGTGCCCAAAATTGGCAACCATTGGCCAAAACCATTGCTAAATTTGTATTATTTAATTTATGAGGAAAAAATGAAAATAATAGTCACACCAAGTAGTGCTATGAGCTCCCTTTCTGAATCCATTTTATTTATTCCACATATTGAAATGGTAACAGTTTATTTTTAGATACAAAAAAAAATTGTTCCTATTTTGGATACATCTCAATATGCTGATGTTGAGCCTGTATTTTGATCTGCTATTAAACTGTTTGAAACAATGAAGGGAGGTGTTATTCTACAGAAAGTTTTACAGACAAACTTCTAAGTTAAAAAATTGAAAATAGCACATGCTGGAAGAATTGTGCTATGTAAGAATAATTTTTTAACTTTTTTTTTATTTTAAAGGCAACATAGGGTGATAAATCAGGTAAGAAAAACCATAAGGATAAAAATGTGTTTTTAAAAATTTTGGTTTTGTTCAGTTTTTGTAGAGACAGGTTCTTGCTATGTCGCCCAGGCTAATCTCAAACTCCTTGGCTCAAGTGATCCTATTGCCTTGTCCTTCCAAAATGTTGGGGTTATAAGCATGAGCCACCACACTTGTCCTAAAAACGTGTTTTTATTTGTGAGGTTATACTGCAAGGCCGGTCGCCTCGCCGGGAGCTCAGACACACCCCCACTCCCTCTCTGGGAGCTCAGACACGCCCACCCCCCCTCACACAGCACCTAGCTCTCCCTTAAAGAACCCCACCAAAATGCAAAAGAAGTCTTGTAAATCTACCCAATAGCATTCGAGTCTTAACTACCCAATAGCAGTCAAGTCTTGTAAATCTACCCAATAGCATTCAAATCCTGCCTACCTGCCAATAGCAAGCTTGCCCTGACCATGCCCTGCTCTCCCACAACCAATCAAACGCCTCCACTCCCTATAAAACCCCACATCTGAGAGGAGTCCGTGCGACTTCTCCAGCCCCTTCTGTCGGACCACAGAACCTCACCAGGGAGCTGAATAAATTCACATTGGATCTTCTTGTGCTGGTCTCAGTTTCTTCATTTTAAACTTGACAAGGACCCAAGGACCCTTACACTGTGCACTATTCCCTAAATTTCAGATTTAAAAAAATAATCAAATTTCATTATTTTCAATCTGTCACTTCCTCAGAATAGAGAAAGGTATTTGAATGCAGCTGTCTTATGACAATTGGAAATTGGTTTCCTCTGAAAAGGAAAGAGTACCTTTCTTCTTGATAGGATAGAAAAGAGTTACACACTTTGTTATCACATTAGATAGAGTCCCTTAGAGTTTTTACTAGAAAATACTTATTTTCAAAGTTTTCTACAATTACCCATGATCGTTTATTTTCCAGGATGAATTACAGCATTCAAATCTGGCTGTCAATAAAAGGAACAATTCCTTATTGAGGCAAAATAATGATTTTTCGTAGCACAGTCATATACATGTTTAGATCTTCTCATTTTAATTAAATATACATACTCACCAGGATAAATCTCAACATCAAATGTTTATCACAACCTCCTCTTCAGGTGAGTTCAGTATATCATGGGTCTTTGTTAATTATCAGTCTACTATGAGCAGTTGATGCTCAGTTACTAAGTCATTTCTAAAATTTCCTCCTTTCCTTTGTATTTTTCATTTGGAGATAGTTTACTATACTAGAAAGAAGACTAAACTAAGGAGGCAGCATAAACATAATGGTCAGGGATTTGAGTGTTACTGAGAGAAGAGTCTAAGATGATATGTATCAAATTGGACACATTGTTTACCCCAAGGAGAGTGTTTTGGGAAAGGAGAGAGGCAGATTATTAACTTTTTCGTTACACACTTCTGTACTGTTAAACTTGAATTACTCTTGTAACTAAAAACAATATAATAATAAAACTAGAAAGTTAAAAAATATATATCGTCTTAGAAATTGATATCCTAGGTTTAAATCTTAGCTCCTCTACTCATTCACTGTGCCATTTGCAACTAGTAATTTTTCTTAGAGTCTCAGTTTTCTTATCTGCAAAATGGGCATAATAATAATACCAAGGTTATAAAATTGTTGTAAGGATTAAGTTACATAATCCATGTGAAATACTCTGGACTTAGAAAGTACCCAATAAATACTAGCTTTTTGGAATAAGGAGGCCTGTATATCTGTCACAAACTAGATACAGGATGTAGTTCTTGGGTAAAAAATTTGAACTTTTGTGAGCCGACTTTTTTCTCTTCCAAAAATGGGTCAATTAGAAGTGATGGCATCTGCAGCCCATTCGTATTCTGTATAAAATGTAGTTGGAGAGGTGCATGTGTGTTGATTTCATGGAAAGAGACTTAGGTTGTGATCTTGGTCTATCATGTATCTATTTTTTTACTTAGCCAAGATCCCTACCTCACATTTTCAAAGTGTGAAGCCTCTAACTATTTAAGAAGCCTAAAGTGTACCCTCCATGCTGTGAAATTCTTGCCTGACCTTTCCAGCATATAAGAAAACCTTCCTTCTTCAAATTGAAGCATTTCTAATTATGCCTTTGGCCTTTTGAGGTCAACTGGGTCAACTTGTCATTATAGCTCATACAATTATATTGATGGAGAGTTGACTATATTTTGAGCTAGAGCATTCCATGATCTATTAGCAAAACATATTAGAGATATTTTTCTTACATTGAGCTGAAATTCAGCTTTCTGTAACTTTTACCCACTTGTCCTAGATTGTATAACAGCATTCAAACCTAGCGTCATACAGATTGGTGTCCCGACAGCTGTACAGAACACATTCTTTCTTGCTTCCATGAGATGGCCTGCCAAACATTTCAAATTTGCTTCATGTCCTCTTTATGCTTATTGTTTTCCTGGCTCCAATGAGACTGAAATAAGTAATACGTGGCTTTTCAACATTCCTCCAAAGCTGCAACTGCAGACATTTGGTCTTTCTTCTTCACACACCTTGACATAGTCTTAAACTATATAATCCACAATCACAACTCTGTTCCAGAGAGTCTATGACAAGTGTCAAATATATTGAGACTATTATATCTCACTGCCTGAACACTGTCTAGAAGTATGTATGCTAAGTTTGTTTGATTTTGCTAGCATTCTCTGGATCTCCTAGCATATAAATCTTATATTTAAAAAAGAAGAAAAGAAGATACTTTGGCCTAACTTGGTTTTAGTAAGCCCATTCTTGCTCTTGTTAATCATCATTGTGTGTGTGTGTGTGTGTGTGTGTGTGTGTGTGTGTACAACCATCTCTTTAATGATCCTTTTTAAATATTTCCTTGCTGGAGCATTTGGACATTAATAGGCAAAAAATAAATAAACCTTGACCTAATAGATCATGGACTTAAATGTAAAATGCAAAACAATAAAACTCTTAGGAAAAAAAAAAACATAGGACAAAATATTTGAGACCTAGGTCTAGGCTAAGAGTACTTAGACTTGACCCCAGAAGTGTAGTCCATAAGAGGAAAACATGACAAATTGGATCTTATCAAAATTAAAGACTTTTGCTCTGTGAAAGTCCCTATGAAGAGAATGAAAAGACAAGCCACAGACTGAGAGAAAATATTTGCAAACCACACATTTGTTGTGTCTAAAATATATAAAGAACTCTCGAAACTCAAGAGTAAAAAAGACAAACAGGACAATTAGAAAATGGGCAAAAGACATAAAGTGACATTTCACTGAAGGGGATATACAGATGAAAATTAAGCAAATTGAAAGTTGTCCAAAATATTTAGATATTAAGGAAATGCAAAATAAAACCACAATGAAATGTTCCCATACCACTATGAGAATAGCTAAACTAAAATATAGTGACAACCCCAAAAGCTGGCAAGGATGTGGGGAACCAGATCACTCATACATTGCTAGTCGTAATGTAAAATAATAGTTACTTTAGAAAAAGAGTATGGCAGTTTTATAGAGCAAACCAACCAACCAACCAAACAAACTAAGCAAGTGCTTATCATATGATCTAGCAATTGCACTTTGGTGCATTTATCCTAGAATAAGGAAAACTTATGTTCACATTAAAGCCTATACATGAATATTCATAGCAGTTTTGTTATAGCTAAAATGTAAATGCAACCTAAATAGCCTTCAGTGGATGAATAAACAATATGTGGTATATCCATACCATAAAATACTACTCAGTAATAAAAAGGAATGAACTATTGATACAACTTCCCTTGAAGTGTGATATAGCTATGTCACTGGGTGTGGACCGATGGAATAAAAGCATACATGTTTTTAAAGGTCTTTTGGGCATTCTGCCGACTGGAACATGAATTTGATGGATGGATCACCAGCCAACCCCTTGGATCACATAGTACAGGCCATGTGTAGAGAATGGTGGAACTACAAGTAGGAGAAGCCTGGTACCCTGATGATTGTGGAAATATCATACCAGCCCTGGACTAGTTACCCTTGGATCTCTTTTATTTGAGAGTGAAATAAGCAGTAAGTGAAAATCACCTTTATTTGGGGTTTTCTGTCATATGCAGGTGAATGCAAACCTAGAAAATGTAAGATGCACATCCAAGCAATGGAAGGAAAGGCAATGTGACTGGAGAATAGTGGCAATGAGAGAGAGAGAGAGAGAGAGTTGTTTAGAATGAAGTCAAAGAGATGGCTGAACCAGGGTAGAGAATAGGATTTTATTCAACATGTAAGGAAAATCTGTCTTAGTCTGTTCAGTCTGCTATAACAAAACTCCATAAACTGGGTAGCTTATAAACAACAGAAATTTACTTCTCACAGTTTTGCAGGCTGAGTAGTACAAGATCAAATACTAACGCGTTGAGCAAAAGCTTATGTCTTGGTTCACAGAAGACATCTTCTGGTTGAGCCTTCACCTGGCAGAAGGGGTAAATAAGGTCTTGAGATCTATTTTAAAAGGGCAATAATTCCATTCACTTAACTTCCCAGGAGGCCGAATCTCCTAATACCATCACCTTGGGAGCTAGAATTTTGACATATGAATTTTGTGGAAATACAAACATTCAGACTATAACAAAAGCCACTAGGACATTTTGAGTGGGAGAGTAGTCGGTCTGATTTACATTTTAAGTGGTTGCTTTGTTTGCTCCAGTGTGGCAAGAATGAAGCATGGACCCTAGTTATAAGGCTGTTGAAGTACTCTAGGCAAGATATAGTAAAGTGCATAGAGTTGATAATTTTTTATAGGCAGTGTTGGCAAGACTGCTTCAGGGTTGGATTAGAGTGATACAGAACAAGAAGAACCAAAATAACTCCTGGATTTGGGACTTGGAAAGTGAATGGATAGTGAAGGGCAAAAATTCTGTTTTTTCTGGGTTAAGTTTGAATGAAGTCTTTTGGCCTCCATGTAGAGTTGTCAAGTTGCCAGTCAGATATGTAAGGCTGGACCCCAGGGAGAGGTCAGCCTGAACCTAGAGATTCGGACCCACAGGACATAGCACTGGATGAACCCGCCATGGGACCACATACAAAGAGAAAGAAAAAGGACCCAGAGCACAACCTCGAGGCATACAAGCAAATGGTGAGTCCCTTAGAGGTAGGGGAGTAAGAGGATCAGGGAAGCCTTACCTCAGAAACATCTATGGGAGACAAGAAGAGTGGGTGTGACTGTGTCAGGCAAATGGGGAGGAGGTGTTAATAAAAGTGTTCCAGGCAGAGAGATCAGCAGAGGCGAGAGCTTGAAAGCATTCAAGGAACTCAAAGAAGTTCATCCATATTGAGGAAGGGGTGAGAAGTCTGAGAGTTTTGGTCAGGATGGCAGCTGTTGAAGTCAAAGAAAAAGATGGAGAGATGAGCCAGAGTCAGGTTTTAGAGGGGATAGTAAGGAAGCTGAATGTGATCCTGAGAATAAAGTGGACCTATTAAATGTTTAAGCAATGGTGTGACTTAATCCTAAGAAGCTAAGGTAAAGAACATGGGCTCTGGAGCCAGACTGCATGGGTTAAAATTTGAGATCCATCACTTTCTGGTGGTGGAAACTTGAGAAGTTACAAAGATACTTCGTGCCTTGGTTTCCTTATTTGTGAAACGGAGTAATAACAGGATCTACTTTATAGGATTATTGTGGGTTTAAATGGATGTAAAGTGCTTGGAACAGGCCCAGTGAAGTTATCTACTATTATCAGATTTGAGTAGCTAGAGGGAAGTGAGGCAGCTCTCATATGAAAAATTAAGATCTCAATAAAAGTAAATAAACACATGATCAATTATGAAGATTAGTATTCTTGTGACAACAGTTTGAACCTCCAATTTTTGTTTTCTTCATTATTTAAGAAATGAATATATTAAAAATTATCAATCTAAAGCTAGGATTATTACAAACTTTGCTTTGTAACTCTTTGTTTCGTTTTCTACATAGTTTACAAGACATGCATTTAAAAAATTATTAGTTTGTGTTTTGGGGTACACAATGTATAAAGACATAATTTTATAAGAATAACACAAAGGGATAGTGACAGAGCTGTAAAAAAGCAAAGGCTTTGTATGTAACAGAAGTAAAGCTGTACAAATTCAAATTAGAGTGTTATAACATTAGGATGTTAAATGTAATCCCCATGGCAACCATAAAGAAAAAGTAGTTTATCACATACACAAAGGGAAATGAGAAAAGGAATCTAAATATTTCACTATAAAAAGCCAACAAAACACAAAAGACAGTAATGCAGCAAGTGAGGGACCAAAAAACAAAAGCCATATAGTATATAGAAAACATATCACAAAATGACAGAAGTAAATTCTTCCTTACCACTAATTACTTTAAATGTGGACAGATGAAACTCTCCAATCAAAGGACAAAGATTGGCAGGATGCAAAAATATACAATCTTACTATAAACTCTCTATAAGGGACATAATTTAGGTCCAAAGAAACAAATAATTCAAAGTGAACTTATGGAAAAAGATATTCCATCAAATAATAGACAAAACAGAACGGGGATGGCTATATTAATATAAGACAAAATAAATTTTAAGTCAAAGGTTACAAGAGAAAAAGATTACATATCAATGAGAGGAGATATAGCAAGAAGATATAACAATTATAAACATTTGTGGTCCTAATGACAGACTATCAGAATATATGAAGTCAAAACTAACATAATTGGAGGAAAAAAATGGACAATTGTACAATAATGGTTGGAGACTTCAATACCTCCTTTCAATAATAGATAGAACAACCAGATAAAAGATAAGTAAGAAAATAGAGGGCTTAATGAAATAAACCAACTAGATTTACCAGACACAAACAGAACACTCTCCCCAACAACAACAGCATACACATTTGCCTCAAATGCAATGGGACATTTTTCAGGATAGACCATATGCTATGTAACAAATTAAGTTTTAATGGATTTTTAAAAATAGAAATCATGCAAAATATCTTCTCCACTCACAATGAGATGAAGTTAGAAATCAGTAAGAGAAATAAAACTGAAAGATTCACAAATTTGTGATAATTAAACAACACACTCAAACAACCATTGAGTCAAAGAAGAACTCAGAAGAAAATTAGAAAATACTTAGAGACAAATGAAAATGAAAACATAACATACCAACATTTATGGGACTCAATAAAAGCAATGCTAAGGGAGATATAAGCACTTACATAAAGCACACATACACACACACACACACAAAAGATTTCAAATCAACAACCTAACATTACAACTTAAAGAACTGGAAAAAGAACAACAGACTAAACACAAAGCTAGCAGAAAGCAGGATATAATAAAGATCAGAACAGAAATACATGAAACAGACAATAGAAAAACAATAGAGAAAATTGGTGAAACCAAAAGTTGTTTTTTTTTTAAAATTAACACAATTACAAACCTTTGCTAGATAGACTAAAAAAAGTTAAAAGACACAAGCTATTAAAATCAGAAATGAAAATGGGGACTTTACTATCAATTCTAGAGAAATAAAAAGAATTATAAGAGAGTATTATAAATAATTGCACACCAACAAATTGGATAACCTACATGAAATGATACATTTCTAGAAACACAAAGTTTACCAAGTTCAAATAGGAAGAGAGAGAAAATCTGAATAGACCTATAGCTCATAAGATGATTGAATCCATAATCAAAAATCTCCCTAAAAAGAAAAGCCTTGTACCTGATGGTTTCATGAGGGAATTCTACCAAACATTTAAAGATCTAATACCAATCCTTCACAAACTTTTCCAAAAAAATTGAAGAGAGGACACTTTCTAACTCATCCTATGAGGCCTGCATTACTCTGATACCAAAGGCAGACAAGAACACTGTAAAAAAAAAAGAACTACAGACCAATATCCCTTAGGAATACTGATCTAAAAAGCCCCAACAATATACGGGCAAGCCAAATTTAGCAGCATATTAAAAGAATTATGCACCATGACAAAGTTGAATTTATTCCAGAAATGCAAGGATGGTTCATGAAAACCAAGCAATGTGATATACCACATTGACTAAAGAAACAAAACTTCATGATCTTTTTAATTGATGCAGAAAAAGCATTTGACAAAAATCAACACCCTTTTATGATAAAAAGGCTCAACAAACTAGGAATAGAAATAAACTTCCTCAATATGATAAAATCTATGTATGAACCCACAGCAAACATTATACTCAATAGTGAAAGACTGAAAGCATTTCCTCTAAAATTAGGACCAAGACAATGATGCCCTCATTGATCACTCTATGCAACATAGTGCTGGAAGTTCTAGCCGGAACAATTAGGCAAGAAAAAGAAATAAAAGACATCCAAATTGGAAAGAAAATGCAAATCATAATTGCAATGAGATACCATCTCATACCCATTAAGATGGCTACTAGAAAAAAAAATAGATAATGTGTTGGAAAGGATGTGGAGAAATTGGAATCTGTGTGCATCATGGGTCAGAATGTAAAATGGTACAGCTGTTGTGGAAAATAGGATGGCAATTTTTCAAAAAATTAAAAATAGTATTATCATATGATAAAGCAATTCCATTTATGTGTATATACTCAATAGAACTGAAAGCAATATCTTAAAGATATTTGTGCAGCCAAGTTCATAACAGCATTATTTACCATAGCTAAAACACAGAAGCAACCAAATGTCCATCAAGGAAGAATGAATAAGCAAATTGTGATATATACACATAATGGAATATTATTTAGCCTTAAACAAAAGGAAATTCTGCAATATGCTACAGCATGGATAAACTTTGAGGACATTATGCTAGTGAAATAAGCCAATCACAAAAAGACAAATACTGCATGATTTCACTTATATGAGGTAAGTTCATACTCAGATTCATAGAGACAGAGAGTAGAATGGTGGTTGCCAGGTGTTTGGGGGAGGAAGGAATGGGGAGTTACTATT